>NC_133463.1:77738015-78988015 GCF_048565385.1 Saimiri boliviensis
CTTTAAATAACAAGAAAGTGGATGTATCAATTTCCTACTAAACCAAATCTTCAATGGTTCCCTAACACAATGTAAAATTATAAAACCCAACCCAAATTATGGCATGGTATGCAAGTCCATAAATCATTGCCTCTTGTCTAATTAAACTAACTTCACCTCAGTTAATCTTCCATCCACTCAGAAGCTTACTGGGAACTTTGCACCCCCTATTACCTGTGATTACAAATCCCTATCTTCCCATGTCTGATTCTTTAACAGGTGACTTCCACTGAATGCTCTTATAAGCCAACTCAATAATTCTACCTCTTCAGAAAAGCAAAGTTGTCATTCTTTCCTCTGTTATCCCAAGTCACTGTATAAATACATTCATTAGATGTGGTGCATATTTTTAAAATCACTCTGTTAATTATGTACTTTCCTTTGAAGATATTTCATTATCCTGTAACTTCCATTGTTCAGCATAATGTTTTTGAGATTCATCCATGTTTTCATGTATATTAATTGTTCATTATTTTTTATTTGTGAGTAATATCTCATACAATGAGATAACATACTTTGCTATAAATTTACCCACTTAAAAACATTTGGGTTGTTTCCAGTTTTTGGCTATTAGTAAGAAAGCTGTGCAAATCTTGTAATGAAAAAAAAATATGTGCTTTCCTGTCCTATAAATCCAGGATTCCTGTAGGGCATAGAATATGGGCCTATCACAACCATACCATATGACATACAGATTGCTAAATGGACAAATTAATATGAGTAAAATTAATCAAGTTGGGAGTTATTTTTTAATTAAGGGGATTTTGGAAGATTTTATGGAGGTGGTAGTACTTGGATTTGGGTGTAAAAATATCTCTACTTCCAAAATATCCTATTAAAATGATTTTAAAATACCTCCTGGGTTATCAAATACTTTAATACTTAGAGTGAGAATCAGAAATTACAGACATCTTCAGCAAAGCAGGGAAGAAAATCACCTCTTTTTTATACTCAGAAGCAACTGTCATTAATATTTTAGACATGTTTTCTTTCAGCCTTGTGCTAAGCATTTTTCTCTACATAATTGAGATAATATAATTTTATAACCTACCTTCCTCAATGTTACAAGTATTTTTATTATCATTGATAAACATTACAAATGTGATTGTTAATAATTACATTCTATTTCTTCACATGAGCATATGTAATAATTTACATATTCATTTTTATAGTACTGGATTTTTAGGTGGTTTCCAGTTTCTGCTCTCATAAATAATGCACATATTTGTTCATAAATATTTATTCCCGTTTGTAATTGTTTCCTTTGGATGCATTCCTAGAAATAGAAATAGTGGGTCAAATGGTATTAGAATGTGAAATCTTTTGAGAAATAATGTGCAAATACTTTACAGAAAGCTTGTAGCAGTTTATACTGTCACCAGCAATGTGAAAGTCTAGCTTTACCATATGATCCAGCAATCACATTCCTAGGGATTTACCCAACTGGTTCAAAAACGTATGTCCACAGAAAAACATACATGTAAATGATATGGCAGTCTTATTTATGATATCCAAAAGCTAAAAGCAGCAAAGAGGTCTTTCAATAGATGAATCGTTCAACAAACGGCATGAAGTATATTTATATAATGGAACATTATTCAAGAGTAAAAATAAATAAGCTATTTAACCACAAAAAATATGTGGACAAATCTTAAATACAAATTGCTAAGTTAAAAACAAAAGGCAATCTAAAACAGCCACATTCTACCTGATTCAATTATGTGGATTTCTGGAAAAGGTAAAACTATAGCAACAATAAAAAGGTCAATTTTTGCCAGAAGAGGCCTGAATAGGTAAAACATGGAGGATTTTGTAGGGTAGTAAAACTATTCTTTATGATACAGTAATGGTGGATATATGACACTTCGTATTTGGCAGAATCCATAGAACCTTACAGCATGAAGAGTATACCTTTATGTATGCAAATTTTAAAAATTATTTACAGGTTCAAGACACTGCAACAGAAGGCAGCTGTGAAAAAAGATTTTGTTTCATACATTACAAATGTAAGCATTTATCATTAAATTGGACAGGTATCATAGCTGCCCAATCAACAGTACTTACATTAACACAGTAAGTAAGAAAAAGGGAGCAGGCCAGGGTGGATTCTGGATTTCTGGCTTTATGTACATTTCAAATGTATGAAACAAATCAGTTTTAAGTCGTGAGTGGAGAAAAATGCTGACTGAAATAACTTTGAAAATAAGTAGATGCTGCAGAAAGGCAAAATAAATTGTACCTAAGTACCGTGCTCTAGCTGATAAAGTTGTTTCCTACAGGGATGCAGGTAAACAGTTCTGTTATTATGAAACATGTGCAGATGCTCCTAGACTTACAATGGGGTTGCTTCTGGATAAACCCAGTGTAAGCTGAAAGTACCATAAGTGGAAGATGCATTTAATATGCCTACTGCTAGCCCAGGAGAAGATCAGAATTCAAAATTTGAAGTATGGTTTCTACTGAATTCATATTGCTTTTTCACCATTATAAAGTTGAAAAATCATCAGCTGAACCACTGTAAGTCAGGGACTGTCTGTATACTGAAATTGAACAAGTAAATAGATCTCAAAGGTAAGAGTCAAGTTTCTTGCTGTTGGACCAGGATTCTACATATGAGCAAGGGGAGGAGGCTAAAATGAGCCACAATGATGACAAATAAAAAAGTTCTTAGGCCGGGCACGGTGGCTCAAGCATGTAATCCCAGCACTTTGGGAGGCCGAGGCGGGTGGATCACGAGTTCGAGAGATCGAGACCATCCTGGTCAACATGGTGAAACCCCGTCTCTACTAAAAATACAAAAAAACTAGCTGGGCGTGGTGGCGCGTGCCTGTAATCCCAGCTACTCAGGAGGCTGAGGCAGGAGAATTGCCTGAGCCCAGGAGGCGGAGGTTGCGGCGAGCCGAGATCGCGTCATTGCACTCCAGCCTGGGTAACAAGAGTGAAACTCCGTCTCAAAAAAAAAAAAAAAAAAAAAAAAAAAAAAAAAAAAAAAAGTTCTTAAAGATTGAAACATAAAAGAAAAAGAAGTTATAATGTTAAGATGATGTATATAGTTTAATACCATATTGATATATTTTAATACACAGAATATCAAATGCTGTTTATAAATACATGTATGTATAATAAATATTTTTAAAAACATGAAATAGAAGAACGTACAAGTGCATGGCTTCTTGTCTCTGACAAAGGAAGGAAGAGGGTAAAGAAAACAGATAAATACTAAATGAAATTTTAACTGTTTCTGTTTTATTTTTAATGAAATCTGAAGCACGTATAAAAATGTTAAGTTTTGTTAATAATTGAGCAAGGAGTATAGAGATGTTTTTATGTTATACTATAATTTTATGTATGTTTGAAATCTTTATAATTAAAAAAGTAATTTTAGTAATTCAGGTGATTGATTAATGTACCTACACGAGAGTAATTCAGCGTTTATCAGTAAAGGACAGGTGTCATAGCTGGCCGATCAACAGTACTTACTTTACTTAACACAATAGGTAAGAAAGAGGGAGCAGTGCAGAGTGGGTCCTGAATTTCTGACTTAGGCAGCTGTGTAGAAACAGGTACCATTCACGGAGATAGGAATGGACGAGGTAGAATGAGTTTAGGGTAAGAGAGGATCTCCTATAATGTTGGGCATAATTCAAGGCTCACTACAAACACTCAGTAAATATTATCTTTACTAACTTAAAAAGAAATCCTTGGGAAGCAAACACAAAGACATTCTCAAGACCTCATTCTCATTCTTTTAGGTATTTGGATTATAATGGGTCCTATATACCAGTCACAAGCCAAATGAACTACGTAAGTGAAAATAGGGGAAGCATTCCCACATCATCTAATTACAGACATTATTAGACAAAAGATTGCAAGTGAATCCTATTCTGAACTTTAACAACACTCTGGAGGAAAGAGCTCTTACATCTCAAATGGCAGAATATGGCTTCTCTTTTTTAAAAAAAATCAATGGATTCTCTGGAGAAACAGTAAATGACTTCCTTTTTAGAAGTTCATCACTAGTTTTCCCTCTATACAGTCTATAAAATCATAGCCAAAATGATCTCGTTGAAAAGAAAGCAACAATAACATAAACAAACAGCCTGTCTTGAATATGAAATGTCTGAGATATTTGCTGTTTATTGTTAGAAGTCCTTTCTAACTGAACTCGGCTCCCATGGAGTCCTGGTGACCACTTGACCACTCTGTGGCCTCACCTTGTTTCTCTTTGACTAGTGCCAGACAGAAATAATCACCATAACATTTACCACATTATCTTGTGGTTATTTGTTTTCACACCTGACTTTATAATCATTAGACTACTTGGGAACAAGAAATATTAAAGGGTTAGTCAGGCAGCCTCTGGTATTTGCAGTCTCTGAGGTATAGTAAAACAAACCTGGAGCAAACTGGAAATATGGCCCTCATTGGATTATATTTATTCACACTAATCTTACACAGCTACAAAATGGAAACTGGTCTTACTGCTTTGGAAGGAGACGGCATACCTGAGTGAAAGGTTAAAGTGTTCTTCAACAGACTTACTCTCTGTCTGTTAGACTTTTTTGCTGCAGGCATGTATAAATTATAGCATCCAGCCTGGGCCTTACCATCAATATGGGATGACCAGCCAACTGAGCACTATTTGGCATCAGCAAAATCAGCTACATCCCCAGACCAAACAATGCGTGACTTAGTTCTATTGACTATAATTTGTGTCTTTATTAAGCGTATATACCATTTAAACTCTTCAATATGATCATAAGATAGGCTAATTCAGAAAATTACAATTGTAATACAATTTCAAATAAGTAAAATATTTTGTAGAACATGTAATAAATCCTTTATATTACACATAAAAGTTTTATCTATTGAATGTTTCTACCCACCCTGCTAAATAAAATTTTTTTTTTAAGGAAAAAATATTTTTAAAGGAGATTCAGGTTCTCAATTCTGGCCATATCAGTCATCATTATGTATAATCCCAACCCTTTCCCTAATGTTGAGCACACTGTCTGACACTTAGAAGGTATCCAATAGGTTTTTGATGCATGAAATAGGTAATTAAACAATCAATATTCAATATCTGGTTGCCCTTCAGTGTTAGAAAACCCACTAGCTCCTGTGATAGCGCATTTTCTTGTAGCATAGCTGTGATTGTTAGGGAAAAATTTAATTAAATATCTATTGATCTTGAATCTCCCAATTACTGGACATACTCTTAAGTCATATTGATCTAACTTCATGAACAGATATCTCTATAGATAAAGGACAGAACTCAATCATGAGTCCTAACTCACAGAAAACACAAAGACTCTACAAGACAACATTTGAATTGTAAGCAAGACTTAGGTGAACTTTTTCATTGCCTTAATTTTCACACACACGTTTTTCAAGAGAAAGGAAAAGTAGCAGATGTTTTCTTGGCTTTCTATTTAATAAAGATGAAGATTTTCTTAAAAAATAGTGGAAGGATAACACTAAATCCAAACTTCTTTTACTCCAAATAGAGTGAGGAAGAGAAAGGACACTAATACTGACGAAAAACCTACTAGCTGCCAACTGTTTTACCCACATCATTTCACTGGATCCTAATGCCTACTCCCTGAGCCATATGCTATTGTCATTTTTTAAATATGAGCCATTAAGACTCAGAGAAATTAACTGATTTATTTAAAGCCACACAAAGGAGAGCTGGGCACCCAGACTTTGTCTACAGGTATACACAATATATTGTCCACCCTATGATAATTGTCTGAGTTCAATGTCATTCATATTACTGTGTATTCTTCAACATGACGGTCAACTTGCCTACCCATCCCTATATCCCAAGAAGAACGAAAAGATGGACTTTCAACATTATTTCCATAATGATATTTTAAAGTGAGAAGAATTAAAGAAAAAAAAAACTATCAACAGATTTCATGGAGATTATCAAACTTTAAATCTGTGTGAGGTTTTAAATGGTAGTAGTGGTTTTCAATCTCAACATGTCTTTAGGATACACAGTTTCAACAATCTCTTATTTAAAGGGACTCACTGTAGTAGTGATTATCAGGAAAAGGGAGCACCAAGGGCTTGGAGTGGGCTTAGTTCTTAAAGAAAATTCTTTGATAGTTTAGATATGCCTCCCTAGAGAGCACACCTCTTTAGAGCTTTTGAGAATCATTGGAAGGAAAGTAAATTGTATCTTTAATTCTGTTGTTTGTTTTCTCCAGCAAGAAAGATCAATCAGGCAAAATCGTGTCACAGATGTCAAATGAATGATTTACTTTAAAACTTATTGTGTTTCCTACATCCATAAGTCTCATTGCAAGTTACTGGTCAGATGCATCAACACCACCTGGTAGCTTGTTAGAAATACAGAGTCCCAGGCTCCATCCTAGTCCTATTAGTTCAGAATTTGCATTTTAGCAAGATCTGCAGGTGAATCTTAGGCATTTCAGCTTTGAGGAACACTGATTTACACCACTTCTAAACACTCCCCTCTTCTCTCCCTGTTAGTCTAAGTACCCCCCAAATGGGTTCCCTTAACAGCTCACAAGTCCTTTATCATAGCAGTTATGGCATTGTATATCAAAATTAATTTTTTGAAGGTCTATGTGTTATGCCCACAAGTAAGCTCTTCAAGACAATGTCAGTGCCTTCCATATTCCCCACTATATTGTTGGAACCTAATAGTTGCCTGAAACAAAGAGAGTTTTCAGCAAATATGTAGGAATCCCACAAGATTATGATCTTTATAAGATCAAGAACATAATAATAACTTAATTTTACATTTCAAAAAAAAACATGAAGAGTGTAATTAGATAAATGCTTGAGGGGATAGACACTCCATTCTCCATGATATACTAATTTCCTATTGCATACCTGTATCTAAACATCTCATGTACCCCATAAATATATACACCTACCATGTACTCACAAAAATTAAAAATGAAAATATTTTTTAAAAGAATCACAATATGGGTATTTTTGAATCTTTAAAATGTAGCAAGGGTCTAGCACAAAATAAATGGTCAATTTGTGTTGAATTCCTTAATTTATGCCTGATTCATACCAGAAAACGGAAAGGACTGAAAACAGTGATTTTGCCAAATGCCATTTTTGTGAAGCCTCCTTGATATCTGCTGGTCCTAATTCTTGCATTAATTCCCTTCTGTTTTCAAATCACATTGTTTGTTAATAATACAAATGAAATACAACTTGAATAGTTATTTTCAGTTTGTAAAATAACCTTATCTTCACAATATCGTCAATTCTTGGATCACTAAGAAATTATGTCCTTGCCAGTTAAACTATCAAGTTCAACTAAGTTTTTGATAACTAACAAGTCAGATTCAAAGAGATGATGTGATTTTCCTGACGTCACAATGCTGATAGGTGGTAGGTTCAAGAAGTGATATCAGATCTTCTGACACCATGTTCTTCCCCTCTATACCACACTAAGCATTGTAATCAGAGGACATCCGAGATTTAAGGAAAGTTAGTCAGACATCTACTGGCACTCAGTTTTAGTATTTCATTCAACGAAGTATAGTAATTATATTTCAGACAAATTTGTCATTCTGGTTGTGCAGTGCTTTCTTTGTGGATGCATGCATTTATTTATTCGTCAATTTATTCCACAACTTCTTCTTGATTTTTTTAAACAGTGTCAGCCCAATAGTGGTCACACTCTATTTGTCTAGTTGAACTGATTAGCTTCCTTTGATAAATATTGACAATGCAGGTCTCTGAGATCTACTGGTAAAATAACTTCATTTCCAGATGAATATTATAAAGTCATCGAGCATTAGAGCTGGCAGACACCTTTAGAGATTATCTCCTCAAACCTCTTTCTGCCAGATAAAAAGGCCGAGAGCCAAAGTGGGAGACTGACATGCCTGAGTTCACATTACAAAATGTTTATGTAGCTTTTCCTGTGAGAACCTGAATTATCTGTTGTATATCTTTGCACTGATCACAAGGCAGGTAGTTGCCACATCCCCATTTAGCTTAGGCATAAAACCAAATAATTTTAAAATAGCCCCAAAGCCCTATATAATAGTTAGATGCCTTCTAAAGCCTGCAGCTGACAATGTACTCGTATTGCTGATCCTAAGAGAAATTTGTAATGACTGGGAGGGATGGATTGCCACCTGTAAATATCCGGGACACGTACTCATCAAGGTCTCAACAAGAACATACATGAATAATTAACAAGATAGTGATTTGTAGTATCATGGTAATAGATAATCTGGTTCCTAAAGAGAGGTTAACTGAAGTTGTTTTTCCTTTTACAAGGCAACCATAAGGTGGATTCCAGTGTTTTTTTTATCTGTTTTGTGGTATAGTTTTGGAAGCTGAATACTCAAGAAACAATTTTTCTTCCAAAGTAAACATTGATTTTTAGCAGATGCTGTATTTAACATGGTATTTAAAGATTTTAAAGAAAGAGACACAGGTATAATTATGTAGTTTCTTCATTAATCTCTCTTACTAATCTTGTTCTTTTCCTTCTTTTTCCACAGTATATCTAAGAAAAGGTAACCCCGAATCTTTCTATAGTTTGATTTAGTATTAAAATATCAGGGTTATTTACAGTTTAGCTCTGCGATTTCACTTGACATCTCTGTTTTATTATTCCATCTGTAGGCTGTGATCTATGTCTTTACCAAAAGGTAGCAAACAAGGAGAAGAAGCCAAAGGAAGGAAAGGACTCAGTATCCTCCCTTAGATTCTTTTCCCTGAGAACAAAAATTCTTTCCACCTCTTCTATGTAAAACACAGAACATCTGAGATACATAATCTTACTGTTTCATGTGAAACTTATAAAGATATTGTCTAATTGCATCTCTTGCTCTCTTTTCCTCCCTCCCCAAAGGAGAAAAAGATCACTTTTTACCCTTAAATGAAAGCTGTCACTTTAAAGAACCTCTTGAAACTTGTCTGTTTCTAAAACTAAACACATGTCTATGCTATGACCCTGTAATTCCATTCGTCAGCATAGGTAAATGAGTATATTTGCCTACCAAAATTTACATTGTTCTACATTCTTTAGAGAAACAAATCAATAGAATACTTTATCTGTATGTGTATAAATATATGTATATATGTATGTGGTGTAAGCATGTATGCACATGATTTACTGTAAGGCATGGGCTTACACAATATGGAGGCTAAGAAGTCACAAAATCTGCAGTTGGCAAGCTGGAGACCCAGGAGAGTAGATGGTATAGCTTCAGTCCAAGTCCAAAGCCCTGAACCAGGAAAGCCAGTGGTGTAAATTCCAGGCTGAGTCAGAGACTTGAAAGTAAGGTGGTGACAAGAAGGTTAGGGGAAGAGGTGTGTAGACTGACTCTCTGAATTGCAGAAAAATGAAGATGTTTATGTCCCATATGAATGCTCACCAAACGGTGACCTAAGCAGAGAAATATGTTAATAATCAAGTGGACAGGATGACTTGTTCTGTGGATACTAGTGAGCTTCTCTCCCCAGCAACCCTTGCCATTGCCTAATGGGCTAATGACAAAGTGGCTGTGGTGGCAGAAATGGAGGTTAAGCATGGGCTCAGCAACATGAACTTCCACTCAGCAAAGTCAGTCTGGCTCTGGCCACTGCTGAGTGCCCAGTCTTTCAGCAACAGAAACTAACACAGCATCCCTAATATGGCACGTTTCCTTGGGGTAGGTTAATTTCATTGGAGTGCTTCCATCATAACATGGGCAATATTTTGTTCTTACTGGAACAGGCATGAATAGAGATTCGCTTTCCTTATACATAGTGCTTCTACCAAAACTACCATCCATGGAATGCCTTACCCACCTTCATTATTACATACAGAATTACTTCTGATCAAGGAACACACTTCACGGGCAAAGATGTTTGGCAATCGGCCCATGTTAATAGGATTCACTAGTCTTATCTTATTCCCCACCATCTTAAAGTAGACAGTTTGATAGAAATTAAAATGTCTTTTAAAGACTCAGTGACAATACGAACAGCAGGCCAAAACACCTGTTTCTCAAAAGGAGAGTAATCATCTGTGAAGGAAAGCAGGAATCTGTTCTGTAATCCCAAGGACTTGTGCTGCAACTCAACTATAGAGGTATGCCAAGGATGCAAACAGCATCCCTATGTAGCCCTGACATTTTAAGAATAATAATATCTTCTAGCTCATATGGCCCAAGTGGCAGAGCAGTTTGCACAGCAGCCTGTATCTGTTGCAGAGCCTTCTTTTGTTTCTAATCCCACTCAAAGTATATAAATTTCAAAACATTTTATTTATAGTAGCTAAAAACTGGAATAATCCAAATGTCTATCTATAGTAGAAAGGATAAATGAATTGCAGCAAATTCATAAAATGGAATACTATGCAACAATATAAACAGAACATCTACTGCAAGCAATATTACCATCAGATTCCACAGGCAAAGCAATGAATGAGTGAAAGACGACACCTACAAGATAGGACACACTATTTTTTGTATAATTCAGTTACATGAAAGTCAAGAACTAAGTTGTGGTGATCGTAGTCAGAAAATTGCTTACATGATTTTAGGGAGGTTGGAGTATGGACTTCTGAAGTGAAAGAAAGGATCCCTCTTGGGTATTGAAAATATTCCAAAATCTCTTCATGATAAAAACCCTCAATGAACTAGGCATTGAGAGAATATATCTCAAAATAATAAGAGCTATGTATGACAAAACTACAGCTAACATCATACTGAATGGGGAAAATTATTATTCCTCTTAATAACTGTAATAAGGCAAGGAAGCCCACTCTCACCACTCCCCTTCAACATAGTACTGGATGTTCTAGCCAGAGCAATCAGGCAAGAGAAAGAAATAGAAGGCTTCCAAACTGGAAAAGAAGTAAAATTGTCTTACTCACTAATGACATGATTATATACTTAGAAAACTCTAGAGATCCCTCCAAGGGATTCCTAGACCTGATAAATGACTTCAGAGTTTCAGGAAACAAAATTAATGCACAATAATCAGCAGTACTATACACTAACAACGCTCAAGCTGAGAACCAAATCAGGAAATCAATCTCATTTACAATAGCCACAAAAAAACAAAACAAAACATAAAATACATAGAAATACAAGGTTAAAGACCTCTACAAAGAGAATTACAAAACACTGATGAAAGAAATCATAGATAGGTGGGTGTTGAACAATGAGAACACATGGACACAGGGAGGGGAGCATCACACACTGGGGTCTGTCAGAGGGAAATAGGGGAGGGACAGTGGGGGATGGGGAAATGGGGAGAGATAGCATGAGGAGAAATGCCAGATATGGGTGATGGGGAGGAAGGTAGCAAATCACACTGCCATGTGTGTACCTATGCAACGATCTTACATGTTCTTCACATGTACCCCCAAACCTAAAATACAATAAAAAGAAAGAAAAAAAAAGAAATCATAGATGAACCCAATGAACAAAACATCCTATACTCACAGATAAAAGAATAAATATCACTAAAATAACTCTACTTCCCAAAGTAATCAACAGATTCACTGCAATTCCTATCAAATTATCAATGCCATTTTTCACAGAATTAGGATAAAAAACCCTAAAATTTATAGGGGAACCAACCAAAAAAAAGCCTAAATAGCCAAAGCAAACCTAAAACTAAAGAACAAAGTTGGAGAAATCACATTACCTGACTTCAAACTATGCTATGAGGTTATAGTACCAAAACAGCATGATACTAGTATAAAAACAGACAGAAAGACATCAAAGGTACAGAAAAGAAAACCCAGAAATAAAGCCACAAACCTGCAACTATTTGATCTTCAACAAAGTCAACAAAAATGAACAACAGGGAAAAGAGAATTTAATCAATAAATGGTGCTGGCACATCTACAACCATCTGATCTTTGACAAACCAGACAAAAACAAGCAATGGGGAAAGGATTCCCTTTTTAATAAACGGTGTTGAGAAAACTGGCTAGCCATATGCAGGAAGCTGAAACTGGACCCCATCCTTACACTTTATACAAAAACTAACTCCAGATGGATTAAAGATTTAAACATAAGAACTAACACCATAAAAACCCTAGAAGAAAACCTAGGCAAAACCATTCAGGACATAAGCACAGGCAAGGACTTCATGACTAAAACACCAAAAGCAATGGCAACAAAAGCCAAAATAGACAAATGGGGTCTAATCAAACTCCACAGCTTCTGCACAGCAAAAGAAACAATCATTAGAGTAAACCAGCAACCAACAGAATGGGAAAAAAATTTCACAATCTATGCATCAGACAAAGGACTAATATCCAGAATCTACAAAGAACTAAAACAGATTAACAGGAACATAAAACAAACAAACCCATTCAAAAGTGGGTGAAGGATATGAACAGACAGTTTTCAAAAGAAGACAAATATGCAGCCAACAAACATATGAAAAAATGCTCATCATTATTGGTCATTAGAGAAATGCAAATCAAAACCACATTGAGATATTATCTCATACCAGTTAGAACGGCAATCATTAAAAAATCTGGAGACAACAGACGCTGGAGAGGTTGCGGAGAAAAAGGAACACTTTTACACTGTTGGTGGTAGTGTAAATTAGTTCAATCATTGTGGAAGACAGTGTGGCAATTCTTCAAGGATCTAGAAATAGAAATTCCATTTGACCCAGCAATCCCATTACTGGGTATATACCCAAAGGATTATAAATCATTCTGTTGTAAAGACACAGGAACACGTATTTTCACCATGGCACTATTTACAATAGCAAAGACCTGGAACCAACCCAAATGCCCATCAATGATAGGCTGGACAAAAAAACATATATGGTACATATACACCATGGAATACCATGCAGCCATAAAAAACAATGTGTTCGTGTCCTTTGTAGAGACATGGATGAACCTAGAAACCATCATTCTCAGCAAACTGACACAAGAACAGAAAACCAAACACCACATGTTTTCACTCATAGATGAGTGATGAACAATGAGAATATCTGGGCACATGAAAGGAAACAACACTCACAGGGCTAGGTAGGGGAGTGGAGGGGAGGGGAGGGGGGACATCTGTGGTGGGCAGAGAGGAGGGGAAGAGATAACACCTGGAGAAATGCCTGACGTAGGCAACTGGGGGGATGGGCATGAAGACACCAAACCACCATGGCATGTATGTACCTATGCAACAATCCTGCAGGATGCCGGATATGCAAATATACTCCAGAGTCCAAAAACAATTTAAAAAATAATAATAATAATAAAATAAATGGTTCTGGAAAAACTAGCAAACCATATGTGGAAGAATGAAACGGGACCCGTCTCTCACAAAAAAATAAAAATTAAAAAATCCCTTCAGATTGATTAATGACAGAATGCTGGGAAGATGGCTGCCTAAGAACAGCTCAGGACTTCAGCTCCCAGTGAAAGCGCAGAAGGTGAGTGGATGCCGCATTTCCAGATGAATTTTTATTGCCCACAGACCAGGAGATACCCAGGCAGAGGGGTTGCCAGCGCCGCTGTTCCAGCCGGTGTGGCTGTTTTGGCCCCCGCAGGGCTGATTTGGCCCGCGCGGCTGCTTTGACCATGACCTGTTGTGGCGGTTCTCCATACAAAAGCCACTGGTCTAGGAGCCCTCTTAGCTGGCGATTGGAACCCTGAGATGGCAGAGTTGCCCATTCATCTGAAATAGCAAGCCAGGCCAGGAGATTCCTAGGCAAAAAATCCACCAGGAGCCGGCACCACTGTTTGAGCCAACTCAGTGAGTCACAGCACGGGAGATCCCGGTGCCTTTTCAACAAGAGACGGGAACGCTGAGTGTTCAACTTAAAAAAATTTTTAAAAAGACTCTGAGTCAGGGAAACAGGTGATCAGGCTCAGTTTGTCCCACCCCTCACCCCCCACAACAAGGAAAACAAAAACAGTAATTGAAAACGCTCTGGATTGAGCCTTTCACAGCAAGCACAGCTGAACCTGGGACAGTCCAGCTCGGTGGGGGAGGGGCATCCACCATTACTGAGACTGTCCACCACTAAGGAGGCAGGCCGCTGTTGCTGAGGCAACCCGCCATTGCCGAGGCAACCTGCCACAACAGAGAGAGTCTGCCATAACAGAGGCAGGGCCACCATTGCCAAGACAGTTCTAACTACGCCCATATAAACAGGACTGCAGGGAAGAGCACAGGGCAGCTGGGCGGAGCCCACAGCAGCTCAGCAAAGCCTCTGCGGGCAGACAGTGGCCAGGTGGGCTGATAGCTGAGCAGGGCAGACCTGAAAGAAAAAACAAGAGCAGCAGCACAACAGAAACTCATAAAGCCCTAACTCCCCGGGACAGAGCACCTGGGAATAAAAAGTGGTTTATGAGTTCAGCTGCAGCAGACCTAAACGTACCTGCCCAGCAGCTCTGAATGAACAACAGAGCTCACAGCTCAGGACTTAAGCCCCAATAAAAGATAGACTGTCTCCTCAAGTAGCTCCCTGACCCCCATAGATCCAAAGACTCACCTCATAAAGGAGAGAATGGACTGACAGTTGGCGAGCATCCTTCTGGGACAAAGAGAGTGGAAGAGGAAACTGGTAGCAACCCTTACTGTTCTGCAGCTGCTGCAGGTGATCCCCAGGCAAGCAGGGCCCAGAGAGGACCTCAGCAGTCCTACAGCAGAGGGGCCAGACTGTTAGAAGGAAAGCTTAAAAAAAAAAGTAACTTCAGCATCCACAAATTAGAAGCTCACTCAGAGACCCAATCTGAAAGACAGTAACTACAAAGACAACAGGTGGATAAACCCACAAAAATGGGAAGAAACCAGCACAAAAGGATGAAAACTCCCAAAACCAGAACACCTTTCCTCCTAAAAGGGATCACAACTCCTCACCAGCAAGGGAACAAGACCGGATGGAGAAGGAGTGTGGTGAAATGACAGAATCAGACTTCAGAAGGTGGATAGTAAGAAACTACAGTGAGCTAAAAGAACATGTTCTAACCCAATGCAAAGAAACTAGGAACTTGAAAAAAGGTTGGATGAAATGCTAACGAGAATGGACAACAGAGAGAGGATTATAAGTGAATTGATGGAGCTGAAAACACAACACGAGAACTTCACGAAGCATGCACAAGTTTCAACAGCCGAATTGACCAAGCAGAAGAAAGGATATCAGAGGTCGAAGATCAACTCAATGAAATAAAAAGAGAAGGCAAGAACAGAGAAAAAAAGCACAAAAAGGAATGAACAAAATCTTCAAGAAATGTGGGACTATGTGAAAAGACCTAATCTATGTTTGATAGGTGTACCTGAATGTGATGAAGAGAATGAATCCAAGCTGGAAAATACTCTTCAGGATATTACCCAGGAAAACTTCCCCAACCTAGCAAGGCAGACCAATATTCAAATCCAGGAAATGCAGAGAACACCACAAAGATATTCCTCAAGAAGAGCAACCCCAAGGCACATAATCGTCAGATTCACCAGGGTTGAAATGAAAGAGAAAATGCTAAGGGCAGCCAGAGAGAAAGGTCGGGTTAGCCACAAAGGGAAGCCCATTAGACTCACAGCAGATCTCTCAGCAGAAACCCTACAAGCCAGAAGAGAGTGGGGACCAATATTCAACATCCTTAAAGAAAAGAACTTTCAACCAAGAATTTCACATCCAAGCAAACTAAGCTTCATAAGTGAAGGAAAAATAAAATCCTTTGCGAACAAGCAAGCACTCAGAGATTTCATCACCACCAAACCTGCTCTACAAGAACTCCTGAAAGAGGCTCTACACATATAAAGGAACAACCAGTACCAGCCACTCCAAAAACATACCAAATGGTAAAAGAGCATCAACACAATCAAGAATCTGCATCAACTAACCAACAAAACAGCCAGGTAACATCAAAATGACAGTATCAAAATCACACATAACAATACTATCCCTAAAAGTAAATGGACTAAATGCCCCAATCAAAAGACACAGACTGGTAAATTGGATAAAAAGCCAAAACCCATCAGTGTGCTGTATCCAGGAAACCTATCTTACATGCAAGGATACACAAAGGCTCAAAATAAAGGGATGGAGGAAGATCTACCAAGCAAATGGAGAGCAAAAAGAAGCAGGAGTTGCAATTCTCATCTCTGATAAAATAGACTTTAAAGCAACAAAGATCAAAAGAGACAAAGAAGGACATTACATAATGGTAAAAGAATCACTGCAACAAGAAGAGCTAACGATCCTAAATATATATGCACCCAATACAGGAGCACCCAGATACATAAGGCAAGTTCTTAATGACTTACAAAGAGACTTAGACTCCCACACAATAATAGTGGGAGAATTTAACACCCCATTGTCAATATGAGACAGATCAACCAGACAGAAAATCAACAAGGATATCCAGGGCCTGAACTCAGACCTGGAACAAGCAAACCTAATAGACATTTACAGAACTCTCCACCCCAAATCCACAGAATATACATTCTTCTCAGCATCACATCACACCTACTCTAAAATTGACCACATAATTGGCAATAAATCACTCCTCAGCAAATGCAAAAGAACAGAAATCATAACAAACAGTCTCTCAGACCACAGTGCAATTGAGTTAGAACTCAGAATGCAGAAACTAACTCAGAACCACACAGCTTCATGGAAACTGAACAACTTGCTCTTGAATGTTGACTGGATAAACAATGGAATGAAGGCAGAAATAAAGATGTTCTTCAAAACCAATGAGAACGAAGACAAAACATACCAGAATCTCTGGGACACATTTAAAGCAGTCTCTAGAGAAAAATATATAGCAATGAGTGCCCACATGAGAAGAAAGGAGAGATCTAAAATTGACACCCTATCATCAAAATTGAAAGAGCTAGAGGAGCAAGATCAAAAAAACTCAAAACCTAGCAGAAGACAGGAAATAACTAAGATCAGAGCAGAACTGAAGGAAATAGAGACACAAAAAACTCTTCAAAAAATCAATAAATCCAGGAACTGGTTTTTCGAAAAGCTCAACAAAATAGACAGACCACCAGCCAGATTAAAAAAAAGAAAAGAGAGAATAACCAAATTGATGCAATAAAAAAACGATAAAGGGGATATCACCACAGATTCCACAGAAATCCAAACCATCATCAGAGATTATTAAAACAACTCTATGCACATAAACTAGTAAACCTGGAAGAAATGGATACATTCCTGGACACTTGCATCCTCCCAAGCCTAAACCCAGAAGAAGCTGAAACCCTGAATAGACCAATAACAAGGTCTGAAGTCGGGGCAGCAATTAAGAGCCTACCACCCAAAAAAAGAGCCCAGGTCCAGATGGGTTCATAGCCGAATTCTACCAGACATACAAAGAGGAGCTGCTACCATTCCTTCTGAAACTCTTCCAGACAATCCAAAAAGAGGGAATCCTTCCCAAATCATTTCATGAGACCAACATCATCCTGATACCAAAACCCGGCAGAGACTCAACAAGAAAAGAAAACTTCAGGCCAATATCCATGATGAACATAGATGCAAAAATCTTCAATAAAATACTGGCAAGCCAATTGCAACAGCACATCAAAAAGCTCATCCACCATGATCAAGTAGGATTCATCTCGGGGATGCAAGGCTGGTTCAACATATGCAAGTCCATAAACGTAATTCACCACATAAACAGAACCAAAGACAAAAACCACATCATTATCTCAATTGATGCAGAGAAGGCCTTTGACAAAATTCAACAGCCCTTTATGATAAAAACCCTCAATAAACTAGGTATTGATGGAACGTATCTCAAAATAATAAAAGCTATTTATGACAAACCAACAGCCAATATCATACTGAATGGGCAAAAACTGGAAGCATTCCCTTTGAAATCTGGCACTAGACAAGGATGCCCTCTCTCACCACTCCTATTCAATATAGTACTGGAAGTTCTAGCCAGAGCAATCAGGCAAGAAAAAGAAATAAAGGGTATTCAAATTGGAAAGGAGGAAATCAAATTCTCTCTTTTTGCAGATGACATGACTGTATATCTAGAAGACCCCATCGTCTCAGCCCAAAATCTCCTGAAACTGATAAACAACTTCAGCAAAGTTTCAGGATACAAAATCAACGTGCAAAAATCACAAGCATTCCTATACACCAGTAACAGACTTAAAGAGAGCCAAATCAAGAACAAACTGCCATTCGCAATTGCCACAAAGAGAATAAAATACCTAGGAATACAAGGAACGTAAAGGACCTCTTCAAGGAGAACTACAAGCCATTGCTCAATGAAATAAGAGAGGACACAAACAGATGGAGAAACATTCCATGTTCATAGTTAGGAAGAATCAACATCGTGAAAATGGCCATACTGCCCAAAGTAATTTACAGATTCAATGCTATTCCCATCAAGCTACCAATGACCTTCTTCACAGAACTGGAAAAAAACACCTTAAACTTCATATGGAACCAAAAGAGAGCCCGCATAGCCAAGTCAATTCTAAGCAAAAAGAACAAAGCAGGAGGCATCACACTACTGGACTTCAAACTATACTACAAGGCTACAGTAATAAAACAGCATGGTACTTGTTCCAAAACAGAGATATAAACCAGTGGAACAGAACAGAGGCCTCAGAGGAAATACAACATATCTACAACCATCCAATCTTTGACAAACCTGACAAAAACAAGCAATGGGGAAAGGATTCCCTGTTTAATAAATGGTGTTGGGAAAACTGGCTAGCCATGTGCAGAAAGCAGAAACAGGACCCCTTCCTGACACCTTACACCAAAATTAACTCCAGATGGTTTAAAGACTTAAACATCAGACCTAACACCATAAAAACCCTAGAAGAAAATCTAGGCAAAACCATTCAGGACATAGGTGTAGGCAAGGACTTCATGACCAAAATGCCAAAAGCAATGGCAACAAAAGCCAAAATAGACAAATGGGACCTGATCAAACTCCACAGCTTCTGCACGGCAAAAGAAACAGTCATTAAAGTGAATCGGCAACCAACAGAATGGGAAAAAATTTTTGCAGTCTACCCATCTGACAAGGGGCTGATATCTAGAATTTACAAAGAACTAAAACAGATCCACAAGAAAAAAAACAAACAAGCCCATTCAAAAGTGGGCGAAGGATATGAACAGACACTTTACAAAAGAAGACATACAGGAGGCCAACAAACATATGAAAAAATGCTCATCATCACTGGTCTTTAGAGAAATGCAAATCAAAACCACATTGAGATACCATCTCACACCAGTTAGAATGGCGATCATTAAAAAATCTGGAGACAACAGATGCTGGAGAGGATGTGGAGAAATAGGAACACTTTTACACTGTTGGTTGGAGTGTAAATTAATTCAACCATTGTGGAAGACAGTGTGGTGATTCCTCAATGACCTAAAAATAGAAATCCCATTTGACCCAGCAATCCCATTACTGGGTATATATCCAAAGGATTATAAATCATTCTACTATAAGGACACATGCACACAAATGTTCGTTGCAGCACTGTTTACAATAGCAAAGACCTGGAACCAACCCAAATGCCCATCGATGATAGACTGGATAGGGAAAATGTGGTACATATACACCATGGAATATTATGCAGCCATCAAAAAATGATGAGCTTGCATCCTTTGTAGGGACATGGATGAACCTGGAAACCATCATTCTCAGCAAACTGACACAAGAGCAGAAAATCAAACACTGCATATTTTCACTCATAGGCGGGTGTTGAACAATGAGAACACATGGACACAGGGAGGGGAGCCCTACACACGGGTCCATTTGGGGGAAATGGGGTAGGGACGGGGAGGTAGGGAGGTGGGAAGAGATAGCATGGGGAGAAATGACAGATACAGGTGAGGGGAAGGAAGGCAGCAAACCACACTGCCATGTGTGTACCTATGCAACAGTCTTGCATGTTCTTCACATGTACCCCCAAACCTAAAATGCAATTTAAAAAAAGATTGATTAATGACATAATCATAAGATATAAATTTATAAAATTCCAGGATGACCTAGGAAAAACATTTTTGGACATCGGCCTAGCCAAAGAATTTATGACCACATCCTCAAAGCCATTGCAACAAAAACAAAAATAGATAAATAGGACTTAATTGAGCTAAAAACCTTCTGCACAGCAAAAGGAATAATCAACAGGCTAAACAGACAACCTACAGAATGGGAGAAAATATTTGTAAACTGTGCATCTGACAAAGGACTAATATCCAGAATCTATTATAAATAAATAATTCAACAATCAAACAACCAAATAACCTCATTAAAAAGTGAGCAAAGAACATGAACAAACAATTCTCAAAAGAAAACATTCGAGTGTCCAACAAACAAATGAAAAAATGTGCAACATTACTAATCATCAGAGAAATCAAAATTAAAACCACAATGTGAGAGCATCTCACACAAATCAGAATGGCTATTACTAAAAAGTCAAAGGACTGTTAGAAAGGATGTGGAGAAAAGGGAATTCTTACAGACTGTTGGTCGGAATGTAAATTAGTTCAGCCACTGTAAAAAACAGTATGGGAATTTCTCAAAGAACTAAAATTGCAACTACAGTTTGACCCAACAACCCCAATATGGACATATACTCCAAGGAAAATAAATTATTTTATCAGACGGATACTTGCACTGTGAGTTTATTGCAGCACTATTCGCAATAGCAACATCATGGAATCAACCTAAGTGTCCATCAATGTTTGATTAGATTTTTAAAATGTGGTATATATACACCATGGGATGCTATGCAGTCATAAAATGAATGAAATCATGTGCTTTACAGCAATGCAAATAGAGGTAGAGACCATTAACCTAAGTGAAACAACTCAAAAATGGAAAATCAAATACCTCATGTTCTCACTAAGTAGAAGCTAAACAATGGGTACACATAGACATAATAATGGAAATAAGAGACCCTGAGGACTCCAAAAGGGGAGAGTGTGGGAAGGAGAAGAGGGTTAAAAAACTACATATTGATTATATGTCTAGTATTTGGGTTACAGGTTAACTAGAAACCCAATCCCCAACATGAAGGAATAGACCCATGTAACAACATACACATATACCCCTTGAATCTATAATTTAAAAAGAGAATACTCCATATATGAAAACTACTAAGTTGTATGTTAAAGACTTGTGTATGGGGCCAGACATGTTGGCTCATGCCTGTAATCCCAGCACTTTGGGAGGCTGAGGCCAGTGTATCACCAGGTCAGGAGATCGAGACCATCCTGGCTAACATGGTGAAACCCCACGTCTGCTGAAAATGCAAAAAATTAGCCAGGTGTCGTGGCATCCACCTGTAGTCCCAGCTACTCAGGAGGCTGAGGCAGGAGAATCGCTTGAACTCTGGAGGCAAAGGTTTCAGTGAGCTGAGATCACACCACTACACTCCAGCCTGGGCAAAGAGAGACTCTGTCTCAAAAAAAAAAAAAAAAAAAAAAAAAAAAAAAAAAAAAAAGACTTGTGTATGTTTCTACATCTCAGTAAAGATTTTGTTTAAATGATAATTGACTCCTTCCTTCCCACAGCTGGGAATTGCTGGAATTATGAATATACTAGTGTTTCTAGTCTTTTGCTGTTTCTCTAAGCCACCATACCCTATGCATTATCCACATTTTTTTAATAAGGGAATTCCTCTTAGGAAAGCATGCATCTCAGCCACAACAAAATATTTCAAAATAAAATTTAAACATACAAAAAAAACATTTTAACAAAGAATTGTTTTCATCATATACGCAAATTCAGGGCAGATGTGTTCACAGAAATAACCCAAATCCAGCCACCACTTGACAAAAAGTAAAACCGAATAAGCATTTCCAAAATACTGTAATGATTTCCCCCAGGCTCCTAGTCAAGACTGGCAACAGAATTGCAGAAACCCTATGAGAAAGGTCTCTCTGAATACATGTGTAGAATTCTCAGATAGTGCTAGGTGTTGAGAAATCTGACTCAACTGAGAATACTCAGCTTTGAAGTCAAGGAGCAACCTTTAAGGGGAAAAGTTAAGTCCACTTTGGAATGACCCATTATATCCTTACTTATTTACATGCATTATCTCAAACACCTTTATGATCAATAGCATTATAAAATTTGACTTCACGACATTAAGCAACTTCTCCCCCAACATTATAGACTGCTTTGTTGGGAACCCTGATTGGAGGCGTCACTGTCTAACCTTCAGATTCTGTGACACTGTACTTCCAATCTGACTGTTGGCTTTCTTAGTGTTGCTTCTAGACTGAAATATTTGGAAAGGGGCTTATAGATTGCTCAGATTAGTCATGGTAGATATTCTTCCATAAAGGACATGGCATCTTCTTGTTTTATTCTCTCAATGAAAAATTTATTATCTACTCTGTAACAAATCAAATAGAACTAAAACTAACGCTTTATATAATTCACATGACTGTTGTATTATTTATCATGCAGTTCCAATGTGTTCCCCTTTTTGAGAACTTTGATGATGAAAAAATGGGCATATTGCCCAACTTCAATGCCATGTACTGCTCTTAGGTACCTATTCACGGTTAATTGTGGTAACCATTACAGTAGTTCACCTCTAATTTCAACCTACAGCTTGTTCCTATTTCTTAACTAGCTCTCCTCCTGACCTTGAAACTTAGTAGAACTAAGTTGTGGAAATCAGTTTGAGGCTACCAATACCCCACTCATCAGCCATCATGGGCATGTTTTTTTATGCAGAGCTTCCCAAGGTGATCTATAGGTATTAGAATTTGGGGAAAATATACTGTATTGAAAGCCCATGAGAGCAATGTCTGAATAAATTTAAAAAGTGCTAACCTTACCAGGTTTTTCTTGGCTCTCCATCAGCCTTTCTCAAGTAAGTTGTGGACCACAAGTTACCCGAACAGACCTGAGGTGATCTAAACAGTTTCATAAGCTGTTTGCAACTGGGGATGCTTCTTCAAGGAACCAGTCAGAGCAGGGCATCACAGTTCCAAAGCTGCAACAGGCTAGACATGACGGGCACTCAAGACGTGTTTGTTTCCTTTATCTTTCCAAATAATCATGAAACTCTTTAGAAATATAATTACATTAACTAAAGCCCTAGTTTATGTAGTAGAATAGCTATAGATAACTTGGACACATTTTATATCAATAAAACTTATTTTCTAATAAATAACATAAGTACCAATTGAGGGCTCAGGTTATTAAAGAGGAAAGGTAAGGAATGGGCCTTATAGAAACTTCTGCTTTCTCAGAAATAATGAGGACAATCGTTGACTTTTTCTCCACCTCAGATATGGTTTGGCTGTGTCCCCACCCAAATTCCATCTTGTGGTTCCTGTAATCCCCATGTGTCATGAGAGGGACCCGGTGAGAGGTAATTCAACCATGGGGGTGGTTTCCTTCATGTTGTTGTCATAATACGGAATGGGTTCTCATGAGATCTGATGGTTTTATAAGGGGCCTTTTCCCCCTTTGCTCAGCACTTCTCTGTCCTGCTGCCATGTGAGGAAAGGCATGTTTGTTTCCCCTTCTGCAAGAACTGTGTTTCCTGAGGCTTCCTTAGTCCTGCAGACCTGCAAGTCAATTAATTTTCTTTATAAGTTACCCAGCCTTGGGTATTTCTTCATAGCAGCATGGGAACAGACTAATAAAACCTCTCACTCATGCCGCTGCTGAGGAAAGATTTGTCTAATTAATGGATCAGGAGAACAAGTTGGTCAGCCTCTGTGACTCACTACCTACAACATGGATCATGCTATTTTCTCTATTCCTGCTGCACTGTGACAAGGTCAGTAGTGTAGAGATTTCCTGCCCTGTGACGGAGGGCAAAGTTCATTTAGGAGGAAGCATTGAGAGCCCATTTTGCTCTCTAGCCTGAGTCATATGTCCCAATGTACATTTGCCAGCAATAAGGCTTATATTTTAAAAAGATTATTTGTGTACATGTATATGGCACACATATTTCAGGCATCCAATATGTTCAGAATGCCAGAATTCTAAAGAATACCAGAAAGAAAAATGCCCCTGCCACTAGGCTTAAGAGCTAACACTAGCAATACCATTGATATTCTTTGTATATACTTTTCTGTTCCCATTCTTCTCTCACACACTTCCTATCCCAAAGATAACCACCACTAAACTTTATGTGTATCATTTTACTGAATGTTGTCATACTAATATGAAAGAATTCCTTAACAATATCAAGGTTTTTTTTTCATATTATAGACTTTATATGTGAAGAGTACCATATTAAGATTCTTATAAAATGTTTCTTTGTTGTGCTCAATATTATGTTGTCAGGATTTACTCATATTGTTGGGTGTATTGCTAGTTCATTCACCTTATAGTACTCCCACAGATTAATATGCTACATATATATGATAAATATTTAAATGGCTTCCCATTTCTCACTATTATAGATAATACAGCTATTAATATTTCGTGACGTATTTCCATGTCCACATATATGACAGCTTCTCTAGGGTGTGTGTCTCAGAAGAGGATTACTATATCATAGGTAAGTGCATTTTTATTGTTAGTGTATATTGCTAAAGCTTATTTGGATCCCCAGTTCTTCATAGTTTTCTCATTTATTGCCAATCCCATTGAAAGGAAGAGAAAAATCAGTACTTCCATTTTCCTCTACCTAAGGTTAGGTTTCTTTCTTCTTTTTCTATCTCATAAATGCTTAATCATTTTCTAAGGCTCATCCAACGTCCTCTCTTCAGTGAAAACTCCTCTGAACCCCACAGAGGTAAAGTGATCACTCCTTCCTTTGAGCTTTCACAGATGGCTCTTCTGCATAGGACTTGTAGATTACTGAATCCTATAGAAATTGCTTTGCCTATGTATCTATGTGCAAGTTTTCACAAAGCCATAATGTGCACAAGAGAAACCAAAGAGAAGACTCCAAAAGAGTACACTATAATGACATTCTATCCTTTAATCAGTTCTTAATCACCCACCAATTAGAAAGGTTACCCAACAGTATCATGCTTGGTATTGCTTTTGATCCATATTAACCTGTCTCTTCTAGGACACTTAGGCTCTTTATAGAAGATGAGGTAAAAAATTTTATTAACTACATCTACTCCTACAAACACACAGGTGATGCATAGTCCTACCCACAATCCCCTTGCTGTCTACTTGACCATATGAGGAACACATGTGAAACTATTATAATGAGAAAAATCCATGTGTAGAATTATAAAATTCTGGAGCTTTTACAGCTATTAATAAAAGGGGCTCACAGATGATAGAAACAAAATTTCAATTTGGTAAATAAGAAACTATCTTTGGAAGTGATGCTTCACCTCATGTTACAAAGCCAAATAGCAAAGTCAGAGTTCATGAGAACTCATTTTCTTTAATTCAGCATATATTTATAGATCACTCAACCATACCACATTTCTACATATGTGTTAATTAAGACAAATCCGAGGCATTCAATTTCATTAAAACTAATTTCTTATAGATCTTTGTGAGCATTGCTCTATTACGTATATGATATACTGTTGCCAAAGACATTATAATTGCTAGAGTTTTCAAAAAAAAAAACTTACGTTTCATTTGGTGATGGTAAAATAGAAAAATTGGGACATTGGGCTGTATAACAGATATAAACTTGGAAGTTTTTATTAAAGCAGCAAGAGGAAATAGGTAAAAAGTTCCAAGGTGGGGTGTGCCACCTGCAGAAGTTTCATAGTAAGTCTGAGAGTCATATGGACCTAAAACCCACAAAGATGTTAAAAGGGTAATGAAAGAATAGAGATTAGAAAGAATGTTTTTCTGGAAAATATTTATTTTTAAAATGCTGTGCTCTGATGCCATCCCTTTCTCCCCTACTCCCACCTTATTTTACCTTAAGCTTAAAGAGAGTTTCTCTGGCTGAAGAGAATGTTCTATACATTCTGGGGAGAATCTGGGGAAATGCTGTGGCCTGATGAGTAGCATATGCCTGGAGAATATTTAGCGTATTCAGGTATAGCACAAGGTGAAATGGCCTGCCATCACAGAGTGGGAGTAGGGGTCAGAAAAATCACTGCACCTCCCTCGGTATGAATTGCAGTCTCAGATACAGAATCTCATTGGAAAGATCAGTCATTTAAATATAGATTCTGCCAAAGGGGGCTTTTGCCAGAGGGCAAAAACATCCATTGAGCATATATTAAGTAGACCGCTGGAAATATGAGTTTAATGTGGATCAGGATTACACTTACCAAGAGTTATGACCCTTCCTATGCCCATGACATCCTGCTAAAAGAAATTCTGTAGGGAATCTCCAAAGATCCCACAGAAATATTCATTAGATAAAATGTTAACTGAACTCATTGGACAGGCTCAGGTAAGAAGCATTTTCACAACTGGTCAAATCAGAATTCTCACCTCTATCCAAATTCTCTTCCTGCATTCAATGCAGGGCAGGCTGTCAATTCAAGCTTGAGGAAACAGGTGAATATGCAGTAAAGAAGGGAAGGAAGGTGAGTGAAAAGAGGGGGCTAATCCTACCCCATCCTCCCAAACATAGACTGGCCTACTTAGGTTGCCCAACTTAATGAATGGGTTAGGGGAAGATGTCTCATCTTTTAATGAAGACTATAATATTAATTTCTAGATTATCACATTGAATTTGACATTTACTAGACATTTCTGACTCATCTGATTTTTATATACGGTGTGATTGGATAATTTTCTATCATCTATGATCTATTATCTAAGAATGCCCCAAAATTGATGCAATCTGCCAACATTTTCAACTAGTGGCCTGGATAACCGAGTAACTAAATAATAAAGTTAAAATTGAAGATCAAAATGAAGCTGTGTTTTGATGCCACTTTATGATTTATGGTTGTTCAACACACCAGTTGCAAATTTTACTAGTGACAGGTACTTTAAATTATCTCATTTAATTTTTAAGATCGTCCTGAAGTTGGATATTAATATAATCGCCTTTAAGAAATGATTCAAAGAAGCTGAGTAATTAACCTAATTAAATGCATTATTCCATGAGTAAGTAGAACTCTTCTCACAAAAAACTAGAGCATCTGTATAACTCTAAAAGCCATTTGTCTTCTGCTGAGTTCTGGTGTCAGATAATAATACAGCAGAATGAAATTAATAGTATCACAACATTTTATAGGTGCAACCTGAACAGTATATCTCATCTGAATATCAAATCTGAAAGACAAAACATATCCTCTCCAAAAGAAAAGTCTTAGACACATAATCTTAACTAAAATCACTTGAAAAGGCATCAGAAAGAAATTGCATTTGTAATGGCAAAATGTCTTAAAATTTTCTTCTCCATTTTTTTAACTTATTATACAGTCAGCTGCCTTCAATCTCTCATCTCTGCTCTCAATATAGCCAAAACTCTCTTCCCAAACTCAGGGAATCTACTGACTTTTCTCTCTAAAATCTTTGACTAGCCTATTGGGTCTGTGATTTCCACCAAGGACAAGTTCACTCTTCATAATGACAGTAAAGCAAACATTTTGCCCTTATCCTCATCATCACAATCAAAATGCCGAGAAGGGTAAAAGGTGACCGTAAAGAAAGAAAGGCCATTAATATTATATGTTAGTACATTCTATCACTGCCACATATGGGTTCAGAGAATGGGAGCTTGTATTTGCACTTCAGTAATTGAACAACTTCAAGCAAGAATAGCAATTACATATCAAGCCTTACAGTAGAGGATGAGCTTGGATGTGCATAATATTAGCATATCAACATTTTGCCTGCTCTCCTATTCCAAATGCTAAAAAGTTGAAAGGAGAGTGAAGCAAAGCCAAATCTAAGTATTCTCAATTGCAAGATATTTTCTCCTACCTTTCAAAGGTAGTTCCTGAGGAGAGCAGCCATCCCCAAGTGTAAGCTCTACGAGACCTATAATCAGTTTCCCTCTAATTGAGCATTTTCTTTCCTTAGCTTTTGGAAGAAGCATGAAAATGATTTACTGATTTAGGAACTGGGTGGAGTAGACCACTAAAAGACAAATCAAAAACATCTGGAATGAACTAGTTGCGAGAGAAAAGAGAGAGAAAAAGAAAAAAAACTAAGGCTTTCAAATGAAACAAAGTACAGATGATTCGGCCAAATTTAAGCCAAGCCAAACACTCACATTGAACATTGCACTTGGGTCTGTTTCAAGAGCGGGAGCCGGCAAGAGGGAGCCTTAGCCAACACTACATCAGAGGCACATTGTGGATGGAGGAAATGAGTTTAGTCAAGCCAGCTGTGACTTCAAAGGGGCTGCTCTCCCAGGGAACAGCGAGAAAGGGTTCCCCCTTCAGTGAAGACTGCAAAGTTCAGCCAACACCAACCCAAAGGGAATGGACTCCGGGAAGGGGCAAATTACATTCAATGTACAAGAAAGAGTATTTTCCTTCATGAAGTGGCTGTGACAGTCTGAAGACGAAGGAAAATGACAAAAAAGAAAGATGGGAATATTCTGATGCTCCTTTGAGGACTGTCGTCCTGTGTGCATAATTATAAAACGGGGTATTTGTATACACATTTGTACTCGCATAAGGTTGCTTTTAATCTTAACACCTCCTTGCAAGAATCATGTTTCCAAACATGTGGGAGGAGAGAACACAGGATTCTTCCCTGCTGATTGCCATAGTTTCTTTCCCCCTTTGTGCTTCTAGAAAAGCACACATTTCTTTCGAATTATTTACTTCATACAAATGTTCTGAGGAACAAAGGGGTAGACCCTGCAAATATAAAGACAAAGAGGATAGTCTCTGTTCCAGTTCGAAAGAAGAAGCTAGACACATAAACAGAAGATTATGATATTGAAAGATAAGTCCTGGAGCAGTAATTCCAAAGTGAGATCACCTCACCAGCAGCAGCAACATCACCGGGAACTTGTTAGAAATGCAAATTGGCAGACCCCAGCCTAAATCTATTGAATGAGAAAGTTGAGGTTGATTTAACAAGCCCTCCAGGTGATTCAATGCTTGCTAAAACGAGAACAACCTTGATAGTGGAGAGCAAAAGGACTTTGGAGCAGAGATCTCACACATCTGAGCTAACCTTGAGATCCTCTGCTATCTACAAATCACTTCTCAATCTCTTCCAGATTAGGTTCTAAACAGGTGGCTCTGGCAAGTCATGGATGATACACACCTGTATGTCTTTGCTCTTTAAGGAAGTTATAAGATCTTTAAAGACAGAGGCACATTCTTCTTTTATGTTTCCTTTGTTTTCTCCTCCTGCTTTTAGGGCAAATACGTGGAAAATACAGACATTGGAACTTACTTTAAGTAACTGATTCAGAAATCAGACTGGCCGAAGTGTTATACATTCACTGGAAGAAATTGGTGAATATATGGAGAACATAAATGGTATGTATCCCGGAACTTAAAGATAGAAATTAATAATAAAAAATGTTATCTCTCCCAAGCACTCATTTGATGGTTGAATCCTTACCAAGGATTTGATCTTCTTATGCTTGAGTACTTCCAAAGATGAGAATCTCGCTGTCTCAGGATGCAGTTTGCTTTCTTTTAGATAGCTCTGTTAGAGCTGCCTTCTTCCAGGGCTGAACGCTACCATAATTTAAATTCCATTTATTAGTTTTAGTCCTGCCCCTTGGGAACTCATAGCAAAGATACTTACATATTAATGTGACATTTTTCAGGTACTTGAAGTTAGTAATTATGTAGCATATGACATAGATTAAACTCATAGACTCTGGAAACAAACTACTTGCCTTCAAATTCTTATTCTGCCACTTACTTACTATGTGACCTCCAGAGAGTTATTTACTATCTCTGTAACTTTATTTCTTTATCTGTATAAAAAAAAAGATATAATAATAGCAGTACATCAAAGGGCTTTTATAAGGAGTCCATGAATTAATATATGTAAATGTGCCTGGAACATGGTAAGTGCTCTAAAACATTTAACTATTCTTAACCATCATCATTATTATATAGATCTTGTCAGATATCGGACCTAGGCCATCTTTCTAACTCTTTACACATTCACTAGGTGAGCTCATTCACTCTCATGGCTTCAGTCACCATCTATATGATTGTGAAAAATCTATTTTCCTCCTGAGCCAAGAGCTAAGTGTAAGTGACCAATTAGGACTGCGTGAATTGTTCTGGCCGCTATAATTCGGGTGGAAATGGTGCATACCCCTTCTAATTCTGTCTCCTTAAAATACCGTGAGGTATCTTGCACTTATTCTCGTAGTTCATCAAGTAACTGAATGCAGAGAAACGAGTGGAGGACTCCAAGAAAATCCCAAAGAGTGGTTGAGCCACGAGTTGGAAGAAGTCTAGATCCCCGAGTCAACATTTAGAAAGAAGCTGCTGAGGACAGCCACCAGAGAGGGACATGTGAGCAAGAAATGCACATTTATTCTGTTAAATCATTGAGATTTTATAGCCCATCATGACTAATCCAGTGAGACCCTAATGTATATCATTTGCTTATTCTTCGCTTCTGAGATCCAGAACTATATATTTCATTTTCTAATCAGCATTTCTACATAAATCCTCAAATAGGGTAATAAGTAAACTCAGGGCTTCTGAGATTAGACTGTGCTGAAATCCTAGTCCTTCCAGGTACAGCTATATGACCATAAGGAGAGTTACATAAACCATCCATAGCTGTGTCTACTTCAAAGTCATAAGAAAATTAAATAACGTATATATATAAAACACTTAGTCACTGGCACATAGTAAATGCTCAATAAACATCAGATAATACAGTTATCATGACCATCCCACTCCAAATTTGCTCTTTCCCCAGGTTTTTCATGTTGATAAATGGTATCACCATCCAACTGTTGTTAAAATTAGAAATTTGCAACTTTATCTTGGATCTTGTTTTTTAATCCTCCCCCAAGGATAAATTCAATCAATAATGGATTGATTACTTTCCATAAGTATTTTCAAATCCATTTGCTTAACTCTCTCCTCTTCTGCCCTACACTTTTCATCCTGGTTAAAGCCACCAGCATAGATAGCTTTATTATATTTGCATCCTTACTAGTCTTTTGAAATCCATCCTTGTACCCTTCAAGCCGATGCTTCTTTCAAATGTAAGCATTCTTTTAAAAATTCAAATCAGCTCTTGCTGCTCAAAATTTTAAATGCACCAACACCTTCTATTGCTTTTTGATAGCAGCACATTCCCGGCCCATTACTTCAGCATCCCCTCAAACCCACCACAGGGCTTTACTTCTACAGTTCAGCCACATTGGACTTCTGTTGGTGTCATAAAAGTGCCATAGATTGTCCCATCTTTGAGGTTTTCATGTGTTGGTTACTTTTGCTTAGAATGAACTTTCTCCCCACCCCAGTTTACCTAATTAATTCCTGATCATCGTTTACATTTCTGCTTAAATGCTAACTCTCCAGAAAGCCCTCTTAGCAATCTCTGCCCACACTTACTAAAGATACGCCTACATAGCACCCACCTTATTTCTTCATTGAACTCTTCACACTTGCCATCATTTGTATAATTATGTCTTCCCAGAAAAACAGAAGGCTTTATGAGGGCAGAGATCTCATACATATGGTTCCCTGCCTGGTATATTGACAGTATATTGGCTTATATTAAGAGGGAGTTTATTAAATACAGTAAATGTTTTAAGTGTGACTATGAGTCTGTTAAATAATTGTGTGTGTATGTATCCAATATAAATTTTTATTTGGTTATGTCTAGAAAAATTTCCTATAACCAATTCATGTACCCAATTAAATTACTTACAAATTTAGATAACTCAGCATTTGCCCTCTTTGAGTTTAAAACTAGTTGATTTGACAGACATATAAAATAAAAACTATATTACAGCATCATCCATGCTGTCATAATAGAATTATCTCAAACACTCTATTGATTTACTATTTGTTTCTGGAAACAGAATTATGGATGCTCTGATATTCTAAACATCCAAAATCCCTCCTTTCCATAATTTATAGCGTATTGCGATGCCAATTAGGATCAAGAAATGCAAGAGAGGTGATTATAAGCAAACTGGAGTTCAGAATTAAACTGAAGTTTGTGTTTATATGTTGGTCCAAAATTTGGCAAAGCGCATGATTGGGGAAGGAAGAGTAGGTGAAGGTCAGGTGGAAAGTGTCCTAGAGAAAGTATTTTCTACAGAAGAAAACACCATAGAGCAAACTGAGTGCGTGGAAAATGAGCCTCGGTGAGATTTTAGGGTCTAGCCCCACACCTGCTCAATCTGCTCTTTGTGCAAAGTATAGAATTTCTCTCAGTAACATTTATTTTCTCATCTGTGAAATTAAAATGATGAGCCCTAAGTAATTAGATTGTCCTTGATAATAATTGCTGTCCCAAAACCCACTGGGAAGTTGAGAACTTTTCCTAGGGTAACATTTCAATAATTGATAAAAGCTAGGTTTCTGACTCAGTCTGAATCATATTTCATTAATTCTCAAGGGTTTGTCTTCTCTCCTTAAAAAGACATTAAAAACAAGTGAACATTTCCAAGCAAACAAGCTAAGGCTAAGTTCTACTTAGTTCCCATAATCATCTTGAGTTATAGATGATGTGTGTCAAATTTAAACTCAGGAGATATTCGCTGTCTTAGAGAGGTTTGTGATCACATTTTCCAGAGAAGTTGAAGAAAAGCCAAAATAGTGGCCCAAATTTGACAACACTGGCTCTTTCTTCTGCCTTCAGTCAAAGAGAAATAAATTAACAAACAAACAAACAAAAACCCTGATGTGAGCCTCTGGTTAAAGCAATAGCTTTGCATCAGTCCCTGAAGTGTGTGGGTTTTCTCTAACTTCTTTGGAGTTATGACCAATAGTTCTGTCGCCTTTGCTGGTTCTAATAAAACTCTGTGATGGGTTTTGGATTACGCTCATTCCAGAAGAACTCCTCGTCAGTCAGTCGTTGAGGGGCCTTTGTTGTCCACAGCCGCTTGCAATGAATTTGGGGGCAAAGGTCTCTGGTTACACCCACCAGTGAAATCAGATTCGGCTACACGAGGAACACATTATAGGGTGGAATCCAGCATTTGTCCCCATAGGAGGAATGCATCGCCCTGCAGTTATTCCGTGTCTCCTTTTGATGATTCTATAACCCACTGCCTCTTACACTGAAGAGAGCAAGGATTTCTTAGCAACTCTGACCTGAATAGAAAATAAAATAGCTTGCAGCAAAGGAGTCTTGGGAATGTTTTCTCCAAGAGATGAGGTCAAACGAGTTTAAACGTAAAGGTTTATAAAACCTTCCAAGTATTTTTTTTCCTCCTTAATAGTCCCAGCCAGTGCCTTACTATTATTCACCCCATGTTTGAATAATGGAAAGCTTAGATCACTGTATTCATCAAGGGAAAGAAATGCTGTATATTCTGAAAAGCACTTTGAATAGAGCTCTCCCTCTTCCAGACTATACTTCACTGAGTTTTCTTAATTGCTAAATGCTCATCTCTGGCTTGAAATTCTGGAATTTGAAGAATTGAACACACACTGCACCAGTGAAATCAGACCATATCACATTCCAGGGTCTTCATTACCCAAGCAAACCATTCCAGTCCTAGATTATTGCCAATAGTGTCAAAATTTTGTGTCTATATACATGCATTCCAGATTATTACAAATAGTGTCAATTACATACCTACATACATATATACATACATAGATGAATGCATACATACATATGAACTCGGAAGGAGAAAGTTCTGTTCCTCAGGCTGTACTACCCCCCAGTAGAGTGAATTTGGAAAAGCTCTGAGCCTCAGTTTTCTCATCTGCTAAATAGGGAGAATAAATTTCTCCTACTCACTTGTCAGGATAATTTTAAAGCCCTGATGAAATACTGTGGGACATGGGGACTAATAATACTAGATAGGATAGGTCCAGTAAATTTTGGGAAAGATAATTTCCTAGGTTGTGAGTACTATCTTGAAATCAAAATCATTCAGGGTATTGGTTCACCGTTAAATCTGTGGCATCTCTGATATCCTCTGTGGAAGCTTGTAGGATTCTTCAGTGGAGGTCTGAGAGCCCACTCCTCCCACTTCCTGTCTAGAATCATTCTGAAGTTTAGTCAAGTGAAACAATCAGCCTATTGTTTTAAAGAAGCCCACATTTCTTGAAAATCTAATTTTACAGGTTGATTCCCCCCAGTGAGTGGTAATATTAATTCATTTCAATGCTTTAGGTAAAACAAATCAGAGCTCAACTTCACTTGTTCTACTTGACTTATATGGTTGTATACGCAATAATTCTGAACATAAAATGTAAATTGTTTGAAACACTCCAAATATCTAATCACTGGAGAAGCACAGTCATTGAATGAACCATCAAGCAGCCATGAATTGGTTATGAAACTTCTTTTTGAGTATGAGGAAGTACTCATGTTATAATCTTAAATAATAACTGGAAAACATCATTCTCGGCAAACTGACACAAGAACCGAAAAGCAAACACTGCATGTTCTCACTCATAAGTGGGTGTTGAACAATGAGAACACACAGACACAGGGAGTGGAACATCACACACTGGGGCCTGAGGGGTGGGGGGCTAGGGGAGGAATAGCAGGGGGTGGCAGGATTGGGGAGGGATAGCATTAGGAGAAATACCTAATGTAGATGATGGGCGATGGATGCAGCAAACCACCACCATGGCACATTAAGACCTATGTAACAAACCTGCATGATCTGCACATGTACCACAGAACTTGAAACATAATAATAATAAAGAACACACAAAAATAAATAAGAAATAAGAAATCAAAATTCAAAATCGTATAACCTCTATTATATCAACTGTATGTGAGCATGTTTTGTTGATCATAATGAACTCCAGAGTATATAAGCAGAAAGCAACTTTCTTTTTTCAGCTGTTCCTTTAACCCTGTGCAATGGAACTCTAGAGGCAGGCCTTTAGCTTTTCCAGATCGTCTCAGATTTTATATATGTATATGTATTTTATATACATATACACACATATATGTATTTTACATGCATATACACACATGAATGTATTTTATATACATATACACACATATATATGTATTTTACATACATATATGTCATCTTTAGTCACCTACAGGCATAAAATATTTAATAATTAAATCTTAATATTAAACAATAAAATATTAATATACATATGTGTGTGTGTGTATATATATATGTCTTCTCCAGTCACCTTCAGGCATGAAAAGCCTCATTTTAATAATTAAAATATCCCATTCAATAATTTAATAATAATTTAATAGAATAATTAAAGTAATATATATACCATCCACTAGTGAAGTTTAAAATTTTATTTCTGTGCCAACTCAGGGCCCTGCTTCATGCTTAGGGTATTAGTGTTCTCTAGAGGGACAGAACTAATAAGATAGATGGATATATAAAGGGGAGTTTATTAAGTAGATTGACTCACAGGATCACAATTTGAGGAGCCACAATAGGCCATCTGCAAGCTGAAGAGCAAGGAGGCCAGTCCAAGTCCCAAAGCTGAAGAACATGGAGTTCAGTGTTTGAGGGCAGGAAGCATCCAGCACAAGAGATAGATGTGGGCTGGGAGTCTAGAGTTTTCATGTTCTTCTGCCTGCTTTTATTTGGCCAAGCTTGCAGCTAATTAGATTGTGCCCACCCAGATTGAGGGTGGACAAAATCTAATCTTTCGAAGTCCACTAATCAAATGTTAATCTCCTTTGCCAATACCCTCACAGACACACCTGAAACAGTACTTTGTATCCTTCAATCCAATCAATTGACACTGAGAATCAACCATCACACTTAGGAAGCTGCAGTGAGGGAGAGATACATAGTCAGCTGCTTCTCTCTCCCCTGACCCTTCTCTCCTACTCTCTCTCTCCATGAAGCTGCCCTTGGGCTCCCCCAGAGTTGAGGTGAGTGAAGGGAGAGAGGTAAGAGGGACACTGGCAGACTCAGACATAATCTGGTCTTCATGGCCTCTGGGAAGCAGATGCCCAATAAGGATGATCTCTCCTTGAGGAGCTTCCTATGAGTCCACAAGAAGTTTCCCAGGGGGGCCTCCATCCACAGTTCTAATTATGCAGCCCTGTCTCTCACCCCTCCTTTCCCCTTCAAGCCTCAGCCCCTGAGCTTCCAGTGGCCACCTCTCAATGAAGTCACTTAGCTCCTCCAAGCAGTCCTCGTGGGTGCTGATATAATTTGGATGAGTGTCCCCTACAGAACTCTTGTTGAAATGTGATCCCCAATATTACAGGTGAGGCCTGGTGGGAGGTGTTTTGGTCAGGGGAGCAGATCCCTCATGAATGGCTTGGCGCCATCTCCTTCATGATGAGTGAGTTCTCGCTCTACTGGTTCACACAGAAGCTTGCTTAAGGAGTGTGGCACCTCCTCCCTTCTCTCTCTTGATCCCTCTGTCACATGTGTCTTCCCTGCTCCCCTTCCCCCAAGAATAAAAGCTTCCTGATGCCATGCTTCTTTTGCAGCCTGCAGGACCATTAGCTAAATAAACCTCTTTTCTTTATAAATTACTCAGCCTCACACACTTCTTTATAGCAATGCAACACAGGTGAAGACACTTCCAAAACAGCCAGACTCCTCATATCTGCAACTCACCTGCACCCCCAAGAACAGCTCCACTCTGTGCCTCTGAGATGCTAGAATCTTCAGCCCCATTAGTGTCCTCAGGTGGGCACGTGCCAGACCCATATTCCCTGTGTCTGCATTCTGAGTACTTCTCTAGAAGCTTCTCTCACACAGCTTATGATGAAGGACAAACACATACCTCCCTATCCCAGCATGAGGCTGAAGGGTGATAGCACAATTGAGGTCTCATTCTGCCTTCTTTAACTTCAATACTTTTCTATCCTCGGGTAAGACACCTTCCCTCGACTCTCTTTTTTGGTCTTCTTGTGCATTTATCTGGATTCACAATATACCAACAAGAACATTGTGAAAAAATACATAATGTTAAAAATAACCTATGAGGTTAGAGTTGTGAGTCATTATTATTTAATTTTCTATAGCTTTTTATTTATGCCCCAAATATCATACAATGAGCACTTGTTACTTTCATAAAAGAATTTTTTACTTTTTTAAAAAGTAGAGTTTAAATTATTACTTTCAAATGTGTTCTAAAATTCTGCTTCATGATTCAACTAAATGCCTGAATTATAATTAAACTTAATGTTGTTGTTCAGAAAAATAAGTGATCAGTCTTCTTCCCCATCATTTCTTAGTTTTCTTGACAATGTCTCAGGAGTAAAATGCTATGGTTTCTGTATAACATTGCATTCAAATCAGATCTGAAATTTTTTAAGAGCTGCTAAATGAATCACCAAATGCATCACATTGAGCATCCTTAGGAAAAACAGAGCTTACCTATCTCAAGTCCTGTTACCAAACAATGCGCACTTGTGTCTGCCTCTCTTCTTATCCCCCAGTGAGACAGTGCTTCATGGGAGAGTCACCAAAGACTGCTAGCCAGGTGAATCAAGAGGGAATCGTTAAAAAGGTAAACTGCCTGAACACTGTTCTTTCCCTTTGCAGCCTAAGCAGGAAAGAAAACACATTGCAAAGTAACAATAGGCACTTGAGTGGTCACACACCCTGTGAAACAGTTGTCCAGACTGAGGAGAGCAGCGTTGGCTCCCATATCCAGCGAGCCCAAGGCCCATGAAGTCCAAGTCCAAAAAAATAGGTTTCTTCCCATGCAAACTCATTAAGGCTGATGCCATCACTGCTGCAGTAGAAGGGAAACCTTATGTTCACCTCAGGGCTGCCAACTTTCCAGCTGCCATCCAGTAAGCAATGGCCATGAGTGCTCCGAATTTGGACTGGAGAAAACACAGTGAGAGCCAGGCTAGTCAATGAGCCTAATCATGATTAGGCTAATAATAGCAAACCTTCGCTGAGCACTTACCATGAGCCAGCACTGCTGAGAGCAATCTGTGTGTGTTATCCCACTTAATTCTCACTACTATAATGAAGCTGAAGCTTACGTGATGACTATTTTGCATGTAAGAATTAAGGCTCAGAGAGGTTAAATAATCTGCCTATAATCACTCAGCTTGAAAGTGGTAGATAACTAACTACTAGACCACAGAATGGAGCAATGCAGCTGTCAGAGGTGCCAGGAGTATCTCTGACTGAATGGCTGAACCACCTTCAAAGGCTGATCTGGAGTTTAAAAGATGCGGAGGTTGCCTCTGAGCTCCATCTCTCTGTGCTGCTAAAGATGGGGAACATTTGAGTAGCTTGACCTGTGGGCAGGGGTTCTCTCCAGAAGAGTTTTGGGTTTACTCAAAATGATGTTATTCTTAGATGCTTGATGCACCGTTGGAAATGTGATTATTAAACATGCAAGTAAACTATTTGAATATTAAAAAAAAAAGAGAAAAGATGCTAGAGCTGAGATTGCATTCAGGTCTGCCTAATGCTTCAGCCCAAGACCCCACCTCCCATCTTCTCCATCTCCAAAGCCCAATTTCTCAGCAGGGATTCTAGTCCTCTAGCATATAACTCAGAAGCCCCTGCCAGAGTAACCTCTTCCCATCACCCCCACATCTTTTTACCAGTCCAGGCCCCAACCCTGAGTATATCTCGCCCTTCTATGATTCTTTGCTTTTGCTCGTCACTCATGCCTTAAAGGCACTTTCCCTTCTTCTCCACCAAACAAACTCCATAATCCATCAATTCTTAGTGCAGATGTTACCTCTTCTACGATTTCTCTCTCAGCTTCCTCCTCCCAACTGTTGGCCTCCTTAACTCTGCTTTCTTTGCACTAAGTTCATATTTTATTACAGGGGTTGGCAAACTATAGCTTGTGGATCAAATCTAGCCTATTGCCTGGTTTTGCATGGCCCAAAAACTAAACATTGTTTTTATATTTTTTAATGTTTTGAGAAAAAAATCAAAATAGGAAGAATATTTTGTACTATGTGAAAATTATATAAAGTTCAAATTTCAGTGGATATGAATAAAGTTTAATTGGTACGTAGTGATATTCATATGTTGATATATTGCCTAAGATCACTTCTGCACAATGGCGAAGTTGAGTAGTTGCAACAAAGATACAGCTCAATGCCTAAAATATTTACTATTTAGCTCTTTATACAAAAATAGTGCTAACCCCCGCATTGGAGTATCATCACATGGTGTTTTAGAGGCGTAAGCACTCATGTTTTAGTGATTTTTACATCTCCTGTGCCCACCAAAAGGCTTTATCCATCATAAATAATTTAATGAGCATATGACTGAAATAAAGTGATACAAGGGAAAGATGGTGTACCAAGAATACAGAGTCTTAGACTCCAGTGCCATCTCTATTAATTATTGCATCTGTCAGACATATTCAAAGTAGGATAATTTGATACACACTTTTAAAGAAAGAATGGTTCAGTAGCTCAGAGCTGTTAACAGCAAACTTGCTATTATCCGTAGACCGAAAGGAATCAGGGGTGGGAGAAATTTCAGGATTCCTAAAAAAGAAAATTATGCATTGTCATCTGCTTTGAGGATACCTGTGGGCTTCTGCAGGGATACACAGCCAACTGAAAGGAGCCCTCAGGGAAGGAGTGAAGAAAATAAATACTGCAACCTTATCTTCTTTCCTTTTTCTCTCTTCTGCTGAGTCACCCTACTGGTGAAACCTGATTAGCACTAGAGCCCTGTCAATGTCATGCATAGAGATTGGCTCCTGGAAAAGAGGGCCAATGGAGCAAATAGGCAGCTGAATGGGGAAGGTTAAGACAGCCCACACACAAACTTAGGGACAAGTCTCATGTCCTCTTCAGCCTTCAATTCTTTCCCTATAAAGCAGGCAAGCAGAGTTAGAAGATCTTAATAATGACAATAACTAAAAGAGCAGTAACAATAATGGAAGTTATTTGTTGAGATCTTATTATGTCCCATTCATTCATTTTGTCAAATAGCCTTCAGAATAAATATTATCCCCATTATACACATGAGGAAAACTGAGGCCCAGAGAGACCGTGCAGGATACGAATTAACATAGCCAATAAATTATCCTGTTTGAAACCATACTTTCCTCCTAAATTTTTACTTACCATTCCTCAAATCTGGTTGCAATGGCTGGGATAATACCTGCTTGACGTTGTTGCTGTCTTGCAAACCAAACTCAGTCCCAACTACCCATGTTTAAGTTAACTGGTCAGCCATCTTAGATTTACTAAATGTGCACAGCCCTCCCTAATCTCATACCTAGCTTCCTATGATCATCAGTGTCAGTCAGGATATACCCCGTAGATGAATTGAGACATCCTGGAAGATCAGAATGCCAAGGAAATATGGTCCCTCACACTAAATCTCTTTCTTGTTACTATCATGATATAAGACATGGGCAGAAGTCCCTGTGACAGAGACCTCTGATGGCAGATGTACCTGTGTTTTCCAGGAAAAATGTTGAAGGCTAGGCCTTGAAACATGTTATAAGTCTGAACCCTGACATGTTTATTTATTTATTCTGAGCAATTTGCCCAACCCTGAAGTCTTGTACATCATAACATGGATGAGATTTCTTAATTATTCATGCCATTAATAATTGACACCATTAATAACACCGTAATACCATTAATAATTGAGTGCATAAAATGGAATTCTCTGGAATTAATTTATTATCATTAATTTTCTTTGCCAGCTTGCTCATTAGAATTGTAGCCAGGGTCTGTGCATCAAATTATTTAACTTCTTCAGGCTTAAAAGGCCAAGAAATCATGGAATTCACGTCAACCACTTCCTTTTCTTGCTATTAAGAGACCCCCCCTTTCACCTTTTCACTCTCTAGGAAAGTGGGGAAAGCTTTTTGTGAACAACTCCACAGCATTCATCATATGCTCACTGCTGGCTTATAAAATGTGGGCTCAAGAATACAAGCAAGGAGGAAAGCTGCCTATGGAGCCACACAACAAACGTCCTTGCAAGGCAAGCAGTGCTCCCAAGCCAGGTCCAGAATTCAGCTCCTTTCCTGCCATAGACGCAATGAGTTGTGATGCTCACCATCCCTATTTAAAGCTTTGCCCCCTAATTGCCCCTCCAGGATCCCTCTTCCTTAAACTGAACAAGGCAAAATATTCCTTCTTCCCACATTCTTTCATTGATGTTCATTGAAGACAGGCCCATTGACCCTTTTAAGAATTTCAGAGCCAATTACAACAGAGAAACTGAAAGGAGTGAATAAGAATTCCCGATGTGGATAATATACACAGGCTCAATATCTTGATGTTAGAGATCCCAAATCCTCATGCAAGGCACTGAAATTAACTGAAACTAATTTATTTTTCTAGAAATGGGTATAATAACTATAGCAAAGGTAAAGTGGTAGTCCTGGAGAGGCACTACCCCGAACCCCATCTAGGAGGAATCGAACTCCCACATACAGGAAAGTGTTAGCAGACAGCTTCCAGCTGTCAGCTTCTAGCTGTCAGCTTCTTCAAGACCTGAGCAGGTACACAGAATAACTTGCGTTAGGTCACACGCTTTCCAGGTAGGATGGTCAACTCATTTGGTTTGCCTAGGACTTTCTTGGCACCCAGTCCTGCATCCCAGGTTGGGTCTCTGCACTGAAGCCTAACCCTGTGGGTACATCTGTAAAAGCAGAGACATTTGCCCTCAACATCTGACAAGGACAATCTTTGTGAAGTTCTTGGTTTATTGTCTGGAACGATAGACAGCAGTGAGTCTGTTCTTCTCCCCACACCCACTCCAGCCGAGCTGAGTACAGCTGCCCACAAAACCCACTGGGATACTCTGACAAGAAAATTAATGTGTTATATTCCTCCTGTGAACTCCCAAAACACACCATAAGTTCCTAATGGTGCTCTCTACATTTTGTCTTTTATTATAGCTATCGCTGCACTTGTCTTCCTCTCTCTCGGGGACTGTGAGCCTCAGACCTCATGCCAGTTACTGACAGATTTGTGTGTGAGGAAATGAGCAAATGATTGGCACATTGCAACCTACACTTCTCTCTCATATGCCCATTAAAGTTTAAAAGAATTCCCAACATCGCAGCATTAAACATATGTGAAAACCTGTGACATTCAAACCTAGGTTCTCTGACATCCACCTGAAATCCTAAAACCTGTTTTGCTTAACTCTCAGGTTTGTTTGTGAATAAATGAATCTGTTAAATAATAGATGCAAAATCGCCTTAGAAATTATTTGTATAAGAGGTTAAACCTAGAAATAATTCTATGCATTTGTTTAAACATAGTCCACTCCAGTCTTTAAAACAAGCCAACCTGTGTACAATTCCAAATTGTAATGAGGATTTCTGATGAAAAAAATAAAGAAATTAATATTATCTAGTACTAGATACTTATTGATAATCTTCTCTTAATGTATTGCATGATTCAGTTTGCATTTTAGGAGCTTTGAAAATCTTCATCTGTGCATACTGTATTTTCCCTTATGTTTCTGCAGGTATCTATAAATAGATATGATCATGTGCTCTAGGATGCAAATTGTGGCTATTTTTCTCTCTCTCTCTCTCAGACCTCATTTAACCTTCCTCCTGGATTTAGTCCTCCTGACTAACCAGAGGGGAAAAATTCACAGTATCACCTGGATTGCTTTGATGAAGGATACTGATCCCCAGTGATAGAAATCATCTTATCCCCATTGAAACTTATCAACTATTAATTAGTTACTCACTGACCAGGGCTCCATCTGTATCAGATGATATTAAATGCTATAAGAAAAGTAAACCTCTGGGATACAGAGGCCCTAGAACTTGAAACTATTTACTTTCCCGCCATTAAGTTTTGAAATTGTTTACTATTCCAAATTAAGTTTAAAACACAGCTTCAACAAAAAAAGTTTTCATCTGACATACTAAATTTTAATTCATGTGCTTATTGTAATTTCCAATGTAAACAATTTCTGTGAGGTTAAGGATTTATGTAAAGAGTACCTATCACAGTAATTTTTTTACTTGCTAAATGAGTAAATGATGAGTTTTGAATTTTCAAACTCGGAACATCTCAAATAGAAAAAAACCTCCAAAGCCATCTAGTTCAACTTGCACTCTGCATCTCTGTGAGCAGTCATCATCCTGAATGTGAAACCTTCCAGGAAAATGGGCTCATTATCTCTCGGAAAAGCAGCTCAGTCATTTTGTTTTAATTGTGCCATCAAATAAGTTTACTCACAGGACACCGTTTTCCTAACACCACACTTATGCATTCATTACAATGCTATGAGCCTTAGAGCTACCTCTGAGGTATAAGTCAAATAAAGTTTTTCACAGACAACATTTATTGAATTTCTATTGTGTTCTAGCTGCTTTGCTCACAATAAATAGGTAATGTTTTGTGTACCCATTTTCTAGATAAACCAAATGAGCTTCAGAGAAGCTCTTACTAAGGCACTCAGCTAAGAAGTGGCAGAGAATTTAGTTCTGAGTTCAGCACTTCCTAATGTTATTATATTCATTGTTCAAAAAAATAATAATTGCAGAACATGTAGATAGCTTACAAAAGGCTTACAGATTTCTCTCCCTCAAAATTTATTGGCACTTAATGAGTAAGGAAGGCATAATTCATCCTGAAGTTAGAGCTTGAGAGACATGTTTAAGATAATAAATAGTGGAGCTGAGTTAACACAAGTTAACTGGAAATAAATTTCATGTTGTTTACACTAATACCACATCACTACAAAAATGTTTCACATTCTATAAGTCAACTCCTTCCCAAAAAATTGATATGTATTACACTCACTGAATTAGTACATACATCTTAATTGTATTTCTACTGTAAGCCATGAATGGGGCTAAAAGAGCAAGGATGAGGAAGGTATTAACTCTACATGCTATGAGTTCACAATCTCATTGGAGAAAAAAGCATTCACAGAAAGGTTCAGGAACATTACAGAAGATAGTAAGAGTTAGGAGTCATGCTAGCTCTGAGACATCAGCACAGGGAAGATATTTCATCCAGCTAGTCTCTGTAGTTACTGGTGCACACATTTTTCTTCTCTATTAGATGGTAAATATCTTAAGAGCAAGAATGATGTCTTGGACACTCTGATATCCTCTTAGCATGTGACAGAGAACTTTGCACAAAGTAGGTGACAATGATGGCCATATTGTATAACAGAAGCTATGATTTTACACAATGGCGTAGCCAGTCATCTGTTCAAATAAATCAATAACCCCACATGGATTTATTCTTTTGTTGGGGAAAATGATATTCACCTGGCAATGAGAGTAAGTAGGTTTGTTGTAGGCAAGAGAAGACTTTAACAAGTTAGAAATATCAACACCTCATTTGTATTGAAACAAGAACTGGTAGAACCAGGATTCAGTGTTGGTAAAATTGAATGAAAAGATTTAATGTCCTAGGGATAATTTTCGTTTTTTGTTTTCAAAAAAAAAGCTTTTTAGTGTAGGTGGCTTTTGATATGGGCCTTGCATAATAAATACGTAATCAGCAGCCACAGAGTGGAACACAAAAATACTTGATATTGTTTTGTATGGTTTTTCTGGCTTCTGACACAAGACATTTGAAGGCAGAATCCACAGGACAATTACGTAAATAGAGAATTCATTCATCCTTGTGCAAGAAAATCTAGTGTGGTAGCTTAATAATATATATTTACTCTGCATGAGTCTCTGGCCCACATTAAAAGAAAATCTCACTTAAATCTATCCCTACTACAGCTGTCTCCTTGGTTGCAGAAATGTATTCAGAAAAAAATGACTGTAACTCTATATATAATGTTAAAAGTATCAGAATTTGAAGCAAATAATCTAATGGTACTTACTAAAACTTAATGTTTTAAATTTAAAGAATAGAATCACATTCTTACCATCTGTGTGTAATTCAGCTGTCTTTGCATTCTTGTTTGTAAAGAGAATATGTCCTACACCCACCAATACCAAAACGTTCTATATGCTTGCTTTGAGGCAAACTGTACTACTAGAGCTGCACCTGATTAAATCAATTTCAGAAGCTGAAATTTTCATTTACTAAGGCCTATGAAACAACAATTCTAAACAGTCTTTCACCTAAAACCAAATCATCAACTTAGGTACAAACACCAGCTGTAATGCAATCTGCTATAAAGTATGAAGAGAGCTGAACTCTTCGAACTTTGTGGGTATTCAGCACAAATCTTTGTGCACATTCCTTAGGGTTTTCCTGGTTCATGTATCTTGTGTTGGCTGTTTAGGGGTGATAAGTAGTCATAGCTCTTTTTACTCTGAGTTCAGTTCAAATTGAGACAAGAATATTAGATTGAACCTGGGAGACAGAGGTTGAATCTCAAGAACTCAACAAGCAAAAAACAATCCCATTAAAAAGTAGAGAAAAGACAGAAATAGATATTTCTCAAAAGAAGATATACAAGCAGCCAACAAACATGTGAAAAAATGATCAACATCACTAATCATTAGTGAAATGAAATATAAAACAGAATGAGATATTTTCTTGCACCAACCAAAATGACTATTATTAAAAGGTCAAAAAACAACAGATGTTAGCATGGATGAAGAGAAAAGGAAATGCTTATATATGGTTGGTGGGAATATAAATTAATACAACCTCTATGTAAAACAGTATGAAATTTTCTCGAAGAACTAAAATAGAACTACCATCGGACCCAGCAAATCCACTACTGGGTATATACCCAAAGGAAAAAACATTATTTTATCAAAAGACACCTATATTTGTGTGTTTATTATAGTACTAGTCACAGTAGCAAAGTCATGGAATCAACCTAAATGTCCATCAAGAGTCTACTGTAACAAATTCCTTCAGTGTTTTTTTATGTGTGTTTGAGAAAGTCTTTATGTCTTTTTCATTTTTAAAAGAGAATTTCACAGGCTACAAAATACCAGGTTGGTGAGTTTTTTTTCTCTTAACACTTTAAATATTTTCTTTAACTCTATTCTTACAGGATTTCTGAGGACAAGTCAAATGTAATTCTTATCTTTGTTCCTCTATAGGTAAAGTATTTTCTCCCCTGGATTCCTTCAGAATTTTTTCTTTATCTTTAATTTTCTGTAGTTTGAGTGTGATATGGTTAGGTATAGTTTTCTGCATTCATCCTACTTGATATTCCCTGAAATTCATGAATCTGTGGTTTGGTGTCTCTTGTGCCAGGTTCTAATTAGCCTAGTTGTGCTAACTCATGACTCAGTGGCCAATAAAACGCTTATGAATTCACAGTTTACTTCAAGGCTTTCACACATTTTGCAAATTATGCAAATATATTCAACATACACAATGGGAGGAGGGCACTAGGGAAGGAACCACAGAGAGTAGCTCAGCTAGGGAGACCAACGTGCTGACTCGGGATAGGACAATACACTGGGGGTTGGGAGCAATCCATGAGGTCACAGGGATGTTGCTGCTCTTTTCTCAAAAGAGAACTCTGGGAATAGCAGCAGAAGGAAAGGAGGCCTCAGTGTTCTTAGAGGCAGAGATTCTTTAAGCATCTTGTCATGGTCAGTCTCTTTGCAGTTTTTATGCCCCTCCACAGGAGTGTCCATAGCCATTATCTTTAGCTATCTTTTGGCTTCACTTTCTTGTCATGTCTCAAGGGTTTCTAGATACAGCAGGTGACATCTGATTACTTCAATCCACCATAGATATACATTCATCATTCTGAGGGTTCAATAGTGTCACTGTAAGCTGAGCTACTTGTCATAAGTGACTCCATGTTGAGATATTTAGTATCACAAAGCATTATCATATATCAGTGTCTGACATTAATTGAGAGAAATTTCCAGTTACTTTTGTTTCAAATATTTATTCTCTTTTTCTCTGTTCTCCTCAGGTATTGCCATTTTATGTATTTACACTTTTGTGGTTATCCCACAGTTCTTGAAAATTGTCTCTTGTTTTAGTTTAGTTTAGTTTTATTTTCTTTGTTTTCCAGCTTGGGAGGTTTCTGTTGATATATCCTCAAGCACAGAGATTTCTTCTTCAGCCATGTCTAGTCTACTAGTGAACCCATCAAATGCAGTCTTCACTTCTGTTAAGTTGTTTTTTATCTCTAGCATTTCTTTCTCAGTTCTTACTTAGGATTTTCATCTCTCTGCTTACATTGCCCATCTGTTCTTGCAATGCTGTCTACTTTATTCATTAAAGCCCTTAGCATATTAAGTATGGTTGTTTTAAAGCCCTGGTCTGATAATTCCAACATTCCTACCAGGCCTGGTTCTGATGTTTCTTCTATCTTTTCAAATTGTGTTTTTTGCTTTTTAGTATGTCTTGTAACTTTTTTTTGTTGATAACCAGACATGAGATACTGGTAAAAGGAACTGTTATAACAAGGGAATTTGAGGAATGTATAGAAAACCTACATTTATTGCTGTTGATGGTGAATTAGAGGAAGTGCTTTACCCTTTGTCAACGTAAGCTTTTCATCTTCTTCCACCACCACCACCACCTCCATCACATTAAACCTTTCTTCCTGTAGTAAACAGCAGGACAATTGTAGACCTGTCAGGAGGAAGAAGAGAAACAAGACCAAAGCTGTGTGCTTGTAGATCTGATTTTCCAAATTCCGTATTCAGATCAGGTGCTTCCTTTGTGAGGAGGGTGGCACAAAAAGTCAGAACTGTTCCTGTCCTAATTAATTTCCCTCTTGGTAATGGAAGTTTTCTCCAATTAACATGTAGAAACATGTTAATTAGAAATTAAGGTTTTTTTTAGATTTATCCATGCTATCACAAATGAAAGGATTTCCCTCAGTTTAAAGGCTGAAGAGCATTTCATTGTTTTTATCTACTCATCCACTGATGGACACCTAGGTGGTTTTCATAGTTGGCTATTATGAATAACACTGCAATGAACATAAAGGTACAGACATCCCTTCAACATACTACATTCAGTTCCTTTGGCTATATCCATAAGTGGGATTCCTGGTCCTATGGTAGGTCCATTTTCACTTTCTTGAGGAACCTCCATGTAGTTTTCCATAATGGTTATACTACTTTACATTTCCATCAACGATGTATGAGTTATGAGTTTTGTTTTCTCCACATTTTCTCCAACACTTGCTGTTTTTTATCTTTTAGCCATTCTTAAAGGTGAATGTGAGGCAACATCTCACTGTGTTTTTAATTTGCATTTTTCTCATGACTTGTGATGCTAAGCATTTTTTCACATGCCTATTGTCCATTTTTATGTTTTCTTTTGAGAAATCTCATTATGCTGAGTGAGGTAATTTCAGCATAGAAAGTCAAATGCCATATGATCTTATTTATAGGTGAATTCTAGTACAGTTGAACTCATAGAAGTAGAATGATTGTTATCAGAGGGCACGCAGGGGTGGCAGCAAAAGGGAGTTGTTGATCAAAGAATACAAAGTTTCAGATAGACAGAAGGAATACGTTTTAAGATTTATGGCATGCCAGGGTGATAGTCAATAATAATGTATTATATATCTCAAAATAACTAAGAGAGTATATTTCTAATGTTTCATACTAATAAATGATAGGCAAGCAAGGTTAATAAATATGTTAATTAGCTCAATTTAATCATGCCACATTATACAGATATACCAAAACATCAGAACATCACATTGTACCCCATAAATGTTATACAATGTAGTTAAAAAAGGAAGTTGGATTTCCCCCTAACAATATCTGAAGGCGATACTGTGATTCAGAGAATTACATAGAAATGTTACTTATGATACTATTTTAGCACTGACCATATTTTTATTTGTACAAAATGTCTGTATGCCTGACACCTCATCTCCAGAAACCAGATCTTATGAACATGTGTATTCCCAATACTTCACATAGTACTTGGCACATCATAGATGTTCTATAAGAATTTGTTGAATAAATTATGAGTCCCTCAAAATTTGGAACAAGGTGAGGAAAGGCACTTGGCAGAGACTACAATCGATCTATGAATAATAAACAGACCTTTACAGAAGTCGTCCTTCCCAAATCGTGACATGTAAATGTTCTCCTGAGGAAACTTGGAAATCATCCAAACTCCATCCGAGTTACTGTGTACATCCTCACATCTAAAATGCAACATAGAATGGTTATAGTTTCATCTTTTGAGTTTAACTGGGCAGTCCCAGGGAAGATATATTAATAGATCCATGTGGTATATATGGAAATAGAGATTCGGTCTGGGTCATTAACACAGCACAGAAAAATACAGCAGCTCTCATTGGCCAATCTGAGGCTTTTGATGAACTAAAGATGGGGACTCAGCATTTAGAGTGCCAGGAAATCCCATTCAATCCCCCATTATAACCCTTAAAGCAGAAATCATTCGCCTTTTGTAATGGAATGAAACACTAAGGTCCAAAGAAAATGAATAATTTAATTACTGCTGTTTGAGAATCAAACTTTATCTTTCTAATCCCCAAACACTGGACTCTCAATTTTTCTAGACAGGTTCCCCAAAATTGCTTTTAAAAGATGTTTTGGGTCTACTCCCTTTGCGTGTTAAGCAAGGTACTGATACAGATTTTACTGTCTGGAAATTTCCCCAAAGGGGGAAAAATGTGACAATATTCAGAACAATTTCATTTCTACTATGTTTATATTCTCTATCTTTCATTTGTAAAATGGAATCTGGCTTAATAATCAATGTCTGATGATGTCGCTTAGTCATTGTATTCACCTCTTTTTTAATTCCAATTTTTATTTTAGGTTCAGGTGCAACATGCTCAGGTTTGTTACATGGTTATATTGTATGACACTGAGGTTTGGGGTACAAATGATCCCTTTACCCAGGTAGTGACCATAGTACACAGTAGTTTATTTTTCAGCCCTTCCCCCACCTCTCTCCTCTCCACTCTAGCAGTCCCCATTGTCTCTTGTTCCCATTTTTATGTCAATATATACACAGCATTTGGCTTCCACTTATAAGTGAGAACATGTGGTATTTGGTTTTCCGTTCCTGTATTAACCTTCTTATGATAATGGCTGCCAGCTGCATCCATTTTGCTGCAAAGGACATGATTTCACTCCTTTTCATAGCTGCATATTATTCCAGGGTGTATATTTACTACATTTTCATTATCCAGTCTATCACTGATGGGCACCGAGGTTGAGACTATGTCTTTGCTATTGTGAATGGTGCTGGGATGAACATGAACATTTGTCTTTTTTGTAGAACAATTTATTTTCCTTTGAGTATATACCCAGTAATGAGATTGCTAGGTCAAATAGTAGTTCTATTTTCAGTTCTTTGAGAAATCTCCCAGCTGCTTACCTTCCACCAACAATGCATAAGTGTTCCCCTTTCTCAGCAAACTCATCAGTATCTATTATTTGGTTTCTCACCTTTTTAATAATAGCTATTCTGACTGGCATGAGATAGTATCTCATTGTGGTTTTGGTTTGTGTTTCTCTTACGTGTAATCAATCCTTGATAGACTGGAATGTTGATATCTGAAGGCACAGACCTGGGCTGTGGCAACCCATCCATCATTCAGAGTTCTTCATCTCTTCTATGTCTTGTATTAAACCATTAATTTAAAAATTTTACATACTATTTTCAAAAAAATTAAAAGGGCACACCAACGTCTTTCCCTTATTTATGTGTTAGGACCCTCTATATTATGGATTTTGAAGCTTCTTTATATGCTGACAGTATTTTTCTAAATCTTCAATTTTGTCCTGAAAAATATATTTTTTATTATTATACTTTAAGTTCTGGGGTACATGTTCAGAACATACAGGTTTGTTACATAGGTATACACGTGCCATGGTGGTTTGCTGCATCTATCACCCAGTCATCTACATTATGTATTTCTCCCAATGCTATCCCTCTTGCTCCTATCCCCTCACCCCCTGCTATCCTTCCCCTAGCCCCCTACCCGCTGACAGGCCCCAGTGTGTGATGTTCCCCTCCCAGTGTCCATGTGTTCTCACTGTTCAACATCCTCTTATTAATGAGAACACGCAGTGTTTGGTTTTCTGTTCTTGTGTCAGTTTGCTGAGAATGATGGTTTCCAGCTTTATCCATTTCCCTGCAAAGGACATGAACTCATCCTTTTTTATGACTGCATAGTATTCCATGGTGTATATTTGGCACACATTCTTTATCCAGTCTATCATTGATGGGCATTTGCGTTGGTTCCAAGTCCTTGCTATTGTGAGCAGTGCCACAATAAACATGTGTGCACATGTCTTTATAATAGAATGATTTATAATCCTTTGGGTATATACCCAGTAATGGGATTGCTGGGTCAAATGGTATTTCTATTCCTAGATCCTTGAAGAATCACCACACTGTCTTCCACAATGGTTGAGCTAGTTTATACTTCCACCAACAGTGTAAAAGCATTCCTATTTCTCCACATCCTCTCCAGTATCTGTTGTCTCCTGACTTATTAATGATCACCACTCTACCTGTTGTGAGATGGTATCTCAGTGTGGTTTCAATTTGCATTTCTTTAATGGCCAGTGATGATGAGCTTTTTTTCATAAATTTGTTGGCTGCATAAATGTCTTTTTCTGAGAAGTATCTGTTCATATACTTTGCCCACTTTTTGACGGGGTTGTTTGTTTTTTTCTTGTAAATTTCTTTATGTTCTTTGTAGATTCTGGACATTAGCCCTTTGTGAGTTGGGTAGATTTCAAAAATTTTTTCACATTCTGTTGGTTGCTGGTTCACTCTAATGATAGTTTCTTTTGTTGTACAAAAGCTCTTTAGTTTAATTAGATCCCATTTGTCTATTTTGGCTTTTGTTGCCATTGATTTTGGTGTTTTAGTCATCAAGTCCTTGCCCATGCCTATGTCCTGAATGGCATTGCCTAGGTTTAGAAGTCTCTCTCTCCTCTCTCTCTCTCTCTCATTCTCTATCTCTCTCCCTTTTTCTCTCTCTCTTTCTCCTTGTCCTCCATCTGTATCTATCTATCTCTCCCTCTCTTCTGTACCCCCACAATCATCTTTTCTCTTGGTCTTTTAGTTACTCCTTTCTTACTCTCATCTATTTGTTACCCCTCCTTTGTCATTGACCCTTATCTTTTTACCACTGTGGAGCTTTTAATTTTAGTCAAACTTACATATCCTTTAACCCACATTATTATGGCTTCTATTTCTGCTTCTTTCAAAAGTCACAAGTTGTTTGACTCCTACTTTATCTGACACTGTAGTTTAAACTCTGTCCGTTCTGTTTCTCTGACTGTAATCTCTTCTTATCCTTCTAACTATGCATTCTCAGCCAACTTTATGGCTTCTCTTTGTATTTCCTCTATTTGAACAGGTATTCTCCAGTGATCAGTCCTTTTCATTCTTGCTACTTTTATCTTTGTTCCATTTCTGAGTAGTTTCTGGGAGTCCAAGGATTCACCAGGGAGATGTGACGATGTGAAGGAAAATAATGAGGACAAAGGGGGAATATGGCACATCTTCTTTGAACATTTATTTTTATTAAGATTTAGAGATAAATTGATTGTTTTATAACAAGACGTAAATGGATATATTATAAAATAAGAGACAAAATTTACATAAAATTTTGAAACAAGACATGAGGCATGAAGAAAAGTCAAAGTCATTGCATATCATTTAAGTCATGTCTCCAAAATCCCTGGGCATAGTTTTTTATTATTGTCCATTATTACAAGTACGTTTACGGGAAAATAAGTGGGCACATGTAATTATGTAAGATCTTGTTTTATGACTGATATAATTTATCAGTCATAAAACAAGATCTTACATAAGTTACATGTTCACACTTGCAAAAAAACCTAATTAATTTTCTGAGTCCTAAATTAAAAATCCCAAATGTTTCCTAAATTTTAGTGATTACTATTACTATTCTAATCATTCCTAAGCTGTTAATACTAATTTGATAGGCACTATTGCACAGAATAGTGTAGTATTGTCCTCTGGCTGGAGCAGGGCATTAAAACAGGGGTGACTATCTATCTCCTTGTCCAAAATCCTGCTCTAGAGACCTAGGAAGACCAGACGCCTGCATCAGGAATGCCTAGTATATATTTATGAATCAACAGTTGTAAACTAGTACCACAAATTGTACCATGAGACTGAGAGGTGTCACCTAGGAGAGTGCACTGTTACTCAACACAGCAAGTACACCTATAGCCCTTCTTCTTCTTTATAAAGTGGGTCTGCTGGGTTAATACAATGTTAGGAATCCCACACTAGTAGATCACCCTAGTAGATCTCAAACAGTGGGTATTGCTTAAATTCCAAAGGTAATAAAGGCAAATACTAATCCAAAATACTGTGTCTGTTCCCTGTGGGAAAAAACAACTGATTTATCTAGAATGGAATGGGCCTGATGTGGTCAACTCATCATCTTCAGGATTGGTGCTATGGCAACAGTTCATTGTTTTATTTCTGTCACTGGAACACCCAACATCTAGCGTCGTGCCATTTCAGCAACTAGTCAGCCTTGGTCAATGGGCGTCCATGCTGTAGGATTTGTGTGTCATCTCCATCTCTGCCACTCTGGCCACATCACTTATGTGTCTATCACACCAGCACTGGGGTGGCTGATAAAAGAAGCTGGCTGATATCAACTAACTAATAATTTTGTCTCCTTGGCTGCTTAGTGCCTTTCTGATAGTAGGTACTCTCAGGTGGCTGTTCACCTGTGATGTAATGGTGCATTGTGCCTACTTCCAAATGGACATTCATACTCCTGTAGCCCAAACTCCTGCCTCTGGTCTTCCAATACCTTTCTTTCCACATCACTGACCAGCCTTCCAGGCCATTTATGCCTGTCCACGTGTCCATATATATTCTAATCTTGGCCAATTACCTTTTCACACAAAATGGATAACCAGGGTCAATGCTCGAAGCTCCGTTCAGGAACTTTCTTCCTTGCTATTAGATTTCAAGATCACTAAAGCAAATTTTCACCCAACCCAGCCTCCTCAGTCAGCTCAGTGAGGAGTTCTAGAGTTAGTATTACCTGTCAGAGTATCTCTCAGTGACCCCAACTGACTGTATCTTTATGTCCTTACCTCACTTTGCTTTAAGATGTAGGCTGCCCAAGGAAGAATGAGACCTCAGGTCAGGGTGGTTCCTTGAAGCTGAGGTAGATCCTGAAGGAGTTGATGGCTGGAGGTTGTCTGCTGATTCCTGTCCCCTACAGTCAGTAGCAAGTCATTCTTGAAGTGTAATCTGGACAGTAGTTCTCTCTGTCTACTCCTCCCTTTTCTTAACAGAGTACCTGGAATATAGTATATCTTGAATTATACTTGTTTTATAAGAAACAACAAAAAAATACATGACCACAGTGACTTCTATTTTCTTAGTATAAAAAGATGACAAAACTTAAGTGATTACTTGTGTTGGATCAATACATCAATAGTGTCTATAACTTCCTTGGCATTATTTTCATGGTCACAAGTTGGTAACTATCATATTCCAGACAAGAACAAGAAAGGACAAAGTATGTTGTCCTTCTTTATCAGAAAAGCAAAACCTTTTTAATAATTGTGCAGGAAAACTTCCTTTTTCTAGGCCTCTTTGGCCAGAACCAAGATACACTAGAGCTTCCAAGAATGATGAGAGAGCGAGAATAGGATTGTCAAGATTAACTTACACCAGTAAAAATTTATTGCTTGGATGTGGACATAATGCTCCCTCTCAAAACAAAAATCTCATGAGAAAGCTGCTAGCCTGAAAAAGGAAAGGAAGTTGAACATTAGTTAGAATACTAACAATATCTGCCCATTTAATAAATATTTATTGAATAGGGAATGATTTTTTGTTGTTGTTATACATATAATTCCTCCAATCAGAACAGCTTTGACTAAATCATTTCTGAGGTCATTTCAATCACAGTCTTGAACTAAAGGAAATATTAAAAGCCATCCATAATTAATAAAAAGAAATATCTTTATTATGGCAAACCATCAAGACAGCCAGAAAAAAAAAAAAAGAGGAAAATTCTATAGCATCATAGTCAGACTCATTTGGTATCCCCAAAGGAATCTTCAGGCAGCCATTAACTTTCAGAGCAGAGCCTGTGAGGCAAAGAGGAATAATAACCACTCTGTCCTTCCAGTGGATCAGGGAAATTATGATCAGCTGTAGGGTCTGTGAAAAGCCTCAATCTTACCACCTTTAACGACCCACCCCCGCCTTCCTCCCTACCCTTGACGGATTCCCCTGCTCAAAATCTGACGTAAATTGTTTCCTTACCATGGCAAACTGCCCAAGGTTTCTGGGAAGTATGTTTAAACAGGAATCCTGCCAGGTCTGAAATCAGCAGTGCTTCTGTGTAGCCTGCAATGTAAGCTGTAATTAGGGATACTGGGATCCCTGAACTTGTAGGCCAAGTAAGTGTATATGTATAGGGTGGGTATATATATATATATATATATATATATATATATATATATATATATACTTGTGTATATAAAATTGTGTGTGTGTGTGTGTGTAATTACATATATAATTTTCTATTCATTTTTAACTTAGAATATGAAAAAAACAAGGAAAACAAAAGAATTTATTAGTTTGATAAAGTGTGGTAATCTTTCCAAGTATGTTTTATTTTTCCTCTATTTACAATCATTCATTAACTCATTTATGCCTTCTTTCCAGTAAAGAACTATTCTTGGGTCAAGAGAGGCTAGCAAGATAAATACAGACCTCACAAAGCTTATGGTGAAAGGCTGACTTTAACCCAATATTTAAAATCGTTTTTCGATGACATCGACTCTTTTACCTCCTTCTGCTTTTTCTATTCTTCGCTATTTCAAGGTTGAAGTAAAATATTTCCTGCTGGAATGATATAGTTGAAGGAGTAGAAGCTGGGAAATAAAAAGATTTTGATGGGAATTCCAGCTGAACCACTTGCAAACTATTGGATCTTCAGCAATTTACTGAACCCACATCAGTTCTATTTTATTTTTCCTCTGAGCAGGTCTATTCACATACTGATATCTCTCTTTTTCATTCTTCTTCATTTCCTTAGCTATACTTTCTTAAGCAACCCCAAAACTTGTTGGTAATTTCTCATGAAGTAATCTCGCTTCTTGGCATAGAGATTTTCATTATGTCCTAATGACTCCAGTTCTTTGTTAAACTTAGTAAAATTGTATTGAGAAACAACCTACATACAGAAAAGTATACAAATCACATATGTGCAGTTTTATGGATTTTCACAAACTTGAACAAACCTGTATAAACAGCACCCATATCATAAAATTGAACATTATCAGCATCCTAGAATCCCTTGTGCCTGCTTTTGATCTCTGCACCCAAAAAGTAACTATTATTCTAATTTCTAACACCAAGATTAAACTATTTCTATGCTGTAGAAATTCATTTGCTTAGGGCTTCTTTCACTAACTCAATGTCTATAAGATAAATTAATGTTGCTGACTACAGTTGCACCTTTCACTCTCATTGCTGTATAATATTTTATTACATAAACATATCACAATGTGTCTATCTGTCCTTTTGTGGATAAATATTTAGGTTATTTTACTTTGAAGTCATTAGTGTTGCTGTAAATATTCTCAAAGATTTTTTTGTTGTTAATATGTGTCCACAAGTTTTCATTTGGGTAACTAGGACTGAATAACTGGGTCATAGGATATGAAAATGTCCAACTTTAGTCAACACTGCCAAACAGTTTCCCAAAGTGGTTGCAACAACGTATGCTCCCACAAGCAGTGTGTGAGTGTTTCTCTTGCTCAGCATGGTCACTAACTTTAGATATGTTGGTTTTTTTATTTGAACCATTCTGGTTAATGCATAGTGATGTTGTTTTGTGATTTTAACTTTCACTTCCCTGTTGACTAATGGAGTTGAACAACTTTTCGTAAGTTTATCAATGATTTAAACATACTCTTAATGAAGTTTCTATTCAGGCGTTTTGCCCAAGTTTTGCTGTTGAGTTGTCTGTCTTTTACTTATTGACTTGTAGCAGTTCTTTACATATTTTGGATATAAATCCTTTGTTAGTGTGTGTATTGCAATTATCTACTCTTTCTCTGTGGCTTACCTTTAGTTTTGACTCATTTTATTCATTGTTGAATGTTTCACAATTTCCTGGTGTTGTGAAAACATCAGTAAAACCATGCCTCTGCAACTTCTTTTTTGTGAGAATTCAAATATGTTAATTATCTTCTCTAAATCTCAGCTTACTATCTACAAAATGAAAATAATGATCTCTGTCTAACCTACATCATATTGTTTTGGGGAGGAACAAATAGATACTACATGTGCAGTAGTTTGAGAATAGTTTATAGTATTTAGGTCACAAATTATAACTATGGTTTAATCACCATTATGGATTACTTATGTTACTATTAGTAGTCATTAAGTTGTCTCCAGAGAAAGAAATAATCAAGTTTTGTGCTGCGTAGAAAAATAGAATAGCTAGAAATCCCCTATGAGAGTGATATCCTTGTTCATAGCTGTGGGATAAAGAACTTTTAGTTATGCCACCTATACAGGAAAAGAATCTCAAAAGACTGATATAATACTCCCAGATATGAGCCTCGGCACTTACATAATAAAAATTTTTAGAACCTGACATTCTTTATTTCTCATTTCCATTAAGTTATCTTTCTTTCAAATGAATACATCCAATTAGGCAAAGATATCTTCCCCAGGGAAGTGCTGTCACTCCCCAGGAACCTGGACCTGTATCAGAATGAGGTTTTTAATCTATTTTATTCCTACAAACCAAGTAGCAATGGACTTTTCCTGAGAACTTAGAAATTTAGAACTGTGGGAGATAAAAGAAATATTTAATTAATAAGAGGTCAGATGCTAACACTCTGGGATCATCTCATCCTGCCTCCTAATTTTATACCTGGAGAAACTGAGGCTACAAGAGAGAATTACATACCTAAAGAGGTACCTGAAATAAGGAAAGACAAAAGACTAGAACTATGCTTTGGAGATTCCGGAGGCAATCCCTACATCTGAGGCAGTGGCTGTATCTGTTTTATTCACAGCTATAGTATGTAGTGCACCAACACGATACCTTCCATCAGCCTGCCTGCCACATTTTAAACATAAAACTCATTTTCATCTTCAAGGAGAACTAACTTAATAAACACTTAGCTCTTAAAAACATATAACAAAAACAAGTAATTGATTGTACAGGAAATGTACACAGCTGGGAAAATTTATACAAATGATTACTTATAGGCTCCTACTTACATTTCTCAGAGAATCCTTCCAAAACCACTCACACCTTAGGACAAGAGTTAACTTGTATTCTCATAGCCATGACCTTAATTCTATCACAGCAGTGTATATTGTACTGCCTCATATTTCACATAGCTATTCACGTTTTTAAATTCACTAGACTGTGCCTAATACAGACCTTGGTAAAATAATGTACACTTTAGTAAATAGCATTTCCCCTTCTTATTCTGAGCCTTTAGGAGAAAGAAAAAGTCAGACTTTGGTGTGGCCTGGCTGTGCTCAAGTGAACTAGGCAACTGGCAGGTGATCCGTAAGTAGTTGTTACAGGAGTGATTTAGTCAACCAACAAATACTTAATGCTTGATTTGTATACTAATCTACTAACTCAACCTATATTCCCAGTGCTACTCAAGCAAGGAAAAGTTTGCCCCCTTCCCCAGGAGAGATTTAGATATTTTGGGTTTCCACAATTGTTGGGGAATGGATGGGGGTACTGAGTTTCTACAGGCATCTAGTAGGTAGAGATCAGAGAGGCTGCTGAACACCCTGCAATGCACAGGATAGCCCCGCTTATCTGTTCCAAAATGTCAATAGCACCAAGGTTGAAAAACACTGCTGTGTACCTATTGTGACTAAAGTGTTGTCTAATGGCCTCATGGTCCAGAAGAAAGACTATAATTGGTTTAATTAGGAGATACATCTTCTTTATGGGGATGAAGTATGCAATTATGCAGCTCTCTTTCTTTAAACCTTGAAGTAAATGAGCCAATCAGCCTTATTCATCTGTGGAGAGTCAACAGTGGATGTTTTGATCCAATGGAGAGGTTACCTTTGAATCATTTAAGTCATTGAACAATTACTTACTGTATGCCTAACAGTTGCCTAGCACTGTACTAAGCTAAAAGACAAGGTAAAACAGAAACAGTTCCCATGGTACTGCTTTCCACTTTTCAAAACATTTTTACTGTGTGACCTCCCAACTCCACTTTAAGATAAGGAGGACATGTATTACTGGCCCAATCTGACAGGTGAAGAAATTAAGACACAGAGCTACATATAAATAGAGCCCCTCTCTGCCAAAGATTATAATTCTCTCACTCATGTAAAATTGGCAACGAGCAACACAATGAAACCTATTAAAATGGCATGGAAGCTTTTTGTAGTTGCCTATTTGGAGTCAAAAAAGCGGTAAAGAAAAGCAACACTAACTCCTCCTCAGGCACCTGTTCGGTAAAACTACCCATCACAATCAGGACCAAGAAGCTCAGCTAAACTAACTAGTTCTAGAAAGTTCTCCCTTTCTACGGGGATCTAATGGTCCCATTCAGATCAGCACACCTCAGCGTAATTGAACTAATTTTTGTGAGCTATCTTATAAGACTTTATTATTTAAAATAAGTACAAACATACATTAAAAATAATAAATGCACATTTTAGTAAACAACATTTCTATTTCTCATTCTGAGCCTTTAGAAGAAAAAACAGGCAGGCCTTATTTTTTTTAATTTATTGATGAAGAAACTAAGGCTCATAGCAATTAGATGACTTGCCAAGGCCACATGTTTGCGTGATGGTGATTACATGACATAGTCTTTTGCAACTGACACTTTTTTTCCTAAACTCTCTCCTATTTTAAAATCACCATTACCACTTCTCTGCCTACCACCTTAATTTTCTTTAGCCAAAAAAAAAAAAAAAAAAGCTTGTAGAGGGAAGCACAAACTCAGAAAAGTATGATACCTCCAGGGATTCTTTATGACTCACTAAAATAACTGACTGCATCCTCTGGGAAACAGAGTCAGAGTAAAGAATGTGGGAAGATATTCTCCTTCCTCTGAACTGACTGAATGTGACATTCTCTGATTGACATTCTTTGATTCCCATGGGGAGAACAGAACTCTGTGTTCCCTAAGTCTAGAGCCCTGAGATGAGAGGCAACTTTATCTTTTCCAAGAAAAAATGGGATCACTATGACCCCAAAAAATGGCCTTTCCTCTACCATGAGGGACAACTGAGACAAATAAATGTTCTCTGCTAAGGAAGCCAACACCCATAGATTCCAAGCCTGGCTGTGATCAAGTGGACCAGGCACATTGAATTCTGGTCATTGCATCGGCTAGAGTAGATGGTCCTTGATTTAATTTCAAACCATGTTTATCAGCCTCAACAAGAATTTGATATATGAGACAGATTTAATCACACAGTAAATTTTGTGTTTTTAATTGAGTTACTCATAATATATATTCCCTGATGAGGTTTTGAGAATACAGAACATTAACAAGTAGAATCATGCCTGTTCTCAGGATCATCTCTGATACAGAAGCATTATTAAACACCTATGTCTTGGGGGATACTGTGTGATCAGTAACAGTGTTATGCTTATGGAGCAAGGGAATTTTTCATTTTCTATAATAATTTCAACAACAATTGGGAGCCTTTCATGAAACTATACTAGTACTAGAGAGAGGAGAAGAATCAGACACAATTTCACTCTCATAAGATAACTGCCTATCCAATTCTATTACAGTTACTGCAATTACTTATAATGTATGGGGTTCTGTGCCACACACAAAAGGTATAAAGAGGAATTTGAGAAGCAATCTCCATCCTCAAAGAAAGACAAATCTACTCATAAATAACTTCATAAATGGTGATAACACCATAGTAATTGTTTGCATAAAGTGCTATGTTAGCACAAATGTAGGAGTGACCAATTCTCCAAAAGTTATTAAACAAAGGTTGTGAAACAAATGTGACAAATGTTTGAGGCTGTTGGGATTGCCAGTAAGACCAATCAACCTTAGTCCCATAAGACGGTCTTCCAAACCCAAACCCAATGACCAGTGGTTGATTCAGTGACCACACAGACACACAGACTTATTTAACTATCAGCCCATCAGGGCACAAGATTAATTTCATTGGGAAAGTTTCTTCTTAGGGCTATTGTATTCAGTTCTCTGCTTTCATTTCGTAAACTGAGGTCAGGAAGCCAGTCCAGAATATGAGTAACTCTTAAGTCTTACAAAATTTCACAAGAAGGAAAGATAATTACATGTGTGTGCAGGGGCCAGATTTCAGGGAGGCGATAGTCGTACTAGTCTCAATGGAGACAATGACTAAAACTATTACTACCCAGTCTCTGCTTCTTCCAGAACAACTGAGCAAAAGCATTATGACATTTAGTCTTTTAAACCTAGATCGGCATTATTTCATCTAACTGATCAAGAAGCATATAAAATGATGTGGTCTTATACAGTAAACCTTTGGTCTCTGGCCTCCTGAGACCAGTTAAACTTTCCCAATATCCCATGATCTATCAATAAATATCACTGCCAGGTCTTAACTTGCATTAAGCACTGGGGAATCAATAACAAATGAGCCATAATCCCTGTCTTCCAGCACTGCACACTTCAGGGAAGAGAAATGTACCTAAACTGGCAATTAAAGTCTGATTCTAGGGTGCTTTGTGAATGGAGGAAGGGTTCAGATTGCAGGCCCTGGAGAGCTGAAGGAAGACTTCCTAGATGAAGAAGTATCTAAGCTAAGTTCTGAAATACACAAAGGAGAATCTAGGTGAAAAAGGATGAGGGAAGAGCACATTTAAGCCAAAGAAATCAATAAAAACAAAGGCCTAAGAAAGAGAAAAAGGTAGGGTGCTGTCAGGACCTTAAAGAAGTTTTGAATAGATGAAACATAGCAGGGAAAACATGAATGATTGGGAGTGGAGAGGGATACTGCTTGAATTGTATGCTAGTCAGTTTATGTAAGTTCAGATTTATTTCAAGGCAGCAAAACTTTTAAGTTTTTCAATAGGGTAATGTACGAGTGTGTGGGGGGTGTTTGTGTGTGTGTGTGTGTGTGTGTGTGTGTGTAAAGAGTTCCCCAAAAGACTGGGGAAAAGTAGATTAGAGGGGATCAAGAATAAAGTTAGTGGACAAACTAGAGGGCTGTTTTGTGTCTCTGAAAGAAAAGGGAACATTGAAATAAGAAGAATGACAGTGTATTAGAGACACATTAGTGTAATAAAGAATCTTCAAGGACTTGAACAGGAGAATTGGCAGTTGATTGGATGTTGGAACTGAAGGAAAGGGAAGACTTAGGGATATTTAAGTTTGGATTTAGAAATTGGATAGATAATGGTTCTACTTACTGAGAGCAGTAACACTTCATTTTTAAATGGTTTTTGCTTTTTTTCCACTAAGAAGCAAGTTGTTACTCGAGTAATTTAGCAAATAACTAATCATCTAAATTAAGTGATTGTTCTACAAGTGGTTTATTAAGTACTGGGTTTTCTCTCTATTACTAATTAGATTTATTATGTATGAGGCTGCTCAGGAGAGTGTAGTCAGCTCTAAAATTGTACATTGTACACTTATGCTATTAGGCAAAGATAAAAACAGGCAGAAGAAACTACGAGTACTGGATGAAGAAACAACCATTAATTGACATATGCAAGACTATTGGCAAGTCCTTCCACACATATATACTTAACCCAGAGTAATGAAAGGTGCTGTGAAAAAAATAAATTAAGTAGAAGAGCTTTGGCTGCCTGCACTTTTGGGGTCATAAGAAATTATTGCTGAGACCAATGTCATAGAGATTCTCCCTTTCCCTCCCCTCCTTCTAGTATTTTTACAATTTTAGGTCTTACATTTAAGTATTTAATTCATTTTAAGTTGATTTTTGTATATGGTGTTGAGATAAAGATAAAATCTCATTCTTCTGCAGATATCCAATTTTTCCACTGCAATTTATTGAGGAAATTTTCCTTTCCCCATTGTGTGTTTTTGGTGCCTGTGTTAAAATTCAATTGACCAAAAATACGTGAATTTACTTCTGGGCTCTCTATTGGTCTATGTGTCTGTTTTTAATGCCAATACCATGCTGTTTTGATGACTATAGCTTTGTAGTACATTTATAATGTTTGTTTCCATATTTTCAGTACCCATCTCAAATAAGTGCTCATCTGGGGTTCCTAGAACAACAGTTCTAGAACCAAGTTATCTTTTCATCTAATATGATCTTACCTAATTCTGGTTTCTTTGAGATATATATATATATATATATATATATATATATATATATATATATGAAAGAAAAGCTGGACACGGTTACACAGTATATTATTTCATTTATATGAAATACCTAGAATAGATAAATTCATACAAAAAGAAAGCAGATTGGTGATTGCTGGTGGTTAGGGAAAGGGAAAAAGGGAGAAACTGCTTAACCATTTCAGGGTTTTGTTTTGGAGTAACAAAAATATTTTGGAGCTAGATAGATATGGTGTTTGTACAACATTATGAATGTACTAAATGTCACCACATTGTTCACTTTAAAATGGTTAATTTTATGTTAAGCGAATGCCACCTCAACACATTTTAAAATATATGTACAAGGGAGAAATAATCATGCCAAGGACAAAAGCTCCCACTTCCCTTGGCTACAGTTCTCACCTAAAACTGAGGGATATTTAATTTCCAGTCTTCCTCCACTCTTTCAGGAGATCATCATTTTCTTACCAAACATAATGTTGAGCCTGACAAATAGATGTGACAATTAGAGAAATAGTTGAAACTTTCAACTATGTATAAAGTTACGTAAATAACTTTAAAGTTATAAAGTAAATAGCGTGTTCCTTCTTAACCTTTAGTCTTCATGCTATGAAACCTCTCTCACGAGTTAGTGATTTCATGTCAGGAGGGGCATCTATGAATCTGTTGATGCTTATGATTGTCTGGAAGTTTTCTTTTCTTTCTCTTAAAGCCAGGTTTTCCACTGTCTTGCAGATCTTTTAGCCAAAGCTAGGGGATTTGTTGTGGGGATCACCTTATGGCCTCCCCTCCCATAGTAAGCTGTCCCAGTGGCTCTCCAAGGACATGCTGCATTTACAGTGTATCCATTTCAAAGATTGACTAATTGCTCCACAGGCTGCAAAAAGTGCACTCTCAGATCATAAAAGGGAAACATTCTGGCTTTTCCCAGGCCACAAAGCATGACCAAAGTTGATTAGGACTCATAATTCACACTGCCGATACCTGAGCTTGATCCTCCAAGAAACAGCTGCCCTATAAAAGCAAAGATAGAGAATGTATATCACACTGTTCAGGCAGCCACAGTCACAGCTTTGCATCCACAATAAATGGCCTCTGCCCTGTCTGGCCAGGTCTGCACTGGAAATGAAACAATCAGAGTGGGAAATAGCCTTTATTTATTGAGTTCACTACCCTAAACATCAAATCAAAGCCCAGCCTACGCAGTTGACAGAATCCAGAGAACTAAAGATGAAAAACACTTTGGTGGACAAGTGATCTGTTCCCAGGAGCCGGCACTGAACATTCTCCCACAGGACATTTGTCAGTGTACAGATCTCCAATATTTGGAGTGAGGAAGCAATCAGTGCTCTGCTGTGACACACACCATTAGGGATGACGGGCCCCGCCAATGTCTGTTTGAGTTCTGGTGGCTCAAAAAAGAGCCACTGCTTGCAATTAGAAGGTAATAAAAAGAGGCATCATGATAAACATTACAAAAAGGAACCTTTTGTGGTCCTTTGTGTCAAGCTGGGAGATACAGAGTGAAAGAAATTGTTTCATAGCTTAGGGGATAGTCATATTCTGTGGGGAAATCAGGTGTGTGAATGCTCTTCTGGAGAACACAGAGCCCATCTTGGATTTTATGTGTTATGATAACTCTGTCTCTTGCTGACAAGGAGCTCTAAAGTGATACTATATATCAGTAGGTTGGGAAAACAAGCTTTGGAATTGCCCAAATGTTGTTTTGAATTATAGCACTATACTTCATTCATTCATTCAGTCATCCAACGTGTATTTCAAGTGGCCGCTATGAGCTTAGGGATCAAGCAGTGAATGAGCTAGGACCCTCCTCTCAAGCTTGTTGCCCAGGGTGTATTGAACAAGAAAGCTGGCATCATAATATAGCTGAGGAGTGCTTTGATGAGACGTGGCACAAGATGTGATTATAAAAAGGAAGAAATTGACACAGGAGGGCAGGTCAGGATTCCTAGAGAAACTGACATCTAAGACAAGGCCTGAAGGCCAAGTAGATATTAGCAAATGGAAATTACTATGCATACATGGATGAAGATGTAAGATGGGAAACAAAGTGTGTACAAAAAGACCCAGGATATAACACATATCAGCGGTTCAGAGAGAAACAAAATGGGCCTAGACTTGGTAGTGTCATGAGAAAGAGTTCTTACAGACAGTAGGTAAAGAAAAGAGACATAAGAATTGTATGCAGAGAAGTGACATAGAAAGATAAACTTTAGGAAAATGTTAATAATCGGATAACTTTGAATAAACTACTTAATCCCACTAAGCCTTAGTTTTCAATATGGATCAAACTACTTTGCTTTGCAAATTAAATGAGATAATGTATATAAATTGCTCGATGCCTGAATCCTAGAAACTAATCAGCAATAACCATAACAAAATATATGAACTGAAATTTGAAATAACTTTTGATCATCGTTTTCTGTACATATTCTACTGTTTTATAAAATGCTTTTTATAAATTCAGATACAAAGTGATTAATTTAATATTTCAGCTTTTGGAAATTTGGAGAGATTCATTTGTTCAATTATTCAATGTATGTTTAGTAAGCATCTTTTCTGTACCACTCACTGAACTTGCCATTGGAGATGTAATGATGAAAATGTTCACTGAATGATGTTTCAATTAGAAGAAGCAGCAGTTGCTTAAATTAAGTATCCAGTAAATTGAGTGGGGCAGTTTGTTTGGGAGTTTATTGCAGAGGCTACCAGTAGCTGGCAAGTGTCTATTCTCTTCTTTTCTTCATGAAAACAATTCTCATTTTTTGGTGCTGATACTGTTCTTTTTCATGATCTTTGTTTGCTTACATAGATGGACTTCCTTTAAGGAAATCTGTCAATCTATACACTTAGCTGGGCATAAGTGTATATATGTGTATTTACCTGGCTAAAATGGTTACTTTTGTAAGACTCCCTTGCAGCTAGGAATGTGATATTACTGGTTCTTGCCAATAAGGAAGAAACACAGATGCTGAGTGGTATTGCCAGTAAGTCTTTTTAAAGGAATATGGAAGTGATCTTCCCCAATTTCCTCCTCAATCCTGAGGTCAGGAAACACATATAATGTGTTTGTAGACTATCTTGAAACATGAGGACAAAAATCATATCCTAAGAATATTTGAGAGGTTAGCTAGAAAAAGCCTTGGCCCTGCCTGACAACTTTTCACAACTGCTGTACCTCCAGGTTCAGTTTACATAATAAAGGTGTAGAGCGGGGGAAGTGATCTTTTTAAAAGTGGTTACTTTGGGCTTTTCTGTTAATTCAGCTGAAATTAATATTAACCTATACAGGGTTCAAAGTTGACCTCCATTCAACCCTTGCTTTCACAGCCAAGACAACTCAGGTGATTTTTTTTTAATTACCTAAAAGAGCAATAAAAACAGCAGAACACTCAGAGCCTTAATTTTTTTCTTTCTTTTTATTTATTTTATTTTATTTTATTTTATTTGAGACAGGGCCTCACTGTCTCACCCAGGCTGGAGTTCATTGGTGGTGAACTTAGCTCACTGCACCCTCTGCCTCCAAGGTTCAGGCAATACTCATGACTTAGCCACCTAAGTAGACAGAATTATAGCTGTGTGCCACCATGCCTGGCTAATATTTTGTTTTTAGTAGAGATGTGGCTTTGTCATATTGGCCAAGCTGGTCTCAAACTCTGACCTAAAGTGATACACTTGCCTCGGTCTCCCAAAGTGCTAGGATTATAGGCATGAGCCACCACACCTGGGATGTCTGACTTTTTTTTTTTTTTGAGACGGAGTTTCACTCTCGTTACCCAGTCTGGAGTGCAATGGCACGATCTCGGCTCACCGCAACCTCCGCCTCCTGGGTTCAGGCAATTCTCCTGCCTCAGCCTCCTGAGTAGCTGGGATTACAGGCACGCGCCACCATGCCCAGCTAATTTTTTTGTAGTTTTAGTAGAGATGGGGTTTCACCATGTTGACCAGGATGGTCTCGATCTCTTGACCTCGTGATCCACCCGCCTCGGCCTCCCAAAGTGCTGGGATTACAGGCTTGAGCCACCGAGCCCGGCCAGCGATGTCTGACTTTTTTATTGTTTAATTGCAACCCCACATTCTCAAACTTATTATAGAGATGATGATCTCCTTTATTAGCTTTCTTTTCTGGCAGTAGCCCAGTCTGAATCTAGTTAACTTAAAAAAAAGAAAGAAATGTATTGGAAGGCTGACAAAGATCTCACAAAATAATTTGATAGGCTAGTGTGCCCAAGCTTAAAAACAAAGCAAACACCAGAGTCAAACATCAAAATAGAATCCAGGCAACAAGAACCATTCTATCATCTCATTAGAGTGCCATACCTGAAATGAAGGACTCCATTTTTCTCTGATGTGAGTCACTTGATTCCACATGCAAAGTTCAGGGAGAAAGAATGTGATTGACTAAGCATAGATCAAAAACCCCTAGGCTTCTTTGAAGCAGTGAAAGAAAGGGTCTGAAGGAGGAGAGCATACCAAACTTCAGAGACCTCTAGTTCTCTATTAGAAGGGCAGTGGACATTGATTTATAGTTCAACTTAGAATGTACAAAACAGGGGTTAGTTAAGTCCCTCAAATTAATGGATGCTAAATGGTCATAAATTTTTAAATGTTCACTCTTTCTATCTCACAAGGATGTTGAGAATTGAATAAATTAGATAAAAACCTTTGAAAACTGAAACTCACTATGCAAACATTCATTGTTGTCATTGTTATTGTTATTAATGTTAGGTTTTATGAAAAATAAAATATCTTTTAAATTGTGGTGATTTTAAATTTTGAGGAATTCCCTCCTTTATTAAAGAAATCATTTTATTAAGTAATGGGCACTAAAGTAGTAGCTTGTTTCTCAAATTAATAGTGGAGAATGTGTATAAATAATGTTGACAACCATCTCTCATTTTTACACCAGTTTGAAATATGAAAAAGGTCATATTTCATATTATGTGGACTTTAAAGAGGATCATGGAGAAGGGGCCAATGTAAATTTCTAGACAGAAGTCATCACTTAGAAAGGAATTCTTAGCAGAGAGCTTTGAGTGAATGAATAGATTCAGAGAGAATTACAAAATCCTGAAATTTCACATAAATATTTGGTTTGCTCTGTGTAAAAGTATATATAGAGAGACACATAGAGAGAGAGATAGAGTCAATACCTTTATCAGTTGTTGAAAGATACATGACCCTAAAAACACCAAGAATCATTATTTTTAATTTTTAATGCAAAGGGGATTCCTGCAATATGAAATCAGAAATATCTGGATTCAAATTCTGGATATCCATCACAAGTTCAAGACTGTGCTAATCAATGAAACCATTGTATACCCCTATAAACCCATAAACTATTCCTTATTCTTCAGGAACTTAGACTCTCACATGAAAGATAAAAGTAAGTATATGAATTAAAATACCTCAGGCTACAAATAGCCCAAATAACCAAATGATACGCTGGATAAAGAAAATGTGGCACATATACACCATGGAATACTATGCAGCCATAAAAAAGGATGAGTTCATATCCTTTGCAGGGACATGGATAAAGCTGGAAACCATCATTCTCAGCAAACTGACACAAGACCAGAAAAACCAAACACTGCATGTTCTCACTCATAAGTTGGTGTTGAACAATGAGAACACATGGACACAGGGAGGGGAGCATCACACAGGGGCCTGTTAGGGGGTGGGGGGTGCTAAGGGAGTGGTAGCAGGGGATGGGGGAATAGGAGAGAGAGGGATAGCATTAGGAGAAATACCTAATGTAGACGACAGGAGGATGGAGGCAGCAAACCACCATGGTATGTGTGTACCTATGTAACAATCCTGCACAGTCTGCACATGTACCCCAGAACTTAAAGTACAATTAAAAATAATAATAATAATACAAAAATGGTCTGTGAAGCTCCTGGTAATAGACATTGAGAAGTAAGGTAGATTTCAGAGCTGGCTGAACACAATGACTTTCCTTACATTTCTCCCTGATGCTCTTGGCTCGGCCTTCTTCTCTGTTTTGGCTTCTTCTTTAGGCTAACATCTGTTACGGTTACAAAATGGCTACAGATGTCCCAAACTGAGCGGACAAAAATAATATCCATACAAGTGCATATCATTCATAGTTTAGCCTTTCTCCCTCAGAGAACCCTGCACAATTAAGCAATCAATACATATCCCTTAATAACAAAGTGATTAGATAAATGCATAAACAGTTAAATAGTCATCCATGGCAGGCATGAGGAAATGGACATTTCAGAAAAAATAAATAATAGATCAAAGAAAGAAACTTTAAATTGAGAGGACATAGAAAATGTCTAAAGAATCGCATGCTTTGAATAGCTAAAGGGTAGCAGACATAGCATTCCAGGCATACGTTGGCACTTTGTTTAAGGTAAAGAAATTCATAAATTAAAAAAAAAAAAAGATATGCGATTTCAGTGAAACTTTCCATACATTCCAACTGGTTTCATATTTTTAGTTGCAGCATTAAGAAGTTACTAGGACTTTGGAAGTTTCCATGGAAACTTGTATCCTGCAGAATCTCAAATTACCTCATGCAATAATGATCATGGCCAACTAAAGTAGTAAGATTAATACATACGATGCGATTGAGGCTTAAAATTTTTCACACAATGAAACCTCATTATATTTTTTATTCTCCACTATGTTTATAGTTCTTTAAAATGTTCATTGAGCACTTTCCATATGTTGAGCTCTGTGTTCAGTATTTTCAAATGATCTTTTAAAAATAAACTTTCACAATAAGGTTATTATGAATATTTTTACTTTTTCCAATTTAACAAATAACCAACTAATAAGTATCAGAGCTGTAATTATAATATATGAATGAACATATAATGAATTAATTTTAACTATATTCTATGTAAAAGACTAAACTACTTTTAACTATACTAAAAGCAACACTTTAAACAGCAAATGTTATAATGATTAAAAATAATTTTAGGCTGGTTATGCAGGAAAATCTATTAGCTATTCCCAGTATCCTTCTTCTAGGCAATTTTTAGATAACAAACCAACACTTGAAGAATATATGGGCATACCCTGTTTTATTGTGCTTGTCTTTATTGTGCTTCACAGATATCACATGTTTTACAAATTGAAAGATTGTGGCAACCCTGTGCCAAGTAAGTCTACAGGTGCATTTTCCAACAGCTTGTGTTTGCATTGTGCCTGTGTCACATTGTGGTAATTCTCACAATACTTCAAACTTGTATTATTATTATTATTATTATATCTTTTCTGGTGTATTAGTTCATTCTCACATTGCTATAAAGAAATACCTAAGACTGAGTAATTTATAAAAAAAAAAGGTATAATTGGCTCACAATTTTGCAGGCTTTACAGAAAGCATGCTGCTGGTATCTGCTGGCCTTCTGGGGAGAGCTCAGGAAACTTAGAACCATGGCAGAAGACAAAAGGGAAGCAGGCATGCCTTACATGGCCAGAGCAGGAGGAAGCGGGGATGCCACACACTTTTAAACAAGCAGATCTCTCAATCACTCCCTCACTTTCTGTTGCTATGACAACACCAAAGTTATGGTGTTGAACCGTGAGAAACTGCCCAATGATTGAATCGCTTCCCACCAGGCCCCACCGCCAAACTGGGGATTACAATTCAACATGAGATTTAGGAAGAACACAGATCCAAACCACATCATATTGTGATCTATGATCAGTTATCTTTGACATAACTCTCACAATTGTTTGGAGCACCACAAATCACTTCAATATAAGAGAGTGAACTTATTGATAAATGCTGTTTGTTTTCTGACTGCTCCACTTCTCTCTCCCTCTCCTGTGGCCTCCCTATTCCCTGAGACACAACAATATTGAAATTAGACCAATTAATAACCCTGCAATGAACACTAAGTGTTCAAGTAAAAGGAAGAGTCACGCTTCTCTCACTGTAAATAAAAAACTAGAAAATCTTAAGCTTAGTGAGGAAAACTGAGGTAAGTCCTAAGCCAGGGCTTTTGTGCCAAACAATCAAATTGAGAATGCATTGAAAAGTTTTTGAAGAAAATCAAAAGTGCTACTCCAGTGAATACATGATTGATAAAAAGCAAAACAGCCTATTGCTAACATGAAAAAAAGTTTTAGTAGTCTGGATGGAAGGTCAAACCAGCCACAACATACCCTTTAGCCAAAGTCTAATCCAGAGCAAGGTGGAAACTCTCTTCAGTTCTACAAAGGATGAAAAAGGTGAGGAAGCTGCAGGAGGAAAGTTTGAAGCTAGCAGAGGTTGGCTGATGAGGTTTAAGGAAAGAAGCTGTCTCCATATCATAGAAATGCACTGAAGCCACAAGGGCTAATAAGGCATAGTAAGTGATACAAAAGATACAGCTAAGCTAATTGATAAAGTGGCTACATTAACAGATTTATAGTGTAGCCAAAACCACCATCTACTAAAAGATGCCATCTAGAATGTTCATAGGTAGAGAGAAAAAATAGTGCCTGGCTTCAAAATTTCAAAGGACAGCCAGACTCTCCCATTAGCAAATAATACAACTGGTGAATTTAGGTTGAAGCCAATGCTCATTTATCATTCTGAAAATCCTAGAGCTTTTAAGAATTATGCTAATTTACTCCACCTGAACTGTATAAATGGTCAGTGTAGCCTGGATAATTCCACATCCATTTACAACATGGTTGACTGTATATTTTAAGCCACTGTTCAGACCTACTCTTGATTTTAATAGATACTTTCCAAAATATTACTTTGTAGTGACAATGCATCTGGTCATCCAAGAACACTGATGGAGCTGTGCAATGAGGTTAATGTTGTTTTCATGCTACTAACACAATATCCATTCTGCAGCCCATAGATCAAGGAATAATTTTGACTTTCAAGTCTTATTATTGAAGAAATTCGCTTCAAAAGGCTATAGCTGCCATAAATTGTGATTCCTCTCATGGATCTGAGCAAAGTAAATTGAAAATCTTCTGGAAAAGATTCAGCATTCCAGATACCATCAAGTACATTGATGATTCATGGGAAAAAGGTCAAAATATCAACATTCATAGGAGTTTTGAAAAAGTAGATTCTAACCCTCATGGATGAATTTAAGGGGATCAAGAATTCAGTGGAGAAACTCACTGCAGATGTGATGAAAACAGTGAGAACTAGAATGGAATTGGAGCCTGAAGATGTGACTGAATTGCTGCAATGTCATGATAAAAATTTAATGAATGAAAAGTTGCTTCTTATGAATAAGCAAAGAAAGTGGTTTTTTGAGAGGGAATCTACTCTTGGTGAAAATGCTATGAGCATGTTAAAATGACAACAGAATTTAGAATATTACCTCAATTTAATTGATAAAGCAGCATCAGGATTTGAGAGGATTGACCAATTTTGAGAGAAGTTTTACTATGGGTAAAATGTTATCAAAAAGCATCACATGCTACAGGAAAGTCTTTTGAGAAAAGAAGAGTAATTCAATGCAGCAGACATCATTGTTGTGATATATTAAAAAGTTGCCGCAGCCACTTCAACCTTCAGCAAGCACCATTCTGATCAGTTATCAGCTATCAACAGTGAGGCAAAACCCTCCACCAGCAAAAAGACTGTGATTTGCCGAAGGCTCAGATGATTGTTAGCATTTTTAGGAATCAAATATTTAAAATAAAGGTGTCTACATTATTTTTAGACATAATGTTATTGCACACTTAGTACAGTATAGTGTAAATATAATTTTTGGGTGCACTGGGAAATCAAAAGATGTGTGTGACTCACTTTATTACAATATTCACTTTATTGCCATAGTTTGGAACTGAACCTTCAAAATCTCCAAGGTATGCCTGTAATTATTTTCTTGGAGACTATTGACAGTTCATATTTTCCTCTCTTAATAAAAAAAAAAAGATGTGTTATACCAGGAAGGATCGTGGCTATGGTGCAAAGAGAAACACAAGTCCAATCTTGAATTTTGTGAAAACTGCATAATTTATTTGAGCCACAGTTTTCGTACCTGCAAAACAGAAGTTTTAATCACCACTATAGAGGACTGTTGTGGCAATAAAAGGAGATGGGATTAAAGTGATTTTTATGCACTCATAGGTGCCTAAGAATTATTACCTCTCCTGTCTTTATTCAACTTGGCTTGTTTCCCAAATATTTCAAATTATAGAAAGGCAAAGAAAATAAAACAATTAAGAGTTGAATTTGTGTCAGACCCATGATTATTATTTCATCTTAATGAATATCCAGCTTATGAATTTAGAATATTTCAATGTGATATTCTGGAAATGATTAAATTAACATTATTGTAGGGGTAGCTCATTTTATAAAACCATTGAATTGAGACATTTGTTGGCCTGTGTGCTGGGCTTCTAACTTTTCTGTTATGTTTGTCACAACTCCTTTTGTTTTAAAAGAGAAAAAAAAAACAACTCAAACTAACTTAAAACATACAGGAAATTTTATTTGCTTCATATAATAAAAAGTCCAGAAATAAGATATGATTTAGGGCTATTTTTTAATGCTTGGATTCTTTTTTATTTTTAAATATTTAATTGACAAGTAAAAATTTTGTGTATTCAAGGTATGCAATGTGATGATTGATACATGTGTACATCATGTTCTGATTACCACAATCCAATTCATCAATACACCTATCATCATTCACAGTCACCATTTCATATGTGTGTTGATGAAGAAAGTTAAAATGCCCTCTTATCAAATTTCAAGTAAATAATACAGTATAATTAACTATAGTCACCATGATGTACATTAAATGCTCAGAAGTTAACTGAAAGTTTGCAACGTTGGGCAGCACCCATTTTCCTCATTCTCACCCCGATCACCACCCTTCCCTTCTATGAATTTCACTTTGTTAGATTGCACGTTTATAAATGAGATCATACAGTGTATGTCTTTCTGTGTATATCTTATTTCAGCTAGCGTTATTTCCTCCAGTTCCATCCATGTTGTCACAAATGAAAAGTTTCTTCTTTTCATGGCAGAATAATATTTCATTGTACACATACACACAAACACACACACACATCACATTGTCTTTATCCATTCATAGATGATCAATGGATACATAGGCTATTTTTACATCTTGGCTAATGTGAATAATGCTACAAAATATATGAGGGTGCAGACTTCTCTTTGACATACTGGTTTCATTTCCTTTGGATATAAATCCATAAGTAGGATTGTTCAATTGTATGGTAATTTAATTTTTAGTTTTTAAAGGAATCTTTATATTGTTTTTTGTAATGGCTCCACCAATTTACATTGCCACCAAGAATGTGAAAAATTTCTCATTTCTCCACACTTGCAACCGATTCAGGGTTGGTTTGATTGAGAGATTTAACTATATCACCAAAGGCATGCATGTATGTGCATGTTTGCATGTGTGTGTGTCTATTACTCCACTCTCACCTTTCCTGTGGGTTTAGTTTCATCCAAAGACAGATAAATCCCACGATGAGTTGCCTATAGCAATTCCAGGGTGTTCATATTCAAATACCATGTCTTCTCTTTTCTTACTTGTCAGAGAATAATAAGCAAGATTCTTACCTCAGTGCCCTTGATAAATCCTCACCTTTCCTCTGGCTTAAATTGAATCATGTATAGCCAATTAGGACCCAGATCCTGTGCACAATTCCAAGAGCTAGCTGCCTTTGGTCTACACTACCTGAACCAATCACTACACAAAAGTGAAGGGATTACCCTGATTGGCTTTGACCATTAGAACTTCCCCATGGAGCTTGGATGGGTCTAACTTCCACAATGATAAATGGGCTAATTAAGAAATACATGGATCTCTTAATTAAGAGCTGTATGGATCAATAATAAAAAGTCAAAAAGCAATTCATGTTGGCATGGTTTGGCAAAAAGGGAATGCTTAGACACTGCTGGTGGGAATGTAAATTAGTACAACCCCTATTCTACCTTTAGTAGAACAGTGTGGAGAGTTTTTAGAGAACTGAAAGTAGATCTACCATTTGATCTAGCAATCCCACTACTGGGTATCTGCCTGAAGGGAAAGAAGTCATTATATCAAAAACACATCTGTACATGTATGTTTATTGCATCACAATTCAGTTGCAAAGCTGTGGAACTGAGGCAGGAGAATAGGGTCTGGGGCAGGGAACCTAAGGACTTCCTAGAACTAAATCAAACAGAAAAACCCCAACTTTCTATGACTAAGTAAATAACTTTGTAACTCTATTTCATCTATGACAAGAAACGTCCTCTTCATTTGTATAAGGCGTACACCAAGTAAATAACTATGTAACCTCAGCCTCTTCACTTACATAAGGAACACACAAAATTTGGCATATTAATCAGCCATAAAGAAAGAAAGGATGAAATAATGTCTTTTGCAGCAACCTGGATGGAGCTGGAGGTCATTATTCTAAATGAAGAAACTCAGGAATGGAAAACCAAATAGTGTATATTCTTACTTATAAGTGGGAACTAAGTTCCTTATGAGTACATGAAGACATACAGAGTGATATAATGAACTATGGAGACTCAGAAGAGGGAGGATGGGGAGGGGTATGAGGGATAAAACACTACATATTGAGTACAAGATGTTGTGCACCCACTACTCAGGTAACAGGTGCATTAACATCTCAGACTTCACTATACAGTTCATCCATGTAATCAAACCCACTTGTACTTCAAATGCTATCGAAATTAATATAAAATATTTTTTAAAAAGTGAAACTTAAGAAAAGAGACAGAGGGATCCAAATACTGTTAAAAAAAAAAGGAGAAAAGGAAAATGATTCCAGATAGACAAGAAAAATGTTCACCTCCATAGTCATAGAGTTGATAAACTACATAAGACAGAGAGATATGGACATGGATATAGATGTGCATTTAGTCATGAACATAGACATAGACACATGAAAAACATTTTATCCAATTACAAAAATATATGTAAGTATGATAACTACAGAAAACCATCAATAAAAATCACCCAGAATATTACCATTCAGATATAATTACTCTTAATATTTTGGTATATATGCTATACTAGTATTTTTCACATATGTAACCTGTGTATAACACATGTAATTATTTTTAAAAATTGAGATCATACTATATATTTTATCTCCATTCTGCTTTTTTTCACTTATCAATGTATTATGAACATTTTCATATGCCTGGTATTATAAATCCTTTGTATTTATATTCTAATTTTTATTCATCTAAAACATAAGTTTTGATAGCTACATAGTAGTACATACTATGGATGTATTATAATTTGTTTAAGCATTTATTTGTTGTCCTACAGCCATTCTTTGGTGTCCATGAGGTATTCCAGGACCCCTTGTGGATAACAAATTCTGCAGATGCTCAAGTCCCTAATATAAAATGGCATAGTATTTGCATATAACCTGCCCATATCTCCTGCATATTTTAAATCATCCTTAGATTATTTATAATATCTAATACAATGTAAATACTATGTAAATAGTTGTATACTTTATTATTTTTATTGTTGTATTATTTATATTGTTTTTAATAATATTTTTGAGCCTTGGTTGACTGAATTCATGGATGTAAAACCCATGGATACAGAGGGCCAACTGTACTTTTTAAAATCACTTCTGAAGCTTTTCTCTTAAACTATTCATTAATAAACACTAAATGCATTAACTGAATTCTTACCCAGAGTTCGAGGCCTAAAGTCAGAGAAACCTAGACTAACTTTATGACTTTACCACTTACTAGCTGTGTGACCAGAAGAGGTAAGTTGTTTACCTTCTCTGACCTCAGTTTCCTAGTAATAATAATAGTACTGTCCGTATAGACCTATGGTGATAACTAAATGAAGTAATGCATGTAAGGTATCTGACACATAAAAGGAACTCAGTGGTTACCATCCTCAATCAGAATAGAGAGTTCCTATACAACAAGAAAAAACAGTTATTCTCCTAAGCTAATCTCATTTCTGGGAGATTGTTAGTGGAACTGATTTTATATACTAATCATGTCTTTGTTGTCTGAACCTACCTTTATGTCAATGAGCAATAGGTAACCTACTAAGTGACATATTTGCAAAGTCAAAAACTTTTGACGATATTACTTCCTAAAGATTATCAGCCATTTAAAATATTACAAATCTCATTTGGAGAGATAAGGCTGATATTGCCAAATTTTTAAATAATTATTGAAAGTGATACTATTTCTAAAATTAGAAATTAACTGACTTCAAAAACTGAAAGGAAACTTGAGATTGACTAGTCTTCTGTCCATCTTTTATTTATGGAGGCAACAGAACATATGCCCATGGTGGGAAATAACAGGTGGCTCTGAGTCCTAAAGGTTATTTCTTAGTGGTCTCTACAAAGGATATGAAAGTAAAAACTAAAAGGATTCAATAGCTAAAAGATCCCAGCTAAGTAGAGAAGCATTTGAAATTTTTGTTCATAGCCATTGTGAAGGGCACAATCACATACTTAGGCCAGGATTTCTTGGTTTTGTCACTATTACCCTTTTGGGCTAGAATGATCCTTTGTTGTGCCGTACATTGTAGAGTATTTAGCAGCATCCCTTTCCTATACCACTAGATGCATTCCTCCCTCATTTGTGACAGCAAAATTTGCTCTAGGCCTATTTACCCAAATGTCCTTCGGGGAATAAAATCAACCTCAACTGAAAATCACTGAACTGCAATGAATACACAGAGGTGATTCTCTTCCTCATTTATCTTACATAGGCAGGTAATATAAAGTAGTGGGAATGTGGCAAGAAATGTTCTCCACCTTTCTCCCATGTCCACACTAAAATTATAAAAGGGAGCCATGTCAATTAAGACAGAGAAAGAATGGAGACATGTGCATTGTATTAATTCACTAGAAATTTTCTGATAGAAAATCAATACTGCCAGTAATATGTCCTCTGGTCCACCTCAAATAATACTTCATTGTTTTCATCTCTTCCTTTGCAGGACTCATTATCCATTTCCTTCTTCTATTTGCTGTAAGCTCCAGTGAATTAACACTCTAAACCTAGGATCTGAGAGTGACCTGGCACTGACATCTGTCACCCCATTGATTGCCAGGGTTGATTTGGCTGATCTGGCTGGCCAGGAGGGTGTCTGCTTTCTCCTTCACTGCTCCATGTGTGTCCTTCCAGAAGCTGCAAGTTCAAAGAGGACAACCTTTCCAATAGAAGAGGATCGTACCTCGGTCAAGGGTATATGAGTATCTGTGCTCCCCTGCTAGAAATTCCAAACAAGCTTTCTAAGTCTAAGGCTAGGGAGGGCAAGGGGAGCTAGGAGAAATATCAAATGGGTACAATGGACCCCACACCCATGCCAGTAGAAGGTGATAATAGAAGAGGTTTCTCTTTGATAGAGAAGGACAGTATTATGGGCTAAATTGTGGTACTCCAAACATGTATATGTTAAAGTTCTAAGCCCTAGTATCTCAGAATATGATTTTATTTGATAATAGGGTCATTGTAGATATAATTAGTTGAGATGGAATAAGGTGGGCCACTAATCCAGCATGACTTGTGTCCTTATGAGAAAGAGAAGTTTGGACACAGATGCACTCCCAGCAAATAGAACATGATGTGAAGATAGGAGTTTCCTGCCACAAGCAAGGGAACCACCAGAAGCCCAGAGAGAGGCCTCCAGGAGATCTTTTCCAAGCACCTTAAGAGGGAGCATGGCCCTGCCAACACCCATCACAGACTTCTAGTCTACAAAACTATGAGACAATAAAGTTCTGTTGCCTACATCATTCAGACTGTGGTGCTCTGTTAGGGGAGACCTTCCAAATATAGGTGGTCAAATGTGGTCACACCAGGTGAGGATTTGGTGAGGGAAGCCAAATGAAACAAAGGGATCCATCCCAGGTTCCCACTCTCTGTGATTTGATAAGAGTTGAAATACACAACTCAAACCAAAAGTCAATATTTATTTTTACATTCTTCTGGAATCAATGTCTGGCAGAAAGTAAAATGTATTTGTTAATGGACATTTGCTATCTTTTTTTCTACTGAGTGTTGATTTTTAGTAGTCACTGTAACTTTAGGATGTGGTACCATATTTGAATATTCTGGGTTTCTGTATTCTGTGCCTCCTTCTTCAAAGATCAAGAAATTCAAGTTTAAGTTCCAAATTGGTCACCTCCAAGAGAGAAGCCCATCAGGTTTAGGAATATAATGAAGCAAGAGCTGAGAAGAAGATATGATTTTCTAATCATGGCCCACCGCCCCAATAGTACTTTCACCTCACAAACTGCAAAGTGCTTTCACATTCAAAGATTTACTTGTTCCTATCAACAACTCAAAGAAGTAAAAGAGAAGGCTGCTACCATTGCACAGATGCAGAAATGGAGGGCTAGAGAAATTATGACTTTGTCAAGGGGACTGACACAGCTAGTTGAAATGGTCTGGTATCCCTTTCTTTATACCAGAATGCTTTTTTTTGTCATGAGAGAAATATTCCAGTACACATAGATAAAAGATTCACTCTGCTCATTCTCTTTGAGAAAAGGACACCATTTACTGTTATATGCTCTTAAGGATGGGGGCCAGCTTTGTGGCTTGGTCAGACTTAAGATCTTGATTCCCAACCATGGCCTTTTGGCTTCTTGACCCTCCTATTAACTTACCAGATTTGAGTCATAATTCTGGATGATCTTTCATAGGATCTTTGACTCAGGAGAGTCTCATGAAAGCTCTTCTGGGAAACTGCACACTAATGCCAGAGTTTCACACAATGAGGTATCTTTACAGAGTCCCAGATAAACGTTACAAAATGTTACTTCCCCACTACCTCCTGCCTGAAGGCCCCAGTATAAAAAGATGCATTTCTCATTGAGATGCAGTAGTTTTCATATCTCCATTTGTCTTTGCCAAACCAGATCAGGAAACCGGCCCAGAATGCAAGGTTATGGTTTGCTTCTTTAGACTCATAAAATGTTAGTGCTGGAAGTGATCTAAGCAATAGTCTGGTTTAACATCATCTTGCTAAGAACACTGAGACCCTTAGATGATAGCAAATTTGGCCAGTGACATATACGAAGTTAATAACAGGGCTGTTATTATAATCTAGGGTTCTGAATTCCTAATTCAATATTCTTTGCAATATGTTATCCTGTATCTCTTGATCCAAATATTTCCAGTGCATCATTATTGACCTTTTACTCCGATTTCATGGATGAAAGCAGTCACCAAAGTGAGGCATGATTTCTCAAGCTTGTTTAAAAACTTCAAACTGATCCCAGGTCCCACTCTATTGACTGCAGTGATGTCCACTTCTTCAACATTAATTATTAAATTATCTATTTATGTATTCAACATTTATTTAGAAATGCCTGGGTCTTACTTATCTTGGTCACCTCTGATAATATGAAGGTCAGAGTACAGTAGGAAAAGGATATATCTCTGAATTAAGGAAATACAATTGGATCAAAATAATTACATAAGAAGTGAGATTTGGAGCATAAAGGAAGGAGTGACTCACTGTTCTAGGGCTAAGTTATGGGGACAGAAAGAAGCCTTTGCATTTTAGGTAATATAAGAGTTGAACTTAAAAGCTAAGAAGGAGTTTGTTGGATGGACAGGGTAAAAGAATATGCCAGATAGAAGACACAGAAGAATCAAATTATAACAGTGTGAGATCACCTAAACAGAGTCATAGAGTCCATAGAAGAGGAAGAAAAGGGACATGTCTAAAAGATTGGGGTAGGACTAGACAGTTCAGGGGCCTTGAAGTCCATGAGATAAAGAAATAATGAGGTTGAGTTTTGCGGTGAAGATTCTAGGGAGCCAATTTAAGCAGAGTAATAACACGTTAGACATGTGCTTTTAAAGATCACGGTGATTCTACTGAAGGCTCAGATGTAGCAAGAATAGAGTCAGGAAGACCATTTCAAACATTTTAATATCCTTAGCAATAGATAATGAAAGTCTAAATGAGGAAAGTGAGCTTAGAAGGAAATTAGAGTTTAGAAGATATCAGAAGATAGATTCATCGATACATGGAGCACTGATGATGAGGGAGGGAAGAGACCTAGATGTGACCGGAGATTCTAACTTAGGTGGCTACTGCATGGTCATGAAACTACTCTCCTAGAATATAGTTTTGACTCTTCAGAGTCACCAGGTCTTTTTAAAATCTGTTAGAAACTCTAGGGATTCTACCCAGAAAAGGCACATAGGCACATATACAAACAATTTTTCATGCAATTTCAGATGTTTCATGAGCTTCCTGAAGCCCATGAATGAATGAGACTCCAGATTACAAAGCTATTTAAATGCAAAAACACTGTGAAACTTAGATTGTCAGTTGCTAATGTCATAGCATGAATCCATTTTCTTCTGACACTGGTAGTTGGATATTAGTATGCTAATGTGGCAACTGGAAATAAGATTGAAAGCACTTGCCAGGTGGTGACCATGGGTGGGAGTTGGAGGAGGGAGCCCCAGACTAGAAACAAAGCACAGCAGGGGATGAGAGAGATGATGATCATCATCACCTCCCAGGTTTCCTGAGTCAGTGCAGAGTCATGGTGCTGAATGAATCAATTACATCCTTCCATGTCTGAGATTTCATTTAATATTCACAATAACCTTGTGACCTTAGCAAAGGAAGACTAGTAGATCCATGTCACAAGGTGAAGTAATCAAAGCTTAGAGAAATGGAGTGACTTTCTTTCTGAAGGTCACACACAGTTAATGGCAGAGAGTAAACCAGGTCTGTTTCCTTCCTTTTCAAGGCTTCCTTTTGTTCTTACAGAGCTTAAACCTATTCACATATTTAGATGGTCATTTGTAAGATTTGAAGGCCAACCATCTATCAAGAAAAAAAACTAGTTCATGTGTCATTCCAATAAACAGCCTAGCTAATGCAAAATTGCCAACAATGATTTTTTTTCATTTAAGTAGTTAATGATTCATGCAGTATGAGTAAATCTTGCCACAATAAAGGAGAGTGCTTGCCCACAACATTTATTACAGGGAGAAAAAGAGAAAATGGGGAAGCCAAAACAAAACAAAGCTAAAACATAGCCTTTGATTTGTGATGCCCATCCACTGGCTAACTTTGTGACTAGACAAACTCGTTAAATTCTTTGAGCTTCCAGTTCTTTATTTCTCAGTTGGGGATGTAATGCAGTGTATTTGTTTTTTTGTTTTTGATTTTATTTTACATGGCTATAAAGAACTACCTGAGACTGGGTAATTTATAAAGAAAAGAGGTTTAATTGACTAGCAGCTCCATATGGCTTGGGACACCTCATGAAACTTACAATTATGGCAGAAGGTGAAGGACAAGCAGGCACCTATACAAGGTGGCAGAAGAGAGAGAGAGCAACAAGGAAGTGCCACACTTTAAAAACATCAGATCTCATGAGAACTCACTATCACAAAAACAGCAAGGGCAAAGTTCACCCCCATTATCCAATCACCTCCCACTCAGTCCCTCCCTTGACACATGGGAGTTACAATTTGACATGAGATTTGGGTGGGGACACAGAGTCAAACCATATCATGCAGGCTTATCACCCTTACAGCCTCTTATGAAGAAGACTGTAAACCCCCATATTTGACAAAGGGATTGTTATTTCCATTCTGAGCTTCTTTTTTCCATTCCATTGCTTACTATCAAAGTGCTCAAGATTCACCATATTCGAGGACACATACTATGGTTGCATTCCTGGGCAGCACTTGCTATTCTGGATTCTACTGTTCTTCCTTGTTTCCATTAAATGTGAACAATGGGATTGGTGTATGACCCACTTCAACAGATGGGTAATATGGTAGCAAAACATGAGCTTTGTAATCAGCTAGGGTCTAGTTGGAATCCTAGCTTGATCAACTGTGTTTTATGTGGACTTACTTTCCTCATCTGTAAAATAACATGAATAATAATTTTTAGGGTTGTAATTTAAGAGCTTTGTTGATACATAATTTATATATCATACATTTATCTTATTTAAAGTGTGAAACTAAATTATTTTTCATATATCCACAGAGCTATGCCACCATCACTACAAACTAACTTTAAAATATTTCATCACCCTGATTAAAAAACACCATTAGTAATCATTCCTCTTACTTCTACTCCCAACCCTATGAAACAACTAATTTACTATCTTTATAGAATTATTTTTGTTATTTTATACAAATGGAAACATACAACATGTGATCTTTTGTTACCAGCTTCTTTCACTTAAGATTTTCAAGATTTGCCAGTGTTTTAGTATAACAATTTTATTCTTTTTCATTGCTAAATAATATTCCATTGCATAAATATATCACATTATATTTACCCATTTATCAGATGATGAATATTTGAGTTGTTTCTGCTTTTTAACTATGATGAGTAATGCTTCTAAGGGATTTTGTGTGGACATGTTTTCATTTCGCTTGGGTTATATATCTAGAAGTAGAATTGCAGGGTCATATTCTAATTCTATGGTTAACTTTTTGAGGAGCTGCCAAACTGTTTTAAAAGCAGCAATATATTCCACCTGTAATATATCATTGTTCTGATTTATCTACATTCTTAACAATTTTTATTATCCATCCTTCTGATTGTAACTACCTAGTAGAAATGAAGTGGTATCTTATTTAGATTTTCATTTGAATTTACCTAATGACTGATTAAGCATTTTTTTCATGTGCTTATTGTCTATTTACATACATTTCTTTGAGAAATGTCTATACAGGTCCTGTGCTCATTTTAAAAATTAGATTATCTACCTTTTTATTATTGAGTATTAGTTCTTTGTATATTCTGGATGTAAGTCCTTTAGCAGAAATATGATTTACAAATATTTTCTGTAATTATATAGATTGTTCTTTTCACTTTTTTGATGGTAGATTTTACAACACAAAATATAATTTTATGGTTAAATTTGTAATTTTTTCTTCTTTGCTTGTTTTTTGGTATTGTAACCAAAATAATGTATGATCCGAGTTCACAAGAAGTTATTTCTAGGCTTTCTTTTAATAAATGAATACTTTAAGCTGTCATGTTTAGACCTGAAATCCATTTTGTTTTTTTGGTTGGTTGGTTGGTTGGTTGGTTGGTTGAATTTCTGTTATTTCTATTTGCTACAGAACCCTTGCCCCCTTCTTTAGTAGTCCTCATTGTTTATTATTGCCATCTGTACCTCCATGAGTACCCAATGTTTAGCTCCCACTTATAAGTGAGAGCAAACATGCAGTATTTGGTTTTCCGTTCCTTTGTTAGTTTGCTTAGCATAAAGTTCTCCAGCTGCATCCATGTTGTTACAAAGGACATGATTTCCTTCTTTCTTGTGGCTGTAGTATTCCATGGTGTATATGTACCACATTTTCTTTATTCATTCCACTATTGATGAGCACATAGGTTGATTCCATGTCTTAGCTATTGTGAATAGCACTGGGATGAACATATGAGTGTATGTGTGTCTTTTTAGAAGAATAATTTATTTTTTTATATATGTATCCAGTAATGGGGTTGCTGGGTCAAGTAGTACTTCTGTTTTAAGTTCTTTGAGATATCTCCAAACTTCTTTCCACAGTGGCTAAACTAATTTACATTTCCACCAAAACTGTATAAACTCTCTTTTCTCCACAGCCTCACCAGTATCTGCTGCTTTTGACCTTTTATAATCTCCATTCTGGGGCACGATACGGTACATCATCGTGGTTTTGATTTGCATTTCCTGTTGATTAGTGATGTTGCCCATTTTAAAAATATGTTTTATGGCCACTTATATATCTTCTTTTGAGCAGCGTCTGTTCATGTCTTTTGCTCACTTTTTAATGGAGTTACTTGTTTTGAGCTCATTGAATTAAGTTTCTTATAGATTTTGGATATTAGACCTTTCTCCCATGCACAGTTTGTGAATATTTTCTCCCATTTGATAGGTTGTTTGTTTACTCTATTGATTATTTATTTTTCCTTGAAGAAGCTGTTTAGTCTAATTATATCCCACTTGTCAATTTTTGGCATTATTGCAATTGCTTTTGAGAACTTAGTCACAAATTTTTCCCTAGGCTGATGTCCAGAAAGATGTTTCCCAGGTTTTCCTCTATCATTCTTATAGTTTGAAGTCTTACATTTAGATTTTTACTCCATCTTGATATAATTTTTGTACATGGTGAGAGAAAGGGGTCCAGTTTCACTCTTCTGCATATAACTAGTCAGGCATCCCAGCATCATTTATTCAAGGGAGAGTTCTTTCCTCATCAGTTACTTTTGTCAGCTTTGTCAAAAACCAGTTGTCTTTAGATGTGTGGTTTTATTTCTAGGTTACCTATTTTGTTCCATTGGTCTATGTATGTTTTTACACTAGGACCATGCTGTTTTGGTTACCATAGCCTTATATTGTAGTTTGAAGTTGGGTAATGTAAGGCCTCCAGCTTTGTTCTTTTTCCTTAGGATTGCTTTGATACTTCTAATTTTTGTAATTATTTTTATAGGAATTCTTTTTCTTCCTTTCTCTGTAATTTTAAAAAATATTTTAGTCACTCATTTTAATTTTTTTAATTTTTTGTTTATTCAATAGGTGTTTGGAAAACAGATGGTGTTTGGTTACATGAATAAGTTCTTTATAGGTGATTTCTGAGATTTTGGTGCACCCTTCACCCAAGCAGTGTACAGTGTCTCCAATGTGTAGTCTTTTATCCCTTGCCACCCCCTTTAGTGATATCTATCCTTTTATTTAATTCTTAAATTACTTTTAACAATAATTTTTAGTTTATAATATACACATCTTGCACTATTTTGTCTCCAAGTATTTTGTTCTGATGTTATTATAAAATAAATTGTTTCTTGTTTCTTAATTTCATATTTAGAATGTTCATTGCCAATGTATAGAAATATAATCAATCTTTGTATGGTGTTCTCATGTACTGAAACCAGAGAAAACTTGTTTATTGGCTTTAACAGATTTTATTTTATTTTTCATGATTTTCTATATACAAATTATACCATCTGCAAATAGAGAGAGTTTTACTTCTTCATTTTTAAATTGGATGCTGTTAATTTCATTTTTTTTCTGGCCTAATTCCCCTGACTAAAACCTTCAGTAAAATGTTGAATTAGAAGTAATGAGAAAGGACATTTTGACTTTTTTCTGGTCTTACGGGAAAAGCATACACAAAATTTAATTCAGTCTTTCACCATTATGTGTTATGTTAGCTGTGTAGTTTTCACAAATGTCCTTTATTTAGTTGAGGAAGTTACTTTCTTTTTCTAGTTTCTTGAGTGTTTTCATTATAAAGTGTTTTGGGTCACAGCCATTTTTTCTGTATTTGATGGTCATGCATTGTTTGTTCTTTATTTTATTGATACTTTGCATTATATAATTTAGTTTAGATATTAAGCCATCCTTGCATTCCTGGGATAATTCTACTTTGCCATGGTATTCAATCATTTTTATATGATGCTGGATTCAGTTAGCTGGTATTTTATTGAGGATTTTTTGTATGTATTCATAAAAGATATTGTTTTATAGTTAAGATTTATTTTTTCTACTTTTGTTACCTCAGTAATAAGTAACCTCAGGAAGAGAAAGCAGTCCTTCTTCTTCTAATTTTTGAACTGCTTCCTTTTCTATTTTTTGAAGGAATTTGTAAACAGTGGCTACTAATACATCTTAAATACTTTTCTTAGATAAGTAAACTTTTCTTTTTTTTTTTTATTGCATTTTAGGTTTTGGGGTACATGTGATGAACATGCAAGATTGTTGCATTGGTACACACTTGGCAGTGTGGTTTGCTGCCTTCCGTCCCCTCACCTGTATCTGTCATTTCTCCCCATGCTATCTCTTCCCACCTCCCCACCCCCACCCCTCCCCCATTTCCCCCCAACGGACCCCAGTGTGTAGTGCTCCCCTCCCTGTGTCCATGTGTTCTCATTGTTCAACATCCACCTATGAGTGAGAATATACCGTGTTTGATTTTCTGCTCCTGTGTAGTAAACTTTTCTAAAAAAATTTATTTATTATACTTTATGTTCTGGGATACATATGCAGATCATGCAGGTTTGTTACATAGGTATACACGTGCCATGGTGGTGGTTTGCTGCATCCATTGCTCCACCATCTACATTAGGTAGTTCTCCTAATGCTATCCCTCCCCATCCCCCCACCCCCTACTATTCCTACCCTAGCCCATCAACCCCCAGGCCCTGGTGTGTGGTGTGTGATGTTCCCTTCCCTGTTTTCATATGTTCTCATTGTTCAACACCCACTTACAAATAAGAACATGTGGTGTTTGGTTTTCTGTTCTTGTGTCAGTTTGCTGAACTTTGCCTGTTAAGACTGACATCTGGGACCCTTCACAGGCAGTTTCTTTTGCTCAATTCTTTTTTTTTATCCTGTGCATATGTCATACATTCCTCCTTCTCTGAATGTATCATAATTTTTTTGCTGAAAAATAGATATATTTTAGATAATATGCTACAATACATATGGAAACTGACTCCCTAACCAGAGCTTGATTTATGCTATTTGCTCGTTTACTTAATTTTATTTTAGTGACTTGAAGGGACTAGTTTAGTAAAGTCTTCTCCCACAGTGTACAGCTCTGATGTCACTTCTAAAAGGGTGCAGCCTGGGGTATATGCAGTCTCCTTGATCACCTGGCTGATCTGCTTGTATTGGCTTCACACACAAATGTTAGACTTTAATAATTGTCACTTAATTGCTTTGTTGTTTATGGCAATGTCTTGGGGCACAAATTGCTCATGAATTCTATCCATTGTAGGGCATGAGGCTGCCAGTTTTGGGGGATGGTTTAACTCTAATAGGATTCTTCTTAACTGTCTCTTTTTCTGATTCTCTCTGTTAAAATTCTAGCTAGTAACATTTTCATTTGCACTTTGAGGATCATGAAAGTACCAACCTTCTCTTGATTGATCATGTCAGGATCTCCACTGTGCCTTTAGGCATACACTTTCCCAACTCTTTTACAGGTGAAGTCAGTCCAGTTAGGGAGATCTCTGGAGATTCTGGCCTTAAGACCTGCCTGTTCATCCAGATCAAAACCTTGTATTATTTACTACTGTACCAGAGCTGAGGGTAGGAACAGTGACTCACTTTACTTATAATGACATCCCTACTTTATGAGCAAGGCTCTGGGCAGTGACAGTAACCCCTGGTATTCTCAATTTGCCTCTCCCATAGTGGAACTTCTTTCCTTTTACATAAACTAGGGAAGTGACCTTCAGGGTCCAGTATTTTCAGACTGCTATACCTGGATTGGATCTTTTATCTCATGAGTAGAAGCTGATTAAGGAAAGGTAAACTAAGCCTCTGGATCATGCTTACCCAGAATAGAGCTGATGCAACATGGAGCTACAGGCATTAGAGATAGCAGTGCCACTCACTCTTGAAGTGAAACCATAGCCTTAGACTGGTAACTAGGTGGAGAGAGAGACTGAGTGTGAATTTCCAGAGGAGAGCTCCAGACACACTGACCTGGGGGAAGGTATATTAGCGTGTCATGAATGAAATGTCAGTTTCACTGCTCTTGCCAAAAGCAGTGGCTTTTTTTGAATAGATGTTTTTCCATTTGCTGTATGCCCTTAAGAAAATATCCACATAATTTAAATGGCTGGATTTCTTTAAAAAAATTATTTGGGGCAGTTAAATAGTTATTTCATGGGGGTAAGGATCTGTGGCATTCCACACACAGGCATCCGTCATGCTTATTTTGAGAATTAACATAGATAATCTATTCAAATTGTCTAACATAGTACCTCACTTATAATGACTCAAAAAATAATAATTTTAATTATTTTTTTCACAGTTTTCTGCAATGACAAGCCTGATGGTGATCAATTACACAACCCTGTGCAAGAATTTAATATACATAGCATTATTTTTAAGTGGGGTATATTTTATATAAAGTTTATAAATCTAAAGTGTATGATTGGATGGGTTTTGATAAATACATACACTCATGTAACTACCAACCAAAGCAAGAGATTTAATTTAACATTTTCATCACTCCTGAAAATTTCCATATATTCATTTCTAGTAAGTACCCAATTTTAATATAGACAATGAGTGTTTTTATTTTATCATTACAGAACAATTTTTTTCACTGAACTTAATATAAATGAAATTATACAGTTTGTACATTTTTGTAACTTTGTTCACTTTGCTTCTGAGATTCATTCATGTTGTTGAATACACCAGCAAATTATTCCTTTTTTCGTTGAGAAGCATTCCACTGTATGGCTATAGCAGAGTTTATTTATTCATTTACCTCTTGACTGACAAATAGTATATTTCTAGTGTTTGGCTATTATGAATATATCTGCTATGAAAATTCTTGTACAAATATTTTTTGGACAGCTGTCTTCTTCTCTCTTATGTAAATATCTAGGAATGAAATTTGTCATTTTAATTCTAGGCATTTTAACACATATGTAGTGGCATTTCATCATGTTTTTATTTTGCATTTTCCTACAAATTAATAATGTTGAACTCCTTTATAAGTATTGATATATATTTTTGCCCACTCAAGTCTTTTGTTCATTTTAACTGGGTTACTTATGTATTATTATTAGGTGCATAAAATGTTTAGAATTATTGTATTATCTTGAATAACTTACATATTTATCATTATGAAATAATCATCTTATTTCTGGTAGTGTTCTGTGTTGCAAAATATTGTTTTGTGTATCTAATGTTAATATAGCCACCTCAGCATTCTTCTGATTGATGTTAGCAGAGTATACCTTTTTCTACCACTTTACTTTTAATATATTTTTGTCTTCATTTTTAAACTAATTTTTTCTCCTTTAAGGGGACTATAGTTAGGTTTTGATCATCTATCCAATTTAACAATCTTTCATTTTCAACTGAAGCATTTAGACTACTAAATGTACATGAATTCTAAGATGTTTAGATTTATATGTATCATCTTTGTTTTCTTATTAGCAAAGCCTCTTTTCTGTGTGTGGTTGCTTTGAGGTTTAAAGCATCTGTCTTTATCACAACCTAATTCTAGTGATATACAACTTCAACTATAGTATAAAAAATTGACAATAGTATAATATTATTTTCTCTTCTCTATTTTTGTGTTATTTTTGTCATCCATTTTAACTTTAAATGTTAAATATCCTACACTATATCATTATTATTTTTGTTTAAACAGCCAACTTCTTTACAAAGAGACTTAAATAATAAGAAAAAAAGTGTTATGTATTCACTCATGGAGTTAAGATTTCCAGTGCTCTTCATTTCTTTGTGTAGATTGATATTGCTTATAAGCATCATTTTTCTTCTACATGAAGGACTTTCTTGAATATTCCTTGTAGATCAGTCTTGTAGATGACAAATTCTTTTAGCTGCTGCATGTTTAAATGAATATTTATTTTGCCTTCATTTTGGGAAGATTTTCACTGGGCTTAGTATTCTAACTTGACAGATTATTGGTTTCCTGATTATCTTTCAGCACTTTAAAGATGTTGCTACATTGTCTACACATTTGCATTGGTTTTGAAAAATCTAATGCTTTCCTTGTCTTTGTTCTATATGTAATAGGTCTTCCTTCTAGTTGCTTTTAAGATTTTTTTTTTACTTCCAGTTTTAAACAATTTAATTCTTATACTTTATATTATGGTTTTGCTTATGTTTCTTATACTTGGGTATCATTGAGAGTCCTGGATCTCTAGGTCTATACTTTTCATCAAATTAGGAATATTTTTAGCAATTATTTTTTCAACTACTTTTCTGTCAACCCCTTTCTCCTCTCCTTTGGCAGCTCCACTTATTTGTAGATTACATTGCTCAAAGTCATTCTGCAACTATTTTTTTTATTAAAAATTTTATCTTTTATTTGTGTTCTATACCAAATAGCTTTCATTCTTTTCCTTAAATTTTACTGATACTTTATTCTTCAATGTCTATATTGTGTTAATTTCATTCAATATATAGTCTATACCACACACAGTTTTTAATCTTAAGAAATTTGATTTGGGTCTTTTACATTTTTTCATATTTCCACTGAATGTTCTGAAGATCTAGAATTATGTTATAATAACTGTTTTAATGTTCTTGCCTGACAAATGTAATATCTGTGTTATTTCTGGTCTGGCTTTAATTGGTTGGTGTTTCTCCACATTATAGATCATATTTTTGTCTGTTTTGCATGCCTGTTTTTTTTATTATTATATGATGACAGACATTGTGAATTTTACTTCGTTGGAGGCTAGATAGATTTGTTTCCAATAATTATACTTTTGCATAGCTCTGGAATGCAGGTAAGTTACTTGGAAACAGATTTGTCCCTTGGAGTCTTGCTGTTAAGTTTTATTAAGTGAGACAAAAGCAGTTACAAATCTAAAACTAGTTATTCCCCAATACTAAGGCAAAAACCATTCTGCATATTTTATCCAGTACTCTGTGAATCATTAGATTTCTTAGTCTGACTGGACAAGCACCAAGTCTAGCCCAGCATGAGTATAACACGTTCATCTCTTATCCTTTTGAGTGGTTCTTTCCCAGGCATCACACATATGAGCTCATCGGTAATCAGCTGATTACTCAAGAAGGAATCTCTGTAGGTTTCCAGAGGTCTATCTTTATGCAGCTCTTTCCTTTACAGTTCTACATCCTTCAAACTCTGGCAACCTTTATCTCTCAAGGCAGATACATCTCTTCAACTCAAGAAGTTTGCCAGGCTCTGTCTTGCCTTTTCCTCCGTGTACTTCAGCATGTAAACTTTCTCAAGGAAAAAAATAGAAAGTAATTATAGATCTCATCTTATATCTGTCCCTTTTTAGGAATCATTTTCCCTTATTAATTGATGTCTTGAATATCTTATTCTTATGTATTTTTTTCACTTTTCTTAGGAGGGTAATCTGATTATTGATATTTCATCTTGAGCAGTAATATGTCTATCTTTTATTATTAATTTATAGGAGCTATTTATTCTGGATATAATTTCTTTGTCAGATATATTTTGTGACTATATTCTCCCAGTCATGCCCTACCTTTTCATATTTCTACTAGTGTCTTTCAGTAAGCAGAAGTTTTTTCTTAAAGTCAATCTATCAATTTTTAATGGTTAGTGTCTTTGTGTCCTGTCTAATAAATCTTAACCTACTCTATTACTATAATGATACTTCATTATTTTTTCTTTAAAAACATTTTATAGATTTTACATACACATTTGGATCTATTATCCATCTCTAACTCATTTTTGTAGGCTATAAGATAGAACTCAAGATTTATTTTGCTCCCTATGAATATTCAATTGTTTCAGCACTATCGTAAAGGCTTTCCTCCTTCCTATCAAATTGCATTGGAATATTTATGTGAAGCTTATTGACTATTCATGCATGGGTCTAGGCTTGTATCACCAACCAAAGTCCCAGAATTACTGTAGCTTTATAATGAATCTTGAAATCAGATGATGTAAGTCATCTAGATTTATTCTTCTCCAAAGTTTTTTTGGCTATTTTAAGGCCTCTGAGTTTTATTTACATTTTTGAGCCATCTCATCAATTTCTAAAAAAAAAAAAATGTGATAAAATTCTGACTTCAATGCATTGAATCGAGATCAATTTTGAGTTAACTGGTAGGTTATATATGCTTCAGATCCTTGAGCTCATCTGTCTCTTACCGAGAGCCATTAGCCCACAAGAAAAAACATGTTTTGTATTACCTTTTTGTGCCATAAGTTTACTTGAGAGGTTCCCACAGGAGGGACTGCTCCCATGGGAAGTTATCTGCTTGTGTCTAAAGCAAGTTGAACTACAATTTTTTCTAATAATGCTAGCTTTGTTCAACTTTGGGTATATATTATATATGATAATAAAATTAAAACAGTGCTAAAAACTTGTAATTGATATTTTGATCAGTCTTATTCATAAAAATATTTCTGATAAAAGACATCAAGAATGTTGAGAGACTAACATTTTTTAAGTCATAAGTCTCACATTAATCCACATTGCAGATTGTTGAGCTATTATTCCCATTAAGCAGAGAGGGAAAATAACATTTGAGAGGCTAAGTAGCACGAGGCCTAAATTTACACAATTAATAATGACACTCTGAAAAAGACATATCAGCTCCTTAGGTAGTGTTTATAAACCTCAAATGGTTTCACAAACAAAATTTTATATAATGCTCAGAAAAACACCATAAAGAAGTCAGGAAATCATCTTCACTTTACAGATCACAGAACTGAGGCTCAGAGGGCTTCAGTGACTTGTTCATATCACCAACCCACCACCAAAAGATAGCAATGGGTCTTGTGACTTATAGTGAGGCAATCTACTGTGAGAATATACTCCTACTTCACAGCAGAGGGCTATTTCCAGGCACTGTTATTACTTTTAACATAAGGTCCCTGAGCACTGCCTTATTTTTAGAAAGCAACAGAAGCCTAGGGAGAATAGAGATGAGTGTTTCTTTCACTGCTCAAAGGAAACAATGACCACAATATTGATCTACTGCAATTAAAGTAATGGATGTTTCAGGATTGGATAGCTAGAAATCTATAACAAATCATCTGGTTGTTTTGGTGAGTAGAAGACATACTCTGTTTGAGTAAGCATTTCATTTCAGTCACTGTAAAGCAACTGACTTTATCTTAACCTTCTCTCTAATTCATTGTGTGATATTTTTTCCCACCACTTATTCTGTATGAATGGACTAGAATTAAATATGGTTCCAATTACAAATCAAAGATATCAACTTGTAATAAAGGAATAAATAGATTTATCTAGTATGATTGCTTTTCTTGTCAAGTAATCCTTACATATATAGTCTGAACATATTAAATAGCCCCAGTCACTTACAAAATAATATCATTATTCCGGATAAAATGTAATGAGATTGTGAATGAAAACAGTGTCAGTAGTGGTAGAGAGAAGTGCCACAGTCCCTAATACACACCAGATGTTCATTGAATGATTGTGGAATGAATAAATGTTCGTATTTAATGAATATTCATGTAGTTGAATGGTAGGACATTATGAAAGGTGGAGTAAGAGAAAAGGATGAATCAAAGATGATTTTCATGTTTCTATCTTGATAATTACTGAGATATGAAATTCAAGAATATGGAAAAGATTCTAGGAAAGAGATGATGTTTACTTTTAAAATTGATCAGTTTGAAAGGTCTCTGCATATACAGATGTTATAAATAAATGAAAGATGAATAGATCTGGAACACAAGAAAGCTCTCTGGGCTGTATATTTATGCTCCAGTATCATCTGTTTACATACAAATGGTAAAAGCCAAAGGGATTAATAAAAGCCATTTATTGATTCATAAGATATATACTGAGACACCAGGCTACTTTCTGGAATAAGAGAACCAGATGTCAAGTTTCATGGAGAAAATCAATGTTTAATAGATAAAAGTAGAGGGAATTAAGTTTTAAGCATTGATAAACTTTGTCATTCTAAGTCAGAATTTCTATTGTTGAGAGATTTGGGCATAGAATACATATTCAAGTTGTCTTTTTAATACGTTCGTACCTGGGTCTTTATAACATTACAAAGTGTTTTTTATATTTTAATCCTTTTATCCAGTTACCTGAAACTATGTAAGTTAGGATTTAGATTTCTTTTTAAAAACACTGCCAGTTACCTGCCCTACATCTGTTCATACTCTCTCTTGGCAGAAACCTAACTTTGTTGAGGCTGTCAACATTCCTCACTAACTAAGCCTCAGCCCCCAAAGGTGACTTCTGATGAATGTAAGAATGTGGTAATGTCTGGAGACATTTTTTATTATTACACTGAATAGAAGAGGTGCAACTGGGATCTAGTGGGTAGAGGCCAGGGATGCTTCTAAATATCCTATAAAGCACAAACTAGCCTATAGTAACAAAGAATTATTCAGCCCCAAATGTCAATATGCAAATATCCCATATGTTCCTGCAAAAAAGCATGAACAAACCTGTACTTTAAATCCAACTGGAAGGAATCTCTGTGGTCTAAAACTTCACAGGTGGAACGCAGAGTAAGAGCAGAACACTGAGCCGACTCCAAGATGGCTGCCAATGATCCCCATTTCCTGGTATTCACGTCTTTGTCTAATTCCTTTTCTGTGAGTGTGGGCCTGATCTGTTGACTCACTTCTAATGAATAGAGTATGTTTAATATGATGTGATGTCACTTTTGAGATTAAGTTATGAAAGACTCCAGGTTGGGAGTTGTATCTCACCCTCTCAGATCACTTTTCCCTGGAGAAAGCTAGCTGTCATGATGTGAGGTAGCTGTGCAGAGAAAACCAAAAGGGAAGGGACTGAGGGCTTCCAACAATCATGTGAATAAACTTAGAAGCAGATGTCTCTCTAGTCAGGCCTTCAGATGAGACCACAGCTTTGGGTGACAACTTGACCGCAACCTCTTGAGAGTTGCTGAGCCAGAACCGCCCAACTAAGCCACACCCAGATTTCTGATCCATAGAACTGTAAGATGATACAGGCTTCTTTCTTTAAGCCTCTGTGCATTGGGGTTAATTTTCTATGAAACAGCAGACAACTTATAACAACAGGGACATCGATAAATCTTGCACTTGCCAACTAAATTGACTGTTACAGGCCTGTTGTAGCTACCATTATTACTATTTCTGTGGCTGGGATTGTGTATTGATTTAAAAATCCCAAGGTTATGCTTCATGAGACTTATACATCATCCTGTACTGACTCCATGTGCTATGAATATTATCTTATATATTAATCAGATGCAAAATATAGTACAAAGTAAGTGGCCATTAGATTTAGACAGATCTCAATTCAAATCCCAAACTCTCTGCTTGCTATTGTGACCACGGTCAAATTGAATAATCCCCTCGTACTTGGGTTTTATCATTAGCAAAGTGCTGCTTAGGGCTGGAACAAGAAAAGTACAAGATGCAGTTGGACCATGAACAAGAAGCCACTAACTTCAGAGAAAGCATTCTCACTGGTACCTTTAGAGAAAGCATTCCCACAGAAATGGTGTTTAAGCAAATTCAAGAAGGATGAGTAGAGGTTAACAAGGGAAAACACTGGAAGGAGCAATGTTTGCAGCACAGGCAATAGCTTATACAAAGGTCTGGCATCTTTGACAGGCTGAAAAATTACATGATTTAAGAAAAAATGTAGCAAGGGATGGGTCTGCAGAGATTGGCAGGGTTCATATCATGTAACAGAAAAATATTAGACTTCTTTACAGGAACGATTGAGTCATTGAGGACTTTAAGCAAGGATAGTGAAATAACTGGATTTTTACTTTGGAAATATCACTCTACCTCTAGTAAAAGACAGAGAACTAGACAGTAAGCATTTTGAATCTCACAATATATGTAGTCTCTTGTACAACGATTAAACTGCTTTTGCAATAGTGCAAAAGCAAATATAAGCACTATGTAGCGAACAGGCATGGCTGAATTTAAATTTACAGAAATAGACAACGGGGAGTGTTTAGCCCACAGGCCTTAGTTTGCCAACCCCTCATATAAAGTATACAAGGGACAGCCAAATATACAGGATAGAACATATTTGGAAGGACATTTCATTAATTACATAACTTACTCACTTAGTAAATCTCTAGGGCAGGGATCCCAAATCTCCAGGCCATGGACCAGTACTGCTCTGTGGCCTGTTAGGAACCAGGCTACACGGCAGGAGGTGAGCTCAGGCAAGTGAGCATTACAGCCTGAGACCCACCTCCCTGTCCAATTAGTGGTAGCATTCAATTTTTATAGGAGCATGAACCCTATCGTGAACTGTACATGCGAGGGATCTAGGTTGCATACTCCTATGAGAATGTAACTAATGCCTAGTGATCCAAGACGAGACAGTTTCATCCAGAAACCATTCCCTCTCACCCTGGACTCTTTTTAGATGCTCATGACACAGACATGAAAGAGAGACACAGATCCTTTTCTGGTGGAGGTTATGACACAGTGAATCAGAACATTAAGTGAGGATAGCCTTAAGAATAAGCTCTATAAGCTGAAATGTGTAATATATATATATATATATATATATATATATATACACACACACATATATATGTATATATATACACACATATATATATGTATATATATACACACACATTATAATTGTTATAATTCCATTTAATATGATTATTTTTATGAAGCGTTTTTTTAAAAACATAAGGTCAGGCACATATTTACTGACAGATTGAACAGAATGACTTAAAGAAACTGCAGAAACTTCTAGGCAAATAAATCTAGTATAGAATTTAAGCAACCTGCCAAGAACTATGTAAAGTATTTTCTAAATGTGCTCTCATTTGATAGTTATAGTAGCTTTTGAAGGTGGCCATTATTGGTCTCATTCTATGAATGTAAAAATCTGGCCTGAATAAGCTTGGTCACTTTGTAGACCCTGGAGAGCTGGGATTTAGACTCTAAAGTTGGTTCTCTTCCCTCTTCATATTACCTGTTTGAGAAAGAACACAAGCAAAGCAGCAGGGAATTGGAGGCTGAAATTTTATAGCAAGGAAGTCAGCAAAGAGGTTGAGATGAGCCCTTCAGAGTCCCACAGAGAGCTCAGGAGAAGCCTGGGAACTGAAATCAGGAATCCCAATTGCCACTTCCTGCTTCTAATCACTTTCCCAAGAGAGTTGTCCCAGCTGTTCCTGAGTGGAAGAAAGACTGAGAGAATCTTTTAAAACCCAAGCACTTGTAATAAATTTAGACTTCAGGAGAGGAGAAGAAGAAGAAAAAAGAAATTGTTGGCTTAGGAAAGTAATGTTTTCTTTTCATCAGATCAAGGGCAGTGGACAGAAGAAGAGAAAGTAAATTCAGTCACTTTGGCTGCAGGGCTCGAGGCGATGAAGTCTCAGCTTGTCCTGAAAACTCACCCACTCCACTTTGAGGGAATTCGGTCATGCCCAGAAATAACGTGGCTATACAAGGAAGGCTTCTGTTTCTCCCTAATGAGTTGATTATATCCTGTCAGAAGTATCATAAGGCCATCAAATGTCAAGTCAATTTTCTCAAACATATTATTTTCATAACAGCTGGGTCTGACTAACTCTTGAAACAGAGCAACCCATTGTTAAATTTTACTGAGAATGTCAGAGTGAAGCTCAATTAAAAAAGAAAGAAAGAAATGTTACAGGACACATGATCCTGACTCACGCAAGTTTACGATTTAGTATTTAGAGGCAATTGTATTATGATGATTTGGTCACTTAGTTCGCAATTAATTCATAATGTCAGAGGAAATAAATGAAGCCTGTGTCGTTTGCTCACAGGAGCCAATTTCTTAGAAGGTAGGCAGGGCATCTTTTCAGTTACTGACTTAACAGCTGAAGAGTTGGAAGGATAAGCCTGGAAGTGTAAAGTGCTGAGTTCTAATCCTCATCTTTTCAGTGCATGCTCCTGAATGGATCTGGTTTATCACATCTTCAAAAGACAAGAGAATAATATTGAGAAGAAACAAAGGGACTTTAGAATCAGACAACCAGAGCCTTGACTACTTACCTGCTGACTAGTCTTGAGTGAATTAATGAAATGGGCACACTCACAACTAGATAAGAGTTATTGAAGAAATTAAATGAAATAAGATACCTAGCATGTTGGTACAGAGTAAGTGTTCAGTAAATGGTGTGTTAAAAAATGATGATGACAATGATAATAGAAATGAAAATGGAGAAAGATCAGGAACTCAGTAAAACATGTGCCTAAGGCCAAACAGAGGCTGTGAGCAAGTTATGTAACCTGAAACAGAAGCTAAAAAGCAGCCCCGAATTTACATCTATTAATGTCTGTATAGGACAAGTTTCACAGCACATAATATCAAGTGTGACATTATCAAGAAGCTAGATTTCCCTTCAAAAATTAGAGCATGTCTCCTGCCACTCAAACCCAATTCTTATCACCAAATTTTGTTGATATTCTATTTGGTTTTCATTTATATTCATTTTTTATATAATTTGGTGGTATGCTAGGTAGAATTTTACAATGATCCCCAAATTCTTGGCCCCTGGTATACACATATTTGCCACGTATCCAATCAAACACCAATATAGGTATTTGATACAACTCTGAAGAGGTTTCATGGATGTCATTAAGGTCCCACCTCAATTGACTATAAGATAAAGAGCATATGTGGGCCTGACATAAACACACGAGCCCTTTGCAAGCAGAAAGTCTTCTCCAGCAGAAAGAATGTAAGTCAGAGATGGAAAACATGTGAATGGTTCAGTACACCATAGCTTGCTTGAAGATGGAAGGGGCGACAGTAAAGAATGCAAGAAGCCACCAGAAACTGAGAGCTGACAGCCAGCAAAGAGACAGGGACGTAAGTCCTACAACCATAGGAACTGAATTCTGCCAACAAGAATGAGCTTAAAAGAGGACTTGTTTTTCCTAGATCTTGGAGAAGAGAATTCAGTCTAGATGAATCTTAATTTCAGCTTTGTGTTACTCTGGTCAGAGAACCCAGCCATGTTGAACTGAACATCTGACCTTCAGAACTGTGAGACAGTTAATGGGTATTATTTTAAGCCACAAATTTTGTGGTAATTTATTACATAGCAAGAGAAAATGAATACAGGTGAGCTGAATGCCTCAAATCTAAAAAATTCCCTCAGTCTTCTGAATGAACCCAGTTTATCCAGGTTAGAAAAGGAAATATTGATAGTAATAACCCTAATAACTCAGGTTAAACATATATATGGACACAAACACACACACATTCACAGGCTTTATCTCAAAATTTCAAGATAATTGAGTCAAAGGTATACATTGTACTAGAAGTAATTCCACAAATGACCCCAGTTTCCTTCTTCCATGCTGAAGAAATCAGCATGCCATTTCTTCAGTAAGTGTTTGCTGAACAGCTAGTGTATGCGAGACCACAAGGATATAACCTGATTAACAAATACACAGCCCTTCAAAGAGGTAGTAGACTAGGGAGAGTATGCAGTGTGGTAAGGGTAAGCCCAGAGAAAGGCCACAATCTAGTCCTAAAAATCAAGGAAGGCTTCCCAGATAGGTCAATTTCTAAGCTGCAACCTGAAGAATTACCCACTCAAAATGGATATAAAGGACAGCAAAAGTTTCTAGGCAGCAAGAATATCATTACAGACTACTGGAAGTGATAGAGACCAGAACCTTCTTGAAGAACCATGCAGCATTCATCCTCACTGAACCATGCCTCAGGGAAGAAGCAGATGGAGAAGTTGAACAGGTGAGCAGAGACTAAGTCCTCTCCAGAGTGGAATCATCTAAAAAAAAAAATGGAATTCTTCTTAAAGTCAAAGGAAATTTCAGAAGATTGGTAAGAAGAAAAACAATGATATCAGCCTTGTTTAAACAAAGATTATTTGCTGGAGCTTGGAGAATAACTTGAGGAGTGACACTTGTCACTGAAGACAATAGGTCATTCCAATAATTCAAGGGAAGTTGATAAAAGTTGGTAGTCTGAAGGTAGTAGAGCCAGATAGATGACCAGAACAGATATTTGAGAATCGTTAATTTTATATATTTTTTTCAGACATGGTTAGATGCAGAATGTGAGGTAAAACAGAGCCAGAATCAACTTTCAGATATCTGAGTTGGGAAATGGGATGGATAAAAATGTCAATAAAGGAGAAGAATTTTCCAGAGAAACAGTCCATTTGTTTGGGGGATGGAGAAAGAGGTAGAAGGTGATGGCTTTTGTTTTGGATGTGTGGAATTTTAGGTGCTCATGGTAAAACCTAATGGATTTTTGGAGTAGGGGGCTATCTACCTGGTGAGCTTGGTAGAGCCATATTTAACTTTATAACCTCTTAATTTTGTAGATTGTAAGCACCAAATTATGGGTTGCCTAGCAGCATCACAAATTTCTCAAAAAAATTTTTCTTAATTTTTCCTCCAGTTAATGGAAATTGGCTACACTTTAGGGAAGAACAGTTGATGAAAATAGAAGATCATTTATGTTGCCATCCTAATTAGTCCTCTCCTTTTCCTTCAGATGAATGAATGAACATCACAATTACTGGATATTTTAAGGAATGTGAACACGAAAGCACTGAGAGATTGGTAAGTCCCAAAAAGTGTTGAACAATGTGCAGGACATATTTCTCTGGCTTTAAATCTAATTTTTTCATATTTTCAAATAATAAGAGCACCTTATATTTTGGAATTAAAATGGGAAGCTAAAATATAAGCAGGAGAACAGAGTCTGCCTTTGAAACTAGATGATCTCATTAGAGAAATGCTCATTTGTGTCTGATCTCTTGAGTCTTGTAAAAACAAAGGCAACATGTGATGGTCCCAAAGCTTTAGTAAAATAGTGAGCAGGAAGGAGCATCTTCCATTAGAAACTCTCCACTTAGGTTTCATTTTGTGAGTTGACTTATTGAGCAAACAGTATGTGAAGTAATTAGTAATCAATGACAAGAAGCAGCATAACATCATTGACGATAAGAGCTTGGAGGCTAGAGTGGGCTTAAACCTGGATTTGCTACAAGTTACAATATTTCCTGTATTTGTAACCTTGGAAAAATTATATATGTCTTCTCTATATTGGTTTTCTCACTTCTAAAATGGAAGATTTATAGAACTCATCTTATGTGGTGGATGTCAGTATTCAATGAAATCAGCATGTAAAGAATTTTTCACAGTACTGGTCCATTCCCTTCATAAATATCAGTTATTTTTATTATATTACTTATTATAGTTATTTGTTATTTATCTTTATTTGATAATGAAATACTTTTATTAGTTCCTTATATAAATGGCTTTGACATTGGTTATTATCTTCTCAGTCCAATATTATATTATTTTATGACACCAATATTAATTACATGGAGATTAAACATTTGCAACCAGAAAAATAAGGCAGAAAAAATAGGGAGGCAGTATTTTTCAACTGGTTATTCTGTGCCAGGTACATATTCCAACTGTTTCTCTGACATTCATCCATGCAGCAAATCTAAGTATGAAATCAGATTTTAAACAGAACTGAACTTCCTGTCTCACTTCCCATTGAACAACCCCAACGTGATGAACATCTGAATGTATCAACTTATGTGTATATGTATGCATTTATTTATTTACATGTAAATTTTCCAAGCTATTAAACTCATCAACCACTTCATCTTTGAGTCACCAACACCTAACTCAAAGTCTGCATCTATCATTCCCAGCAGGGGTTAAATCAACATACTAATACATTTATTTGAACCATAACAATCCTAAACATTTAGTAGAGTCCCAAATCAACACATGTAATCTTACACGTTTTGAAAAATTTATATAAAACAGTGACATCAAAATAGTCTTCAAGTTTTAACCAATGACTGTTTCATATAGCTAACATTTATGCTTTACCATGGATTAGGCACTTTGACAAGCATTTGACAAGGGTTTAATCCTAAAAACTGCTTTCTGATTTGAACATTTTTATTATTGCTTTCATTTGCATTTTTATTATTGCTTTCATTTGCATTTTGCAGTAAAACTGCATTTTCAGGAAGCTAAATTTAAATGACACTTGTAGTAGGAAACAATGACTGAGACAGGATTCAAAAATGACTCCACCTGACTCCAAAGCGCCTGCTTTTAAAGTCATTTGGGGTTTTTTGCATTCTTCTTCCACTCTTAAATTTGTATAATTTTTATAATAATTAGTTCTGTATTAACTTCTTGGCTTGGATATTATTTTTAAATTCACTAAGAAATTATTTTGACGGGTCAGACAAACAAGAGCAAAAAGAAAAAGCCAAGATGGGGAAAGCAGTGGGATTACAGAAGAGCCTTGAGTGTCCCCAAAGGATGATTTTGCAGACATTGTCACACACCTACCTAGGGTACAGAACACCTTTCTTCTTTGCCAACGGAACCTGGATTTTGTTCTGAATATGAATATGCCCACTCTTAGATAATTAACTGTTGTCCAAGCCAATCATTATCATCAAATGCTCTATTTTCCTTGCCACTATGTTAGTGTGGTTTAAGTTTTAGTCTAGAAAATATCTGAAGACATCTTCAGATATTTAGAATCATGGTTCTCCTTTTCCACTCTCTGAACCCAAATATAGCAGTGATGGCTGGAGGTATAGGTACAACCTGAGCCCATTAAAGAAAAACCAAGTAAATCATAGTTGAACCTTGACATAATTGAGCCACTAAACTAGTCCTACTGAACTAGCACCTTCTTGTTTTATGGGGAAAAAATCCCTCACTATTAGTTATATTTGCATCTGATAAAATTGCATAGACTACGGATAAATACAAAGAGGTAGTGGTAGAATGAAACTTTGTAAATTAACAAAGCCAAAGATGTATGGTTATTTTAGTTTTTAATGCATTTTATTTTGGTTATTTTCCCTGCCATATTTAAATGGCCTTTTTAGCTATGGTGATATGTTCCTTGAGAGGTAAAGTTAGCTCTGTGAATGATTCAATGGCAGATGTATCCAGCGTCACATTTAGAAACGGAAACTATGCCATAATAAGCACACAGCTAAATACCGAACGCTGAAGGATGGCAGAACCAACCAAGGGCTTTGCGGAAAACTGACTTTGGCTCTTCACACTGGTCCAATTCTCTGCTCCCTGTTGCCTCAGTATGTAACTAGCACAATAAAATTTCAGCATAATAGACCTAGCTCATAAAGTTTCTATTTCTACCAGGACTTTGCCTTATGCAAAACTAGACACCCTAGCCACACATTTGCTTTCTGCAAGTGTTAAGATTGTGGTTAAAGCTGAATATTAGCAGCATTTCCCACTTGTGCCGTCATCTGGATTATATAACAATGTGTGGATTTTATAAACAGCAACTGCTCATTTTTGCGGTTGGCTTCTTATTGGATATGCCCCAGGGCCATCTGACTAAATAAGTTGGAGACAACCAGCTTGAGCACAGGGAGCAGTGACATTCCCCGGTATATGCAAAGCCAAGTCTTGCAGAAACTGCAGAAACTAGAAAGACTAATAGAAAAGTTCACATACCTCCAAGTGATGGCCCAATATGTGTGAGTTTTCTTGTGGATTAGCTCTGCTTCCTGACAGCATTTCACAAATATTCTACCACACCGCTTTTGCTCCCAGAATATTGTGGGATCACAACACTAAAACATTTGATAATGGTGTTGTCTAAAGATAAATCACTTTTAGGTGGTACATGTCTAGCAATACAAGTACCTGTTACATTAAAAATTATTGTTGTATGTATGATTCCCCAAAACAAAACATTTTACCCCTGGCTGATCCATGATCTATTCTTTCATAAGATGATAGAACATTTTAAAGATGATCCTGCTGGGAATCAAAGTGAGTAACATTGTCCAAAAACTGTCCCAGAGAAAATTTATGAAACTTGAAACATGAAAACAGTTCACCAGGGAGAAGGAAAATGATGAACAAAGTTACCGAACACTGTAGATGGATAAGGTCTTTGGGTAGAACTTATGGAGGCAGAGAATTACAGATGTAAAAGTGAAAGCTCCTCCTCCACTCCACTGAAGAGATTGTTCTGATGTAAATATACTCTGCATGCCTTCTTGAAGAGCAAAAGAAAAAAAAAATAATATATGGATGAGTCACTCAGCTACTATTCATCCAGAGTATTTATGACTACACTAGAATGTGTGAAAAGAATGGTATGAAACTGTTTTCATCACTGTTTCTAGCCTGTGGGTCTTCTAATTCTATTGGAAAGTCAAGGTGCAAACTCATTAAGAGCAACTAACAACATACAAATTAAATGGCAACAAAAGTCAATTAAAAGATATTCCATTTGGAGCATGAGATGAAAAGCAAGAGCCCTAATTTAATGAATGAATGTTAATCAATTTTTATTTGATTCATTTGAATAATACGTAGTTCCAGGATTACAATGAAGACTAAGTCATGACTGTCCTCAGGCGATTTATAGTATGCAAAAGAGTTGTTTGAGTCAGAATATCTGAATTGCAATCTTTATATGTCTATTCCCCACCTCAGAGCTACTTGCCCTTTAGTGTCAAGGTTTTGGATTCCTCAGAACATTTCCTTGTCTTGCTCCCTCATAATTCCGATTTTGCACCCCAGGGCCATCTGTCTTTCCATCCCATATATCCCCAAACTTGATTCTATTTCATGACTTTTTTCTATACTTTCTTTTTTTAAACTCTAGTGTCTCCTGCTGTCTTATTTCCTCCATGTTGCCTATTTAAAATTCCAAAGAGAAAACAACTGATTGGGCTCGGCCACGTTTTCAGGATGGGATACAGCATGGGTTGCTTATATTGTATAAGTTGGCACCCATTGGATAAGTCCCTCTGGTCTCATGACTTTTGGTGGGTCAGACCTCATGATTGGCATGGTTAATATAAATGTGGAATTTAAGAGACTGCTGGGACATCCAAGGGCTATTGACTAGTTCAGGGGTTGGCAAACTTTCTGTAAAAACCAGATAGTAAAAACTTTCTTTAGGCTTTATGGACCAAACGTTTAGGATACTTATATAATAACTCATGTAACAATTTAAATGACTTAAATAACTTATGTAACAATTTCTATATCTTAGCGTAATTATAGGCATTTTTAAATGTAAAAATGATTCTTAGCTTGCGGGATGCAGAACATAAAAGCAGTAGGAAGCCAGATTTGGCCCATGGTCTGTCATTTACCAAACTCTTGTCTATCTTAAGATGTGGTATTATAAAAGACATCTTTTGGTTCTCAATATATAGATTTATAAATTGGGAGTCATATTTATGAAGGTGATAGGCAGTCATAATGAGCTCACAGGCTCCAAGCATGTTCTGTACCTGAGTAACACCTCCCACCAAGTGAAATTGTCTTTGATTGTGTTCTCCCAAAAGCAGGCCCTGAGACAAAAGATTTGAGGGGAAGTATTTTGTTTGAGAGATGATACCAGCAAACACTTGTAGGAAAGTGGGAACATTTTTAAAGAAGGAAGGCAGCTTTTATAGAGTGTGCTTATTATGACTGTGGTAACATAAAACCTAATCCCTGATAGTCTTTATAGAACTCTTGACAGTCAGAATAGAACTCACACCTCAGAGTCCTCTTACTCTGGAGGATGGAGCTGGAGTATTTAGCCCCCAATTCCCATCAGTCATTGGTTGGGAGGCTCCCAATTTCATTTCTCTAACACTTCCAACCTGCCTGATGCATAATTAAGCAAAAGAAGCTTCAAGTGACAAAAAAAAAAAAAAATCCAGGAAGTTGGAGATTAAGACATTCAGAAATCAAGAGTTTCAGCTGAGTGGATTAATGATATCTAAATGGGAGCAACATAAAAACGATAGGATGAAATTATTCACATGAACTAGCTTGATCTTCAATAAAACATCTCATTTGCTATCTATTCACCCTATTCTATATTTGGTTTGATGCCAAAAGCATTTTCCTGGGACTTGCACAGCATATCACTATTATAAACTGCCTTCTTAGCAGGATGATGGGCTCTGTCATTGGCTTGCTGAGTGATCTTGTTTTTTATTACGAGTTGCATTAATCCGGTTCCTCCAGAGAAACAGAACCAATAAGAAAGAGAGAGAGAGAGAGAGAGAGAGAGAGAGAGGGAGAGAGAGAGAGAGAGAGGACAGAGAGAGAGAGAGAAGAGGGAGGTCACTGTGGGAATTGGATCACATATGAGAATTGGACCACATCTGAGAAGTTCTGCCATATGTGCTCCAGCAAGCTGGAGAACCAGAGAAGCTGGTGGTATAATTAAGTCTGAATTTAAAGACCTGAGAACCAGCAGTGCCAATGGTGTAAGTCTCAGTTCAAGACCAAAGGCCCAAGAACATGGGGGTGCTGCAGGTGTAAGTTTCCACGTCTGAAGGCCCAAAAACCTGGAGTCTTGATGTCCAAGGTCAGAAAACTAAAAGTCTCAGCTCCAGAGAGAAGAGTGACTTCATCTTCGTCTGCCTTTTAGTTCTATCCGGGCCCTCAATGAATTAGATGACATCTACCCACATTGGTGAGGACAGATCGTTCTTACTCCTTCCACTGACGCAGACCTCAGTCTCTTCTGCAAATACCTTCATGGGCACACACAGAGCTAAAGCTTGACCAGCATTGGTTGGTAAATGTGAGTAGCCCTTAAACCCAGTCAAGCTGACATGTAAAATTAATCATCACAAAGCTCTTGCTTTTCTTACATTTTTCAGCTTGGATAATGGTATCTGAGAAGTCACATGGCTTTTTCAGATTGCAATGTGATATTAAAAGCTGTATGTATAGATCTGGCACAATGTAGTCAGTCAAAAATCACTATTCTGCTTTTTTTTCTTTCTCACCCACTTAACCTAATGCACATCTATTTTCTTTCCCATATGTGATTAGGAACTCTTTTGTGAACCAGAAAAGAGAAATCTTGCACTGATTGGAATATGGCAGCCACTCACCATCACCCCTGCCTGCTCTCACTCAGTTTATCTGACCCAATGGGAATGGAGAATCTCAGGCATAAAACCAGCTGCTTCATGGATCACTCTGGAAAATTCTAAACTGAAGCCTTTTAGAGAAAGGAGACATTACCTCAGAACTTCCACATGTAGCCATTATGGAGTTTCTGTTTATGTGAATGGATATTTTCACCAGATACTGGAAACATGCTAAAGCTGGATTCCAGTGCAATAAAGGCAACTCATTTAGCCATTGGCTTGTGATACTATGAGAAATACAGTTGAATTAGATGAAAGCTCCACAAGGAATTGTGGCCAAGATAAATGATCATTTTTTAAAAAAAGATAAAGATACTACAGATTCTGTCATTTTTTTCTGCTTGCCAATGTCTTTGGAAAATAGACTTGAAGTCTCAAATGAACACCTTAAATTTTAAATAACTACTGAGGAGTTAAGGAAGCCTTGTCTCCTTGTTGTGAATAATATTACTAGAGGAAAGGAGTTTATCTTTCTTATGGGTTTTAACATATATTGCCCATTGCAATCACAAAAAATCACTAGTTGCATACCCATCAGCAGCATATTAGTGTATTAATATCAACAAGCCCTGCCTTCATTGGGTGCTACCATGTTTTGGACTTTTTTAACTGTTGAAGAATTTATCAGGTATATAAATAATCTAAAGAATTTAAGCTTTAATGAACTATTCCACTACTGCTAATCTAGCCCACATAGGGATTGTGAAGATAGCTCATTTAACAAATACTTCTTGAGCACTGTCTTTGTTCTCATTCCATGCAGCAAGAGTAGCAGAGAAAGAGAAGCGCAAGAGGAGAGAGGTGATGAGGGTTCTGAAGACAGAAGGCCTTCTGGGTCCTGTACATTAGGATTTTGACTTTAATTATAAGTGCCATGGGGAGCCACTGTAAGGGAAAGAATTTTATTTGATTCTTGTCCTTTGGGAGATTTTAAAATCTTAATGATGAGATTAGAATCAGAGGTTGCTCTCCATCTCCCCAAAATCCTGCCTCAGCTCCATCCTCACCATTGTGCAGAGAGCAGAATACCATGACCAGTCCTTGGAAATACTGTTCTTCATCTCTCAGTAAAAATGGAAGAAGAGAGGGCATGAAGGGCCTCCTGTACCAGCAGCAGGGTCAGGTATTATATATCCAAGCTCATTTTATCCAACAACAGTCCTGTAAGGCAGGTCCCATTTCTACAGAATAGGAAACTGAGGATCAGTGTGCTCACTTTGGGAAGAACTTTTGTCTTCCTTACAATGAGAGAGAACATTAGATGCCAGAGTGCCCTCGAGGAGCCTTCACAGAATCTGAATCATGTTTACTCTGTGTTTTATGTTTAAATTTCCAGCATACCTTTGTCATTTTCATCCATTGGAAACTGAGGCATCCCATGCTTCACAAAACTGGTCCATCATTTAAACTATCACCCCTAATTCCTTCACTCCACTCGAGCATCTGGACTCAAGGAAAGGAGGTTGGTTGGATCCCACAATAGCAAGTTCACTGAACTGGGATATGCAATTGGAAATCGAAATCTATAATGTGCTCTATGATTTTGACCACGTCTACTCCCTCCCTGGGTTTTAATCCTTCAAAAGTGCAGTGAGGGGATGGGGAGATAAAGCAGAGTGTCTCCGGGGATCATTCTTGCTTTAATGATCTACAACAAATTTTTCCCAGTGGGCTGTACAGCCAGAAAGAGCCAAGGCTGAGAGCTGTTTCTCCCCAGAAATGTGATTCCACAGTCATGGTTTCCTGGAACAACTGAAGAGTGTGGTAATAGAATCCATGGAGAGAGACTTTATGTGGCTAATACTCCAAAGCTTTCTAAGTGCAGCAATAAACAGAGCACGTCTTGGTGACACAGAAATTATGAGGCAGAGACCATAATAATCATTCATGTCTGCTTCTATTCACTATTGACAAGATATGCTTCTACTCCCAAGACACCAGAGCAGCAGAAAAATAATTCCATTAGTTGCCACCACATCATTTTGCTTTATGCTAGTTTTTCTTCCTTCCTTTCTTTGTTGTCACCCACAAAAGTGAAACCCAATAATCTACAGAAGCTGCCTTGTGTCTAGAAGTAAGTGGTGGTTATTATCTGCATCATATGAAGCTAGGCATCATGGTTTCCATGCTGGAAAGCAAAGCTCCCCTATGTTAGGCATATTTGGTTTACAGGAATACACACTCAATAACTGAGAAAAAATTTTGAACAGATCACATTTGCAAAATATTTCCCAGACTGAAAATTTCACAGATGCTGACAATCATGTAGGCCAAGTGTACTTTATCTCCCCTGTCTCACCATTCCCCAGCCCCTGAAATAATTCCTGGGAGATTTTTATCTAACTCAGGCTGAGTCTACCAACAGATATGAAACTTACTGCCTCACTGAGGATGAAGATTCATCCTATTCTATTTTCTTGTAATAGCTCCAATTATGAGAGTGAAATATGACACCTTAGTTCCTTTTGGAGCAAGCCAGGAAGCATTTATTCTTTGACTGAGCAACTGTTCTTCAGGAATGTGTAATGAGCCTCACTTCTAAGTCTTCCTGTTTCCATGATAAACATTCACAATTTCTTCCCTATTCCTGATCGGTATAGATCTCAGATCACACCCTCTTGCTCTCATATTGCTTAGGCTTCTCAAAGTGGTGCCACTTGACCAACACAAACTTGGAAATAAGACATCCTACACTTGAAACAACACATCTCATGTGGTGTAGCCCAGAGAAAGTGATTGAAATTGTCACCTGCCTTAATCCACACATTCCAGCTCTATTATAATAATTTTGCCTAAGCATGCTTTAATTTTCCAGCAACCGTGGCACACATTCAGTTTATGGTTAGTCCTGTGATCAATGTATGAGCTTTTCTCTTCCTCCAAGGCACAAGCAGGAATGTATCAAGTACCAAAGTGCTCTTGGTCACTCAAATGTATTGACAAAACAGTACCTCTTTACAAAATTATAAAGTCATCCCTGGGCTGTGCTTTGGACACTTCTTTTATTTCTCATGTTCTCATACTTCGTGTAGTCTTCTCTGCCCCCAAAATACATGTCTGACCTCTACTCTCAAGTAGTTCTACTCTGCTGTAGTAGTTCAGAGCCTGGCCTGCGGAGGCAACCTGCTCAGGGTCATATCCCAGATCTGACATTTGCCTGCTCTGCAGGTTTCAGAAACTCAATGATTTTTTTTTGGTATTTGTTTGTTTGGGATTCTTTTTTTTTTTTTTTACATTATGTATAAAGTAATAATAGTATCTCCCTCTTTATGTTGTTATGAGAATTTAATGATTTCATATATCTTAGGCACTTAGGACAGTGCCTGCCACATACTAAGTGCTGGTTGATACAATAAGCCTAGCATGGTATCGGGAACAATCATGTCTGAGAGCTGGAGCACCAGGGACATAGTCATTACCCAGGTCCGGTAATATATGTCACTTCTTTTTCCTCAGACCTTTAATTCCTTTAGCTATAAAAGAGGGAAATCAAACAATAAGATGACTACAATTCTTCCCAGCTCTCTCATTTTTAAAACTGTAATAACTGTAATTGTTTGCAAGTCTTTGATCTTCTAGATCCTGACATGGGTGAAGCAAACATCCCCAGTTTGGATGGTAGGGCCAACAAGCTGATGATATGACTCGTTTTGTAGACATTGCTACTATCATTCAAACAAGTAAAGATGTAAAGGCAAAATGTTTCATAATTATGGAAAGATTCCTGAGGATAGTGCCACCTTCTCAGAGCCCCTTACATCACACTACCTAGTGAGGCTGCCCACTCCCCAAATTGTAATTGGTGATGTAGTGGATGTATTATTAAGAAAAGCCTGGGCAGTCAGAGATGAGAGATCATGTCATTTTTGAGGGCTGCTATAAAGAAAAGAATCCATTTTTCATGGAAATACTTGGCTTTGCATGAGCCTTTGAAAACCCACACAGCAAATGCAGTGGAGAAGGCAATGCACCACAGCATAATACCAGAGGTCCGGGGATACCTCAACTACAAAACCAGCACAGCACTTAATTACGGCCATGTGTCTGAATCAGCCAGAAACGCAACTTCATCAATCCAATGGGTACTAATGCTCTCGCTTGACTTTCTCACAGAACTGCAAGAGATCACGAATGTAAAGGCATTTTGAAAGTGGGAAAGTTATTTCAATCCCAATATGGTAGTGACACTAAGGTTCCTGATCCTCCAAGGCCAAAATCTGTGTCCTGTAACCTCCTCTACAATTTAGTTCCTGAAACTACACACAAAAATGCAGCCACTCTGGAAGATGAAAGTGCAAAATTATTTTCTCTCCCTACTCTATGCCATTAAATGGCTTCCTTGGCATCTATAGCTCTTTGCAGTAAAGCTGACTATGACTAAGTGTGTGGCTAATAATACCTTTTATGATCTGACTAGTTTATCTCCTTAGCCTCATTTTTCTCACGCTTTGCTTTAACATCTAAGATTTCATGTCTTTGCTATTGTGAATAGTGCTGCAACAAACCTGCACATGAACTTCAAAGTTTAGAGAGAAAAAAAAACAAAAAACTGTTCCTGAAAAAACAAAGCCTAAGATTTCATAGAATGATCTTCCAGTTTCTTGAACATACACACTTTCTCTCACTTTATGCTGCCACTTCTGCCTGGCTGACTCCTACTCACCCTCAGGTCTCAGCCTTTACCTTTTATATATTTTTTATATTATACTATATCATATTTTATATTTTTTTGAGACTGAGTCTTGCTCTTCTAGCCCAGGCTGGAGTACAGTGGCACAATGTTAGCTCACTCAACCTCTGCCTCCCGGGATCAAGCGATTCTCCTGCTTCAGCCTCCTGAGTAGCTGGGATTACAGGTGGCCACCACCATGCCTGGCTTTTTTTTTTTTTTTTTTTTTTTTTTTTGGTATTTTTAGTACAGACATGGTTTCACCATGTTGGCCAGGCTGGTCTCAAACTCCGAACCTCAGGTGATTTATCCTCCTCGGCCTCTCAAAGTGCTAGGATTACAGGCATGAGCCACTGTACCTGGCCCCTTTTACCTTTAAGTGTCCCCTCCTCTCCATCCCATTAGGTGAATTCTCTGGGCTACATGTTCCCAAAGCACCTTGTACTTCCCACCATGGTTTTCAGCATGGGCTAATGGAATTACTTGCTTAATTTGTTGTTCTCCATCCGGAAATATGAGAAGGTTTGTAAGAGCACAGACCAACTGTATACCTTTAATTTTTAGGATCACTCATGCTTAGCAGAATGACTCACAAATATTGGCCCTCTATAAATATGAATGACTCACCTATGATAGATAGATGGCATCTTTTACCGACATTCTAGAAAGCTCTTCTTTTACCCCAAACCCTTCTCTTTTTCCTTTTTGCTCCTTACACATTCTCATAGTTCTCCTTAATTTCAGTGTCCATCAATGTCTTGAAGAACCTTTGTATTTTATCTCTTCTTGTAATAGTTAACTCAAATATCACTTCCTTTAGGAAGATTGTCTGACCTGGTTCTCTGGCAATGAGGCAACTCCTTTACTTTGCAACGTGTTTACATGTCCACCAGAGAAATTCCTATGTCAGTTCTTCACTTGCTTATATGTCTCTCCCTATAACTAAACTCTAAGACCTATGAGCAGGAAATTCGTTCTATTCATCTTTGTTTTCCTTTATCCAGAAATGCTTGACAAATGGTAGCAATATTAATAGATAATAAATAAATGTTAATCAACCATTTCTTTTTTTAGATGAAAGCACCAAGTATCTGTACAAGTGAAGAGACCTCCCTGAACCAGGAAAAGAACCAAGAGTACCTTACTGTCACTGTTTCATTCTTTTTTTATTGTACTTTAGGTTCTAAGGTACATGTTTCATTCATTCAACAAACATTTGTTGAGTTTGTTCATTCTGGGTGGTACAGTCTTAATGGAAAACAAAAGTTATTCTGTAATAATATTTAAATAGACAGCCTATGTTTACCTCTGAAGATATTTTCACTTATTTGTTCTCCTAAACTTAACTATCACTGTGGTTCTAAAAGACCTCATAAGAATAAAACTTATTTAGTCTTGCCAGAGTAATTTAAATCCCACAAAGCATAGGTGTCACAGAGTAAAATCTTTTTATCTGAAATCAGTTAAACACATTATATTAAAGGTAATTGGTACTACCTTTTAGTGTCGGTTTCATGGCACAGTGCCATCTGGAAAAATACTACATTTATTGGAATAAACTCTACTGTCATCAAGAAAGAGTGAATTGGAAATTACTCAAAGGATTGAAGAGAAAATGTGGAGACCAGCCAGGTTGAGACAGGCAGATCATGAGGTTAAGAGATAAAGACCATCCTGGCCAATGTGGTGAAACCCTGTCTCTACTAAAAATACAAAAATTAGCTGGGTGTGGTGGTACGTGCCTGTAGTCCCAGCTACTCAGGAGGCTGAGGCAGGAGAATTACTTGAACTCAGGAGGCGGAAGTTGCAGTGAGCAGAGATGGTGCACTGTGCTCCAGCCTGATGACAGAGCAAGACTGCATCAAAAGAAAGAAAGAAAGAAAGAAAGAAAGAAAGAAAGAAAGAAAGAAAGAAAGAAAGAAAGAAAGAAAGAAAGAAAGAAAGAAAGAAAGAAAGAGAAGAAAATGTGGAACCTCTCTGAGCGATGAGACTCTCTTTTTCTTCTCCCATTCTAGCTCTGTGACATGATGGCATTGCTCCCATTCTCCTTAGCTCAGACTACTCATGGAAGCTCATCACACCTTTCTCAGATTCAGTGATTAATTACCCTTAAGACCATAAGTGAATTAGAAAATAATGTAACATGAATTGAAAAAACCATTACTCTCTTCATAGGGATCAAAGCAGCAATATGAGGGATCCGTTTGCACAGAAATGGACTTTTGATTAGTCACAAATCTTTCACGAATTAGCCAAACTCAGATTACAGGTTAAATTTCTGAAAAGGAAGAGAATAACATTTTTGGATACAATTCTATAATTCTCATAATGAATACAGCTTATAAAGTCAGCTTATCAAAAACTGGAGTATAACCGGGTCACCTTTTTTAGGCATAGGAAGAAGAGGAGTGGACATCATCTGGTCACTGAAATTAAACAGCATCACATCAGTGTTTAAAAGTCTGTCTCAGCCATTTACTAACTGTGTGACTTTTGACAATTAGATTTCCCTGGGCATTGGATTTCACATTTATAAAAGATAAAAGGTAATAACAGCCACCTAACAGAGCTTCTGTGAAGACTAAATTAGGTGATGGATGTATCAGTGACAAATACATAGTGCCAAAAAACAGATCCCTGGTCTTCTCTAAAATCATTCTCCTCTCAATTATAGAAGGTCATTATGAAATAATCCAATCTGAAAAAATAGGTCTGCATATTTTGAAAACTTTTATTATGTTATGCATATGAAATGAATACTGGTTTCATCCTTTCCTCGCCCCAACCCTCCTGTAACTCATCAATTATGTTTCTGAACCTCGATTTCCTTACCTGTAAAATGAAGGTAATAATAACAGTTACTTCAAAGAATTATGTTAAGATTCCATGAAGTAGCCCACATAAAGGACATAATATTGGCTGACATAGCAAATACTAAATAATATTAACTGTCATAATAATATAAAACATTATTAATGTTTCTGATTTTTATCAATTTTGCCTGCCTTCTAGAATATGAACATGAGTGTCACTGGGGATGTGAAAAAGTGGTTGTTGATAATCTTTAAAGATATTCCCTGTGCCAAAATTCAAAGAGCACATGAATACGTTGTCACTTAAATGGTCATTTATGGCTATAGCCTGGGCTAGGACTTGAGAGGCTGGCTCCCATAACTCACCTTATTAAACATTTTTATGTTCCAGCCCTCTATTCAACTCTGAGAGTAAGGAAAAGAGGAAATAAGGTTTCTTCTTTCAAGAAAATCACATTTCAGGAAAATAAACATATTAAAACATAATCAAAATCTTCTCTTCCATTCATAGCACTTGGGGAAAAAATTCATTCCCACTGAGAATCGTAAAAGTGCCCATAATTCTAGGACAAAACTGATTTTTCTACAGCCATAGTAACAGGTAACTACCAGAACTGCTTTTAAACTTCTTCAGTGAATCAACAATTCCTCTTAGTGAACCTGCTTTTACAAGCCAACCAATCAGTGACTCTTATTTGGGGAAAACAGCTTATCAGGAATTGACTCGCTCTAAGAAACACACCTCTGAATGTCAATCAATCAACAGCAGTTCCACACAACCCCTTTTCTACAGATCCAGAATACTCACATCCCTAGAAATCCTCCAGCCACTGAACTACACACTTCCCCACCACCCTCTGTAATATCTGCCATCCTCCTGCTTGGGGACACTGACTTAGCAGCATAGCTCTCCCTGACTGTGAGCAATAAATTCAGCTTTGTCTTTTAATCTAAGATAGTTCATGATGTTCTCATGATCCTTTGACACTAGCACATATTTTGTTTCAAATTAATTTCAGATAAATTAAGATTAAAATGTGTGTATATCTGTACGTATAATCGTTAGATAATTAGAACAAAATACATTTATTAAAGACATAATTTTGCTATTGTAATGGTCTTTTTCTTCTCAGGACACCAAAGACAGAAACTATAACAGGAAATACTAGTAGAATTTAAACTTCTATAAGGTTAAATGACACAGCATCACCATCACTACTAAACAACTCTATGCACATAAATGAGTAAACCTGGAAGAAATGGGTAAATTCCTGGACACTTGCATCCTCCCAAGCCTAAACCAGGAAGAAGTCAAAACCCTGAATAGAACAATAACAAGATCTGAAGTTGAGGCAGCAATTAAGAGCCTACCACCCAAAAAAAGCCCAGGTCCAGAGGGGTTCACAGCAGAAAGACAGAAATGTTTAATATATTGGTATTTGGAATTCAGTAATATATAAAAGCACAATACATCACAGCCAAATGGAGGTTATTCTAGGGATTCTAGGTAGATATAAGATTGAAATATCAATCACCATGTTGACAGAATAAAGAAGAGCTACTGTATAATTATTATAATAGATGAAGATATTTGACAAAACTTCAATACATGTTTAAAATAAAAAAGACTAACTTAAAAGGGAACTTCCTCAATCTAATAAAATCTATAATTAACACATATTTATTGTGAAGTACTGGATATTTTCTCTGTGGGACCAGGAACAAGGCAAGATATTCACTCTTGCCCCATGTATTCAACACTGTACTGGAATCTTAGCCAATTCAATAAGCCAAGAAAAATAAGTAATTGACATAAAAATTGAAAGGAAAAATTAAAACTCTATTTACAGGTAAGCTGAAGCTTATATAACATATTCCACATAATAATATTATATAGAATATTCTAAGAAACCTAGAGTAAAATACTAAAATAAACATGCAAATTTAACAAAATTGAGAATATAGGCAATATGCCAAATTAATCTGTAATTCTATATTCTAGCAATGTGCTGTCTTAAAAATTTCAAAAAATAAAATTTATATTAGCATCAAAAGTATTAAATAGGATAATATATATGTACGATATCTATATGTACCCATGCTGTAAGAACCAAAAACTTAAGAAAGTGGATATGTATACCATATTTATGGATACAAAGTCTCCTATTAAGACATCAATTCTCTCTGAAATAACTTGCAGATTTAATACCATCTCAATCACAATCCTGTAGTCGTTTTTTGTAGAAATTAACAAGCTGATTCTCAAATTTTTCTACAAATACAAAAGATCTATAAGTCAAAACAATTTTGAAAGATAAAAATATTACATGATTTCAATTGCATTATTTTTGTTACTATAAACATACATTCATCAACACAGTGTGTTACCATCAAAAGAAAGACATGCCCATCAATAGAATGGAGGGGAGAGTGTTGAAACAGACCTATGGGTATATAGTCAATTGATTTTATCAATGGCAAAAAAAGAATCAATGGTTAAAAATTATGTCTTTTCAGCAAGTTATTCTGGAACCACTGATCTACATTTTAAAATAAAGTAACAACAAAAGTTATATAGTACAAAATTATATGCATCATGGACTTAATTGAAAAAGATAAAACAGGCAAGATGGCCAAGTAGAAACAGCTCCAGAATGCAGTTCCCAGTGAGAGAGACACAGATGCCAAGGGGTCTCCACAGTTCCAAATGAGGTACCAGGTTCATTTTGTGGGTCTGGTTGGACAGTGAATATAAACCAAAGAGGGCAAGTTGAGGCAGGGTCGGGCACTGCCCCACACAGGAGGTGCATGCAACTGACCGGAGGATCAGGGGCTCTCCCCCTCTAGGACTTCAATTGAGATACTGAGCTTCACTGAACAGGGTTGAGTAGCAACTCTGGCAGTGCTGGGGTTGTCAGCACAGATCTAGTAGGAAGCACTGACTGACACTGAGAAAACCCATGGGACGGAGCTACCCAGTCCCCAGAAAGAAAGGGAACTGAAAGCAGAGAAACAGCCAATATGGCTGGGAGGATCCCTCCCACACAAAGTCAAGCAGGCTGCAGTCCTCTCACTGGAGAGTATTGCAGCCAACACATCAGTTAGAGTGTGACCAGGAACATTGGAGCTCAGCGGGGAGAAGCGTAATTGCCATTGCAGAGGTGGGCCTACTCTTCCTGACTAAACAAAAGATGCAGGAAATCTACGCAGCAGCTCCACTGAATCCGTGACAGTCCAATAGCACCTCTGCAGGCAGACAAAGGAAAGGCTGCCTCACCAAGCAGCTACCTGAAATCAAAACTAGATAAATCCAAGAAGATGGGGGAAAAAAAAAAACAGTGTAAAAATGATGAAATCATCAAAGACCAGAAAGGCTTGCTCCCAACAAGGTAACACAACTCCACAACAGCAAGGAAACAAAACAGGATAGAGAAAGCATTGGCTGAATTGACAGAAGCAGGCTTCAGAAGGTGGGTAATAAAAAACTTCTCTGAGCTAAAGGAACATGTTCTAACACAATGCAAAGAAACTAAAAACCTTGAAAAAGGTTAGATGAAATGCTAACTAGAATACCAAGCTTAGAGAAGAACATAAACAACTTGATGGAGTTGAAAAACACAGCAAAAGAACTTCGCAAAGCATACACAAGTTTCAATAGCTGAATTCATCAAGCAGAAGAAAGGATATCAGAGATTGAAGATCAACTCAATGAAACAAAAAGAGAAGGCAAGAAAAGAGAAAAAAGTGTGAAAAGAAATTAACAAAGCCTCCAAGACATATGAGATTATGTGAAATGACCTAATCTACGCTTGATCGGTGTACCAGAAGATGATGGGGAGAATGAATCCAAGCAGGAAAACACTCTTCAGGATATTACATGGGAGAACTTCCCAACCTAGCCAAGGAGGCCAACATTCAAATACAGGAAATGCAGAGAACACCACAAAGTTACTCCTCAAGAAGAGCAACCCAAGGCACATAATCATCAGATTCACCAGGGCTGAAATGAAAGAAAAAATGTTACGGGCAGCCAGAGAGAAAGGTTGGGTTACCCACAAAGGAAGCACATCAGACTCTCAGTGAACCTCTCAGCAGAAGCCTTACAAGCCAGAAGGGAGTGGGGGCCAAAATTCAACATCCTTAAAGAAAAGAACTTTCAATCCAGAATTTCATATCCAGCCAAACTAAGCTTCATAAATGCAGGAGAAATAAAATCCTTTATGGACAAGCAATTGCTGAGAGATTTGGTCACCACCAGACCTGCTTTACAAGAGCTCCTAAAGGAAGCACTAAACATGGAAATGAACAACCAGTACCAGCCACTTCAAAAAAGTACCAAATGGTAAAGACCAATAACACAATAAAGAAACTGTGCCATCCAAAGGGCAAAACATCTAACCAGTAACAAAATGGCAGGATCAAATTCACACATAACGATATTAACATTAAATGTAAATGGACTGAATGCCCCAATCAAAAGACACAGACTGGCAAACTGTATAAAAAGTCAAGAACGATCAGCGTGCTTTATTCAGGAGACCCATCTCACACGCAAAGACACACATAGACTCAAAATAAAGGTATGGAAGAAGATTTACCAAGAAAATGTAGAGCCAAAAAAAAAAAAAAAAGCAGGGGTTGCAATCCTAGTCTCTGATAAAACGGACTTTAAACCAACAAAAATCAAAAGAGACAAAGAAGGGCATTACATAATGGTGAAAGGATCAATGCAACAAGAAGAACTAATGGTCCTAAATATATATGCACGCAATACAGGAGCACCCAGATACATAAAGCAAGTTCTTAATGGCCTACAAAGATAATAAGACTCCTGAATAATAATAGTGGGAGACTTTAACACTCCACAGTCAATATTAGACAGATCAACAAGACAGAAAATCAACAAGGATATCCAGGATTTGAATGCAGATCTGGACCAAGTGAGCCTAACAGACATCCACAGAACTCTCCACCCCAACTCCACAGAATGTACATTCCTCTCACACCACATCACACCAACTCTAAAATTGAACACCTAATTGGAAGTAAATCACTCATAAGCAAATTCAAAAGAATGGAAAACACAACAAACAGTCTCTAAGACCACCGTGCAATCAAATTAGAACTCAAGATTAAGAAACTAACTTAAAACTGCACAACTTCATGGAAACTGAACAACTGTCTCCTGAATGTTGACTAGATAAACAATGAAGACACAATGTACCAGAATCTCTGGGACACGTTTAAAGCAGTGTCTAGAGAGAAATTTACAGCAATAATGCCCTCATGAGAAGCAAGGAAACATCAAAAATGGACACCCTATCATCAAAATTCAAAGAGCTAGAGGAAAAAGAGCAAAAGAGCTCAAAAGCTAGCAGGAGACAAGAAATAAGTGAGATCAGACCAGAACTAAAGGACATAGAGACATTAAAAAAAAAAAACCTTCAAAAAATCTATAAATTGAGGAGCTGGCTTTATGAAAAGGTCAACAAAATAGACTGCTAGCCAGATTAATAAAAAAGAAAAGAGAAGAATCAAAGAGATGCAATAAAAATGATAAAGAGGATATCATCACCGATTCCACAGAAATACAAACTACTATCAAAGATTACTACAAACAACTCTATGCACACAAACCAGTAAACCTGGAAGAAAAGGATAAATTCCTGGATACTTGCACACTACCAAGCCTAAACCAGGAAGAAGTTGAAACCCTGAATAGACCAGCAACAAGGGCTGAAGTTGAGGCAGCAATTAGTCTACCAACCAAAAAAAGGCCAGGTCCAGATGGGTTCACAGCTAAATTCTACAAGAAATATAAAGAGGAGTTGTACCATGCCTTCTGAAACGATTCCAAAGAATACAAAAAGAGGGAATTCTCCCTAACTCATTTTATGAGACCAACATCATCCTGATACCGAAACCCGGCAGAGATGCAACAAAAAAAACTTCAGGCCAATATCCATGATGAACATAGATGCAAAAATCTTCAATAAAATACTGGCAAACTGATTGCAATAGCACATCAAAAAGCTTATCCATCACAATCAAGTAGGCTTCATCCCAGGGATGCAAGGCCGGTTCAACATATGCAAGTCTATAAACATAATCCACCACATAAACAGAACCAAAGACAAAAACCACATGATTATCTCAATAGATGCCGAGAACACCTTTGACAAAATTCAACAGCCCTTTATGCTAAAAACTCGCAATAAACTAGGTATCAATGGAACATATCTCAAATTAACGAAACTATTTACAACAAACCCACAGCCAGTATCATACTGAATGGGCAAAAACTGGGAGCATTCTCTTTGAAATATGGCACTAGGCAAGGATGCCTTCTCTCACCACTCCTATTCAATATAGTATTGGAATTTCCAGCCAGAGCAATCAGGCAAGAAAAAGAAATAAATGGTATTCAATTAGGAAAGGAGGAAGTCGAATTGTCTCTATTGCAGATGACATGATTGTATATTTAGGAGACCCTGTCATCTCAGCCCAAAATCTCCTTAAGCTAATAAGCAACTTCAGCAAAGACTTAGGATACAAAATCAGCGTGCAAAAATCACAAGCATTCCTATACACCAATAACAGACTGACAGCCAAATCAAGAGCAAACTCCCATTCACAATTGCTACAAAGAGAATAAAACACCTAGGAATACAACTGACAATGGATGTAAAGGACCTCTTCAAGGAGAACTACAAACCACTGCTCAAGGAAATAAGAGAGGACACAAACAGATGGAAAAACATTACACACTCATTGTTAGGAATAATCAATATCATGAAAATGGCCATACTGCCCAAAGTAATTTATAGATTCAATGCTGTCCCCATCAAGCTACCAATGACCTTCACAGAACTGGAAAAAACTACTTTAAACTTCATATGGAACTAAAATAGAGCCTGAATAGCCAAGTCAATTATAAGCAAAAAGAACAAAGGTGGAGGCATGATGCTGCCTGACTTCAAACTATACTACAAAGCTACAATAAATCAAAACAGCATGATACTAGTACCAAAACAGAGACATAGACCAATGGAACAGGACATAGGTCTTGGAAGCAACACCATACATCTACAACCATCTGATGTTTGACAAACCTGACAGAAACAAACAATGGGGAAAGGATTCCTTGTTTAATAAATGGTGTTGGGAAAACTGGCTAGCCATGTGCAGAAAGCAGAAACTGAACCCCTTCCTGACACCTTACATTAAAATTAACTCCAGATGGATTAAAGACTTAAAGATAAGACCTAGCACCATAAAATCTCCAGGGGAAAACCTAGGCAAAACCATTCAGACATAGGCAAAGACAAGGACTTCATGACTAAAACACCAAAAGCAATGGCAGCAAAAGCCAAAATGGACAACTGGGATCTAATTAAACTCCAGAGCTTCTGTACAGCAAAAGAAACAATCATTAGAGTGAACCAGCAACCAACAGAATGGGAAAAAAATTTTTACAATCTACCCATCTGACAAAGGGCTAATATCCAGAATCTACAAAGAACTAAAACAGATTTGCAAGAAAAAAACCAATCCATTCAAAAGTGGTGAAGGATATGAATAGACATTTTTCAAAAGAAGACATTTATGAGGCCAAGAAACATATGAAAAAATTCACATGATCACTGTTCATTAGAGAAATGAAAATCAAAACCACATTGAGATACTATCTCACACCAGTTAGAGTGGTGATCATTAACAAATCTGGAGACAACAGATGCTAGAGAGGATGTGGAGAAAAAGGAACACTTTTACACTGTTGATGGGAGTGCAAATTAGTTCACCCATTGTGGAAGACAGTGTGGCAATTCCTCAAGGATCTAGAAATAGAAATTCCATTTGACCCAGCAATCCGATTACTGGGTATATAACTAAAGGATTATAAATCATTCTGTTATAAAGACACAGGCATGCGTATTTTCACCATGGCACTGCTTACAATAGCAGACCTGGAACCAACCCAAAAGCCCATCAATGATAGACTGGATAAAGAAAATGTGGCACACATACACCATGGAATACTATGCAGCTGTAAAAAAGGATGAGTTCATATCCTTTGTAGGGATATGGATGAATCTGGAAATGATCATTCTCAGCAAACTGACACAAGAACAGAAAATCAAACACTACATGTTCTCACTCATAGGTGGGTCCTGAACAATGAGAACATGTGGACACAGGGAGGGGAGCATCACATACTGGGATCAGTTGAGGGTGGGCTAGGGGAGGGACAGCAGGGGAGTGGGGAGGGTGGAGAGGAATAACGTGGGTAGAAATGCCAGATATAGATGATGGGGGGATGAAAGCAGCAAACCACCTTGCCATGTATGTACCTATGCAACAACCCTGCATGATCTGCACATGTACCCCAGAACCTAAAGTACAATTTAAAAAAAAAGAAAGGAAAAATCTCTGCCATATAGGGATGCCGTATAGGGATAGGAAAAGATTTCATAGATAAGATGCAAAAATCACGAACCATTAAAGAAAAAATTGATAAATACATCTTCAAAATATTACAAATATTTTGTTCTTTGTAAGACACCATTAAGAAAGTGAAGAAGCAAGTCACATCGTGGGCTAAAATATTTGTAACACACATATCTAACAAAGGATTCATAACCAAAACATATAAAACCTCTTAGAGTTCAATAAAAAGCAGACAAACACCACAAGAAAATTAGCTAACATATTTTAATAGACACAGATTCCTCACCTAATAAGATCTAGAAATGGGTAATGGAACATGAAAATATTCTTTCCATAGTTGATCATCAGATAGATGCAAATCAAAAGCAGAATGGGATACCAACTACAGACCCACTGAAATGGGTAATTTTTTTCTAAGTCAATAGCACTTTGTTTTCATGAGAATGTATAGGAATAGAAAGTCACATACATTATTACTGACAATGTAAAGTTGCAACTACTTTGGAAAACATTCTGGCAGTTTTAAAAATAATAATAATTTTAAATAAATATTCAACTACAAAATTGCATTACTATGTATTTACCTAGAATGAATGAAAACAGATATCTATATAAGTACTTGTATATTAATGATCATTGTAGCTTTATCCATAACAGCCAAAATTTTGGTGAAAAAAGAAGTGTTTGTAAATAGACAAAAATATAGTATATTCTTATACTAAAATATTACTCAGCAATGAAAATGAACAAATTATGAATTCACACAGCAACACAGATGAATTTTAAATACATTTGTACTGTGTAAAAGAAGCCAGAAACAAAGAGCATATGATCCCATTAACATGAAATTAATATAAAGTATTCATGATAGCATTAATAAGAAATTCTAAAAATGAAAAATTCAATCTTGTCCAGCAGAAAGCAGCTCAGTTGCTTAGGCTAGGAGTTGAGGAGTGACCACAAAGGAATGATAGGGAACATTTTCGGGTATGGGAACTTTTCTGTATTTTGATTGTGATAGTGATTACATGAGTATATATAATTATCAAAACTCACTGAGCTTTATACCCAAAATGAGTGTATTGTATGTCAATTATGCCTCCTTCTATTTTATTTAAATATTTTAGTAAGTACATACAACATTTACTGAAGATCCTGGGTTAAGCACTGAAGATGGAAATATAAATTAATATGATACTGATAATGGTAGCTACTATATTCCAGTTAAAAACCTACTGTGTTCCAAACACCAACCTAAGCCAATTTGCATATATTTTCCAACATATTAATTACAAAGTGGTTATGTGGTAGATATAACTATCCCTTTTTTCCAAACAAAGAAACTAAAGCTTAGGAAGTTTATTGACCCAATGTCAAACAGATATTAGGGGAAGCAGCAGAGATTGATATCATGGTCCACGTGAGTTGACTTCCCAGGAGCACAGAGTGTGAAGAATATACACATTCCTCACTGCTGGCCATCAGTAAGATCTTATCCCTAAACGGTGTTTCCATTCAATTATTTCATCTCTCTTCTCTCCTCTTGTTTTAACATATTGTCTATCATGCCCAGTGAACCTGCATTTTGGTTATCTTTCTGTGTAATATTTTGCATGTTCAGTTTTTCATGCAACGCCTCCTCCTCCTTCATTTTCACCACTAACTTTTGATATTTATTTATTGGAACATTTTGTGCTCTGCCTCGCATGAACGCAAAACATGAGCCTGTGAGAGAACAGTCTGAAAAATGGAGCCCCTTTTTTTTTAGCCATCTCTGCTTGATCTTTCCCAGTGTGGCAGGTAGACCGCTGTGGGCAACAGGCCAGGCGGCAGGCACAAGCTGTTTTAGGGGTGGAAACAGAAGCGGTGTTGAGAGACACACTCTGAACTTTTATGCATTTTACAACATCTGTGCAGGAAAAATGTCCCACTGGCTGCATCATTCCAGAGTCTGGGTGTCTGGGGCAAAGGGAGACAATGCTGCCATGAGGACACGTGCATCCACGAGTGTCAGGCTGGTAGCAGCTGCAATAACGCTTCCCCATCTGCAATAAAGGTCCTCCTTAAGTTGACTAATGAGTCATAAGAGATGTACTTATGCTTGCTGTTTTTTATCTCCCTCTTTCTTCAGAAAAAAAAAATGGATTTCACACCTGCAAGACCGTCTTTCCCAAATGCAATGTGTTTTCAAACCTGCACACTCACATTAAAATTCAAGGCTGTGGTATGGATACTGAGACCTGGCTCCGTCACTCAGAGGTTGAAAGTGTGGGTAGTCACCTGTCTTCTCTTAGCTTCTGTTTCTCCAATGGCAAATGGAGAATAGAACACCAGTATCGCATGCTGGTGATGGAAATTCAACTAGATAATACAGTCAAAACCCTTTTGCCTCAACTTTAAAGGACTGGAACAGAAGAGGTAATTATTGCTCTTGCTAAACATCACATTGTTCATCCCTTTCCCTTCAGTAAATATCCTTGCCTTCTATTGGAGAGAAAAATCTCTGGAAGACCAATTTGCTGTTTTCAGATGGGAAATTGAAACCTAAAGAAGGGATATGTTTTGCTCATAATTCTGAGCTTGGTTACTCTTACCTGCTCTGAATTTGACAATTGTTTAGATTCTAAAGCCTTATGTGATCAATTGATAATATTATCATCAAGACACAACTATAATACTTTCCAATTCTGTGTTTCCCTATGCCATTGTTTAGAATTTACCACAAGACACACTTGTTTCTAGACAAAACATCTTTTATGTGCAGAGCAAACTATCAAGATTTTCCAGGTTTCAAATCATTCAAATCCCAGCATTAGAAACTGAATTCTGTCATGTCAGGATTTGAAGTGACTTTAAAGATAACTAGGTCCTTATATCTGACCTTCGTTTCTTTGTTAGCTGGGTACCTAGAATGCTGAAATTCTTGGCCCATACTTCCTGAGAACCACACCACAGGGTGTCCAAAGGACAGCTGTTTGTAGGAGTGAACTGAAGTCCTCTCTTTTATGCAAATCCTCATGGCTTGGAACAGCTGGATGGAAACAGAAGAGTGACTCTGAGGGCCAGTTACCCCCATGCCACCACCTTTCACCACACAAAGCTAAGAGTCTGAGAATTCTAAATCCAAACTTGACCTTCCAGATCATTACATTATATTTGTCAAAGTAAAAGGATAGATTTAATTTAGGTTTATTTGCCTAATTTACAATGTTTAAATATTTGGACATACAGTATGGAGGGGTCCTATTTATACTCATGTCCTTGGCCCTGTAAATATCAGGGGCAGGCGTGCCAAAAGCTGCACTTGAAGGTTGTTGGCTTGAAATAAATAGCAACACTTTCCGTACTATAACCCACAGAAAACTAGTCTAAGAGATGTTAATAGCTGCTCCGTGGAAAAAGACTGTGTTAAGTGAATGAATATGGATCACACTGCTGCCTCTTATATAGTTAGCTCTCTCTTGTTGGCAATAATTATCACTATGATTAGTAGTAGCAGTAATAGTTTCAGCATTATTTTCCAGACTTCATTGAATGTATTATTGTTTTAAATTATTGTATATGTTTATTTACTCTCTGTCCCTCCACTAAGATGTAAGTTCTAGTAGAGGGTGGGCCTTGTCCATTGTAATCACTTGCTGCAGCACCTACAACAGCAAATAATAAGCAATCAAGAAACACTTATGGAAAAGATTCATCAGATAAATGGCTTTCGAATACACAGTAACAGGTTTCAAATATTTATGAACACCACATTGCTTTATACTGGGCAGTGAGGTCATTTCCCATACTGGTGTCTTTCAAGCTATCTACAGAGTGCTAAAGGTATTCTCATAAAAATGGATTGGGGAGTTCTGCATTATCTCATTTAACCCTCAGTGGGAGCTCTGTGATTCTCATTTAATAGAGCTATAAATAGAGATTAAGAGAGGTTAATTTATCTACTCAAAGTCACACAGCCAGTAAGAGATGGGATAGATTTTTAATTCAGAGAGTTCAACTCCTGGAGCCTGAAATTTTAGCCTCTTAACTCCCCATGTATAGTATGAATTTGATAGTGTCCCATTCATTAATTGAACAGGTAAATATTTTATGGTGTTTCCCAGAGAAAAGTAAGACTTCTTGACTTCCAGTTTGAGAATGTTGGAGAACACCTAGCTTAGTAACTTCCAGGAAAGCCTAATGTTAATTGATAATTTCCCCCCATCTCCATCACCAAACTCACTTCCAACTTTCCCCAAGCCAGTATTTTAGTAGGATATTTTGGAGTAATCAATACCCTCTGACATCTTTTAGGAAACATCTATATCAAGATTAATCTCTGTGTCCCTAACAGTGTTGCTGGCACATAGGAAGGGCTCAAATCACATTGAATGAAGGGAGAAAAAAAGAAGGAAGGAAGGAAGGAAGGAAGGAAGGAAGGAAGGAAGGAAGGAAGGAAGGAAGGAGGGAGGGAGGGAGGGAAGGAAGGAAGGAAGGAAAGAAGGAAGGAAGGAAGGAAAGAAGGAAGGAAGGAAGGAAGGAAAGAAGGAAGGAAGGAAGGAAGGAAAGAAGGAAGGAAGGAAGGAAGGATGGAAGGAAGGAAGGAAGGAAGGAAAGAAGGAAGGAAGGAAGGAAGGAAGGAAGGAAGGAAGGAAAGAAGGAAGGAAATAGGAAGGAAGGAAGGAAGGAAGGAAGGAAGGAAAGAAGGAAGGAAATAAGGAATGAAGGAAGGAAGGAAGGAAGGAGGGAGGGAGGGAGGGAAGGAAGGAAGGAAAGAAGGAAGGAAGGGAGGGAGGGAGGAAGGAAGGAGGGAGGGAGGGAGGGAGGGAAGGAAGGAAGGAAGGAAGGAAGGAAGGAAGGAAGGAAAGAAGGAAGGAAGGAAGGAAGGAGGGAGGGAGGGAGGGAGGGAAGGAAGGAAGGAAGGAAGGAAGGAAGGAAGGAAGGAAGGAGGGAGGGAGGGAGGGAGGGAGGGAAGGAAGGAAGGAAGGAAGGAAGGAAGGAAGGAAGGAAGGAAAGAAGGAAGGAAGGAAGGAAAGAAGGAAAGAAGGAAGGAAGGAAGGAAAGAAGGAAGGAAATAAGGAAGGAAGGAAGGAGGGAGGGAGGGAGGGAAGGAAGGAAAGAAGGAAGGAAGGAAGGAAGGAAGGAAAGAAGGAAGGAAGGAAGGAAAGAAGGAAGGAAATAAGGAAGGAAGGAAGGAGGGAGGGAGGGAGGGAAGGAAGGAAAGAAGGAAGGAAGGAAGGAAGGAAGGAAAGAAGGAAGGAAGGAAGGAAAGAAGGAAGGAAATAAGGAAGGAAGGAAGGAGGGAGGGAGGGAAGGAAGGAAGGAAGGAAGGGAGGGAGGAAGGAAGGAGGGAGGGAGGGAGGGAGGGAAGGAAGGAAGGAAGGAAGGAAGGAAAGAAGGAAGGAAGGAAGGAAGGAAGGAGGGAGGGAGGGAGGGAAGGAAGGAAGGAAGGAAGGAAGGAAGGAAGGAAGGAAGGAGGGAAGGAAGGAGGGAAGGAGGGAAGGAGGGAAGGAGGGAGGGAAGGAGGGAGGGAAGAAGGGAGGTGCCAAAGCTGCATCTGAACCGTAGCTCTACAACCTATTACTAGTATAGTATGATCTTAGATAAACTTAACTACTTTGGGCTTACATTTTCCACTTTACCAATGTAGATAATATCTACTCTATCTTCTTGGCAGACCTTTCATATAGAACAAATGAAATAATAATAGCACACATTAATGTAGCATTTACTACGTAATGGGTGTGCTTCAAGCACTTTACGTATTTTATTTAATCTGCACAAAAATCTTAACAGTAAGGGTTTATCACCTCCACGAAAATGAGATTCCAACAAGTTATGTGACTTGCCCAAGTTTACTCAACTTGTAATTGAGAAAAGCTGGATTTGAACCCAGTAGTTTGGCTACAAGATCTCTGCTTTTTATGTCTTCACACATGTGTGGTAACATTTTAACTATAAAGCACTTCTCAAATAAAATAACTTCTCATTATTACCCTCTCTTTAAGAAAAGACATGTTTCCCCTGTTTTGGACATCCAGTACTTACCTTGATTGCTCTGCAAATCTCTGGATTCTGTTTTCTGCAGTCACTAACCAGAATTTGAGTTTTGAGAAAAGTAACACACTTTTCCTCTTTTACTAAGCTTACTGTTAATGTGGTTAGCTGTGTTAGGCTGTGTTTTCATTTTTCCCTCTGTCCACCCCAGCCTTGGTTGCATATATCTAGGTTTTCACGAACAAAGGAATTCAGAGTCTGCCTGGTTGCTTATTACGGACTCTGCATCCTGAATTCAGCTATCCCTGCAGCTACCACTGTAGCCCCAGGAGCGGTGTGTTTAGAGCCTCATTGATTGAAACCAGCCAGATGTTTGCAAATTGAGATGCTTGCCTGCGCTACCGCAAAGGAGCCCCCACAATGTGAATTCCTGATGGCAATGGGGAGGGGAAGGAGAGAGGACAGGGCCCCATAAAATGTACAAACAATAAAGACATGATTATAGGTGTCTCACTTCAACACCAGTTGGTAGCTGAGCATACTTGAATTGAGTTTTAAGCATTGGTAATGAATTGAATTCCCCCATTTGAGAAAGATGGTATCAGCTTTCAGTATAACAGAGACAGTATTACTTTCAAAGGAAAATTGGGGAATTGGAGAAACAGAGGTGTTTGACCACGAGAATGGGGCCATTTGTGAGAATGATGGCTTTTAAGGAAGCAGTACACTGCAGTGGAGAGTGCTGGAGTCAAGACACACATGCTAGTTCAGTCGCAGGCCAAGGGTTGACCTTGAGAAATTCCTATTCTGGGTCTCAGTTTTCTCCCAGGCAACAGGCATCTATCTTAAATCGTTGTTGTGAGTATAATAGAACTCTCTTTTCTTATTTCTACGGCTATATTCTAAAGCCAATATGAAGAATATGCAAGGGAGATGGTTAAGAGAAAAAATATATATGGGGGAAATTATTCAAGTTAGCAGTTACTAAAAATCAGTCATTTTACAAATACCCGTTTGTCTCTATGTGCCACCCTGACATTATTTCTGTATAAGTTTCTTCATAGTTTCTGTATATTTTTTGTAACATCCAGGTTCCCCAATTTCGTTGCTTCCTTAGCATTTCCAAACTAAAACACTCACATTGGCTCAGATTCAAATCCCAAATGCATTATTTGTGAATTTTGTAACTGTAGTCAGCTCTCTTAACCATTCTAAGGCTCAATAATCTCATCTGTAAAGTAAGAATAATATTAAAATAATATTAATATTTATCTCATAAAGTTGATCAAGTGGGAGCATATATGTAAAGTATTAAGTTCAGTGGCATGTGGTAAATGCTTAAAAGGTTATTGCTATTATAAATATTATTATTACTACCATTTCAAATCCCTATATCTATTATATCATTTAAAATATCTAAATGGTGAGATGCAAAGTTTTCAAAAATATTATAGTTGGTGTCATGAGCTACATTTAATTAAGAATATATGGGCTGGGTGATATGTCTCATGCCTGTAATCCAAGCAGTTTGGGAGGCTGAGGAGGGTGGATCACAAGTCAAGAGATTGAGACCATCCTGGCCAACATAGTGAAACCTTGTCTCTACTAAAAATACAAAAATTAGCTGGGCATGGTGGCATGCACCTGTAGTCCCAGCTACTGTTGCTGGGAGTGTAAATTAGTTTAACTATTGTGGAAGACAATGTGGTGATTCCTCAAGGACCCAGACATAGAAATTCCATTTGACCCAGCAATCCCATTACTAGGTATATATCCAAAGGATTATAAATCGTTCTACTATAAGGACACATGCACACAAATGTTCATTGCAGCACTGTTTACAATAGTAAAGACCTGGAACCAACCCAAATGCCCATTGATGATGGACTGGACAGGGAAAATACGGCACATATACACCATGGAATACTATGCAGCCATCAAAAACAATGAGTTTGTGTCCTTTGTAGGGACATGGATGAACTTAGAAACCATCATTCTCAGCAAACTGACACAAGAACAGAAAATCAAACACTGCATGTTCTCACTCACAGGTGGGTGTTGAACAATGAGAACACATGGACACAGGGAGGGGAGCATCACACACTGGGGTCTGTAGGGGGGCAATGCGGGGTGGTGGGGATTTGGGGAGAGATAGCATGGGGAGAAATGCCAGATATAGATGATGGGGAGGAAGGCAGCATATCCCACTGCCATGTGTGTACCTATGCAACAATCTTGCATGTTCTTCACATGGACCCCAAAACCTAAAAGGCAATAAAAAAAGAAAGAATATATGTACTTGCACAGCACCTACAATCAGCAGATGCTCCTGTCATGCAGTTCTGGGGCAACAAATCCAGAAAGCAGCAGAGCATGTTACTGTCACACAGACTCAGTCTCAGAGTGCTTTGGTGACCCATGAAACATGGAACATCAGGGACAGCTCGAGAAGTTGAAATGCCAGGAGGCATTTCCAAGTCACAGGTGTGACTGGAAAGATTTGACAACCAAAGCCATAGATCTGATTCTGCCACACTTTTTTCTGTCTTTTCTTCCTCCATGACTTCCACACATATCCTGAGCCCCAGCATTTGAAATACTTAGAGATCCATCAACACACCATGCTACTCCATCCCTCCAAAGCTTTGCTTGACTTTACCCTGCCTGGGATGCCTTTTCAAAAGCATTTGGCCCCAAGCTCATCTAGCCAGCTTTGTACCTGTAACTCCACTGGGCAGTTAGTCATCTCTCTTCATCTATAGCTTTCATATCACATGAATAATGATAATAACAAAGGATCACATTTCCTAACATTTTACTATAAGCCACATGCATTATATTACTTAAGCTCTAACAAGGCAGGTATTATTATCATTCTCATTCCATTTACAGGGAAATAGAGGCTTATAAAGTTGGAAAATCTACTCAACATGAAAGGTTGTTCTTAGCTCATTTGTTTGTATAAACTGACCTCCAGAAGAGGAAGGACCCTGTGAGAGTCCTCTCTGAGGCCTTTGATGGTGACAACAATGGAGGAGTAACATTCAGTAAAGGCTGTATGCAAAGACTTGGGCTACTGATGATGTCTGCCCGTCTGTCTACGTCTAGACTCAGCCTGACTTTCCCTCTCCCCATGCTGCTATGTACCCAGTATTCCCTGTTCTCCCTATACAACAAGCCAAACCTTTTCTAAAGAGAAGCTGTATCTGCCCTTCACCAATGCAACCAGCTAAAAAGAGAAAACTTCCTCAACACAATCCACACAACACTTACTGAGGAACAGCTGGTATTTAGTCACAGGTTTGAGAAATAAATCTGGGTTATAGTACCGGCTCTGACCTTGACCATCATATTATGAATGCTTGTACTTAACATACACCACCTTTGATCCTCCTACTAATAGTCTGAGATAGGTTTTATTCCTTAGGATCAGAGAAGTTAATGACTTGCTGAAAATCAGCTAGTAGGAAGGCATGGCTAAAATTCAAACACAAGTCTGTGTGACTCTAAAGACCTCTCTCTTGACCATCATTGCCTCTGGGACAACACTACAGCTCCAAGCACCAATAAACTTTATTAAAGTGTTTTGCAAAAGAATGAGTTCTAGGAAATCATCCATAATCTTTAGTGGATATTAGATCAATTTGGCAGAAACAGTAGAGGTCAAAACATTTATCAGCTTCAATTAGCACATGTTAAAATTGAAGTTCAGAAAGTAGACGTGATTTGCCCAAGGTCAAACAGTTTATTAGACTACAGATGAATCAGAAGAACCCCAATGCACTGAGCCTCTTTAAACTTGTTTACTTTTATGTCTTGCACTATTAAGTAAATATTGTACAATTACTGGACAGGTCAGCCAAAGGTGATAAACAGATGGCAGAACTACTATGTGGAGGAAGACTCCATATGGTTTACACTGATTTAGCAAATGATATAAAATTATTAAATATCTTTGGTAGTTCCAGTGTTATGTTAAATACTCTGGAAAATAAATAAATGCAAATCATATCTCTTACCATCAAAAACCTTATGTGTTGTTGGGAGGAAAAAGTGATTCTATTATGAAATATCAAGAATAGCACAATTCAAAACAGGATACAGTTAGGTGCTATGGGAGTTGGAATCTCTGTCTTGGATATGGCTATACAAAGCCTTATATAGAGGTAGATGGAGTTCAGAAGGGACAAAAATCAGAATACAGTCATCAGTGGCGGCCTTGTGGAGAAGGAGGGATAGAGATGAGTTTTGAAGTCTAAGGATCATTTCTGTTGACTAAAGAGGAAAAGATATTCTACATAAGAGAGAAGGGGAGAAGTGGCAAGAGAATGACGGAGAGGGAGAGAAAGATACACATTGGAAGAATGGGAGATTACTTTAGTGAAGACTTTGCTAATTGCAAAGAAGGAAAAAGTTATTCACATCAACTCAAGAAAAGGAGGTTTATTGTAGGGATACGTATAGATATAATGAATAAAACAATACTTTAATAATAATGGCTATAAAATTGTCAAGCAACTATTATGTGCCAGGAATTACGCTAAATCTCTGTCTATGATCACTCAGGACATGGTATTGTCCACTACAGCTTTATTATATTTGTGAGAACACTGAGGCCCAGAAAGGCTAAGTAACTTAGCCAAGGTCACACAGTTAGAATCTAATTTCAGGCAGCATAATTTTAGAACCTGTACTCCTAAACCTGTGCACTAAATGGGCTAGAACTAGACCCTAAAGAGCTCTCTATCTGTCTATATCTCTCTGTGTGTGTGTGTGTGTGTGTGTGTGTGTCTCAAGGATCTCATAAAATCTCAGCTATAACATCTCTATTGACTTCTGCCTGCCTGTTAGACCCTTGCAACCAGCCAGCCCTGTCATAACTTCAGCCCATCTGGGGACCGTATTGTCTGTCCCAGTCCTGACTCGACCTAGGGGCCTCTGGGTTCAGCTTCCAAGCTGGTCAATCCTATTATTTTCCGAATCATGGACTCCCTATTGAGTATTCTCACTGCCTCGGTTTCTCAGTTAGGATCAAGTCATGCCAGTCACAGCCTCCTAATCTATGGATTACTTTTTGATCAGATGCTTAGCCTTGGTGTCCAGTCAGCTGTGGCTTGGTGCCGACAAGAGAATTCACATGTTCAACTGCTCGTCCAGTGGGTGCCGTAGACACAACAGCGTCCTGTTAAGGATAAGATTAACAGAGCAGACAATGACCTTGGGGAAAGCATTTTTTTTTTCAACAACCCTATAGAGTTATTTCCTTTCTTTCTAAAAAACGGATTTTAGAGATAGAAGCGACCTCAGATTCATTCCCATTTTATGTATGACCTTATTAAATCTCAGGGAGACATACACACACACACACACTGCAGCCTTGGGATCACCCCACAAATGAATGGGAAAGCTGAGACCAGAATTCTAGTTTCTTGGTCCTACAATCCAGCTCTCTTTTCCTCACAGCACACTGAGATCTGAAACAAACATTCAACTGCAAACACCTTGAAAAGCACTTCAGTCTCATGGCACTACTTTCTCTTGCAGCATCATGTGCCTTTGAAAGAACTGAGGGTCAAAAGAACTGTTTGCTTCTAATTGTCTCAATAAATTTTAGAAGTGTTATTACATTGTAGTGATTAAGAACTGGTAAGAGTAGACGCAATATGATAAGATCAAGGCCATGAAGCTTAATAGTCCTTAGCTGATTGTCAGTCTTTTTTTTTTTTTTTTTAAAGAATAAATAATTCTACCCAGGGCTCTAAAGCACCCAGATCCAGCACTTTATATTTCCTGTCATAAAATTCCTAGACTGGAGCAGCTGCCGGCTGGAGGGAGGGTTGCTCCAGTAAACACTGGGATTCTGGTCCCTGAAGCACAGCCAGCCTAGCCTGCGAGCTGAGCCCCAAAGAAAGGTAGAAAGATTTCTGTGCGAAGAAATGTGACCTTTCACACACTGAAATACTCTCTCTTCCTACTGTTGTCTAACGCCTTCTTCCTTTCCCTCTCTTTCTGTCTCCCTGCTTTTTTCTTTCCTTCTTCCTTTGGCACAGAGTTAAGATAAAAATGTTGGATAGCAAAACTATCTCCTGTAGTTAGCAATGAAATTTTGTGAACCTAGGACTGATGAGTGGAGCATAATTATAAGTGTCATATTTTCATATCCACTATATGCAAGAACTAGATTTGTAATTTTACTGAGGTCATACCCTTAATTCTACCTTGCAAAGGTGGTTGTTACTATTCCTATGACATAAAAGAGAAAACAGTCAGTGAAGCTCTTTTTTTTTTTTTTTTTTTTGAGATGGAGTCTCGCTCTGTTTCCCAGTCACAATCTCAGCTCACTGCAACCTCTACCTCCCAAGTTCAAGTGATTCTCCTGCCTCAGCCTCCTGAGTAGTTGGATTATAGGTGTGCAGCACCACATCCAGCTAAATTTTGTACTTTTTGTAGAGAAAGGGCTTCACCGTGTTGGCCAGGCTGGTCTTGAACTCCTGACCTCAGGTGATCCTCCCTCCTTGGCCTCTTGAAGTGCTGGGATTACAGGCGTGAGCCACCATGCTTGACACTTAGCAAAGTTCTTAAATTATTCCTATGATATCACACAGTTATGGAATGAGAGGATAAATTTAATAGTAAGAAGATAGAATCCGTTTAATCGTCCATTGATTGGTTTGATTTGATTGATTAAAGTCTCCATAAAAGCAAATTTTAATGTTGGCAAGAAACCATTTAAGTTAAAGAAGTTTCCATGAAAGACAGATCCATGATTGACCCAGACTTCCTTAACGGCTATGTTTAATATGAAACAGCAAATTTCCTTCATTAATGTTAAACTTAATAAAATGTATAGTAGGCTCTACTAAAACCTTATTATCTTTTTGTAACACATCATGAGTCAACATCTGCCATTCTTCCAAATTCAGTGCATTTTGATGAGAGCTCTATTGCTGTGTCTCTTGGCACCCTGACAATCCAAGCAGCAATAAAGGCGGTAAGAAGAGTTTCCGATGTGATTTCGTCCATGATCTAGCTCTCCTTTTACGTTCCAAAGTGATAATCTTTGGAAGAATGTTGTGCTTTGATGAATCAGGCTGCCTAAATGTTACATGTCCATGGAATTGTTTCTCATCAAGAGAATATAGGAAATATTTAGCAGATTCAAGCAATGAGTAGTGACAAAATCCAAAATAAAGAACAGTCTATTATGCAAATACCTGGCCACTCAAAACCATTCAAAACTATTATTGTTTAGATGAAATCAAGTACAATTGAAATGTAAGTAGTCGGAATTCTCTGGACTCACATGATATCGGATTATATATGTGTATACGTTTCTGTAGCCACAAGCCCTCACAAGCTTATGGTACAGAACCCTCCTCAGGGGAAGTACAAATAAGACAAAGCTGAATACTCTGAGGGAAATGAGAGTTAGGGAAAGACTGAAGTCTCTGATTCAGGGGAAGTAACAGTACATCACATCTAGCGAGTAAATCCAAGGTAGCAGTTTGCTGGAGTGCAAACAAGGGAGAACAGAGGCTGATCTGCGAAATCCCGAACAGATTCTAGGGCAGCAGAGCCTCCGCTAAAGACCTCGGGTATGGGCAATGTCACTGATGTCTTAGTTCTTCTATTAGAGTATTTATCAATCTGCGTTATTTTCTGATTAGCTATCTGTTTCCCCTCTAAAGGCTGTATTTCTGTAAGAGATAAATTATTTCTTAGTCAACCCTGTGTAGTCGGCACCCATAGAGTCCAGGAACTGCATAGCAGCTCAAAAATACTGGCAAAAGTGGAAGCTAACCATTGAGCACACACCGATGTAAGAGGGAAATAATAGACACTGTGGACTACTAGGGTGTGGGAGCAAGTTAATAAGCTTCCTGTCAGGTGCTATGCTCACTACTCGGGTGATGGGAGCCATACTTCCAAACCTCAGCATCACTTAATATTCCCATGTAAAAAATCTGCACTTTCTGTTTTCAACAAACAAAAGTTGGAAACAAAAAAGTATATAGGCACCTGGGATTTCTTTTACAGGTATCATACTCTAAAATACTTGAGATCCAGAAAGAGACATTCTCTGCATCTCTTGGGTAGTTAAACTTAATGATAATATTTAATGCAGTGTCTATTCCTGGGAAGATGATCTCTTTGAGCAACCTTTTCCCCTGAGTATAACAACTTTTTTATTCAAACAATTTGTCTCCTCAAATATAAGGTACCATGCCTTATACGAGATATTGTCTTTGAGAAATAGAGCCAATATTGGCAGATTGTACTGTGTTCCCAAATTAGCAATCTAGCACCCCCACAAGAGCCATGGAAGGCCCCCTTCTGATGGAAAAGCTGGGGGGAAGCAAAACGTGGCTGAAATAAAAGTGTCTACAAAACTTGCTGCAGCCGCACCAAGGAAATATATTTCATACTCTTTTCTCGATTAGCATTCTAATGGTTTCTGAGTCAGGTCTAACAGCTTGAAGCGAATATTACAGACAATTGTGTAAATAATACAGATTTTTTTTCAGTGTGTCCAAATGTATAATTAAATGGATAATGTTACAGCTCCCCAAACCCACTAAGGCCTGCTGCCTAAATGGAGAGCTTTTGAAATTTCATCCCAATACATGGTTACATGATACATTGCTTTTATGGCCCGCTGGGTAAATGACTAGTGGTTTGGAAAGGAGCTGAATGCATATTTATAATGGTGAGCACAGTGATGTTCAAAGGGCCAGTAAAATCACTCCAGTAAATAACATGAATTATACAAAAGCATCTCTTTATGTGTCTGAACTTTTCGGATGCAGGATATGTGTCAACACAAACACACTTCATCTCCTAAATGTTTGCAGGTAACTCTTGTTTTGAATTCTATGCAATCAGATGTCAGGGTTAACCAAACTTGAAGGAGAAATTCTATTTCTGAAATCCTACTCTGTTGAATGTCTTCTCAATTTCTCAGAGCGTACAGTTTCCATTATAGATAAAATGGACCCAGCCTTGAACCCAAGCTTTTGTGTCTGTGTCCAGACTTTTGCTCACATATTTAACAGAAACTTCCAAAAATGATGACAAACCAGAGAGACTTGCACTTGCAATTTTAGGGGCCATAAGTGGGAATGGGACTGGATGGGCATTTCCTGTGAATGTGAACCAGGGTGTACTTAGAATCCTAAGCTTGAATGCGTGGCCTTCACCAGACAGCTGTGTAACCTCAATCAAGCCTCCTCATACCTCTGAATCTCAGTTTCTTGATCTATAAGCAACAGAGAATCATATCTTCCCTCCCTCCCACGAATTTTGTTTATAATGGTTGAATGAGATAATATACTTAAAAGCACATGGCTCATACTATGTAACATGAGCCCAATTAACAAAATAAGTATGTTTTACTCATGACTTCACTTAATTGACAAGTATTTTGGATAGAATAGGCCAAGAGCTGTGCTAGAAATGATGGATGAAACAATAATAAAGAGACAGGTCCCTGCCTTATAGAAAAGTACAGTTTAGTGGAAAATAATAATAACTGAACAATTCAAATATAATAGAATGTGTGTTACAATGAGGAAAAGATGAAAGGATGTCATGGGTTGAGATGAAATCTTTATTTCAGTTTTGGGAATCGAGGTTGAGGTTGGTACTGGTGAGTTGGTGACAAAAGTCTTGGGGAATATAGGACAGATCAATAGGAATCAGGTGTTTGACATTAAAAGGGAAATGAACCAAGAGAGGAAGGTTTTCAAGCTGTGACGTGAGCACATGAAAAGCTTTGGGCAAAGGAGAGCTGCAGTCTGGTTGCCAGAGGAGGAGTCAGTAAGATGAGGTTGGGTGGGGGAATAACCAGCCTGTGAAAAGACCTGTGAGGGTTTCACATGGTTTGGCTGTGTCCCCACCCAAATCTTATGTTGAATTGTAGCTCCGGTAATTCTCATGTGTTGTGGGAGGAACTGGGTGGGAGATAATTGAATCATGGGGGCAGTTTCCTCCACACTGTTCTTGTGATAGTGAATAAGTCTCACGAGATCTGATGGTTTTATAAGGGAAAACACCTTTCACTTGATTCTCATTCTCTTTCATGCCTGCCACCATGTAAGACATGACTTTTTACCTTCCACCATGATTGTGAGGCCTCCCCAGCCACGTGGAACTGTGAGTCCATTAAACCTTTTTTTTTCTTTACAAATTACCCAGTCTCAGGTATGCCTTTATCAGCAATGTGAAAATGAACTAATTCTGTCTTGTAAAGGGGATGCCCCCAGCAGTTGTCCTTGGCCCCAGAGGCATAGGCATGGCCTCCAAAACTGCTGGCCACTATCCTTCGACCTTTCTTCAGGGGAGCTGTGAGCTCTCTTATATTCTTTCTTCTCCTAATTTTGGAAGTCAGCAGCTGCCTCTCTTCAAGCCAGGCAATATGACCCTTCCTAAGTAATGTGCTCTTTCATAGGCTTTTTGAAGGTTAGAGAAGGTTTCATTTCAAATACACTTGAAGTGTAATGTAAGAAGTACCTCCACCTGGGAAAAGGAGTGCCACAAACCTGGTGCATTTCCTAGCTTAATCCCTAGGTCTTTTTCAAACTGAGAGCACTTCCCATTGCTGGGCTTGGAAATGGGCTTTGATCACCATGACTTTAGATAAGAGGAATGAAATGGAATGGAATTGAATGGAATAGAATAGAATAGAATAGAATAGAACAGAAGAGAAGAGAAGAGAAGAATAGAATAAAATAATGAAAAATTGACTACCTGGCTTTAGAAGAGGATATTATACCACAAAATACTTTATTTTGATTATATACATTTGCATGTATATGTGCTCTAGATTGCAAGGTAAAATAAATTTCTTGCTGTGAGTTTCTATAAGAAAGTTTGAAAACACCACTTAAGCTGAAGCAGGATGTGAGGTTTGGCCAGCTGGTTTCTGTGGAAAATGCTGTTAATAGACGTTTCACAAATAAAATTAACACTAGCAAGTTTTTCTTCTAATAAATAATCATATTTTAAGAGCACAAGAACCTAAATACACATATATAATTATGTGACATTTTACTATAAGAAATAATGTGCTTTCCCAAAGAATAAAAAGAAATTGCCAGAGATCCCCTGCTGTGTGACAGAAGGAGCTGCTGAAAGCACTGTGTACGTGATCATGCCGGGTTACAGAATACATCCTTTCAACACGTTTCAACATATTCTAGTATTTATTAATCATCAGAAATGTATATCCTCAAGAATGACTGTTGCTTCTATTAGCAGTTTACAGTTTTTTAAATATTCTGTGGTCAAATAAGTTTTGGAATTATAGCACACAGCAGGAAATCTAGTTGCTTTAGATTTAGGAAGGACATGAGTTAATATCGAATCACCTCATTTTTAGGTGAGATTACTGAACCTGGGCTCTGACCCATCTTGCCTAAATAATGATAAAGACAGGTGTCATGTGTTAAGAACTTACCACATGCCTGTTCCTTAACTAAGCAGTAATACACAGGACTTTATTAATTCTTAAATGGTGGAACAGGCACTCAAATCCAGGTCTAACAATTTCCAAGCTTAAGAGGGACTCCCATCCCTTATTCTCCCAATGCCATAAAGAGGGCCCTGCTACTTCACCCTAGTCTCTCCCCCTGTCTCATACTCATTACTCTTTTCTACTTTATTCTACCAAAGACTATGGACATGAGTCATGCCAGACCCCCTCCATGCCAATAGGTAACACATGGCTGCTGCACTGCACAACCAAATAGTCTCAAGTCAGATTCTGAAGTTTACATTTAGAGGAAAAACTAGGAAACCTGGTCTTGGGCTTGGTTTTCAGCTCAAGCTTTATTGAAGACTCTTGAACATTCAGAGTGATGGAGTCATTTTCAGCAAGTAGATTGTTTTATTCCCTTTTGGTTTCTTGGCTCTATGCTTTATCATTGAGAAGCCAGAAATAGAGTCATTGGTAAGGGCAACAAACAGTTCTGACCATCATTCTGTGATTTCACAACCAGTCAGGGTTGAAAATACCATAAGCATTCTTCACTCTCCAGTCTTCGTGAATTAGAGAAAATAATAATACTTTGAGCCAACATCTTTAGGGATTTTTAATATTCCAGAGGTAATTATACTGGTCCTTTAAAAGGCAGACACACTAATCACATTGCTGTCTTGGATGTATCATTGTTTAAGACAAATCAACAAAAGGTAGAAACTAGGTAGAACCTGACAGAGCATATAATACAATCTGCTTATGCAAGAGTTGAAGAAATGGAGACTCTGAGTGAGGTGTAACTTGAAAAGCATTCCAAGACTTTGACATTTCAGTTCTTGGGTCTCTTTGATTCCATTGGTATAGTGCAGGCGTCCCCAAACTACGGCCCGCGGGCCACATGCGGCCCCCTGAGGCCATTTATCTGGGCCCCTGCCACACTTCAGGAAGGGGCACCTCTTTCATTAGTGGTCAGTGAGAGGAGCACAGTATGTGGCGGCCCTCCAACGGTCTGAGGGACAGTGAACTGGCCCCCTGTGTAAAAAGTTTGGGGATGCCTGGTATAGTGTCTCACTTTGCTTGAATACCTTTCAGTTCTTGCAAAGTCCAGATTCCACTTCACAGAAGTGGGATTGGTGGCTTCGTAAAACTGTATATATATATATATATATATATATATATATATATATATATATATATATCTCCAAGTATTAGCGTAACAAGTTTTATCATTCAAAGACTCTCTGCAGGCCAAGAAGAATAGTAAAATGACCTAAATATAGTCCTTAGAAAAAATAATTACAAAAATATCTCTAGACATATTTTTGCAACCTTTGTTTGCTTTGAAGGGAGCCCCAGGCAAGAATAGAAATAGAGACAAAGGAGGCTGTAGCTAGGATGAAGGCAGAAATTTCTATTTGAATGAATAGGCCTGGATTCTACTTCAATCCCCACCAGAGGACCAAAGCCAAATTCTGCGAGAGGAAAATGTCTCTTCTATTTAGCTAGCTTCTCCGGGGAAGCCAGGGGTGTTACATACAGCCTTCCTATGCTCATAATACTGAGGAGCAAGAAAGAGGAGAGAGGAGAGTGGCACTGTTGGGGAGCATTCATATTTCTCCTAGACATCTTGCAGCCCGAAGAACTGTGCTACTCTCCAGAGGAGAGGGAAATAGTTAAGAGACAACTCCCTAGAACATAGTAGGTCGGTAAAATCGACAATTCTGTTTATAATGTCCCAAGTACTGCGTTTTGCAACTAGATAGTACTTAAGATAAAACCCATGCACTGTTCTGTGGAGAACTCTCAATATGGTGCCCAAGTGTCACAGACTGACTATTCTGTCACCTCAAAATTCATATGTTGACATCCCAACCCCCAATGTGATAGTATTAGGAGGTGAGACCTCTGGGATGTGATTAGGTCATGAGGGTGGAGCCCTCATGAATGGGATTAGTGCCCTTATTAGAGATACCTGAGAGAGCTCTGTTTCCCCTTCTGACTTGTGAGTATGCAGCAGAAAGACAGCCATTAACAAACCAGAAAACACCAGATACCAAATCTGCTGGCATTTTGATCTTGGAATTCCCAGCCTCCACAATTTAAGAAATAAATTTTTGTTGATGATAAGCCACGCAGGGTATGTTACTTTTGCTATAGCAGCCTAGATGAACCGAAGAACCAAGTATCTGCTGCCTAACATTGTTTTGTCTCAGATTGCATTCAATACTCACATAGAGATCTTCAGCAGAAACTTTTCCTGAAACACCAGAAAGCCTTCTGAACTCTAGTCCAGCCTCTTTATTTTACTGAATAGCAAACTGAGCCCCGGAAAGGGGATGTGACTGGGCACATCCAGGGCCAGAGCTGGGTAGAGACAATAGAGTCTATTCTGCTGTGGACCCTGGAACTAGCTATACAGCTGCTTGGTCACGCTTCATCTTCTTGACATGGAGTTAAGACTTGGTTCTAAGTTGTGTTTTTTATTTCTAATGATTCCTAGTATTCTAACAGTCCAACACTCTGAAAATCAGGAAAACATTTTTCAATGTGGTTGCCATGGTTCTCACAATGGAATAAACAAATTCAGCAGAGTATGTTTAAATAGAGGAGGTCTCTGAATAATGGAAACAATTGGCCATCTATTAATATTTACCTTAAGAAAAAGCATCTGTCTGGTGTGTTCTTGATAGAGGGAAACCCATTTTTGTTAGAACAAAAGCTTAAGTGATGCTGGTTGACTGGATAGGAAGAAGAGAGTTTCCTTGACAACTGGCAATAATCACTGTGCCTTCAAGTAAGGAACTAGAGTCTCTTTTCTTTTGTCATCTCTTTCTACATCTTTTTTTTTAAAGAAATTAACTTAAAGATGATTAGTCTTGACTCAGAAAGTTGGAGAAACATTTGAAAAGTGAGTAAATTTTATTACAACTTTGTGGGTGATTCTTTTTATCTTTCCTTTTGGTACTTCTAGGTGGTCTGGTTTAGTCAGCATGACTGTGTGTCTTCTCTTCTCAGGCCTTTCTAAAGCAAAAGAAAACAAAAATGGCATTGAATGCTATGCTCCAGGATTAAGCAAGCTCATTTTCTGTAACCATGCTTCATTAAAGGGCCCAAAACGACTCATTTATGCATTCTAGCAGGTGTTTTTCAGGACAAAGATACCCTAATATTTCAAAAGTGTTCAAAAATGGGAACCAGGGCTGGGGCAAACTGCAGGGAGATCCCCAGTACTTTTCTGTGGCTGAAGAAGTCTGTTCACAGAAGGCTTCATCTGGCTGTGGAAGGCAGGTGCAAGAAGACACACACGCTTACACACACGAGCACGGCTTGCCTAAGTTCTGTGTATTTCACCTGGCTTGGATTCCTTTACCATTATAATTTCCGTTAATGATCAGAGGTCCCCTTCAAATATACTCTGAGAAGTTACATGAGGGAGGCCCACAGACCCATCAGGCTCAGCTCTTTAGTTTCAAGTATTTTTCATTTCACACATGTTTGAGACCTCACTGAATCTGCCATCAAAGGACACTGACAAAAAAATTCGCTAAAAGAACCATCCTGTTACCATCAGAAGATGCACTAAGACTTGGATTACTAAACTAGGTAACATCAAGTTTATTTCTTTGGTGTCTTTTTGTATTAGATATATTTCTTATTTAGTAGACTTATTTTTTCCTAAAGAATTATAAACTCTAGAGATATGATGCGGGTTCTCACTAAACAACTTCACAGAATAATTAGGAAAACAATGAAATAGAAATTGGTGACAGATTACAAATGAACACATTCAAAACCTCAAACCATCTGACAATATATGACTTTCAATGTGAAATAGAGCATTTTACTTAATGATAGAAAGCCTTGAACGTCAAACAGATAGTTATGTTGTTAAAGATGTTGTCTTCTTTCATTATTTGTAAATCCATGCTCCCAGTCCCAACCTACCCAAAAAAATTCCTGCTATTATGACCCTTGGGAAAAATGAACAAGTTCATACAGCCAAGTTTTATACTTCCTTTAAGAACTGTGACTTTGAATTACAAACTGTCTTATCCTAAATAAACTTAAGTTCAAAAAATCTCACATAATGTGTTTCTCGTTGCTTCACATTAACCACAATCTAGCTTCTTTGAATACTAAGTAGTTTTGGTATATGTATAAACTGCTTATTAAGTATTGACTTGCTGATGGACTGAAGGAAGATCTATTCTATTGCTTCTTGTGTCTGATATGCAGGTACTCTAGGTACAGTATCTACAATCTTTGCATAGGACATTTAGTTATTATTCCCATTTTCTTATTTATTTATTTATTTGATATGCAGTCTTGCTCTGCCACCCAGGAGTGCTGTGGTGCAAACTTGGCTCACTGCAACCTCTACCTCTGCTTCCTGTGTTCAAGCAATCCTCCCACCTCAGCCTCCTGAGTAGCTGGGACTACAGGCATGCACCACCACATCCAGCTATGCCTGAAACCCTAACCCGGAGAAACTGGGGATAATAAATCGGTATTGTTTTAAGCCTATCAGTGGGTGGTAATTTGTTACATAACACAGGAAATGAATACACCCAGTGCTAGTTACTTGATGGACCCCAGGGTTCACAATTTACAGTAAAGGGAGGACTCTTGCTTTGGGAGATACCAGCCCTGCAACCTTCTGTATGCATATCAAACAAGATTCAACATGTGGAATGTCCCCCTTCTTTCAGATTTTCTCTTACATCTCAGTTGTGAGGATCAAAAAGTAACACCATGTTACTGCTTCCACCTCTCAAAGCCATATAAGTTCACTACATTTTTTCTGACTTAAACGATCTCAGTTACAGCCCATGAAATGAGTGGTCATTAAGATTTTGTGAACAGGTAATGGAGTGGGGGTGGGCAAGATACAGACAATGTCTTCGAGTTCCTCCACTGGTAGCAAGAATTCTGCCACAAGTGGGAATACAAACTTCCCCCCACCGACTACTAGTTGCCCAGTCCCAACATCATGCCCTGAAAAACACACACACACACACACACACACACAACTCCAACATCACTGCAACACACACACAGGTGCATGAACAGACACATGTGTACACCACTTTCCTCTTTTCCTCTCACAACACACACTCTGCTGCTTCTGAGTTTTAGATGAGAATCAAGTGAGAATAGACTTAAACAGAGCTTCACATTCCAAAGCTGAGTATTCATCATAAAGTAATGATCAGGAAGTGTTTGGCTGTAGAAGCACTTTTTTTACTAACATTTGACTCTGGAGTGCTCTGCATTCTGAGTTTTACTTGGACAGGCATAACATCAGATTATCTGCAGGAGGACAGCCCCTCATTGTATAGGAACATGATTGAATGAGATCTCAATCTAAGTGCCCCCAAAAGTCAGAGCTCATGGGGCTGCATCTTATCTTGTCTCTTACTAACCACATGAATGAAAGTAAACCAACACATTACCCTAAGTCTCTACAAAAGAGACAATAACACCTGCCCCATAATATTGCTGTGCAGATTAAATGAAGTAAGGTGAAAGCTAACTATCACAGCACATGATAGAATCTAAAATGTGTGCCTGCTTCTTTAATTTGCCAACCTGTTTCTACACCTATGATACCTTAGGATTAAATTTGTACTTCATGTGTGACCTGTGCTATTTCTCTTCAAAATAGCTACTTCCTTCAATTTGTCTCTTTACTAGTGTGTACAATCCTTCTTAATGAGTGCCATTTTTAAAGCACCAAATCAACACTAATTAAATGCCTAGCACATTCAGGTCATATTTTGAACTTTCTTCCTCTTTATGCTTCAATGTTGACAGCAATTCTTGATTGTTCTAAAACAAACAGCTTTATAACTGGACAAGAATGAGAAAAAGATTTCCAGGGATCTATTCTGTATTTTTTCCCTATTAAATTGAATAGAAGCTTCATAATGACCCATTCATTTGTGTTTTTTTAACTATATATGAGTAGTTAATTTTGATCCTGTACATCAAATATGCATCAAAAATAACTAATGTTGTAGAGCACTTTATATTTTACAAAGTTTGCAAACTTCACAAAAACCTGTAAGAAAAAAGGACTGAATTTTGCTGCACACTTACTAGAAGTCAGTCGTCATTCTGGGCATCTTTCAAACATTTTCTCATTAATCCTCATATCCACCCTCTGAAGGAAGCTTACTATTACAGGTTTCCAGTGAGTAAAATAACACCGGAAAAAGGTAACATATTGCTATGGATTATACAGCTGTTAAGTTGTTTGTCCAAAACTTGAATTTAAGATGTGATTTCAAATTCTTGGCTCTCTTTTCTGGAGGAAATAGTTCAATTTCCTTCGTGACCTTATGCTTTTCATCTTCTGTGAGGTAGAATTAGGACTTTGTAGAAAACACTTTTCTTAAATATTTTCTTTCTTATTAATACTTTCTTATCTGATCACTGAGGCAAGGTTTTTGTTTTGTTTTGTTTTGTTTTTTTGAGACAGAATTTCACTCTTGTTGCCCAGGCTGGAGTGCAATGGTACGATCTCAGCTCACCACAACCTCCGCCTCCCAGATTCAAGCGATTGTCCTGCCTCAGCCTCCAGAGCAGCTCGGACTACAGACATGCACCACCATACCCGGCTCATTTTGTATTTTTAGTAGAGACAGGGTTCCTCCATATTGGTCAGGCTGGTCTTGAACTCCCAATCTCAGGTGATCTGCCTGCCTTGGCCTCCCAAAGTGCTGGGATTACAGGCATTAGCCACTGTGCCCAGCCAAGGCAAGGTTTATAGATTCACCTTTATTGGATCCTCTATAACACCCAGATAGGGACTGCATGTTATAATTTTTAAGTGAAGGCTCTCAGAATTTTCTAAAGTAAAACAGTTTATTGAGATATATATTTAATTTATATCATCAGTTAAGTTTAGCCCATCTCAAAGGACAAAGCCTTTTTCTCTGGCTGATAGCAGATAGAAAATAGCAGTAGCAGATGTGTAGATGATTGCCCAGCTCTTAAGTCAAATGGTCTCTCCACTGCCTTGATTTTGTGAAATTACCTATATTTATCATGTTTACAAAGAAACAATGGAAGACACTTTAATTACACATGGAACCACCTCATTCAGAAAATACGGGGGTGGCAGGCCTAGGGCATTTCCTCATGCTGTTCTCTAGAATATCCTCTCAACATGTATTCACATTTGCCATTCTAGCAAGAGAATAAGAACAATCCACTGATGCCTTTCTGGGGGAAAATGGAAGGGAGGCTCACACTTTGTGACAGTTACCATTAAGCCATTATCCCCCACAAGCATTTAATAGGCAGTTACACATTCCAGTCCTGACCTGGTCTCTGGACTTACTGAGCTAAACAAAACATGGTCTCTGCCAGCAAGGAATTTCAAGTCCAGGAAGGCCGACAGAGACACTTCCAACAAACTATAAAGTGATACCATAGTAAGTGGAATATGGAAAGCAGAGGAAATGGTAACATTTTCACATGAAAATTCATATTTGGGTCTTGAAGGATGAAAAGAATTTCAAGCTAAGAGAGAGGGTATTCCAAATCTAGGAATAAGTAGAGCAAAATCTCAGAGTCCTGAAAATCTTTCTTATGCTCAATGAATGAGCTTAAATTGGCCTCTAAATGTTCAAGTGAAAGGAAGTCACAAGTCTCTCACTTTAAATCAAAAGCTAGAAATGATTAAGTTTAGTAAGGAAGGCATGTCAAAAGCCAAGATAAGCTGAAAACTAGACCTCATGGTATTTTTGTTATTGTTTTTTGTTTTTGTTTTTATCTTTTTGAGAGAGAGTCTTGGTTCTGTCACCAGGCTGGAGTGCAGTGGTACAATCTCAGCTCACTGCAACCTCTGCCTCCCAGGTTCAACTAATTCTCATGCCTCAGCCTCCTGAGTAGCTGGGACTACAGGCACGTGCCACCATGCCCAATGAATTTTTGTATTTTTAGTAGAGATGGGGTTTCACCATGTTGACCAGGATGGTCTTGATCTCTTGACCTTGTGATCCACCCGTCTCAGCCTCCCAAAGTGCTGAAATTACAGGCGTGAGCCACTGCGCCCAGCCAAAACTAGTCCTCTTACACCAAGCAGTTAACAAGTTGTGAATGCAAATGGAAAAATTATTAAAATAAACTTAAAGTGCTACTCCAGTGAACCTACAGATGATAACAACATGAAAAAGCATTACTACTGATAGGAAGAAAGTTTTACTGGTCTGGATATAAGATTAAACCAGCCACAACATTCCCTTAAACCTAATCTAGAGCAAGGTCCTAATTCTTTAATTCTATAAAGGCTAAGAGAGGTGGGGAAACTGCAGAAAAAACATGTGAAGCTGGCAGAGGTTGGTTTGTTAGGTTTTAAGGAGAAAAGACGTCTCTGTAACACAAAAGTTCAAGGTGTAACAGAAAGTGCTGATGTGGAAGCTGCAGCAAGTTATCCAGAAGATCAAGTTAGGATCATTGATTAAGGTGACTACACTAAACCACACATTTTCAACATGAACTATACAGTCTTCTTCTGGGAAAAGATGCCATCTAGGACACTCATCACCAAAGAGGAGAAGAGGAGAATGCCTGGTTTCAAAACTTCAAAGAAATGGCTGACTCTTGTTCGGGGCTAATGCAGCTAGTGATTTTAAATTGAAACCAATGCTTGTTTACCACTTTATAAATTCTAGATTCCTTAAGAATTATCTTAATTTAGTCTCCCTCTGATCTATAAATGGATCGACAAAGTTTGGATAGCAACGCATCTGTTTATAGTATGGTTTACTGAATACTTTAAGCCCACTGTTAAGACCTACCACTTACAAAAAAAGATTCATTTCAAAATATTACTGCTCATTGGCAATGAACCCAGTGTGTGTCTACTGCTCATTGACAATGTATTGGTATGCGTTGTGTATATGTGTGTGTGTACATGGTGTGAGTTGTGTGTGTGGTATGTGAGGTGGTATCTGTGGTGTGTGTGATGTGAGTGGTATGTGGGATGGTGTGAGTGTTGTCTTCCCCAGAGTGTCACGTGCACTGGATTTCCAACTTCTAATTAATTATGGTTACTATAAAAGATTTTAGGTTCTAATCAGATTAAAAAGGAAAGATTTCTATGATCAATTACTGCTGTCTACACGATGCCAAGGGAAATGGCACATCATATGCCTTAAATTTCCATCTTTTCTCAAAAGAGAAGGACATTAGAAAATGCCCTACTAAGTCTTTGGAGTAGAAGGGGAAATGTGGAGAGGAATGGATGTGTGAGAAGGGTTATGAAATAAAAGCAGCTCATGTTGAAGTTTCCTTTCTTAATCCTCTTGATTCACTGCTCTCTAGGTGGCATGAAGAAATTATTTTGAACGGACACAGGATCACCCAGCCAAGTTTCTTCTGAACTAAGTAACAAAAATTCATTCTGGGCTTCTCCTGACATTCTGTATAATCTCCAGGCTTGCATCTTCTTTTCATGACATGCTCTTGATCCAAAAGAAGGCTCTTTTGATGGCACATATAAAACAGGTTAATAATGTAGATTAAAGTATAAGGAAGAGGTATACTTTTCTAAGTCTATTCAGTTTATAATAAAATTTAACTAAGATTGCACCAATCCCCTGCTTTCTAGCCTCTCCATTCTTTCAATTCAAATATAGATAATAATAATGACATTGATGTAGATAGAAAAAAATAGAGAGATAAATAGCGAGAAAAAGAGAGAATTACATAGCCAAACTCATTACTAAGCAGTTGCCATGGACAAATGCTGTTCTTTGTAATGAAGTGAATTACAAATGTGGACATGACATTGCCCCTAACCTTCTAAGCTTGTCATGAAGTGAAGAATCTAGAAAAATAAACTCTAGCTTTGAATTGATGCCAGGGCACAAAGCTATATTGGATACCATTAGAACTCAAGGAAATCTTTAGTTCTACCAGGAGAGTCAGAGCTGGGAAATGAAGCAACGCTCATAGATGTCTTATTAGGGGACAAAAAATTTGAGCTCAGTTATGAGAGATGAGTATGAAGTTCACCACGTTAATGAGGGTGGTAAGACAGAGAAAGCATTTCAGTTAGAGGGAACTGAGCGGATAGAGAATGGAGACATAAACCAGCCAGACCTGCCTGTGAATTCAAACTAAGCTAAGGCAAGAGCAAAGGTCGTAAGGCTGAGGTTGATACTGAAGAGCATGCCACTATCACTGTCCACTTATTATCTTTTGCACCATTTTCTAACTGTTCACTGCCTCCAGTTTAACCAACCCACCAATCACTTTCAAATGCTTCCTGTTACCTACAGGATGAAATACAAAACAATTTATTTTAAGTGGCTAATGGGACTCTTCAAAACCTGATGCCTTATCTTCCCTGGCTACATCTTCTACCATCACTGAATGCATTCAATCATCCATTCTTCAATCATCCATTCAACCAAGATTTAGTCAGTAACGACTATATTCAAGGCATGGCATGAGGTGGCCATGTAACACAAGAGGCATGATCCCTGCCCTCATGACCATTACTTATATATTTTTAAAATGTGCTTTTGATATAGCCACAATAGACTACATGCAGTTTAACAAGGGTGCCATATGACCCTATATACAGTCTTTGCATATTCTCTTTTCTCAGAATGTCCTTTCCTCCTTGAAAAAATTATGAATCCCTTCCCATCCTCTAAAATCCTACCCTACCCCATTTCCTCTGGAAACCATCCTGCTCTCAAAATGCACTGTCCTTACCTTTCTGGCAGTTGTTACTATGTGGTTAGGTGACTATTTGTGGCTTATTTGCAGTTGGGATATTGAAAAGACTTAATAAATCGTATAATAGGAATTCTAACTAGTCTTAACTGATGTTGACCAACACAGTCATACATACCACTGTGTACCAACTGAATTTCAATTCCTTCCCTCCCAACTAAGCTGTGGTCATTAGATTTTTGTCTCACTCATATAGGTATTGTCAGAGCCCAGCACATAGTAAGACACCCAACAACTTTCCTAAATAAATGAAAAACTATTTTTTTCAAACACGGACACACATTCTTCACTCTGACTTTTTGCCAGGTGGTTGTAGGGGTCAATTCTTTGTGAAAGCACAAGAAAAACATCTAGTACTCTATTGAAAAGTATTACTGCCCTGGGAATGATGAGTCTAAATTAAAACATTGGCCTATTCTCTGTTGCCTCTACTCATTGCAGCCTCACAATGCATAAATAACTCTCAGAGTAAATGATGGGGTATATGCTGAATGCAGGAAAAGCAAAGAGAAATAAAATTATAATGAGTACTCAGGTTACTTTCTATTAACTGATAAAAACTGTTACATGCAAGATGCCTTACATATAGTGGCATAAAATGTCAAATCTTTAGCTAAGTATATTTTTGGAGAGACTACATTCTACTTTCTTGAGTGTTTTGGCTTTGCTTGTTTGGTTGGTGGGATTTGGTTCTGTGTTATATTGTGTTATTTGTTTTTATTAACAGGTGCCAGCTGTAGAGGCAATTTCTAAATTAGCTATTAGTGCTGTACGTCAACTGGACCCAGATCAGGAATTTCAGCTTGTGGCAAAGACCTCCCACTGGTCCCTAGTGATGCTGCCAGCTACCTCTGCTCTGTCACTCTAATCTGGGACTTGAGTGACATTTTGGAGAGGGTTCATTATCCCAGCAAAGCAGAGGTAAAAAAAATTGGAGCAACTGTTCCATCATAAATTTATCCCTTATTTTTCATGAGATTTTCAGGGTGCCACAGCAATGAGGAGTCTTGGATAGGATCATCTCAGAAGTCATCTCTAATCAATTTGTAGTGGCTTCCTGAAAGAATTCCCAGTGGAATAGGACACACACCAGTTAATAATGTCTACCAAGGACAAGGGAGAGGGCAGTGAGGACATGGGTGTCATAGACTAGATCTTAATCTAGTTCCACTCTTTTAACTAAGGCATGACTGAGTGGAAGTCCAGAGAAAGAAGTGACTGGTGCATTAGCACATGGAAAGCTGCTAGTAAATGTGAGCTTAGCACACACATCTCTTAATTTCTAGGCCAGTTCTTCTCCCATGATATCCACTTTTAGCATTTAAGGTAAGAAATCCTGCTATATGAAATTCCTGATTAGAATTCCATTTTCCTGAACAACTTTTGGCAGAGGTTTGGGAATAATATCCAAGAAGCCTGTCATTGATCTTCCTTCTGCCTATCCCTGAAGTAATGTCACATTGTAAAAACCACTGCAGATCCCCACTCATGAATGCAAATATTGCCTCTGGAGTTCCCATTTGACCTTTCTTCTGCATCATAGCTTCCCCACCAGCTCCACACATAGCTCTACTTCTCCTTCAAGCCCCTTCTAATTGAAGGTTCCTTTAGGAAGACTAACCAGCCTTTGATTAGCTTTGAACAAAGATGTTTGCCATCTAAATAAAAGCTTCAGTTAGCAAATATGCATTTGGTCCAAGCTCCAAGGAGAGACAACTTATCCAGGAAAATGAGTCATTATACTCATTCATGTATTCATTAATTTAAAAAACCTATTTTGTGCATCCACTAGGTACCGGCCACTCTAACTAGGTACTCAGCTTACAAGAATGCTTATGAGACAGTCCCTAATCTAATTTCAAGTTCCTTACAGTGGGAGAATCAGAAGCAGCAGGAAAGTAGTAATAGCATGGTACTTTTCAGAAGCCACAAAGAGCACAGGAGTCTGAGAAGAGATTGAGTTGATTCTGGAGAGCCAAGAGGTAGATGATCAATACTATGTTCTCTATATTACATGCTTGAACTTGAGGTGGAGACAATGAGATTCTTAGAGGTTCAGTTTCATATTCGAGAGATATTCCTCTGGCAGCAGTGTAGACCAGGAAGAGACTGGAGCCAGGTAGACAAATTAGCTTCCTATTGCAATAGTCCAGATGAGAAGTGATAGACCTTCAATATAGAGTATAGTGGAAGGGAACAAAGAAGTGGGTAGATAATGAGGAATATAAATATTTAGTAAGAAATCATTTGTCCCAATCCTTTCATTTTGCAGGTAACAAAAAATGGCCAGAGCAACCAACAAACATACCCAAAGGACCTACGGCTTGGACCCAGTCCTGTGAATTTATTTCACTTTGTGTTTAGATCATGTGTGGTGACCTCTTATGTTACAAGAATCAAGGATATCCCAACAGAGCTAAGGACCTATTGGTTCTCATGCCAGGCAATAGTTAGACCACTAGCAACTTGAAGCAAGAATCTTATATGATGAGTTCCTTTTTTTCTGCCTTGGCTCCAGCGTATGGGTCAAGGTGAGTTACACCATAAACGCTTAACAAATTCTTCAGTGCAATCACAGTTGGCTTCATGGGGATCTGTTCCATCAGTCTTTGTCCCTAGAGTTGTGAACCTAGAGGGAAGTGGTCCCCAACCACAGCATTCACTGACAGCACCTGGGGAAAGTGTGCAGCAGGCCAAATTGCCACAGAGCAGAACACCTGTCACTAGACGTTGCTTTGAAGTGGAATGCCGTTTGGCGTCATCCTGACAGAGTCCCTCAGAGAGCCTTCTGCCTCTGTCATTTCTACTCAGACTAGAGAGAACCTTTCTTGATATTCTTACACATAGCCTCTTTAAGGTGACAATGCTCATTTTACCTGCAATTTACAGCTCTTTAAAGAGATTTTACTTGTAATTTTATGTCTGTTACATGGAGGAAATAAATAGAGCACTGACAATCATTAGGACAGGGGTTATCTCTCCCATTAGCTGGGTTAATGGAAGAGCTAAAGCTTACAGGGATTAAGAATGTGGGGTGGGGAGGTTGGAGAGGGAGAACATGGGGAGAAAGGCCAGATATAGGTGATGGGGAGATGGAGGCAGCAAACCACATTGCCATGTATATACCTATGCAACAATCCTCTATGATCTGCACATGTACCCCAGAACCTAAAGTACAATAAAAAAAAAAAAAAGAAAGACAGTATCTCAAAGTGAAGGTTATGTTCTGAATGTGTTCCCCCAGTTCATGTGTTAAAACTTGATCCTCAATGCAGAGGTGTTGAGAAGTGGGGCCTTTAAGAGGTTATGTCATGAAAGCTCTGCTCTCATGAATGAATTAATGCCATTATTATGGGAGTGGATTCATTATCGGGGGAGTGGTTTTCTTATACAAAAAGATAGATTTGATCCACTTTATCTCTCTCTCTCTCACCCTCTCTTTGCTCTTCCATCATGAGATGATAAAACAAGAAGGCCCTTACCATATGCTGGCCTCTCAGTCTTGGACTACCCAGCCTCCAGAACTGTGAGAAATACACTACTGTTCATTGGAAAACACCCCAGTCTTTGGTATTCTGTTACAATAGCACCAAACTGACTAAGACATTGTTGAAATATTTATAGCTCCTGCCAAGAATAGTTTGGTTTTCTCCAGCAACAATTGAGAATGCACAACTCCTATAAACTGGTAAATGCATTTCCAAGAATGTATTCTTTAAAAAATTCTCATGTATAGAAGATTCCAGATTATTTCTTAAAAAATTTTTCCATAGCGAAAAAAAAGAAACAAAATAACTGTCCATTATATAAGGGAATGAATTCAAGTTCATAAGGAAATGAATTAAAGCAGAATGAATACATACATAAGGACAGAATTCAAGAAATATAGGGCTGAAAATTAAAATGTGGAATGTTTATAGGATATGATACATTTTTACAGCTTCAAACAAAGCTAATATTATATATCAGATTTGGCAAACTTTTCTGTAAAGGACAAATAGTAAATATTTTAGATTTTGTGGGCCGCATACAGGCTCTGTAGCATATTTTTTTGTATTTGTTTGTTTTACAGCTTTTTAAAGCATGGCAACTATTCTTAGCTTGCAATCCTTACAAAAGCAGGTCATGGACTGAACTTGCTTCACAGGCCATAATCTGCTCATTCCTGCTATGCAGTGATTGACACCTATATTTGTACATAAAAGTATAACAAAAGAGAAAATACATATAGGGAAGACTATATAGACTGTATGCTTCTATATGGAGTTAATGGTACTTACCTCTGAGGAGACATGGAAGACAACAGGAATGGGATGTAGAATATACAGTCACATTTATTTCCTTTATTAAATGAAATATTTTATTTCACTTATTAAATATCTAAAGCAGATATGAAGAAAAAATGTTACTAATTCAGTTTTAGATAATGGGTACAAGATACTTTGTGTTTATTATTCTTCATGATTTCCTGCTTTAAAAAATATTCTCCAAATAAAAGAATGCATAAGAAAAAGCAGTCACTCAAGCCATTTTTTCAATATCACAGCTCCTACTTTGCTCAGGTGCACCATGTTACTCAGATAACTCATTCATTCTTTTTTTGCATGCAGCAAATATTCACTGAACATATGTCCTGAATCAGGAGCTCTGGGTTGTGCGTGAGAACTATCAGATTCAGTCAGACATGCAGATGTGGATCCAGCTCTCAAGAGGCTGAAAGTCAGAAGACTCACACCCCAGTAGCACCACACACAGCAAGCAATGACATTTGCCAAGAGAGATGCTGTGGGCCCTCATTGCGGCATCATGAGGGGCCCAAACTTCTGCATCTGGGATGCTAGGCCTGGCATCAAAGATAATGGAAAGACACTGCATAGGTATGAGCAGGAACATGGTGTGACGAGGAGAGGTTCTTTGCTTGTTAAATTTTATTTTTAAATAGTATATTTGTGAATAAAAGAGAAGAGAGACACAAAGCAGAGAGACAAGCCAGACATTCAGAGCTGGGTGGAGTACTGCTGCCTTGGGGAGGCAGCTGGAGGCTCTGAACACCCATTCCCAACAGCTATTGCCAACTGATGCAGCTGAGCAGGGGCCCAAACTGGGGGAAATCCCACCTAGAAAAAAAGAAGCCATGGGAAGGGGAGGACACAGCAGCTGCTGGATGGGGACTGAGGTATGGTGTGTGAGCGGGTGTGAGTGATCAGAGCAATCAGGAGGGTCCATGTACAGACCCTGGGGCTAAGGCGTGCCTCATGGCAGCTACTATCAAAGCCAGGCTTTGACTGTAAAAAACAATCCACCTTTCGAGAAGAATTTACAAGAGCATGGAAAGCACAGGAACATGCCAGGAGCTCACTGGGCAATGCCATTTGTACATCAAATCCTCATTTGTGCAGCCCATTGGCAAAGCTTCTGACTCCACATGGTTTGGCCAAGAGGATTTCCTTCTGAGGCTGATGCAGTATGTGCAGAGCCTGGCCATTTGCCCAGCTTTCTTCCTTCTGTAAAGTCTGCTTTTGTTGTTATTGTTAATTTTGTTTTTTAATGTTTCTTTTGTCTTCTCTCAGCCTCCTTGTCTAGAGAAACTATGTGGCCTCTGTCAGTTGCTCTCATGTTTCCAGCCAAGTCACAAAAGCACAGATGTAAGGGGAAAATCCAAAAAATTACTGAAATGAGCTATTTACTCCACAGTAGTCTCCTTTTCAGGTCTATTGAGAGGAGATGAGAGAACTGGCATGAAAATACTTTATAAATTACAAAGAAATATCCCCAAAGGTACTATTCTATTATTAGTGGCATAAGGGCAAAAATACACCATATTAAAACTCTGAGATATAACCAAGTAAAATCAACATGTAGAAAGCGATCCAAGATGGTGGATTATACACATCTCCAGCACACAACATCTATCAAGAGAGACACAAAAACCCAGAGATCTCCTAGCTCCAACCGAGGTACCAGGTGCATTTCAATGGATCTGGTCCAAGGGTGAGCTAAACCCACTCAGGGCAGACTGAGGCAGGGAGGGGTGCTGCTTCATCCAGAAAGTGCATCTGACCAGCAAGTCAGAGGCTCCACCTCTGGCACTCTGGTCCAGATACAGTGCTTCCCCCAAAGCCTCAGTAATACACAGAACAGGGTATCTTTGCCAGTCAAGCGCCAGGAATTACAAGTGCGAAGTTGAATGAGAGTCTGAAGACTGAGCTATCGCCCCCTCCCCCCACCTGGAGAGAGAGGGAGCTGTAAGGGGGAGCAGCTGGGTGGCCCCTACTCCATGACAGGAGAGAGAGAAAGCTGAAAGGGGAGACTGCCAGGTGCAGCTGGGCAGTTCCCTACCCTCCCTCACAAACCCCAGAGGGCTGAAGCTCTGACTCTAGCGGGTTGTGTAGCCAGTCCACAGTCTGAGATGAACCCTGAATGATCCAGCCCAGTAGAGGAAGGACACAACCCACCACTAGAGGGGTGGGACTGAGCTACATGCTTTAAGGAAAAACACAGGAAGCCTACGTAGCAACGGGATGGCGTTCTTGACAACCCAGCAGCACCTACAGGTCAGCGGAATAGGTGGGCCTAGTCTCCCAACATAAACAAAAAAGACACAGGAAGCTTCCCTAGTAACCTGAAGCAGTTTCTAGAAACCCAGTAGCAACCTGGCAGGCAGACAAGTGACCTCATCAAGCAGCTCTCTGACAACACAGCCAGGTAAATCCACAAAGATGGGGGAAAAAAAAAAAAAAAAGCACAAAAAGGTGAAACCATCAAAGACCAGAACACCTCTTCTCCTTCAAGGGATCACAATGCCTCAACAACACAGGATCACAACTTGATTGAGGAGTGCGAAGAATTGACGGAAACAGGATTCAGAAGGTGGATAACAACAAACTTTTCAGAGCTAAAGGAATACGTTCTAACTCAATGCAAAGAAACCAAAAAGCTTGAAAAAGGTTAGATGAAATGCTAACTAGAATAAGCAGCTTAGAGAAGAACATAAGTGACTTGATGGAGTTGAAAAACACAGCACGAGAATATGTGAAGCAAACACAAATTTTAATGGCCGAATCGATCAAGCAGAAGAAAGGATATCAGAGATTGAAGATCAACTCAATGAAATAAAAAGAGAAGGCAATACAAGAGAAAAAAGAGTGAAAAGAAGTGAACAAATCCTCCAAGAAATATGGAATTATGTGAAAAAACCTCATCTACGCTTGATCAGAGTACCTGAATATGACGGAGAGAATGAATCCAAGCTGGAAAACACACTCCAGGATATTATCCAGGAGAACTTCCCAAGCCTAGCAAGGCAGTCCAAATTTCAAATTCAAGAAATACAGAGAACTCCACAAAAATATTCCTCAAGAAGAACAACACCAAGGCAAATAATTGTCAGATTCACCAGGGTCGAAATGAAGGAAAAAATGCTAAGGGCAGCCAGAGAGAAATGTCAGGTCACCCACAGAGGAAGGCCAATCAGACTCACAGCAGATCTCTTAGCAGAAACCCTACAAGCCAGAAGAGACTGGGGGGCAATATTCAACATCCTTAAAGAAAATAACTTTCAACCCAGAATCTCATATCCAGCCAAACTAAGCTTCATAAGTGAAGGAGAAATAAAATCCATTATGGACAAGAAATTATTGAGAGATTTTGTCACCACTAGACCTACCCTATAAGAGCTCCTGAAAGAAACACTAAGCATGGAAAGGAACAAATACCAGTCACTGCAAAAGCAAATCAGCTGGCAAAGGGCAAAAATGCAATGAAGAAAATGCATCAACTAATGAGAAAGAAAACCAGTCAGTAACAAAATGGCAGGATCAAATTCACACATAACAATATTAACATTGAATGTAAATGGCCTAAACGCCCCAATCAAAAGACACAGACTGGCAAACTGGATAAAAAGTCAGAACCCATTGGTGTGCTGTATTCAAGAAACCCATCTCACATACAAAGACAAACATAGACTCAAAATAAAGGGATGGAAGATTTACCAAGCAAATAGAGAGCAAATAAAAGCAGGGGTTGCAATCCTAGTCTGTTATAAAATGGACTTCAGACCAACAAAGATCAAAAGAGACAAAGAAGGACATTACATAATGATAAAAGGATCAATCCAACAGGAAGAGCTAACTATCCTAAATATATAAGCCCCCAACACAGGAGTACCCAGATACATAAAGCAAGTTCTTAATGACCTAAAACAAGATGTAGACTCCCACACAATAATAGTGGAAGACTTTAATACTCCACTGTCAATATTAGACAGATCAGTGAGACAGAAAATTAACAACGATATCCAGGACTTGAATGCAGAGCTGGACCAGGTGGATCTAATAGACATACAGAACACTCCATCCCAAATCCACAGAATATACATTTTTCTCAGCACCACATTGCACTTACTCTAAAATTGACCACATAATTGAAAACAAATCACTCCTCAGCAAATGCGAAAGAACAGAAATCATAGAAGAAAACTTACTCTAAAATTGACCACATAATTGGAAACAAATCACTCCTCAGCAAATGTGAAAGAACAGAAATCATAGAACAAACAGTCTATGAGACCACAGCACAATCTAGAACTCAGGATCAAAAAACACACTCAAACCTGCACAACCACTTGGAAACTGAACAACTTGCTTCTGAATGTTGACTGGATAAACAATGAAATGAAGGCAGAAATAGAGATGTTCTTTGAAACCAACAAGAATGAAGACACAACTTACCAAAATTTCTGGGACACCTTGAAAGCAGTATTGAGAGGGAAATTTATAGCAATAAATGCCCACCAGAGAAGAGAAGAAAGATCTAAAATCAACACCCTATCATCAAAATTGAAAGAACTAGAGGAGCAAGATTTTAAAAACTCAAAAGCTAGCAGAAGACAAGAGATAACTAAGATGAGAGCAGAACTGAAGGACATAGAGACACAAAAAATCCTTCAAAAAAATCAATAAATCCAGGATCTGGATTTTTGAAAAGATCAACAAAATAGACACACTGCTAGCCAGATTAATAAAAAAGAAAATGGAGAAGAATCAAATAGATGCAATAAAAAACAATAAAGGGGATATCTGCACTGATCCCACAGAAATACAAACTACCATCAGAGATTACTACAAACAGCTCTACTCACATAAACCAGTAAACCAGGAAGAACGGATAAATTCCTAGACACTTGTACTCTACCAAACCTAAACCAGGAGGAAGCTGAAAACCTGAATAGACCAATAACAAGGGCTGAAGTAGAGGCAGCAATCAATAGCCGACCAACCAAAAAAAGTCCAGGTCCAGATGGGTTCACAGCCAAATTCTACCAGACATATAAAGAGGAGCTGGTTCCATTCCTTCTGAAACTGTATCAAACAATACAAAAGGAGGGAATCCTCCCTAACTCATTTTATGAAATCAACATCTTCCTGATACCAAAACGAGGCAGAGACTCAACTAAAAAAGAAAACTTCAGGCCAATATCCATGATGAACATTTACGCAAAAATCTTCAATAAAATAGTGGCAAACAGATTGCAACAGCACATCAAGAAACTTATCCATCACGACCAAGTAGGCTTCATCCTGGGGGTACAAGGCTGGTTCAACATACGCAAATCCATAAATGGAATCCATCACATAACGGAACTGAAGACAAATGCCACGTATTATCTCAATAGATGTAGAGAAGGCCTTGAATAAAATTCAACAGCCCTTCATGCTAAAAAGCTCTCAATAAACTAGGTACTGATGGAACATATCATAAAATGATAAAAGCTATATATGACAAACCTACAGCCAATACCATACTGAATGGACAAAAGCTGGAAGAATTCCCTTTGAAATCAGGCACTAGACAAGGATGCCCTCTCTCACCATTCCTATTCAACATAGTATTGGAAGTTCTAGCCAGAGCAATCCGGCAAGAAAAAGAAATAAAGGGTATTAGATTAGGAAAGGAGGAAGTCAAACTGTCTCTATTTGCAAATGACATGATTGTATATCTAGAAGACCCCATTGTCTCAGCCCAAAATATCCTGAAACTGATAAGCAACTTCAGCAAAGTCTCAGGATACGAAATCGACATGCAAAAATCACAAGCATTCCTATATACCAATAACAGACAAACAGAGAGCCAAATCAAGAGCAAACTCCCATTCACAATTGCTACAAAGAGAATAAAATACCTAGGAATACAACTAACAAAGGATGTAAAGGACCCCTTCAAGGAGAAATACAAACCACTGCTCAATGAAATAAGAGAGGACACAAACAGATGCAGAGACATTCCATGCTCATGGTTAGGAAGAATCAGTATTGTGAAAATGGCCATACTGTCCAAAGTATTCTATAGATTCAATGTTATCCCCATCAAGCTACCAATGACCTTCTTCACAGAACTGGAAAAAAAAAAAACATTTTAAACTTCATATGGAATCACAAAAGATCCCGCATAGCCAAGACAATCTTAACCAAAAAGAACGAAGCCAGAGGCATCACACTGTCAGACCTCAAACTATACTACAAGGCTACAGTAGTCAAAACAGCATGGTACTGGTACCAAAACAGAGACATAGACCAATGGAACAGAACAGAGACCTGAGAAGAAACACCACACATCTACAACTATCTGATGTTTGGCAAACCCAGCAAAAGCAAGAAATGGGGAAAGGACTCCATATTTAATAAATGGTATTGGAAAAACTCACTAGCAATGTGCAGAAAGCAGAAACTGGACCCCTACCTGTCACCTTACACTAAAACTAACTCCAGATGGATCAAAGATTTAAACATAAAACCTAACACCATAAAAACACTGGAAGAAAACATAGGCAAAACCATCCAGGACACAGGCATAGGCAAGGACTTCATGACTAAAACACCAAAAGCATTGGCAACAAAAACCAAAATAGACAAACGGAGTCTAATTAAACTCCAGAGCTTCTGTACAGCAAAAGAAACCATCATTAGAATGAATCGGCAACTAACAGAATGGGAAAAAATTTTTACAATCTACCCATCTAACAAAGGGCTAATATCCAGAATCTACAAAGAACTAAAACAGATATACAAGAAAAAAACAACAACCCCACTCAAAAGTGGGCAAAGGATATGAACAGACACTTTTCAAAAGAGGACATATATGAGGCCAACAGACATATGAAAAAATGCTCATCATCACTGGTGATTAGAGAAATGCAAATCAAAATCACACTGAGATATCATCTCATGCCAGTTAGAATGGTGATCATTAAAAAATCTGGAGACAACAGATGCTGGAGAGGATGTGAAGAAATAGGAACACACTTACACAGTTCTTGGGAGTGTAAATTATTTCAACCATTGTGGAAGACAGTGTGGCGATTTCTCAAGGATCTAGAAATAGAAATTCCATATGACCCAGCAATCCCACTATTAGGTATATATCCAAAGAACTATAAAAGACGCATGCACACGTATATTCATTGCAGCCCTAGGTACAATAGCAAAGACCTGGAACCAACCCAAATGCCCATCAATAATAGACTGGACAAAGAAAATGCGGTACATATACACCATGGAATACTATGCAGCCATGAAAAACGATGAGTTCGTGTCCTTTGTAGGGACTTGGATGAATCTGGAAACCATCATTCTCAGCAAACTGACCAAAAAACAGAAAGCCAAGCACTGTATGTCCTCACTCGTAGGTGGATGTTGAACAACAAGAACACGTGGACTCAGGGAGAGGAGCATCACACACAATGGACAGTTGGTGGGGATAGAGGAGAGACAATGGGGAGCAGGGAGGGAGGGGAGGGTGGGGAAGGATAACAAGGGGAGAAATGCCAGATACAGTATGCACCTAAAGTAAAATAAATTTTTAAAAATCAACAGGTAATGAATGAGATCAGGTATTTTCAGAAGCCTACATTCAGTGGAACCATTTCTCAGGGCAAATACAGAAGGAGCAAAATCCTGGCAATCTACTCACATGTCCTCCTAGCTGCAAGAAAACCTAAATGCAAAAAAACTTAAGTGCAAGAAAATCAAATATGTCAATGTATCTGAGAAAAACGGTGAAATAAAAATGGGTTTTGTGTAAGAGGAAGCTTGGGAGAGAGAAGGCAATGAACATTTACCTCTTCCAACAAGGTAGAATCAGGGGTAGTCCCACTTATTTGAACCATTTTAGGGAAGTTGGGTTCTCAGGACTAAAACCACAGTCAGAAAAAGTATTAACTAAAATTGTATGCCAGATATATAGTTCTAGAGAAAACCAGGGTAAGAGCTGAGGGATCCAAGATCAGTTCAGTGACCACAGCAAACAAAATATTTACTAAATTGGAGGTTGAAAAGCAGCAGCCTAGAGGCAGGCAGACTTTGTAAGGTGTGAGATGCCGGAAGCCATTTAGCATTGTCCTGTCTTGACTCTCCTTCCTACCTGAATCAGTGCAGTGTAAATACAAGGTCACAGAGCACCAAGAGCAGTAATTGCAAGTTTCCAGCTCTGTCTGAAATGAAGTGCCTTTTGATTGGAAGGTTAAGTATAACTTAACCCCCCTTAACAGGTCTCACTCCATTTTAAAGAGAGTCATATCCAATGCATGTACCTTGATAGCAAGGGCCATTAAGTTACCCTAAGTGCACTAAGGAATCCTCAGATTTATTTGCCTTGTGCTTTCAGCAGAATCATGTTCAGCAGAAGACTCAAAAATCTGATGCTGTCAAGACATTTTTTCTTTTTCATTTTAAATAAATGGGCATCTTGGTGTCTGCATTGGTCTCAGTGAATTTTGTTAGCATGTGGTGCATGTTACAAATAAACCAAATTTCCAAATGTGAAAACTCAAGGACCAGATCCTGAAGCAAGGAAACAAACAAAATGGCAGTGCAGTCACCTTATAAGCCAGGACCCTCAGGCAGAAGCTCTATGGATAACTCACAACAAATCAACTAGGACAAGATTTGTCTTCTGGGGAAATTAATGTTGGACCAGTGATTATGCAAGCTTCATGGAGCTTCATTAGCTCAAAGAAGCCAAAAACAAAGCATCCTTGAGCTTAACTTGGGATATCAATGTTTCAATCTGAAATCTAGAAATGCTACTAGAGAGGAATGAACTAAGAAATATAAGAGTTCAAAGGGGAGAATGACCAAGTCTCCTGTAAGAAGTTGAAAAGGAATTTATGTGGAAACAATTAACTTCTCTTTTAGACTTCCTCTGGTATTGTTTGGGAAGCCACGGAGACTATGGATTAAAAACAAAGGTAAGAATTTCCAAATCTGTCATAACATAGTAAGAGTGAAAATGACGGCAAAACTATTTTCTAGTTATTCTGGCAATTGGGATGAAGCAGAGATCTAGAATGTACGGTTCTGAGGCCATGCATAACTGCTGTCAACTTATGTTTCATCTGAATGATCTCAGGCTAGTTTCTTCACTTCTCTATGCTCTTCAAATGCATAGAAAATTCAGTTTCTTCAAATGCAACACAGGCTGATAATGCTTACATTTCTTTATAGAGTGCTCAGTAAAGATCTTGAAATATTAGAGGTTTTAAAAATATTCCAGTTTTCCTTGATAACCTGTTAATTTGATGCCCAAACTACCAAAGAGCAGCAAGATCTCATAAATGCCACTGACTGGTTGGCTGGCCATGCTTCAGACTGACAGGTGCCATTCAATATTTTAATGAAGTCTTTATGCAAATTTTGACCTAATATAATGCAGCCAAACTTTTATTTTCATTTCATGACATTAACCAATATATCTTAGGATGATTAAAATATGCAATCTGTTAACTAATTAGGGACTAATTAGTCAACTTGTATATTTATGAATGTTTCCAGTTTTTAAATTACTGGCCTATGGAGTCCTGGGGAATATTTGTGCCTGTCAACAGATTTAAAAATACCAGAACACTGGATGACAGAGCAGTGATATTATAGATTGGATAATGATATCCTTTATGTTTAAATAGCTTGTCAAAGTATACATATAAGGCTGGGCACGGTGGCTCATGCCTGTAATCCCAGCATTTTGGGAGTCCAAGGATGGTGAATCCACCTGAGGTCAGGAGTTCTAGGCCAGCCTGGCCAACATGGCAAAACCCCATCTTTATTATAAATACAAAAAATTAGCCAGGTGTGGTAGTGCACACCTGTAATCCCAGCTACTTGGAAGGCTGAGGCAGGAGAATTGTTTGAACTCAGGGGGTGGAGGTTGCAGTGAACTGAGATCACGTGCCATTGCACTCTAGCCTGGGTGAAAAAGTGAGACTCTGTCTCAAGAAAAAAATTGTATACGTATAGCCTTTCTGTCTACATTATCTTATTTGGTTTTCACTATATCTCATGGGATAAGCATACACTGTGATTTTTTTAACCTGATTGTTAGTGTCTGACATGTGATATGCCCTCAATACGTGTCAGCTGAAAGAATCAAACGAATGAATATTGAATGCTCAATAAATATAGTAAAGATTGATGGACAGATAAATGGACAGATATAATTTACTCAACAGTAAAAGGCTATACACTTTGATCTTTCAGAATGATCTTCTTAGAGAGATACACTGAATTTTATAGCCACTATATTCGTCACAATGTCTAACCTAGTGTTTCGTTCTCAATGAACTGATAATGCCAATGTTAGTGCATTTGTACACCTGCTTGCAAACGTAGCAATATCCATAGAATATTGTTACTTATAACATTTTGTTCTCCCTTTTTCTAACACTTCTGGAAATTCACAACCTGCACTTCTATCCAAAATTATATGATTAATCTTTAATATAATTCAATACTAAAATACCAGCTAATTTATGAAGTTGGAAACCCTATTTTTCTCCCTTGTGCTACTAATTTCCTATGAGTGGATTCTAACTGTACTATGATGATTGAGCATGTATAAAAGAATAAATTATTTTGGTCTTTCTCAATGTTATGGAACTCCTTAAAACTTAGGCTAGAATGAATTTCTGAGAGACTCTATTCCCCACTGACATAAAATCCCTCACTCCAGGCCAGACGCCTTAGTCGCTCTGACTGTCTTCTTCTTACTGTGAAACTGGCTTAGGGACAGGCACTCACTTTTTCTTTTTTCATTTGTGTCAGTCACATCATTATTTTTCCTTTTCCCTGGAACTTCTCTGATATACCACTTTCTGTCAAGTGGATGGTTTATTTCAGTAACTGCCTTTATCTCTGATGAATCCAGACTTTTTTCCCTCTAGAGCAATAGTTCTCACTTCTGGCTTCATTATACAAACTCCTACACAGTTTTTTAAGATACCAGTACTTGGGGACTTACTGAAATTCCAACTCATTTTGGTCCTGAATGGAGCCAGAGGATTCACATTAAACAAAGCAGATAGAACTTTCTTAGATGATTCTAATGGACAGCCAAGGTTAAGAATCACTGCCATAACCTAGAGCATTATGTAGTGCAGTCTCAAATATTTGAAGAGTTAGAGTAATAACAAATGATTGTTCATTTCTGATTGAATGAAGGGAAAGTCATAGGCATAACCCACTGTATCTGTCAGCATTGTAGAAAGCATGCAACTATAATAAGTAAGCCCCCAAACATCTCAGTGGGCTACAGCAATAAGGATCTATTTCTGACCCACGATATATGCACTTCACAGTGGACTGTCTTCTGATTCTCATTTTCTTCCTTCCAGAACAGGCTGAAGGAGCATCCCTTACCTGGGAATTGATATCCTATGGGTAGAATGCATAAAGGCATAAAAGAACCACGCAATGGTTCTTAAAGCTTCTGCTCAGAACTATTCTGTATGACTTCTTACATTTTATTGTCCAAAGGAAAGCCAGACCCAGCCTAGAAAGTAAGAAAGCACAAGATTTCTCCAAGGAAACTCTGGACACCAAAGCCATACAGTGACTTGACTAAGTAAAAGGTATTGAAGGAAGGTTTGGTTTTTCAAGAGAAAAATGATCTCTACACTTTTAAAAGTAAAATCAGAGGGGAAGGTTTAGAAGTAAACTCTGCATCCACCATATCCTCACAAAGAATAGTCAGTCAAGTTGTATTCCATGTTGTATTTTCAGGAGGTTATGAAGAATATTGAGGCTGAGACGAAAGATAAAGAAGAGGCATAACAATAAATTTGTTGATTCTCTTTTCAGCCTTTTAAAAGTTACAAATCCTGAATGTTTCCCAGTCCATTTTAAGGTGTTCAGATCTCCATGGATGCTGCTTAAATGCAGCAGCAGAGTTCTTGCAACAGGTAACAGACATTCCAGAACCAAACAATATGAAAAAGAAGGGAAAACAAAGGACTAAAACTTTTGAAAGTTCATCCCAGGAAATGAATGGAGCAAATGCCCGTTGAAGGAGGCAGCTCTCCCATATCCAGAATTCCACGGATGGGGCATGGGCTCTGGGGTTATCACCCAACTGACCAACCACTCCTCTATGTCTTTGAGCAAGCCACATACACCTTCAAACCTCAGCTTTCTCATAGAGAAAGCAGCACTCCATCTGCTTTATTGGATTGGTTAAAATAATCATAGTAAATGATAACGATGTGTATGGAAGTCTAAAACAAAATAGGGTTTCGATGGTAGCAATTGATAGTTGTTGTTTTTTGTTTTTTTGTTTTTGTTTTTGCCCAAATTCACTTTTATTTTGCACACATAGGAAACAGGATCCTATCAAAAGAGAACTGAAAAGAGAAATGAGCCAACTGTTGCAGAGGAAAAGCATGCACAGATCTGCTTCCAGTTTACTCTGAACCATGGACGCACCGGGAATTTCACACGCCAGGAGCTGTCTCACTCTAGGAAGTGGATGCAACCCACCTCCCACGCAATGGAAACAAGAATGGCCAGGAATTGTCACCAAAGTGGGACTTCCATATGCAGGATCAGTGTTCACAGTAGCACAATTCTAACCAGGTTCAAGGGAAAACAAAATCTGTCTCACACAAACATGGGAATATAAAATTGTTGCACCCTTAACATCATTTGCTATCAAAAAGATAAACGGTTGTTGTTTTTATTTTTGTTGTTGACCCTCATAATCCCAAAAGGTCGGCAAGGAAGATATTATATTACATCTGGCCCCACTTATCTGTGGGGGATACCTCTCAAGACCCCCAGTGGATGCCTAAAGTCACAACAGTACCAAATCTTATGTATACTGTTTTTTCTACATGTGCACATCTATAATAAAGTCTACTTTATAAATTATTCACAGTAAGAGATTAACAGCAATAAACTCTGATAATAAAATAGGGCATTTATAATAATACTCAGAATGGTGTGCAACTTAAAACCTATGAGTTATTTCTGAAATTTTCCCTTTAATATTTTCAGACTACACAAAGTGAAACTGCAGATGAAGGGGGAGTATTATATAGGTATTTTGCAAAAGAAGAAACTAGAATTTTAAGAAGTAAGTGACTTTGCCAAGGTCACACATCTTGGCACTCTGCAAAAGAAATGAAATGATCCTTCATCATTTTCTGTCCATAGAGTAATTATGCTTTCTTTTAAATTTTCTCATTTTTGAAGCAATTGCAACAAAAACAAAACTTGACAAGTGGGACCTAATCAAACTAAAGAGCTTATGCCCAGCAAACGAAACTATCAACAGAACAAATAGGAAACCTATATAATGAGAGAAAATATTTTGAAACTATGCATCTAACAAAGGTCTAATATCTACTATCTACAAGGCATGTAAACAATTCAATGAGGAAAAAAATAACTCCACTAAAAACTGAGCAAAAGACAGAATAGACCCCTTTCAAAAGAAGACACACAGGTTGCCAAAAAACATATGAAAAAATGCTCAACATCACTAACCATCAGAGAAATGCAAATCAAAACCATCTCATACCAGTACCATCTCACACCAGTCAGAATCGTTATTATTAAAAAGTCCAAAAAAAAAAAAAATCCACGCTGGCAAGGCTGCAGAGAAAAGGAAACACTTGCACACTTTTGGTGGAAATGTAAATTAGTTCAGCTACCATAGAAACAGATTAAAGAGATCTCAAAGAACTTAGAACTATCAATTGATCCAGAAATCCCATTACTGGGCATATATCCAAAAGAAAAGCAACAATTTTACCAAAAAGACACATGCACTCCTCTGTTTATACAACATGATTCTTAATAGCAAAGACATGAAATCAACCTACATGCCCCTCGATGGTGGACTGAATAAAAAGAAAACATGGTACATATGGACAGCTGTGAAAAAGAACAAAATCATGTTTTTGGAGCAACATGGATGCAGCTCGAGGCCAGTATCCTACTTGAATTAACGCAGGAACAGAAACCCAAATTTTACATCTTCTCACTTACAAATGGGATCTAAACATTGGGTACTCGAGCACACAAAGATGACAACAACAGACACTGGGAGGAAGAGAGGGGGTTAAGGGTTGAAAAGCTGTTGGGTACTACGCTTATACCTAAGTGATGGAACCCCAAACCCCAGCATCACACAATACACTCATGTAATAACCGACACATGTACCCCTTGAATCTAAAATGAAAGTTGAAATTATAAAAAATAAAATAAAAACAAATTTAAAATAATTTCTTATTTTTGAAAAGTGCTGACAATGTAATATTCAGTGGAACAGAAGCAAAGAACTGCATATACATTAGAATCTTCACACTTATGCAAAATAAGCCCATTTCTCTCTAATTGTACTTGTCTGTCTACTGAGTGCAATAATTCCTTTAAAGCAGTTACTCCAATCCCCAGCACATTAAAAGCACTAAATAAAGCAGCTACTACCCTTATCATTGTTATTATTACTAACTATGTGTACAAAAAGACAGAAAATAAATATGCCAACAGGTTAAAAATAGTTATTCTCAATAAAGAAATTAGCAGTAATTATATTTTATGCTTTTCAACATTTTCTAACATTGTCATGATGTCTATATCTTTTAGAATAAAAACAAAGACGTATTTATTTATCACATATAACTTGCCAAATTTTTTATATAAAACACAGAATGAACACAGGTTAAATGAAGGATAAATATTTCATATTGAGATAAGACAGAACTTTCTCTCAATGAGGTAGACCTAGAAAGGAAAGAAATTGCTAAGAAGACAGTGAACTACCCATCCTTAAAAATGAGCATTGAAAAACTACTCTTGAAAAAACACTCGGTATTATGCTGGTTATCTGGATGACAAAATTATCTGTACACCAAAGCCCTGTGACATGCAATTTACTCATGTAACAAACCTGCACATGTACCCCTTGAACCTAAACATTGGAAAGTAAAAAATATATTTCTTATATGATATATATGTTTTTTAAGAAAGAGAATAAGGAGGGAGGGAGGGAGAGAAGAAAGGGAGGGAATGAGTCAGGAGTAACATGGCTACAGGCAAAGAATTTGGAAAAGGAAAACTTAGCTGGAGAGCCCTGGGACTTCATGAGCCTACAAATTATATTTAAACATCATAATTTTACACTTCAGATTAGGGCCAACTGGCCAATTTTATAATTCGTGAGGCCTTGAGCAAAACAAAATGGGACATTTTGCTAAAAAACTGAAGTTTCAAGACAGACAACAGAACGTTCTGAGAGCAGTGCCCTGCAATACTACACAGGTCACATACCCAAACATTGGCCTTGCCTCAGAGTCTACATTGTGAAAAGTCTTGTTTATTCAAGATGGCTTAGACAAACCAATTGGCTCCTAAAGGCTGATTTAGAGGGACAGTTCAGCCGTTCAGGAGAACAAAGAGTCTAAAGCATTCCTGGCCTTCAAAAATCCTTGTATGATCTCCTTTGCATTCAAAAGTAAATCAAAAAAGTTACATTCCTGAGGGGGACTTCAGGTCAAAATTGATCAATAGACTACAAACATCCCTCATTTCTCACAAAACCCAGACAAAATGAAAGCAAAGGAATACAAGACAAATTGATTAAGAGAGGAAACAACAACATATCAGCAATTTCAGCTAAGATGTAGAAAAAGTGAAGGTGAGTAGAGGAGTCAGATACTATCTGACTCTGCAGATTAGAGAAAGTTGCAACCTAAATGTAGATAGATATAAATACTACCAATAAGTGGGCCAGTTTGGCCTGTAAAATTCCTGGCTCAACATTTGCAAGCATCAGGGATAATAAAATGCCTGGATTTTTCAGTTATGTTCTAAATACAGGAAAACTGGAGGAAAAACCTAATATAGTATGCTGGAACCTACAGGACCCCCCATCTTAAACTAAGGAAGACCAGAGGCTGATAATTGAACCAAAGAGGATCACTCTGAACTCTGAACCATCAGGCAAAAGTAGGGCTGGGCAAGATGATTTAAAAAGATAATTAACTGAAAGTCTAAATAGACTCTAATAGACTATCTGGAAAGAAATCATAGAATATATTGGCTCCTTGAAACAGAAACAGCTTGCCACTAAAAAGAAAACACTCAGAGAACAATAAGGAGCTCTTCAAAATTATTATCTAGTCATAATAAATAATTCAGGTCCTGGGGACCTGGGAATCAGCCTGCCCCATTCACCACTGACAGTGCTCGCACATGCCCTCTGGGGACCTGAGGATAGATCCACCCCAACCACTGCCCCCACCACCGCTATTAGCATTTACATATGTCATCTGGGGTCCTGGGGACTGATTTGTCTGCCTACCACTGCTAGCACCCACACATGCCTTCCAGGAACCGGAGGACAGGCCTGTCCTGCCCACAGCTACCACCTGCATGTGCTGTCCTACAGTCTAGAGATAAGTCCACTCTGCCTGTTGCCATTGGCACATGCACACGCCATTCAGAAGCACAAGAACAGGCCCACCGCGTCTGACACTGGCACCCACATGCGCCTTCTGGGAGGCTCTGAAACTAACCTTTCCAGCCCAACGCCACCACCTGTGACTCAGTCCCAGTGGTTGTTCTGGCGCCATTGTTGCCATTGCCAACACTACGCAGGCTCCCTGGGGGCCCAAGTACCTGCATGCCCAGCCTGCTGCTGAAACCCCACCATGTCTCCAGAAGGCCCAAGGGCTGGCCCATCCAGACCCACCACTGGCTCCCAAATGTGATGCCCAAGGAGCCAAGGACCAGAAGGCTGGCCCTCTACCAACACCACTGGTGCCCGAAGACCAGTCACCTGGTGTCCTCTTCCCCAGCAACCAGCCCCATTTACAACTGCAGCCACTGAGAAACTTACAGACAGTGAATAAATCATACAGAGATGATACTACTGTGCCCAACCAGAATCAAAGCCAAAGCATCCTACCCCACCAATACTACAGACACATCTACAGGAAAAAGTCCCTACAAAAGCTAATCCATAAAACTGGAAGAAGCAATTGTTACACTACATTCACAGCTATGAATGTAAGGACACAAGGATAACAAAAAAAGAAGAGACGACACCTCCAAAGGAACAAAATAATTCTCCAGCAGCAAATCCCAAAGGAAAAAAATATGAGCTGTCTAAAAAGTAATTCAAAATAATTATATTAAAGAAACTCAGTGAGATGCAGGAGTACTCAGGTAAACACAAGCAAGAAAAGAAAGATGTGGGATCCGCAAAACGGAAGATCTCACACAGGTTGAAAGTGTAGAGAAATCTTAGGAAGATATCTCGGTAGCTAGCCTAAGGAGAAATAATCCAGATTCTACTACAAAAACAAGGGCTTAAGGAGAGAAGTTTTGAGAACATTGTTTAATTGACATCTTGAGCTTATGAGTAGGCCTATAGTAGAAATGTTCTGGCCTTCAGAAAAGTATATACACACACACATATATAAATATACACAACACAAATATATACAAACGTGTATATATACATATACAGGTATACACACATATATATATACATAATACATGATATATTATATGTATATCATATTAGGACCATAGGAAAACCAAGGTAATGTGGGAAAATGATACAGGATAAGAGACAGTCAGTGACCAGGGAAGAATAGAAGGTTATGTAAGTGAGGAGACATGTTTATTCCACAATATTTGGCTTAGCAGCAAAATTATTTGCATATTTACAATAGGAGAAAACACATGTTAGTAGTAGGATATGGAAAAGACAAACTGTGGAATGAAATGAAAAAGTTCAGTCCTCAACTATCAGAAAGGAATCTGTGGTGCAAGAGATTTATTTAAAATGTTTAATGTTATTTGATATCTATTACATCTATGCATTATTTTAATTAAAATAAAATTGAGACATTAAGACATGAAAAATAATGAAAAAGTCATTCTAATATTTGCAGCATGCTAACTTCTATAACAAACAACCCCTCAGTTTTTGTTGTTTTAACACAGTGAATGATTCTTTCTCATTCAAGTCACAGTCCCATGTAGTTTGGCTAGTGCTCTGTAAACTCCAGTTACCCAGTGTATTAGTCTGTTCTCATGCTGCTAATAAAGACATACTCGAGAATGGATAATTTATAAAGAAAAAGAGATTTAATGGACTCACAGTTACACATGGCTGGGGAGGCCTCACAATCATGGCAGAAGGTGAAAGAGGAGCAAAGGCATGTCTTACATGGTGGCAAGCAAGAGCACGTGTGCAGGGAAACTGCCCCTTATAAAACCATCAGATCTCATGAGATTTATTCACTATCACGAAAACAGCATGGGAAAAACCCACCCCATGATTCAGTTACCTCCCACAGGGTCCCTCCACAACATGTAGGGATTACAGGAACTACAATTCAAGATGAGATTTGGGTGGGACACAGCCATACCCTATCACCCAGGAACCCAGGCTTGTCTTATCTCTTGGTTCCTTGATATCTAAGACATTATTTCCAAGTTTGCTAGAAAATAGAAAGGGAGTGAAAAAGGATCACTCAGGGAAATAATGACCAGGGTGGAAGTGGTAGTCTTCATTTCTCTAAGTCCATAGGTCAGAACAATTACATGATTCTAATCTACTTCTTCAATGAGGCTGGGGTATGCCATCTTGCTTTGTGCTCAGGTTTGGTGAGCGCTTCCTACTGTCTTTACATAGGCATTGAAAAAACTAATCAAAAAAAAAAAAAAGAAGAAAAGAAAAAACTAATCAAAAAGCTTATCCACCATGATCAAGTTGGCTTCATCCTTGGGAATACAAGGTTGGTTCAGTACATACAAATAAATAAATGTGATTTCATCACATAAACAGAACTAAAGACAAAAACCACCTTTATTATTTCAATAAAGGCAGAAAATGTCTTCAATAAAATTCAATATTCCTTTATGTTTAAAACTCTCAATAAACTAGGTATTAAAGGAACATACCTCAAGATAATAAGAGCCATATACAACAAATCCACAACCAGTATCAAACTGAATAGGCAAAGGTAGAATCATACCCCTTGAAAACTGGCACAAGACATGGATGCCCTCTCTCACCACTCCTATTCAACATAGTCTTGGAAGTCCTGGCCAGGGCAATCAAGCAAGAGGAAAAAAATTAAGATATTCAAATAGGTAGAGAGGAATCCAAATTATCTTTGTTTGCAGATGACATGATTCTATATCTAGAACCCTCCATCATCTCAGCCCAAAAGCTTCTTAAGCTAATAAGCAACTTCAGCAAAGTCTCAGGCTATAAAATCCATGTGCAAAAATCACTAGCATTCCTATACACCAACAACAGGCAAGCAGAGACTGAAATCATGAATAAACTCCCATTCAAAAGAGCTACAAAAAGATTAAAATGCCCCTAGGAATGCAGCTAACAAGGGAAGTGGCGGACCTCTTCAAGGAGAACTACAAACCACTGCTTAGAGAAATCAGAGAGGATATAAACAAATGGAAAAACATTCAATGGTCATGGATAGGAAGAGTCAATATTGTAAAAATGCCCATGCTGCCCAAATTAATGTATAGATTCAATGCTATTCTCATTAAATTGTCATTGACAATTCTTCACAGAATTAGAAAAAACTATTTTAAAATTCATATGGAACCAAAAAAGAGTGTGAATAGCCAAGTCAATCTTAAGCAAAAAGAACAAAGCTGGAGACATCACACTACCCAACTTAAAGCAATACTATAAGGCTACAGTAATCAAACCAGCATGGTACTGGTAAGAAAGCAGACATGACTGAACAGAATAAAGAATCCAGAAAAAAGTCTATACACCAACAGCCATCTAATCTTCAACAAACCTGACAAAAACAAGCAGTGGAAAAGGATTCCCCATTTAATACATGGTGCTGGGAGAACTGGCTAGCCATATGCAGTAAATTGAAACTGAAATCTTTCCTTACACCATATATAAAAATTAATTCAAGATGGATTAAAGACTTAAATGTAAAACCCAAAACTATAAAAATTCTAAAATAAAATCTAGGCAATAACATTCAGGACATAGGTGTGGGGCAAAGATTTCATGACAAGAATACCAATAGCAATTGCAATGAAAGAAAAAAATGACAAATGGGATCTAATTAAACTAACGAGCTTCTGAACAGTAAAAGAAGAAATTATAACAGTGAACAGACAATCTATAGAATAGGAGAAAAATTTTGCAACCTATTCATCTGGCAAAGGTGAATCTACAAGAAAATTAAATTTACAAGAAAAAAACAACCCTATTAAAAAGTGGCCAAAAGACATGAACAGACAATTTTCAAAGGAAGATATACATGCAGCCAACAAACACATGAAAGAAAGCTCAACGTTACTAATCATTAGAGAAATGGAAATCAAAACCACAACAAGATGCCATCTTCTACCAATCAGAATGGCCACTACTAAAAAGTCAAAAAACAACAGATGTTGGCAAGGTTGTGGAGAAAAAGAAAGGCTTTTACAATGTTAGTGGGAGTGTAAATTAGTTCAACCATTGTAGAAGACAGTGTGGCGATTCCTCAAAGACCTAGAAGCAGAAATATAATTTGACCCAGCAATTCCATTACTACGTATTTACCCAAATCATTCTACTACAAAGATACATGCACGTGTATGTTCATTACAGTGCTATTTACAAGCAAAGGCATGAAGTCAACCTAAATGCCCATCAATGATCGATTGGATAAAGAAAATGTGATACATATACACCATGGAAAACTATGCACCCATAAAACAGAACAAGATCATGTTCTTTGCAGGGACATGGATGGAATTGGAAGCCATTATATTCAGCAGGAACAGAAAACCAAACACTGTATGTTCTCACTTATAAGTGGGAGCTAATCAATTAGAACACATGGACACATGGTGAGGGACAACACACACTGGGAAGCTGTGACGGGCTATGGAGAGGAAAAGCATCAGGAAAAATAGTTAAAGGATGTTGGGCTTCATACCTGGGTGATGGGATGATCTGTGCAGTAAGCCACCATGGCGCACATTTACCTATGTCACAAACCTACACATCCTGCACATGTACCCCTAAAATTAAAAGTTGAAAAAAATAAAAAATTAATAAACTAAAATTATGTCAGGGAATGCTCTAAGGCAGAGGTTCTGAACCATGAGTTTATTTTGCCCTCTAGGGACATTTGGCCATGTCTAGTGACAATTTTGACTGTCACAACCTGGAAGGTACTACTGGCATCTAACAGGGTCCCTCTTCTGCAACAAGAAAAAGAAATCACTTGGCACAAAATATCAAAAATGCCAAAGCTGAAAAACCCTGCTCTAAATCTCCTATTTTCTAAGATGTCAGACACAAAGAGAATAGAGTATGACAAGTTCTAATCCAAGAGTCAGAAAATCTTCGTTCTCATTTCAGCTCTTCCGTGTGGTTTTGTCCAGGTCATCAATGCTATCTGAAATTCAGTTTCCTCCTTAATAATATAGGGATAGCAAAAGTTGTTCCATTGTCCAAATGATTCCTGGAAGGATTAGCTGTAGATATCTGAAAACCATTTAAAAGGTCAAGAGTTCATCAATGCTTTAGTTTTAGAAGTCACAATTGAAAAGAAAAATATGCCTTTGATGAAATGGTTATCAACAATTATTATTCAATGTTATTACTAAATAATAGATTCAACAGTAAATAAACAGGAGAGAAAATCAGTTCCAGCTAATGTATAACATGATTACTATACCCAGATTTTCTGGGGCAGGCTCATAACCTAATGGTCACTCGTATGTTCTTAAAATTACATAAATTCAGTTTACAAACTAAATCTCCAATGGCCTTTTTATCAGATACGGCCTAGAAGTCTTTTGTCATACCCTGAATCTCAATTTTTAGTTCAAATCAGGAACGATTGTAGATGCAAGTAAAATATGCCTGCCCTCAATTTTTATTCTACTCTTGGTTTCAAATGGAGTAACTGGCCCAGAGTTAGTGTTTAATGATTATGTGTTGGTTGGTGAGCTGAAAGAATATAAAAAGAACCACACACATATGCTACCATTTACTCAGCCAGGCTATGATATCGCTGAGAGAAACCCATGTCTTCTTTGTGTATTTTCAAAGAATAGCACATAAATATTACTAAATAAAAAATGCCGGATTAATATCAAAATTACTAAAAAATTTCTTGAGTAAAATTTATGCCAAGTATAGTTTATGATAAATATAGGAAGGTATTCATGAGACAATTTTATGAGAAACATAGAGGTTGCAGACTTCCTCCAGCTAAGAAACATGTTAGACAGTTATTTAAACACTTAAAGCACTGAAGATGACAATACATAGGCAAATATCAAATTTATCACAGTCAAGTCATCGTTCAAAGGGGGTAAAGACCACTGTGGCTCTCATAAAAGGATTTAATCAAAGCTGTCTGTCATGATCCAGAAAGTTCTATGGAAGAAGTGGGATTTGACCCAGGACTTACGAAATTTGGAGAAGCTATAGACAGGAGGGGGACTGAGCCAAGCAAAACCTGACTCAGGAATATAGGATGAGCCAGCATTGCTATAATTCTATCCTTCTCAAATAGACCTAGGAAATTTCATACTATTTTTTTAATAAAATCTTTCAAACATAGAGAAAAAGCTTAAAGAAAAATAATAAATTCTTACATTCTTACAGATAAAGAACACTTTAAAAATTGTCTATACTAGCTTCAGAATGGTAATATATTAAAGAACTAAAACATTACCAACGCATTTGAAACCACGTCTCTCCCAACACTGACCCGATGACCCTTCCATACTTTTCCCAGTTAGTATCTTATAAAATTAGTATCCACTTTGAAGTCTGTATTTGTTTACTTTTATAATATTCGTGAGCATTCATTTAAAAATAAATACAACTTTTGAGTTGAAAAAATAATTAATGGGATCATAACAATTTATCCTTCTATGATTTGTATTATTTCCTAAACATTATGTTTTCCAGTTTTCCACAGTGCTATGTATATTTTCAATTCAATCATTTTTAGAGCTTTGTGGTATTTATTCCACCAATATATTAAAATTGCTTTATTCATTTCCTAATAATGAACATTAAGATTATTTCTAAGCTTTGGTAGCCTCTTTGTTTGAATTAAAGAATAATGTTGCCAGAAAAATTCTTGTGTATGTATGACAAATATGTGTGGTAAATTCTTGGAAATATAATTGATGAATTATAAAATATGCATATCCTGAAGCTTAGCAGATACTGAGAAACAACTATCCAAAATGGTGGTACCAATGAACATCCCCACCAGTAAGTATGAAGCATTTACATTGCTTCACATTTTTGTCAATGCTAATATTATTGGGTGTTTTAATTCTGCCTGTGGAATGGATTCAAATCTCATTTTTTTCCTACCAGAATTAAATATTGCTTATGTATGTGTTGGCCATTCCAGTTTCCTCCTCTGAGAATCAATGGACTATATCCTTTTTTTATTGGGCTTTCTTTTCTTGTAGTTCTTTATATTGTACATAAATCTTTTATTATTTGCATGGTAAATAATTTTACAGAATTTGTGTCCTGCCTTTTTACATTCTTAAAGTGCTTTTTATATACTTAGACATATTTTAACTTTATTTTATAGTGATTTTTACAAAGGCAAAATGAATCTATTCAGAAACAGTTGCTGGAGAAGAGGGTGGAAGGAGAAGAAAACTAGCAATCTTTCAGTAGCTGCCTTACAGCAGGCAGTTTACAAACTATCTCTGTCAGGTTCCCTAGAAGCAGAGTATGAGATGGGGATTCCAACTGATATGGGAAGTGCCGTCAGGAGTCTCAAGGGGAAAAGTCAGGCAAAGAGGTGAGTTCAGGGGAAGTATCACCTCAGCCTGACCTGATGGGGAACTTTGAAGTACAAATGACATCACAGAGTTGTCCCACCTAAAAGCAAGGGACTTCACATTATATTGGTCCATTTTCATGCTGCTGATACAGACACAGCTGAAACTGGGTAATTTATAATGAAAAAGAGGTTTAGGGCCGGGCACGGTGGCTCACGCCTGTAATCCCAGCACTTTGGGAGGCCGAGGCAGGTGGATCATGAGGTCAAGAGATTCAGACCATCCTGGTCAACATAATGAAACCCTGTCTCTACTAAAAATACAAAAAATTAGCTGGGCATGGTGGCACGTGCCTGTAATCCCAGCTACTCAGGAGGCTGAGGCAGGAGAATTGCCTGAACCCAGGAGGCGGAGGTTGCGGTGAGCCGAGATCGCGCCATTGCACTCCAGCCTGGGTAACAAGAGCGAAACTCCGTCTCAAAAAAAAAAAAAAAAAAAAAAAAAGAAAGAAAAGGAGGTTTAATGGACCCACATTTCCACATGGCTGGGGAAGCCTCACAATCATGGTGGAAGGCAAAAGGCACATCTTACATGGCAGCAGGCAAGAGAGAATGAGAGCCAAATGAAAGGGAAAACCCGTTACAAAACCATCAGATTTCATGAGACTTACTCACTATCATGAGAACAATATGGGGAAAATTGCCCCCATGATTTAACTATCTCCCAGAGGGTCCCTCCCAAACCACGTGGGAATTACGGGAGCTACAATTCAAGATGAGATTTGGGTGGGAACACAGCCAACCCATATGAGGCATTTTGAACCTCCAAATCAGTTAGTTATTAGTTGCAAGCTCCTGTAAACCTCCAAACCCAGGAAGAGTGAATTACATTTCAGAAATTTCCAGAGAAGGTGGTTTGCCTCAATAGAGTGCAAAGGTGTGTTCCTGTGAACTGTTAGCAACCAGAAGTCATGTGAACTGCAGAATGGGCATCTGCCCCTTCCCTAAAGAGAGCTGGGCAAGGTGCCAAGCAGCATCTACTATATAGGAATTAAATTGCTTAATTTAGCTTTTTCTGACTCCAGAACTTGTGTTCTATATAATTTGTCATGGCAGCTTTTCTATGAAAGTTCCTGCTTGGCACCTTCACCAGTTAATAACAGGCTAAGCCTGGGAAGCTTCCCATCTGCCCATTGGTGGCTATGGTTGCCTTCATTTGTTACCAAGAGAGGACAGAGTGAACAGATTGAGCACCTCATTAGCACCATAGAGAACCTTTTTCTGGAAAATGGCAAAAAAAAAAAAAAAAAAAAAAATCACCTCCCTGCACACAGTTGAGGGACCTGAAGGAATCCAGGATCACTTTAAGAAACTACATTGTGGAAAAGACAAATCCGTTTTATGTCTTGATGTTAGAGAAAGCTTCTGATTTCATATGTGACTCTTTTTCTAGTATCAGAAAAAGTTGACTGGGGAGAAATGGCACCAGCCCTCCTTATAAATTAAAGGTCAGTAGAGCTGAGGTTTTAACCCTGTCACCTTGCTGCAAATAGAAATTGTCATGGAACTTTGGGCATGTATCGTTACAGGGAAGGTCTGCACGGTTCAGTGAGAAGCTGTTCATCTTTGTGCTTAATGTTATGAAGCTTCAAAGATGCCCCCCCCCTCCATCCATCCCACTACTAATTCCACTCCCTGCTCTGCCAGGCTCTGTGCTAGGTGCTTTCACATATGTTATCTCATTTAATAGAGCAAGTGATCTAGGATCTAGGAGCCTTCCGTGCTGCCAGGTGCTTTCCCCCAAGACAATTTGCTCACGAGCCAGCCTGCCATTTATAAAAGCAATAGACAAAAAAGTCTTGCCAGATGGCTTGGGGATCTGAAAGAGCAGGAAATGTTTTTACACAATATGTTCTGTTGGGTTACCGACAACAGAAGCACTAAAGCAAGGTGACTGAGACGGTAGTACTTGCAGGGTTGCAATGAGTTCCATTTGTTCCCTGCAAACAATGTCCCTGAACAACAGTCAGGACTATGAGACTCTGAATTACCCCTCCTTTTCCAAATGACACTTTGTTTTCTGCATAGCACAGAAAGATGACATTGAGGCTGTGCAGTATTTGCAAAGTGGCTGTTCCATTGTAAGCCTACATACTGCAGTGATCGGTATTCAGAGCTCCAATAAAGCAGGGCAAAGTTAAGTGGTAGTAAAACTGAAACAGAGCTGCAGAATGGAAAGGAATCACAAACCAGGCACAATTATACTCATTTTTATATCAGTCCCTTAAATTTTAATGTCTTTTACTGGCCCCTGAATAAATGAATTATACAAGATTCATAACCACTGAGATGAATTTTGGCTTTCTCTAAAATTCTCTAGTTTCACAGAGTTGATGCAGTGGACAAGGGAAGAAAAAAATATACTTGAAAAATATTGCACGGAAGAAACCCAAAGGTAAAAAATGCTGCATATGTAAAAGATACGTACAAATCCAGGCTGATAAGGAAGATGTTGAGTGAAATTTAACACATCAGCTTTTATCGACAACTTCATTTTTATTTCTGACACCTCCAGGAACACCACTGCTTATGGAAATTGCCAACACTGGGTCCTCCTGTTATTAACTTGGGGACCGCATATATTACCTAACTCTTTATAACTAGTATTATTTAGTCATCTCAAGCTGTTCTACATTCTCAGTCTGTTTGTACCTAGTGTCACAAAGGAAATACATTCTTTTTTGTATAAATTTAAGGGATACAAGTGCAACTTTGTTGCTTGAATATATTGTGTAGTGGTGAAGTCTTGGCTTTTAGTATAACCATCACCTGCACAATATACACTGTACCCCTTAAGTAATTTCTCATCACCCTTCCCCTGCCTGTCCTCCCCAACCCTTCTGAGTCCCCAGTGTCTATCATTATCATTCTACATACTACATCCATGTGTACACATTATTTATCTTCCACACTGAGAACATGCAGTATTTGACATTCTGTTTCTGAGTGGCTTCACTTTTAAGATAATGGCCTCCAGCTCTATTCATGTTGCTACAAAAGACACGATTTCATTACTCTTATGGCTGAATGGAATTCCATTGTATATATATAAAACACATCCTCTTTAATCACCCATTGGCGGACAGTTAGGTTGATTCCATATCTGCCATTGTGAATAGTGCTTCAATAAACATACACATGCAGGTGTCTTTTTCATGATATGATTTCTTTTCCTTGTAGATCCTCAGTAGTGGGATTACTGAATCTAATGGTAGTTCTATTTGCAGTTCTTTGAGAAGTCTCCATACCATTTTCCACAGAGGTTGTTGACTCATTTATTTACTTCCTCATAACTGGCTAAGCATGTGAACTTTCCGCCATCCACTAACATCAAGTTGTTTATCCTCTCTGTGCTTCAATTTCTTCATCTCTAAAAAGTAGTCACAGTCTTGTGATTTTCTACTCATAAGATTATTGTGAGGGTTAAATATGATAATCTTTGTAAATCCACATGTACAATGTCTGCTATACAATAACCATGTAATGTGAGCCATCATTGTTATTTATTCCTTCAACAAATATTTTTGAGCACCTACCCCATCTCTGATCTCAGAGCACTTACATTTATTACAGCTTTCTTTCCTTTTCCTGACTCTCAGAAATAGCTAGGTAAAATGGCGAGGTAAGAGAAAAGCAAGGAGCTAATTTTTATGAACAAATTTCATAGCAAGTAAACTGACAGAATATATGAGCATGTGTTAATACTGTTATTAGTAGTCTTAATAATTATAATACCTTTATCTTAATGAGTACTTACAGAAACATCTGTGATCTTTTTTACTCTCCACTTAAATTTTAGCAGTGCTTCTTTCATTGCAGTTATTTTTTGAATCTTTACAATTTTACGTTTTCTTCCTCATATTTGGTATCTCTGGTTCCAGAATGATGAAATGGCTATTTTTTACCGATCTGCCTATCTATAGGTAGGTAGGTATAAATCTACCTATAGATAGGTAGATATAAATAGATGATAGATAGATAGATAGATAGATAGATAGATAGATAGATAGATAGATAATGTAGACATTAATTGCATCTTAACTGTTGTATATCTGACAAGTCGCTTGAGGCAGCCTGTAATAAAATCAGTCAGATTGAAAACTTTCAAATGAAACAAAAATAATATATTTTATAGGGGATAAAAGCAGTGAGAAAGAAACTGTATTCAGAGAGTTCTTCGGGGAAGATACAATATTTCTGCTCAATATTTAGTTCTGATATTCCTGAAAAACAGGGAAAATAGAGGGAAAAAAAGATGGATCATATGACTTACTGTCTAGAAATCATACTTGTGGGGATTCGGTGGGAGAAACAATTTCTTTTTGTTGTTGTTTTATGGCTTTAAATTCTGGATTAATTTATCAAACAGGATGGTCATCATAGAAGGGGTTTGAGTGACATAGTAAATTACGTCCTCCACAGTAACCCTCACTCTACCCCGTAAAAGGGCATTCCCAAGTGTCCTTGTAAAATCTCCCTTATTGGTCTATCAAGGCAATTCCACCAGAAGCCCAAGGAACGTGGAGCAGGTGACTTGAATTAAAAATAACATGTCTAGAAAACATGAAGGAAACAAGCATGAATGAATTCCTCAAAGTTTCATTACCCAATGTCAAAATTTTACCTGAGTTTTTAACTAGAGGAGGTGGCAGTCAAATCAAGACTGACGTCTTAGGGGAGAATCAGGAGTGCTTCTCTTCCATGCAGTCATCGCAAGAAGTGTGAACTAGTGTCCACAGGCCAAGCTTGCAGAGAGCGAGGTGGTCACATACATGAGTCACACTTATTGCTGTCACTTTGCTAAGAAAACTGCACGTATCATCTTTCATGCATTCAATGTCACATTGTTTCTATGTTTTTTTGTTGTTATAATTATTATTATTAACCCACTGTAAGTGAAGAATTGGGAGCAGAGATAATTTAAGTAGCCTTTCCTATGCCATACAGCTGATATATCACAGAGCTGTGATTTGAATTCTGCACCCCAACTCCAATATAAATATTTTTTCTACCTCTAAACTTTTCCCAGAACTTTTCTACTCTGACCATATAATATGAGCCATCATTGTTCTTTATTCCTTCAACAAATATTTTTTTAGCTACCATGCCCTGATGGCTAGGTAAGATGGTATTTTTAAATTTTTTTTTTAATTTTAAGTTTTAAAAAATAAATACATTGTAGTCATACCCTTGGTGAGAAAGTATAGCACAAAGATGAGCTCAGATTTCGAGGACTTGACTTCAAGCTATAGTATCTTCCAATTGTTAATTATCCTCTCTGAATATAGTTTTCTTCATCCTTAAGGTGAGCAAAATAATAACTAAGTGCAATGATGTTATAAAAGTAAGAAATAATGATCATGAAGCCTCTGGAATGTAGCAGGGACCCAAAAATGAGAGCAACTAAGTTGGATTTAAGATAACCTCTGGTCTTCGTTGTCAAAGGCAGCAGTACTTTTCTCAGAAAGTAGCAATGGATCTGCTGAAGGACTAGAGATGTGAAAAGGTATGTAAAACATCCTGAATAAAGAGAAAAGGAGAAGAGTAAAGAAGGAAAAGTGCGTTGATTAAACACCACTATGAGCTAAGAGATTTGCTTATATCCCATGTAATCATTCCAGTAACACAATATAGAAGATGCTACATTATTTTTTCCCAGAAAACTAAATGGAGACTTAGAAAACTTTTTCTCCAGTCTCTCATTGTGTTGCCCAGGCTGGATGCAGTGGCGAGGCTTAGAAAACTTAATCAATTTTTGTTTGGTGTATTCAGCATACGGCAAATGACAGAACTGAGATTTAAATTCAGGTTTCCCTGATCCCAAACCCATTGCACTGACCCATCCTACGTGCACCTCAATTAATCAGAAAACAGGCTCACAGGTAGATGAATGAATGTTCCATATTTTTAAAATAGCAGTAGAGATCCTGGACAACTAATTCTGCCCCTGTCTCTGCCGCTAACTAGATATGCAACCACTTCCTTTCTCTTAGTCTCAGTTCCCCCATTTCTGAAATAAGGCAGTGAGCCTACATGATTTCTAAAGCCCTTTTCAGCTCTAACATTTTATGATGATTCTTTCCCCAAAGAACCCTTCTGGCAACACAGAACGAAGACATAGCACATATGTATAAAAGTTCCTCCGTTTATATTAAATTCCACATTCCTGCAGGGATATGTAATGTCTGTTGCCCTTCATTCGACTCCATACTCCAATGTTTGTTTACAATCATCAGAGCGTGAACAGCTATTTTTAAACCTGGCTTTTCATGTAAGAAGGTTAAAACTCAAACTGAATTTGATTTGTTAGAGAATGCAAATCCTCAAGATTATGACAGGAAAAAAAGAGAAATGTAAGTCACTTTAATTACCCTTTGACTCTTTTCTCTCCCCACCCCCATCCTCAAAATTCCACTAGCAAACATGCCATTGGTTAAGCTAACTGTATCCAGGGCAGAAAGTGCTGTTCATTGGTGGCTGTCTAAAGTCTTGAGGTTGTTTACTTTCCATTTTTCTTTGAAACAACAGGAAATAGTGTTTTAGGAGCTGGCTTGGGAGGCAGCAAATCCAAGGCTTTGCACAGCTGGCTGAAGTGAAACATCTAGCAGTCTTATTCAACTGAGTTTTTATCCACCATACTTGCCTTTAAAAAAAAATACACTGAAGTCAGACAGATGCCAGTCCACTGTTTACTAGTGATCTGGCAGAAAGCCTGGCACATAGTAGGAATATAATGTGCCTGCTCCCTTCTTTCACTAACATGGATTTTGTTCTGCTTTGCTTTTCATTTGGGGCCCATCTGTAGACCCTCCTGTGGAACTTAACCTCCCTGAGAGCTGAGATTGTTTGGTTGTCTCCCTATCACTACAGCCTAGAAAAGTATTTGGTTCATAATAGTTTCAATAAGTATCGAACGGTATTTATCTTTCTAGAACCTTGAGGAATCGCTACAAAGTCTTGCACAATGGTTGAATCACTTTACACTCCCACCAACAGTGTAAAAGTGTTCCTACTTCTCCACATCCTCTCCAGCATCTGTTGTCTCCTGATTTTTTAATGATTGCCTTTCTAACTGGCGTGACATGGTATCTCAATGTGGTTTTGATTTGCATTTCTCTAATGACAGTGATAATGAGGTTTTTTTTCACGTTTGTTGGCTGCATAAATGTCTTCTTTGGGTGGGGTCTAAGGGAGGAATAGCAGGGAGTGGGGAGATTGGGGAGGTATACCATTAGGAGAAATACCAAACGTAGATGATGGGGAGATGGATGCAGCAAATCACCACCATGGCACGTGTATACCTATGTAACAAACCTGCATGATCTGCACATCTACCCCAGAACTTAAAGTATAATAAATAAATTAAAATTTTAAAAATAAATATCTAATGATGTATTAAGAGTTTACATTACTAGAGTACTTTACAAAGGAATTCAAGAAGTATTTTACAGAATTATTGCATAAGATAGGGACAGTAGATGAGCATGGGATTCCTTTGAGGAGTTAAAAGTGTTCTAAAATTGATTATAGTAATGACTGCACAATTCTGTGAATATGCTAAAAAGCATTGAGTTGTGCACTAGTGAATTGTATGGTTTGTGAATTATATACCTCTATAAAGGTTTTTTGTGTTTGTTTGTTTTGGTTTTGGTTTTGGTTTTGGTTTTGGTTTGAGACAGGATCTTGCCCTGCCACCCAGGCTGGAGTGCTATGGTGCAATCATAGCTTACTACAGCTTCAATCTCCTGGACTAAGGTGATCCTCCTGCCTTAGCCTCCTGAGTAGCTGGGACTACAGGTGTGTGCCACCACGCCGAGGCTAATTGTTTGTTATCTTTTGTAGTGATGGGGTCTTGCTATGTTGTCCAGGCTGGCCTATAAAGTTATGTTTTAAGGAAATGTTTTAACTGTTTTAAACTGCATGTTCCTTCACACTCATACTGGAAATTGACACCAATGATTTGAATAAATTGTTAGCAGCTGATAACCAAATGAACTGGGAAAAACGGATTAGAAATAAGAAGAAATACTATATTGTATTCAAGAAAGACATGCCCCCACTGTTCTTTTTTAACTAAGACAGTCTTTTTCCCTCCCTGAATTTAGACTCCTCTCAAAACAAGCCTGAAAAATATAGCAAAAATGGGTGAAACAGCCAGTAAGACAGAACAGCAAGCCTGTCTTTTTCATACAGACTCCTTCCATACCATCCTGTAACATGCTGTGATGTGAGAAACCCTTGGTCTCCAACATAGCTTCTGAACTCATGAGTTTTCCAGATTGCCAGAAACTTCAGAGTCCTGATTATCTGACCAACTCTTTCACAACAGAAATCACATACTTTGTGTAAGGCACATACACTCGGCAGGCATATTTTTAAATAACTCATTCAGACTCTCAACAAATATTTACTGTCTAGTACTCACCAGACATGGGCTAAGTGCTGCAGACTGTAAGATAAGACTGAGAGTTAATATTTATTAAGTATGCCACGTGCTTCCTAGGTATTAACCTTGTTAATTTTCCTAAAAACCATTTAAGGTAAAGATTCACATCATCATCAACCCCATTTGAGAGATTAGAACACTTAGACCCAGTAAGGTCAAGTAACTTGCTTATGGTCACACCACCAGGAAGTGAAGGGTCTAGCAGTATGCCAAGGCAGCGTGGCTCAACAAAGCCTATCCCGCAAACCTCTCCTCTTACTGCCTCCCTCATCAAGGAGAGGGCATGCCCAATCAGGGAGCAAACACTGAGTTGCAGTACATGATGAGTGTCCCATCTCAGGGAGGAACCAGGTAGAGTTGGAAGAAATATAGAGCGCGCATATTAACTAAATCTCAGAAGTTTAGAGCAAAGCAAAGCAGCAGAAGTAATTTTCTCAACTCTATTTTCTTTAAGATGAGGGAAATGAAGCTCCGAGAAAGGCTACAACTTGTTCAATGTCTCACAGGTTAGTCATTATTGAACTTGATCCTACGTCTCTTAAGTTTCCCATATGACTCTTGCATGCATTCACACATTTATTCAAAAATATTTGTGCCTGATACTATGCTCTTTTCACCATATCCTACTGCATGTGCTAATTAGAAATGCTGAAAAGTTATTTTAAGCAATATTAAAAAGCAGACATGATTTCATATTTAATTATGTAAAGACTATATTGTCCAATGGCAATTTTACAAATGCATTATGTAACTCTTATGAGGCATGGAAATGAGAAAAAGAGGGAAAAAGAAATCAGAGAGCTAAATTTCCTACACTTGGAGCTAATTTGTCTCTACTGTTTCAGGCAGTCTTCCAAACAATCCCACTGGATGCTAGTACTTGCCATTTTTTCTAGTGATGTAAGAGGCTCAAAATACTTAAAATTTTGCACAAAGTTACAAGTCTAGTAAGCAGGAAAATAATTTACATTTGAGCCCTTCTTTTCCTGACTTTAAAGCTCAAATTCTTTTTCACTTCTCAGCTGACTTCCAAGCTCAATGTAACTGGAAAAGTCAAGTATTTCTGAATAGAGTGGATTCTCTGATCTGAAGCATGAATCATTCGGCAAATTACAGTTAGGTTCAAAGTTCCATAAAGACAGTAGACTGGAAAAAATAACCTTTATTCCTCCCAGGCCTACCTATCTACAAATATAAAATGTCGTCTTCAAACTCTCTATTTTAGTTATCTTTTTTTTTTTTTCCTTAGACACACAGCTTTAAAACGTCTTCTTTAGCACAACCAGCTGCCATGGAGACATGAAAGCAGATGACCAAGGCAAAAGATCTTATCGAGTGATTTTTAATGAAGGCTTCTTCCCTGAATGTCAAGTATAGGAGGTGAGTCAAAAATGGGCATTTCCAAATGTTAAAGAAAGCCACAGACATCCTAAGGCACTTAGATTTTTCAATCAGGTCCTTCTTTGTCCATGCCAAAGGTTACCCTGAGAAAGGGCTCGATGACAGAAATTATCTTTCAGTGGCTCAAGGCTTTTTGCATTTTCCTTATTTCCTTTCCAAAGAGTTTTCTTAAGTCAGTGGTTAGTATATTTCTCCTGATATAAGGAGAAATAACGTTATAACAAAGATGGTAAACATATATTCTCTTTTACATTTTTGAATGATAATATAATTAAAACTTGCAAAGCGTTATTTATTTTGGTTTACTTCAGCTATTATTTATTTCAAAGGTTCCTTAGCTGGCCTACACATTGGAATCACTGGGGAGCTTTAAAAAAAATCTCACTTCCTGTGTCCTACTCCTTTAGGATTGTAATTGAGATGGTCCCTGAGCTTTAGAAATTTTAAAGATCCCCAGGTGATTCTAATGTACAGACAAGTTCAAGGACCCCATTAAATATGGGTCTCATCATTAACTAATTCACCAACTCTAGGGAGAGGGTAATTGAGGTTCCTGTACCCATGCCAAACTTCTTTCATAGCTCCCCAAAGCTTAATGTAGGGAAGGAGGAAGAGCCCATAACCCGTTACTGGGCCAGCCTCCATTTGGTTTGGAGTACAAATGATTGATTGATCTTTTGAGACTATGCTAAGAGAGGCAGTATGAACAACTGCATCTTAGTACAGTGCATGATAGGAAGGAAGAACTGATCCTTCAGCTTTGTGTTCCACAGGGCCTCAGAGTCAAAACGGAACTCATGCATGAGGCAAGAGGAATGCAGGTGGAGCATGAGCTGAGGTGCTGTTGAGTTGTGCTGAATGAAGTTAGTAGGAGCCCACACACAACTGGTTACCACAAGTATGATGTGGTTAAAATTAGTAACCAAATGTCTTGAGACAGGCAAAGCTGAGAGGATCTAAAGTGGTTTATTTAGAGGGATCCAGCACTGGTGAGAAAGTTTGGCTAATCTAAGCAGTTCAGGTCATTTTAGCTGTAGGCTGGTGAGCAGTTGTAGTCATGTGCAGTGGCTGTTAAGATGACAGCACTCAGGAGCTGCTTGTCTTTCAGGCTTCCTGTCTCAAACCTAGAACAGTGCCAACTACTCATGGCTGATTTGTTATTCTCTCCTCTCTCTTTCATCATTCCAGCTGGACAGGTGAATATTAGGACTCAGGGATTTTCGGGCCTGACTTTTTCCCTTTCTCCGTAGACATTTGTGAGTGTCCGCAGAGTGTGTGCACAGACTAGCAGGAGTATGTGATTCCATGTTGCTCCTGATTCTAAGTCATCTACTCCATTCCAGCTTTGACCAGAGGAGCCTCCACTGAAGGTAATATAGCACTTACTCAGCTATGTTCAAGTAATATTTCTATTACTATTTGGTCCTCATGCAGAATCTTATGGGTGAAATGACAATTGGCTCACATGATTTGGAAATAGCTGGGTCACTGACCATAATAGGACTGAAATCGCACTCTCAAACTATATTACAAACATGTGATAGCATCTACTGTGTTTCCAGGGATGGTGCTAGATGCCAGCGATTTAATAAAAACCAGAGTTCTTGCCCTTAATGAAATTAGAAAGTAATAAAGAAGAAAGATGTGAAAATAGATCATCAAAATATGGACTTTGGTTGTTTATTATAAGGGAGTATAAAGGTTTGCAGAAACACCGAAAACCATTCTGTTTTCCTTGAAGAATCAAAGATGGTATCAAAGAGGCAACATTTTAACGGAGTCATGATGGACGAGTTCTAATAACAGCTTCACTGTAGAACACTCTAGAAAACACAAAATATCTCCAGATCCATCCTCTTAGCATGTAAGCATCTTAAAAGCTAGGACTGGTTTATCGCAGTCACCACTATAATTCCTAAGTATCTCTGGAACACTGAACCCATTACCAATCTTGATTCTCATAGGCTCCCATACACTGGGGAGATGGCAGCAGGGAAGTATTCCAGAGAGAGAAAAATCAATGAATAAAGACAGAAAATTCATAACTCATGATCTCATGGAATTTTGACCTGTAGATATTCCAAGAAGAATCTCAGTAAACCCTGCCATTGGCAATCCTGGAAACACAAAGGAAGAAGACAACCATCTGTCCTATATAACATCTCACAGTGTTACATCTTGTACCTTAGTAAATTCATCAGAGCTCACAATCTGGCTCATATCTTTGTAGATTAATTTTTTTAAATGTTTAAAGAAATCCAGTCACTCGGGGCTATAATTATTCTAGCCTGTGAGACTGCTAGAATGACAATTGGTTAATTTGTAGTAAGAAATTACTATTACAAAAACTATAGCATTAACTTTTCATGGCCAGCCCACTCTACCTTTGCCAATTTAGTAAATTACAGTTACAAATAATTGTCATGGTGTCCAGAACAATCATATCTTCATCATAAGACGGTTTTCTCCCTGTGTGAGAGCAGAAATCGTAACAAGCAGATAGTTTAGTAAGCATGGAATCAGATGTAAAAGAGTTAAAGAACTGAATGCTTAATAGAAGTCAATTAATATAGTCTGATGGTTTTTCCTTTCCACTGGGACATTTGTACCAGTGACATTGGAATATACGACATACTTTGCCACCTTACCAATGGCCCCATGTAAGGAGTTAGAGTAATCAAAGGCCATTAGCTAAGGCACCATCTCCTGAACAGTACTTACTCTTTGTTTCCAATTTTCATTCAAATAAATTGCAATCACATTTTGCAAACCTGGAGGTCATTATATTCCTTCATGATGACCATGACAACTTTGTCTGAGAATGTACTATGGGCTAAACATCTGCATTATCTCATTTAATCGCAATCATGTGCAATATTATTAGTGCAGAAGAGTAAATAGTTCTTAGATCCATTAAATGACTTGCTCCAACAGAAATAGCATTAGATGGTCAAGTGAGGATTCTATCTAAGCCATTTGAAGTCAACACAAGACTTCCACTAGACATTTATGTCCAAAGCCATTCACTTGCATAGAGAAGATATGCATACCTGACCAGATCACTGAAAACATCAGGAAGCTATGACTGAATGGGTCAAATAGTACATGCTGCAGGAGCTCTGAGAAGAGTGACATCATTGTGGGACAAGGTGGGATAGAGGTAAGATTTATTTGTGAACATTTCCTTTCTTCCAGTGGTAGAACTTAAAGGGAAAATAAACGTAAGACATATAAGCCACCCTTCCCCCTTCCAACAACCATAGCAGAACTCTTTTGTCTTAAACCCAGATACACAACCTCAGAATCTTTAGAAAGATAGCAATCCATAGCCATTAATGTCAGTCACATTTAGCATACAACATAGAATCTGTATGCACCATCTCTGACTTGGAGGCTGAATCTACAAAGCACTAAAAGGGCTCAATGAGTTGGTCTCTGGTAGAAAAATAATGATAAATTAAATGAAATCAGGTAAAGCTTTTGTTTGATAAAATTCATGACAACCGAATTTAAACATTAACCTCTGTGTGTGCACGTGTGTGTGTGTGTGTGTGTGTGTGTGTGTGTCTATGTATACTATCCAGAAATAGTCAAGTAATTGCAAAATCATTACTTGATGATCTTTGCAAACAGGAGCAGGTATCTTTTAAGACTCACCACACCTATAGCTAACGATCCACTCCTGAATAAAGCTTACATTGTTTCCTAAAGAAGACCAACACCTATGGACAATATTGTTAGCAAATGAGATCTGCAAGGATCTATTTAGAATTCTTTAAAAAAAAAAAAACAAACAGATCCATGCTTGATTCAACCTCCATAAGAAAAAATAGTTCTGGAGAAAAATGTGAAGGACAAATTTTTGCTAAGTCATGTCTCTACCATATGATTAATCCCACAGAGAAAAAAGGAAGTCCAACAGAGGAACTGAGCCAGCTCATTCTACCCGCTGGATGCCTAAACTCTGAACCCAGGGAAGAAGTAAGATTTCTGCCTCATTTAGTCCTTCCGTTTTGCGGTGTGAGCAACCCAATTGAGTCATAACTCTACTTGTTCATTCATTCAACATACAACCAAAATGTACGGCTTTATCTATGTATGTACTCATTCATACATTTAGCAATTTGGTAATTTATTTAGGAAGCATTTGCCAAACACCTACACTTCAAGCATTCTGCTAACAATGAGGGATATGCAAATAAGAAAACACAATTTCTACCCTTAGGGAGCTCATTGTTTGGTTGAGCAAATGATGACAAAAAGAAAAAGATTGACAACTGAACAAATGATTGAAATACAGTGTGGAAAATCTCAACAAAAAATTGTGCAAAAGGTACAGCAGGGAACACAAATGAAAGAGCCCACAGCTCTTGCCAAAGGCATTCTGTGTATAGAACATTTTTCAAGGTATCTAAGCTTCCCCACACTACATAACGATTTATTTCCAGGTCTTGGGATATTGGAAGAAATGCCATGTCCTCCAGTTTCATGTGAATTCTGCATTCTATCCTTCCTACACTTGAGTCAATTTGATGCTACTTCACCCCACCAGTGCTAGCTCCATTCTGCCCCAATATTAAAAGACAAGAGTGACAGGAAAAGAGGAATTTAGAAGCTCAAATTAAAGGAAGTGGCATGATTAGCACTGTTTATTTGTGTGGCTATGTATCTGGAAACACCAAAAGAATCAACTGAAGTACCATTAAAGTTAATAGAACTGTAAGAACACTGAGGAATTTCTGATGTACAATCAGAAAATATTATGTAAGAATGTAAGATAATCCCATTTAAAATATAGTAATAATAAATTAACAAAGAGTGTCAAAATTTATATTATAAAAGTTTTGAGGGTATCAAAGATTTAATGCCATTCCTTACAGACATTCTTAATAATAAAACTGGGCTTCTGTGAATTAAAAAGACATTGTCCTGTAGAACTCAAGGTAGAAAGGAGCAGTCTCAAAAAGATATGTAGTTGTAGTCTTTGTTCTTAAATAAGTAAATGAATACATAAATAACATTTTTAAAGGGATTATTTCACCTGGGCCCAGACAGGACCAGGATATTTCAAAATGAAAAGAGGCCTTTGGAACCTCCTGTGAAAAGTCAACAAATCTGCTTTGCAACAAACGTGGGTCACTTCTTATGCAATAGAAAGGATTAGTTGTTATGTAAAAATAAATATCCAAAAGAGTGTGCAAAGGAATATTTTCAAAGAATGTTGACTGCAACATTGTTAGTGATAACTAAAAACCTCAAACAACGCATATTTTTTTGTCGATAAGACAACAGTTAAATAAAATAACAATACATAGATACAGTGGAATCCTGTGTGGCTTTATACAACACATTTTTGACCTGTGTGTTTTAACATGGAAAGAGTTCTAGGATTATGTAAGTTTCATTTTTTTAATTTTATTTTCAAATTTGTACTTGTTGTATGTTGAGTTGTCTGAGAAGTAGACTCTCTGATGACAGGGACGTTGTCTCTTTTTTCACTGTTATATTCCCAGCACTCAGAGCAATACCTGGGACATAGTAGATGTACAGTAAGAATATCTTAATTGAGCAAATTCTTTTAAAATACTTAATAATCATTAGGCATAGAGCAAGTTCTTCATCAATGTTACTCATGATTGTTATTTTTCAGGGAACCATGATTGATGTTTGCAACTAGCATTGCAAAACTGGTAAAGGAATTACTACCCCATGAGTTATTACAACTAGCAAGAGAAAGTTGCTTTCAAAACATAATACTGAAATGTTTCAGGGCATGGGTTCAGGGAACTTCCTTACTTGAAAAGTTCTTTCCTGGAATATGGCTCTATTAAAAGACTGACCTACTCAGCACCACAGCTGACATTACATTTCCTTTCTCTGTCCATTCTTGAGACCTTTTTTTGAGACACTTAGGCCTCACTGACTTCCTGTTTCCTATCAATTTGTCACTGTTCCAATGTTCTTCCCTTACTGCCTCCTGCCCTTCCTGGCAGCTCTACAACAAAGAAAAATCACATTGTCTGACTCTCTGGAACACTAACAGAGAACGGCCTGAGCCCAAATAAATTTATTTGGAATGTGTGTTTCTTTATTTTTAGGCTAGCTGCAGGCTTACCATGAACCTGCCATTGTGCTATGAGACATCATACATTACTGCATTTATTCCTTATAACAACCCTGAAGAGTAGGCAGTGGTGTTATTGTGCCCTATTTCCAGACCCAGAACTCAAAGCCTAGAGAGTTCCAGGGAAGGGCAGGGCAGGAGTTGAACCCCAGTCCACCTGACTGTAAAGTGCATGTTTAAATTAGTACCAGAGTTTATTCTATCGTTTCAGTTTCACTGAAAACTCTTCCTCAAGACTGATTATAATGCCAAGTATTTCCTTTGTGGAGAAGGAATGAGTGAGAAGAAACAGTACAAGATGCAGTAAATATAATTTGTCATATGGGACAAAGAAAAACAAAACAGCATCTTGGTAGAGACAGACTTCTGAGGGAAAGGAATGCATTTCTAATTTTACTTACTCAAGATATTAGAATCTTGATTGTCATTGAGTCAAATCCAGTCAGTCTAGAGAAGTGAAAGATGTAGTTTCCTATATTGTTGATGGAAATGTAAACCATTAGAAGCCCTTTGGGAATGTAATTGTACATAACGTGTTGAGAGTCTTATATTGTTCATGCCTATTAACACAGTGATTCTAATCACCATAGCAAAAACTCGAAAATATCAGGAACATTTTTATTGTCTATTCATGTGTCCATTATTGGCTGAGCATCTTTTACTGCAGCAGATACATTCTACAGTGCCAGGGAAGCAAAGTAGAGCAAGAGAGACAAGGATCCTGTCCTCATGAAAATTAATTTCTAGGGAGAGTGACAGATAAGAAATGCATAGTTAAATCCATAATCACGTCAACTATTGATAGATGCTACAAAGAAAATAAGTCAGAGTAAAAAGGAAATGAAACAGGAGCCCTGGGCAGGCGCCCTGAAGGAGGTGGCATTTGACAAAGAAATGAATGACATGAGGAAGCAAACTATGTATTATGTAAAGGCATATGGCTTCAGCAGAAGAGACTGTAAGTGCAAAGTCCCAGAGGTAGGAGCCAAACTTGATGTGTTTGAGGGACAGTCAGAAAACAGTGTGGCAGGGAAGCTGTGATCAGAGCAGAGGTGAGTTTGTTCATTTATTTGTAGTAGAGTATAAATAGCAGCTCGTTAAATGTCCAAAAGTCAAGGCCTAGATGCGTAAATTGTCATATGTTGGAGAGGGCAGAGCAAGATGGCCAAATAGAAACCTATACCCTTCATTCCCCCAACAGGAAGACCAAATGTTAACCACTAACTACACACAAAAAAGCACCATCAAAAGATCCAAAAATCAGGTGAGCAATCACACAATACCTGGTTTGTAACTTCATATCACTGAAAGAGGCACTGAAGTTAGTAGAAGACAGTCCTGAATTATGGACACACCCCTCCCTTCTCCCCAGGCCGCAGCTATGAGGCACAAAGAGCCCCTGCATTTGAAGGAGGGAGAGTGGAATGATTGGAGGACATTACACGGAACTCAGTTTTATGAATTAGAAGAATCAATATTGTTAAAATGTCTATACTACCCAAAGCAATCTACAGATTTAATGCAATCCCTATCAAAATCCCAAGGACATTCTTCACAGAAATAGAAAACATAATCTTCAAATTTATATGGAATCACAAAAGGCCCAGAATAACCAAAGCTAATCTCAGGAAAAAGAATAAAAATGAAGAAATCACATTTCCTGACTTCAAATTACATTACTATGCTATAATAAGCAAAACAACATGGTACTGGCATAGAGAAAGATACAGGGACTGATGGAACAAAATAGAACGTAGAAACAAATTAGAGCTAAAGAGAGTGATGAACTTGTATATTTAGTTCAAAAGATTTCTGGGCAAAGTGCTTAAATTGTGTCCTGGTTTCTTCTCATTGCTTATAGTAGAGTGTGAGTGGGAAAATATAAGTTGACAGAAAAACTGTTAAACAAAAAGAAACCAGGACTTGATGCTTTTGTTAATGCATAAACTCCCCAGATTTAAAAAAAAGAAGAAGAAGAAAGAAGAAAAAAGAAAGAAAAGAAAAGAAAAATTTGGAGTTTCAGTGTCAGAAATGTGTACTCTGAAAAGAAAGTCAAGGATGTGGCTAGACAATCTTTGCCAGTGTCTTAGAAGGATCTAAAGGTTATAGTGTTCAATCACACAAAAAGCTTTTTAAAGAATTGGGTATGTAAATTGCTCATGGGTCCCTTTAGCCATCTCAGCAGAAGCCAAAATAGAGATTAGATTATCTAGGAAAGATTTGTGGAGGTGTTTTTTTACCTAATAAAATGAATTTCATGACATACATAGGAGAATTGTATACCAGCAGAAACACTGCCAGTTGGGATTGAAAGAAACAAATCAGAGATGAAATGAAATAAAAACAATGCTTTCAGAATACCAAAATTCTACAGAAAGGAAATATGCTGATACAATTCCTTAGTTGCAAACACATACTACTTTTTATGAAAAAGGGAAAATTGTAATCCTGGAGCCATGAGTACAGTGGGAAAGGTCATGAGCCTCAGAGAATGATGTCTAGGCCTTAAAAGCTAATTAAGTTTGCCAGGTTAGGTTATTAAATTGCTTGATTCTGATTCCCTTTTATTTTCTCCCTTTTTGTATGGCAATGTCTATGACTATTACTTTATGCCCACCCCATCATTATCTTTCGAGAGCAGAGCACATATTTTCTAATTTCATAGGCCCACAAAAGATATTTTTATCCCAGAATTGATTGAATCTTTCACCCATATACATTTTGATTATATAGATTATAAAACTTGGGACTTTTGAGTTGATGATATTTAGCTGAGAAGGTAAACTTCGAGTTGATGCTGTAATGGGTTGGCATTGGGGGATGCTAAGATAGAGTAAATGTATTCCACATGTGGGATGGTATGCATCTTTGAAAGTCATATGGAAGACTATGATAGGCATAACATGGCCTTCCATCCACGTCTACAGCTTGATTTCCAGAACCTCTGAAAATATTGTCTCTGTGGATAAAGGAACTTTGCAGATGCAATTAGGCTAAGGTTCTCGAGCTGGGAACATGACTATAAATTTTCCACATAGGTCCGGTGCAACCAGAGGGGTCTTTAAGACTAAAAAGGAAGGCAAAAGAGTCAAAGCTGGAGAAAAGATTAGATGACAGAAGTAGCAATTGACGATATTTCACTGCTGACTTTAAAGAGGAAAGAAGGGGTCACAAGCCAAGGAACTGAGGCAGCCTCTAGAATCTGGAAAAGGTAAGAAAATGGATTCTGCCCTAAAGTCTGCTAAAGAAAAGCAATCCCCCCAATACCTTGTTTTTAGCCCAGTGAAACCTACTTCAGACTTTGATATCCAGAAATATAAAATAATACACATATATTTTTTAAGCTGCTAAGTTTGTGGTAATTGTTATAGCAGCAACAGGAATTAATGCAATTCTGGAGCTCCACCTCTACACCCCACAACTTCCATCTTTAGGCATGCTCATACTGGGGTCACAACAGAGATCTCATCTCACACTGAGCCACTGAACTGAATCGAAGGCTTTAACATGATTCAGAGGTACTGTAGGCTACAGACCCATGCAACAGCCACATCGAGCCTATAACAATCACCCTGGGTATCAACCACCTTTGTGCTGTAAGCTAATTGTGAGTGAGTCACAGCCTTGGGAAGGGAGAGAGTGAAACCATGACTGAGAGAAAAGAGTCTAGAGGAGTCTCTTACATTCAAACCATGATGCAATAAGAAAAGATGTTTTATTCTCCTTCAGAGATATGATAACAAGATTCATTAATGACAGAGTAACAGAGGTAAGATTACTGAAGGAAGCACTACAAGACTAAGGGGATGGGAAGAAAGGAGTCCAGGAAAGGCCTGGAAATATTGGCCCCATTACATTTGCAAATCAGAATGTAATTGCACTTGGAAAACAAAATGTTTCTTATAATTGTATTTCCTGTCATGATTTTAGTCATTTCAGAAAAAAAAAAAAAGTCTTAAGCATATCTGGAGAAAATTATTTACGTTAATATAACAAAGGGTGGATAGCTCACTACATAAAAAGCAGGTAGAATCAATCAAGATCAACACAAAAGCCTCAGTAAATAGGTATAAATTAAAGAATTTTGACAAAATTTTGCATATAGTAATTTCAGTTGACTAATAATGAAAAATATATCCATATGTTTTATAATCAGAGAAATACAAGTTAAAACTAGAGTGAGTTTATTTTTTCTATTAAATTAGCCAGAAGGTGCTGTACAGACATACTACTATTCAAGGCAAAGTATTCATAAAATAGCTAATATTTATTGAGTACTATGTCTTAGGAGCTGTCCTAAGTTATTTGCATGTGTTGTTTCATTTTAGACTCATATCTTGTGATAGCTACTATTTTAAATCTCAGTTTAAGATGAAGATAAAACTGACTGAGGGCTGAGGATATTATAATAAATCACTTACTCAGGGTCACAGAGCTGTAAGATGTCCAACACTATTATGGAGCAATAAGAAAATATGTATCAGAAGTCTTAAAATATAAGTGATATTTAACCCATTAATTCTAATTTCAGTGATTATTTTGTTGAATAATTAGATATATTACATTAAACACATTATAAACTGTGGAAAAGACTACAGTTTACCCTTAAATAACACAGGCGTGAACCGTCTGAATCCATTTATACAGGAATTTTCTTCACACCTCTGCCACCCTGAAACAGCAAGACCAACCCTGCCTATTCCTCCTCATCCCAAACCTACTCAACATGAAGATAGCATGGGTGAAGACTATTACGATGATCCACTTCCACTTAATGAATAGTAAATATATTTATCTCTCTTATGATTTTCTTTTTTTATCAGATTATTTTATTGAAATGCTTTAGTACAATGTTGAAGGATCTTAAAATCTTATATTTTAAACCAACACAAGCACTGCAAATGATATATTGCTGAATCTAGCTGATATAGTATCTAACAAAGAAAAGTGATCATATGAATATAAGTTGACTAATGTAATTTAAGTTGGAGGCTAAACAACTTTGGTATATTCATATTTCTCTGGCTCTTGTTTTTGGCCAGATAAATGCCAGGTCCACCCCCCAACCCAATTCAGCAGAATTGGACAGGACCGATGTGTTTGGTGATCTCACTTAAGTTTCCACACCAGGAGCAGCAAGGAATGCACAAATTCTGGGATTAAGCTGCTCCCAAGACAGTCTTCATCACCTTTGGTGACCTGGAAACATCAAATAGTCAAGGTCTGAATTTCCTTTCTAAGTGGCTAAATCCAGTCTAGTTGGGTCATAAATGTATTCTGAAAGACTTTAAAATATAAAGGTGGGGCTAAATAATGATAGAAACTATCAGTTCTTAATCCAGAGAATGGCAATGCAGATTCCAATATCCTTTTAATAACATTTTCTTTTCTCTATTTTACTTTATTATAAGAATACAGAATATAATACATATAACATATAAAATATGTGTTCATTGACTGTTTATCAGTAGAGATTCCAGTAAACAGTAGGCTATTGGTAGCTAAGTTTTAATGGAGTCAAAAGTTATACACACAGTTTCAACTGCACACAAGAGATGGTAACCCCTTAACCTTTGTGTTCAAGGGTCAACTGTACTTGCACAAAAATGTTCATTAAGGAGAAATTCATAAATGTTTGGAAATAAAGTTATTAAAAAATAAGTAAATTGTGTAATATTTATTCAATAAAATGTTATTCAGCTTTCAAATTATTATTAATGAAGAGTTTTTAATAACATAAGAAAATATTTCTGTTATAAATTCCGGGAAAAATTGATACAAATTATATCTACATTGTATTAAACATACATATCAACCACTGTGTCATTTTATGTAAAATGAATAGTATATATTAATATGTTTGTGTCTATCAATATCAAATTTACAATTCGTTGTGCGAGTTGATAAAGGAATTAAGACTCTGAGGGTTTAAGAAAGTTGTCAATGCAAAACTATTAGTGTTAGCGTCAACCTAAATCTGTCTAACTCTACAGTCAAACTGTCCCTACTATTGAAAATTGTTTTTAAAAAGGACTAAAAAAATTAATAGCTAAAAACTGACCCAAACTTAACATTGGTTGCCCTTGGCAGTGAGTGTAGATGAAGATGAGTGTGGGTGTTAAGGATGGCTTTATTTAGTTTATTTTTTAAGGTGTGAAATATTTCAAATGGTACCATGTATTCATCACTTGACTTTTCCCAATTATAACATTATGCTATATTTATCCTATTTTTAAATTAGGCATAATTAACACTCATATCTTTCTATGTCTGTTTTCACTCAATATTATACCTTTGATACTTAACCTTGTTGATAGATAGACCTCTATGTCATTTATTTTAAGTGCTGTGTAGGGATCCATCTGAATCACAATTTATCTATTCATTCTTAATTGATTAACATTGTCTGCTGTTTTATCTCATTTCTATTTCCTTTAGCAAATACATAAAAATTTCTCTTGGGTATGTACCTAGAAATAGAACTGTTGGGTTTTAAAGTATATATATCCTTTATTTATTTGATAGCACACAATTTCCCTTATCTGTATTAGTCAGAATATACTAGCTGTAGTAATAAACAATCTCAGAATTACAGTGATTTCATACAACATATACTTCTCCTTCTCCTTCTGCTGAGCATCTTTTTTTGCTTCTCAGTGCTCACAGAACACGGCTGCCATTCAACATATTTCAAGCAGCTATTAGGGACTAACTGCTATTTTAACTCCCAAGGGAGTCAAATTCCCAAAGGAGAGAGTAAGACAGGCCATCTCAGGTCAAGAATTTATCATTGATCTAATTAGCCAGAACAGCAGGAGTGGGTTTGCAGTTCATAAGAGACTATCACCGCCCATTCTTTGATGAGGGCTGGGGAATGGACAGTTCTCAGAACAGGGCAACTGCAGTTCCAAAGGAAGTCACCCCTAGAAGGGCACAAACAGAAGTCCTCTCTGTCCTCATCTCTACTGAAAATTAACCAGCTTTCTCTTTTGTTGATTTTCCAGAGCTACAAATATAGAAATCTTTCACTTAGATATTCTGCCTCGTGGTTATTATGTGGTAAGTATTTTTAAAACTTCCTTGGGATCATGAATTGTGACAAAGATCACTGAACATCAGATCTCCAGAGGAAGGAAAAAAATAAAGTTCAAGTGGAATAAGAGTAATACATCTGACCTAAAAACCTCTTTCCCAAGCCTAAGCAATTTTAGACAGATGGCCTTTCCAGAGTGATATATAACTTGAAAGACTTTATCTTGGAATGGAAAAAAAAGGAAGTTGTTGACACGTGGCCTTTACTAAGCCTAGTGGCCTATGTTCTAGTCTCACAGGGGCATGTACCAATTATGGTACTTGTCATTTCCACTGCCAACCAGTCATGAACAGAAATCTCATTTGCTGAGTGTATTTCAAAATCCACCTTTCCAGCTGAATTTTCTTTTTTCCTTTGTGTGCGTGTGTCTTTGTGTGCACACACAAAATTTCACAGCCTCGGTGTCTGGACTGGTTTTAGCCACAGACCAATTATATGACCTACAGCAAGTTAATTTTTTAGTTCTTGCTTTTTCTGTAAAATGAAAGGTTTGATTACACTATTTAAAAAGCCCTATGCAGCTTAAACATTCTATAACTATACACGCTCATTAATACATATTTCAATAATGACAATGATCATAAATGATCATGATGGTTGTGATCAAAACAGTGATAACGGATATTCTGTGTTCATTTCATCCCATATATTGCTATAATCTCTTTATATCATTTTCTCATTTGTTCAATCAACTATCATACAAAGTGAATATTGTCTTCATTTACCCAATCAGGAAACTGAAGCATAGACTTAGTGATGGTGAAAGAAGAATCTGAAGCTTTTGATAAGACTGGTGAGCCAGTGGTCCTCCTCAGTCTCCTGGGATTCAGAGCCCAGTTTTTAAAGCATTGTTTACATACCACCCTCTCATATAAGCCTGGTGAAAACTCTGACATAGGTATTAATCTCCCTTTTAAAACTGAGTACAATGAGGCTTTTAGCAATTACACAAATTTTCAGGTGGAGGTGATGAAGTCAGACCCAAAATCAGATAGATTATCTTGTCTGTCCCTTGAGATTAAGAAGAGTTTCTCCAGCTGAGTAACCCAGGGTCTCCATCTGCTATGCTCAATGCCCATCCTCCACAAATAATCCCCCACAAATGACTCTATCTTACCTCTCCTATCAGTTTCCTTAGGTAAAAGTTCCAAGCAGAAGCAGCACCCTCAGATTCCAACCTTGGCCACTGCTCCGTGGCTCACCTCCCTCCGTTTCTGAGCCCCCTTCACATCTGTTCTGCCCTCTGGAATACAGCTTCGGAATCAGAAAACTCCTCCATAATGTGTGTGTCTTCCATCATTCACTTTACCTTCCTGCCTGGACAGAAACCTGGCTCTCCTTCAAGGACATTGCTTCTCCTACAGTTCTCTCAACAGCCACCTCTTCAACCACTCTACAACTATGAAGCAATTAAATACACCACTCTACAACCCCCTTGGTGCTTTTCTGAAATTCCTGTTCCTTTAAGGATCAAGACATTTTCTTTGACCATACCTATCTACTAGTTTCTGTCTTCTATTAAACTCCTAGTTACCCCATTTCATTCATTAATGATATGACATCTGACCCAGAGTGTTTCCCTCAAATTTCCTTCTTCATCATTGTTGACCTCAGTGAGAATATAAATGAGTTATCCACTTGGCTGCTTAGATTTTTGAACTTCCATCTCAAAGTATGCTCTGTTCTACTCGCCTCTGCAACCAACTACGTGTCATCATCACATGACACTTCTCCACTTCTGAAGTCACGGACTCACTATCCTGCTCTCTGATCACAACTTCTCCTCCATCTTTCTAGTCATGTCTTCATATCACTAAACTCTCATTATTGAAATCTAGTGTAAGCTGACCCCACTCCCTAAGCCAGGAGCCATTTTCTGCACTTACTGCTTTCTCCATCATAAGCAGTTTGTATGGCATATCATTTCAATAACTTTTGGACAAAAATATTCCAAACCTTCTACCCCTCCTCCCTCTTTGTCTGTCTCTTTATCACGTTTAACTACAAAAATTCTATCCTTGGTCAGGTGTAATGGCTCACACTCATAATCCCTACACTTTGGGAAGCCAAGACATGAAGATCCCTTTAGCCCAGGAGTTCAAGACCAGCCTGGGCAACAAAGCAAGACCCCAAATTTGCAAAAAGAAGAGCAAATTAACTAGCTGGGCATGGCGACACATGCGTGCAATCCCAGAACTTTGGGAGGCCAATGCAGGAGGGTTGCTTGAGTCAAGGAGCTCAGCCTGGGCACAGTAGTAAGAGTGTATCTCTAAAATAATAATAATGATAAGTAGCTGGGTATGGTGGTGTATGCCTGTAGTCCCAGCTACTCGGGGATTGCTTGAGCCCAGGACTTTAAGGCTGCAGTGAGCCATGATTGTACCACTACACTCCAGCCAAGGTGACAGAAGAAGACCCTGTCTAAAAAGTCCTTTTTCTGTCTATGTATGGGCAGCTAAGCATTGCTGGAGAAAAAGATATAAGCAGATGTATCAGTCAAGGTCTTAGCAAGAAATACAGAGTAAACTCAAAATTGGGTAATTTAGGTAAAACTTAATAAGGCTACTATTCACAAAGCTGTGAGAACTGCTTTGGAAACCCCAGAGGGGAGCTTGCAGTACCAGGACTAGCAACATCCAGGGTGAATTTATTATACCAAGGTCTGAGAGGAGATAGGGGAGAAACAGTTACCCAAACCCAGAGACTCTGCAACCTGAGTAGACCCAGGATCTTCAGCTGAAAGACACAACTAGACTCTGGCAGCCCCCACAATGAGAAAACCAATACAATCAAGACCACAATCTTCTTTTCCTCCCTTCCTCTGATCTCCTGCTAGTTATTCCCATGGACAAAACCTCCCAAAAAGCAAAAGAGATGGTCAACGTAGCAGTACAGGCAGGCTCTGGAGGGTTAGAAGTGAGTTTTGAGGGGCAAACAAGTTGTTAAGCACAGTGAGTACATTGGAGCCATCCCACAACCTCCACTGCACCTTGGGAATATTTATACGTTTCTCTGACTGATACTTTCTCCAACTTTTCACAATTGTTTCAAAACTCCGCTATTTCTCTTTAGAACTCCACTTCCCACTCTTTTGCCTCATTTCACTCTCAGCAGATGACCTGGCATGGGGTTTCTCAGTGAAAACAAAAATCATTCAGACATCCCCTAGCTTCCCTGTTACAAATCTACAAAAGCTTCCTAACTTTTTTTTTTAACTCTATTCTTGCATTAATAGAAGAGCAATTTCTCTTGTTCGAGACCCTTCTTTTTTCTTACACACTGGGTCCCATTCCTTCTCCTCAGAAGATGTTACACCGTCAACAATCTATTTTCTCCCTATATAAAATCTCATTCTGCCAGATTCTTTCCCATCAAGTTCAATATACTCCAATACAGCCCATCTTTTGAAAAATGTGTTGCAACCACACATACTCTTCTGGTAAGAACCAGCTACAGTTCCCCCTTTCCTAGCTGAGCTTTTCAAAAAAATTGTGTAGGCTTTGTATGGACACAGGTCATGAACACTAAGTTACATTCCTGAAACGAGCAGCAGTGGAAAGTGAAGCAGATGGATCAGCTACACGGATTCAACATTTCTGAATGGAAGGGGCGACTTATGGGAGTGGAGCATTTGTAGTTCATTGAAGATCTGAAGATCCCTTTTCCTGTATTCTCCTTTGGCCAGGTCTCTCCTCAGACCTCCTCCACCCCTATCCGAGGTAATCACAAAGAAATGAAGTTTCCACTGCTTTCCATCATAACTATTAGCTTTGAAAGTTCTCAGTAGCCCATATTTTCTTTTCTTTTTTTTTTTTTTAATTGCATTTTAGGTTTGGGGGTACATGTGAAGAACATGCAAGATTGTTGCATAGGTACACACATGGCAGTGTGGTTTTCTACCTTCCGTCCCCTCACCTGTATCTGTCATTTCTCCCCATGCTATCTCTTCCCACCTCCCCACCCCTCCGTCCCTCCCCCATTTCCCCCCAACAGACCCCAGTGTGTAGTGCTCCCCTCCCTGTATCCATGTGTTCTCATTGATCAACACCCACCTATGAGTGAGAACATGTGGTGTTTGATTTTCTCCTCTGGATAGGGAAAATGTGGTACATATACACCATGGAATATTACGCAGCCATCAAAAACAATGAGTTCAAGTCCTTTGTAGGGACATGGATGAACCTGGAAACCATCATTCTCAGCCAACTGACACAAGAGTAGCCCATATTTTCAATCACCTTGTCCAAGTCACTCTTCTTCCCACAGGGACTGCTGCTGATTTTCTGTATTGGAAGCGTAGCAGTTTGGTTGTGGCTGCAGATATAGATTCCATTGGCACCTTACATTTCATTAAGGCTGTGTCAGTCGTCCATTTCTAGAAGTGCCCTTCCAGCACAAATAGTGAGGGCAGGCAGGGAGGGCAGCCTCAGCTACAGCTGCACTTTACTTTCTTCTCATCATTCCCTGCTCCTTCCCCTTGCCAAACCCACGTTCACAAACTCTTACTCATTTTTCAAGAACCAACTGAATTCCCACCTAACTTTGAAGTACCCCTCAGCTTCCCCAGGATTCACTGCTGTTCCCAAAGTCTCCTGTTAAAGTTGATTCTATTAGATCAATTCTATTAGATTCTATCAGATCATAATTTCTAGATCGTATGCTAGTAATTATGCTAGCGTATATCATGTGGCCCAGTAATCTTCCCCCAGATTGTAAACATAAAAATCATACTGCTTTATTCATCTAGCACCCTGCACACAGCTAGAGTACAGAGACGCATGTTAAATAGTGAAACTATCAATTAATCAATTCACAGAGACAGCGCTTATCCAAGATCCAATCCTTTTCTTCCCCTAGAAATCCTAAGCAACATACTTTGTGTCCTTCATTAATTTCTGTAAACACTATCCAGATATGCCCTTTTGATTGGTATTTTCCTTTTCTCTAAAAGATATTAGAGGAAAAAAAATACTTAAAATCAAGTATCTTATTGGTATAAAAATTGCATAGGGAATTCAGCAGAGAAGACAGAGAACCCAATGGGCTTATAGAATTCAATTCCCTTGAAGAATGAAGATAACAATGAGCAGTAACTTGCTCAAGGTCCCACAGCAAGTTTTAGAATTGAAATGAAATCTCATGATACTAGGCTCACCAGCCTGTGCTTCTTCTCGTGCATCAAGCAACCTCCTTCATTTGACTCCCTCTAATAGCTGTAAATGTGTTCACATTTAGAATGTATTTCTGACAATAAATTACATTTAATAGCTTATATAAACTGGGGGAAAAGGTCAAGAAAATGACCCAGGTACCATAAATCTGGCCACATCTCATGTGCCAGGGGTGGAGGAGGCAGGAGAGACCAGGTGTGGGGAGAACATAGACATCACTAAAGCTCAATTTTTTTTTTTTTTTTTGAGATAGAGTCTTGTTCTGTTGCCAGGCTGGAGTGCAGTGGCATGAGCTCGGCTTGCTGCAACCTCCACCTCCTGGGTTCAAGTGATTCTCATGCCTCAGACTCCAGAGTAGCTGGATTACAGGCATGAACTACCACACCCAGCTGTTTCTTTTTTCTTCTTCTTCTTCTTTTTTTTTTTTTTTTTTTTTTTTTTTGTAGAGACCAGGGTTCACTATGTTGGCCAGGATGGTCTCAATCTCCCAATCTCCCAATCTCCCAACCTCGTGATCCATCTACATCAGCCTCCTAAAGTGCTGGGATTACAGGCATGAACTACCAGACCCGACCTAAAGCTGAATTTTTAGAGGACAGCACCCGACTTCAAAAATCCTAAGGTTCTTCTCTGAGTGCCTTGAGAACTGCCATCATTTAAAACATTTCTGTCTAAGACTCTTCAATCTTATTAAAATATTTGGCTATATTAAATTCATATGACATTAGCCCATGATAAATATTTCTACTCCCAAGCCCTGATTTATGAGAATCAGCTAGTAAATAGTCTCTGATTCAAACAGTGATTAACTATTATTCATGATGCAAAATGAGCCTTCCCTGTCATGTCATAAATTTAATGTAATCTCATCTTGTTTAACTTTTTTTATTCAGTTTTCTTCCACATTTCATCTCCTCCCATCTCCCTACAAACTCCAAAAGAGGTAAACAAAAGAACTTAAGAAGAGACATTTTCTGTTCACCCACCTCTCTGGAAGATGGGGTGTATGACTCAGGAAAATACAGTCACTGATGTTAGTATCAGAACACAATCAGAAGTGGTCTTCAGGGGAAGCCTCAAGATTTGCCGTTGATTGCCTGTCTTGAATCAATTCAAGACTAGCCATTAAAAGGCAAACCCTGGCAATCTTAGGAAATAAGAAAGTTGACTGTAATATGGGCAGTATGTGCTTGGGAGATCGATGATCATTTGTAAACCTTTCTAACTGTAGCAATGGTAAATCCAGGAAGTGAATCATTCCTCCGACTGATGGCTGTTAAGAGAGTCATGTAGTAAATTTCTCTCTTTACCATGGATTTCCAGTCACCAAAGTCATGAGGTTGGCCTGAAGATCCCTCAAAAATAATGTGTTGCTATTGTGAAGTGCCCCCTGTGACTCACAACAAATCACATCTGAGCAACTTGTTCAGCCATGTTCTCACCATTACCTGCTCCCTTGTGTTCAAAGTTGCCACCATCCCTGTTTCTCTTACCACTGCTCTCTCTGCCTAGAAACGTATGCCCTCTTCTTCTGCTCCCCATCATTATTCCTGGAGTAGGGTCCTAATCATCCTTGAAAATTCATCTTAGGTGTCATTCTTTATGGGAAAATGTCAGTCAGTATGTCCCTCCCACTGTCATTGATAGCAGCTCTTCCGCAAACTAATGTACAAATAAATTACCTGCATATCTTGTTAATATGCAGATTCTCTTTCAATAGGGCTGAGATTGAGGGGGTTGCATTTCCAGCAAACTCACAGGTGCTGTTTATGCTGCTAATCTACAGTCTACACTCTGGGTACTAGAATTTAGCAAGTAAGAAACACTTCTGCTGAACTCTTGCAACACGCTACGCATTGAACTCTTCCCTAGACTTGTTTTGCAATGGTTCAATTATGTATCAATCTCTCCCACTAGACAGGGCCTCCTGAGGTCTGAAACTATAAATCTTTTGTTTGCAATTGATTGGGATTCAACTGAATCTAGACTGAGGGAAAGGAAAAGGGAGGATGTTTGGGTTTAATTAACTGAAACAAAAAGTTCCGGACATAACTGGATCCAGGGGCTCCACTGATGCTTTCTGTACATGCTTCTTTCCCTCCTTGGCTCTGCTTTATGCAGCACAGACTTCACAGGAAAGGAAGTGAAACTAGTGAGCTTAGAAACCTCAAGAGGAAGAATATCCTCTTTCTAAGGTGCTCACATACTAATGGAGAAGATGGGTTAAATCCAACATCAGAAACATGTTCAGGGTAAAATGAGACCGAGATCATTAGAAGCTTACTCAACCTGGGGAATCTGGGGAGGGATACTGAAGACTGAGATAAGAGGACTGGGACAAGCTTACCAGAGGAGGTAATGTCAGAGCTGGGTCATAAAGAGTGACTGTAAGTTTGCTAAGGAAGAATATCCAAGCAGGAGTCACCTTGTACGCCTGCTTAGACAGCATCCTCATTAATAATGAATATAAAAATTGGAAAAGCAAATTTGATGTCTAGGTAACTAAGCTTTGTAATGCCAAATATCAGGGTGTTTGAAAATATCTAAATGGCCTGAGTAAGATCATAAAATCTTAATGCTGGTAGGCTAAGTATCATCTAATCTGAATTTCTTATTTTACAGATGAGAACATAAATTGAGACCCTGAAATTTTAAATAATCAAACATTTATTGACTCTTCGGAAGACATTAATAATTCCTCTGCTTAGTCTCAAATACCCAGGTGCATGGAGTGCTACTAATAAAACCATAATTTCAGAGATCAATAAAGTAACAGTGCCAAGGGAGACAAGTTTTTTTCTAATCAAGATTTTTACAAGCCAACAAGGCTTCTAAGAAATATATCCATGCAGTTTTTCAAAAAACTACAAAAACAATAATAGAAAAAACCATTATAAACAGAAAACCAAATACCACATGTTCTCACTTGTAAGTGGGAGCTAAAGAGTGAGAACACATGAACACATAGAGGGGAACAACATACATTGAGGCCTTTCTGAGGGTAGAGAGTGTGAGGAGGGACAGGATTAGGAAAAATAACAAATGAGTAATAGGCTTAATACCTGGGAGATGAAATAATCTGTACAACAAACCCCCATGACAAAAGTTTACCTACGTAATAAACCTGTACTTGTACCCCTGAATTTAAAATGAAAGTTAAAAAAGAAAATGGTGGCAGGAATTCATTTAGTAAATATTTTAAGCACACATACTATGGGCAGGCATAATGCTAAAGAAACTAAAAGGATTGTGAAGATAAATAAGACATCACCTCTGCCCTGCAGTGTAAGTCATTATTGAGAAATTACCTTCAGAGAGATTAAAGATTCTAAAATCTAGAGCTTTAAAATAGAGGATAATAGGATTAAGAATAAAGTTACATTGTGAGTATCTTAAATTTGTCTAATCCAGATATTCTAGGAACAATTCAAATACACCTGCATGCACACGGGTGTACATTCCCATGAAGCAGCCAACTTCAGTGGTGATGTTTATTACCCCTGAATTCAAATTTTATGGATTCAGATTGAAGCCTCATCAAGTGCTAATCATATGGCATGTGACAAATCACTTAACTTCTTCTGCTTTGATCTCCACATATGCAAAAAAGGGGGACAATTAAATACAAATATTTTAGAATTGCTGTGAAGGTTACATGACATCATACATGTAAAGTGTTTGGAGCAGGAACTAGAACGTAGTAAGCACTTCTAAGTTTCTTCTCACAATGGTAGATGGTTCTGCCCTGCATTCTACCCTAAGCACTCACCATGTTCCCTTGAGTGAGAATGAAGAGGGATATGGGAATCTGTGGCTCTTTAAGTCTGCCTCAACTTCAGCTTGTCTCCTCATGTGAGGATGTCAAACATCTGGGAATGTGATCCTGGGATCCAGAGATACATTGTGCCTTTAAATGCAGATCCACAGGGATCAGTATCATTTTGAGTATACACGATCTCCCAACAATGGCTACCTTTAACACTGTACCGTCCATAAGCTGTCACTCCAATGTCTGAGCAGCAGCATGATAATCCACAAGGGCCTTGGCCCAGCAGTCAGAGGTTGACGTGCTTGTTCCAGCTCTGCCACGGCCATTTTTCTGTGATCCGAGGCAAATCGTTCAACTCTATGTTTCATTTTCCTCTCCTCTAAAATGAGAATAATATCACCTACTATTTCTCTCTCCTAAGGCTGTTGCAGGATCAAATTAAAGTGACTGTGCTTTTGAAATAAAAGAAGTGAGGAAGGGAAGGGAAATGAAGGGAAAAGAAAGGAAGGGGAGAGGAGGCGAGGGGAGGGGAGGGGAGGGGAGGGGAGGGGAGGCGAGGGGAGGGGAGGGGAGGGGAGGGGAGAGGAGGCGAGGGGAGGGGAGGCGAGGGGAGGGGAGGCGAGGGGAGGGGAGGCGAGGGGAGGGGAGGGGAGGGGAGGCGAGGGGAGGGGAGGCGAGGGGAGGGGAGGGGAGGGGAGGCGAGGGGAGGGGAGGCGAGGGGAGGGGAGGGGAGAAGCAAAAGGAAAACAAAATGTTGTCCAGGGAAGGATACCAAGGTTGATTCTGCAATGAGTTCTAACTGCCTATGAAATAAATTCCAAACACGGCTATTGTGATGTAAAGTGAAGAGCAATGATACTGAAATAATACTGTTCGGGAAATTGCAAATCCTAGTTTCTCAGAAGGACATCTATCGATGTAATGTTCCTGGCCTCTCTCTACTCCCTTATTCACTCTCTCCTCTTCCCACTCCCTGCCTCTCCCACCCAAGAAGAATGGTGAGTTTGGAAGCAGAAACAGAACTGACACAATCCAGCCTCTTCCGCTTTTTCTTTGTGAAAGCATTGCTCTTCTCTACTTCGAGGACGTTGGAGAAAGGCGTGGCCTGATTCCAGGCTTCCCGGACTGTGTGAATCAGTCAGCCTCCCTGTAAAGAGGCCGACTGGGCCCTCACAGGCAGGCCACATTCTCCAGCCCTCCCACCCTTCCGTTTTGGAGTAAATTGTCAGCAGCTAAAGTGCATTCTGCTGTGCTCCCCCTGGGGCCAGGGACACCTGCCTGCAGAGGCTGCCCAGGAACAGCGAACAGGTGAGGAATCCTATGTCTACTTTCCCCCTCTCTCGTATCACAACTAATAACTAATATTCATTAACACTAATGGTTGCATTATTATTCTTGGACATTGTTATAAAAAAAGCAATTAAGAATTGCCATATTACATATCATCTATGATATTAATAACAAAACGACACTTGATTTCAGAATACTACTTTACACTTATAAAATGTTTCTCATTTATTAACTTATATAAATTTTAAAATAGCTCTATTAGGTGCTCAGGGAAGTTATTCAGATCCTCACTGTTGATGAAGAAATTGAGGTCCAGAGAGGTGAAATAATCTATGAGAGATACTCAGCTAAAAATAAAATAAAATAAAGGAGGACTAGAAGCCAAGCCTTCAGACTCCTTTTTAAATACTTTTTCCTCAAATTCATTATCTTCTCCTGGATTGAACAAACTGCACCCCACCGTAAGACAGGAATGCACCCTTACACTATACTATCCTAATTTGTTGGATTTTTGGAAGGCTTAAGACACACGTATACATGTATAAATACATAAGGTATTTATAACTGAAAAGTGCTGGGCAAATGTAAGACGTATTGTCCTACTGTCCTTTCTTCAGATGTCTCATGTTTCTAAGACACATCACAAGTCTTTACAATCCTGGTGAAGTTTGGGTTAACTGATCCATTGTTTGTCTGTGGACTTCACATTTGTCAAGTCTGAGAGAAGCCAGGCTTCATGGAGCAATTACACAATCACAAGCCAGGTCAGAGAAGATGTTTTGCTAGAAGCGATGGGAGCCAGACACATCCAGCTACATGGAAATTATACGTGTGCTTGCTGCAGAGATTGTATCACCACTCTTTGTCTGTTCATTTTGACCCTAACCCCTTGGACTCGACTCTTTGAGCCAATAGCCCTCACTTGTATCTTCCACAGTTTTGGACAATATCGTAATTTATTGTGCCTGTTAGGGAGTCTGGTCAACTTGACCTGGGCCAAGCTAGTTATTGAAAGGTATTTATTCAAAGGTAGATCATTTGTTTTCCTTAATAAGCAAGTCTAATTTGTGGACGGCCTTCAACAAGAAGAGGATTATACTCAACTAAGTCTGGAAAACTAAAACAAGCATCAACATTTATGTCAGAAACTGCAAATTAGGTATTATAGAGGAAAGGGCATGGTTTTTTAAATCAGGGAGACCAACTTTCCAATCTCAGTTCTGCACTTACAAACTTTTCAGATGACAGTATGTTGTAGAAGAACTACTTTTCATTGAAAGCTTACTCTGTCTTATGATCTATACTACTCTTTTGCCTAACAAATTTCACAATGCTCCTGTTTAACTACTATCTAACTACTCATTCGTCCAGTAAATATTTACTGGGCAACTTCTATGTGACAAGCACAGGAGCTACAGCACTGAGGCTGGCACTTGCAATCCATTTGGGAATACGCATGCTAAATAAGACATTCTAAGTGTGGTGAGTTTCAGGAGAGAGGAGGTCAGAGTTCTGTGGGATCATATGGTAGGGGTACCTAATCCAGTTCGGCAGAAGTTAGCCAAGCAAAGAAAATGGGCTTAGGAAGTGACAGAATGGAATGTGGAGGTTATGTGACAGGGAAAGAGTGTATGGTCCATTTGAGAAACTAAGAATAGCCCAGAATGGCTGAAATGTGGAAGAGAAATACGGCAGGATGTGGGGCTAAAGATATAGGTACACGGCCTTTGAACCACGTGGGAAATTTCAGATTTTATCCTCACAGCATTAGAAGGCCATAAGAAGAATAATTGGGGGAGTATTAGGATTAAATTTGAAGTTTGAAAAGTTCCCTCTGGCTGCATGTAGACAACGGTGTTGAAGCAGGATGAGCCGAAGATGATGTCAGGGGACCAGAAGTGAGAAGAGAGATCACGGATTGGAGTGGCGGGAACAGAGCAAAGAGATGAGAATTTGGACACTGTTTGCTGCAGAAGCAGCAGGACTTGCGATGGGATGGAGGAAGGAAGAGGCTCCAGATAAAAGGCCCACATAGAATCCAAGGACAAGATTGGTGGTTCCATTTCTTGCATTGGATATACAAGAGAAGTAACAGCATGCTTGTAAGGGGAGACGACAGGACAGTGGACACCAGGCAAGAAAACCAAAGCTAAGTGAAGACAAATCTCCGAGGGACGTGCAGTTAGTGAGAGGCACAGCTACGATCCCAACCAGTTAGCGGAGCTTCAAAGCCCCGGAGCTTGGCCACGATGCACTATTTCTTCTAATCTCTCTGACCTCCAGTTTCTGCACCTGTAGCACAGATAGAATAATGCCAGGCTTGTAGATGCTTATTTATGTTAGTTGTTTTGATTATTTTGTTTTTCTAGGAGGGACTATCCAACTATCTGGAGCTGTTTTAATAACTTCCCAATTAATGACTTCCTACCATCAACATAAAGAAAGATGCCTACGTAGATCCAAAAAATTGCAATTCATGTGAGAACAGAGAGCAGAATATGTTATGTACTCTGCCTCCTCAGGCGACTTTTTAATCTTTTTAATATATTTAATATTAATCTATTTAATCCTTTAATATTTCTTTAATATTTTTAATGTTAATCTTTTAACTATTTCTCTGTGTATTTCCTGTAACTTTCCTTCATCGTGACACATGGAGAGGAAACATCAAACTGCTTTGCACCCAGATCCATAAGCATATGTCATAACTGGAGAAAAAGCCACTTTTGACCCAGGCCAATTTCCATAATTATGTGAATTATTTGTGAACACTTATGGATTAAAATATTTGAGTAAAACTGAAATTGGATATTGCAATCTATAAGTTCATGCCATGAGGCAAAACATTAAAGAAAACAAAATTTCATTAATTAAGCCATTTGATATCATTTGAGATGTTTCACACGGCCTAGAAGCATTCCTCGAAATGTTAGATAACTTAACACGAGGAAATTTCCCCCAATTCCTGCCCACTCTTGGCCTATTCCAGCCAGGTGCCTTTTAGCCAAGAGATGAGCTCCTCTCCTATCCTCCTGGGCAGGACATGAGGAAAAGTTCCCTTGGAATCAGGTTGTAGAGATATCGACACTGGAGTCTCCTGCCTAATTTTTAGGTGACTGCTCTGGACTCTCTTCTCCTCTCATGCTCTCTTATTTTTGTGATCTCCGGTCCTGGACCAGTTTCTTGGCAGTCCTCTGCCTTGCCCTTGTGCCCTTTCTTCCTCTCTTTTCCTTGGTGGTTGTGCCTGAGCGCACCTGAACTCCACACTTCCACCCAGCTGCCTGTTCCGCAGTTTTCCAGTTTCTTTCTTCTGCCTGTGTCAGCTTCATGTTTTCTCCCACAGCCTTGTTTTATCGTAGCCCAACATCCTACCCTATCCTCAGTGCATCACTGTTCACAGGTCCAATATTAAAGCCATACACAGATTGCATTTTCCCTGCAAAGGCTTCAGGTGATGACAGCTTCCATTTCCAAGATCTGGAGTTACCTCTTCTGGGGGGGGGGTCTTCCCTGACCCTCCAGGCTCCTTCAGGCTCCCCTGTACTCTCATGGACCCCAGGTCTCTGGAGTTGAAAAGCTCACTTTACAAGTCTGTCATCCCTACTGAGTTTCACTGTCTACTTGAGAGCATAGAGAAGTTTTCTACACCTCTGTATTCCCCAAGGGCTACTACAATAGCTGGCAAATAGGAGATACCTAAGATGACTTGTTGCCTAAACCTCTCACTTCTATAGAGCCCCAGAATCTCTTCAAACCACAGCATCCCTATTGTATCATATCGTATTGTGTAGCATGTTCTCATAGTATATTGGATTGCATTTTACAGAAGGTAGAAAAAAGAGTTTATGTTAATTAACACAAATGGAGTTATTCGTCCTTCACACGTTATTCAGATTTTTAGATAACATATTTCATTTGGACCTAAAGGAGTCAGTAAAAGGTGCTAGAAGTACTATCGTCTCAAAAAGCAGAAGAATAGACTGTTTGCAGAATCTAATTCCTATCTCCCCACTTCCTCTCAAGGACAACCACTTCCACGCTGAGAGTCAACAGAACAAATAATTGGTTTATATTTTCAAATAGATAAATCATTCTTCAATGTTCCAAGCTCTAAGACCATGGCTTCCAGATATGATTTCAGGGTGGAAAGGGGAGGAACAGAGACATAAGGGAACCACATGCCACTTGGAACATGGTAGATTCCCAGTAACTGATTATTCAACAAATGAATCATTAGATAATTGAAAATTTCTTTCAACTCTAGTGTCGTTGTGATCAGGGAGACCCCATCAGAACCCTGGACTGATCCCCACTTTAGATAAGAAGCTCTGAGTTAGGGTCTGGGTGTGTTATGGCCCACACCTTTCTTTGGAATCTGGCAGCAGCCAACACCTCACTTTCCAGCTTAGTTCTGATTCTTGACCATTTCTCTCTGCATTTGTACTCCTCTAATTTTCTCAAACACCAGTCTATAAAGAACCACAGACCTTTTTCCCTTTCACTCTCTATCCTGGTTAGTTTAATTCTCATTTTCTCACCTAGTGCTAAAGAAAGGTATGTAGTATCATAAAGACTGCATTCAAGTGAAAGATACAAGGCCTTTTTCGGTCACGTGCGACCTAGGACAGGGTTGATAATTCCTTTTAGCCTCACTGTGTCCAAGGACAATAGGAGTGTAAAGATCATTCCCCTGTCTGCCTCACATGGTTATGATGAAAGTCATGTGAGACCACATTTAGTTCCACAAATATTATTACTACATATTTAAACACTCTGAGGTGTTACAATGTTAATGTGTTAGAAATATTTATCTATTGGGAGGAATAATAGTATAGATCAAAAGTCAGAAACCGGTGACTCATGGGAACCACCTAGCCAATAGATGTGTTTTATTTGGCCTATATGGTGTTTTTATGTATTGGGGCCAGCATTGAAAATAAAGAAATTTCATACTTTAAAAGAAAGAAAGAAAACATAAAAACAACATTCCAGTTACTCTTGAAAACTAGAGATCTGGCAAGGCAAGGTTTGTTTTTCCATGCAGCAGCATTTGGATGAAGCCGAGCAGCACCTGCCCTTTTTGGAAGAGTCATGAGTTCTACAATTTGTGACAGTCCCATCCCTCATGCAGGTACACGTGCATGGGCACACACCTGTTTCACTCATTTCAATTACCCAGTAGCCATTTTTCTTGTGACCCTCCTGTTGTGGCTGAAATTGTTGGAGTAAGAAAATTCTATGTTCGAATTCTGCCTTTACCATTCAATGCTTCTGGAACTGAGGACAAATAACTCAACTAAGATACTCAGTCTTCTCACTTTTGATATGGACATAAAATTATCTAATATGTAGATTTTTGTGAGAGTTAGATATGGTGTTTATATAGTTTCAGACACATATATACAATCATTAAAAGATGCCATATTACTTGAAACAGGATCCATACAGGAAGGAAACTGTGGCAAAAAGGAAGGTATGTAGAAACTTAGGCAGTGGGGAAAACGCATTTACAGAGTGTTTTAATACATAGGACCTGAGCTATATGGGAGACAACTTAGCTGCTACTAAAATTTCAATGATTAAGACAAATAAACAATAGTGTATCAAAATAGCCAAGTTACGTTTGGCAATACTCAACTTTCAGTCTGTGATTACAGTAACATGTGTGTGTGTGTGTGTGTGTGTGTGTGTGTGTGTGTGTGTGTTTATACCTTCTTTCCAGCTCTTCGTATTTTCTCGATATATTGTGCTCTTCTCAGTCTGGCCAAGATTGAGAAGATAAATGCTGTCTGCCTCACATGGTTATGATGAAAGTCATCAGGATCCAGCATGAAAGTCCATTTCTGAGAAGTCCTCTCTGATACTCTCGGGTTAGATTAGCTGCCCCCTTCTTTAGGCCCCACAATTCATGGAATTTCCCTCCATCCTTAACAACAATTACACAGAACAGTAAATCTTTTCACATACATATATCACTCAGTGTTGTGAGGTTCTTGGGGGCAAGGATGATATGTGTGTTGGTTAATTTTATCTATGATGGCCAAATTGACTAGACCACAGTATCCAAATATTCAGTCAAACATTATTCTAGATATTTCTGTGAAGTTTTTTTTTTAGGTGACATTAACATATAAATCAGTAGATTTGGGCCAGATGAGGTGGCTCACATCTGTAATCTCAGCACTTTGGGAGGCCAAGGTGGGCAGATCACTTGAGACCAAGAGTTCAAGACCAGCCTGGCCATGATGGTGAAAGCCCCAAAACACAAAAATTAGCCGGGCCTGTTGGCACATACATACATACAAAGACTCTAACTACTTAAGAGGCTGAGGTACAAGAATCGCTTGAACCCAGGAGGCAGAGGTTGCAGTGAGCCATGATCACATCACTGCACTCCAGCCTGGGAGAAAGAGAGACTCTGTCTCAAAAAATAAATAAAATAAGTAAATAAAAATAAATCAGTAGACTTAGACTAAAACAGATGACTCTTCATCATGCAGGTGGGCCTCATCCAATCAGTTGAAGGCCTTAAGAGAAAAAAAAACTGACCTCCCAAGGCAAAAAGGATCACTAATATCATGTCCTATTAACTTTTGTTTTTCCTACATCTGTGATATACAGCAGGAATTACAAAATGAGCAAGCAAATAAATTGACACATGAATGAATACTGTTGTAGAAACAAATTCCAATTGCATGAAAGATTAGGTAAGATCATTGCTAAATTCTCTTCCGACTTGAAAAACCTGTGAATGTATTCCCATTCACTTAGTGGGATATGTTTAGTCTCTGAAATCACAGGGAATTTAGGTCTCCTCATATCTTGCCTTGTATTATACTTACACATGTTATTACATGATCCTTTTCTTAAATTGAGAATTCCTTGAGGGCAGAGAAGTTTAAATGTTAACCTCTCCTGTGTTACTATACTGCCTGATACCTAGTAGATACTTAGTAAATATTTCAAGTGAATTGAATTAGATAGTATTGAATTATTCCTGGGGTCTAAGTGCCTCAAAAGGGCCTCTCATATCTCTCAGGTACACTCATAAATAATAATTTATTTTACTCATTCATCACATTTTTATGATTGTTTTAATGGATTATATTGATTTTGCATAACATTCCTAATAAAAATCTTTTCCAAAGTCTCTCAGTACAAACCACCAATAATAAATGCAAAAATACTGGCCGGGCGTGGTGGCTCAAACCTGTAATCCTAGCACTTTGGGAGGCCGAGGTGGGTGGATCACGAGGTCGAGACCATCCTGGTCAACATGGTGAAACCCCGTCTCTACTAAAAATACAAAAAATTAGCTGGGCATGGTGGCACGTGCCTGTAATCCCAGCTACTCAGGAGGCTGAGGCAGGAGAATTGCCTGAACCCAGGAGGTAGAGGTTGTGGTGAGCCGAGATTGCGCCATTGCACTCCAGCCTGGGTAACAAGAGCAAAACTCCGTCTCAAAAAATAAATAAATAAATAAATGCAAAAATACATGGGAGTCTATTGGGGAGTTATTTTTCTTTTAATTAATTGGATAATGATTAAATGAGTGAAAATAATCAGTATAAAGAGGAAAGTTCAAACTTTAAAAAAAATCACGTGTTAAATTAGTTTCCATTTGCTTGGTATATTACTATTTACAAAACGCTGCACTATTTCATGACTTTTAAACAGCCTGAGCTGCATATCACCTCATGAGTCAGAAAACTGAGATCCAGAGTTAGTAATAACTAACATTTATATCATGTTTACTATGCCCTACACACTTTGACATGTTTTAAATATATGAACTCATTCATCTTCTTAATAAGCCCAAAAGGTAGGTACTATTACTTTCCTCATTAAAGATGTGGAAGCCAAGAAAGGTTAGGCAACCTGTTCAGAGTCAGACAGTCCAAAGTCACATAGCTGGCCAGAACTCAAACCAGACTCGTTGAGTTCAGAATCTGTTTCCCCTGAAGCAAGCTGTCTCTAGGTCATTCAATTGCAAGTGAAACCCTAACGCAAAGGTCTGTGACTATTAATGGGCTTGACTGGCATTTTCTCTTAAAGATTCCCTGCACTATTAGATCATCTTACATAAATGAAATACAAAATCTGTCTTTTGCCTTTCATCTGCCAGGCTTTTGTAAGAATTATCATTTTTGCAGCCACAGGTTAAGAGTCCTGAGCCCCAGTTAGCATAGCAATGCTGAAACTGCAGGGAAAGTGAAGGGAGGTCAGGCCAGGCTCCGAGCAAGAGAACACCAATGTGTGGGCTTCAGTGCTCCATGCATTCAGGGCCTTGGCTGCCCTGGCATTCCGAAAGCTTAACTTCAAATGATTTGGCAATTTTAATCAAAAGCCATTTAGTCTTTTTTGTAAAAATACCGAAAATAAAAAAAAGGTTTTAGGTTCAAGAAATATTCTATCTCCGTGAGACTATTGAAAGTCCAAAATATTTCCCAGCAAGATCCATTTGTTCAGCTATGAATATACTTTATTATTTTTCCACTATGTCAGGAACCTAGCTATTCCTCTAGTTGATATTTCTTTTAGATGGGAAAAAGAAATCATCATTATTTCAGGCATCAAAAATTCTATTTTCCCTCAAATGAACAGAAAATGGGAGCAAAGCAGGCTTTGCTTTGTGAAACATTCAAAGTGCATATGTAGGTTAAGTCATGGATCTCTTGTCCCATCTATAAACTGAATTAAAAATCAGAAAAGACAAGTAAATAAAACTACCCATTCGACTGCCCTTGAATAGCACTGATATAAAGTACTTAGGGTTAGTGACCTTTGTTTAAATTGAAATTTTCATTTTGACATTAAAACAAAAAGTAAAATCCTATGTAATTAGCATCTTAAATATATATATATATATATATATATATATATATATATATATATATATATTCCTAGCACTCAACTCAACACCTGGGATGTTATTTTTTTTATTACCATTCTCTCCCTTCAAGGATGCAAGTTCCATGAGGTCAGTGAAATGATTATTGTTTCCCCAGAGTCTAGAAGTCTAGCATAGGAGACCCTCAAATTAAATAAATGAAGGAAGGAAAGAATGATCTCCTTCTTTTAGGCTTTTCTGCCCTCTGCCACTCCTTAGATATCCAAGATACTTTCAACAACAGAGGAATGGGTTGTTGTTCTCTCAGAAGTCTACATCCAGATAAAATCTGACCCAGCTTATGGTAAGCATCACTCTCTTCTACCTCTCATTGTAGACCAAATGCTCAGGAAACTTGATGATATCTTGATGAGATACACTGTCTTGCTGACAAAATTCTCTGTGAATGAGGGAGATCACTGGGTTCCTGGGAAGGAGTGGAGTGAGGGTTAGGATGGAGGGGAAGGCAGAGGACAATAAGAAAAAGGAGGACAGATCCTTCCTCCAGCTAAAACCCTAAGTTTTTACCATTGTGATTTTCCTCAGCAGGATGAGTTCGGCTTTGCCTTCTAACACTTACATCCATCCATCCACCTACACATCCCTGCTGCACTGCAGACTCCTTGGTCAGAACCCTGTTGCAGATGACCATCCAGAGTTAACACAGCTTTCCAGGGCCTGCTACCAGCCCCATCCCCAGAAACAGGTCCTTAGAGTAAGGGATCTCAGGGTCTTGTCAAAGTCAGACACAGGAAGCTTGCAAAACTCTGTTCCAAGTGTCACTTTCTGGAATCATCCACCCTTTCTCTGGGGCCCCCATGACTCCATTTGCCCTTTGATATGTGGGTCTTGGCTGGGCCTCCAGCTAGCTTATGTGTCAGGGCATCCTGACACAGCAATCACCATGGCATCCCAAGAACTCTGCCTGACCCATCCGGGAGTGTCCCGAATCAGCAGACGTCTAATTTTCTGTGGGACAGAGGAGAAATCTGACCACAAACAAAGCTTCAGGAAAATGGACGGTGTGACCCCCACTCACACTGGGGCCCCTCGCCCAGCTGGAGACACTCAGCTTCAATACACACCTCAGCCCTGGCTCCTCTGGAGAAAGCACTTTCTACAGGCCAGTAACAGAGTTAATGCAGCTGCAAGTGTTGGTGGGGTCATGTAACTCAGAGACAAGACAGAAGTGAAACAAACTGAAAAAAAGAAAAAGAATATATATATATATATACAAAGCAAAAAGGAAGAAAAAGAGAGACCCTGAAGCTTCCAAGTTCTACCAGCTGATTCTAATCCCAGCTCTCTTATCTTGATCTCCATCTCTCCTCAGTGCCCTGCTAGAGCACAGTACCTGCCTCTCATCTTCCCTGCTCCACAGCTTACCCCCTGTCTACTGCCAAGTGGCATCTCTCTCCTAACACACCCAGCATAAGACATCATCTCTTGATATGACAGCTCCATGCTGGTGCTAGGCCTGGGCCTCAGGAGCTCTGGCCCCTAATAAGACCTGTTAGCAGGCAAAGGCACTTGCTCAAGTAAGGGATGGCTTTTGTACCAAAAAGCCACCCTGGCAAAGTCCCAGGTGCTCCAAATTCTCCAACCCCCACCTCCTACCCAGCTTTGATGCTCTGATTATCCTATTGTCAGATCAATAGCCCATCTGCTCTTTGGAGTAGTCTAAGCCGTCTTGTGCTAAATTAAAACAGATAGGATCAATCTGCAGTTAATTTCTCCCAACCAAACAATTTATCTCTCTTTTGGAGGGTGAATTATACAATCCTGACATACCATTAGGACTCTGACCAAAGAAAGCCCTGCTACAATGCCTGCCTGCTCTCTTTATTAGCAGTTCAACAGTGTGACAAAGGGAAAGATTTATCTGAGAGTGTTGTGCAGACCTAACCTGAACCTTGCAAAGTCTCTGCCAGCACACCATGGAGGGAGAAAAGGATCTGGAATATGAGTGCATGTTAATTATCTTGAAGGAGGAGTTGAACTCAAATTTGATAAGCTGAGCCTTAGCCCCTATTTCTGAAGAATCAATTGCCATCATTCAGGAATCCTTTTTTTTTTTTTTTTATCTCTTTAAGGTAAAAGTTAGGATACTAAAATGTCAAAGGAAACATAGGATTTAAGCCCCAATGGAAACAAAGCAGTAGTAGAGAATGGGGGAATATATTACTACAGTTCTTAACTTGAAAAATGTGGAGGTTAGGGACACCAGTTCTCCTGCAGAAAAAAAAAAAAAAAAAAAAATCTGTATAACTTTTGACTCCCAAAAACTTAACTACTAGTAGCCTATTGTTGATGGAACGCTTACTGATAACACACACAGTAAGTTGTTCACAGTGGCTTCAGGAATTTCTTTTCTTTTTCTGCAATGGCCCTGACGATAGATTCATTTATCTTGAAATGGTAGACAGTCACAGCTGCAGACCTCAATCTAAGATACAAATCAAGCAATTCAACTTTTTCTTGTCATATCAGGACTTTTCTCTGCTTCTTGGGAGCACTTCTGACATCACTAGTGGTACGTCATATGGGCCTTATGGTGTTATTTAAGGTTTATGATATTGCACTAAATATGATGAAAAATATGGAAGAACTGTGAGAGATCACTCTTCACTGCACTGTGCAATTTACTGGAGAGGCGAACTGCTCACAGAGATGATTAGCATAACGCAGTGTTTAAAGAGGACTGTCACAACCTTTGAGCTCACCTCCAACAGTAATAGGAGTCTGTACAAAATTATTACAACACTGTAGGTACTATTGTTAATTTCATGCAGTTATGATTTAATTCTGCATCGTTGCATTTGTTTACACTTCTCTAAACTATGAATGGCACCATCTACTGTCTTTCCATACGTTTTGATAAGTTTAACTTTTTATAATATTTGCGTATTAAATGATAAAGTAGACTAGATTCTATGTATGCTTTGTGCATTTACAAAATGCCAAACTTTTTATTACTTTTTTCAGTATTTCCAGGCTTCATGGTTCATCTGCGAGTTTTTTCAAATTTTGCACATGTCAAAAAACTTCTAATATATCTTCCTTAAAAATCCACATGTAAGTAAAGCTGCTCAGTTCAAACCTGCGTTGTTCCAGGGTCTCCCCAAACAATAACATTTATTAAGCATTTACCATATGACAATCCATTTAATGCTGACCACTGTGAAAAATGAGGCTGAAAAAGGATACGTGAACCACCAGCATCATGGAAGGAGTAAGCAGAACAATCAGGACTAGTGACGGTGAGGCATGCAGAGAGCGAGCATAGGAGAACTTCCATACCACTCTGCAAAAGGCAGCTGCCCCAGGCCTCTGAGTGCTGTCCCAACGAAAATCCAGCAGAACAATACATAACTAGTTTTTTAAAAAAAATATTAGCACATACAAAGTTTTATTTATAAATGGAGAAAAGTTATTATCAGCCTCAATATTCAAAGGTCTGTTAACTAAGCCATAATGCATTCATACTGGCAATATTACGCAGGTATTAGAAGCTGTAGAGAAGAACAGGTATCCCCTTCTACCGGAACTCATGCTCCCTGCTTCAGAAACCAAATAGATTCGGATAGCAAGATTAGCTTTTTAAACCTGGATACCTGGCCATCTCTGTGACATGGTAACTCAAGGGTTAACATCTGATACATCGAAGAGACTACAAGACGCTGCTTCATGGCCAGGGCCAACATCCATAGCAGCTGTGAAATCTTTTGCTTATTACTTCAGGAAAGGCCAGGATGTATTCCAGGAGGTGCCTCCCAGACTCATAACCTTACAGAGAATGCTCTCATTTCCAAGAGGGAAGAGGATCAGTGGGACAAAGTCTGGAGGATGCCAGAAAAGAAAGGAGGACAAATCTGGTAAAACATTCATGAGACCAGTCTGGCTCACCAGTGGTTCAGCTCTCTCGAAATGGTTTTTGCAGTAGGGGGAGAATAATGATAATACTTACTGATGACTTATCATTTATGCCACTGTTTGTGCATTTATAATTTCACTAGATCCTCATGGGAAAGATGCTATTGTAGTATTTGTTGAAGAAAGGTAAAGAAAGAAAGAAATGCAGACGAAGAAAGGTCCTACTATCCAGATGCACAATAGAGCAACTTGCCCAAAGTTACAGGGTTGACAGATTGGTACCAAAATTCAAACCCAAGCAATTTAGTCTCAGAGCCCAGCTTATCAACCAGTTCGCCACACTGACTGCCAGGAGGAAGGAAAATGGAAAGACCCTCACAGAGGAAAAAAACAGGCAAGTGAGTCATGTCACAGATTTGCTCCTTGTATACAACATCAAGGCTACTTGCTCTAGACACGATGATACACATGGAGCAGTGAGCATCCTGGAGAGAGTGAAGCATCACCTCGTAACAGACAAAATCTCCAAGCTGCAGTGCTGATACCCACATTCTTTGGGCAACTGTATCAATAGTGTCATAGGCAACATTTGCTGTATTTGCCTGCCTGGAATCCATTTCTCCTCATTCTGAAGACAAAATCCTGATTTTGATTAGATGCACTGTCCTTCCTACGTTTTCATTATTATTGCCGGTCAATCAGTGTGTTCCTTTTCCTACTTAGTTAGGGTGTGTACACAGGAGGTAGATTCCTGGGGATATCGTTTGCCACATCTGGGTCAAGCTATGCCTGGACCAGATGTCCTGGACTTTTCAGTTAAGAAAGTCCCTTTTCTTATAAAGACAAACCAAATAGAATTCACTTAAGACAGAAAGAATCCTATATTATACAACTATGTAATTCACAGATAGAAATTAAAAACAGCTAAGACCATCTGCTGCAACCTGGAAGCCAAACTCAAAACCACCTGGTGAGGAACACTGCTTATGAGGCAGTCCAAAGAATAGTGGTCTTATTCTTATTTATCTCCTAGCCAACCTACCAGGCTGCTCTAGCACAAGAAATAACTCTTATAATCGTCGAAATGTTTTTTTTTAATAATAGCTTTAAATTATCAACTTAAAAAAATACTTTAACAGTAAAAATGGCACAAACTATCTTACGGGTAGAAAGGAAGGGAGGCCAGCAGAGATAGACCTCATAGATTAGGACTAAAAGGCAAGAAAAAAAAATGCCATAAACTGTTTAATGAGAAAACTCAAAGGTGCTTTCTAGCTTCTCAGTGTTACTCTAATCAGTCGGGTCACTTAAGAAAACAGAACCTCCCTAGTTATATTAATAGAGACAATTTAATATGGGGAATGATATTTTTAAAATCGTGAGAAAACTGACAATTCAATAAATAGGAATGATGAGATAATAGAATGAAAATATGGCAGCGAGCAGCTACCCTACGGCTCATTAAAGGGAAAAGGCTGAGCTTACCAGAAGCAGAAAGCTCAGAGAAGTGACTGCAAGAAACTAGGACCCAAACCCTCTGAAGTGGGTTGCTACCAGGCTGCTTCTGTTCCTTCAGCAGCTTGGACGAAGAGCCCCATAGAGCTGGAGTTCAGTCCCCTGGGGAAGGCTATTCCCAGGCTCCCTCTAAGGAGTGCAATAAAACAATGAGAAGTGTGGAAAGAAGCTGGGAATTGGAATAAAGGGCTGCTACTGGGATGAAAGGGCATTGGGTGGGAAGCAGCACTGACGGTGGCAACGCACAGAAGGAAACGTCCTCTCTCTCCTCTTGCTTTCTGGTTTCTCTCCAGTGCCTCAACAGAAAGAAACTAGCAGGGGCCAGCTAGAAAAGAAAAAATAGAAAGTGTAGATTCTTAGCCCTAGCATTGTAAAGCAGAATGTGGAACTGTGGATTTGGAGCTGAGAAAGAACAGCTTAAAGATCAGCATATCCCTCCCTATCCAAGGTAGTCTTCAAGAAAGATTGCATAATTGTTTGGAAAACCAATGTATTGGATAAAATAATACTACTAGTGATGTGTAACATTTATTAGCACTTGATCTTTATAAAGCACTGCTATGTGCCTAACACGGGATAGTTTTTTAATTCCCTCAATCCTAAGTGTATATACCATTATCATTCTCATTTTATAGGCAAGAAAACTGAAGTCAGCAATCTTTTTAAGGTCAAATAGAATTCAAGCCTTTTAAACCCTGGCCTATATACTTATCCATTGCAAGAGGTTTGTCTCATTCACCTCTTCTCAGAAGCCTTTTGAAAATGCCATTGCCCACTGAATTTAATTTTTCTCTCCTCTAAATTCCCTCATATTCACATATTAGGCTATTATTTCTGTCACATTGAATTCAGTTAAAAAAATATGCACAGCCTTTGATTGAAAATACAGCTCCTTCGGACACTCTCATAATTGAGAGATGACATGTGTATTCATTGACTCTATGAGTAATATTTTTGAAGTCTTTATTTTATTCAACTCTATTCTTTGTCTCCATCTCTATTCAGGTGATCCGAACTTTATATGGGTTATAGCCAATGCACATACATAATTGAGCTTGAAAATATTAAAGAACCACCCATGTCCCACATTAGACATCTGTCAAGCCAAAGATGACCCTGGGTTTTCTAAAACATTATGTCTAACTGGGTGGTTCTCAGAAAGACTGGGGAGTACACCCAGCAATCTCTACCATATGAAAAGCAAAGGATCTTAGGTCAACTCTACCAAAACTCCAGGAGGAAAAAGTTGTTTGATTTATTCTGCTAATTACTTCTTTTCCATGTCCTAAATCACAGTTTTCCCTAAGATCAGCACTTTGAGGTATGAGTGCCCAGGGTCAGATCTGACAGTGGTGAGGGCATTGGCTACAACACACACCTACAAGCTGAGAGACCCAGAAGAGCCTGAGAAGAATAACAGCCTGTGGCTTGGTTATTTCTGATCTTCTGATGCCATAGGCACATATCTAATATGCAAGGTGAGCTGACCTGAGCAGTAAAATGACAGAAGAAACCAGGCCAATATATCTCCACAACCCACAACCAATTTATTCAAGGTCACAAAGACCAATACATCATTTAGACAAGCCATCTGGCCTCTGTACACCTCAATCTGACCCTGTCCAACACAATGCCACTATTATGGATTATTGTTCTGGTGAAAACCTAGAGAATCTTGGGCTGAAGTTCAGCAACCCTGGATTCTAGGCCTATATTCGAACTTGCTCCATGACTCTGAGCAAGCCACTTCCCATCTCTGAACTTTGTCATAAAAATGAAGTCTTTAGACGAGTTCTAATTATTCGTGTTGACTTGATTCCCTCATTGTAGGGTTGCAATGGAAATGTGAATGTCTCTGTTACTTAAGAACAAAAAAAGACTCATGATGATGAAATCACAGAATCTCAAGCCTAAAGGACACCCCTTGTTTTTTAAAGAAAGCATGCTTACATTTTGTTACACACATAGACTGCATGGTGGTGAAGTCAGGATTTTCAGGGTATCCATCACCCACATAACATACCTTATATTCGCTAAGTAATTTCTCACCATCCACCCTCCTCCCACCAGCTCACCCTCTTGAGCCTCCAATGTCTATTATTCTACACTCTACATCCATATGTACATGTTATTTAGCTTCCACTTGGAAGTGAGAACACATGGTATTTGTCTCTCTGTTTCTGAGTTTTTTCATCAAGATAAAGGCCTCCAGTTTCATCCATGTTGTTGCAAATGACATATTCTTTTTATGGCTGAACAGTATTCCATTATGTATATATACCCCATTTTCTTAAACCAGTCCTTTACTAATGGACACCTAGGTTGATTCTGTATCTTTGCTATTATGAATAGTGCTGCCATAAACATACAGGTGCAGGTTTTTTTTTTCTTTCATTCGTTTATTTCTTTTCTTTCTTTCCTCTTCTTTCTTTCTTTCAGAGACAAAGTCTTACTCTTCACCCAGGGTGGTGTGCAGGGGTATGAACACTGCTCACTCCTAGACTCCTGAGTAGCTAGGACTAGAGGTTTGCACCACCACATCCAGTTAATATTTTTATTGTTTTATTTTTGTAGAGCCAAAAATAAAAAATAAAATTGCTTAAGGCCAGGAGTTCCAGACCAGCCAGGGTCTCTATGTTGCCCAGGCTGGTCTCAAACTCCTGGTCTTAAGTAATTCCCCCACTTCTATCTCCTAAAGCTCTGGGATTACAGGCATGAGCCACAAGTCTATCTTTTGATAAAATAATTCTTTTCCTTTAGGTAGATACACACTAGCAGGATTGCCCTAGTGTAAGGGAACTCTTATTTGCAGAGTGAGATGATCTAGGTTTCTCAAGCAGAAGTGTTCAGCCGAAAGCCATACCATGGGAGACTTGAGACTTAAGTAAACCCTCCAGACTAACGTCCTGTGTTGTTTAGAACACACTCTACCCCTTCTTGGCACACACATCAGAGTCCAGTAATTGGACCTTGCACCATCATTCACCAATCCCTTTTTATTAAAAAAAAAAAATCAGAAACTGTATGGCAACACATAAGCCATATTCACTGATTTATTAAATATTTTATTAAGTGCCTACTTGAATTTTGCTTTTAATATCAGCAGTCGAAATACAGCCAGTGGTAAATCTGTGTTTGTGGCACCAATCATCCCCTTGGCTCTCTTAAGTTGTATAATTATTTGTTTGCAACATTTTGAATTATAGTAAGCACAAGGAATATGGGGGTTTTGCTGGCATCAAGGTAATGGTGATACTGGAAAGGTGATCAACTTCTTCCAGCTTCCTTTAATCTTGGTCAAAATTCAATTTCAAATGTCTCCCAGAAGCCCAAGCTAACTAATGATATCAAGTGTTTGGAACTGATTGACAAAAGCAGAGTTGGCTCACCCATTGTATCAAATCCTATTTCCTGCAGTGAGGATGGATCTGCCTAAAGGCGCAGTTGCAAGGAGAAAAAGAAGGCCCCCGTTTAGCACTAGAAAATTGAGATCCCGGCCGGGCGCGGTGGCTCAAGCCTGTAATCCCAGCACTTTGGGAGGCCGAGGCGGGTGGATCACGAGGTCGAGAGATCGAGACCAACCTGGTCAACATGGTGAAACCCCGTCTCTACTAAAAATACAAAAAATTAGCTGGGCATGGTGGTGCATGCCTGTAATCCCAGCTACTCAGGAGGCTGAGGCAGGAGAATTGCCTGAACCCAGGAGGCGGAGGTTGCGGTGAGCCGAGATCGCGCCATTGCACTCCAGCCTGGGTAACAAGAGCGAAACTCCGTCTCAAAAAAAAAAAAAAAAGAAAAAGAAAATTGAGATCCCATTTTCTAGTGCTAGAAAAATCTGAGGCCCTACAGAGCAGTCAGGAATGCCTTGTCTTCCTGTACTTGTCACACAAAGTCATAGTTATCTCTGTCATCTTTTTCCAATTCACAATTCAAAATCAGTCATTTATTCATTCATCATTGGGGGGATCTAATATATGTCAAGCACTATTCCAGTGCTAGGAACATTGCAGTGAATGGAGGAGAACAACTCCCACCTCCATGGATCTCATGCTCCCCTCTCATCCCTGGGAAGCCTTAGGATGCCCCATCACTCACTTGAAAACCCATGCCTCCATCCTAGGCATCCTGTGGCACCATGTCAATGTGATTCCTTCAAACAGCCCTTTTCAGGTTTGTTGTTGGGTTTTTTTGTTGTTGTGGGTTTTTTTGTTTGTTTGTTTGGTGTTTTGAGACAGGGTCTCACTCTGTCTCCCAGACTGGAGTTCAGTGGCGCAATCTCAGCTCACCGCAATCTCTGCCTCCCAAGCTCAAGTGATTCTCCTGCCTCAGCCTCCCGAATAGTTGGGATTACAGGCGCCCACCACTACTGCCCAGCTAATTTTTGTATTTTTAGTAGAGACAGGATTTCATCATGTTGGCCAGGCTGGTCTTGAACTCCTGATCTCAAATGATACCCTTACCTTGGCCTCCCAAACTGTTGGGATTACAGGCGTGAGCCACCGCAATGGACCGCATGTTATATTTTCATTACGTGTGCTATGTCCAACTTCCTTTCTAAACTTGGAGTTCCTCAAGGACATTTAGCAAGATTAGTTTTCTGCCTATTACCTATGCCTAACATAATATCAATCATGTAATTTAACTGTCTACTTTATTTATCTGCTTTCAACTTTGCCTGCTGTGATTAGACTGACCTAAACCCTTCCCATCACCCCATATCACCTCCCTATAGCAACATCCCTGTGAAGGAAACAAGGTACTCATAATTATATGATTTTCAAAGAATATAGTACCTTACAGTTTATATGGCCAATTCACAAATATTATTTCAGACCATCTTCCCGGAACATAAAAAAGACAAATGGACAGGGAAACATGTAAGACTTGGTGGGGACAAGAAGCTACCTTTTGGCTAAGGCCAAAGTTAGGTAAAAGATGAGAGGCACAGGGGATCATTACAGACCATTAAGGGTCGCTTCCCCTCCCTCTAGTTGACTTTTATGGCAACTTGTTTGCTTACAGGAAAACAGCTCCATGTGGTCCAAGTCTTCTCAGTAGGTGACATTACCATGGCCACGAGGCATGTAAGCCAGTTGGAAATGAAGATGACTGTTGGTGGAGACAAGGACAACAACTGATCATGTCAAACGCTTAGCAAAGGAGGACGGTGGGAGGCTAGGCCCACAAGCAGTACTCAGTTCATTCTCACAGTTCCACTTGGAAAAAAAATGTCAGTGACTGAGGCTGAGAAGACGAAGTTTAACACAAGCATTATTCAAGAAATGTCAGCATCCAAATGTCATTGGCTCTCATAATATTGAATATGTTATGGCTTATGTAGATTTCTTGAAAAACTCCTGGTTATATCACTAATGTATACATTTTGTCCTCTATTTCAGATAATTCTAGCAGGACTGATAAAGAGGTGTTTTGTTCCCAAGAAATGGTCCATGGATTGTCTAACCTGAGAATTTCAGTAAACAATGGCAGAGAGGTGGTAGATGCATAAACCTGTAAGGTGTGTGAATTGTCCCTATGTAAAAGTGAGAAAAGTGACACTTAAATGTTTCAGTATCTTCTGAAGACACCACTTCTATGAAGGAAAGCCAGCAAACAGACCTAGGATGGCCAAATTCCCATCCTACCCTCTCCTCTACCATAGCCTGAGAGCAATCTTCATTAACTCTTGGGTTCAGCAAGCACTTATCAAGATATGCCTTACAGAATGTAGAGCTTGGGGAGCTTATAAGAAAAGAAACCCATAATGTCCCTTTCCTCCTGATCAGTTAATACATTGAGAAAATTAACCTACGCCTCCCTCGTAGATTAAACTCCCCGGGCACAGCCATTCATAGACAGAGAAAGATTGATAAGATACATCCAAAAAATAAAAAAGCCTTCAATTGGCTGTCAGAACTTTAATTAAAACACTTATAGATCAACTTCACTCCAGCAAACTGTGCCACTATTACTATAGTAAGATGAATGTTCACTGGGAAAACAGACAGAGTACTCTGCCCTGGACTAATGTGTAATTTCATAGCCATTGATTTTTTTACTTTAAAAATTCTTCCCTGACTATTGGGAATTGGAACTTGTTCTGGGTGACCTGGCAGCAATGTTACATTTTTTCCTTTTATGAATGTGGAAGACCATTTCCCAAGCCCATTCATATTTTATCTTCATGGCTCTGACTCAAAACTAAACTGAAGTTGTAAGAGATTATTGAAGGCCTCGGGTTTAAGTTTCCGAGGACAAAGGATGGAAAGAGGGATTTGAGCAGCTAAAGAGAAATGGACAAGGAGAACGAAAGGCCAGAGGAAGAAAATGAACAAGAAATGGGCAAGATAACTGGAAAAGAGAAGTTGAATATTTTTAATAAGGGTGTCATTAAAGTCTGAAAATAGACTTATTTAAATAACAATGTCAAGTAAAAATTATTATAAATTCATAAGGACTAATTATTTTTAAAAACAATTCATATAATTTACTGATTCATCTAATTTCCTATGTACCAGGCACTAAGTTCATAGTATAAATTCGAAGGTAAATTTTACCCGGAAATCCGTGGTACAGAAAAAAACTGCTTTTAAAATGTCTGTCTAGTTTCTCCAAATATGACATGGCTATGTAGTCAGCTATATCTATTTCTTTTTTATCTATGTATCTATACATACAGACATATAGACATAATTATACGTAACAATAGAAGTTTAGGATTAAACATGGAATTTCAGAGAGGGAGAGAATCCTTCTCTTCTGTTGTTCATAAGAACTTAAACACAGTACATAACCACTGCCTTCCTATATGATTTATCCTGGAACAACCCAAATATTAATACTACATCTCATTTTGCCTGAGATTCTATCAATTTTTAAGTGCTTTCCAATTTCAGAAATGTTAAATGTGAAAAAAAATGGGAAAAGACAAACCATTATAGGAATGATAAAATGAGGGGAAAAAATGTATCTTAGAATTGATGATATACAGTAATAATCTTTTTGATTTTCTGAATACCTAATACCTTTCAGGTACTATTCTAAGTGTTTTACATGTATCATTGAAACATTGCAGATATTCTACCTGGCAAGTCATATCATGGTCCCTACCTCATAGATAAAAAAACTGAGGCACTTAGGGTAACCAACTAGTCCAAGATCCCATGGCTACTAAAAGGCAGAGTTCAGCTTCAAATCAGGTGCTCTGGCCATGGAACCACGTCCTTAAACACCATTGCTTCAAGTGCAAAGGCTTCTTTGCTCCTGTGGATCATGAGTCATAATTCACTTCACCAGGAGTGCAGAGATGCTTCTCCTGCCAACTGTGGGTCAGGAGTAGGCGTGTGTCACTAGGCTCTGCTAGGTATGGTTGTTCAGCTTTGACTCTCAGCTCTCTCTCTAGTCAACTGCAGACATGATCTTGGCAGAAACGATCTGGTGACCATTTTGCTGGCCTTCACAGCTCTGCTTCAATTGATGGGAGGGAGAGAGAGAGACAGAGACAGAGAGAGAGATTGATGTTAATGAATCAGGTCATGAGATTACGGAAACTGAGAAGTCCCAAGATCTGCAGCTAAAAAACTAGAGAACCATGAAAGATGTGTAGTTCAAGTCCAAATCTGATGTTCTAGAAACCAGGAGAGTTAACGGTGTACTTCCATTCCAAAAGCCAGCAGGTTCCAGACCCAAGCAGAGTCAATGTTTGAGTCCAAGTCCAAAAGATGGAAAAGACCAGTGTCTCAGCTCAATAGTCAGGCAGGAGGGGCTTCCTCTTACTCAACCTTTCTGTTCTAGTCAGGTCTTCAATGTATCAGATTAAGAACACCTACATTAAGCAGGGCAATCTGAGGGTAGGGCACAGTGGCTCACGCCTGTCATCCCAGCAGTTTGGGAGGTCAAGGCAGGAAGATCACTTGAGATCAGGAGTTTGAGACCAGCATGGCCAATATGGTGAAACCCCGTCTTTTTCTAAAAATGCAAAAAAATTAGCTGGGCATGGTGGTGTACACCTGTAATCCCAGCTATTCAGGAGGCTGAGGCAGGAGAATTGCTTGAACCCAGGAGGTGGAGGTGGCAGTGATCCAAAATCACACCACTGTACTCCAGCCTGGGCAACAGAGTAATATACAGTCTCAAAAAAAAAAAGAAGAAGAAGAAGAAGAAGGAGAGAAATCTGCTTTACTCAGTCTACAAATTCAAAAGTTAATTATCCTGAAATACCCTCACAGGCATGCCAGAATAATATTTGGCCAAATGTCTGGGCATTTGGGGACCCAGTCAAGTTGACACATAAAATTAACTATCACACCATGGAAATCCTTTATCCCCTTGCTCAGCACCCCAGCCAAACACATGCCAGGCTCAGGCCACACAACCCTACAGGTCTTAGTCTCAGGGCCAGGTGTGTTTCAAGACTCAGCAATTTTTTCAGACGTTAGAAAGGTAAAATGATACAAATGCCATATATTACATCAAATTCCCAGTGGGCAGTTCTCTGGGAAACTGCATCAATATTTTCATAGTGAAACATGAATATTTAATGTAACAGAAATACTCAAACCACAATTATCCTCATGTCAGTTCAGCTCAGGTTTTGCTGCCAATGAATTGGGTCAGTTTTACTGCCACATTGGAAAAAAATAACCTCTTTGTTTTCAGAGATATTTTTAAGATTGAAATATGACACAGCAGATTTTGTGCACCTATATTAATAGTGACTAAACTCTGAATTGGGGCCTAGCCAGTTTTTCCCATGACACACCCTTTTGTAAACAAATACAAAGTTTGTTTTTTTTAAAAAAAAAAAAAAAAAGTTGATGCACAATGATAGGAATACTTTTATTTCAAAAACAAATACATCAGGATAAAGAATTGGACCATTGTCTGCTGGAAAATTAATTTAAAAATTGTTGAGGGTAGAGCAAAACCAGAGACTACTAAGACTGTTGAAACAGTCCTTCTAGAAAACAATTTGACCAGTCCTCAAAGTTTTTATGATTTTGACCCAATCATTTGACTTGTGAGGAAAAAAATTCAAACTTCAGAGGAAAAATAAGTTTAAAGATACATATTTCATCATTATCTGCAAGTAGGAGACAATCTAAATATTTCAAAATAGAAAAATGATTAAATATCTTGTGACTTACATATGCAGTGAAGTACTATGAAGTCATAAACTTGAGAACATGCTTGTAATATAGTATTACCAAGTATTACCAACAATATATTGTATGTATAATGTAGTGAGGTGGTTAAGGTTACTGGACAGATTGCTAAAGTTTGTGTCCTCAGAAAGCTACGTAACTGAGTCTCAATTTTGTCATCCATAAATTGGTGACAGTTATTACAGCAGGCAGAACAGTGCCCTCCCCAAAAAATCCCCAGGACTTGTAGCTATGTTAGATTAAATGGCACAGGAGCAACAGAGCTAGAACAGACAGCAGAGGTAACGGTGGACAGTATGAGAAAGCTGTTGATGAGAGCTGCTGCTGAATAAAACCATCTTTCACCAGCATACGACCCCGAGTATTCTTTCTGCTCACCCACCCACGCCTCTCCCGATTTCAGCATGGGCTGGACCTGGACCCCGGGATCTGACATCATAAATTGAATAAGAATAAATTGCTAGGTCTTTTAAGATGGGAGGGTCTGTGACCAGAATGTCCATCAGTGATCACTGGTCCCCTTGTTCGAGCTATCCCAACCACACTGGCCACCTCCTCCCTGCTCCCTGACCGTGCCAAGCATACACACACTCAGGTGCTTGCTGTTCTGACTAGTGAGAGCAATTTTCTCCTAGAGCTTCGCAAGCTTATTCTGATTTCACCTGGATCTCTGCTCAAAGCCTACTTCATCTGAAAGTCTCTCCATGATCACCGTATCTAAAGCATCACTCATCCCCCAATCATATTGTTCTGTCTTATTTATCTTCATATCATGTGTTGGTACCACATGTACATACACACACGTATCAATCAAGAGTCTCCAGAAAAACAAACATATACAACACATACATATGCATATGTGTATATATACAGAGAAAAAGACAGAGGCAGAGAAAGAGACAGAGAATTGATTCATTTTAAGGAATTGGCTTGCATGATTGTGGGAGTTGGCAAGTCGAAAAATCTCAGGGCAGCCTGGCAGGTTAGAGACCCAGCAAAGCACTGATACTCAGCTCAAATCTGCTAACAGAATTCCATCTCCTTTGGGAGACCCAAGTCTTTTCTCTTCAGACCTTCAACTGATTGGAAGAGGTTTCCCCATATTATGAAGAATAGTCTGCTTTACTGAAAGTCTACTGATATAAATGGTACTCACATCTAAAAGAAATCCCTTCGCAACAACATCTAAACTGGTATTTGACCGAAAACTGAATAACATGGCTTAGCCAAGTTGACATGTAGAATTAATTATCACAGGGCATTTTACGTATTTATTTTCCAGCCTCTCCATCACAAGGTAAGCGCCATAAGAATGGGAGTTTATCTGTTCTATTTACTATGACTTTCCCATTGCCTAAAACAGTAGCTGCATAAAACCAGGGCTCAATAAATGTGTCAGTTACATGGTGGTAAATTGTTTAGCCTGAGAAAGTCAGCTGATTGCTTGACTGAATCAAATAAGTCAGTGTTTAAACTACTCTGTTACAATGGAGCCAACTCAGTCTTCACAATCTGTGAGGAATAAATTTAAATCCCACCGTCTCCACTCCAATGATCCCTAAAGCCACAGCGGTGGCCACACAGACTCAGGCATTAGGGAGGAGGTCAGTGGGCAAAAATGGGTCCCCTGATGCTTAAAGTGAAACAGCAAAGGCCTGAAGGCATGGCCGCAACACCAAGGAGATGAAAGTCAATGGAGGAAGGGGAAGAAGATTTGGCTGCTTCCGAAGGAGGAAGCACGGAGGACAGAGAATGCTGAGCAAGCCCAAATGGACTGTTTAAAATCCTGCCACTCATCAGGGGTGACCCTGAGCAGATTCCCTGGCAGCAGAAGGATGCTAGCTCCATGGGGAACAGTCATATGCTGAGGGAGCCATGAATGTTGACAAATATAACCAACGGCAAACATAAAGAGAAAATACAAATGCTGTCCCTACCCACTCCCCAAACATACACACGCACACACAACCAGCCAGCCACACACGCAGTCTGAATTTCTACTCATAACTACTCTGGGAAACCATCATTAAACCAGGGCTTTGAGTAGGTGCTGCTGAGCAGAAAACTGCCTGCATGCTCTGAGCCTATCACTATATACATCTTGTCCTCTTTCACTTGACCATGGGCTACAAGCCTCAGTGTCCTTGTCTGTGAATTGGGGACTATGATAGCTACTATGTAGTGTTATTCTAAATATAAAATCCAGTATGTCTGAAACAGTGCTCAACCTAGGGTATGGCACACAGCATGGGCTCTAAATGTATGCAGTCTTAATCTCTCCAGGCCTCTCCTTTCCTCAGGTATAGATGAGATGGCAGGAGTATTGATAACTCGTACCTCATTCTGCTTCCATCCTTGCTCACATCACATTTCAGCTCCATTCAGAAACTTGCTAATTATGACATAGAGACCACTCTTGAATGTCTCTGTCTCCACTGTGCATGGCATCTCTGCTTCCTTCTCTCCCTTGCAGTTGCCCTTACCCAGTCTGCTGGATGTGGAATCATCAGGGAAGCCTCCCTACTGCACCTGCTGCCTGCACCCCAGACAAGAGTGGTGATAGCCTCAGGAAGGGGGCTGCTTTGGAATGCTCCCGAAGCTGCCAGCATTCGAGGTGCCAGAGGAAAGCTGCATTGCACAGACTAGTGGATCGCCAGGCCAAAAGACACCTTTACCCTGCTCTGCTCACATTTCCTACCATTTATCAGCTGAGAGCTTCAGACAGGTTATTTCATGTCTTCTACTTTTCCTAATTAAAATAGGGGTGAAAATAAAAAATCTACTTCGCTAAGCTGGAATGAGGAATAAAATGGGGAAATGTGTACAAATGCACATAGGTGGTACCCATCTGGAACATACGTGGTGCCCAATCTCTATTGACACTCCTTTTCCAATAATGAAAATGCAGGACATAAAGCAAAGACATTTGTATACCTTCATCTCAGAGAGATCCCTTCAGCTTCTTCCTGGTTGCTTGCAATGAAATGAATAGTGTCTCCCTCCCCCAAATTCATGTGTTGACGCTCCAACACTCTGTGTGATGGTATTTAAAGGTGGGACCTTCCAGAGGTGCTTAGGTCATGAAGTTGGAACCCTCATGAATGGGATTAGTACCCTAGGAAGATGACACAGATGAAAGATGATCTGTTTCTCAACAATGTGAGGCTATGCCAAGAATGTGGCCCCCTAGAGACCAAGAAGAGGGCCCTGACTATGCTGGCCTGCTAATCTTGGACTTCCCAGCCTCCAGAACTGTGAGAAATAAATGGGTTTCTGTAAGAAAGCCATCAGCTTGTGGTGTTCTGTTACAGCAGCCCAGGCAGACTTAGCACAGTGCTTCTTCATGAGATTCCATATTGGGGCAGAGACTGATTCCTGAAATGGACACCAAGCCATCTTGTCACCCTAGGTCTCCCACAATTAGGCAGAGTGTGTGTGACACACACACACATACACACACACACACACACACACACATTATCTTCCTCTTTTTAGTCTACAAAAAGAACAAAGAAAGAAAAACAAGTTTAAAATAAATAAAACAAAGCAAACATTGGGCTAATTGTTTCTTATGCATTTGCCCATTAGGCATGCAGAGAATTTCTTATTCTCAGACAGGCTCAAGAATGCTTGCTGCAAAATGAGCCTTCTTCCCAATCCCTATGACTAAAACCATCAAGCCAGATCCAGGCTGTTTATCTGGGATTCTCTGAGGTCATTATACATTAACGAAAAGCTGGATCCCACTATATAGTCAACCAGATGACTCACATATTCAGCCCCTCTTCATTCGACTGTGCATTCTGCAGATTGTTAACAGCCATCCTGCACATTTGGTTCATGTAAACCTACTACATGGGTTGCTGTTACTTATTAGAGATGAGAAAGTGTTGATGACTAGAGATAGTAGAGCTAGTTACAAACACAGGCCCTAAAGTCCATGGTCTTATCTCTTAGAAAGAAGAGAGGAGTCTGAAGAGAGAATTTAGAGAATTTTTGTACTTAGGTGGGAAAATAACTACATCTTCACTTCATTCACCTATAACTGAAATTTAGCATTTCTTTGAAATTTGAATATGAGCAAAAAACCAAAGTACTATTAAGAGTAACTGTAATGATCTTTGATGGAAATCATGGGTATTTTCACACCACGTTACAACTACTACAAATATCACAAAATGTCATTTAAACTCATTGCCACTTCAAAATTATGGTAATTACTAAACTTGCTGCTAGTCTTGTTTGATGCACTAATAAAGATGTCCACATATTACTATAACATAAATTCCTTTTTAAAATATTTTGGACCAGGTGCAGTGGCTCTTGCCTGTAATCCCAACACTTTGGGATGTCGAGGTAGATGGATCACTTAAGGCCAAGAGTTTGAGCCTGACCAACATGGAAGAGTCCCATCTCTACAGAAAATATAAAAATTTGCCAGGCATGGTGGCAGGCACCTGTAATCCCAGCTAATTGGAAGGCTAAAGCAGAAGAATTGCTTGAGCCTGGGAGGCAGAGGTTGCAGTGAGCCGAGATCACAGCACTGCACTTCAGCCTGAGTGACAGAGTGAGACCTCCTTCCTGTATCTCAAAAAATATATATAAAGAGAGAGAGATACCTATACTAAATTTAATTGGTTTACTTTGAATTTCATAATATATGCCTATTAATATGATACATATGATATTAATTATCATTTCACATTTATTATAATAGATATTTATTAGATATTATTTGATTATTAGATAATAGATATTATTTGATAATAATATCATTCTTAAAAAATGATCCATGGGCTTCATTTGACTGCCAAAAAGGTTCAGAGAACAAAAGTGGTTCAGAACCTCTGAAACAGAGAATTTTTGCAAAAAAGACATGAGGGAAAAGCACAGAGAAGTTGGATAAAGTTGGGTGAAGTGTTTGTAGATTGCAGTGATGAATGGCAGGTTTCTGTGGGTTTGTATTAACTGTCCTCTAATTCTTGAATAAGCTCCTGATGTTAAGATAATACAGCATATATTCTTGCTGGGCACTTCCCTCCTTTTCCCCTCCCTCCCTCCGTCCCTCCCTCCCTCCCTCTCTCCCTCCCTCCTTTCTTCCTTCCTTCCTCCCTCCCTTCCTCCCTCCCTCTTCTTTCCCTTCCCCTCCCCTCACCTTCCCTTCCCTTGGGTTCAAACCTTGATGAAGTGGGCTACCCAGCACCTAGTCAGCAATCTGCAGCTGCTGTTTAGAATTGTAAATGAACCACTGACAAAACCCATCCTTCTGCCCATTTTAGCCTCCAGGTGAAAAGTAGGCTTCCCTCCTGCTGATTACTCCTGTATCTGTGACCCCACCCCCATGCTTTATAATTGCCTAGTGTTTTAACTTCCTCCAAAATCACTGGTATCTTAACTGAGGTCTTCAACTACCTTAAAGCAGGGGTCCAAAACTCAAACTTCCTCATGGACTAAGCAGATTAGGTTAATGAGTGAAAATTAAACCAGTTGACTTGAGATCTTTCCGGTATGTTGCAATACATTCTGGGGTCACCCAATCCTTGCTACATTCCCCCATTTTTTTTTCCAGACACTGAGTCTGTGTGTTGCTATATTGCAGTACTGACCAGGTTTCCAGAGCTTACAGTATTCCAATAAAAAACAGAATTCCAAAATATTATGTGATATGCTCCGATTTTTAAATGCTATGAGACAAATTTAGCCAGTAACTGAGCTAACAACCTCTGTTTTAATAATGCTAATATAATAAGAAAATTTCTAACACTAAGGAAGGATTATTTTGATGGTGACCTCCTCAGGACTTTCTTGGGTACCTGGGAACAGCATTTGACAAGGATTTTACATACATGACTACATTTGCCCCTAAAGAGCTGAGGGAGGCATTAGGGACACCACTCTATGCATTAGAAACTGACTCAGAGAGGTTGCCTGGCAAGCCCAATATCACACAGCTACACTGGAGATGAGTTGTGCTGTATTTCACTCACAGATGGCCTCGCACTGCAGTCCTTTGCCCTAAACGCTCCTGGACAGTCAGTTAAGAGCCAGCCCCGGTTTGAGCTGCCTACCTCTGGCCTCCAACTCTCTTCCTCTCTCTGGGATACATTTGAATAGCTTTAAAACAGAAGCTTGGAAACATATAATTTTGGCATCTAGTCCAACTGCTCCTACTACCTTTGGTATTTTATGTTCTAATCAACTGACTTCACATTTTTTAAATCCTCATATACATACTGGTGTGCAGTTATCTGACGGGCATTAATGGAACAACTTTGATTTTTCCATTTGCTCAAAAATCTTAACAGGTTGATCACATCAGCAGTAAGCTGTGGGTCCCTCCCTCTTCTCCTGCTTCACAGAAATACTACTACAACTTGCTAGTTCTTCTGGAAATAGCCACTTGCCATAGCAATAAATCTTAGGCTCACTATATAACCCCTGATGCATTTCACATTTTCCCACCAAATTCCACTGTCCAAATTTGGAGTCCCAACTTGACCACAAGCAGATACAATTTCACTTTGTGGGATTTTCCCAGCTTTTCCTTGCATTAGGATTGCAAAGCTTGTAACACCAGCTGTGTCTGAGCCAGCCCTCCAAAAAAGGCAATTGTGTTCCCTGATGGAATCGCTGCACACAAGAGCTGCTGCCAGCTCTGCTCCTTGAGCGGCCTTTTCAGGATTCTGGGGCTGCTTCCAGCCCCTCCTCCCCACTCACCAGTTAATGATGTGGGCCCCTTAAACAGCCCATGGTCCTTTAAAAGGCCTAGGAAAGGAATGGGAAAAAATAATGCATACTCTTCCTCTCTCATTCTCTGGGACTCTTTTTATTTTCTTCATCACCAAGGTCTTATCAATCTTTTATTTATTTCATCAATACACATTTGTAAATTACCAACCTTGTCCTTGGCATTTATGTTAGGGGTTGGAGAAAATAACCTTAAACAAGGCAGATGCTATTTCTACAAGGACTCATAAAACAACAGGAAACTGAAAATGGGATGATAATAATACCAGTCCACAATCCCTTATACAAAATCTTTGAGGCCAGAGAAGTTTTAGAATTCAGACATGCTCAGACCTTGGAGGTATGATAAGATATATATAGGTTGAATGTTTCACAGAATCTCATCATCAAATTTAACTTATATAAGACAAGTAGCCTCACATCACCTCAGGTCAGATTTTGCCTCCAAAATTCATTTTGACATCCAACTTTCTATTTTGGATTTTGGAACTGCAGAGATGGGATTTGGACCCTGAATGGTTTTCATTTATTGAGTGTCTACTATGTTTCAGGCAACTGGCATGTCTTCGCTCCCCTTTATCTTCCAAAAAGCCCTTCAAAATAAACTATTATTTTGATTGTTACCAAACACCCTACCTGGTAAACTTCTTTTCACATAGACTATCTTTCGTGAGCATCATTAACAATGCAGCATCAAGTTGTTCTATTTTAAGGAAAGGAAGCTGAGGTTCATGGAGGTTAAGTAACTCTCAGAAGGTTGTGGAGAATGTGAGTGGTAGGCTGGGACCCACGTCTGCTGGTGCTGCCAGAAGCTCTACTGTTTCCATGACGTAAAACAGCTACCTTTCTTGGGAGTCACTTTGATTCCATTGAACACCCTCCCTGCCCTTTCCACTGTTGGTTCCAAAGCCTTGCTAGTTTCTATGAGAGGTTCTACAACATGAAAATAAGCCCCACCTCACAGTTTTGTTCCACGTAACATACCCGTATTGATGGTCACTGAATTTCTCTCTTTCAATGCAAATAAATTTCAGAATCAGACTTTTCCAGGGTTGAATTTAATTCCTGACTTTGACACGAGCTTGGAAAAGTCACTTCACCTCTCTGAGAGTGTTTTCCCATACTTGAAATTGGGGGTAAGGATAAAGTCCATAATCATTAGCATTATTGTGGGGATAAAATAAGCTAATTTGTGTAAAGTGTGTAACATGATACCTGGGAAAACATAAGTGCTTGACAAAGAGTAGCTATTACTGTGGTAATTGTTATGACTTTTGTTATCATCATTATTGAAAATGTATTGCTTGAGCACAATCTGGCCTAAGTAGAAAACGAAGTGAATTTGATGCAGTAGTATAGAGAAATCTATTACATTGTCACTACCTAGCAAGCCCAGTGTTTTCTGAAGAAAGCTGATCATATGATCCACAACATTGAACAAAACCCAGTGCCCCAAGAATAGGAACTCAACCCTTAAACTATCGCCTAAGGTGGCTTCTGGCTTCTGAGTTCTCTTACTACAAAGCACTTGCCCACAAGAAATAAAAGTGATTTATTGAGTCAATATAGAAGTCTTTTTATTTATTTTTTTTTTCAACTTTTATTTTAGACTCAGAGGGCACATGTGCAGGTTTGTTACCTGGGTATATCGCATGCTGAGGTTTGGGATATGAATGATCCCGTCACCCAGATACTGAGCACAGTACCCAATAGTTTTTAAATTCTTGTCCCCCACCCTCTCACCTCTAGTAGTCCCCAGTGTCTACTGTTGCCATCTTTATGTCCATGAGCAGGCAAGGTTTTACTCCCATTTATAAGTGAGAACATACAGTATTTTGTTTTGTGTTTCTGCATTAACTTGCTCAGGAGAACGGCCACCAGCTACACCCATATGGGTGCAAAGGACATGATTGTATTCTTTTTTATGGCTGCATAGTATTCCATGGTGTATATTTACCACATTTTCAAGAAACTCTTTTTAAAGGGAAATTGGATGTGAAATACGTAAAACACCAGTTGGCCACATAATTTAAAGTCAACGTACATGCTAGACAGGAAGCAGACCTATGGGGCAGCAAATCCAGAACCTGTAAGAGGGTAGAGAATAGACATAAGGGAGACAGAAGGAGAAGAAGAGCATTTGTAGGATCACGGGCAATAGTTGCAGAAGGAGAAAGAATTTCAGTCAGGTCATCAAAATGCCAGAGTAAAGAATCGAACTCCAAAGTCTGTGCTCTTGACCTCTACAATAAGGGCCACAGATCCTCATGCCTCTGGGCTAGTCAAGTAATAAAAATGAGCGGTAAGTGGCTGAGGAAGCCTATGTCAAAGTGGAGTGTGCACAGCCTTTCAAAAGGGGGCAGGCACCAGTGTATTTTGATAAATGGTACTCTGTGGGAACATTACCCAAATTTATCAGGTCTTCTGACTTTTCAAGAGAAGCCAGGAATTCAGCTATCCATGGGAAAAGTTCAGTGTTTTCATGTTTAAAACTAATCTGTTTTTTTTTAATCACTGTGCAAGCAAAAATACATACACACACACACACACACACACACACACACACACATATCGTTGTGGGTTACATTTAGACCTTCAGTTTGAGAATACTGCCTTATACTATATCAGCTGTAAGACAGGAAAGATTTTTGCTGCAAGTTTTGCCCAAACTCCCTTCTCTAACATATGTTAACAAGAAAGAAGATGTGCTATCAGCCCAATGAGAAAATATCCCAGAGTTCCAGCTGAAGGTAATTTCTGAAAGAACAATCCAAAGGAGATGTTTCATCAAATGGCCCAAGCCATTTATAAATCCAAAAGGAGACAAGTGTGTGTTTCCAGTCAAGATACAGTAATAGGGACTAGATTTAGCTTCCCTTTAAAACAACTAAAAAGACAACATTTAAAACACATGAAACATTTTTTGAGACACTGAACCTAAGTCTCACCTCATTTATTTACTTTCTCTTACAGAGCCCTGTCCAATGCAGGGAAAGTGATCTGTAAGAGAAGATAAATGAGTTAAGTGAGCCCTCTGACTGCCCCAGCTGACAGCACAGAGAGTTTCTAGGCCCCAGGGAGAGGAATCCCCATGGAGCCAGGTGGTCTCACTGAGGTGATGGAGCTGAGAATGCAGGAAACCAAAAAGACTGGAATTTGAATAACGGAGCACTCCAGCAGAGAGATCTACCTAACAGAGAACACCAGAGACCTAGAGTCGTCCTTGAGTCTTCAGCTGAACGCTAATCAGCACATGCATGCAAAGAGACTTTATGAGATAGATGGGAGTCAGGGAAGCACCAACAGGGATTAGAGAAAACATTCCCTGCCATGACACTGGAACCAGGAATGATTCTTTCTTCCAATAACCAAAGTGGAAAACCTCATACTTCATGAAGTATTGAGTAAAATGTTCAAAATAGTTTTGCTACATAATGAAAAATAGATAAAATGTCATTCTATCTTGCCTCTAAAAAGCTTAAAAGCGAAACTCAAAAGTATCAGACAATTTATTGGACAAATGTATACACCTGTGAAACCACACCACAATCAAGATAATGGGCAAAACCATTAACCTAAAAGGTTCCTCCAGCCCTCCTCCCCTCCTTCCTGTTTTTGCACTCTCCTCCTACCCCTTCCTCTTTCCCCAGGAAAACAGTGATCTGGTTTATCCTCATTATATAGAGTAGTTTGCATTTTTCAGAATTTTGTTGAAAGGGAATTAAACAGTGTGTGCTCTTTTCTTATCTGTTTCTTTCACCTAGCCTGGTGATTTTCAGATTTATCTCTGCTGTTGCCTTTGCCCATTGTTCATCCCTTTTCATTGTTCTCTAATATTAGAGTGAGAGAGTATTTCCATGGTTTGGCAGGTTTGCCCTCTGAGTGTGCGGGTCTGTAAGGAGCAAATTGACTCTTCAGAGGGAAGGAGCATTCTACTTCCTCAGAGCTGAAAGTCAGAGAGCATCATGTGCAGAAAGCCAGAAGGACACAGGATGAGGAGTACAAAGCCAGTCACAGCTATCCAGAAACAAATGCAAAAGGCTGAAGCAGCTTTCCAAGGACCAGGAGGGAAGAATTTCGAACAAATGTTTACCACTGTGTGTAGGGGTTGATCAAGAAGCAGGGATAAGAAAAAATGTTTTTGACCTTTGGGGAATGAAATTTAGAGTTTATTGTTTGGAACACACAGGTAAATATTAGTTACTCATGCTCGCTTCAGCAGCACATATACTAAAATTGGAACAATACAGAGAAGATTAGCATGGCCCCTGTGCAAGGATGACATGCAAATTCATGAAATGTTCCATATTTTTAAACCCTACAAGCCAAAAGAGAGTGGGGGCCAATTTGCAGCATCCTTAAAGAAAAGAACTTTCAACCTACAATTTCACATTCAGCCAAACTAAGCTTCATAAGCAAAGGAAAAAGTATGGACAAGCAATTGCTGAGAGATTTTGTCACCACCAGGCCTGCCTTACAAGAGCTCCTGAAAGAAGCACTAAAGAAGGAAAGGAACAACCAGTACCAGCCACTCCAAAAATGTACCAAATGGTAAAGACCATCAATACAATGAAGAAAATGTGTCAATTAGTGGGCAGAACATCCAGCTAGCATCAAAATGGCAGAATCAAATTCACACATAACATTATTAACCTTAAATGTAAATGGACTAAATGCCCCAATCAAAAGACACACACTGGCAAATTGGATAAAAAGTCAAAACCCATCTGTGTGCTGTATTCAGGAAACACATCTCGCATGCAAGGACACACATAGGCTAAAAATAAAGGGATGGAGGAAGATTTCAAATGGAGAGCATAAAAAGTAGGAGTTGCAATTCTCATCTCTGATAAATGGACTTTAAACCAACAAAGATCAAAAGAGACAAAGAAGGGCAATACATAATGGTAAAAGGATCAATCCATCAAGAAGAACTAATGATCCTAAACATATATGCACCCAATACGGGAACACTCAGGTACATAAAGCAAGTTCTTAATGACCTACAGAGAGACTTAGACTCCCACACAATAATAATGGGAGACTTTAACATTCCACTGTCAATATTAGACAGATCAACAAGACAGAAAATTAACAAGGATATTCAGGACTTGAACTCAGATTTGGACCAAGTAGACCTAATAGACATCTACAGAAATCTCCACCCCAAATCCACAGAATATACATTCTTCTCAACACCACATGGCATCTACTCTAAAATTGACCACATAATTGGAAGCAAATTACTCCTCAGCAAATGTAAAAGAATGGAAATCATAACAGACAGCCTCTCAGACCACAGTGCAATCAAATTAGAACTAAGAATTAAGAAACGAACTCAGAACTGCACAACTTAATGGAAACCGAACAACTGGCTTCTGAATGTCGACTGGATAAACAATGAAATGAAGGCAGAAATAAAGATGTTCTTTGAAACCAACAAGAATGAAGACACAATGTACAAGAATATCTGGGACACATTTAAAGCAGTGTCTAGAGGGAAATTTATAGCAATGAATACCCACCAGAGAAGCAAGGAAAGATCTAAAATCGACACCCTATCATCAAAATTGAAAGAGCTAGAGTAGAAAAATCAAAAAACTCAAAAGCTAGCAGAAGACAAGAAATAACTAAGATCAGAGCAGAACTGGAGGAGATAGAGACGCAAAAAAAAAAATCAAAAAATCAATAAATTCAGTAGCTGGTTTTTTAAAACTATCAACAAAATAGACCATTAGCCAGATTAATAAAAAACAAAATGGAGAAGAATCAAATAGATGCAATAAAAAATGAAAAAGGGATATCACCACTGACTCCACAGAAATACAAACTACAATCAGAGATTACTACAAACAACTCTATGCACATAAACCAGTAAATCTTGAAGAAATGGATAAATTCCTGGACACTTGCATCCTCCCAAGCCTAAACCAGGAAGAAGTTGAAACCTTGAACAGACCAATAACAAGGGCTGAAGTTGAGACAGCAATTAATAGCCTACCAACCAAAAAAAGTCCAGGTCCAGATGAACTCACAGCTGACTTCTACCAGACATACAAAGAGGAGCTGGTACCACTCCTTCTGAAACTATTCCAAACAATCCAAAAAGAGGGAATCCTTCCCAAATCATTTTATGAGACCAACATTATCCTGATACCAAAACCCGGCAGAGACTCAATATCCATGATGAACATAGATGCAAAAATCTTCAATAAAATACTGGCAAACTCAAATGCAGTATCACATCAAAAAGCTTATCCATCACAATCAAGTAGGCTTCATCCCAGGATGCAAGCCTGGTTCAATATATGCAAGTCTGTAAATGTAATCCACCACATAAACAGAACCATAGACAAAAACCAGATGACTATCTCAATAGATGCAGAGAAGGCCTTCAACAAAATTTAACAGCCCTATATGCTAAAAACTCTCAATAAACTAGATACCAAAGAAACATATCTCAAAATAATAAAAGCTATTTATCACAAACTTACAGCCAATTGTCATACTGAATGGGCAAAAACTGGAAGCATTTCCTTTGAAATCCAGCACTAGACAAGGATGCCCTCTGTAACCACTCCTATTCAATATAGTATTGGAAGTTCTAACCAGAGCAATTAGGCAAGAAAAAAAATAAATCGTATTCAATTAGGAAAAGAGGAAGTCAAATTGTCTCTATTTGCAGACAACATAATTGTATATTTACAAGACCCTATCATCTCAGCCCCAAATCTCCTTCAACTGATAAGCAACTTCAGCAAAGACTCAGGATACAAAATTAATGTGCAGAAATCACAAGCATTTCTATACACCAAAAACAGACTAACAGAGAGCCAAATCATGAGCAAACTCCCATTTATAACTGCTACAAAGAAAGTAAAATACCTAGGAATACAACTAACAAAGGATGTAAAGGACCTTTTCAAGGAGAACAACAAATCACTGCTCAACGAAATAAGAGTGGACACAAACAGATAGAGAAACATTCTATGCTCATGGACAGGAAGAATCAATATCATGAAAATGGCCATACTGCCTAAAGTAATTTATAGATTCAATGCTATCCCCCTCAAGCTACCTATGACCTTCTTCACAGAACTGGAAAAAAACACTTTAAACTTTATATGGAACCAAAAGAGAGCCCACATAGCCAAGACAATCCTAAGCAAAAAGAACAAAGCCGAAGGCATCATGTTACCTGATTTCAAACTATACTACAAGACTACAGTAATCAAAACAGCATGGTACTGGTACCAAAACAGAGATACAGGCCAATGGAACAGAATAGAGACCTTGGAGGCAACACCATACATCTACAACCATCTGATCTTTGACAAACCTGACAAAAAACAAGCAATGGGGAAAGGATTCCCTGTTTAATAAATGGTGTTCTGAAAACTGGCTAGCCATGTGCAGAAAGCAGAAACTGGACCGCTTCCTGACACCTTACACTAAAATTAACTCCAGATGGATTAAGGACTTAAATATAAGATCTAACACCATAAAAACCCTGGAAGAAAATCTAGGCAAAACCATTCAAGACATAGGCATAGGCAAGGACTTCATGACTAAAACACCAAAAGCACTGGCAACAAAAGCTAAAATAGACAAATGGGACCTAATTAAACTCCAGAGCTTCTGCACAGCAAAAGAAACAATCATTAGAGTGAACCAGAAACCAACAGAATGGGAAAAAAATTTTGTCATATGACAAAGGGCTATTATCCAGAATCTACAAAGAACTGAAACAGACTTACAAGAAAAAAAAACAAACAAACCCATCCAAAAGTGGGAGAAGGATATGAACAGACAGTTTTCAAAAGAAGACATACATAAGGCCAAGAAACATATGAAAAAAATGCTCATCATCACTGATTATTAGAGAAATGCAAACCAAAACCACATTGAGATACCACCTCACACCAGTTAGAATGGCTATCATTAGAAAAGCTGGAGACAACATATGCTGGAGAAGATGTGGAGAAATAGGAACACTTTTACACTGTTGGTGGGAGTGTACATTAGTTCAACCATTGTGGAAGACAATATGGTGCTTCTTCAAGGGTCTAGAAATAGAAATTCCATTTGACCAAGCAATCCCATTACTGGGTATATACCCAAAGGATTATAAATCATTCTATTATAAGGACACATGCACACATACGTTCATTGTGGCACTGTTTACAATAGCAACAACCTGGAACCAACCCAAATGCCCATCAATGATAGACTGGACAAGGAAAATACATATATACATCATGAAATACTATGCAGCCATAAAAAATGATGAGTTTGCATCCTTTGTAGGAACATGGATGAATCTGGAAACCATCATTCTCAGCAAATTGACACGAACAGAAAAGCAAACACCGCATGTTCTCACTCATAGGTGGGTGTTGAACAATGAGAACACATGGACACAGGGAGGGGAGCATCACACACTGGGGTCTGTTGGGGTACCAAGGGAGGGACAGCGAGGGCGTTGGGAGGTCAGGGGGGATAACATGAGGAGAAATACCAGATGTAAGTGACAGGGAAATGGAGGGAGCAAACCACATTGCCATGTGTGTACCTATGCAACAAGCCTGCATGATCTGCACATGTACCCCAGAATCTAAAGTACAATAATAAATAAATAATAGTTACTGAATCTGGAACCCAGTTGCAAGAAAATTTCACCTGCTTTCTCTGACTGTATTTTTTATATATATACATATAATATATTTCATATATTATACATTATATATTTTATATATAACAATAAATGTATATATTATGCATAGTATCTATATCATATATAGCACATATACATATATATGATATATACACATGTATGTATATATACATACATATATGCATATACATGTATGTGTATATATGTATTCTATGTATACTATACATATTATATACATAAGATGTATAATAAAAATAATATAGTATACATTGTATGTATATTATTATATATTATATATATTATATATGGAATACTGTATGTAATAGATATCATATAATATATATCATGTAAATAGTATATATTATATACTGATACTATATATCAATATATAGTAGATATACATATATTGCACATACTGTATATAATATATATTACATATACTATATATGATACATATATTCATATAGTATTATAGATATAAAATAACTGGAGAACTGGTTGAGAATCATTGTGAGGTTGCAGAGATTGAAAACACAGTGTTTTAGCAGAGGCTGTCATAGGAGATAAGAGAATGACCAGCACAGGTGATCTATTGTTGCCATTCCTGCTTTTCTCCAGTTGGAGACCTGAATCTATTATTTCCTTTCAGAGAAAACCTCTCTTTGATACTCTTGTTCTCAATCCCTTTCACATTCCAGGAGACACAGAGTTATAGTCCTAACTAACAATGAGGCAACTGGATGTGGAGCTGCTCAGTATGATTCAGACTTCATTCCTGCCATTTCACCTAATTGGGCTTCAGTTTCCTCATCTGTTCCATAGACCCATGTTAAAATAGATTATCTAAATTTAATAGTAAAATAAGTAATTATATTATAATAAATAAAACAAACACAATTATTTTTGTTCAGTATGATGTTTTCCTATTGCAGACTTCTTATGGGCTTTTCTTAAAATCAGAAATTTAAATAATTCACTTTCAGATTGACCACTTTGCCTGTTTACTTACTCCTCATGTGTATGAGTTCCATTCTGTACAGGGTGATTAAGCATTTTGCAAGGATAAGAAAAAATTGTTTTTGATCCTTGGGGAATGAAATTTAGAGTTTATTGTTTGGAATGCTCCAGGTAAATAATAGTTTATACAGTAATAAATTGTGTAACTGCATTTAACCTGTGCTCAGAGGCCAGAAAGTCCTGCAAATCAGTACATTCCAAATAAGGTTCTCTGATTCTGGGAGGCAGTGGGAACCAGCCACAGTAAGGACACCTGCTGATGCAGCACACGTTTGTCCAGAGTGCCAAACTGTGCAGAGGCCTCTGGTTTGGTCCAGTTTCAATCATTGCCATTCAAATGATGAGGAGGACTATGACAAATTATTAGAGGTAGGAAACACTGGTCCTAGGGCAGAAAATCAAAAGATTCTGAGCTGTAACCAAAAGCAGACTAAGGGCTGGCTTTGGGAATATGTGTCCAAACCCAGGCCACAGAATGGTTTGAAGAAAAGCCGTAGAGTAAGAGGAATGAGATAATTCATTGAGGCTTTATGCTGCTACTTCCAGTCACAGGTGTGACTTGACTAATGCATTCCTCCTTTCTTGGCAGAAGATAGAATACAGTGATTGAGATGTGTGCCAGAGTCAGATTGCCTGGGTTTGAATCCAAGCTCTGGCATGTCCTCTCCCTAACCCTGAGTTCTCCAACCCTTAGCTTCTTTGTCTGTAATATGGGCCCAGTCATACACCTCCCTCATAGGACTGTGTGAAATTAATAAAGAGATGCTCAGGAAGCCCTACGTTAGCAATAGTAATAATGCTCCATTTGCACCAGGAATGAGGTCTTCACCATAAATGTGTTCTTCAGACAACTGAAATGCAATCTTTTCTCTTAGCAATATTTTTTAATATTTTTATGAAAACATTGTAAAACATACCATAAACTGTCCCACATACTAAAACTGGGCATAAGAAAAGAATGAAATGTTTGGAATAAGAAAATATGGGCTTTGGTCTGGCTTTGCCACCTCATAACTGGGGGATCCTAAGAGACAGGAGACTCTGAGCAGCAGTTTGCAGCCATTTGAAATGATGCTTGCGTGTCATGGAGCTGACAGAGGAGATATAGGTGATAAATGCTTTGCACACTCATCTGCCAAAAAAAAAAAAAAGTTTGTTTTCCTTGTTCATTTAGGACCATTGTTATGAACATGGATTGGTATACCAAAGGATGATTACATTTTACCTCATGGAAGAAAATGTAAAAAAGTGCCATGTGTTCACGTCATGAGACTGCCACCCTCTCAGGACACCAAGCATTCATAACAACTAACACAGTGTTTTTCCTATGCTTACTGCCCAGGAAATGTCTGTGAAATGGATAAATTAATCATGCTTTCTAAAAATAGTGACTTTCATCTTGTCTTTTAAAAGAAATTATGTTCTAAGTGTTAAAAATACAAGTCATATTGACATACATATAAAGAAGTTAGTTTTTAAAAAAAAATCAGCATCACATCACCTAAAAATAAGCATTGCCAGCCTTTGGTGAAGATCAATTCGGTTACCACTCTATTATAGATATAAATAGAAAGGATAATTCACAGATGCACAAATAGATTGATAGAAGGTATTAAAGACAACAGTGGGGTCATATAATAAGCGTTCTTTGCAATAAAAATATTGCATTTAAGTTCATCTAAATTTAATACACTAAAAAAGAAACTAAGGAAAAATGGAAATAAACAGCTAAATTGAATGTTTCTTACCTGGGAGATTTGTTAATATGTGACAGATACCTCTAAAGTTCAAGAAATTAAAGACTACAAAATACATTGTAAGAAGTCAAGTCAAACATTCAACATTATGTCGTACCATTGGTTTTACAAAGCACTGTCATATAACTTAATTTCTCACTTCTCATTTCCTTTCCTCCTGCATTTATTAGCTATATTACCATTTTTAGTTTGTTAGTATTTGGAGATTTGCATTTGTTCTAAAATCATAATTATAATTATATGCCTTTAAATTATATTTTTAAATGTATACAATCAATATCTATTGAGCACCTATTCTGTGCCAGGTGCTATTTAACACAATTGAGTATACAGTGGTGAACAAAACAGAGCAAATAGAACAGAGTCCCTGCTCTCATGAAACTTATGGTGAGAGACAAGCAATAAAAAAAATTCTGTCTATACACATACATGCACATATAAAATATGTCAGGCAATGATAGATGCTACCAATGAAACAGCAGATGAAGGAAGAGAGAAGAGTATTTGAGTGGGGAATATTTATATAGGGTGGTCCAGTGATCTTAAAACTTTCTAGGAAATAGGAAAAATACAAAAGCCAGGCTTTTTACAGTGGCTTCTTTCCTCCTAGGATCTTTAGTTTGGTTGGATTTTTATCAAGAAAGAAATGCTTGAATGAATTTTTTTAAGTACTCATTGATGCTGTATTCCAAAAGTTTCCAAATGCCAGAGGATGTCTCCCCTTTGCCTTATTCCTTAGAAGGCAAATTGGCAAATTATAAACTTCTTAGCTCAAGTTCTTCTCAGAACTTTACTGACTTTACTCCACATCTTCTGGTGTTGACTGCTGCTGAAGCAACATCTCAGAGGAAAGGAGGCAAGAAGAGCAAGTGTCTGGAGATAGATGGGGAAATGGCTAAATAACTGTAACATTATCCCGGGTGAGAGGGAGTGAATCTGAGACTGAAGCAGTAGAAAGGGGAACAGGGAAAGGGACGGAAGCATCACAAGATGCGAGATCACTTAGCTTCTCTGGGTTTTTTTGTCAACATGATGTCATATGATGAGCATGAAAAACTGGATTCCAGCTTTGGAATCTAAGAAATCTATATTCCAGTCCAATTTCTGCCCCAATGTCTGTAGTAATGCCTTAAGATAGTCCCTTTGCCTCTCCAATCCTCAGTTCATATATCTATAAAATGGGAATGAGAATTACTTTGGAAAGGTCTATAAGAATTATAAGCAATATAAGTGAAGTTCTTGAGTTACTACCAAGTGCTAATCAAGTTGTTTATGCTAGATAACAAAAGCTATGATTTCTATTTTGCCAACCCTGGCTACATGTCTGTTGAGGGTCAAGTAATGAATATTAACATAATAAGAGAGAGAAAATACATATATGAATATGTTCAAAAATATATGTATAAGATAAAATGTACGTACAAAAGGATGGCACCAGAATACTTAGACTCCCGAAAAATGGTGCATTAAATTTTGATATACTGTTTACAGATGACGTGTGGGGGGGGGGCACAGCCCTTCTCTGAAAATGTCAATTTAACCCCACTTGAATTCAAGGAATTTAAATATTAATTTGCTTTTACTACTATGAAAACCTGCTTGCAGTAGCTTCAGTTGGGTTCAGTGGCTCATGACTGTAATCCCAGCACTCTGGGAGGCTGAGGTGGGCGGATCACCTGAGGTTGGGGGTTCAAGTCCAGCCTGGTCAACATGGCGAAACTCCATCTCTACTAAAAATACAAAAATTAGTCAGGTGTGTGGTGGCACATGCCTGTAATCCCAGCTACTTGTGAAGCTGAGACAGAATTACTTGAATCCAGGAGGAGAAAATTGCAGTGAGCCTCACACCCCTGCACTCCAGCTTGGGTAACGGAGTGAGACTCCATCTCAAAAAACAAACAAAATAAAAAACAGTAATCGTCAAAGTGCAGATGTCTTCTTGAGATCTAATATGTAATAGGTGAATTCATATAGTTGGTCAAAGTGAAGGGATTGACTAAACTGATGAAAACAGCAGTTACCCAACCTGGTGTTTCATCGAAATCTGGCCCTATCATCAACAGAACCATCCCTTTTCCTGTCACAGTCAGGATAGATGTTTATTCCTAGACTATTTTTGTCTTATCTTTTCTATATTCATAAACCAAGTATCAACTTTGAGCAAACAGGGAAACTGATAAGTTTATATCAAACTGACAAATCCTTTGGTCCCAGTATCTACCTCTATTTTCATATCCTTTGTCTTTCAAACTTTATTTCATTTTATTTTACAGTATTTATTTTTCTATCAGAATATTCTGGGTTCCTCAAAGCACACCTGAGTCTTCTGTGAAGTCAGAATGGTGTATCTGAGGAAAAGTACCCAAACACTTCTTACTTGGTTCGTAGCCATCTAGGTTTCCTGGAAACCTCAGCCCTGCCTCATTAACCATGTTGACTCATTAGTTAACAGACTGTTAACAACTATTATATCAGGAAACTTCTCAGCTTTCAGGGGACTTGGATCTTCAAATTTAGGGCAACAGCAATACACAGCTATAAATTTGATAGGTCATATACTTTAAGCAAATGGGATCAGAGTAAGAGAGATTGATGTGGGGTTCCCAGAACAGGAAAACAGACAAATACACTTTGAACTGCAAGAATCCTGATCACCTAGACTAAGAGGTGAACCTCAAACTTCAGAATACATCAGAGTCACTTGGAAGCCTTGTTAAACACAGATTGCTGAGCCCCACCTCAGAGTTTCTGACTCAATAGATCCGAGGAGGGGCATGAGATTTTGCATTTATAATAAGGTAAGAAGACATATATGAGGCCAACAAACATATGAAAAAAATGCTTATCATCACTGGTCATTAGAGAAATGCAAATCAAAACCACACTGAGATATCATCTCACGCCAGTTAGAATGGTGATCATTAAAAAATCTGGAAACAACAGATGCTGGAGAGGATGTGGAGAAATGGAACATTCTTACACAGTTGGTGGGAGTGTAAATTAGTTCAACCACTGTGGAAGATAGTGTGGCAATTTCTCAAGAATCTAGAAATAGAAATTCCATTTGACCCAGCAATCCCATTACTGGGCATATACCCAAAGAACTATAAATTGTTCTGCTATAAAGACACATGCACATGGATGTTCATTGCAGCCCTGTGTACAATAGCAAAGACCTGGAACCAACCCAAATGTCCATCAATAGTAGACTGGACAAAGAAAATGTGGTATGTATATACCATGGAATACTATACAGCCATAAAAACGATGAGTTCGTTTCTTTTGTAGGGACCTGGATGAATCTGGAAAGCATCATTCTCAGCAAACTGACACAAGAACAGAAAGCCAAACACCGCATGTTCTCACTCATAGCTGGGTGTTGAACAATGAGAACACGTGGACTCAGGGAAGGGAGTGTCAGACACTGGGGGCAGTTGTGGGGGTATAGGGGAGAGACAGCAGGGGATGGGGAGAGAGGGGAGAGTGAAAGGGATAACATGGGGAGAAATGCCAGATATAGTATGCACCTAAAGTGAAACAAATAAATTTTAAAACAAATAAATAAGTTCACGAGATGATCCCAATGCTGCTGGTTGGGGAAACATAGTTTGAGAACAACTGGATTACAGCAATGGTTCTTAATCTTTGCTCCACATTAGAATCACTTAGACAGATTTTTTAAATGTCAGTACCCAAGTTAATTAAATCCAAATTTCTATGGGTGTAACCTAGTATTCAATAATCTTTAAAGTTTCCCAGATGAATCCAATGTACAGCCAATTTTAACAATCTATTTTCCAGTTGAGGAAACAAAGACTACTTTGTTGCTGTCAGGATAATATGTAGATCTTAAGTCTTCTGTCTCCACTGAGGGCTGTTTCTGCCTCATGTAGAACACTGACTCAGAAAGAGTGAAAGTACAAAGTAGACTGGATTAGGTAACAAGTTTAACAAGAAACCCCTATTACTGCACCCATTATAAGCATTAAAATACACATGTATGTAAAATACCCATCTTAGTTATCCATTGCTGCATAACAAATTATTCGAAGTCTTAGTGGCTTAAAACAACCAACACTTATTGTCTCAGTTTCTGTGAATCAAAAGTCACGCCCAGGCTTCAGTCATCTCAATGACTGACTGGAAGAGGCTGCACTTCCAAGTTCACTCTCATGCTGTTAGCAGGCTTTAGGTCCTCATTGCCTATTGGCCAACAGCATCAGTTCCTAGTCATGTGGCCTTCTTCTTAGGGCAGCTCACACCAGGGCACCTGGCTTCCTCCAGGAGGAGCCTGTGAGCAAAATAAAGAGCAGACCAAGCAAGATGGAAGCCACAGTCTTCTTGTAACCTAATCTTAGAAGTGACACACAATGAAATGCCATCTCACACCAGTTAGAATGGTGATCATTAGAAAGTCAGGGAACAACAGATGCTAGCAAGGCTATGGTGAAACAGGAATGCTTTTACATTGTTGGTGGGAATGTAAATTAGTTCAACCATTGTGGAAGACAGTGTGGTGCTTCCTCAGGGATCTAGAACCAGAAATACCATTTGACCCAGCAATCCCATTACTGGGTATATACCCAAAGGATTATAAATCATTCCACTATAAAGACACTTGCACGCAGATGTTTATGGCAGCACTATTCACAATAGCAAAGACTTGGAACCAACCCGAATGCCCGTCAATGATAGACTGGATAAAGAAAATGTGGCACATATACACCATGGAATACTATGCAGCCATAAAAAGGAATGAGTTCATGTCCTTTGCAGGGACATGGATGAAGCTGGAAGCCATCATTCTCAGCAAAGTAACACAGAAACAGAAAACCAAACAGCACATGTTCTCACTCATAAGTGGGAGGTGAACAATGAGAATACATGGACACAGGAAGAGAAATATCACACACTGGGGCCTGTGGGGGAGTTGGGGAAAAAAGGAGGGAGAGCATTAGGATTAGGACAAATACCTAATGTATGAAGAGCTTAAAACCTAGATGACGAGTTGACAGGTGCAGCAAACCACCATGGCACATGTATATCTATGTAACAAACCTGCACATTCTGCATGTGTATCTTAGAACTTAACCTAAAACTGGCCAGGTGCTGTGGCTCATGCCTGAAATCCCAGAACTTTGGAAGGCCAAGGCGGGTGGATCACAAGGTCAGGGGTCCGAGATCAGCCTGACCAACACAGTGAAACCCTGTCTCTACTAAAAATACAAAAATTAGCCTGGCATAGTGGTGGGCACCTGTAATCCCAACTACTCAGGAGGCTGAGGCAAGAGAATTGCTTGAACCCGGGAGGCAGAGGTTTCGGTGAGCCAAGATCGCTCTACTGCACTCAGCCTGGACAACAGAGGGGAATTCTGTCTCAAAAAAAAAAAAAAAATTAATTAATTAATTAATTAATTAAATTAAATTAAAATTAAAAATAAAATTACAAAAAAAAAAAAAAAAAAGAAGTGACATCTCATTTCTTTTGTTCACTCAGGGTGAGAGGACTATATAAGGGCATGAAAAACAAATGGGAAGAATAATTGGAGGACAATCTTAGAGGCTACCTACCACAATACAACTGTGGACATTTAAAAGAAATAAAACCCTAATAATCACCAATACTCTTAGCACACAATATAAGAACATTAAAGGCAATTCAAGGCTTCTGAGACATGAGTCCTCCCTTGAATGTGTGTGGGAGGGAAGAACAAAAGGGACCCAGAAAGGAAAAAGGGAGAGAGCCATGCAAAACAAGGAAACCAGGAAAAAAGGTTTTCCTCCAAATTTCCCAGGAGTATAAAGGAAAAGAACTTCTGAAAATCATGAAAGCAAGGGGAGGTAGAACATGAAGCTTTATGGGAAATGAAAGAAACTAGTATAATATCTGATAAACTATGCTATCCATATTAAAGTCATTGGGGAAAATAGGTGCGTATTTTATTTCATCCAGATATCTAGGATGGCTGAATAAATTGAATAAATTTAAATTAAATCTTAAATCTTGATGAAATTATATTCTACCTTAGGATTTAATTAATAGGCTACACTAAAACAAAGACGCCGTTTTCATACAAGTAAGTAGCTCAGTAGCTCTGTGGCAGACGCACTAGAACTTGGGTCTCCTGGCTCAATACTTTCCTAACTCCACTCATAACCCAATAATGCACATTCAACTCTTTAGTAGATCACCAACACTTCAGACTACAGACTGGCCCTGTTTTAACCAAATCTCATGATAGTACAACCACTTGCAAAGGTGGGAAGCAAATAGATAGGTGAGTGTGCTCATGCTGAAGGTGACTTTTCCTTACAGCCAGCTTATCTATATAGGTAAATGGGAAGATTGCAGTAGATATAAAAAATAGCATTAGAATATGCCCAAGGCCATTCTATTTTATTTATTTACTTAATAAACATTAACTAAGAGTCAGATATGTGCCAACCACTACACTGGGTAAAGAGGTCGCAAGACCAGAAAGGACCACGCTACCCACTCTTGAGGAGCTCTGAGGCCAATAAAGGAGACAGAGAGGTAAGTCAGTAATTACTGTACAATGGAGATAGTAATTACAGTACAATGGAGAGGTTAAAAAGTCAGTAATTAAGGTTTATGCCTCACTGGGAATATAGATTTGGGAAATTGAAGTTCAATTGGGTTTAGAGTTAAATTGAAGTGATATTTACTTGGATAAAAACAGAGAAAGCCTTCAGTAGAAGTGATTTTATGCACGAATGAATGAAGACTTAAGGCTGGCCATGTTGGCTCACATCTGTAATTCCAGCACTTGGGAGGTAGAGAGGGAGGGTCACTTGAAGCCAGGAATTTGAGACCAGCCTGTGCAGCCAAAGGAGACCCCATCTCTTAAAAAAAGAATGAAGACTTAAAAGACCATCAAGTGTTCATGAATACAAAAGAAATTCACTATGGCTGGACTGATTTATGGAAGAAAGGACCAAAAGCTAAGAGGCAAAAAGGACTGTTCTAGATTCCAATTGCTGCAATAACAAATTACCACAAATTTAGAAGCTTAAAAACATAAAAACTTAACTCTCTAACAGTTCTGGGGGCCAGATGTACAAAATGAGTCCTACAGGGCTAAAATCAAGGTGTGAGTAGAGCTTGGTTCCTCCTGGAGGAGCCAGGGTATAGTCCACTTCTTGTTTCTGCCAGCTTCTAAGGATGCTGGTGTTCCTTGGCACTATCACTCTGATCCCTGCTTTCTGTCACCACATTGTCTTCTCCTCTTCTACAGTCAAAGCTCCCTCTGACTACCTATTCTATGGATACAAGTTATTACATTTAGGGCCTACCTGCATAATCCAGGATCTCCATCTCAAGATCCTACCTTAATCACACCCTCAAAGCTCTTTCTGCCATATAACATTCAAAGTTTGCAAGTGTTCAGTGTTCAGTGTAGATCTCTTTAGGGGCCATTTTTCCACTTACCATGAGAGCTCTATGAGCTACAATAAGAATTTTTACTTTAAAATACATGGAAAGCCATGATAAAGTCTTCAGCAAGAGAATGATGAAGCAGATTTGGGGAAGTTCATCCCAGCAGCCTCCTTGTAGAAGATGAATCAAGGGGCTGGGAAGGGAGGTGAGCAGCCAAGTTGTTACTAATCTGAGTAAAAAGTGTTGAGGACTTTAAGTAAGGAAAGGGTTGGGAAGTAGAGAGGAGGAATTAATAAGATAGATTTCACATCTAAATCAGGCAGACCTGAAGACTTAGAATCTAGGGAAGGAAGGGAAGGAGACATCTGAGCAGACTCAGATTTCTAGTTAAAGTAACTGGTTAATGTTAATGATATTCACATTGATTTGATATACAAGAGGTTAGCAAGTTTGTGGCTTAGTTATTGGAGTATTGGACGAGACAAGGGAGCTGAGAATGAGGAGTTCTCTCATGAACCACTTGGGTTTTAGATGTCTAGAAAATACATCATGAAGATAACCAGCTATTTAGTAGAAAGTTGGTGATGTAATTCTAAAGTTTAGCAAGGAGGTCTGTCTAGAAAAATTGATCCAAATGTGTCAGCATATAAACAAGCATTGAAGCCACATAAAATGATATGATTAATATGACGATTTCTATATATATTTTTTCATATATATATATATATATATATATATGGAATAAGAAGAGAGAACTGTACATGAAGATCTGGAAAATGCCAATATGCAAAGGTGAAGGAGCCCACAAGGGGTCCTGGGAAGATGAGAACCATATTGGAGTAGGAAATTTAAAAAAGAATGGGCTTCAGATTATGAGGAAGAGGAAGGATCCAAGGAAGGATTTGCTCTTGTGAGGAAAAAGTACTGCTTGGGAATTCACATAACAGAAAAGCATCTAATTTCCCTGAAGATCTCCTGCAAACTAATGGAGAAAATATTAACAACTTAATAGACTCATACAAAAAAGATACGTATATTCAACAAGAAAAATACAATTGGCAGTTAAACATATGAAAAAATGTTTCATCTCTCTCACGCAATAAAAGAAAATGAAAAATACCTTGAGATGGAATGTCTGTCCATCACATGAACAAAATTAAAAATTTTGCTAGCACTGTATTAGCAGCAGTGAGAAGCAATAGGTACTCCTAAATTGCTGGTTGGTTGCATTATAAACCGGACAATGTCCTTGGTTGTTGCTTAAATATCTATTAAAATTACTGATGTACACTACCTTTCATCAACTGTATAGTGATAAGTTAACAAATGTTTACTTCTGTTTTTAAGAAGTCAGGAAAGATATATGTGAAATGGTATATGCACTTAGGTGCATATATTTATAAGTATGCATGTTTGCTCATGCATGTAAAAACTACTGATAGAGAAACTGATAGCACTGGGATATCTCCAGGAATAAAACACAATTGAAGACAAGGATGGTAAAAAGAATTTTTCATTGTCTTCCCTTGTAGAACTTTTGAACATTTAATTATGTGAATTTCTTACCTATTCATAAATTAATTTAATTAATTAAGCAGACATATTTCCACATGATACAGAAAGTTAAAGACAAAAAGGAATCAAATGTTTGGCAATCAATACTAAGGTCACATGATCTACAAAGAGTGGTTCAGTGATACAGCAGAAACAGAAGCCAAATTATAGTTGGTAAATCCACAGACAGAAAGTTAAAAAAGAAAAAGAAGATGACCTTAAGTGTGGGCTAATTTGTCAAGGTATTGGCTAAGAAAGGAAAATAAGAATATAAATAGTCTTGAGAAGGTAAGTTTTTGGGTTGTCTGTTGGCTTGCTAATTTTTTAATATGTGCATCTCTCTATTTGAAAGGAAAAGAGAGTCATAAAATACAAACCAAAAAGGTGGTATTTGACACAATTTATGAGAGTCCTAAGGAAGTAGGAGGGCAAAAGATCTGGCATAAGTTTTAATAGGAATACTTGAATCCGAGGAAGTTACATCACATGCACTAAGATAGGAAAGATGGGAAGAGAATAGGGATATACACAAAGAAATAAATATATGACTGTCAGAAAATTAAACTGCTTGAAATCTCACCTCTGGCCTTTTTTTTTTTTTTTCCAATTGAGTGTGCAGTCAGCCACTGAAAATTAAAACAGTGGGAAATACTATGCAGCCATAAAAAAACAATGAGCTTGTGTCCTTTGTAGGGACATGGATGAATCTGGAAGCCATCATTCTCAGCAAACTGACACAAGAACAGAAAATCAAACACCACATGTTCTCACTCATAGGCGGGTGTTGAATAACGAGAACATATGGACACAGGGAGGGGAACATTACGCGTGGGTATGTTGGGGAATGAGGGGCTAGGGGAGGGCCAGTGGGGAGTAGGGAGGTTGGGGAGGGATAACACTGGGAGAAATGGCTGATGTAGGTGATGGAAGGATGGAGACAGCAAACCATCACGGCATGTGTGTACCTATGTAACAATCCTGCAATATCTGCACATGTACCCCAGAACTTAAAGTACAGTAATACAAAAAAAATCAGTGGTGGTAAGTCTGAGGTTTGAATAAAGAAGTGAAATTTTTAAGTAGCTGCTACAGGAATGGAACATTGTGTTAACTGTGGAGAAATGCAGAAGAATTGGCCTAAGGCACCAAAGGCCAGTTGAGACCCCAAATTTGAAACGATACCAAATATCCATGATATCTCGGTATATTAGTACATTTTCACACTGCTATAAAGAATACCTGAGACTAGGTGAAAGAAAAAGGTTTAATCTACTCAGTTCTACATGGCTGGGGATTCTGCAGACACTTACCACCATGGCAGAAGGGGAACCAGGCATCTTCCTCGAAAAGTAGCAGGAAAGAGAAGAATGAAGGAGGACCTTCCAAACATGTACAAAGCCATCAGATCTCATGGGAACTCACTCACTATCACAAGAATAGCATGGGGGAACTGTCCCCATGATCCAGTCACCACCCTCCCTCCACACAAGGGGATTACGCGTCCCGCCCTCAACATGTGGAGATTACAATATGAGATGAGATTTGGATGGTGACACAGAGCCAAACCATATCGCATGCTTTCTCTATCAGAATTCAGCTGTCTAGATATTGAAATGAGACACTGAGAGGTTAAATTGGCACAGGGTTGGGCTTTACAATAGACAAGGGAGTAATGAAAGGCTATTTATGAAAACATTAGTGAAATGCTGGGTCACAATAACTCTATTGAGCTAAGCTGGATAGCAAGGAATGTGAAGCATGTAGCAGGGTGATAACTGAAAAAACAGCAGAAGATCCCAGAGTCTGGAGATTTAAAGGATAGGTAGAGGATAAGGGAGAGAGGAAACTAAAAGTAAAGGATAGCAAGTGGAATTTGGAGTTCCAGATTTTAAGGAGACTTTGGCCATGACAATGACCAAGAGAGAACATGGACAAGATAGAATTGAGGTAAGGATCACTGGAGATTAGTAAGTCAAAACACTGCCTTATGCTTTCTTTATCCTGAGCTCCATGCTTATAACCACTGGGTCTTTCTTCTGAAGTGGAGTGTGCCATTAACTGGAAGACGTCATCAAAATTGCTTACTTTAAATGTTCCCCAAAAGTACAGGTAATAGTGAAATAAAGAGTATTTATCTGATGGATTTTGTAATGCATGACCTTTCAAGACCCTAAAATCTCAGCCTTTTCCACTTGGAAAATTTACTACACAGAAACTGCTTCCCCTGGGAATGGATCCAGGGATGGTGATGCATTTTACCCTGGTCTGACCCTCTGCAATTGTCTATATTTGGGTATTTAGTTACTGATTAAATTCACTGGTTTCACATTAATGCTAACTTAGAGAATGTTTGTGATGTTTCTAAATGTCAAAGTCCTTATAAAATAAGTGTAAACGTCCACAGAAGAGGAGAGAGCACTACTAAATATTTTTGCATTAGACCATTGTATTTGTCAAGGTCTTCCAAGTGTTGTTTATAAAATCTGGGAGAAGTTCTACAACTCTGGCAGAAAAGAAGTCCTCCACATTCTCTGGATGGAACTATGACATCTGTCAGACTTTTGGAAGTCAAGAGATCAGAAATTTGGGGATGACTCACTCATCCACTCAAAAAATATATTACCTGCTTTCTTGGTACTATTAACGAATTGGGTGATTTTAGGCAAGTCATTTAAACTCATTGAGCCCAGGGATGCTTGCCTGTAAGGTGAGCCTACAAAACCCGACTTACTGATGTTACTGAAAATAAAAGGATAATAAAACTGTAAAATACTAGTTCCCTTCTAAAGAAGCCTAAATCCCTGCGTCTAGAAATTTAAGCTTTTCTTAGTAATTCCTATTCCTTGCCTTTATGCATGCTGCCATACGATACATAAATCATGCCTCCACCTTATGGACATATACTGCAGGAACTTGGTCCATTAATTAATCATCATTATGTCTTTGTCCTCTCTTATCAGTTTCTCCCTCTCCATCTACTATTCTCTGTCAGCTTGCTCTCAGGCCACGTAGCCAAGCATGATTAAGGTAAAAATACTTTAACCAATGCATTGAAGAAATGGGATTCATTGTTTGTCATCTCTTTCCCCTCCCTTATCAAACCATCTCTGGGCCCACAACTATCATGAAATGTAGGGAATATCCCCCCAAATTTTAGCATCAGTCTTAAATAATAAAAATATTTTAGGGAGATATGATGGAGGCCTGGTAGAGAGTCAGAACTTTCACCACTGTACAATAGTAATGAGAAACTTCCCCTCTTTGACTATCAATAGAGGTCACATGGGAATCTGGACTTCTGTCTCTACCTGGAAGTTGTGAGATGGCTAAAGCAGAATAACAGGAATCTAGATGTTATAAATGCATACGTCTCCCCAAAAATTCATACACTGAAACCTTAACCTCTACTGTAATGATATTATGAGACAGGTACTTGAGAGGTAATTAGGTCTAGATGAAAACGTGAGGGTAGATTCCTCATGAATGGAATTAGTGTCCTTATAAAAGTCCTGAAAAAGCTTGCTTCTTCAACTGCCAAGTGAGGACCCAGCAAGAAGATGGTCATCTCTGAACCAGGAGATGGGCCTTTACCAGACACCAAATGTGCCAGAGCTTTTATCTAGGACTTCCCAGTCTTCAGAATATGAGAAATAAATTTTTACAGTGTATTTGTTATAGCAGCCCAAGCTAAGATACCAGCTAAAACAGAAGCTGTAAATAACACTAAAGTTTCATAATATAACTGCCAAATATGTCCAGGTTTTAAACAAAAATCACTTATCACATTGAAACGAGGAAGATTTCAAGCTGAATAAAAGAAAAACACAGTCAATAGATGCAAACACCAAGATTACAGAGTTACAATTATCTGACAGATTTTGCAGCAGATATCATAGAAAATTGATTGAAGTAGAAATTGCAAACATACTTAGTGAAAAAATGCAAATGTTAAGTAAATAAATAGAAGACATAAAGAATAACCAAGTGAAAAGTCTAGAACTAAAAAATATATTATATAAATATATATTTTAAAATATAAAAAATATAAAATAAAATAGGCAAATATATTTGTGTATTTTATTTTTAAAATATAATATATAATATAAAATAAAATATACTATTATAAAAAATATAATATAAAATAAAACATACAAGATGCTGGGTGTGGTGGCTAACACCTGTAATCCCAGAGCTTTGGGAGGATAAGGTGGGTGGATCACGAGGTCAGGAGTTCAAGACCAGACTGGCCAAGATGATGAAACCCCATCTCTACTAAAAATACAAAAAGAATTAGCTGGGCATGGTGGTGGGCACCTGTAATCCCAGGTGCTCAGGAGGCTGAAGCAGAGAACTGCTTGAACCCAGGAGGCAGCGGTTACAGTGAGCCAAGATCACGCCACTCTACTCCAGCCTGGGTGACAGAGTGAGACTCCATTTCAAAATAAATAAATAGGCCGGGCGCGGTGGCTCAAGCCTGTAATCCCAGCACTTTGGGAGGCCGAGGCGGGTGGATCACGAGGTCAAGAGATCGAGACCATCCTGGTCAACACGGTGAAACCCCGTCTCTACTAAAAAAAATACAAAAAGTTAGCTGGGCATGGTGGTGCGTGCCTGTAATCCCAGCTACTCAGGAGGCTGAGACAGGAGAATTGCCTGAACCCAGGAGGCGGAGGTTGCGGTGAGCCGAGATCACGCCATTGCACTCCAGCCTGGGTAACAAGAGCGAAACTCCGTCTCAAAAAAAATAAAATAAAATAAAATAAATAAATAAATAAATAAAATATACAATAAATGAAATCAACAAAAGAATAGTGGCTACAGAAGAACCAGTAAACTTACACACAAAACAACAGAAGTTACCTAATCTGAATAATAGAAAATATAATGTGTATTGTTTTAAAGATCAGAACTCAAAGGACCTGTATGGCTATAACAAAAGATTTAACATTATGTCATTAGAGTTCTGAAAGAAAAAGAAAAAGGAGGGTGCATCTGAAAAGAGTTCAAAAAAATCATGACCTCATGCCAAATTTGTTAAAATGCATAAATCTACAGATTCAAGAAGCTAAGGGAATCACAGACAAAATAAACACACAAAAATACATGCTAAGAGCCACTACAGTAAAGCTTCTGAAATTTTAAAACAAAGAAAAATAATGAAATCAGGGTGATAAGGATGACATCTTACCCATGGAGGGGGAATTTGAATGACTGTATATTTCTTATTAGAAACTATGGAAATCAGAAGAAAATTTAACAATGTTTGTCAAGTAAAAGAAAAGGATTGTTAAATCAGATCATATGTTTAAGGAAAATGCACTTCAAAAGTGAAGGTGAACTCAAGACATTCTGATGTAGAAAAACAGAATTTGTCAGCAACAGACATGCCGTAAAAGAATAGCTAAAGAAAATTCTCTAAACAGAAAGAAAATGATAAAACAATGAATCTTAAACATCAAGAAAGAAAAGAGAACACAGTAGGCAAAAATATGGGCAAATACAATGGACTGCACTTTACTCTGGAGTTCTCTAAAGTTATACTTAATAGTAGAAGCAAAAATTATAAAACTCTCTGATACAGGTCTCAATATATGTGGAAGAAATATTTATAATGTAATATACCTAGAGTAACCACTTAAAAAGCTTTACAAATGCTCAAAAATACTACACATCAAAATGGAATTCTAAGAAGTATTTAAATAACTAAAGAAAAGCAAGAAGAAATTATAAACTTGAAAAACTGATGTAAAAAACAGAAAACAAAAATCTCAGTAATAAGCCCTATAAGTAATTACAAAATGTTAATTATATTAAATACATCAATTCAAAGAGATTGGCAGAGTGGGGTTTTTTGGTTTTTTTTTTTTTTTTGTAGGAAAAAATGGTTTTGAACATGGGATGAAACAATATAAATTCAAAACTTACAGATAAGGATTAGCTCTATCACTCAACTCTTTAAAAAGTTTATACGAATATCCAGTCAAAACCAACAAGGTATTGCCCTTGAAATGGTATCTATACGATTTCCAAGGAGACCACAGGACTGTATACTGTCTTAGAATGTCCTCAGAAGGCTCTGTCATTGATCAGGTAACAGTAAAAACCCCAGAGTCCTTTCTTTCAAATGGAAAAGGGAAAGCAGAGGAACAGAAGCTATTCAAACTTCGTCTTCTTTCCTTGTGGCTTGTGGTCACCTCCTCCTCCTCTGCCTCCTCGGAAGCCACCTCGCCCTCCAAAGCCTCCCCGGCCTCTGCCACCAAATCCTCCTCGGCCTCCTCTGCCACCACCTCTGCCTCCAAAGCCACCTCTGCCTCCACCACGACCCCCGAAGCCACCTTCACCCTTAGGTTTGGCCCAGTCCAAGGTAACTTTATTTCCATCAATTTCATCATCTTCCATGGCCTCCTTGGCAGCTTTGGCATCCTCCTCACTGTTGAAGTCTACAAAGCCAAACCCTTTGGAGGACCCAGTTTCCCGGTCAGTGACTGTCCCTGCCCGAACAGAGCCGTCAGATGACTCCTTTAATGTCTCTTCAGTGGTATCCTCAGACAGGCCTTTGACAAACAGCGTTTTGGATGGCTGGCTTCTGGCATTAGGTGATTCCCTGGGTCCTTGCAACTCCAGCCTGATGGCTCTGCCCTTAATTTCCCTTTTATTACAGGAATTTAAAGCTTCTTTAGCATCTTCAAATGAAGCAAACTCTATAAATGCATACCGTTTAGATTTGCCATTTTGGTTCTGGGGTACTTTAATAAAAGTACCCAAATACTTCCTGAAGAGTTTCTTCTGTTGCACTATAGGAGAGATTGCTTAAAATCAGAGTTTTTGATTCACCACTCCAAGTGCTATTCTTTCCACCTCTATAGTCTTGATTTTGACCTTTCTCTCCAGTATAATACAGGGAAATAGATCGCCCATCGATCTCTGTTCCCTGCTTTTCTTCAAAGGTTTTCTCTGCATCAGCTTCTGTCTTAAATTCAATATAAGCAATCCCTTTACTTTTCCCATCCTTGCTGACTAATCTGATCTCCACGGCATCTTCAAACACTTCTTTTAATTCATCCTGAGTGACTTTGTAAGGGAGATTTTTAGCCAAAAGTGTTCTCGCATCTCGTTCTTTCTTACTGTCTTTGCCTTTTGGTTTCTCTAGTTTAATTTCATTGCCAAAGACTTTCAAACCAGTAAGTTCCAAGGCTTTTTCCAGGTCTTCAGCAGATTCAAAATCCACATAACCAAATTTCCTAGTCATACCAATTCTGACATCCACAACAGCAAGATCGTTTTCAGCAAAAACATCGCTGATACCAGTTTTTAATTCGGGAGCAGATTTGTTAAAGTTTAGGTGTTCACACTACCCAAAGCAATCTACAAAACAATGCAGTCTCTATCAAAATATCAAGGATATTCTTCACAGAAATAGAAACAATAATTCTAAGATTTATATGGGACCACTTTCTGTTTCTTGGCTTCAGGAGCTGCTTTCTGTTTGGTCATATCCTTCTTTCGTTTTCCAGATGCTTCTTTGACAGGCTCTTCTTCCTCTTCTTCCTCCTCCTCCTCATCATCTTCATCCTCCTCCTCCTCCTCATCATCATCATCATCATCCTCATCCTCATCCTCTTCATCTTCATCCTCAGCTACATTCTTGGCTTTCACAGGAACAGGAACAGCTTTTGCAGCTTTCTTTCCTTCGGCTGGCGTAGTCTCCATAGCTTCTTCTTCAGAGTTATCTTCATCATCATCTTCATCCTCCTCCTCCTCCTCATCGTCCTCATCCTCTGAGGCAGGGGCAGCAGCTGCTGCTTTCACCACTGCTGGTTCAAATTCATCCTCATCCTCATCCTCATCCTCGTCATCCTCCTCCTCTTCATCACTGTCTTCCTTCTTGGCATTCTTGCCATTCTTTGCCCCCTTGGCTGGAATGGCAGCACCCTTTTTACCAGGAGTTGCTACCAATGCTTTGCCAGGTGTGGCAACTGCTTTGGCCAGTGTAACTGTCTTCTTGGCAGGTGTTGCTGCTGCCTTTTTGCCTGGAGCGACAGCTGCTTTCTTAGCCGGTGGGGCAACTGCAACCCTTTTTTGTTGGGGCAACTACCACTTTCTTTGCTGGGGTTGCAGCAGCCTCCTTGCCTCTCTTCTGAGGTATGACAACCTCTTCCCCACTGCTATCATCTTCTTCATCTTCTGACATTTCCTCATCTTCACTATCTTCTTCTACCTCCTTTGGAGGAGGAGCCATTTTCTTGGGGTCACCTTGATTTTTACCCGCCTTCGTGAGCTTCACCATGACGGCAGCTTATGGCGGCGGAGTGTGGAGCGAGCAAGTGGCGCAGATGAGCCCGGAGGGAGCCAAGCGACGGCGATGGTGGCCGCGGTACTGAAGATCCCGGAGCAGGTACACCCAAAGGCCAGCGAGAGCTCGAGACTGGGACGAAAGCCAGAGTAGGTTAATACATAACTCATGTGCTGTTTATAAGAAATTCACTTCAGATATAAATATTAAAAGAATAAAAAATCTACAAACTTTAAGCAAAAACGACTTAAGTAACTATATCAATATCACATAAAGTAGACTTTAGTGCAAAGACAATTATAGACAGAGAGGGACGTTATATGATGAAAAGTTCAATGCAGCAAGAAGACATAGCAATCCTAAAGTATACGGACAACAGAACTGCAAATTATGTGAAGCAAAAGCTAATAGAATTAAAAAGAGAAATAAATTCAAAAGTACAGTTGGATAATTTAACACCTCTCTTTCAACAATTGATAGAACTAGACAGAAAAGTATCAAAGTATAGTAGATTCAAGAACACAATCAGATGACAGAATCTAATTGACCTTTATAGAACATTCCACCCAACTGGAGCATAAAACACATTGTTTTCCAGTTTCCATAGAACACATACCAAAATAAATCACATCCTGGGCCATAAAACAAATTTAGAAGAAGTGAGATCATACAAAATGTATTCTCTAGCCACAGTGGAATACAATAGAAATCAATAACAGAAGATAACTGGAAAATAGTCAATGGACATAACGGGAGGTAACATTTCAACACATTACTCCAACTGGTAACATGATGGTATCAGCAGATTGTGATAAACTATAGAAAAAGACAGATGATAGATAACAGATGGATAGATAAACATACAGATAAACAATATACTTTCACATAAGCCGTTAGTCAAAAAGGAAATCTAAAGGAGAATTTAAAAATTCATTAACCTGAATAAAAATTAAAACACTATATGTAAAAACTTGTTGCAGACGGCTACAGCAATGCTGAGGAAAAAATAATATAGCATTAAGTGCATATATTTAAAAAGAAAGGCCGTATATTACAGACCCACAGCTAATATCATACTTAACAGGGAAAAATTGAAAGACTTTCCTCTGAAACCTGGAATATGACGAAGATGTCCGCTATCACCACTGTAATTCAAAATAGTACTAAAAGTCCTAGCTAGAACAATCAGATAAGAGAAGGAAATAAAGGACATCCACATTGAAAAGAAGCAAGTCAAATTATCCTTCTTTGCAGATGATATGATCTTATATTTAAAAGAAATCTAAAGACTCCACCAAAATACTATTAGAACTGATCAACAAATCCAATAAAGCTTCAGGGCACAAAATTAATGTACAAAAATTAGTAGAATTTTTATATGTCAACAGCAAATAATCTGAAAAAAAAAGCAAGACGGTAATCCTATTTATAAAAGTTACAAATACAATTAAATATCTAGGAATTAACCAAGGAAATGAAAGATCTCTCTAATAAAAATCATAAAACATATATGTAAGAAATTGAGGAAGACACAAAAAAAATGGAAAGAGATTGTATATTTATGGATTGGAAGAATCAATATTGTTAAAATGTCCACACTACCCAAAGCAATCTACAAACAATGCAGTCTCTATCAAAATATCAAGGATATTCTTCCCAGAAATAGAAACAATAATTCTAAGATTTATATGCGACCACAAAATACCCAGAATAGCCAAAGCTTTCCTAAGCAAAAGAACAAAACTAGAGGAATCACATTACCTGACTTCAAATTATATTACAGAACTACAGTAAACAAGACAGCAGTAAGTCTGGCATAAAAATAGACACATAGACCAGTGCAACAGAACAGATAGCCCAGAAATAAATCCATACCTCTACCGAGTACTCATTTTTAAACAGAGTTTCCAAGAACATACACTGGGGAAAAGACAGTCTCTTAAATAAATGATCTGGGAAAATTGGATATCCATATGCAGAAGAATGAAACTAGACCCCTATCTTTCACCATATACAGAAACCAAATCAAAATGGATAAAATGCTTAAATCTAAGATTTTAAACTATGAAACTGCTAAAAGAAAACATTGGGGAAACTCTCCAGGACACTGGAATTGGCAAAGACTTCTTGAGTAATACCCCACAGATAAAGGAAAGATGAGCAAATGGGATTACATCAAGTTAAAAAGCCTCTGCACAGCAAAGAAAAGAATTTTAAAAAGCAAAAAGACAACACACAGAATGGGAGAAAATACTTGCAAACTATTCATCTGACAAGGGATTAAAAACCAGAATATACAAGGAGTTCAAACAACTGTATAGGAAAAAAATCTAATAATCTGATTTTTTTAATGGACCATACTTCTGAACAGACATTTCTGAAAAAAAGACATACAAATGGTAAACCGATATATGAAAAGGTCCACAAAATCACTGATCATCAGAGAAATGCAAATCAAAACTACAATGAAATATCATCTTATCCCAGTTAAAATGGCTTTTATATTAAAGACAGACAATAACAAATGCTGGTGAGGATGTGGATTTTCTCCAAAATTCACAAAAAGAGAACCCTCGTACACTATGGGTGGAAAGGTAAATTAGCACAACCACTATGGAGAACGATTTGGAGGGTCCTGAAGAAACTAAAAATAAAGTTACCATATGATCCGGCAATCCTACTCCTAGGTATGTACCCAAAAGAAAGAAAGTTAGTATATCAAAGAGATATCTGCACTCTCGTCTTTATTGTATCACTATTTATAATAGTCAAGACTTGGAAGCAACTGAAGTGCCTGTCAGCAGACACATGGATAAAGAAAATGTGGTACATAGACACAATCTAATACCTACCAAAAACAGAATGAGATCGTGTCATCTGCAACAATATGGATGAAAGTGGAGGTTATTGTGTTAAATAAAATAAGCCAGTCAGAGAAAAACAAATATCACAGATTCTCACTTATGTGGAGGAGCTAAAAATCAAAACAGTTATACTCATGGAGATAGAGAGTAGAGGAATGGTTACCGGAGGCTGGGAAAAGTAGTTGGGAAAGAGAAGGGGTGAAGTCAGGACGGTTAGTAAGTATAAAAATATAGTGAGAAAGAATGAACAAGGCCTAGTATTTGCTAGCACAATAGGGTGACTATAGGGAAGAAAAAAAAAAACCCTACATTTAAAATAACTAAAAGACCAAAAACTATTGAAAAATAATTTAATAACTAAAAGAGCATAATTGGATTGTTTTATTTTTTAAAAAAGGACAAATGCTTGAGGAGATGGATACCCCATTTACCCTGATGTGATTATCATGCATTGTATGCCCATATTAAAATATCTCATGTAACATAAATATACACATCTACTATATACGTACAAGATATAAAATTAAAAATTTAAGGAATAACAAGAATAAAAGTCTTAAATTAATGGCTAAGCTCCCATCTTAAGAACTTAGAAAAAGAACAATATAATTGCAAAGCAAGCAAGAAAGAAATTATAATAAAGTAAAAGCAGAAACCAGTTATGCTGAAGTCATAAAAACAAAAGGGAAAATTAATGAAACAAAGAGCTGCTTCTTTCTTTGAAATGACAAAACATTGGCAAAATTGGCAAAGACAAAAAAGATATGAATTATCAATTTCCAGAATAAAACAGTAATATTATGATAAAGTTTGCAGGCTTCAAAAAGATAAGAGTACTAAGAACATTTCTATACATTTAAGTTTAAAAACTTGGATGAAGTGGGCCAATTAGTTAAAAAACACAAACTACCACAAGTCACTCACTATTAAATAGATTAGTTGAATGGTCCTATAACTGTTAAGGAAATTAAATTTGTAGTTTAAAAACAAACTTCTTCCATATGTTCAGAAATTGTTAAAAATATTAATAGAATATTAATAGAAATAGTAGCTCACTGATCTACAACATAAAGCTTGATATGGAGCTAACAATCAGTCCTGTTATAATAAATATATACATGAATAACAAGTTTAGTGTTGATCTTATAGAAATATTAGACAAGTCACTTGTTTAATTCTCATGTATTTTAGGCAATATGGAATTGTACCCAATAAAGACTTGAGAAACTGTCAGCATTCATTTGATACTGGGCATTTGTAAAATGCTAAAGGTGTATTCATTTGTCATTCATTTATTCATTCAGTATATTTTATATGTCAAGCAACATACTAAATTCTAAGATGGTAAATATAAATGTTATCCTTGACCTCAAGAAACTGTTAAACAAAATGTAACGGGCACATTTGACCAAAAATCAGAAGAACTGAGCTTCAAGCCTTGCCCTTCACTTGCTATAGCTTTTTTCTTAACCCAGTAGAACTCTTCTTCCCCAAGAGTATCTTGACTCACTAACCTTGTCACCATTCCACAAACATGGCCTGAAATTCAGAAGAAATCAGACAGTTAGAGAACACTGAATTTATACAAAAAGTATATTTTCAGATTGCTCTCAGAGCCATAATGTGAATGCCAAAGAACAAGACTCATGGATGAGCAGGGCACAAAAGACATAACTCAAACTATATTTCTCATGGATTCTGAGACACTTTGCCTGCCCTTTATGATAGTACATAAATGTGCAAATGAATAGAGAAGATTACGCAGACAATGTCCACGTTCAAGTTAAATACAGATAAACATTGGTACCTATATGCATATCAAAATATTGAATATTTCATTTTCTATGTTTATCCTGAGAAAAGAGTGAGAAAGAGAGGGAGCAGAAAGAAAGAGAGAAATAGAGAAAGAATGAGACAGATCATTAGTTAATTGACACAGCAGATTTTATCTTTTTTTTTTCCCTCCTTAGCAGATTTGTTTCTCCTTACGTTGCAAGCTTAGCAATTGCTCTTGGGAGACACAATGGCATTTCTCAGCAAATTCTGCATTTCGGATTTGGCTTCATCTGTGTCTAATAAGTCTTCATCTAATGTAGATCATCATGGATCAGTACATTCACATCATTTATTCAATCCATTTTGGAAACAACCTCACTCATATCTCACACTTAGAATGCTTTGTTAATTTATTGTAACAAGGACATTTGAAAACAAACACTGATTGATATTTTGGTCTCATCTTTAAATGCTTGAATGCTGATTTTATATAATTTTGGAAACACTCAAAAGAAGAAAAAAGTAAAAACAACCAGTAAGTCTCACACCAGAAAATATTCAGTTATATTTTCTGTGTAAATCATTCTAATCTTGCACATATACATATATATACATATATATATAGTTTTGATTCTTAGCTTTTTGCATAGTGATAATATTCTATATGTAATAATCTGTTTCTTTCTTGCTTACTGAGCATTTTCTAAATTATTTATAAATTACTTCTTATTTTTAAGGACTTCATAATTTTATAGCCATTCACCGGATATCATTTCCACATTCCAACTATTGTAAATAAGCTGTGATTACATCTTTGTTCATAAATTATTCCTCTGTATGCCCCTTTCAGAGTCTATTACCAGGTTAGTTACATATCTAGTTACATGTCTTCTACTTGTCTATTCACTCTACACTATGAATCTTGAGGACAGGAATTGTGTTTTCCAACTTTGATCCTCCAGTACTCAGCACAGAGCCTGTGCTTGTACTAAGCAAGCAATAAAAGCTTGAAAGAAGGACAAAATTGCCAATCACTTAGGCATCTATGCAATACGCTACAGAACTGAGAATTACAAATCGAATAGTGTTCATGCTAAGGACTTAGAACAAAATATACCAGTGGTTACCAGGGAGTCCAAGGATGCCAGATTACTGACGGCAGTCTTCTCAGCAGTGGATGAACTGACCCATAGAAACACCTGCTCACCTGCCCTTGGCAATGTGTTGGTGCCTATTTCCAAGTAAGTGGCCTATTATAGGAATTTCTTTTCTGAGTACAGCTTAGTCAGGTACAGTTGAGGTCCTTATTGATATATCTGACTCAAGTTTCCTTGAACCAACAAACAGGACTTGCTAAAATGTCCACAAATCTCCTGGGTTTGCATATGGATCTAGGGATTTGTTTTTATACCTGTCTCCTTGCCTCCCTGTTCACTTTCCTACCCCTCATTGTGAGCTCTTTGAAGGCAGAAATCTAATCTTAACCTATCTGTTTCACCCAGTACTTAGCACTTAAAACAGAATACATGGAGTTCAAATTTGAGCTCTACCTATATGATTCTGAACCCTGAAATCTTTCACTTATTCAACAAATACTTATTGAGAGTCTGCTGTGTATATGGTTATATGCTACCTGATAGAGATAGGGATGTGAAGACAGAAGGGACAAGTGGGTGATGGCCACCACGATGCTCCAGGCACGTAAACAAAATCCTGGCTCGTTCTAGCCCAAAGATAATGTTGAAACAAAATTGAACTTAGACTTCCTTTGACTGGAAAATTGGAGTGTCTGAATCTTCAACAAAATGTCTAGAATAAATGGCTCAGTTATCTGATATCTTTAAAGGGCCTGAATAATTTGGTGGTAGTGAGAACACAGGTTCTCCCTCTTTTGTCTTACCTGGAGCATACTGAGTTGCAACTTCCATTGACCAGAAATTAGCAGTTAAGATGCTGACCTACTCTGGGGACCCTGGAGAGTTTAAGCTACAGTCACTGATTGTTGTGATTAATTGGAGATGGTCCCTCAGGTTCACACTGTTTTCCCTCAAACTGGCTTCCTATGCAAATCTGTCATATTTGAATAAGTGGCTCACATTCCCTTAACACAGAGAATCCCCAGAAACATATAAAAGGGTCCATTTGCAAGCCAGGAAGGGGAAAATTCTCAAAGCAAAAGGCAATACTCAGGATCAGGTTGGGTTTAATCAGCCCTGTTGGGAGGAACAAAAGTGATTAAAGCTACCTGCTTCTTTGGGGACTAGTTCTTTCAGGAGACATCCCTTCCCGTTTCGTCTACCCATCTCTTTAATGTTTCTGCTTGTCCTACTTTCTCAGTGTCTTTTTCATCTAAAAGCCTGCATCCAGGGGCTCTCAAAGTTTCTGTTCCAACTCAAGCTTTGTCATATATGTGTTATATTACCTTGACTGAGCCTCAGTTTCTGCATCTAAAAAACAGAGATTAAAAATGCCAATTTATTAGCTTCCCAGGGTCGCCATAACCAAGAACCACAAACTGAGTGGCTTAAACATCAAAAATATATTATCTCATAATTCTAAAGGCTAGAAGTTCAGGATCAAGTTATCAGACAGTATCTTACTCTGTCACTTGAGCTGGAGTACAGTGGTGAGATCATAGCTCACTGCAGCTTCCAACTTCCAGGATCAAGCAATTCTCCTTCCTCAGCCTTTTGAGTAGCTGAGATTATAGACACATGCCATCATGCCCAGCTAATTTTTTGTATTCTTTTTGGAGATGTGGCCTCACTATGTTGCCCAGGCTGATCATTAACTCCTAGCCTCAAGTGATCCTTCTACCTCAGCCTCCCAGTGCACTGGGATGACAGGCATGAGCCACCATGCCCAGCCAAGCATTGGTTCCTTCTAAGGACAGCAGGGAATAATCTCTTCCAAGCCTTCTCCTAGCTTCTGGTAGCCTCAGGCATCCCTTGGCTTATAGGTCCCATTAGTCTTGTGTCTTCATACTGTCCTCTCTCTGTGTATGTCTGTCTCCAGGCTTCCCCTTTTTATAAGGACACAATCAAATTGGATTAAAGACTACCCTAATGACATCATTTTAACTTGATTGTTTCTACAGAGACCCTATTTCCAAATAAAGTCACATTCTACAGTACTGGGAGGATAGGCCTTCAACATAATGTTTGAGGTGACAAGATTCAGCCCATAATAGCCAACTTAATAGCATTTTTATAAAAACTAAATGTTCTAAAGTGTGAAAAATAGCAAGTGTCTAGTAGGTGCTCAAAAAAACCAGCACCCTTACACCTTTTCCTTCCTTTTCCTTTCAGCTTTGCTTTTTCACCATACCTGAAACATTTTTTCTCTTGATACCCTAAAATAAGCTTTTCCCCCAAATACATTTTTTGTTCGCTGCTTTTTTCAACCTCCCCTTTGCAAGAATAATAGGGCCTAACCTAACACAGTGCTGTGTACTTACTAGGTGCTTAGTACACATTTTATTTAAAAACCTTTAAAAAAAAAAAGGTTTCACGTTTTATTTAAGTACCTTGATACTTATATTTTACAAAAATATGTTTTCAATGGAATGACTGAGAATGCAATAGTATAAGATTAAATATGAATTAATTAAAAGTACATTAAACTTTGAATCTGTGTATTGCATATATAAAGCACTATGGCGTTTGGATGCACAAAATGTTAAAAGTCACCTTCCTTTCATTATTTTGAGAATAAAATGAGATCATGTGTGTAGAGAGTTTGACACTAGTAGGCACTCGGTAAATAGGATTTATATTTGTTGTTTTTGTTGCTAAGTCCTGGATCCTGCTCTCCAGGAACTCTCTGCCAAATGAGACAGTGTAACCAGAAAAGCCAACTTGCTTCAAAAATAAACAGTTTCTCTCTTGCTTTCTTCAATAGCTAACCATATGCTAATTTGAGAATTCCAGGGGCTAATCTTGAAAAGACCTAGGTATGAAGCTCAAATCGCAGAATCTTCCTTTTCCAGGAAAATTTTTGGGCAGTAGTTAACTTATAACCTGAGGACAATCAAGATGATGCCAGCCAGACCTCCAGATGGTCCATTACTCAAGAGAGTGATCAAAATAAGACCCGCAGACCTGCACCCTCTACCACTCTTACACATAGTTTCCATGCCACCTTCTCCCTTAAAATTACTTTGGCCACACTGAAAATTTGCAGTGCTCTTTGAGACATCAGTTCACCATCTCCTCAGGTTGTGAGCTGGATATATTCAAATAAACCTGTTTTCCCTTCCACCAACTCTTGTCTCTCAAATCCAGCTTTCAAGCAGTGAGCAGTGGAACCTGAATTTACAATAATAAAGATTACCACAGAAACACCAAGGAAGGAAGAATCCCTCTAGGCCTGGGAACTTTTCCAGGAGCTAAGAACTTTATCAGCTCAACATGCAGAGTAAGGGAAGCTCAAGACAGCCAGTAATAGCATGAACAAATGCGGAGAGATGGAGGCAAACACTACATGCTCTGAAAACTGTCAGTCAACTCACCTCTGCTGGAGCATAAAGTACCTATTTCATGTATATGGGCAATCAGAGAGTTCATCAGGACTGATCAGTCATGGAAGTCTATGTATAAGACTTGCGTAAGAGGTCAGGATTTTGTCCCAAAAATAATGGGGAAATCACCAAAGATTTATAAATAGGAAGTAACTACATTTATCCATTCATTCAAGCATTCACTCATACACCAAATATTGCTATTTGTTATACTAAGTTTTGTGCTAGTTTTTGGGTAACAAAAGATGAAAAAAGACATAGATTCATCCTGGTTAGGTTTGGAATTCCATATATAATATGGGCTTTTCAGTTATTCCAAGTGGAATATTCCTAATTCCCTAGGCTTTGGATTTTTCCTTTGTAAAATTGAAATATTAGACAAAATTGCTAAGGTTCATTCCTGGGAAAGTTTAAAAGTTCCAGAGAATAAAGGCAGAGTATGCTTTACACTGGAGACTTTATAATATAGTGCTTAGAAGTAAGTCCTGTAAAGTTAGAAAGACTATGGATCAAAGTCAAGCTTCATTGCTAATCATTTACCACTAATTATGTTTCACCAAATTACTTAACTTTTCTAAACTTCTGTAACCTCATTTATAAAGCAAGACTGTCAATACACACCTTGAGGGGATGTTATAAGCATTCAATATGAAAATAATGTGAGTCCCTTAGAGCAAAGCTTAGTACATATAAAATACTCAATGCATAAATGGTACACATAGAACTCATATATATATTAACTCAATATATACTGTAGGTATATATATTATATATATGTGTATCCTATATGTGTATCATTTATATACATATATAGGGATATATCATGTGTGTGTACATATGCTATATACATACAGTTCATCACATATGTATACGAACATTCAGATATATTAACCAGTGTTTGGGTTAGATTATTGTGTTAATCCATTTTCTTACTGCTGATAAAGACATACCTGAGACTGGGAAGAAAAACAGATTTAACGGACTTACAGTTCCACATGGCAAAAGAGGCCTCAAAATCATGGCAGAAGGTGAAAGGGACTTCTTACACAGCAGCAGCAAGAGAGAAACTAAGAGGGAAGTGGAAGCAGAAACCATCTTGTGAGACTTATTCACTACCACAAGAACAGTATGGGGGAAACTGCCCCCGTGATTCCCACTGGGTCCCTCCTACTGGGTCCCTCCCACAAAATGTGGGAATTACGGGAGTACAGTTTAAGATGAGATTTGGATGGGAACACAGAGCCAAAACATCACTTATTAATGTTTATATTTTTAAAAGTCATGTACACATAATTACATCTTCTAGTACTTCTGATAGGCACCAAGAAACCGAAATCAACTTCAGAAAGTACAACTTGTTTTCCTCAAAGGATATCTTTGTCATATCTGGCTATATATAAAGAAATGTTTTGTAATAATTTATAAATGTCTGATTACTCAACAAACACATTGCAAATATTCCATATTTGGGAACTGGATTTGCTCAACGTATGCCTAAATTAATATTTTAACATAATTTAATATACATGGTAATCTAATAAATACGAATCCAAGCCAAACATTAACTAATTTATGCAACTTGACTTGATGAAGAAATGGGTTGTGATTGCTTAGCACACATGAAATATTTATGCCTCATGCTACCTGGAGAAATTAAAGCATTCTGTGCTTCTGGTCTGTCCCTTCAGCTGAAGATGTAATAACACTGTATATGTTGAAGTCTCTAGGGAAGAGATAGCTCAAATAAATCTATCTTGTACTCACTGCCACTTGGCCATAAATGTCCTCCCCACCTAGCCAATATGAGCCCTAACTTCAAATTACATCAGCAACAACCCTTGATATTACTCCAGACACTAGATTGTCTTGTTGCAGGAAATCAGAAGAACTAGGGCTTTCTCATGATCTTAACATACCAAGGAGAAAACAAAGAGGACTCTTGTACCTACCGATAATGAAGTAGCCTTTACTATAGGGCATGATTTCATGCATATTTATTATTTGAATAGGTTTGCCTACAGCAAAAACTTATTAGACAATGATTACACTTTTGGGCAAGGCACTATACCAAGAATGTGAGATAGAAATAATTCAATAATGTAGTCAAACTGGTATCATGTGCCTGTAACGTACAAGGTGATGAAAATACAGGCTGAGAAGTTGCTTCTGCAATGCAGCCTTAACTTGTGAGTGTAAATGACGAAATCTGAAGACCTAAAATTCGACAGAAGGTGGAAATGTGCTAGGAACAAAATTATGTATTAAAACCTAGTCCAATGTTGACTTAGGAACCACAGAAGCAACCCCTGACTCATGCCCCAGCCTGGCAGGAGATCCTGCAATACAAGAATTCCTTCAATTGGAGGAACACATTACTGATATTTGGCTCACCACTGGGTGTTTTAGAGATCCTGCAATACAAGAATTCCTTCAATTGGAGGAACACATTACTGATATTTGGCTCACCACTGCGTTTTTTACTTAGCTGAATGCAATAAGAGATCAATTGCAAGAAAATAAAAATTTAAATGGTGGTTTTATTTACTGGTTATAAAGGAAAGGAAAAGCACAGTCACTAAGAAAAATTGGGGAAAAAATGAATTCTCAGGTAGATATTTTGAGAAGATTTGGCCACATGTTTTTTAAAAAGTAATGCACACATAATTACATCTTCTAGTACTTCTGATGATGAAACCTACAAAATCTGCAGTAAATTTTACCTTACTTAATGATGCTTCCCTTTGTAAATGTTAGTGCTAATAACTGATATATATCAAGTCCTCCTTTTTGTCAGGTGAAGATAATCAAAATATTTTATTTCAGAAATATATTCCTTTGACATATTTTGAAATAGTTGCCACAGAGCCAGCAGACTGCAGTGGCCCTGCAAAGCTGTCTTTTGTGGGGGCAATTTACATCTGTAGAGAATCACCATAAATATAGCCAGACCTTTCTATTCTAGGCTTTCTCCTGATCTGGGACCACATTCTTTCTATAACTTCAAGATGGTATATAAGGTTCTGTATCGTATTGGGAGTTTGGGTCTTCATTCTAAAGGCTGTCATGTATTTATGTTAAATAAATTTGTATGCCTTTTCTGCTATTAATCAATCTGCCTCATGTCAGTGATTGTTCAGTGAGCTTTTAGAGGGCCTTAGCCCCCACACAGGCATATTGAGGACTAAATTTTCTGAGCTCTTTGTATTTCGCTAAGACCACGTATTAGTTTCCTAGGGCTGCTGTAACATCAGACCACAAACTGTGTGTCTGAAAACAAGAGACATGTTTGATCTCCCAGTTCTGGGGGCTATGTATAATTAAGGTGCCTGCAGGCTGTGCTCCCTCTGGAACATATGGGGGAGAATGCTTTCTTACCTCTTCCTAGCTTCTGGTATTTGAATGGCACTGGAATGCCTTTGCCTGGTACTGGAATGCAAGGAATCCTTGGCTTGCAGCTACAGCTCTGCAATCTGTTCCTCTATCATTATATGGCATTCTTCCTCCATGAGTCTGTGCCTGTGTTTTCTCCTTTTCTTGTGGGAACCCCATTCATACTGGATTACGGCCTACTCTACAGGAAAACGACCTCCTTTTAACTTAATTACACCTGCAAAGAACCTACTTCCACATAAGATCAAATGTACAGGTACTGAGAGTTAGGACAGCCACATATCATTTCGTAAACACAATTCACTCATAACAAACCACATACCACATACATGGTTCTGGCCAACAACTGTGAGCAGAAGTAACATGTGTCTTTTCCAGGCTATAGGACTCAAATACTGGTGGAAGACCTAATCCAGGCTTTTCTCTGCATGTTTCCTTCCAATATTCCCAGTGGTGACTATTCTGTCAGCATGGGTTGTGTAGTGAAAACAGCATGGAGCTAATTTCTAGTAGACATATAGTATGAGTAAATCATATATCTGTACTGTCTGAAGCCATTGCAATTTGGAGGTTGTTGGTAGAGCACAATTTGGCCTATCTGACTGATATACTTCTAGTGTAGGAGTCTTGGCTTGAGGAGGAAATAAAGTGATAGGAAAACCTGCCCAAAGAAGCTCAGAGACATTCAGGTCAATCTAATTAAAAGGCACTAAAATTTGAACAGGGGAAGTGTAAGCAGAAGAATCCCTGGGGAAATTTCAAGTTAAAGATCTGAGTGGAATTAGCAAAAGAGCCAGTGCAGTATGAGATTTAGTTTCTGTTTTGTTTTGTTTTTAATGAAAAGAAGACCCTTGTATTGAGTTTATACAGTGAGCTGAGCTCATTTAATCCTCACAATAACCCCATGAAGCAAGCACTTCTTATGGATACTGATACAGGAGTTAAGAAGGAATTACTTAGGCAGATAGCAAGGGCATGGGAGTCCTCCATAAGGCTTTACTTTTTAATGAGAAGCAGCCCCAGATCATTTTCTAACAAAGAGCTGGGAGCTTGCATGGGTGAACGCCAGCAGGAACTAAGGACTAGATATTTTCAAAATGGCAGCTCCATCTTCCCTTCTCTGCCAGCCACGTATACTGTAAGAAGCAGACAGGATGGCACCAATAACTGGCAAGCCCATTTGCATAATAAGATTAAGGTGGACGACCAGCCTTTCCTACATGTTCTGTAATCGTCATACCTGATCAAATCAATCCATGAGCCCTGTGTCAACCAAACACTCAAACTGGGCTAAAAAATAGTGCATTCACCACCAGCCAGTCTTTTCTGCTCAGAGACTCCTTCCTCTTTAGAGGAAGCTGTTTCTCTTTCTCTTCCCTTCTACCTATTAAACCTCTGTTCCTAAACCCCTTGTGTGTGTTCATGTCCTAAATTTTCCTAGCACATGACGATGAACCCCAAGTTTATACCCCAGACAACTTAACCACTTCAACACAACTCTTCCAACCTTGATCCTGATAGACATAGTTTCTGCATCTTAGTAATTTATCAAGAGCAGACATATGGTCAGCTAATTCAAACAGTAGGAAGAGTGTGAAAGAACTAACAAAGGGGCGAGAAGGACTCCAGTATAGTAGGAAAAAAAAGATTAATCCCAGCAGGAATGTGGTGGGAAATTTGGTATATCCTCCAAAAAGAACAAGATGTGCACAGAAGCTTTAAGCATAAACAGAATGTTTGCAAATCGTGAAGAAAATGTGCCAGTGGAATTCAGGGAGGACAGACTGACATAGCAAAACACAATAGTGAGAAAGCACAGGGAATATATCAGAATCAAAGAATATCTGTGTATTTTTAACTATTATTATAAAGCTTTCCTCAAACATTAAGTCACCTTAGAGAAGCTTTATTGGCAGTAGAGAGACGAGTTAGGTTCTGTGAGAGTTCAGATACACCTGGGGAGGGGCAGAGCAAGATGACAGAATAGAAGGCTCCCCTGATTGTTCCCCCCACAAGGACACCAATTTAACATCTATCAAACACACTAAAAGGCATGGAAGAGGTAGGAGAAACCATCTTAAATCACCAGTGAAATCACCACCCCTCTCCCATCCCCTCGCAGCAGCAGCATGGTGTGGAAAGCATTTCAGTATGTTGGGGAGAGAGAATGAGCACAAAAACTGTGAGGCATTGAACTCAGTGCTGACCTATTATAGCAGAAAACCAAACAAACCAAAATCAGCTGACACCCACCAACAAAGGGAGCATTTAAGCCAGCCCCAGCCAGAGGGGAATCGTCTATCTCAGTGGTCCAAACTTGAGTTCCTGCAAGCCTCACCATCATGAGATAAAGTGCTCTGGGAATCTACATACAATTGAAAGGCAGTCTAGGCTACAAGAACTGCAATTCCTAGATGACTTCCGGTGCCAAACTGGGCCGAGAGCCAGTGGACTGGGAGGCACACACATCCTACTGAGACACCAGCTGAGACAGCAGAGAAAGTGCTGGCATCACCTCTCCCCTAAACCCAGGCAGCACAGCTTGTGGCTTCCAAAGAGATATCTTCCCTCCATTTGAGGAGAATAGAGAGAAGAGTGGGAGGACTTTGTCTTGCATCTTGGATATGAGCTCAGCCACAGGGTGTGCCAGTCAGTCATTAGACCCCCTTTCCAAGTCTTAGCTCCCAGATGACAATTCTAGACACACCCTTGGCCATAAAGGAACCTAATTCCATGAAGGGAAGGATCAAGTCCTGGCAGGATTCATCCCCTGCTAACTGAGGATCCTTTAGTCCCTGAGTTACCAGAAGCAATGATAACCCCGGTTCTGTGTTGTGGCCTTGATTGAGATCTGAGACTTGCTGGCTGCAGGTATCAGCTGGCTGCAGGGGAGTAAAGCACCAAGTAGGCTCTTGGGTTCTCAATACCAAGACTTGGCTCTTGGATGGCACTTCTGGACCTGCCCTGGACCAGAGCCCACCGCCTTTATGGGTGAGTCCAAGGCCAGGCAGCATCCACCACAAGCTGACTGAAGAGCCCTTGGGCCTTAAGAGAACATCAGCAATAGCCTGGCAGTACTCTTCATGGGTCTGTGGTGGTAGTGACCACAGGTGAAAGTCCTCTTCCATGGAAAGGGAAAGAAGAGTAGGAAGAAAAGGTTTGTGCTTGAGAGCCAGCTTAAAGAAGAGGTAGAGAAAAAGGTAGGCATAGAAACTTTATTCAAAGAAATAACAGAGCATTTCCCAAACCTACAGAACGATACCAATATCCAGATACAAGAAGGTTATAGAACACCAAGCAGATTTAACAAAGACAGCCTCAAGACATTTAATAATCAAACAGCCAAATGTCAAGATTTAAAAAAGGATTCTAAAAGCAGCAAGGAAAAGGAACAAATAACATACAATGCAGCTCCAGAGAGGGAACTTAAGGACAATTATTAAGGCCTCTAAATCCTTTTCTCTGCAGTTTCCCAGACTCCTCCCTCTCTTATCTTTCAGCTTGATCTTTAGACTGGCTTCCAACACACAGTCAAGCAAACCACAATGATCTTAGTCTCCGTACACTCACAACACAAATCCAGCAGAGCTTCTCCTTGCCCAGGGAATCGAGTGTTTCACAGTGAGTGGGCCAACTTAGGTTATAAAGCCATACATGGAAATCTATACATGGACCTATCAATGTGACCATGAGAAAGTACATCATTACCTGGATTAAATGTATTTCCTACAACCAATTACAATGTAAAGATGTTAAGGATCCAGGCACAGTGGCTCAAGCCTGTAATCCCAGCACTTTGAGAGGCTGAGGCGGGTGCATCACAAGGTCAAGAGTTCGAGACCATCCTGGTCAACAAGGTGAAACCCCGTCTCTACTAAAAATACAACAAATTAGCTGGGCATGGTTGTGCATGCCTGTAATCCCAGCTACTCAGGAGGCTGAGACAGGAGAATCGCCTGAACCCAGGAGGCGGAGGTTGCGGTGAGCCGAGATTGCGCCATTGCACTCCAGCCTGGGTAACAAGAGCGAAACTCCGTCTCAAAAAAAAAAAAAAAAGATGTTAAGGATATGGTATTATAGCCCATGAGATACCATTGTTGGAAATGTGAGTGAGTGTGGCCAGTGTCATTATAACACATGGTTACTGCTAATGGAGGAAAAATAGAATGGGTTACTAGGGAGGCAATAGTAATTTAAGACACAGGAACTATTTCAGTAGTCCAACTACGAGCTCAGATGACTTGTACTAAAGAAATCAGTATCAATGGGGGCAAAAAAATCAATATAAGTAAGTGTCAGAGTTGAGAAGGAAGGTTATAGGAACACAATAGGATTTGGTACCCAAATGAATGGTGTAGTTGAGGGGAAAAAGAGATTTGAAGAGTTCTAAGAGCAGGAAAATGATGAAGAATTACACTTATGGAGTTAAAAGTCTCAGAAGGACATGGAGGTTAATAATAGATTAAGAATAATGTCTTGGGAGGCTGAGGTGGGCGGATCACAAGGTCAAGAGATCGAGACCATCCTGGTCAACATGGTGAAACTCTGTCTCTATTAAAAATACAAAAAATTAGCTGGGCATGGTGGGGCGTGCCTGTAATCCCAGCTACTCGGGAGGCTGAGGTAGGAGAATTGCCTGAACCCAGGAGGCGGAGGTTGCGGTGAGCCGAGATCGTGCCATTGCACTTCAGCCTTGGTAACAAGAGTGAAACTCCGTCCAAAAAAAAAAAAAAAAAAAGAATAATGTCATCCAGAAAAATAGGAGTTCTTTAGCTGGGCTCTGTGGTTCATGCCTATAATCCCAGCACTTTGGGAGGCTGAAGCTGGCAAATCATTTGAGGTCAGAAGTTTGAGACCAGCCTGGCCAACATAATGAAACCTCGTCTCTACTAAAAATACAAAAATTAGCTGAGCATGGTGATAGGCGCCTGTAATCCCAACTACTTAAGAGGCTGAGGCAATTCAGGAGGTGGAGGTTGCAGTGAGCTAAAATTGTGCAACTACACTCCAACCTGGGTGACAAAGCAAGACCCCAGCCCCCTACCCCCAAAAAAAGAAAAAAAGAATAGGAGTTCTCTGGCTTCACTTCCCCACAGAGAAGTTGAACTAATAACTATCCATGGGCAAAAATACCATCATGATTATGTCAGAAATTGGGAGTAAGGTTGATACTTCCTCTTGGACCACAGAAACAAGAAAATCCATAATTGAACATTAAGAGAAACAGTCCTCCTTGACCATGCTGCCCCTTATGTGTCACAGCACCACATAAGGAGAATTCCTGCCAAACCACTGTTTCTATAGGAGGGAAAGTGAGGCGAAGGTGGACTTTCAGCTTCCTCACCATTTTGAGACCTTTTTCAGGAGACACACTCCCATCTCATATCATGGGAAACACTGGAAGTACTGTCAGGGCTAGACCATCTGAGAATCAGTTAGAAACAAAGAACATGGGTGGCATTCATAATACCCAGTGTACAAGTCTTGGTGGTTGCTCTGCACTCCAGCCAATGAAAGCGCCATACCAGAAAAATTAGCCAACAGCATCGCCCTGCAAGAAACATGATCCATGGGTCTTCCAGGCACAAATCCTTAGCCAGCTTTCTCACACAGCCTTGGTGCTCTCTTTAAGTCTTCCCCAGGTTGAAAGACAACTTCAAGTCAGCAATTATCTGTGGAGAAAACATCAGACCCTGCCCAACCCTGATGGCAGAGAGGTGATCCAATTAAGTTCCAATGCTCACATTGAGTATTCCCCAAATGAGGAGACAACTTCGGGGCAGTAATTACTCATGGAAGCAGCCCAAATCTAACAGTGGAGAAGTGATCCAGCTAAGCCCTGTTACTCCTGTTAAGGCTTCCCCAAGCTGGGAGGCAACTGCAGGTTCAGTGATTACCCACACAGGGAGCATCTGGTCACCCCCAATGCCAGTTTCAGAGCAGTGACTTCACCAAACCTTGATGCTCTACTTAAGGTTACCCTAGACTAGGAGGCAAGCCCAAAGCCACACTTATCTGTGGAAAATAACCTCTGGTTCTGGCCACCCCATATGACCAAGAAACCTCACCCAGCCTTAGAGCTCATCACATAGCCTTTCCCAACTACAGATTCCAAACAACAGTACCACCCACCCAGGGAAGACAATCTGCAATCCTGCTCAATCAATAAAAGCAGCCCCACCTGATGCTGGAGTCCAACCAGTGGTATTATTATTATTATTAGAGATAGAGTCTTGCTTTGTCACCCAGTCTATAGTGCAGTGGTGCCATCTTGGCTCACTGCAACTTTCAGCTCCTGGGTTCAAGCAATTCTCCTGCTTCAGCCTCCCAAGTAGCTAGGACTACAGGAGACGACTGCCATGCCTGGCTAAATTTTGTGTTTAGTAGAGATGGAGTTTCACCTTGTTGCCCTGGTCTCAAATTTTTGAGCTCAGGCAATCCACCCTCCTTGGCCTCTCAACGTGCTAGGATTACAGGTGTGAGCCACCGTGCCTGGACAAACCAGTGATCTTATCTGACCATGGAGCACAGCCAGCAACACCATTCAACCTCAAAGCACAGGAAACAACCCAGCCTAACTAGAGAATTAACACCAAATTCTGTCTCTTTGGGGTTGATATCAGCCAGCTCATCCAGAATCCTAGGCTAGACTAAGTAGTAAAGGCCTATTACCACCAAAGAATACCTACAAAAGCTGGAGAGCTAGCCACCTTCTCAAATGTACAAGTATCAACATAAAAAATAAAAAATTATGAAAATCAGGGAAATATAACACCATCAAAAAAAGCTAATAAGCCTTCAATAATGGACTCACAAGAAATAAAAATCCATAAATTGACTGACAAAGAATTCAGAATAATCCTCTTTAAAAAGTTCAGAGAATACTAGAAAATAAAATTTGGAAAACAATTCATAAACAAAATGAGAAGTTTGACAAAGAAATAAAACAATTTAAAAAATAGAAACCTTAAAATAAGACTATAATAATTGAAATGAAAATTTCAATAGGAAGTTTGAACAGCAGACTTGATCAGCTAGAAGAAACAATGAGCTCAAAGACAAGATATTTGAAATTACCCAATCAGAAGAGCAAAAAGATAAAAGAATGAAGAAAATAAAGAAGGCCTATAGGAATTATGAAGTACCTTCAAGAGAACTAACCTTTGGGTAATAGGAATTCATGAATAAGAAGATAGAGAAAAAGTCCTAGAAAGCATATTAAAGAAAACAATGGCTAAAAATTTCCCAAATCTGGGGAAAGATGACAATACCAGGTCCAGGAAGCTCAGCAGTCACCAATCAAATTCAACTCAGTGAGGAATTCACCACAACACATCCTAATCAAATTACCAAAAATAAAAAACAAGGAAAAGATATTGAAATCATCAAGAGATAAGAAATTTTCATATTCAAGGAAGTACCAATATGGCTTTTAGCAAGTTTCTGATCAGAAACCGCATAGGTCAGGAAAGAGTTAAATGATGCATTTCAAGTGCTGAAGGAAAAAACTGCCAGCCAAGAACACCTAGCAAATCTCTCCTTTGGAAATGGGGGAGAAATAAAAACTTTTTCATACAAATAAAAGCTAAAGGAGTTCATTACCATTAGGCCTGTTTTATAGCAATTGTTAAAGGGAGCTGTTTAAGTGGAAAGAAAAGGATGGTAACAATAAAAATTAAATGAAATGGTCTCTACTTGTTGACATATCATCTTATATATATAGAAAAACCTAACAACTCCACAAAAAACTATTAGAATTAATAAATTTAATAAAGTTTCAGGATATAAAATCACCATATAAAACTCAGTGGCATTTCTACATACTAATAATTATCTATCTGAACTGAAAATTAAGAAAAAAATCACATTTACAATAACAATCAAAAAATTAAATACTTAGGTATAAATTTAATTAAGAAGGCAAAAGATCTGTATACTGAAAAACTAACATACTGATGAAAGAAATCAAATAAAACATGATTAAATTGAAAGGTACCCTGTCTGTGTTCATGAATTGGAAAAAATTATATTGTGAAAATATCTATACTATCCAATCTATAGATCTATACGTTTAATACAATCCCTATCAAAACCCAATGTCATTTCTCACAGAAATTGTGAAAACAATTCTTAAACTCATATGGAACTACAAATGACCCTGAATAGCCAAAACAATCTTGAGAAAAAACACAAAAAAACAGACAAACAAACAAAGCTGAAAGCATCACACTTCCTGATTTCAGAACACATTATAAAGTGATTATAATCAAAACAGCCTGGTATCAGCACAGAAACAGACATAGTGACCAATTGAACAGGATAGAAATCCAGGAAATAAACCCATGCATTTACAGTCAAATGATTTTTCATAATGGTGCCAAGAACACACAATGGAGGTTGAAAAAATTGTCTTCAATAAATGGTCCTGGGAAAACTCCATATTCACATGCAGAAGAATGAAATTTGATCCTTATATTATACCATATACAAAAAAATCAACTCCAAATGGATTAAAGGCTTAAGCATAAGACCTGACACTGTAAAAAACTACTAGAAGAAAACATAAGAAAAAAATTCCACAATATGGGTCTGGGCAGTGATTTTTTTTGGATATGACCAAGACTACCCACAAAATGAGATGAAATATTTGCAAACTATATATCTGATTAAGGGATAATGTTCAAAATATATAAAGAACTAAAAGAACTCCATAATAAGAAAACAAATTACTAAATTTAAAAACGAGCAAAGGACCTGAATAGGCATCATTCAAAAGCAGACATGCAAAGGGCCAATAGGTACATGAAAAAAATCCTCAGCATCAGTAATCATTAGGGAATGCAAATCGAAACCACAATGAGATATCACCTTATACCTGCTATAATGCTTTTTATCAGAAAGATGAAAGGTAACGAGTGTTGAAGAAGATGTAAAGAAAAGAAAATTTATATACGTTGTTTGTGGGAAGATAAATTACTACAGCCATTATGAAAAATGGTATGAAGTTTTCTACAAAAATTAAAAGTAGAACTACCATATGATTCAGTGATCCCATTTCTGGATCTATATAGAAAAGAACTGAAATCAATATGTCAAAGAAATACCAGCACTATTATGTTCAATACAGTATTCTTCACAATAGCTAAGAGAGGAAAATGACCTAAGTATCCATCAACAGATAAAGAAAGAAAGAAAATGTGATGTAAATATACAATGAATTACTATTTAGCCTTTAGAGTGGAGGCAGAAGATTCTGTTGCATCCATGTTGCAACAACATAGGTAAATATGAAGAACGTTAAGTGAAATAAACCAGGCAAGAAAGACAAATACTGCATGATTTCCTTATTATGGAATCTAATAAAATTGAACTCATTGAAGTAGAGAGTAGAGTAATAGTACCAAAATCCAGCAAGTGGGGAGTAAGAGAATGGAGAATTGTTGATCAAAGGATACAGAGTTTCAGAGAGACAGAATAGATTTTGAGATCTATAATCACAGCAGGGCGATTATAGTCAATAACAATAACAACAACATATTTCAAAATAACTAAGAGTAAATTTTAAATGTCTCACCATAAAAAAAGACAGATAATGAAGTGATCAATATGTTAATTAGCTTGATTTAATCTTGCCACATTGTATACATTTATCAAAACATTACATTGTACCCGATAATGTATACCATTTTGATTTGTCAATAAAAATTACTAAATTTTTTTAAATGAAAATAATAGATTAAGTATTTATTGAGTATATAGAGTATATACTACATGTCGCACATGAAGTCATTACTCCCACCTCCTACTATACTTTTTTCTATGAATTATTAGAATTTACCAGGCATTTTTAAGTCTCAGTTGCCTCAGTTTTACATGTTTTTTTCATGGTTCTTTAAATTACTGATTCTTTCTCTATCTAAAATAGAACATGCACAAAATCATCCATAACAATTCCCTATTTGTGATGAAATAATTTGAGACAATACATTTTGTTTTTCTTAATCATTATCTGTCTCCCGTGTTGAAATAAATGTCCAGTTAAGGCAAGGTAATTTATGTTTTTTTTTCACTACATGGAGGATACTCCTATCAAAGAGCAGAGGCATAAAAATATTTTTGAATGAGTGGGTGAGTCAATGAACTGATTAGAGATTCAACAATAAACCACAGGCCCTGCATTTCTGGAACTTACATGATAAAGGTAGCAAAAGTGAACTATAAAGACCATGGGATATAATTTAAGAGCCAGCTACACAGTGAACTCAGTTTAACTCAAAAATATTTCTGTGCAGAAAATTCCCACCAACTTTTTTCCCTGTTAAATAAAAAGGCAGACCGTAAGAATAGATTTTCTAGTACCTAAAACCACAATCTTGAGCAATTTTGAGCCTCCTGTATTTTCACTTCCTTTGAAAAGCACTTTCTCTTCCACTTGTTTTGTTTCCTTCTGAATTTTGATCCTATTTTGATCCCAACTACTGTCTCCATTTGACAAAGAAGGATAACCTCAGTAAAGAGAATAAATCGGACTTTGTAGAAGATGTGCAATGGTTCTGTTCTTCAAGTCAATTCTAAATGGAGAAGAGATTCCTGTGCATGTTGATACAAGTCTTTCATTTTACCTATTATTCACCCCTAATCTAGAGCAGGATTTGAAAAACTAGTGGCTTGTGAGTACTTTCCATATTACAATGATATATAATGCAAAGTGGAAGGCATTTCTAGGTGGGAATCAGGAGGTCTGAACTGTCTCACAAAAGTTGTCTTCTGAAACAGACATGAATATATCCACATGTGACAAAAATGGAAACTGATACTCAGAGATGTTAAATCACTTCCACATTTAAGACCGTAGCAAGTGTTGGAATTATCTTCCTGCTACTGGGCTTTCTGATTTCAACCTCAACTTTCTCCTGTTAAACTTTCCAGCAGGGGAATAACATACATGATTATTCACTCCTTCATTCACTTAATCTATCTGACACTGACACAGAAAGTTCTACCAACCTCAGGTACAACTATGAATGCTTGAATTCAGAGTTGCCAGAGGGGAAAGAAGCCATTTCTTTTGAGATTCTAATTTTCTGCTACATTGCACTAAAACACAAAGTGTACATTGCAAAACAAACAAACAAACAGAAAAAGAAAAGAAAAGTCATTCTTTCGAAATTACATTAAAGCAGGCAGAGTACCAAATTCCAACCTGCAGCTACTGGCATGACTTATCATTCTAGGTTGTTATAATGGAATACAGGTTACCATGGCAATATTGTCTCATTAGTCAAGCTCCTTGCTCAGAGCGCTACTATTCTTCAAAAGAAAATAATCTCATAAGATAAGCCAAAGGGATTCCAGGCTGAGACTGGTGTTCAGTTTCACCATCACATTAAGCTACTATTTCCCAGAGTACAGTACTGCGTTGAGGTGGCTGGATCTGAAAGCAATTCTGACAGCACTCACAGTGGGAGGCAACCAGACCACCTCCAAGGTGATCTAGATCCAGGCTATCAGCCTAGAACTTGTCATACTGAAGAATAGTTTTATTTAAAGAGTCTCATTGCCTTTGTTTGCACCTGGTTTATCAGCCATTCCACCCAGCTTCACTCTGATAATTCTCTCTAACTTACAGTCTCAGGGAGAAAAGACAGTTTGTTGCCCCTTCTCTTTTAAAAAGTTGCAAGATTCTCATGCAAATTTGTTCACCTCTTCTGCAGAGATTAACATTGCCTACCATTGATCTAGAGACTGACACTCTTAATGAAGTTACAGAATTTTGCTATACATTATCTCAGCACAATGGCTATTTCACTCTTGTTATATATTTGCATAATTAAGTGGCCCACTCAAATGAGTCTTCATAAGAAAGTCCATTATCTTTAAGATTTTAAAACAAAAACCAACACTTTATTTTGGTACAGATCCATAAACATCTAAATGATATTTATAGAACATTTACTTGGTATCAGACATTAAATACAATGACCTGGTCTTGCCTTTCAGAACTCACAGAGTAATAACTGGCTGAATAACTAGATTTCAGTATAAGAAAACATAGTAAATGCTGTAAGAGAATAGTATATGAAATTCCATAGGAATATCCAAGAGAAAACAATTAATTTTATATAGGGAAAAGAGGGTAGGAACAATGGACAGTGAAGAGATAACACTTAAACCAGGAGTTGAATGTTTCACCAAGTGTAGAAGTCAGGACAGATATCTATTTTTTGCAAAGGCAAGGCAGGTTCATGTCCAATTGTGATGATCTTTTGGATATACCAATTTGGCTAGTGTACATTCCTCCAGTATTCAGTAAAACACTAATCAATGTGTTGCTATGAAAGCATTTTGTAGATGTGATTAAAGTCTATAAGCAGTTGCCTTTAAGTAAAGGAGATTATTTTAGATAATCAGGGTGGCCATAATTCATTGGTTGAATGAAAATTAGTGTTCTGGCTTCCTTAAGAGAAAGAAAACTGCCTATGAACAGAAGCTTCAGTCCACATCCAGAAATTCCAGTCTTCCCTTTCCAATGACCTGCCCTATGGATTTTGGACTTGCCTAACCATTCTCTACAATCACATAATATAATTCATTGCAAAAAAAATCTTTTAATATTTGTTTCCTACTGGTTCTGCTTCTCTGGTTGACCTCTGACTGAAACAAATTTTGGTACCTAGAGGTGGGGTGCTGGTAGAACAAATACTTAGAAATGTGGAAATGGCTTTGGAATTGAACAATGGGCAGAAGCTGGAAAAATTTAGAGAAGCATGACAGAAAAAGCCTAGATTGCCTTGAAGGGACTATTAGAAATATGCACATTAAAGACTCTTCTAGTGATGTCTTAGAGGGAAGTGAAGAGCATTGTAGAAAGGCAATGACTCAAGAAGTCAGGAAACTAAATATACAAGTGAATAAGCCATTGCAAAATAGAGCAGAGGTTTTGTCAGTGCTAACATACTGAGGAGTCCAAAGTTGAAGGTCAAAACCTGCTTTAAGGAAAGTACTGTCCAACACCCAGGCTCTGAGTTAGTACCCCTGGAGGGCTACACCTAGGAACGGGAGGAAATACAAATTTAGATATAGCTATGCAAATATTGCAACCCAGCCTTGAATGAACTCCATTCTTGATTGGATTATGATGACTTGTTCCTCCCTTAGATGCTTGTTAGAGAAAAGGAAAAACCCCCCATGGAAGAAAAGAGCATCCTCTAGAGCCTCTACAATTTTTCACATACAATGTCAGGCCTTCAATATAAATAAGCATAATAAAAACCAAGATGAACAGAAAAATATATTGAAATAGATCTACAAATGACTTGTCTTCAGTATAGCAAATACCTGTAATAGACTACCACAAACTTGGAGACTTAAAACAATATCCATTCATTATCTCAGTTTCTCAAGTTTTGAAGTCCATGCACAGTATACCGGGTTCTTTGTTCAGGATTTCACAAGGCTGAAATCAGTGAGGCTGCATTCTTAGCTTGGGGTCCTCCTCCAAGCTCATTCAGGTTTTTAGAAGAATTCGGTTCCATGTGGTTGTTAATATAACGGCCTCACTTTCTTGCTGACTGTCCTAATCATGCAGTCCTCTCACAAGTTGGAAGCTTACTTCTTCAAAGCCAGAAGGAGAACTTTCCTTCAGTCTGCTATGAAGGAGTCTTATCAGAAGAGTGACTAGCTCATCATATCTGTTACATAATATAGTCTAATCAGAGTGATATCTTATGAAATTCACTGGTAACACTCACACTCAAGAGGGAAGGGATTATACATGGAATGTGTACACTAGGTAGGAAATGTGAGAAAGGCCTTGGGGGCCATTTTACAATTCTTTCTATTATACAACTCAAATATTGGTTTTATCTGTAGCTAACATGTAAAATAAAATATATAGCAAAATGAATAATTTTGCTGAAGGAATTGAATAAATTAAAATTTCAAATATAAGTATTAGAACTAAAAGATGTATTAAGTTAAATTTAAAATTTAGTAGGTGGATTTAAGAGCAAATTAGATGCAGCAAAAGAAAGGATTAGTCAAATGGAGAATCAGTAGAAAATACACTAACTGAAACAAGAAGAGCACAAAATATGGAAAATATAGAAAGACAGTAAGATTATATATATATATAACTAATATGTGTTAATTGAAGTCCCAGAAGAAAATTAAAAATAGAATAAGACATAATGAATATTTGAAGAAAAAAAATATATCAAGCAACCCAAGCAAGATAAATTCAAAGGAAACTACAGGTAAACATATCATAGTCTGTCTGAAAATAAAAAAGAATAAAATTAAAACAGAAAAAAATATGTTAACTTCAAAAGAGAAATAAGACTTTAGGCTGATTTCTTAACAGAAATAATAGGAGCCAGAAAATAATGGAATAATGTCTTTAAAGGGCTGAGAAAAATAATGCTAAACACAAATGTAGACCTCTATACCCAGTGAATATAACCTTCAAACTGAAGATAAGATAAACATATTTCCAGACAAGAAAAAGTTAAGGCAATTCATATGCAACAGATCTACAGATACACAAAAATAACAAGAGAAATTTTCAGACAAAAGGAAAATTATCCCAGATGGAAACCCAAAAATAGTCAGAAATGAAGAATAATAGATATGGTAAATACACTGATAAATGAATATAGACTGCATACCAAGAATTAAAGTTTTATAGTTTTAAAGTATATGAAAAATTATAATGACTATTCTAAAAATCAATAGAGAATAAATGAATTTTAAGTATTTAAAACTCTAGCATTGTTGGAGAGATGGTAGAAATATTAATTAGTGTTAAATTTCATAAATTTGGAATTACTCTTGTAATGTTTAGGATAACCACTTGAAGTATAATATAAGAATGTAAAACTAAAATTCTAATAAAGAGGAGAAATGGAATTTAGAAATATTTGCATATATTTAAATGAGGCAAGAAAGAAGGTAAATTTTAAAAAGTGGGTCAAACGGAAAATACCTAAGTTTTAAAATTACGTATTTATCAGGAATCATGCCACTGCACTCCAGCCTGGGTGACAGAGTAAGACTCCATCTCAAAAACTAAAAATAAAAAATTACCTGCTCCATGAACCTTTTCCACATTCCCCTTTTTGGGAGTATGGAATTTCTCCCACCTCAAAATTCAGAAATTTTTCACGTTTCTTGGCATTTTCTACCTTAAATTCTAATTATATTTTCACAAATTTATCAGGAATTATAGTTAATGCCAATGCGCTAAATATTCCAATTAAAAGACACACATCGTCAGATTAGAAAAAACCTATATGCTGCTTACATGTTATATACCTTAAATGCAAGGACACAGAAACATTAAAAGTAAAAGGATTTAAAAAGATAAACTATGTAAAAACTCAACAAAAGAGATATGGTATAACTATACCAATATCATCCAAAAAGGACTTTAACATAGAAGTTTTACTAGGATAAAGAGCCGTATTTCATGATAAAGGGACCATTCATCAGATGTAATAATTCTAAATGTGCATGCACCTAATAACATCAAATGTATAAAGCAAAACTTTCCAGAAAAAGACAAAGATAAATCTAATAGGAAATGAACAAAGCATAGAGAGCCCCACTGATCGAAGCCAGTCTCTTAAATCCTCTACTTTTCAATTTCCTGGTGGGATTCTAGGATTCATTTTTCCCCCACCTACTAACATTTAGTTTTTTGTCCTTTCTTGGCTTTTATTATGCCCCTACCCCATTCCTTCCATCTCCTCCAATTGATTACTGAATACTCTTATCCTATATAATGTCTAAGGCCCAGCTCAAAAATCACCTTCTAAGCCAGGCACTGTAGCACACACCTATAATTCTGGAACTTTGGGAGGCCAAGGTGGGTGGATCACTTGAAGTCAGGAGTTGGAGACCAGCCTGGAGACCATCTCTACCAAAAATACAAAAATTAGCAGGGTGTGGTGGTGCACATCTATAATCCCAGCTACTTGGGAGGCTGAGGCAGGAGAATCACTTGAACTAGGAGGTAGAGGTTGCAGTGAGCCGAGACTGCACCACTGCACTCCAGCCTCAGTGACAGAGCGAGACTCCATCTCAAAAACTAAAAATAAAAAATTACCTGCTCCATAAAGCTTTTCCACATTCTCCTTTTTGGGAATATGGAATTTCTCCCACCTCAAAATTCAGAAATTGTTCACATTTCTTGGTATTTCTACCTTAAATTCTAATTATTTTTGCACATGTATTAATTTATTCTTTTATTAAGGCAAGGCTTCCATGGGCTTTGACTTTGCTTGGGCCATACCTGACAAAACCGGATCCAAACCATAATGGGAGCTCACTAAATATCTGTTAAATAAATAAACTACACCAGTTCTGGAGCTGAATGAATGCTCCCAGAACCTTTCTCCCAAAAGTGTCAGCCAATTCTAAACTCTGTGTGTGTGTGTGTGTGTGTGTGTGTGTGTGTGTGTGTGTGTGTGTGAGAGAGAGAGAGAGAGAGAGAGAGAGAGAGAAAGAGAGAATTAGAAATTAGAATTAGAAATCTGGTTTGGAGAAAATAAGCCCCAGATTACAGCAGAGTTTCCCAAGCCAGAAAACTTCTCTAAATCTTGTAGTTGACCATGTCATGCTAAATGCGCTCCCTGGAAGCTGTGACAGAATTTCATTAACACATAAAAGCCTGTCCTGCCAACTGCTTGAGGCACTGGTCATCCGCTCAAGTGACAAGAGGCCTCACTGGCCAGAGCCAATCACGCTGTCTTGTGTCATATCCAAATAATTCATTACAGCTATCAAACTTCTATTGCTCTCACCCTTGATTTTCCTCTGCCTGAGCAAAATAGCAAGAAGAGGGAGAAGTAACTGAGACCTCAGAATTACATGAGGACGTCTTGGCCCCCTGGCTCTGCCAAAATAGCTGCTTGACTTGGATTGGATGCCTCAAAGTCATTTATATAACGGAAATAATAACGCTACTTATTTTGTATGTTGTTATGAGAATTAAATGTGAAAATCTATATGAGGCCACCCAATAATGCTGGTTTAAAAAGATTAGCTTCTTCCCTTCTCCACTTTCCCACCTCTTAAGAGGCCAGTAGATCATTTCCCTTGTTCAGAATAAGCTTTGGCGGGAGACAGGAGATGACAAATTCACCTCCATCATCTCCCTGGATAAGAAAAGAGATTCATGCTGGTTGGCTGGCATTTCTAGAGCCTTGCAGCCATTCCAAGGATTCTGTGTGCACTGGATGTAACTGGATTTCCAATAAAATACTCCATGCCTGGGCATCGCCCAGCCAGAGGAGCTGACTATTGTCCAAAATTAAGCTGAGTTTGCCATCTAGAGGACATCAGCGGACAGGCAGGCCCCAATAAGGACTTCAGCAGTGACTCACTGGCACCCTGAACAGAGATGAAGCTTCATTCCTTCACTGACAGTTTGTTGAGGATCTGCTATAAACCAGGTACTGTAGGAAAAGGGCGTGACGCAGCCTCTGTCCTCAATGAGCTCACAATCGAGGAGAGAGTTCACACTCTAGATTGATTTCATTGTCCAAAATGAGACCTGGTTTCTGAAAGGAGGAAGAGTTCCTCCTCAGTACGAAACAAATTGGCTCAGTGATAAATCACACAGCCAGTAGGCGGAACGGCTGAACTGTGGGTTGCACTCAGGGATTGGGTTCCAATTTTCTAGACACTCAAGCTGAGTTGGATATCAGAGGACCCCACCTCCTCACTTTGCAGCCAAAGAGAGGTAAAGTGAACCGACCAGGGCCATGCAGCTAGAAAGTAGCACAGCCACTCTTGCAATGTCCATGATTCTTCCAAGGGACTGACCTATGCCGGTAGCAGCCAGACACCAGAGCAGAGTGGACAGAGAGGGGTGTGCTCAGAGCTTTCTGAACTGAGTGTACGTCAAGAGCAGATTTGCAGAAGTCAGGAGTTTTTGTATCTTGTTGAGGCCCTCACTTGCCAACGATGGAATAAATGAGGAACTTTGGCCTGTGGCCTAGATTTACATAGCTCTTCTCACCCTATAAATCTGGTTCATTTAAAGAAAGTCCCTCTGACTTTCATGGGTGTTCCTTCAGTTGCCAGGAATGTCTGTGTATTTGGAATTGTGCTTATAGTCTAAGAATCTCTTTGCTTTTGAAAGGTAGCAATGTGGCTACACGTAATTCAGGACATTTAAACTGGAAGGGAAATCTCTTTTCCAGAAGCAGGAATGTACTTCAGGATACTAAACACTGCACCAACATTATATGCTTTTCAGACCTCATTACTGCATCTTCGGCCAGTTTTGACTTATCCACATAGTCATTAAACAAACATGCATTCTGTACTTCCTATGTGCCAGGCGCTGTACTGAGCAAAGCACTGAAGATACAGTCATGAACAAGACATTACCACTGCCTTCATGGAGCTTACAAGTCATTATCCAGATAATTATGTCAAGTTATGATGAGTCCATAAAAAAAAAAAGAAGAATCCTCTGAGTAAATGTCAAAGACTACTTAGCTGCAGAATAAAACTGGATTTGTGATAAACTTTTCTACTCACTCCCGATGTATCCACATTATCCTGTACACACTTTCTGTAATGTTCTCAACACTTTGGTGGGGGGTGGGGGGGGGTGTTTGTTTGCTTGTTTGTTTTGATTTTTGTTATAGTTTATATTTGTCTATGTTACAAGATTCTCAGCTTCTTGAGGTCAGGAAAAAATTCTTAATTATTCCAAGATCTTCCATGTCTACTGAATAGTAGGTGCTGGTAGTATTCTTTTAATAAATAAGTGAAAGAATTAAATTGATATCATCAGTCTGTCAATCCATTTCAAATACAACTCATAAAACCACATTTATAAAGTCTTTAATATGTAATGCATGAGACTCGAGGCACAGTGAATGACAATAGGTGAAATTTGTAAAGATACATTTCTAGCCAAGTGTATCACTGCAAGTCATCCACCATTTACTACACACCTAATCTGTCAGATACGATGCTGGATGCTATCTGGAGCAGGAGATGAGCACTTACACACAAAATGTTCAAGGGTTTTCACAGGGGAGCACATCTAATGCTAGCAGGAACAATCAATGCTATGGAAATACAAATAACCACTAATCATTGCTGAAGTTCAAACAAACCTAAAATCTAACCATAATAATTGGAAATAGCTGCCTCCGTGGAGCCCTGTGTCCCAGGAGTGAGGTACAGGTTGTGGATATGTCCAAGGACTGTGTCACAAGTGATCAGAAACTTAACAGGGTACATTTGGTGTCTACACATGTAAATATGAAGCACTGAGTAATTCTTAATGGCACTCTCTAGCTTGGTTTTAAACGAAGCCAGTTTTAGATAAAGAGTCATAATATCTCTTCTTGCTGTATCATATCCTTCAGATCCCATCCACCTGGAGCACTTTTTAAGTCTTTGGACAAGTCAAACTTTGACTCTCATAGCTCTACACAACTCATGAAAAGTTAGCCCCCAAAGACTGGTGTACATACTTACAGTCATAAATTTTCAACAGCAAAGATCAGTTAGTACAAAAGAAAAAAAAAAAAGCTATGATTTCATGAGCATCTACTATGTGCCCAGCACTGAGTTAGGCAATTCCTCTGAATAATCTCTTTTACCCTGCAGGAAAACACTACGTGGTAGTTGTTATTAACTTCAGTCTATACATTTTTTAAAAAATGATATTGAGAGAGGCTAGGTTACTCACTTATAAGAACCCAGCTTATTAACCATAGAACTAGAATATTCATAGAGGCCCACCTCCTCCAAATCCTCCTTTCTGGCTCCCTTTCCTAGTGTTTCTCAAAATATTATTCAAAATATTATTCATAAAGTATAGATACTGTTTTTTCTACTTTGCTAATTTTTATGCTTTATCTTTCATAAGCAAGTGGTACTGCTTTTCAAATTATGGTGGGTATGTAAAGTTTCCTATTTAAAGAGCTTAAGTTAGTTTTTAGGTGAGAGTTTTAAAGAAATCTCTTCAATAAGTAGTAACACAACTGATGTGTGGATATATCAAAAGCCATGCACGTGACACATATTGACTGATGTCTAGAAAACAGTGCTTTCCCCAGTAAGTGCTTCCTCACTTCCTGCATTTTTCACATTATTTCTTGATCTCATTACTTTTATGCCAGAGCCTCTCACCTCTGGGTGCACAGAATTACACAAGAATACTGATGTCCAAGCCCCCTTCTCGCCCAATTAATTAAGAATTTCTGGGAATGAGACCTAAACACTGGTATTTTTTTCAAAGCTCCCCAAATAATTCTAGTAGCAGTCAGGGTTAAGAACTGCTTTTACAAACTGTGAACCCCTCTGGGTGTGCCCAGGGCACAGCACACTGCCTGGCACATAGTAGGAGATCGATAATGTTTGTTAAATAAGAAATCATGTTATCCTGGATTCTACCAAGTCAGAGGTTCTTAAATGAATCACTGGGGCCATATTTCAGATCCTGTCTCTCTAATATGTTCAAGAGTATGAAATGTGAGGCCCTGTATAGACAATCAGTCTGTTACAGAGTCAGACTCTATTGCAACCAAGCCAATATTAAATAATTCCCAATTCCTCATTCCCATCAGGGTGTTGACTTTGCCCCTTCTCCATTTGCAGAAGGATTTGAGGTCATTTCACCCATCCATATGCAGGAGGCAGCCATGCTGTGATCAACCCTGGACCTAGCGGTGGTCTCAGCAAAGCTACTTCCTCATTGCATGCCTCGTACCCTTGAACTCCTCAGAGCTACCTACTTACGAACTTAAGCAAAGCAGATAAGGCCTAGCTCCCAGCTAAGGATCTATGATGTAGAGAAGAAAAAAAGGATGAACTTTATGAAAAACAGATCCAAAATTAAATTTCATATCTATCACCTCAGATAAGTCACTTACCCTCCATGAGCACCCACTTCCTCATATTAAAATAAAAAATATTACAAGTTTTACGGTATCATTAAGGATTCGAGATGCTGAATGGAAGCTTCCCACAAGGGTTTGGCACATGGTAGGTGCGACACAGAGGTGTAAATGACTTTTCCATGGTTGAAGAAAGGAATGAATGAGGAGATATATAAAGCTATACAAGGTTATGACAAATACAAGAGGTTATACCCTCTCTTCCTTCTTTTTAAAGCCCCCTGTTTTAAGAAAATATAGAACTTTTGCCACACTTGACCAGTTCCTTTAGCTGTTGTTCCTTCCCCAAAGAAAGATTAACTCAACAAGAAGATTCTTCAAGGCTTAGACATGCATGTCACTTTATTAACATAGCTTTAGGTAACAAATGGACTTTTATAATAATTCTATTATTGTACTTTAGTTGACAAGCATACAAATATCGAAAATTAATGAGACTTTGTTTTGTTTGTATTTGAAACACAAAGCCTGAGGAAGAGCTAATTTGTGTGGTGAAATCTAGGCTCTAAAATATTTCCCAAAGGACAAACTAAAATAACTGCTTGGACCCCTATTTTGCTAAGAATGCAACACATCTCCAACAGAGAAGCATTGCTTCCAAATCCTTCAAATGGCCAATTAAATATCAGGACTGTGTTTTCATTATCCACATACAAGCGAAATTCTCCCTCCTGCATATTGACCAAATTCTCCTTGAGTTCCTGCTAGATGCAATGCACCATTTCAATCGACTATGTGTGTGTGTGTGTGTGTGTGTGTGTGTGTGTGTGTGTGTGTGTGTATACATACATATATAGATATACATATTTGGAATATATATATATTTTTTTGGAAATATATATATATAAGATCCAGGAGAAAAAAGAGGAGGGAAAAAGACACTTCCAGCTAAGAAAACACCAAGAACAATGACAGAGTCATGAAGGAAATCCAGTTTAGTGTGTTTAAAAAAGGGAATTCATCTGTTATAACTTGAACAGACACAGCAAGGGGAGTAAAGAAAGAGAATAAATCTTCTGAATCCCATTCTAGGGCCCTGGAAATACAAAAGCGACCATGACATGGTCCCAGTCTTCAGATAATTTATAGACTAAGGGCTATATCAAGAAAGAAATAGGTATTTACAGTACTATTTAAGTGCTGTGATAGATATAAGTCCAATTTGCTACAGAAGCATAGAGTAGGAGCTTACGATCCAGATTTAGTGGGGGTTCCTGGAAGAAGTGGCACGAAGCAAGGTCCTGAGGGGTAAGTAAGGCTGGTAGAGGACAAGGTCAATGAAACACTCATGACAAAAGAAGCACCACCTTAAAGGCATAGTGGCTTGTCTTCAGTACAGCCCAGAGTTCAATATGGCAGGTCATAGAGTAAAGAGGAGATTATGAAAAGCCAGTATAGAGTAAAAGGCAAAGACCAGGATGCACTGGACCTTATAGATTATGCCTACTATTTGGGATATTATCCTAAGGACAAAGGGAACCATTGAAAATATTTAAGCAACTGGATGACATCATTAAATGCATTCTTCAGATAGATCATTATGACTGTGACTGGTGGATGGAATGAAAGAGGGCAAGACTGTAAGCAAAGAGACTGGTCAGCTAGCCACGGCAATATTCTAGAAGATGAATAGCAAGAGCATGAGCTAGAAGCTTAGGAGAAGTAGGGTGCAATCAAGCAATATGAATAAAGTGGAATCTTCATGTCTTAGGATTGATTGACTGTTGAAAAGGAGGAGTCAATAACTCCCAAATTTCCAAAGGGGGTCACTGGAGACATAATGGTGTGTTCAGCAACATAAGACCTTCCCATGCATAAGGGACCTTCATGTCCCTGAAAACATGAAGACCTGAAGTTCAGGCAGTGTTTTTGCTGACACTATGTGAATAATTTCTAAAAGGAAAATGTTTTTGAGATTTCTACTGCACAAGACATCTGAGCCTAACTGAAAGACTAGATTGAATAGCTAGAATAGGTTGTTATGCCAGTCATTTTAGAGCATGAGGGGAATAATCTTGCCAACTTTATATCTTAATACAATTTGGCTTTCATGACCTAAACACAAATCAAGATGTAGTAGATTCAAAAGCCATTTAATCTTGCCCAAGTATGTAAAGAGGAGATATTGGGAAAGCAAAGCATTCACAGCATTCCTGCAGGAATCAGTAGATATCTTGGACACTTTACACAAAACACAATCCTAATGAGTGAATCATGAACTACTAGACCCTGAGAGCAAAGACTTCTCCTACCCCAATGTCAAGCCAATTTAAACTTCATGCAGAACGTGTCTGGCTACAAGAGTTCTGGCTTTTGCCAAACCTCATAGAATGAATTGGAACCATCTAACAGACCTCTACATTCTTATAGGGCTCTCCACCCTGAGCTCTGGTCCCTCTAATGCTGTGTTGCTGTGGGGATGATAGCAGTTCTTGGGGCCTTGGGTTTGATTCAGTGCATGCCAGGACTTGGAGACATTTTAAACAAGTTAGAATCCATGTGTTGCCTTCAATTAAAGGTTTTGTAAGGCAAAGGGACACCAACTCAGCCACCAAATATTTAGGTCTGCGGAAGTTTCTTCAGCTTTTCTGACAGGCCAAGTGTGATGTGGCAAGCCTGGCTCCTGTCAAAGGCAATGAATGAGACAGAAATGGACATTGTGAAAATTAGGCTTGTCACCAACCTAAGCCACTGAATATTCAAAAGCATGGCATGCAAAGTGTGGTTTGAACATCATGGCCTGGAAAGCAATAAGAATTCTGGGTAGGATTTGGGTTATTTTGAGAAATGCTTGAAAATAAAATCAACCTCAAAGTAAAAATGAATAATGAGAAAAACATCAATGGTCAGATAGAGAATAAGAATGGGTAAAGAATATACAATTTCTTTGTAGACTTAATATTGGTTTGCTCATCAAATTTGTTCATTCTGTGAGTATTTACCCAGACTGAACTTTGGGTGTGTTTGGAAGTACTACGGAGGCTATAAAAGACTTAGATGTAAAGAAAGGTTTTGGTGAAGAGGGTGTACTAAAAACTCTAATACTAGTGAAAAGTCATAAATTTCCTAAAAAATATCTATTTTCAAGGTCATTATTGGGTAAGGAGTATGGGGCTTGGGGAGGTCCAGTATCCGACAGTCTTGGCTCTCCTATTTACATAATATGTAACCTTGGATATTATGGTAAAGGCTGATATACAATACCTGGCATATTGCAGATATTCAGTACATTCTCAATAAATGGATGAATGAATTAGCAGTACTTCTTTTTTTTTTTAGACAGGGTCTTACACTGTCATCCAGGCTAGAGTGCAGTGGTATGATCACCACTCACCACAGCCTCAACTTCCCAGGCTCAGGTGATCTTTCCACCTCAGCCTCCCAAGTAGCTGGGACTAGAGGTGCATGCCACCACACCCGGATAATCTGTGTATTCTTTGTAGAAATGGGGTTTCTCCATTTTGCTCAGGCTGGTCTTGAATTCCTGAGCTCAAGCAATCCTCCTGCCTTTGCCTCCCAAAGTGCTGGGATTACAGCAGCCATTGCACTCAACCATCAGTGCTTCTTATGGGCCACACAATGTGCTAAATGTACGCACATTCCCTCATGAATTACAAACACCCTATGAGGCAGGTACTACTATTGTTTCTACTTTACAAATAAGAAAATTGGAGGTAAGAGAGTTTACATACCTTGCATAGGGTTGCACAGCTAGTGAGCAGGCAAGCCAAAACTTAAATCCAGTCTTTCCCAAAAGCAGAATCTCAGATCTCTGCTTAGAATAAATTGTTCTTATATAAAACAGACATTTTTTTAAAATCCCAGGAGAAAATCAGTAGGAAAAGATTCTGATAAGATGAAAGGAAATCAAGAAGTCGTCAAGTAGAAGAATGTGAAGCCTTCCATATTGGAGTGAGATAGGAAGCAGGATTCTGGCCAGAGTGAAGGAAGGGCCTGCTCAGGAAGCAGCAGGTAATCTTCAAGACAAACACAAGAGGATACAGCAGCATTAAGGAGTTGGACTGAAGGGCTCTGGTTATCAACTGCCATGGTGTTTGTTGTCTGCCTACCAAGAGGACAGAGGTAACAATTAGGATAACGGCCACTGTGGAAGACACTGTGGAGATTCCTCAATGACCTAAAAATAGAAATCCCATTTGACCCAGCAATCCCATTACTGGGTATATATCCAAAGGATTATAAATCATTCTACTATCAGGACACATGCACACGAATGTTCATTGCAGCACTGTTTACAATAGCAAAGACCTGGAACCAACCCAAATGCCCAGCAATGATAGACTGGATAGGGAAAATGTGGTACATATACACCATGGAATATTATGCAGCCATCAAAAACGATGAGTTCACGTCTTTGTAGGGACATAGATGAACCTGGAAACCATCATTCTCAGCAAACTGACACAAGAGCAGAAAATCAAACACCGCATGTTCTCACTCATAGGCGGGTGTTGAACAATGAGAACACATGGACACAGGGAGAGGAGCACTACACACTGGGGTCCGTTGGGGGGGAAATGGGAGAGGGATGGAGGGATGAGGAGATGGGAAGAGATAGCACGGGGAGAAATGACAGATACAGGTGAGGGGAAGGAAGGCAGCAAACCACACTGCCATGTGTGTACCTATGCAACAATCTTGCATGTTCTTCACATGTATCCCAAAACCTAATATGCAATTAAAAAAAAAAAAAGAATAATGGCCACTGGATGAATGTGCTGTCTTTGAGGTAGGTAGCTAAAGTATGGAAGCATGGAAGTTGGCTAAGAACATTCTACAATAGCATCACAGAAGTTAGCAAACTAAGACCAGCAGGCCAATTCTAGGTAATTATCTGTCTTATAAATAAAGTTATATTAAAACACAGCCATTCTTATTCATTTACATGTTGCCTATGATGCTTTCATTCCATAAAGCAGAGTTGAGTAGAAGTGATAGAGACTATATGGCCTGCGAAGTCTAAGTACTTACTATCTTTATAGGCCCTTTACAGATGTGTGCCAAATCCTACAGTAAGGATTGGTAGATGATAAGTATGGAAACACCTAACCACTATCTGGCAAATGGCAAATAATTGAAACTTTAAGTTTTACCTGAAACACCATCAAGCCCACCAGCTTCTACTCAACTGAGATAGTTCACACAAAGTGAACAGCTACATGGACCCTTGAAGTTGAATTTATAGTGAGAAAGGAGAAAGGGTCCTTAGTGCTTAGCCAGACTAGGAGCCAGGGATTGAGCAAGGAGATTTCATACTCATTACCATAGTGAACCCTCCCCACAACCCAGGTAAGTAGGCATTGGTGCTCCCATTTTATAGAAATAGAAGAGGCACAGTTTGAGCCCAAGCTTATCTAGATTATACCATAATATAAGTTCCATCCAGCCCCAGGTAAGAATTAAAGGACTTGTTGGCCCAGATGATACTTTCCTCTCTTCTTCTGGTTGAAGATCATGACCTTGTAGGGAAATGAACATTTGCAAAGTGTGGACCTACAATCAAAATGATACTGGTAACTGGGCTTTGCAGTGCAGATCACTGCTAACCATGTCGGAATAATGGGTTCCTGAAAAAGGAAGTCACCATCTCATCAATGATAAGGACAACAGCTGGGCAGGCAAACTGAGAAAGAAGACTTCAAATCAAAACTTTAGAAAAAGGTAGCTGGGCACGGTGGCTCATGCTTGTAATACCAGCACTCTGGGAAGCTGAGGTGGGTGGATCACTTGAAGTCACATGTTTGAAATCAGCCTGGCCAACATGGCAGAACCCCATCCCTACTAAAGATACAAAAATTAGCCAGCCATGGTGGCAGGCACCTGTAATCTCAGCTACTCAGGAGGCTGAGGCTGGAGAATTGCTTGAACCTGGGAAGCTGCACTGAGCCAAGATCATACCACTCTACTCCAGTCTGGGTGACAGAGCAAGACTCCAACTCAAAAAAAAAAAAAAAAAAAAAATGAGAAAGGGACAAAAGTGATCCAGTACAACTGAAGACTAGAAAACACTGAAAACATGAAAGACTCTGGAGGCACGAAGGAAAGGAAACAAAGTCTGCAGCATTGTCAAGAGGAAAAAAGAAGGAAAAACACAACAAACAATTCTAAGGCCTCTGAATGTTTCTATCCAACAAACGTACTGGTTAGAAATGCAGAACCAAATTAAATCCATGAGTTTCTATTAGGTGTTCTGTTGTAATATGAGGTATGAGCACAGAAAGAAACCATGATACAGAGACTGTCATAGGTAAAAAGCAGTGGCTCTAAGTCAGACTTGCCTTCACGTCTCATCTACCATTTCTAGGTGAATAATTTGGACAAGTGGCTTAAACTTTCTGAGCCTCAGTTACCCTAACTGTAAAAGAAAGTTAATCACAATGCCTCATTGGGTTACTGTGATGATTAAGTTTTAAGTGTAAAATGCTCAGCACATAATAAAATGCTCAATCAATATTGAACATAGTATTTTACCACTGAGAACATTACAAAGTATTAAGGAAGCAGATCAAAGACAGTTCCTGAAACAAGATGTTTTAACTATGTGTTGAGAGAGTGTAGAAGTTCATGAGGTAGAGAATTTCTAGGGTACGTGAAGTAGCAAATAGTGGTTGGGTGTGGTGAGATGAGGGTGACAAGGTAGGCTCGTCTCTTTGTCTCCAGTGTTGCTCAGTCCCATTCATTCTCCATTCTAAGTACAAACCCAATCCTGCCACTGCCACCACCTCTGCTTAAAACCTGTGAATGGCTGTGTTTGGATTCGGGGTAACATTTAAACTCTTAGCATGCAGCATATAAGTAATGTGCTCATTCCATGTCTATTTATTTAACATCTACCATATGTCAGGACCTGTTTTGTAAAGAATAATAAATGGACCTTGACTATGAGAAATTCACAGACTAGTGGAGAGAAAGATAAAGGACAAACAGGATCAGTATATTATAACCAGAGCTGTGATTGGTATATGCCTACAACACTGTGATAAAGAAAAGGATGCACACCTCTTTTAGATTGGTAGTCTCAGGGAAAGTTTTACAGTAGAGATATGGTTGAGCTGAGTTGTCAAAACCAAATAGGAGAAGAACAGGAAAAGATCTAGAAGAAAACATAGGGAACAGCATACAGAAAAGGACAGAAGCAACACAAGCTGCATTTCAGTGATATTCCTAAGAATCTAGTGTTGCTGGAGCTTAGAGAGAAGTGCGCATGACAGGCTGCAAGAGACAAGGGGGACCAGTAACCAGCCAGAGACTAGATCAGTGTTCTGAGGTGGTGTGCTAAGGAGCTTGCACTTTATCTTGTGAATAAACAGAGAACCAGAGAAAGGTCACGATCAGTGCTGCAAATATGGTATGAACAGGGGCCAGAAGAGAGAGAGAGGAGGGATCACTGAGGAGCTCTTGCAATAATCTGGGTTATCCAAGATGAATGAATGAACAAACAGATGAATGAATGATTATATAGATGAATGGTTCTGATAAGTTCTGCTGGAGTTTCTACTCACATGAGAAAAGGAAGTGGCTTTCACATGCTTTTAACTGCTATCCCTTCCCCCACCCCCAGCACTCATGAATGGTTTCTCTCTTTTGCACGCATGTGTGTCTCTTCCTCATATACTGATTTCAGAGCTGCAGCCTAAGCATCTTGTATTGTGCTGGCTATATTTAAACAATTCATTGTGTGAGGCAAGTGCCCAAACCAATTAAACAGAAATCTTCATGAGTCCCAGGCAAAGAATAGAAATCAACAGGCAAGGTATAGTTTGGACCAAAATACTCATCGATTAGAGCTATTCTAAGATTACTCTGACCATAGAAGAGTAAAAATGAGGGTGCTGAGAAAAGGCAAAGGTCTGAAAAGTGAGCACAAATGCTTAGGATTTTAAGTGGATAACATTGCTCTCAGATATGCCACAGAAATGCAGAGGCCAATGCTAGGTGTCTTTGATTCACTGATTTACTAGTGCTAATACACAAAATTATTATGTGTCATACAGTGAATAGCAGATGCGAAGATGAGTAAGACACAGTGCATACCTCAAAAAGCTCCCCATTTAGTGGAGCTGAATGGGAAGCCAGTTAAACATACTACATTGTAATAGCAGCTGAGACATATGAAAAAATAAGGAAGCACTTCATTCTACCTTGGAGTAAAGAAAACCTTGACATGAAAGTCAAGCCGGATCTAGAAGAGTGAGTTCAGCTTTGTAAAATCAGGGAAGCAGCTCATACAAAGACACAAGGGTGGGAAAATGAGGTAGGACTTGGAAAACTAGCAAAGGAACTTGGCCAACTCTCAGCGCTTAATGCTGAGACCCTTAGTTGATGATCTCTTTGTCATTCCCTCTTGTACTCAGGGCAATGGTTTCAAAGGCGGTTTTCTACTCTTGACGGCAGAAACGCTGGGAGACAAACACTGTCTTCAGATAGAAAAGAGATACTGTTAATCAGCACATCAGGAAACATATGACCCAACCATTGTTAAAAATGAAAGCAATTAGATATGGTCTTTTTATAAAGAACTTCCTAAAATACACGTCTCAGATTATGGGCTTGGTCAGTTGCATGAGAAACAACAGGGAAAGCTAAATTTCTTTCCCAAGAATGGCACTTACTAGTTTAATGACCTTAGAAAAGTAAGAAACTCCTTGAGTCTCTGTTTCTTAATACATAAATGGGGATGAGTACATGTGTGATAATTCCCACTCCATAGGATTATTGCAAGAATTAACTACAACATATATAAGATGAACATGCACAGAGCCTGACACACGTAATGAACAAACGTGAGCTCCCTTACCTTCCCCCCGTCCCCTTCAGTCCTGGATCGAGTACAACGCACACATCTTGCACAGAATAGATGCTCATATGTTCTTGGTTAAGTGCCTATCAACCTCCACATAATTCCACTGGGTCTACTGAAAGATGGCAGAAGATGGATAGTCATAGTGTTGACCATGGGTCATATTCTTTGCCTATGTTTGCTCATTTAATTTTTCACAACTCAGTGAAATAGCTTGGTGAAATACCCCACTTTACAGTTGACAAGTTCTGAGGCTCAGAGTTGAAGTGATATCCAACGTCATTCATCTGGTGACATGGCAGAGTTCTGTGTCCACCATGATATTCAGACTCTCCAAAGATGGCCACTTCCTGAGATGAGGCTGAGGTGATCTCAGTGACCTATGCAAACCAGATCTGGATATGGTTATGACTTGCACCAATGTGGCACTGTCTTGAACCTTGCTCAGTTACATCTGCCAGTATCTCCTGCGCATCAGACGCAATATCCATGTGACTTGCTATGTTCAATGTGACATTTCTGAAGCTTTTTTATTAATGATAAATTACAAGAAGAACTCTCATGACACTGAAAGCATCTGTGAGGAAGTGACCTAACCAATAATCTATAGGCTTTCTTAATATCCTACATCACTACAAAAAAAATCAACCCAATGAGTGAGATTTGGCACAGTTAAAAATGTGCAAAATGTCTTTTGTTTCTCAGTATCAGTCATTCTGGGGCCACTTTGGCGAGGTTTTGTGCCTTTTTTTAAACTTCCAGATTTCATACTTTCTGTTCAGCTTTTGCAACTTCCCATGAGTACAGTTATAAAGAAAATAGGGAAAAAAAAAAAAAAACAGAACCTCAGCCCTCCTGTATCACTTTTAAAAAGGTTCCTCTTGTCGAAGAAAATTTGGACCATAAAAAGCCCTTACAGGTTTGATTTAGCTCTCCCCTTCAAGAACATTACTTTCTTCTTTTTTTTTTTTTTTTTTTTTTTTGTCTCTTATTTTTTCTGGTAAGTAGTCTTCGGATGATCGGCATTGCATATCTTTGGATAAAATTCATGCCAGACTAGTCAAATTGTAACGGCTGCTATCATCAGTTTGCAATGGTTTCCAAGTTACTCTCCAACACAGAAACCACACACACATACAACTACATAAGTCTCCTCTAATTTTGACATTGGAAATATCCATTTCAAAGTTTTTAGGTTAAAAATGAACACAATCACAAAATAGCATCTAATCACCACAAACCCAAAATAGAATCCAGACCATGCAGTGTACAATGCTCATTGACTATCACCTTTCCATTTCTTAGCACACAGAGAAATAAACTCTGGGCTCCTGCATGGCACACTACTTATGGTGGTCTATCTGCTGTAAATAGCTGGCAGCTTTGGTCTCTCCATATGAACCTCCCAAGCAAAAGGACTGCAGTGTGCCACTTACCTGGAAACAAAGAAATGTGCCTTCTCGTTGTTTTGCCCCTGACTACCTGAGAAACATTGTGTTAATCCCCCACACTGGGCAACTGTCTCTTTAGCTTTCATTTGAAAATATTTCTAACATGCATTATTATAAACTGCCTTATCTTCTTGAACAAAGCATGCTAAATAACATCTTTTCTGAAAAATAAATAATCATTTCATTTAATTCAACAAATAGTATATTTGAGGATATTCAATTTAGTATATTTGAGGGCTACTGAATGATGTCAAGCACTAGAGATGCAGTAGTGAAAGGCATTAACCCTTATTGTGTAGTTTTGTGGCACTATCTTAATATGGTGCTTCCTAACCAGTGTGCTGGGACACATGAGACAGCTGTGCCAAGATGCTAATCCACTTAGTGCTCAGGGAGGTTGGATACGGCTGAGCTGGCCAGAGCCCAAGAGTAATGAACTCTGCAGAGAGCAACCTCTTCTATTTATCCCAGTGTACTGAACAAATAGCAGCTCCTCCATGAGTGCTGTACTTTGAAAAAGGTTAGGAAGAACTTTACTAAGATCATTGGAATGCTCAGGGTTATTTGCCCCAACCTTGAATAATCCAACTTTCATGCTTTTGAAATCTTAGGTCTGCTTTTTATAGTTTTCATGTTTCTGTTTCCTTCCAGTTAATTGCCACATCTTGCTATCATGAGAGTTCTCCCCCTCTTGGTGGCTGTTTCCAGCCTTCTCTTAGACAAAAATACAAAGCAGTGAAACAAAGATCTCCTTACATTCAACAAACACTTCCTGAGTACCTACTATATGTTAGGCAGTCCATACTCTTGTAGAAGATGGGAAAGTGTAGGTAAAGAAAGTACACAGTTGCATTTTTTTAGTAGATCACAACCTAAAATTATAAATAAAATATAGGTCACTAGACCCTAGAAGAGTAATAACTAGGCCCCCAAATGCAAGGACTAATATTTGAGACTATCACAAAGTGCTTCATGAGTTTAAAAGCAAAGCCCAATTAGAAGGTTCCAAAATCTGAGCTGAGAAGTAAACTTTATTAGGGCATATATAAGCAGACCACAAAAGCACAAAGCACACAAACTCTGAAACAGACTTGAATTCACCATCTTGGCTCCATCAGTTATTAATCAACTAAGACTTGAAATTTCAAGTTGCAATCTCTCTCAGTCTCAGGTTCTACTCTTGGAATATGTAGAAAATAATACCTACCATTAGAATTACGATAAAAATTAGAGATAATATGTACAGCATGGTCTTGACTCAGTTGATGTTTGATAGATGGTAACATTAAGAAATTTAAAAGTCTACATTCTGTATTTGGAAATTCACCTGTTGTTGATAAGAAAAGAAAAAGTTTTCCAAGTTCATATATTTGCATATCTATTACTGAAATGCTTGGAGAGTGTGGAGGATATTGTCAAATATAGTTTCATTAACAAACAACTTCTATTCAATCAATCTGTTTCTGAAGTGCTTCTAAAATGGCATTATTTCACTGATTTGTCTCAGTATAGTCAACCATACACATCTTTTTTTGTTACACATGTACTAAAATCTTTATTTGGAACACTAGCGCCCTCTACAATGCTTTGTACACAATATGCCTTCACAGTTTTCTAAGGAAGTAAAGAAATGATTGAACATAAGTTTGTTTGTTTGTTTGTACATGGGCATGGGAGCTTGCGCAGTCAGCTCTGGCTGGCTTCGTTTTTTGATCACATCTTGAGATAAGCCTGTTTGCTTATGAATGTTCTCTGGCTCTTAAAAATGGAATGATAACCATGGTAATGTGGACAAAAGCATCGTTCTAATCCACTGCATTCCACTGTGACAGGAGATAACTCTAATTACACTCTGAACTCTGAAATTTTTATCCTTAAGATAACAATGCTTACCTCATAAACTTGTGTGGATTCAGAGAGGAAATACACATAAGAAGCCTTGCATTGTGCCTGCCATGCAGTTGATATTCAATGGGTGTTGCCTTCCTACCTGTCCTTTTCATCTGTAGTAATCTTAGCCCAATAATTTAATCTTTCTGAAAACCTCAATTTCCCCATCAATACAAAAAAGGATGATAACACCTACCTTGAAACATGCAGGGAGGAGTTAACAAGGTAGTGTATGGGAAGAATCTAGCATAAGGTCTATCACATGGCATAGACCCCAAGCATTGCTACTTTCCCTTCACCCTACAAAAGTATGTTTATAAATTCTGATTTATTAGCAATGAAAATCACTGAGGAGAGAGAGATAGTGCGTGTGTGTGTGTGTGTGTGTGTGTGTGTGCATTTACCAAAAAGCCACTGGATATTTAAAAACCATAAGAAAAGCCCATTGTAACCTAAATGTCTGCTGGAACTATTTCCCACGTCAGAAGGGTTGAGGCCCACACGGCTATGCTCATTTTTGAGTGGCTAAATATCCAGAGCAAAGCTGAGAATCTGCAGAATGCAAAACAGTCAGTCACCCACTGGGAAAGAGGTCGTACACTCCTGAGTCATGTGGGAGATGTGCAAATTCTGGCCAGCAGAAACAGCAGCAGCAGATAATGCCCCACGGCTTGCTCTACAATGGAGTTTATTATTATTCATGTGAATGAAGTGGGAAAAGTACTGTCGTCTCTTCCTGCGGTTTACTGAATTTTCATTGACAAAAAAATAAGAACAGTTTTGTTTGCCAACACACTGCCCTTTGCCGGCCAGCTACGGCCCAGCCACGTGAAGGCTGCGCTTCATGTTTCAATGCAGCAAATCTCCCCAATGAGAGAAAAGGTTACTTCCTCCATCACACTCCCCTGACCACTACCTCTGCCAGATCCTGTCATGTGCTACAGAGAGTAGACAAGGCAAAAACAGAGCAGCCAGCAGAAAAACCACTTCTCACTCTCACCGGCTTCCAAATCCAGAATGCAAAACCAGAGTCCAATGGTGTCATCGGCCTCTGTGGTTAAGACCCTACCTCTGGCTATGATTCATGAACGGGGTCGGCGTGAGAATTCTTCTTACACAAGGTCATGAAACAGCCATCTTGGAGGTAGCAGTGGCGTCTCAGTGGCATTGTCTCAAAGCCTATCTGTAAACACTTTCTTCAAATAACAAGGGAAAAGTAGTTCAATTACAGCTTTCCTTAATTACAATCACATTCCCAGCTTACCCCCTGATCACCTCAATTGAATTCGGGTTCCCATTTTTAAAAACCTCCCCCAGATGAGAAGATTGAGATCCACAGGGGTCAGAGATATTCCTAGTATAACCCAGTTAAGAAATGCTGAAGCCATATCTACAACCAAGAGGAGAAAAGCCTTGTCTGGAAATACAGATTTCAAAACACTGTTGACCTGAAATGCATAGGGAACATCAAGCACAAAGCACAGATTAGACTAGGCCTGCAAAAATTATTTCCTTTCCTCCTGCAGCAAAGAAAAACATCCTGGCTAATGTGATTCTACCAGTTTTAACTGTGATGATTCTAGTAAACCAGTACAGCCGCTATGGAAAACAGTGTGGAGATTCCTTAAAGAACTAAAAGTAGAACTACCATTTGATCCAGAAATCCCACTACTGGGTATCTATCGAGAAGCAAAGAAGCCATTATACGAAAAAGATACTTGCACATGCATGTTGATGGCAGCACAATCCACAATTGCAAAATCGTGGAACCAACCCAAATGCCCATCAACCAATGAGTGGATAAAGAAACGGTGGTATATAGATACACAATGGAATACTACTCAGCCATAAAAAGGAATGAATTAACAGCATTTGCAGCAACCTGGATGAGACTGGAGTCTATTATTCTAAGTGAAGTAACTCAGAAATGGAAAAGCAAACATTGAATGTTCTCACTGATATGTGGGAGCTAGGCTATGGGGACACAAAGGCATAAGAATGATACAATGGACTTTGGTGACTTGTGGGGAAGAGTGGAAGGGGGTGAGGGGTAAAATATTACAAATAGGGTACAATGTATACTGCTTGGGTGATGGGTGTACCAAAACCTCACAAATCACCACTAAAGAACTTACTCATGTAACCAAATACCACCCATATCCCAAAACCTTATGGAAAAATTAAATAAAATACAAAAAATAATAACTGGGGTGATTCTATAGCACAGGCCCTTTTATCAGCAAAATTCTTTATCCCCCATACAAAATGATGATAACCATAACAACATTAATACTACTGCTACAATAATAATACTCATCACTCTTTCTAGAACTGCCAGAGGCCGGGCACAGTAGCTCACACCTGTAATCCCAGCACTTTGGGAGGCTGAGGCGGGCAGATCACCTGAGATCAGGAGTTCGAGACCAGCCTGACCGACATGGTGAAACCTCGTCTCTACTAAAAATACAAAGCTCTCCAGACCTTGTTATGGGCTCCTGTAATCCCAGCTACTTGTGAGGCTGAGGCAGGAGAATTGCTTGAAATCGGGAGGCAGAGGTTGCAGTGAGCCAAGATCATACCCTTGCACTCCAGTCTGGGCAACAAGAATAAAACTCCATCTCAAACAAACAAACAAACAAACAAACAAAACTGCCAGAGAATGACATCTGACCAGATGTCACCTCTCCACTCACTCTGACAACCAGAAACAGTGAACAAGTTTCCCCCAAGCTGGGGCCAGATCCCATGTGACAAGAGTAGGGTGACCACATAATTTATCACTGAAACCAGGACACAATTGTCAGAACAAAAGAGGGTGCTGTGAATAATTACTCTGGGATGATGTAGATACATCAAGACTGTCAAGTTCTCTCCCTGCTACAGTCTTCTCTTTATGTGACTTTCTTTTACAGACAAGGAAAGGTCATTCAGAGAGATGTCATAATTTGCTGGAAGAACTCAAGCCCAGGACAACTATGACTTGATTCTATAATCCAGCTCTTTTCATCAATAGAAATTTGGACACCAGAGGCCCTACTGTGGGTCTCAGTCCCCTTCCCATTGGCTATTCTTGTCTTTAGTAAGATGAGAGTAGCATCCATCTAAAAGGGAGGGCTTTCCCTGACCTCATGTCTCAACCTGAGAGGCACCTAATGCCATTGACTTAAATATTTAATAGCAATCCTTAAATAAGAACTAACCTTTATTTCATACCAAGCCCAGAAAAAAAAAATGCCCATTTCCTGCTCCTCCATCACACAGGCCTCTGGGTACCTCCACTGAATTTCCCCTTGCTTTCTTTGTACAAGCTTTTTTTCCACTTGTTAACTTCTTCTTGTTGGGTAATTGGGGGAGGAGATTACCACCTACCCCTGGGACGGCCAGGCCGGAAAAGCCTTCCCAGTGGGTGTCTCTCAGAGGAAAGAAGAACAGATGTGTGACCTGAAATGAACTGGGTTTGGGGTAAAAGCCTCAGGTGTCGCTGGCACCTGCTGCCTGCAAACAGTACCTGTGAGCTGCTGTTGCCCAATGAACAGATGTCACAGGGAGGTTCTGCAAGTCACTAAATGTTCATAGACTTATTACCTTAGGAGATATCCTTTAAGGTATCTCACCTGGCTTGAGGTGGTTGAGACCCTGAGACACTCTAGAAATGAAAGAAAGTCCATGAGCTGTGTTCTATATTCCAAAAGCTACTTATTTCCTCTTAGTGCATTTGTTTATTTTGCAAATGTTTCCTCAATTATTATGTGAAGTTTCATTATTACATTTGTTTATAATTATTAATCAAAATAAAATTCTATTTTTATGCATGATAAGACATAATAAGCTAATTAAAATGTCTTGTTTGATAACAATAATTTGAAGAGCAAAATGAGGATTGAATGCTCATAGAAGAAGATAAACAAACTCATTCTCTAATACAAATCAGATTATGACACTTCACTGTATCAAACTACAATAAATTCTCATGCCACTCTGAATAAAACTCTAATGCCTCAGCATTAGCCTAAAAGGCCCAACATAATCTGGTCTCCATCAACTTTTTTGATTGCATCTCCTGCCATGAACCTCCTGACCCACTGCAGTTGATTTCTAGAATATGACAACTTATTTCTGCCTCAGGGTCTTTGCACAGCTGTTCCCTCTGCCTGGAACACTCCGCCCTCCTGTCTGCACATGGTCATTTCCTTTATCCACTCAAATCTCAGCTTAAACGCAACCTCCTCAGTGAGGCCTTCCCTGACCACCTGATCCAAATTAGGACTTTCCCCACCCTCCCACAGTTGATCTAGCACAACATCCATCTTGTCTTCTTGGTGATATTTATTACTATCTGAAATTACTTTGCTCTTTTATTTGTTCCAAACTGTTAAGGGGTACATTCATTTGAAAGATACTGGCCAGTGCAGTGGCTCCTGCCGGTAATCTCAGCATTTTGGGAGGCCAAGGCAGACTTGGGCGGCTCCTGGGCTCAAGCAAAGGGATCATTTGAGCCCAGGAATTTAAGACCAACCTGGGCAACATAGCAAAACCCCATCTCTACAAAAAATCAAAAATTAGTCAGGTATAGTGATGCATGTCCATAACCTCAGCTACCTAGGAGGCTGAGGTGTGAGGATCACTTGAGCCCAGTAGGTTGAGGCTGCAGTGAGCCATGATGGTGCCTCTGAACTACAGCCTGGGTGACAGAGTGAGACCCTGTCTCAAATACATACATACATACATGGTATAGTTTGACCCTCATACACATATAAGATGAACATAAAGATTTTTTAAATAAGTTGCCACAAAAAGAACTATGTGAGCTAATACATTTGTTAACCAGCTAGATTTAACTATTCTACTATATACATGTGTGTGTATTTCAACACATCATATTGTACATGATAAACACAATTTTATCTGTCAATTTAAAATGAATTTCATAAATAAATAACCCTATAAAAGATTTCATTAGCTCAATCATTAATAAGGTAGCCAGTGAGATGTCACAACCAGGGCCACACATAGATATTCAGATGAACAATGTTAAAATAAATTTACAAATCCATGCAAAACTGGTAAAAAAAAATGTTCAATATCCACAGGGTGATAATCAACTGCATTCTACCAGATGCAGTTTGCATTTCTATGGAGAGGAATTAATTGCATTACTACCAGTTTTCTACAAGTTAACTTCTATCTCCACAGCTATAAAATAGCCTAGCAGAAGGCAAAGACTCACATCCCTATAGTACCAGATAATCTCCAGCTGCTCCAGATTCACTGACAAAATATTCAGTAATCTCTTTTGCTCATTTCAAAATCATCCACAGTTGTTCCCTACACTATGTATTACTTTCTGATAGTATCTTGTTCCTTTACTTATTTATTTCCTAATAACCCTACTCTGGAATATAAGCTTCATGAAAGCAGAGGCTTTGCCTGCCTTATTCACCAGTTTCTCCAAAGCCCAAAACTATGACCAGTTTCTACTAGGTGCTTGGGAATATTTGTTGGATAAGTTGGTAACCGATAACAGCATGAAAGAAAACAAAAAATCATGCTCACAATAAAAAAGTACAAATTAAAACAAAACAGCCACATCTTCCTTTTCATATCGCCAAAGGGTCATAAAAGTTCCCATCAAGTTCTGCTGAGTGTAAAAAGGACATCTGCAGGGTTATCAGTTATCAGCTCAGTACTATCACCCCTCACTTCTAAGGCAGGAACTGCATTTCCTAGAATCCCCTCCCCCTGTGATTCACAGTTAAGAGTTTGCCAATGGGAAGAACTCACAGGAGATTTGGACGGCAGAAGCGATGCGATGCCAGAGATCCTAGTGGCAGGAGACAGTGGCCTTTTAGAACTTTCCATGAGTTCCAACTTTACAATCATGTTGACCTCTTGTGATGGCTTCTCAGACATCTCTACAAGCCCCAATTCTACCAGCTCCTGTGCTCTAGGCTGAAGTGCTTCTGGATAAAGCCTTCTGGACCTTCACTTCTGTATGCTTCCCACATTTACGTAAGCCCTCATCTCTGTATTAAACTATTTTCCCTATAAAACTTGCAGTGGTTCTATTTTCTTCACCAAACTCAGACTAAGACAGAAGGGATTTCATATAGAGCTGGGATAAAAGCCTTTCTGTTTCATTCAACTTTCAACAACTATTAAGTAGTTACATGTCTTGGAGAGCAATTTGATAATAGGCAAGAGTTTACAATCTTTGACCCAGTAACCCACTTCTAAGAATTAGTCTGTTCTCAGGAAGTAATGATTTATCCAGACAAAGATCTAGGTTTATGAAAAAGGATGTTAATGAAAGCAAAAGTAATACTTTCTCTCCAACAAGTAAAGACTAAAAAGTTCAACATTAGGGAAGTGGTTTAAAACTTAATGTATATCCATAAGATATAACATCATATATTTTATATGAATCATGATGTTTTTAAATTATTTTACGATATGGCAAAATTACCACAATTAAAGGTGGGTGAAAGTACAAGACACCAAGTCACATATGAAATAACTAGCAAAAATAAAAATAAAATAAAATGCATACCATTCTTCAATGTATATTACCTGTGTGACTCTGGACATGTCAGTTAACTTTCGAACATCAGTTTCCACAGCTGTCAAGTAGAGATCATAAAACTTACTATGCCTTTCCTAAAGAGTCAAATGAGATAAGTTCTTTATCTGAAGCACCAGACCAGTGTAAAAAGACCTTATAAACTTCATTCTCATTAACAGCAGGGAGTGCCTTATACTGATTAGAAGCAAGCCCTCTGGATCCAGCTGTTACAGTTCAAATCCTGGTTTGGCCACTTTCTAAGAGTAATACATTAGGGAAGGTACTTATCCTATCTGTGCCTCAGTTTTTTCAACTGAAAAATAGACATAAAGCTATTATTATTTCATATTATTATTGCTGTTATGAGAACTAAATTAATGCCATGTTTAGGACAGTACTTAGTATGTGGTAAGAGTTAAATTAACATTGTATTTTCCTCCAAATTACTCAACATATTCATTCTATAATTATTTATGGAGGATTCATTGTGTGTTTTAGACTGAGAGGTTGCAGAAACATTTAATAAGGGATCCTTTGCTCTCAGAAGAATTCACCACCAAGAAGGAGAAGGGCTAAGTAATGATCATAACAATAGAATAAGGGGAAAAGATCTGCATCATAGAGCTGCTTCTAAGATTAACAGGGGAAGACACATGAAAAGTATCATAGCTGAGCTCAAGTAGAAAAGAATGGTACCTCTTTGATGAGACAATTGTATTTCCATGAGACTAAGTTGTCCCGCATCACCCAGTTAATTTGCATTTTCATACTTAATCTCCTTAGACCTTTGCATCAACACTATATAGTAAGCATTATCATCCCCATCCTACCATTGGGCATCTGCAGCTCAGTAAAGCTGTAATTTGCCCAGGGACACATGGCTAGAAAATGGAGGAGTAGGAACTTTAAACAGGTCAGGGTAACTCCTCCTAGGACCTTTTCCTTTGGGCCATAAACCATAAAAATGTTTAATTTCAACTTTGATAACACTGTGATTTATTGCATTATCCCTGACCTCTCACATCCTGAGATCTTTTTCCCTTAGACATCAAACTCTTAAGCATTATTTCTGTATCACACAGTACCTAGTACAGTGTCTACCTACAAGGAACCCCAATAAATCAATGTCAAATAATGAAGAAAATGCATGTAAGTACAAGTCAATCAAGGAAAAATGGAACCACTGTCTCCTATCAAGGATGTATTTAAACAGCAAGAATAAAAGTTCAGATAACTAGCCATGAAAACAGTAACCACTCAGCTCCCAGCAAACTGTTTGCTCCCTGATGAGCCTCCATCAACTTCGGTCAACAGGGCAATCCTACAGCACATTAAGTAGAAAATTTGATCCAAAAGAAACACTATCAGTTGGCACATATGCAATTGTTCTGATTAAATACAGCCTGCCAGAATTAAAACACCATAGGCTGTTCGCAGAACTCCTTAGTTTTAACGAGATAGATACACCCCATTTTAATAACAAAGCTACAATGCATTCATCGGCCCCATTAAGTGACAAATGTAACTAGTCTATGATATAGTGTGGCTAATCTGAACTTAGTTGTGGAAATTACAAGATGATCAATTAATGCTGCCCAGCTTAATTCCCTGAAGCCTCATTTGGTGGACTGAGGTAGGCAGTTATCATGTCAGCCTTTAGAGAGCAATTTATCTCACCAACATTCCGACTAAAAGGAAACTAACATTTGTTAGCAGCTAATTATGCGCCAGGCTCTAAGCACAAGCGTCTGCATCAACTGTCTCCCACTCTCCCCCGCAGTGACCATATTACCCCCAGATTTGTACAGATGAGGCTCAGAGATGCTAAATAACTTGCTCTAACACACATCTGGCATATAGCAAAGCTTGGATTCAAACCTGGACTTGTCTGCTTTCAAAGACATTGGTGTTGGTGGAACATGAAGAGGTAGGCCTGCCTGGGTTGAAATCCTGGCTCCTATACATACTAGGATATAGCTTTGGCAAATGTCTCAAATTTCCACGTTCTTAGTTTCATCTTTCAAATGGATACCATATTCCTACCAATTTCATAAAACAAGTGTGAAATGTAAATGAGACTGCAGAAAGAACAAAGGGTACTTGTTAGGTGTTCACTCACAGAATGTTGCACACACTTCTGCAGAGTCAAAACAAATGAGCGGGAGGGTCCAGAGAGTTCCATGTATTTAGATAAGGTCACACAGATAGTAAGTGCCAGGCTACCTTACTAACTGTGATAGTAAGAGCACATCCCAGGATCTGTTAAACACTCAACCAAATGCCCACATACTTCCATGTTACCTTCATTGATCCTCAGAACTAACCAGGCAGGTAAGGAGCATAGGTAGAATGACCTAAGTTGGGAGGCTGAGCTCAGAGTAGTGAGGCACTCATCCATTGGAACAAAGGCACACATAACTTTCCCTCACTTCACAATGTCTGTGCCACTAGAGCTTGTGAATAATCTTAGTTAAGATAATTGGGGTCGCCGGGCACAGTGGCTCAAGCTTGTAATCCCAGCACTTTGGGAGGCTGAGGCGGGTGGATCACGAGGTCGAGAGATCGAGACCATCCTGGTCAACATGGTGAAACCCCATCTCTACTAAAAATACAAAAAATTAGCTGGGCATGGTGGCACGTGCCTGTAATCCCAGCTACTCAGGAGGCTGAGGCAGGAGAATTGCCTTAACCCAGGAGGCGGAGGTTGCGGTGAGCCGAGATCGCGCCATGGCACTCCAGCCTGGGTAACAAGAGTGAAACTCCGTCTCAAAAAAAAAAAAAAAAAAAAAAAAAAAGATAATTGGGGTCCGAAACCCAGCCTGCAGCTTATTAACTAGGAGACCCAGGTCCCTCATCTGTAAGACAGGGACAGCAATAGTTCTACCTCATGGTGTTGTTGTGTCAGGCCTGGGTCTGCCATTATTTTAGCCTTTCTGTAGACATAGACACGTTTCATTATCTCTATGTGAGAATAACAACTATCCCCACCTCCTATAATTGTGTATGTTAAATGATTTAATCCATATAAAATGTTCGGCGTGGTGCCAGGATGTATGTTGGAGGTACTCAGTACATGTCATTTGTCTTCATTTAGTAGTGGTAGTGATGGCAGTGGAGGTAGTAAACTATCAAAGTACAAATACCTTGGTAAAAAATCATCCTCCCTAAATGGCTAATGCATGCAGGGCTTAATACCTAGGTGATGGGATTGATAGGTGCAGCAAACCACCATGGCACACATTTACCTATATAACAAACCTGCATATTCTGCACATGTATCTCAGACCTTAAAATAATTTTTTAAAATCCTCCCTAGATTGTGATCAGACCTGCACACCTTAACCTGAATGGATTTTTATGTGGTTGATTGGTTTGGTTTCTTTCCTGAGAAATTTACTTGTTTATTCCCAGAAAGTAGAATAAAGTCATAATTGTACTAATTACCCCCAACAACGGAGAGGATCTATCTTGCTAAGGATATAAAAAGGCAAACTTAAGCTGCTTGGAGCTGCTGAGGATGAAATGGAATGACACGTGAAAAGATCAAGGTGGTGGTTGGGATGCACCATTACTTCTTAGTCCTATACAAACTAACCAAGTGTTATAGGATATTGCGTCAGGTGACGTGAAGGTTTTCCCACTCCAACGCTCTTTGCAGGTTTGTCCGCTTGTTCGTTTGCACATTGGTTTTAAGTGGTGGTTTAAAGCAGCAATTCTTGGACAGCAGTGCCCCCTATTGGTCCCATTTAAGACTTAGGGATCCAAATGACGCTCAAATAACACCCACAGTTGACTCGGACACACCTTAGGGCTTTTCAGCTCTGTAGCCAGCTGTGTTCTAGGAGCTGCTAGGAAAGCAACAGTTCAGAAAATTTGTGATGAAGCTCGAATGTGCCTTCCAAAATTCGTGTGTTGGAAACTTAAGCCCCAGTACAGCAGTGTTGAGACGTAGAACCCTTAAGAGATGACTAGCTCATAGGGGCTGTGCCCTTACAAATGGATTAATGGTGTTATCATGGGAGTGGGTTATCAATAGAATGGCTTCCTAATAAAATTATTATTTTCTCTTTTCCTTTCTCTCACATGCACATCCCCCCTTGCCCTTCTACCTTCCTCCATGGGATGACACAGTATGAAGGCCCTGACCAGATACCGGCGTTATGTTCTTGGACTTCCAAGCCTCCTGAACCGTGAGCGAAATGGACTCTCATTGTCTGTAAATTATCTAATCTGAGATATTCTGTCAGGGCAGCAAAAAAAAAAACATATTAAGACAATCTACCTCCTGAGAGCTGTTTAGAGATCTAACTCCAGCCTGCAGCTTTGGCAGCAGCACCCACACCTCTCATCCTGGCTCTCTACACTCTGTCACATTGACCTGCTTTTCGTCACTTGCAACAACCTCTTCCCTGACTCTGGAGACTGCAAATTTTGTTTCCTCTTTCCGATTGGCTTTCTTGCCTGTCTCCCCTTTACTACTTATCTCACAATCACCACTCATATTTCAGGACTTGGCACAAATGTCACACAGAAATGTCTTATCCCCTTCCCCAGGCAAGGACACAGACTCTTGTTATATGAGTTTGTCTCACCCTTCATTTTTTCTTGCAGGCCCTATCCCAACTATGACAAGACTATTAATTGGGCTACTGGGTATACAATGCCTATCTCAGCACACACCTAACTGTAAGTTCCATGAGTAGAGATTCACATCTGTATCCCTAGCACCTAACACAACACTGGAATGTGGTTGCCACTCATTAATAATATGTTTACTTAATTCAGAAATTACAGAGGGGTAGGAGGTATTTGGGTATTGCTGAGCTCACTTTTGTTTTTGTTCTATTTCTTAGAATAGAAATAGTGGTAGATTAAATTCCTTAAAGCAACCTGGCATTTAAGAAATCAAAGTGCCTGTTTACTTCATTAAAAATAAACATATTTGAAGTTTAAAACCTGATGTTATGGGATACATAGAGATAAAAAAAAAATAGTTACTACAGTGAAGCAAATTAACATATCTATCAACTCAGATCATTGCTTCCTTGTGACAAGAGCAGCTAAAATCTAATTATTTAATAAATATCACCAGTGCAACACAACTTTATTACTATGGTCCTCATGTTACACAATTAGATCTCTACACTTGCTCACCCTACATATCTGCTACTTTGTATTTCTATTCAAAATATCTTTTTAAAATAAAGTTATTATTTTACTTTGAATCATTTTAAGGTAGCCAATACTGCATAAAAATAAAACGCTTATGGGTTTAGCAAAGTTACAACTCACTTTCTCTTTGACCCATTAATTCTGCTTCTAGAAATCTACCCCACAGAAACATTTATAAAAGAATGAAATGGCAAATGTGTAAGGTCATTAATTATAGTATTATTTGTAAATTAAAACAATAAAAACAACTGAAGCTTTTGGCAATAGGAAACAGTTAACAGTGTTAAACTGTAACACACTCACACAATGGAGTAAGATATAGCTATTCAAAAGAATGAGGACAATAACTATGTAGTAATATGGAAAATTCACCTGAGTATATTGCAAAGTGAAAACAGGAAAGTATAGAAGAGTTATAATATGCTACCTTTTGTGTAAGGGAAGAAAATATGAACCTTTGTATGTTCATATATCTGCAAAAAGAGAAAGAAGAAAAACACGCAAAATGTAAACAAGAAACTAATAAAATGGTTACCTTATAGGAAATGCATTGGGAATACATGGAAAGGAAAGAGAGAAAAAAACTTCCTTGTGTATACCTTTCTATGCTATTGTGCCCTTTGAATAACGTAAGTTCATTGCTCATTAAAAGTAAAGCAAAATTTTAAAAATATTTTGGGCAGGGTGCGGTGGCTCACGCCTGTAATCCCAGCACTTTGGGAGGCCAAGGCAGGTGGATCGCGAGGTCAAGAGATCGAGACCATCCTGGTCAACATGGTGAAACCCCGTCTCTACTAAAAACACAAAAAATTAGCTGGGCATGGTGGCGCGTGCCTGTAATCCCAGCTACTCAGGAGGCTGAGGCAGGAGAATTGCCTGAACCCAGGAGGCAGAGGTTGCGGTGAGCAAAGACCGCGCCATTGCACTCCAGCCTGGGTAACAAGAGCAAAATTCCATCTCAGAAAATATATATCTATATATTTTTCTAAAATTAAAAATAAACCAAGACAAACAAGTAGAACCATATATCAATTTAGAAATATCATCGCATGGAGAAACAATTACTTTTTCCCCAAGATGTTTGAGAACACAGTACTTTGTACATTCTTAGTGGGATACACTTCATGGACAAAAGAACTACATCAAAATTTAAACTAAACTTGACTGTTTTATGTTCACATTCACATTGTTATTTTGAAACTATTCTCTTTATATCGTTCAAGAAAGCAAATGAAGAATTCTATTAATGATGTTCTAAGAGAACAAAAGTCAATCAGGAAATCAAAAACTAAACATAAAGCTAATGGAAAATTGAAGGGATAGTTAAATGAATTTTTTGTTTTATTAATCACGTATTTTCTATCTTCGTTCATTGAAATGGCCCAGAAGCCATGTCATCCAGTATCGATAATGACACATGGCACCCAGATTTTGCTTTGTAAAATCAAGAGTTCCTGCAGAACTGGCTGCTTCAGGACTGAATTAGGGAAGGTACAACATAAGCCTAGAACATATTGTTATGTTCAAAGGCAAAGAAGCTTTCAAAGAGTAATAAGACATATATCAAAAGAACACAAGAACCAGGTGGAAGGAGCTCTCGCTGACCCAAACTGTGATGATTGAAACACTAAAAAGAGTAGTGATTATGGCAAATTAAAATATACTGGATATACTAGAGCTGTGAGTCCACAATGATTCAAAAAAGAGAAAGCCAGAAACAAAAATTCATTTGTCACCATTTGAAATGATTCTTAAAAACAATTTCTTCCTTTGCAAATTGGTAACTAAAGAGAAGTAGTTAGGTGTTCATTTTGCCTTTGCAGTAAAAGCTCTATATCAGGGCAAACAGACCCAAACAGAAAAGTCTGTTTTAGGTCAAGCAGTAAAAGTAAAGGAACATTAGAATTATGAAGTCAACACTTTACCACTCCTAATGAGAATCTTGTTTCAAGCATAGAAGGCTGTGCTGTTGGCACAAAAGAGTAAATAATTAGGTGCAGTCTGGGGAGGATCCAAGAAAGCTTCCAGGAAGAGACAATTTGGACTGAGGCTTGAAGGGTGAACAGAATCAGCCACAACATGAATATAGGACTAGTCAGATGGAGTGACATGAATGTAGACCTGAACAAGCTTGAAGAACTGCACTTATATTAAAGGGGATTGTTTTTCACTTAAGAGACCCAGAGTCAGCACAGAAACTGAAAATTTCCAAGAATCGAATTTATCCTTAAAAATTCCCTTTGGAAGGAGCTTTCCTTTGGTCCTATACACTGTCTCCCAGTAAGTCCATCACGGCCAGTTTTCCCACAGAGTTGTGATTAGATCTCTATTTGAGAAATGCAAAGTAGTTAACAATTGGAGGTAATGCTGTTCAAAGACAGCACACTCTGAGATGCTCCCACTCTGAGGGGTATATAGGGACTGATACCAATGAAGGGAAGAACATGAGTCCTGGCTGTCCTCTCTGGCTTCCTAGGGGCATGTGGCATGATAAGTGGACCAGTTGCCACGTTGACATTGCTCGGAGTGTTCATTTGTTCTCTCTCTCTGCATCCCCAATTCCTCTTAGTTTAAGTTGAAAACATCCATGTAGTCGGCCACTATTGCTGAATATACGTGATGCAAAGATGAATGGAAAGGGCCTGGGGGGACCAGGTATGAGGGCCCTCTGGGAAGTAAAGAGAGAAGTGGGAAAGGGTCAAATTAGGAAGGGGCTATTTTGCTGCCTTAATCAGTTTAGACTTTGGAATAAAGGGAAGCCAAAGGATGGAGTTTCCAGCAAGGTAGGGCACGATACGACCTGCGCTTTGGAAAGATGACTCTGGATTCATTGCGAAGAACGGCCTGGCGGCTGCGGAGATTTGAGGAGGGTGAGAATGCAGACATGCAAGGAGAATATTGCCATTATTGTCTTTACATCTGGCTTCTTTTTCAGGTCCTCCTTGAGAGGCCAAGCATCACATGAATTGGACATGAAGGGGAAAGGATGCCATATTCAGAACTCTGCACAAAAAGAGGCTATTTAGGGATCTAGATTCTCCAACCACAGAAAGCTGGTGGGTGAGAAGTGGCTGCTTCCCACTGAACTCCCCAGGGCAAAGGAAGGGACCCACATGGCATTTCTTCCCAACATCTTACCACAGAAGTGGAAATTATAAATGGGGCCAGGAAGTGGTCATTTCACATCACCCACCTATTATACTTTCAAAATAGCTGCCACTTGCCCAAAGAGACCTCCAAATTCTAAACAATCTACCTAGCACATATCCATTTATTCAGCAAACTTTATTGAGCATCTACTATGGTAGGGACTGCACTGTAGTTCAGTTAATAAAAGTTAGAAATTAGCCCTCTGGGAGGTAAAGACCTGATAAACAAGACAGACAGAGTTCCTCTTCTTGAACAGGAGATTCGGGACAGAGTGATGAGGATTAGCCCAGGAGAGAGATCTTTCACCAAGCCAAGTAAAGGCTACTGCCTTCAGTGACCCTGGGATATCACACCTAAGGGTAATTGAATAGTAACAGGCTTCTTCTTATAATCAAAATATTATTAGCCTTAGTAGGAAAAATGGAAGAATTCCATTGTATTTCATTTCCAACTTAACATCCATAAAATATGTTGTTGGTTTCCAGACTCATTGCTAAAAACATTCTGAAGGTGAACAAGACCACTATCCTGGTTACCAGCTATAGTAGATTAATAAAATTAAATTATTCTGTGATGGTCATCACATAACATAAAGAATTTTATTTCAGAAATTTGAGACCTTGAGTTGAAATTTACTCCTTTGCTCTTTAATGCTAACATAAGCAATTATGATAGATAGATAGATAGATAGATAGATTAATTAGATGATAGGTGATAGATAATAGGTAGGTAGGTAGATAGGTAGGTAGATAGATAGACACTGCTAGATATAGTATAGAATATTCTGTAGTTCTCATATGGTCTTTGCCACATGTTTATTTGCTTTTTACAAAATATTTAATCAAAGAATAGGAAATCTAGAAATAGAAATTCCATTTGACCCAGCAATTCCATTACTGGGTATACACCCAAAGAATTATAAATCATTCTGTTATAAAGACATGTGCACATGTATGCTCATTATGGCACTGTTTACAAAAACAAAGACCTGGAACCAACCCAAATGCCCATCAATAATAGACTGGACAAGGAAAATGTGGCGCATATACACCACGGAATACTATGTAGCCATAAAAACAGTGAGTTTGTGTCCTTTGTAGGGACATGGATGAATCTAGAAACCATCATTCTCAGCAAACTGACACAAGAACAGAAAATCAAACACCACATGTTCTCACTCACAGGCAGGTGTTGAACAATGAGGACACATGGACACAGGGAGGGGAACATTACACACTGGGGTCTATCAGTGAGGGTTAGAGGAGGGACAGCGGGGTGTGGGCAAGCTGGGAAGGGATAACACAGGGAGAAATCCCAGATATAGGTGACAGGGGATGGAGGCAGCAAACTCCCTTGCCATGTATGTACCTATGCAACAATCCTGCAAGAGCTGTACGTGTATCCCAGAACCTGAAGTACAATTTAAAAAAAAAAAAAAGAAATCTCAGTTAATATAAAAATTCTAGTGAGTTGTGACCTAGAAGTACACAACAATGTTCTGCAACTTTACATCCAAAGGTCATCAACTGATGAGTACATATATGAAAGGTGGCATATCCAGATATAGGAACACTACTCAGCAATTAAAAGCAACGAACTACCAATTCATACTATCACATGCATGGGCATCAAAAATATTAAGCTAAGTTTCAGAAGGCACATGTAGAAGACTATATATATATATATATATATATATATATATATCATGAAGTGTCTATAAAGACTATATATTCCATTTATAAGATACATCTATAAAAGGCAAATTTGTAGAGACAGAAAGCAAAATAAAGTTTGCTTATAACTGGGAGTAAGAGCAGGAATTAACGGCAAATGAGCGCAAGGAACTTTTAGGGGTGATGTGAATGTTCTGAAACTGGACTACAGTACAACTGCCCAACTCTACAAATTTACCAAAATAATTAAATTGAACAATTACAATGGATAAATTTTATAAGGAAATTATAGCTCAATGAGGCAATCAAAACAAGCACACACACAGGCACAAACATATTTCATGTATTTTTAATCCAAGTGCATATGAATGTGTTTGAAAATTATGCGACGCAGCTGCCTTATACTGAGCAACTCCTTAAGAGCCAGCTACTTTTATCTCTGTTCCTGAAAGCCACCTTCAGAGAAAAATGAGAGTAACAAGCAAAGAACCCAGCTGAGTTAGGAATGGAACACAATTGGGCCCCACCTCTAAATCCTATACACAGTTGATTTCATCATGCCTCCTGAAATAGAAAGAATCCATTGCCCCAGATTCACATGGTGTAGTGAAAGTAACAAACTAGACTCACCCCGCACGTGCTTATCTTTCTTGCTGTTGTCAGACCCTCCTCCCCTGATCTCCTGGACAGCATCTTGGAATTGTCCTGCAAATCAAAGCTGATCATGCCATTCCTGTGCTCAAAAGGGTTCCCTGGTGCTGAAACCTTGGCTTGGGCCCTTCACAACCTTGCTCCAGCCCCCAGCATCTACAGCATCCTTGCTCACTGTTTCCCCATACCACTCTGCACTGCTTTCCACTGAACTTCTCACCAGTCTTTGAAGCTGATGGCCATTTTCACATTTCTTTGTCTTTGTCCTTGCAGTTCCTCTCACCTGAAATGCTTAACCTTTCCTTGCCACTGCCACATATCAGCAAGAGCAAAGCTCTTATTTTAACATCATGAATACCTACCATCCTTAGTGAGCCTTCTACTTCTCCGAGCAGAGTTAATTGTTCCAAGCAGGTTCTACATACTTTGCTTATTTTCTTCATTCTCTTTAATAGCGTTTTAAAACATGTCACCAGTTTAAGTCTAGTGTGTTTATCATATTTTCTTCATAACCAGTGCATGTGCCATTAAAGGATTACTTGGATTCTGTTCTGATCTTCAGATTCCATCATTTATTAACTCTATGATCTTGGAAAGTTGATGTAAATTCTTGACGCCAGTTTTTCTAACTGTGAAATGAGACCAATGAAAACACATACCTCAAAGATACTTACAATTATTAAACAATCTAATAACTATTAATGAAAAAGCATATTTTCTAGTCTATCAGAAGTGCTTAATAAATGTTAAATAATAATAATATTTACCAGTATGGTAAAGTCTCAATAAATGTGAATCAAATAAGGAAGAGAGAGAAGATACTGGAAAGAAGTAAAGAAGGAAAAGGGAAGAAGAAGCTTCTTGACAAAATGGATAAGAGCTCATGATTTACATCAGGCAACACTGAATCTTTGCCTTGCTACTTGTAGACTGGTAATCTTGGACAAGTTATTTGAACTCCATGTATTTCAACATGAAGGTAAGTGTACCACTGGACAACACATGTTTACATGTGTTGCACTTAGCACCATATCTAGCCTGTAGTAAGTCATGGTAAAGAAGAAAAACATGGTCAACTCCAGTGAATCTTCACTGTTCAATCTTCAGCTGCTTTCTCATGAGAATATTATTAAAAGCGGAGGGGAAATAACAAAATGGAAAAAAGATTAGCCAAGAATCAATGAAGAAATTCTCAACAGAATATTAGCAAGCCATATAAAAAGGATTAAATACCTTGACCAAGTGAGATTTATCACAGGAATGCAAAGTTGTTTTGATATCAAAAATCAAAAAAATACATAATCATCTCAATAGACACAGGAAAAGCATTCCACAAAACCCAGTGTGCATTCATGATAAAAACTTAAAACTTAGAATGTGAGAAAAATTTCTTATCATAATAAAGAGCATCTACAAAAAAAATTTACAGATAACACCATACTTGATGGTAAAAGACTACATGCTTTTCCCCATAAGATTCAGAATAAAGCAAGAATGTCTGCTTTGGCACTTCTATTCAACATTGTACTAGAGCATCCAGCCAGTGAAATCAGGCAAGCATATATAGTAATGGGCACCCAAGCTAGCAAGGAAGAAGATGACAGGAAAATCCAAAGGATCCATTAAAAATACTAGAAATAATAATTATAGCAAGGTCACATGATAGAAGATGAATTCACAAAAATCAATTGTATTTACACAAGCAGTAAAAAAATCTAAAAATAAAATTAAGAAAAAATTCAATTCACAATGACATCAAAAGAACAAAATGGAAGATATTTTAACAAATGATGAACAGACTTGTACACTTAAAATCACAAAACATTCTTGAAAGAAATTAAAGAATATCTGAATATATGAAAATATGCCCCATGTCCATGTATTGAAGACTCAATAGTGTTAAGATGATGATTCCACCCAAAGAGGTCTACAGATTCAATGAAATCCCTATCAAATTCCAAGGTTGGCTTTTGGCAGAAATTGACAAGCTAATCTTAAAATTCACATGGAAATGCAAGAGAACCAGAATAGCCAATTTTCAAAAATAAAAACAGAATTAGAGAACTTACATTTCTCAATTTGAATATTTCCTATAAACCTAATCAAAGCAATGTAGTACTGGTGTAAGGATAGGCATATAGATCAATGGATAAACCCAAAAATAAATCCTTACAGTCAATAGATTTTCAACAAAGGTGTCAAGAAAACTAAATGGGAAAGATGTTTATTTTTCAACAAATAATTCTGTAACAGTTGAATATTCACATGCAAAAAGATTAACTAGGACACCTGCTTCATACCATGCAAAAAAAGATACTCAAAATTGACTAAAGACCTACATGTAGGAGCTAAAAACTATAAAACTCTTAGAAGAAAATAAAAGAGGAAAGTCTTCATGATTTGGGGTTAGGCATATTTCTTAGATACAACACAAAACACAAGCAATAAGAGAAAAAAAATTTGATAAATTGGACTGAATCAAAAATAAAAATTGTTGTTGCTTCAAAAGACACCAACAAGAGAGTGAGAACTCACAGCTTGGAAGAGTGTATTTGCAAATTGTTTATCTGATAAGGGATTTGTATGTATAATATATTTTAAAATTCTAACAACTCAATAGTAAATATTTTAGAACCCAGTTTTAAAATGGGTAAAGAAATTGGATAGACATTTTTCCAAATAATCAGTAAGCATATGAAAAGATGCTCACCATTATTAGTCATTAGGAAATGTGAATCAAAGCAGCAAAACAGCACTTCACATGCACGAGGATGGCTAAATCTAAAAGTCAGATAATAAGAGTTAGCAAGGATGTGAAAAACTTGGAACCCTCATTCATTGCTGGTGAAAATGTAAAATGGTACAACCATGTTGGAAAATAGTTGGACAGTTTCTCATAAGACCTAACACCATAAAAGCCCTAGAAAAAAACAGGCAAAACCATTCAGGACATAGGCATAGGCAAGGACTTCATGACTAAAACACCAAAAGCATTGGCAACTGAAGCAAAATAGACAAATGAGATCTAATTAAACTCCTGAGCTTCTGCACAGCAAAAGAAGCAATCATTAGAGTGAACCAGCTACCAACAGTATGGGAGAACATTTTTACAATCTACCCATCTGACAAAGGGCTAATATCCAGAATCTACAAAGAACTAAAACAGATTTACAAGAAAAAAAAAAAAACACCATTCAAAAGTGGGCAAAGGATATGAACAGAAACTTTTCTTTTTTTTTTTTTTTTAATTGTACCTTAAGTTCCGGGGTACATGTGCAGATCATGCAGGATTGTTGCATAGGTACGTACATGGCAAAACGGTTTGCTGCCTTCATCCCCCATCACCTATATATGGTATTTCTCCCCTGATTACCCCTTCCCACCCTCCCCACCCTTGCTAGCCCTCCCCTACCCCCCTTCCTCACTGACCACAGTGTGTGATGCTGCCCTCCCTGTGTCCACATGTTCTAATTTTTCAACACCCACCTATGAGTGATAACATACAGTGTTTGGTTTTCTGCTCTTGTGTCAGTTTGCTGAGAATGATGGTTGCCAGATTCATCCATGTTCCTATGAAAGACATGAACTCATAGTTTCTTATGGCTGCATAGTATTCCATGGTGTATATGTGCCACATTTTCTTTATCCAGTCTATTGATGATGGATATTTGGGTTGGTTCCAGGTCTTTGCTATTGTAAACAGTGCCACAATGAACATACATGTGCATGTGTCTTTATAATAGAACTATTTGTAATTCCTTGGGTATACACCCAGTAATGGAATTGCTGGGTCATATGGAATTTCTATTTCTAGATTCTTGAGGAATTGCCACACTGCTTTCCACAATGGTTGAACTAATTTACACTCCCACCAACAGTGTAAAAATGTTCCTATTTCTCCACATCCTCCCCAGCATCTGTTGTCTCCAGATTTTTTAATGATCACCACTCGAACTGGTGTGAGATGGTATCTCAATGTGGTTTTGATTTGCATTTCTCTAATGACCAGTGATGATCAGCATTTTTTCATATGTTTGTTGGCCCTATCGATGTCTTCTTTTGTAAAGTGTCTGTTCATATCCTTCACTCACTTTTTAATGGGCTTGTTTGTTTTTTTCCTGTAAATCTGTTTTAGTTCTTTGTAGATTCTGGATATTAGCCCTTTGTCAGATGGGTAGATTGCAAAAGTTTTTTCCCATTCTGTTGGTTGCCAGTTTGCTCTAATGATTGTTTCCTTTGGCGTTCAGAAGCTCTGGAGTTTAATTAGATCCCATTTGTCTATTTTGGCTTTTGTTGCCATTGCTTTTGGTGTTTTAGTCATGAAGTCCTTGCCTATGCCTATGTCCTGAATGGTTTTGTGTAGGTTTTCTTCTAGGGTTTTTATGGTGTTAGGCCTTATGTTTAGATCTTTAATCCAGCTGGAGTTAATTTTAGTGTAAGGTGTGTCAGGAAAGGGTCCAGTTTCTGCCTTCTGCACATGGCTAGCCAGTTTTCCCAACACCATATATTAAACAGGGAATCCTTTCCACATTGCTTGTTTTTGTCAGGTTTGTCAAAGATCAGATGATTGTAGACGTGTGGCGTTGTCTCTGAGGTCTCTGTTCTGTTTCATTGGTCTATGTCTCTGTTTTGGTACCAGTACCATGCTGTTTTGATTACTATGGCCTTGGAATATAGGTTGAAGTCAGGCAGCATGATGCCTCCACCTTTGTTCTTTTTGCTTAGGGTTGTTTTGGCGATGCAGGCTCTCTTTTGGTTCCATATAAAATTTAAGGTTGCTTTTTCCAGTTCTGTGAAGAAGGTCGTTGGTAGCTTGATGGGGATAGCATTGAATCTATAAATTACTTTGGGCAGTATGGCCATTTTCACAATGTTGACTCTTCCCAACCATGAGCATGGAATGTTTTTCCATCTGTTTGTGTTATTTCATTAAGCAGTGGTTTGTAGTTCTCCTTGAAGAGGTCCTTCAAGGAAGGAGGTTCTTTGTAAGTTGTATCCTAGATATTTTATTCTCTTTGTAGCAATTGTGAATGGGAGTTCACTTTTGATTTGGCTCTCTGTCTGTTACTGGTGTATAGAAATGCTTGTGATTTCTGCACATTGATTTTGTATCCTGAGACTTTGCTGAAGTTGCTTATCAGTTTCAGGAGATTTGGGGCTGAGACAATGGGGTCTTCTAAATATACAATCACGTCATCTGCAAATAGAGACAGTTTGACTTCCTCTCTTCCTATTTGAATACCCTTTATTTCTTTCTCTTGCCTGATTGCCCTGGCTAAGATGATATTGAATAGGAGTGATGCGAGAGGGCATCCTTGTCTTGTGCTAGATTTCAAATGGAATGCTTCCATTTTTTGCCCATTCTGTATGATATTGGATGTAGGTTTGTTGTAAATAGCTTTTATTACTTTGTGATACATACCATCAATACCTAGTTTATTGAGAGTTTTTAGCATAAAGGGCTATTGAATTTTGTCAAAGGCTTTTCTGCATCAATTGAGATAATCACGTGGTTTTTGTCTTTAGTTCTGTTTATGTGATGGATTACATTTATAGACTTGCGTATGTTGAACCAGCCTTGCATCCCCGGGATGAAGCCTACTTGATCATGATGAATAAGCTTTTTAATTTTCTGTTGCATTCTGTTTGCCAGTATTTTATTGAAGATTTTTGCATCTATGTTCATCATGAATATTGGCCTGAAGTTTTCTTTTTTAGTTGCATCTCTGCATGGTTTTGGTATTAGGATGATGATGGTCTCACAAAATGATTTGGGAAGGATTCCCTCTTTTTGAATTGTTTGAAATAGTTTCAGATGGAAAGGTACCAGCTCCTCTTTGTATGTCTGGTAGAATTTGGCTGTCAACCCATCTGGACCTGGGCTTTTTTTAGTTGGTAGGCTATTAATTGCTGCCTTAACTTCAGCCCTTGTTATTGGTCTATTCAGGGTTTCAACATTTTCCTGGTTTAGTCTTGGAAGAGTGCAAGTGTCCAGGAATTTATCAATTTCCTCCAGATTTACTGGTTTGTGTGCACAGAGTTGTTTGTAGTAATCTCTAATGGTAGTTTGTATTTCTGTGGAATTGGTGGTGATGTCCCCTTTATCATTTTTTATTGCATCTATTTGATTCTTCTCTCTTTTCTTTTTTATTAGTCTGGCTAGCAGTCTATTTTGGTGACCTTTTCAAAAAACCAGCTCCTGGATTTGTTGATTTTTTGAAGGGATTTTTGTGTCTATCTCCTTCAGTTCTGCTCTGATCTTAGTTGTTTCTTGTCTTCTGCTAGCTTTTGAGTTGTTTTTGTTTTTGTGTGGTTTTTTTTTTTTTTTTTTTTTTTTTTTTTTTTTTTTTTTTTTTTTGATCTTGCTCCTCCAGCTCTTTCAATTTTGATAATAGGGTGTCGATTTTAGACCTTTCCTTTTTCCTCATGTGGGCACCTATTGCTATGAGTTTTCCTCTAGACACTGCTTTAAATGTGTCCCAGAGATTCTGGTATGTTATGATTTTATTCTCGTTGGTTTCAAAGAACATCTTTATTTCTGCCTTTATTTCATTATTTATCCAGTCTATATTCAGGAGCCAGCTGTTGATTTTCCATGAAGTTGTGCAGTTTTGAGTTAGTTTCTTAATCTTGAGTTCTGATTGCACTGTGGTCTGAGAGACTTATGATTTCCATTCTTTTGCATTTGCTGAGGAGTGATTTACTTCCAATTATGTGGTTCGTTTTACAGTAAGTGTGATGTGGTACTGAGAAGGATGTATATTCTGTGGATTTGGGGTTAAGAGTTCTGTAAATGTCTATTAAGTTCACTTCTTCCAGATCTGCATTCGAGTCCTGGATTTCCTTGTTGATTTTTTGTCTTGTTGATCTGTTTAATATTGACAATGGAGTGCTAAAGTCTCCCACTATTATTGTGCAGGAGTCTAAGTCTCTTTGTAGGTCATTGAGGACTTGCATTATGTATCTAGGTGCTCCTGTATTGGGTATGTATATATTTAGGATCATTAGCTCTTCTTCTTGCATTGATCCTTTTACCATTATGTAATGTGCTTTTTTGTCTCTTTTGATTGTTGTTGGTTTAAAGTCCATTTTATCAGAGACTAGGATTCCAAATCCTGCCTGCCTTTTTTTGCCCTCCATTTGCTTGGTAAATCTTCCTCTATCCTTTATTTTGAATCTATGTGTGTCTTTGCACATGAGATGGGTTTCCTGAATACAGTACACCAATGGTTCTTGGCTTTTTATTCAACTTGCCAGTCTGTGTCTTTTGATTGGGCATTTAGTCCATTTACATTTAATGTTAATATTGTTATGTGTGAATTTGATCCTGCCGTTTTATTACTGGTTGGTTGGTTTGCCCTTTGGTTGGCGTAATTTCTTCATTGCATCGTTGGTCTTTACCATTTGGTTCTTTTTTGCAGTGGCTGGTACTGGTTTTTCCTTTCTGTGTTCAGTCCTTCCTTAAGAGCTGTTACAGGGCAGGTCTGGTAGTGATAAAATCCCTCAGCAATTGCTTGTCCATAAAGCATTTCCTTTCTCTTTCACTTATGAAGCTTAGTTTGGCTGGATATGAAATTCTAGGTTGAAAGTTATTTTCTTTAAGGATGTTGAATATTGGCCCCCACTCTCTTCTGGCTTGTAGGGTTTCTGCCAAGAGATCTGCTGTGAGTCTGATGTGCTTCCCTTTGTGGGTGACCCTACCTTTCTCTCTGGCTGCCCTTAATATTTTTTCCTTCATTTCAACGCTAGTGAACCTGACGATTATGTGCCTTGGGGTTGCTCTTCTAGAGGAGTATCATTGTGGTGTTCTCTGTATTTCCTGTATTTGAATAGTGGCCTGCCTTGCTAGGTTGGGGAAGTTCTCCTGGATAATATCCTGAAGTGTTTTCCAGCTTTGATTCATTCTCCCCGTTATCTTCTGGTACACCCATCAAGCATAGCTTAGGTCTTTTCATGTAATCCCATATTTCTTGAAGTCTTTGTTCATTTCTTTTCACTCTTTGTTCTCTTTTCTTGCCTTCTCATTTTATTTCATTGATTTGATCTTCAATCTCTGATATTCTTTCTTCTGCTTGATCTATTCAGCTATTGAGACTCGTGTACACTTCATGAAGTTCTCTTGCTGTGTTTTTCAGCTCCATCAAGTCTTTTATGTTCTTCTCTAAGCTGGTTATTCTAGTGAGCATTTCATCTAACCTTTTTTCAAGGATTTTAGTTTCTTTGCACTGGGATAGAACATGTTCCTTTAACTCAGAGAAGTCTGTTATTACCCACCTTCTGAAGCCTGCTTCTGTCAAGTCGTCAAATTCATCCTCCATGCTGCTTTGTTCCCTTCCTAGTGAAGAGTCGTGAACTCATGGTGGGAGAGAGACATTCTGGGTTTTGATGGTTTCATTCTTCTTGTGCTGGTTTTGCCCGTTCCTTGCATTTATGTAGTTTTTATCTCAGGTAGCTGCCTGGGGAGGCAGCCTTTCCTTTGCCTCCCTGTGAAGGTGTTGCCGGGCTGCCACCGATTCAGTGGAGCTGCTGCGTTTTATATTTACTCAGGAAATCTAGGCCAGTTTCTGCAATGGCGGCTTCCCTTCCACCTGAGCTGGATAGTTCCTGGTTGCTCTCTAAATGACATTCTGCGTGCCTAACTCTGGAGTGAGAGGTTTTTTGGCCTGCTGGGCTTTGTGTGGCGGGGGACCCATTCTGCAATTTAGGCTGTTTCCCTGTGTTCCGTTTCCTTTCTTACTGGGGGGCAGGTAGCTCCATCCCACTGGCATTTTTGCTTTCTTGGTGTCAGCCAGTGCTTCTTCCTAGATCTATGCTGACCACCCTAGCACCAGCTAAAGTTGCTGTTTTGCCCTGTTCGGGTAGCTCACTAAGGCTTTTCAGCCCGGCGAAGATCTCCTGTTCTGTGGGTTGTAGAGGGCTTGGGTAGAGCGCTGTATTCGAACTGAAGTCCCAGAGGGGGAGATCCCCAAGTCCTCCGGTCAGTTGTGCACTCCTGCTGGGTGGGGCAGTGCCCCACCTTGCTGAAACTTGCCCTATTTGGTTTATACCCACTGTCCAACCAGACCCTCAAAATGAACATGGTACCTCGTTTGGAATTGTGGAGACCACTCAACTTCTGTGTCTCTCTCACTTGGAGCTGCTTTCTAGAGCTGCCTCTTATTTGGCCATCTTGGATCCCCCTGAACAGACACTTTTCAAAAGAAGACATCAATAGGGCCAACAAACATATGAAAAAATGCTGATCATCACTGGTCATTAGAGAAATGCAAATCAAAACCACATTGAGATACCATCTCATGCCAGTTAGAATGGTGATCATTAAAAAATCTGAAGACAACAGATGCTGGGGAGGATGTGGAGAAATAGGAACACTCTTAACACTGTTGGTGGGAGTGTAAATTAGTTCAACCATTGTGGAAGATAGTGTGGCGATTCCTCAAGGACCTAGAAATAGAAATTCCATTTGACCTAGCAATTCCATTACTAGGTATATATCCAAAGGTTTATAAATCATTCTATTACAAGGACACATGCACACGCGTGTTCATTGCGGCACTTTTTACAATAGCAAAGACCTGGAACCAACCCAAATGCCCATTGATGATAGACTGGACAGGGAAAATGTGGCACATATACACCATGGAATACTATGCAGCCATAAGAAATGATGAGTTCGTGTCCTCTGTAGGGACATGGATGAATCTGGAAACCATCATTCTCAGCAAACTGACACAAGAATGGAAAATGAAACACCACATGTTCTCACTCATAGGCAGGTGTTAAACAATGAGAACACATGGACACAGGGAGGGGAGCATCACAAACTGGGGTCTGTTGGGGGCACTAGGGGAGGAACAGTGCAGGGGTATGGAGTTGGGGAGGGATAACATGGGGAGAAATGTCAGATATAGGTGACGGGAATGGAGCCAGCAAACAACATTGCCATGTATGTAGCTATGCAACAATCCTGCATGTTCTTCACATGTACCCCAGAACCTAAAGTGCAATAAAATACATATTATAAAATTTAAAAAAAAAGAAAATAGTTGGACAGTTTCTTAAAAGGTAGTCATTGACTTACCATGTAACCTAGCAATTCAACTTCTAGATTTCTGTTCAAAAGAAATAAAAGCATATGTCTACAAAAACAAAAAACTCATATACATAAATGTTCATAGAAGTATTATTCATATTAACCAAAAAGTGAAAAAAATCGGTGTTTCTGCACACTTTCTATATGGATTTGTTAATCCAGCTAATTTGAAGTCAATTTCCCTTCGGTTTTACATTTGACTATGAACACTTGAAATAGTCAACATTTTGTATCCTAAAGATCAAACTTTCTTTTATTGACTTTGCTATCTTTGCAAACTGATGCTCTGCCTCATCCCTGTGTCTCTCCACCTTCTGCCTCTGCCATAGTCTTTAAGCAAAACTCATCTGCCAACTTTAACAAATAGTAGTAGCAAACTGTCCTAGATCTGGCTTAAAATATTTGTTTGATAGTTTTCAGGGAATTCAGCAAAGTGATTTTTTTGGCAAAATTATTTTCACTAACTAGGTTTTCAGGAAATTGGTATTTTTGGAATTACCTTTTGACAAATGGATTATTAGCAAATTGACTGAGAGCCAGTGAACAACTCCCTAATTCCCTCCTGTCCTCTCTGCCTCCTGACAGCTTCACTATCTGTTCACATAAAGGGATCTATTGACAGTCACATGTTTGCATTGTCTGAGCCTCTCAGAGGCTTCCGGGCTTTGAGATCTAAAGCTTATTGATTCAAATATGTTGACCTGACTATAGGTCATAACAAAGGTAAAGGGTAAACACTTTTTAATAGCCATGAAATTTTTTTCTTCAAAATTATCCAGAATAAAATATAATGGAGATAAAAGCAGAGAAACTCTTGCTGCTGTGGTGAACTGTAAGTCCATCCACCCCTAGCATCTCCACATGCACATCTATTTCTGCAGTACTCTCTGCCTTGGAAGGTGACCTGCCACTCCACATATTACAATTTAGAAATCACTGACTTAATCCAGCCACTTCTTCTCATGGATCAGAAAACTGAGGCCCAGACCGGGCATAGTGGCTCACACCTGCAATCCCAGCACTTTGAGAGGCCAAGGTGGGCAGACCACCTGAGTTTAGGAGTTTGAGACCAGCCTGGTCAATATGGCGAAACCCCGTCTCCACTAAAAATACAAAATTAGCCTGGTGTTGTGGTGGGTGTCTGTAATCCCAGCTACTCAGGAGGCTGAAGCAGGAGAATTGCTTAAATCCAGAAGGCAGAGGCTGCAGTAAGCCAAGGTTGTGCCACTGCACTCCAGCCTGGGCGACAGAGCAAGACTCTATCTAAAAACAAAGAAAACTGAGGCCCAGAAAGTCCCAGTGGCATTTTAGTCAAATTCAATGAGAAGAATTTTAAAATGACATTAAAATATTAACTCCCTCCCCTATCAAATATATATATGTATATATGTGTGTGTGTGTGTGTATATATATATATATATGTAATTATAGTTGAATCCCACTACATGGTACAGAAATCTTCTCTAATATCCAAATGGTTTTTCCCAAACTGACATGGAAAAGGACATGCGTTTCTACTCTAAACAGGTACCAGGTCAAATTCTATTTCTATTTCTTCATATCTATGTAAATTGAGACTGTCTCTTAACCTGAACCTCAGTGTTCTCATCTATAATGAGTAGAGAAAGATATCTATGTTCTCAGCTCATTGTGATGATGAAATGAGCTAATAGATGTAAAATGCATCAACATCTGCACCATCGTAAGTACACAGAACTGTTCATTCCTTTCCCTTCTCCTAGCCTCCTACCTTTCATTCTGCTATACTCAGGACCTAAGGGTTTGAGTGTTGTGTCTATCTTTCAAATGCAATCCTCTCCAAAAGAGTCACCAACACTCAAAATAATCTGTGGCCACAAGTCCAAAAAAAGGGTCACAGTGATCAGTCAATTAAAACCCACAAAGTAAATAAATACTATAGGGAGCAGCAAATAAAGCTGAAAATAGCTAAAACCCATATAAATTTGCATGAGAAATATCACTTCTCTTCAACATCTCTCAAACATCTATCAACCTCCTTTTGGCTCTTTCCAGTTTGTTTGTTTGGTTCTAAAATTCTAGTGGTAATTTCCAATGCACTTATAGAAGCTACATGAACCAAAAACGTGTCTAGATTGTCCAGATCAGGCTGCTCACCGCTGTGTAGGCTTTCAGGAGAAATGATGCTGAAGGCCTCTCTGGTGACTACCTTGCCTAATCCCCAAATCAAGGTGTTCCTGGAGAGCTAAGTAATCTACCAGAGGAAGGATGGCTTCCGTAGAAAATCTGGAATATGAAACTCTCAGGGTTTACCTGGAATACATATGAAGGCATCAGTTGGAGGAAAGAGAGAAGGAGGAGTAGGAAGAAAACTATGAAGATTAAAACATTGGCAAGCAAAAGAAAAGAGAGAAGTCTCTAAAACCTAAATGGCCCTGCATTCCTGAGGGATAAGAAGTGAGATATCACATGTTAGCAAGATAATGACCTTGAAGGTGGAAACAGCCCAAGTTGCTTCACCACACTTATTACCATAGGTGACTTTTGTTGATGGCCTTTTATACAACAGGCACTAAGCGAGAAGCTTTATGTACATTATTGCATTTGAACTTTAGCCCCTATCTAGGGCTTCTTAATTCTTTTTGAAGTAAAGAGGGAATATTAAACTTTGAGCACCCCCCAAAATGAAAATTTTATCCCAGTATTAAAATTTGAAAGTTCTGCATTGGGATCACTCTGATTTCCCTTAAGTATCTCTGCAGTGTCTCCTCTTAAAACTTACCACTGGTTCACTATCTCTACCTTTTTTAAAGCTGGTAGCAATGTATCCCTTTTCTGATAAAAGGGATAAAATTATAGGTCTTTACTATGAACAATATGGATGAGACTGGAGGGCATTAAGTGAAATTATCCAGGCACAGGAAGACAAAGACTGCATGATCATACTTATCTAAAGAAAAAAAAAAAAAGGTCACAAAGAGGTAGACAACAGTGGAATTGTGGTTACCATTGGCTGGGCTGAGTGGTGGGGTGGTAGGGAGATACTGGTCAAAGAATACAGAATTTCAGTTACATAGGAGGAGTAAATTCAAAGGATCTATGGTACAACATGATGACCATAGTTAACAATATATTGTGTTCTAGAACAATGAATGCTAACAGAGTGGATATAAAGTGTTCTCACCACAAAAATGATAACTATGTGAGCCAATGCATGTGTTAATTAGCTAGATTAACTCATTCCACAATGCACATATACTCCAAAATGATACGTTGTGCATGGTTCACCATCTCTTTTAGACTACAAACCAAACTCCTTACCTAGTCAAAAAGTCCAGTGTGATTTGATTCCCACCTCACATTTTCTGCTTCTTCCTCCTTTAATATGGTATGTTCCAGACATACTTAATGTATGCTTTTTCTCCCTCTCCCACTTTCTCTTTCTCACTCCTCCTATATTCTCTCTCTCTCTCTCTCTCTCTTTCTCTCTCTCTCCGTCCCTCCCTCCCTCCCTCTCTCTCCCTCTCCCTCTCTCCCCCTCTCCCTCTCCCTCCTACCCTTTTTCCCCCCTCTCATGGGGCTCCCTTCCCCCTCACCCTTAACTTACATAACTAATCCTCATAATTTCCAACCTCAGCTTCGGCATCACCTTCCTTGGGAAGTCTATCCAGCCACCCCAAGACTACATTAGACAATCCCCTAAGACTCTGCAGTTGCCTGATTATGGGCGATTATGGGCCAGTAGCACTGTCGTGTAATGTTTTACTTGCTCTGTCTCTTATGTGAGTCTAAGCCCAATGAAGGACGAGGCCACACCTGTTTCACTTGGGATATCTCAAGTGCACAAGAAAAGAAGGAAAACCATAGAAGCAAGGGCAGTCAGAAAGCAGAGAATAAGGACAAGAAGAAAGAAAAAAAGGGAGGGAACTAATTATAAAGAAGATCAGGCTTCTTTACACAAGAAGCTTCCATTTCTGCCTCCTTTATTAATGTCTTTAAACCTAAAATCCCACTGATTGTAGCAATAAGTAAGTAACCCACGAACCAGCAGGAAGAACATGGAGAAGGGAGTTGCAGTTCTGGTTCTGCCACCAATTCACCACATGGCTTTCATTGCCAGACACTTGCTCCTCTAGCCTCTTAATTTCCTCCTCTGTAAAATAAGAATGTAAGACTAGTTCATTCCTAAGGTCATCTCTGTCTCTTGCAAGGTCTGATTCTTATATGGGGCATGGGTCGAATTCATGACAAATAAAGCTTGAAAGAGACATGAGACACTGCTACCCTCTGCCTTCTCATGGACCTTTGAACCAGTGTATCGTAGACTATCAGAGTTGGAGATCCTTATTCCAACCTTCTCAGGGTATTGCCTAGGAAATGGAGCCCTCAAAGGACATTACTGAAGTGACAGAGGCAGGAAATGAGTTATAATTTCTTAGTAGCATCTCCAAACAAGCCCATTAGGTCATGATAACCTATCACCCTGTCACCCAGGTTCTGTTCAATTCTGCCTCAAAGCAGCATTTGAGCCTGACTTTTGTGCCCTTACTTTTCTCTCAGTCACACACACACACATACACACATTTTCTCCTTTACTTAATCACACCACTTCATTTATTGCATGGGAAAGTTGCTGATGAAATATTTCTCACCCAGTCATGCATAATTGGTTTAATGTCTCTGTCTTCCAAGAGCATTTGCATTTTAATAGGGGACAATATTTTATTAGCATTAATGTTAATTATTAAGTAAAATCACTTTCATTTTTATAGCACTGTAGAGTTTACAAGGTACATTTACATATAACATCAAATTTACACTCACAAAGGTGAAGAGAGGAGCATGTTTTTATTAAAAGCAAAAAGTTACCTTGAATTACATTTTCTTCCCGTGGTGGGACTTGGCCATTTACTTGGGGGAGGGAAGGTTTTTAAATCGAGATATTATATGTTAACAAGGAACAATTCTAAATTCTAGATGATCTATACAATTAGAGGAGATAATAAAGTATTTCTTTATTTTAATAGAAAATATTTGTTATTAAAAATAATGCTTATGAAAATAAAATTTTTAATGAAATTTTACCTCAAAAGAAAATTCCTGACATGAATTTTTATATTGTTTGTATAAACAATATATATTTTATTGCTTATAAAAACCATATTGTTTAATCAGAAATTATTAAACAAGGGTGGAGTTCCATTCATGATTGTATGGAAAAAATAAAGCTGGACGTTAGGACTTTTGTGCAGCTTCTAATATTTTTTTTTAATTCTTCTCTGTTACACATGGAGATTCACTGAGAAGGAAAATATGGTTTTCCTTTTTTTGTGGAACCTTAGTTCTCTGAATTAAGTCACTGGAGGCTTTGAACAGAAGTAGCGCTGCAACCAGAAGAAAATTTTGCCAATCTTAATCTCATGGCTATGGCAAAATTGCAATAAATCGAGAGGTTAGAAGTAGGAAATATCAGCCAGGAATCCAGACAAGATATAGTTAAGATCCAATCCAGATAAGCAAGCAGTGAAGACAGACAAAAGGTGAAATGTGTGGGAGTAACATAAGTGTACCCCTCTACTCTCCAGTATTGATTGAGGTGTCATCTTCCTGCCATGATGCCACATCTCAAGCCCATCATTAACTTTGCCAAGCTGTTCAGACAAAAAGAGAAGCCAATCTCAATATGCAATAGGAATCTACATATTTTGTTGTACAGAATGTCTAGCATTCATTCAATAATTACTAGAAAGAATAAGAAACAGAACTGAGGGCAAAAAGAAACTGGCAATAGAAACAAATACACAGATGACCCACTTATTGAATTTAATAGACATGGACCTTTTAAAAATTGTGTTAAGTTGTTCAAGAACACAGGTGACATTATAGAATATTCTTGAAGCTGCTGAACATTATCAGAAAACTGAAACCTATAAGAAAGAATCAAATGAAGATCCCTAGAACTAATAAAAAAAAATTATAACTAACATTGTAACAAATAATACAATAGATTCAATACAGCTAATAAAAGGATTAGTTACCCATGATATATCAGTAGAAAATATCCATAATGAAGCATAGAGGAAGAAAAGTATTGAAATCCAGAAATGAATTGAGAAAAAAAGAAAACCCACCATGGAGAATAATTAGAGGAGAGATGCTTTAGATATACTAGTATTAAACTAAGTATTCTTTTAGGTGGGAATCCATTTTAGAGATAAGAGGGATACTGTATAATAATTTTTTAAAAAATCAATCCACCAGGAAAATATAAGCATTGTAAATGTGCATGCATCTTCTAAAAACATAATTTCAGAATATATAAATTGAAAATTGATGTAACTATTAAGAGAAACAGACAAAATTGCAACCATACTTGAAAATTTCCATACACCTCTGTCTGAAACTGATGGAAAAATAGGTAAAGATATATTAAAGACCAGGGGAATATACTGATTTAATTATAATTTATTTGTTAGTGAATATTAATTAGCTGATTCTAAAATTTATAGAAGATTAAAAAGGCCTGGGAAGAATCAAAACAATTAAAAAGAATACTTAGAGGATTTACATTATTAGATATCAAGATTGATTATAGAGTTACAGTTAATTAAGTCAGGGTAAAAATAAACCAATGAAACTAAAAGTAGTCTACAGAAACAGACATGTATGTAGTCACTTGATGCATAACAAAGGCAACACTAGTTCAATAGAGAATGAATGATCTTTTTAGTAAATGGTGCCATGAAAATCCTGACTCCCTATTTTACAACAGACATAAAAATCCCTAATGTATTATAAATCTAGATAAAAATAGCAAAAAAAAAGGTAGAGCTTCTACAAGAAAGCCTAGAAAAGTATCTTGATACTTAGCGTAGACAAAAATTTCTGAAACAGAACGTACCTGCAAAAAACTAACCATATTGAAAAAGAATGACAAATTAAAATTTAAAATGCCTGCATCAAAAGAAATCATGAAGAGCATGAAGGCTAGACACAGTGTGCAAGATGTTTGCAATTCATGCACCTGAGGAAACAGTATATATTTTTAACTTCAGATTATATAAGTATCTACCACAGTCAATAAGAAAAGAAGACAAGCAATAGAAAAAATGAGCATAATATTAAACAGGGACTCCACAAAAAAAGATATCCAATGGATGGGCAACTGAAAAAGGTGTTCAAACTCATTAGTCAGCATGATAATGTAAAGTAAAACTAAGTGTGATATCACTACCTGCCCCCATGCCCACTAGAACATCTAAAAATAAAATACCACCAGTGCTACCTAGCATTAACAATGCCCTGCTAGCAGAACTCTAAATTGGTACAACTTTAGAAAACCTATTGGCAGTATCTCCTAAAACAAAACACACCTGTACCTTCTGATACAGGATTTCCACTCTTAGGTATATACCAAACAATATACCAAACAGGAATGAGTATCTGAATGTCCTAAGGGCATAAAAAAGAATGTCTTTAATTATCATTGTGAAGAATTGGAAACAAATATCTTCAATAGCAGACTAAGTAAAACAAAATCTTATATATTCAAGTAATGAAATAATTTACAGTAAGGAGGGTGGACAAATCATTGCTACACACAATCACAAGGCTATTATTTACATAATGTTGAACAAAAGAAACCAGTATATGTTCTATGATTCCACTTATATAAAGTTCAAGAACAAGCAAAATTAGAAGTCAAGGTGGTGTTTCCATCCCTTGGGAGGTGTAGAGATGGGAGAGAAGCATGGGGGATCTTCTGGAGCTTTGGTCCTGCAGTTTCAGGATCCAGGTGCTAGATATTGGGATGTGTTTCTTTTTGAAAATTCATCAGGCAACACTTTTATGATTTGCATACTTTTCTTTGTTTCACAAAAAATTTGTTCAATAACATGCTTACTTATAAACAAATTTGTGTAGCATTTCAAAATCTTGCCAAATCTACTTTTCAGTTTCTGGGACTATTTAATATTTAACCCGCTTTTTAATATCGCTTATTCAAGACACTTCCCCTAAGTAAATCCCTGATATGATTTTATTGGACTATTAAAGAGGAAAAAGGTATTTATTTTTACTTTTGTAAAAGAATGGCACTGTATCCACCTAGATTAAATATCTTGTATTTAATATTACATGTTTATAGTAACTATAATAGTAATGCTAATATTAAACATATTAAATATAAATTGAATTTAATATCTCAAATATGTATGTTTAAGAGATAACAATGTGGGGAGTAATATTGTTTATTAAAAAGCTAAGACTAAATAAAAGGACTGCAACTAATAACAAAAATGTTAGAAAATTAAGATCAATACATGGAAAATTTTGCGATTACAGAACTGCTTTTCCATGCTGGGAATCTGTAGTCAACGCTCCCGATTAAACTCAAGAACTAGCTGAAAATTTAAATACGAAAAGAAAGACAGTAAAGTTAAGAAATCATCTCTTCTGCTCTTTAACTGGTGAGTCCTCACTTATAAATTGCTCAGTCCTGAACAGGTTCTGTACATGAGCCAATTGGCAGGCATAAAAGCATCAGCTATTGTCAGCACCTAAGTCACAACACGAGCACCGTTTTCCTCCCATCTGAAATCCTGCCACAGCCTCTATCCCAGTAGGCAGCCCGAAACACAGTTGTCTGATATTCCAAGATGTGGAACATGGAAACTCAGTGGGGACATGACTCCAAATACATGGGTGCCTTCAAATCCTGGCCCCCAAGACTATACATCCTTACAACAGAACGCAGTCTGGAAATGAGACAATTATTTCTTTCTCGTGGGGGTTGTGGAGAGTAGAGGAAGAGAGCTGGAAAGGAGAAGGAGAGTTAGGGCATGGGAAACCAACAAAATGTGGTTCATTTTCAGGAAGCTGCTAGGCTGGATCTTTCAGAACAGCTCATATTTTTTCAAGATGCTTTTTTTTTTTGAGGTCCCCCACTCCGGATACCCCAGTGCCCTCCTTTCAGCCTCGGCCCTTGCATCACCACCAGCCAGGGGAAGGAGCCGTGGCATGGCAGTGGTCACGGTTCTCTTGGATAAGCTTTACCGTAATCTTCATAAACCTCAATGCTCAAGGTGCAGAGGGAGATTGGAGGAAACTTGTTTTTCCGTTGGTTTCTCTCTGACTGCTGTGGCTAATCATTCCTAGAACAGGAAGCTGGAGAAATGTAGGTAGGAGACACTCTTCTGACCAGTCAGGTTGCCTCACCCTTCCAGGGCACAACTGATTAGGAAAAGCTTCAGGGTTACATAACTTCATTTCTTTAGGGTGGTTTTCCATCAAAAGGTGAATGGACTCGGCCCTGAGAACTGCCCACCCCTCAGAGGCAGGGCAGGGATCTCTTTGTTGTGTTTTAGTATTGCTGCCTCCTTTGTCACAATGCCCCAATGCACTAGTAGAGCAGGAAAAAGAGATCCATTAATTTATTCGATGATCCTTTATTGAGTGTCCATTCTTCTGTGTATTTGAAATACATCAGTAAAGGAAATGAACTCTACCTCAGCAGACTCATATCCTAGCGGAGGGACACAGAGTAAACCACAATACATAAGTAATTTACATAGTGGATTAGAAGTTGATTAATGAAACCAAGAAAAGCGGAGCAGAGACAGAGGGATAGGTGGTTGGGAGGGCAAAGGCGTGGATTGCCATTTTTAACAGAGCACAAGCTAGGACTCCTTGAAAAGATGATATTTGAGCAAAGACTTGAAGGAGATGAGGGTGTGAGTTCTCCATGACTATACGGAGAAATAGCAAAGGCCTAAGGCAGAGTGTTTCCAGAGTCGACGTCACGATTGAAGGAGCACAGTGAGCAAGGAGGCAAAAAGTAAGAGATGATGCATGTGATTGGTTGGGGGCCACGTGTCAGATCAGGTGGTACTTTCCAAGTGATTGTTAAGGACTTTGTGTTTTTAGAGTAAATAAACGGCAGCTATTATTGTTCTAAGAAGAGTAACCGAACCAGAACATTCACCCTGGTGCTCACTCTGAGGTGACAGCAAACACAGAAAAGGCCATCAAATATCATTAACAGCTGTCTGTACTGGAGGCCCCTTTAGGCTTCTGGGTCAAGTCAAACGACCCACAGTCCCACCCATTCTCATGGCTGGGGTGTGGGAAGGGGGGCAGAAGAGTGACAGCCTATGTGTTTAACAACATGATTTAAATCATTCAACGGACCCCTGAGAGCTGTGAAAGCAATTTTGAATTTCTTTTCCTGCAGAAGGAATGGCTTTACCTTAAGTCACTCCCTTCCTCAATTTTCCTTATGACCAAAGAGACAGATTGCAAAGACTGCCAGCCTGAGTACAATCTACACCCTCCAAACACAGCAGAGCTAACTGGCTATACTGGGCCCTTGTGCCATTAGCTCATGCTCCAGCTCCCTGCACCGGCCACCCATACTGCTTTACAGGGTAAGCAATCTCTTTTAAAAAACAATGACACAGTAAGTACACTATGACTTCAATTATATAGTAAGCTAGGCAAATTCTTTTAAGGCTCTCAGCTCATTTTCGGCAGAGCCACTAGCCTCTGGTAGAGAGAAGTTTGTTACTCTCAAGGCATGAAACCAAGCAATGAAGAGCATATTGAACTAGATAATAAACATCATCATGGCGGGTGTCCCTCCAGCCCCCAAATTCCAACAAATCATAGCAAAAATGTGAAGCTGGATAGTAGAAATGCATGGAAATCAGCCTGACCAGAATCACTGACCTTTGAATTTTAGAACAAAACGGTCATTTAGGTATTGGCCAGTCATCATGTCAACCTGTTTAACTTTTCAACACAAGTTCAAATCCAACTGGCAGATAATGTTTTGTTTAAACTGAACAGCACTAAAAAAATTTATGTAGATGCCAATATTTAGAGTAAATCAAGATATCTCACATGCACAGAATTGTATTTCTTGCTTCTCTTTAAAATTATGAATATCTGTCAACACCACATCTGCATTCCAGCATGGCTGGAGCTGAATAGCAGTTGTCCCTATGGACTGGGTGGGTGATCTGTTTCACCCCAACCCCTGCCATTAACTGTTACTTATTTCTGGCGCATTTCACTTATTATAGCTCTAAAGTTGTCAAGCCCTTGCCTGATCTAATATCCTCTTACACAAAATGTAGAAAACTGAGGCATAGAGGAAGGGAAATAATAGAATCTTAAGTCAAAGATCAGTCACCCCCAGAAATATGTGAACCTAAAAATAAAAACCTCAAAGGAATTACATTTACATAGGCCAGTTCCTCCTCCTAACATAACCTAGTAGCCAAGCCTCCATAATACTCTGGGGTCAGGCTGTTGGTTAGGTTTTAGAATTATTTTTAATTTAATTTTTGTTCTTGTTCACTCAGTATCCCATAGTAAGCTGCATTGGGGAGCTAAAGGTTTGAACAAGCAGACAGAGTTAGGGAGCCCTAAGCTTCTTCTGAAGAGTTCAGATGGAAACCATAAAACCATGAGGTTCCAGTTAAGTTCCACTGGAAGCTGGTAAAAACTTCCTGCCCAGCCTGGTTAATGGCACTTAGGCACTGAGTGTGCTTGGCTGCCACTCTCCCTTACTGGGATGGTTAGAATAACCTCTCTCTCTCTTCCTTTTTTCTTTTCTTTTTTTTTGAGACAGAGTTTTACTCTGTTACCCAGGCTGGAGTTCAGCAGCATGATCTTGGCTCACTGCAACCTCCGCCTCCCAGGTTCAAGCAATTCTCCTGCCTCAGCCTTCCGAGTAGCTGGAATTATAGGTGCCTACCACTACACCCAGCCAGAACCACCTCTCTTTAGGACCTGGACATACCTATCACCCTTGTGCCTTTTCCACTTGGTAAATACCACCTACCCCCTCTCAGACATGCAAAGATCCAAGATATTCTATTATTTGCCCGCCCTCACCCTCCTCAGCAAAGTTCTTGCTCTTATTGTATCATTGTTTTCTGCCTTTCCCAGGGGAAGTTCTGACATTAGGCTTTGCTGTAACTGGGATAGAGTTCCATGAATGAACAAGAAGGTAAGGAAATGATTTAGAAAATCAGAATGCTTTCCTACTTGTTTATTCATTCATTCACTGGTTCAGCATCGAGCACCTGCTGGGTTGGTGTTCAGAAGATCTAAATGTAACTAACATTCCTATCCTGCTCTCCGGGAGCTCACAAAGTCAAATCCTGATTATACAGTGTAACACAAATGATGATTGAGGGGACTTTCTTGAGCCTCAGGTTCCTCATTTGTAATAGAAGAACCCCACTTACTTCCACATTGTCTGGCTGTGAAGAACAAATGAGAAAAATGGATGTTAACATTCTTTATAAATGACAAAGTACAATGTTAGCACCTGATCACCATCTCTTATTACATGTGCTCAAGGATATGAACCATTGCGGAGAAGTCTTTTAAGTAAATAAATGTGGAAATAGGAAAATCTCTTCCTTACAGCAAAAAGCTAACAAACGTGGAAAGGATGATGGAAATAGAAAACAGCAATTTGGCGACCTTCAAAATAGTAATCAATTCAGAATAAGAACCATCAATGATGATAAAACTAGTGGCTTACAGTATGAGGAGTAACAGAATGTTCACATAGTAAGGTATCTCCCAACAAGATTCTTATTAATTACAAAGGGAAAGGTTGGAAATGCTTTTGCTGCAGCATTTGCTGTAGACACCATCTTACTCAAATGAAATCAACATTATTAATAATGAGGGAAATTGATATCATGTGCTTCCTGATGTAATGCATAAAAAAAGACATAGCATCATGTGTATGATATTCCAGCTAACAATGCATGACCTGAATCTAATCATGAGGAGACATTGGAGAATCTCAGATTAAGAAACATTCTGCAAAAATCTCACCTGTACTTTTCTAAAATGTCATTGCCGTAAAAGACAGAAAACTGTCCCAGATTTAAAAGGAGGAGACACAAATAAATTCAACGTGTGATCCAGTGTTTTCTTTTACCATATAGTATAAAACTGGAATAATTGGTGAAATTCAAGTGAGGTCTATAGATTAGGTAATAGTCTTGTATTAATGTTAATTTCCTAGTTTTGATGATTAACAATAGTGCTTATTAAGAAAATGCATTTTCAGAAAGTACACATAGAAGTCTTTAGGGATAAAGAACATCATGTCTATAAGTTTCAAATAATTCAGAAAAAAATGGCATTATATGAAAATATATGGTATTATATAAAAATATATGGCATATATAATAGATGGTACATATATATTAAATTAAGCACATGGATGAAACTGGAAACCATCAATCTCAGCAAACTGACACAAGAACAGAAAACTAAACACCACATGTTCTCACTCATAAAAGTCTGTTGAACAATGAGAACACAGGGACACAGGGAAGGGATCATCACACACAGGCGCCTGAGGGGTGGGGTCTAGTGGAAGAATAACAGGAGGTAGAGGGATTGGGGAGGGATAGCATTAGAAGAAATACCTAATGTAGATGATGGGGAGATGGATGCAGCAAACCACCACCATGGCACGTGTAAACCTATGTAACAAACCTGCATGATCTGCACATGTACCCCAGAACTTAAAGTATAATAAAAAACAAATAAAGCAAAGTTGGTAAATCATTCACATGAGGGAAATTCCTTGTACTATTCTGTCAATGTTTTAAAAAGTCTGAAATTTTGTCAAAATAAAAAGTTAAAAGCAGTAGCAAGAAAGAGGTACAATGTCGATACCTTTCATCAGCCCAGAACCAACAGAAAGCATAACAGAGAGTTTTGGCTGCGCTTTCCAGAAACCCCAGATGCCAAACATGTTTCACCCATTTTTCATCCATGTCTTCTGTGCTTCTGATATTTCTGACAAAACGGGAGATGATATTAAATGGGCCCATTTCTTCAGCAATGGTTTCCCATAACTAAGCAGTGTCGTTAGAACCAGCTCTTCTTGCCGAGCCAGCTGGAGTCTTAAAAGTTTATTTCCTAGAACCCATAGTCCACATAATCTCTTTCATTACTGCTGGAAGGCAGCAGGGTACCTCTCCTGCAGTGCTTCATGCCACCACAAATACATCATGCAGAAATCAGGTGGCAATGGGGTCTCTCTTCCTATCTGCACCATATTTTGGCTGTTTGTTGTGCTGACTCTTCATATGCCATGTGAGCCATTGTGGTCAGCTTCTATCTGCCCTGGGAAAAAAAACACTGGCAAAGTCAGCTGAGCCAGGATACTTTGCATTCTGGGGAATCATGAAATGACCAGTCCCAGCTAATGGATACAAGGTAAGTCACCATCCCCACAGTGACCCAAGGATATACTGGACAATAGAGACAAAAAATATATCCCATCCTTCCAACTGGTGAGGACAATCTAGAGACAGTGCAAGAGTGCTCCCTTCTGCCCAAAGCTCAGATTGCCCTATCTTCACACAGTTCAGCCCCAGGAGAATTTGAAATGAAGCCTTCTGCTTCCGGAGCACACATCTTAAGGCTATGCCTCTTAAGCCTGCACTTAAGATTTCACCTTTATTATCTCATTTCATCTCTTCAACAACCTCAATAGCTAAACAGAGCAGAGATCATCACACCCCTAACAGGCAATTGGAAACAAGTGCTTCAATAGTAAAGTTACTTATCCAAGGTCAGGAAGACTCTCCACAGAAAGTCTTATCTCCATATTTAAAATCCAGTGGCTGCAAAGAATGGCTTTAAATTTTCCTGCACTCCTAAAAGTGTAGGTGAGATTCTGTTATTCTGGGTCATCCTCAGTGACGCAGGGGCTGGGGAGAAATGGAAAACCGGCAGAGGGACTATCTACAGTCATGATAAGTCAATACGGGCTTTATCAGTTTTCCTGTTGAGATCTGACCTACCTAGAACTATCTTCTTGGTTTCTCATAAACCTACTGTTCTTCACTCCCTCCACTCAGTAGGAGCTGCCAGCATAGAAATGACTATCAAATCTGAAAAGGAAACAGACTAGCCTTGTGCCACACAGAGAATCGATCCAGGACTATGGGCTTCAAGGCTCTCAGCTCACTCACACGATTCGGGGAGGGAAAACAAGAAGAGGACAGGTGCTTCTTCAGGGCCCAGTGGATTTCCTATCCCTGGAGTTTACAAGCAGAAATAAGCATAGCAATCCCACCTGTCAGTGTGCACACTTGAGAAACACATGCACATTTGTTTGCACGTGGAGCCACAGACACGATTCTTTTTACAGGAGAAAAAAAAGAAATGACAACAGTTTCTCAGTAGAGGAATGGTGAAATAAACCATGGCATATCTTCATTAAACAATCCTAAGGATCAGTTTTAAAATGAGGTATATCTGTACATAATTTCAAGGAAAAGTCCAAGCGATAGAACAATGAGAGATGAAATTATTTGATTTATATTAAAACATAGACATACCAAGGTACCCAAACATGTATATAAAGATGTAGATGAAGTTTCAGAAAGTTGTGTACCAAAGTGTTAACAGTGGTTTCCTCTGAGAAAACTTCAGGGCTTTGGAGATAACAGCCTAAAGGAGACTTTGGCCTTACCTGTGACATTTTACGATGTCACCATATAAGAAGGCATTTACATATTAGAAATGCAACTAAACATTAATTTTTTTTCTTAAAATTCAAGACCATTCTACTGGACACTTCAAATTTCAACTGGAGCATGGAGATAGTTTCTGTTTTCTTCCAGATCAGCCACTGTTAAAAGGTATCAAAATAGAAACCTTTGCAATTCAAACTGTTGATAGAATTTTAGGAAGATGAACCCAAATAGTCAGAGCATTGGTCCAGAAAATGACATTGAAGTCTCTTCTAGTCCAAAGGTTTAATAGTGCTGTATGTGTGTCAATGCATCATGCATTGATTCAAGGACTGATGGAAACGAATATAGAAGCACATTCATAAAGGTATGGTTCTTCCCAAAGACAGACTTTCGGGTTTGTGGGAAAGAGAATGGCTTTAATGGCTAACTAGGCAAGCAAGCTGAGTCCATGGTGAGTTTTAGCTGCTTTCTCTATCTTCTGGGTACACACAAGATACATTCAGTACAGCAGTCCAGCTGTCTGAATTACTTGTACCTAGCTGAGGATGGCTAAAGTTGATGTTCCTTTTCCAGAATGTCAAGGGATTATGGTTTTGTTGAGGGTAAATTGCTGAGAGAAACAGCAAAACCTGAAAGATCAAACTGGGACCCTCCAGGAGCTGGACTCCAAAGTAGAAAAGCAGGTGCCTTTACTTCCACTCCCTGAAGTTTAGAGACTGTTTTGTATCAAATTGTTCTTAGCAGTCATAAAAGGAGGTTTGCATAAATGTAATATTCTTCTATAGCTGTGCTCACTTAACATTAATTTTATTGTGGTGGTTGTTGTCTTGAAAGTTTGGCATAAAGAGCCCCCAGGAGATCTTTTTATAACAGATAATGATGCTGGAACCCAGAAACGTTTTGCTGAATAGCTTGGAGGGATAAATTAATTAATTATTTGGGCTAAAAAAAATGAGCTGGGAGGAAATGGAAAAAGTACTACACTTGGAAACAGAAGACCAAAGTTCAACACTCAGCTGCCATACTCACTAGTTTGTGACCTTGAGCAACACAGCAAGCCTCTTGGAGCCACATTGCCATCTGTAATATGGGTATAATGCTAACATGCAATTAGTCGCAAGGTTGTCATACAGTACTATTAAAATAATTATCATTAGCTTCAGTTTACTGATGAGGAAACTGAGACTCAAAGGGTTAAATGAATTTCCCAAGGACGCATAGCTAGTGAGTGGCAGAGCCCAGTTTAAAACCCAGGTACGTGTGGCTGCAATGTCTTCCACGCCACCTTTCTCTGCAGATGTGTTGGGTTTAATATTGGCTATTTGAACTCCATTCATCCCTAGGTCCCATCTTCCAGCACCTGGCAAAGAAATTAGTGCATATTAGGTGTTCATTATGTGTTTGTTGAATAAAACAACCCATAAGTCAATCAATGAGTAAGCTAATAATTTTTTTATTCATTTACAAATACTATTAAATAGTTATATGCATAACACATGAGAGAAGATTGTTTCATGTTCATAATGTCATAAATATATTTCTCCAAATTTAATGTATTTCAAATGTTAATGTTTGTATGTATGTTTGCATCTGCAATGTGTGATTGTGCGTGTGTGCGTGTCCAAAAGTGAGCGAACATGAGAATAAGACAAAGAAAAAAGCACTTGTATTCTGTGAACAGCCTTCTTGGTATAAGATAGATGCCAGCACCTGTCTTTGGAAACTCTGGAAGCTCTCTAGGTAGTATTTTCTTCCACACCTCAGCTGACAGCCTTTACTTTGAATTGCATGGAGAATTGTCTTTGAGGAGCAATTCTAGCTCCTTTCTCCATCAGCATTTGGTACATAGAAAAAGGTCAGGCTTGCAACTGGATCTATTTTCTGCATTCCCAAGGTTCTGGCTCAAAGTGAAACAGCAGGGAGCTTTGTGATCAAATAACCAATGTGATCAGATAACCTTTCATTACACAGTAAAGGCCACTGGCGCCTGCTTCCACCTTGCCATGTTGGAGAAAGGTGATCTGTGGAATGCCAAACTTCCAATGCTGGCTCAAAAATGCAGTTCAGTTCTCCGAGAAAACACCCAGCTGCCTTTTCCACTTGCAGTACGTGTTTCCAAAACCTCAATTCTCCTTTTCGTCTTGGCGATAGATTTCAGGCTGGCCTGGAAAATGTAGTGACTTCAAAGTCTCATAGATAACTAGGAGTCACAACCCTCATTCTTAGTTCACCTCTTAACAATGATGTTACTTGGGCAAGTTCCTTGACCCCTCTGAGCCTCGTTTCTCCTCTGTAAAATGGGAGTAATGACACTTAGAGGTTCAAATGAGTAGCACATATCGAAGTGTGGAATGCTTATCAACTAGAAGTGTTCATTAAGCCAAAGTAGGAAAATGCTAGCATATATAAAGATAAAAATATAAATTTTGACTATGTAAAAGGAGAGAGTGGTTTTTATAGAAAAGAGGTGGCTATGCAATTGTATTTCTCATTCAAGATCCATCTTGAGCATTATCTCCTTGGGAAGTTTCTCCTCATGTCCTCAGGCATGAGGAGAGCCAAGCGGGCTCTCCTCCATGCCTCTCCCAGCACTGAACGCACACTCCAGTACTGCACAGATGGAGCACACTCCTTTACAACTCTTCATCTACCTGTCCACAATCCCCTACCTAGATGACGGTGAGCCCAAAGCAAAGGTCACGTCTCATGAATCCTTCTGTCTCCACCACTCACCACAGATCATTCAATAAATGCTAACTGAAATTATTGACATGAAACTATACTAACCAACAAGAGACATCTGTTCCGTCACTAAATATTCATGCAAAGAATGGCCTTTTTAAAAGTGATGACGGTGAGGCTTAGAAAGGAGGGTTGAGTCTCTAAAGAATAGAGAGACGGTGACAGAGCCCAGAGTGGATCTGGGGTCATCTGACCCAAGCCCAGTGCTGCTTCCACAGGATACAGGATACCAAGTACCTTCTCTAAGTGAAGTTTCCCACTTAAATTTGAGTTTTAAGTAAACAAATAATTTTATAGCAGAGGTGTGTCCCATGCAATATTTAGGACAGACATATGGTAAAAATATATTTATCATTGATCTGAAATTTGAATTAACTGGATGTCCTACTTTTTATTTATTTATTTATTTAATTAATTAATTTATTTATTTATTTGTTTATTTATTTTCAGAATATGGCAGTTCTTCTATTCCCAGCCTTAACCTCTCAGCCACAGTCATCTGGCTGAACTCAGGGCTTGGCAGGTACAGAATGGGGGTTTGGATTTCTGAAGATACAAGAGAGTCTCCCGAGGTACCTGAGGAAAAGGTGTCCAGAAAGGTGTGATGAGGAGAAGCACAAGAGAGAAGCAGGGAGAGAAAGAGCAGTACTTTATTGCCAGAGACAGAATCCCATTGAGAGGTTGCCACTGCTACCTCAAGACTCCATAAAGCTCTAGTAACAATTACCAAGCTCACAGCATATATCACAACGATCAAATGAGATAAGGCACATTCAGTGCTTAGACCTGGCCCTTAGCAAGCTCTCCAAAATAGCTTTTACTATTATTATTTTTTGAGGGACTGAGGAGTGGCATGTATTGGACATACTGATATCCCAAGCTCTGAAAATATCATTGTATAGATATCATCTCAGGCAAACATCACAACAATGTTCCAGGGAAGTTCCTGTTACTGATTGCAGTTACCAAGGGACAGAGAAGTTGACACCTACCCAAGTCCTCTTGATACTTGATACTAAGTGGTGGAAACAAGATTTGAATCCAGGCCTGTTTGTGCTTAAAGTCTACCTATCTGCACTGCACCAAGTCACTCAGAAGAATCCTTTCAGGGTCCTCAAGTTTCGGTAATCCAGTTGCTGCTGAGCCCACTATGAGACCTGAAGCAATTTCTGAATGACTTCAAGCTACTCCTTTCTGAAACAGCCTCTTAGAGATTAAGTGCAAGAGGCTCCATGCTGAAATGGGGGCATCAGGAGAGGGTCCTGACCTCCTTCCTTCCAGATCCCCTTACTAACCAGCCCTCAAGAGCAAGGCTGCACTTCTGGCTGGCGACCTCTGCTAGTGTTTCAGGGCCCACTCTTGGCTCTATCTCTCTTGGCCCAGAGCCAGGGGTGGGCTGTGGAAAGACACAAAGGTGGATAACTCTGAATGGACCCCCCCTCCAATGGTCACACAGCCCCCCCCAGCCCCAATTCAGTTAAAGATTGCAGGAAGTGGTTTGTCCGTTTAGAAGTCTTCTCAGCTCTGAGGCCCTTCTGAGAAATTAACTTGCAGTTCTCTAAAGATAGATTGCGCAAAACGGGAGGGGTCAGCCCCCAAGGACCCTCCAACAGCAATTCTCCTGAGGATTTCCAGAGACCTCTGCTGGTGCCCCCACCCCCACCCTTACCCCACCTCTTTGAGCAGCTGCCTGTCCCTGGATGGACCAAATCAACACCCGAGTCTTGTGCAAGGCTCAGGTTTCACGTCCCCAGTGAACAAATTCTCTTCTGAAGATGTGGTGGGGTTAGGGGGGTGGAGCTGAGGAAGGGAGGGGACATCAAAAACAGGGGGAGGGGAGGGGAGGATGGTGGGGGCGGAGTTTTCAGCTGTTCATGTCATTTATTTTCCATGGAATCTTAACTGTAATTTCAAACTGCATCTGGGTTTTCTGAAACTATGTGATTTGACGTGAGGTTCACAGAGAGTTTAGGCCTTGTTCCAAACTTCAGTGCTTTCGTGCCTAGAAAAACAGGTGGCAGGGTCCAGGAAGGCAAAGTGATATGAAGAAGGGGATACTGCTGTCCCCTGACAGAGGAACATGTAAAGAAATAAATAAGCAATGCGCTTAGCCATGGTAGAGGGTAGGGACATGGATGTCACTCAAACATTGACATTTCCTAGCAATCAGACAGAGCTGGCCTTGGGAGGAACAAGCCTGCACATAATTTTTGGTTTTTACTTTGGATAGTTTTTAAGCAACTGGTTTTGGAAAGAGAACGTAGCTCTGCAAAGAAAGGCTAAGGTGGGCTTGAAGCTCATATATGCCACCAACCTACATCCCCAACCAGAACTCTGATCAGAATTGCTCCTTCACTTACGCAGCACTTAAGATTTATTCCAGTTTGTTTGCAGATCTCTTCTTCGGAGTATTTGGGATACAGATACTGAGACACAGTGAGCTTGGGGAAAGAGGAGAGGAGAGAGGAAGAAAAGAGGTAGACAAAGAGGACCCTGTGGTTCCCTGTAACAGCATGAGTATTGCAAAGCATAACTGTGCAGAGGAGGGAAAAACACCCCGAGGGCCATGGAAGCTGCAGGCAAAGAACATCAGAGGAGCCTCCTGGAGAGGATGGCAGTGAGCTGGGTTTGAAAGATGAAATCACCATGCAGACAGGTAGCCAAGACCCATTCTTGCATGAGAAAATAGCATGTGCATGGAGACATAAAACAGCCTGGACCATGTGAGTCTGTCATTGTTCAGAGGAAGGGATGTGGGTCACAGTGGAATCAAAGCCCCAGCCTCCTAAAACACTGAGCCATGAAGTCCCAGAGAACAAGGATCTGCTCTAAGCTCTGAGTAGCATGTTACCCCATCTGCAGCTGTAGGAGAGAGGGAACACTGGGGCTTTTGGACTCCCACAGTCAAAACCCTCCAGCCACTCAGGACATCATCACTTCATCTCACAGGGCCCAGTCCACTGTGATAGACTTGCCTGCTAGAGATCTCTCCCATGCCCATCCCAAAGTCGCTTGGAGCCTTAGGACAAACTGCAAATCCCAGTCGCCTTTTATCTCTGCCATGTGTGTTTGCCTCCAAAGTCACCAGCCCTCTCAGCCACGAGTCTGTTCTTTCACTCTCTACCATTTCGCACTGTAAGATGATTTGTCTCCTCTGCACTCAGCGTTCTCACTTTCACACATTTCTACTCTGTCCCCAGAAACTTATTTCTTTTAACCTCAACCTTTTCATCAAATCATAATTCTTTCTTTTCCACCTTTGTAACGTAGATTTGACCTGGCAGCATGAAAGGGAGCTGCCTCCCCTCCTCCCCTGGGACCCTTGGAACTGGAAGCTGCCCCTTCTCCAGGCCCACATGCATCAAGGTAGGAGGTGGAGTCAGGAGAGTCACCAGAATCAGTGTTTCCATCACCTATTCCTGCATTCCTGCAACCTGGCAAAACACCAAACCTGAATAACTCACAGTCGCCTTCTTTGCTCTTCTGTTGGGGTGACCGGGAACAGCCAGAGAAAATCCCAGAGCTGAGAAGCAACACATCTCCATCACTCCACAGCAACCGTCTGTTCAACACATTCAGTCTCTCAGGAACAAGGTTACTCGTCAATTCTTTCTCTTCTGCTAATTTAGCAGCCTCTGCCATTTACTTTCAAGAACTTTTCCTTTCAACTTCCCTAGCTTCTCCCCATTATCCTAGAACATAACCTGGCTTTCTGATCCAAAATAAAGTTGAGACCATTAGGTGTCCACAACTTAAATTCCTGTCCCCCTCTCATAAAATTAACTATTCCTGTGTCCTCTCCCCTTCTACTATCAAAGATGTAATTGTCTATTGCTGTTGTGACAAATTATCCCAAACATAGTGATTTAAAATGACACAAAATTTATTCTCTTACGTTTCTGTATGTCAGAAGTCCAAAATGAGTCTTACAAGGCTAAAAAGCAAAGTGATCTGCCAGCAACAATCAGGCAGACCTGGTTCCTTCAGGAGAGAATCAGCTTCCTGACTCTTTTGGCTTCAAATGGCTGCCAGCATTCCCTGGCTTATGGCTGCATCTCTCCAGTCTCTGCTCATGTGGTCACATTGCCTGCTTTCTTTTATAGTCAAATCTCCCTTTGCCTCCCTATTAGAAAGACACTTTTGATTATGGTAAAGGCCCACCCAAATAATCCAGAATAATCTCACTATATTAAGATCCTTAATTTAATTACATCTGCAAAGTCCCTTTTGCATATAAGGTGGCATTCACAGGTTCTGGGGGTGGGGATATATGCATCTCTGAGGGACCATTATTCAACCTCTCACAAATGATGCAGTGTGGCTGCATCTTCATGGCCACCCCTCCACGCATTCCCCTCAAGGTCTCTGTTGCTCCCCCTTTCTGGCCTCTAACGTGGTCTTCCGCCCCCTATGAGTTCACTCCCATGAGCCTATAAACATGAGCAATGTCTTCCCTATTAAAATATAAACACTCTCTGGATCTAACATTTTCCTCCAACCTCTATTTCTATTCTACCTTTTCTTCTAGAACATTCTGGAAAGCATCCTTTGCATTTGCTGTCTCCACTTCTCACCTCCCCCTCCCTAGCCAAACCACTACAATCTCCCTTTTCTTTCACTGCTCCACCAGAACCACTCTTAAAAGTCTCCAGTAACCATGATATTGACAAAACAGCAAACATATTTCAGTCCTATTCTAACTGAAGAAGTCTCCATGCATTGGACTGTGGACTACTCACAGAATTGTATTTCTGAAACTCTCTTTCACTTGCTTGTGTTCCTCGTCCTCTGCTAATCATTTCTTTTCATTATTATTCATGAGTTTCCTCTCCTCTTTCCACTTTGGAATACTAGAATTACCTTCTTGGCATAGTTTTCTTTTCTCCATAAACACCCTGCTTGGTTTATATAATCTACTCTTATTGTTTCAGCAACCACCTATATGCTGGTGTCTTGTAAGACTGCATTTCCAGCACCACCATCTCCCTTAAGTCCTTTATTCAATTGCCCACTTGACACCTCCAGCTTGACACTCCACATCCTCCTCAGGGTCATAAAACTTGTCCATTCTCCTATGTTTCAAATCTCCATCAAAGTCATCATCAGCTACCCAGTCATCACTTTCTCCCAATCACCAAATCTTAATAATTTCACCTTTCTACATGTTTGTTTTCCCTTTTATCTACTGACCCCCTGACTTAGTTTAGGATATTCTGCAAAAGCTCCATAGCTGTTCTTGCAGCACCCTGCTCACCTCTGCCCGCAGTGGATCCATTCTACATGCAGCCTTCAGAGCTGTTTGTCTACTTGATCTCTCTACTTGAAACATTTTGATTGCCCCACATCACTTTCAGAGTAAAACCAGAGTAAATACTCTTTATGCTGGAATCCCAGCGCTCTCCGATCCTGCCCCCGTCTCTCTCTCCTGCCTCTTACAGTTGTTTTTTTTAGTTTGTTTACACCAAGCTTCTTTTAATTCCCACAGTGTCATGATGTTTCTTACCTTTCACCATTGCTCATGCTATTTTTTTATACTTCTTTGATGGCAAACCTAATCTTTAAGCATGGAATCAGATAGCACCTCTTATGAGAAACCATCTGTAAATCCACAGGCCTTCCTGTGAACTCACATATTGCCCTCTGTGTTTCTCTACTAGCACTTAGCACATTCTTGAAATGAGAAAATAGAAGCATTTTGATGAGAAAATCTACAGACTCTTCTCTTTCCAGCTTCTGTCCCTTTTTTCTCTTTCCCTTATAGCGAACCACAAAAGAGGAGTCTATTTGACCTCATTGTTTTAAACTCTTCAGTAAAGTGGTGCTCTTCATCACTTCCAGAATAAAGCAAGGAAATACTTCCTACACTGTAATAGAAAGCTCTCAGGTCAGATCTACCTCCTGGAATCTCTCCTACCTCACTGACCATTTCCATTCTGCTCCTTTGCTGATCTAGCTCATCACCACAAACTTTACTTCTCTATATCAGTTTTATTGAGAGATACTTCACACACCATACAAGTCACCTATTTGATGTGCACAATTCAATGATGTTTAGTATACTCACAGATATGTGCAACCATGAGGACAGCCAATTTTAGAACACTTTCACCAATTCAAAAGGAGATCCCATGCCCTTTAGCTATTACACTCTTATCTCCCTACTGCCCCAGCCCTATGCAACCACTAACCAGCTTTCTGTCTCTATAGATTTGCCTGTTCTGTACATTTCATACAAATCGAATCATTTAAGATGTAGTCTTTTTGTGACTGGCTTCTTTCATTTAACACGTTTTCAAGGTTCATCATGTTGTGGCATGTATCAATACATGATTCCTTTTCATGGCTACATAATGTCCCATTTTATGAGCATACCATATTTTGTTTATCCATTTTTTAGTTGATGTTATTAGGACTTCCTTGTTTTGGCTATTATAAATAATGCTGCTACGAACATTTGTGTATAAGTCTTCATGCAAGCATATGTTTTCACTTCTCCTGTGTATATTGCTAGGAGTGGAATTGCCGGGTCACCTAGTAACTCTGTGTTTAACCATTTGAGGTATTGCCAGACTATTTTTCAAAGTGACTGCACCATTTAATATTCCCAACAGCAGTATACAAAGCTTTCAATTCCTCCAAATTCTCACCAATACTTGAAACTATTTGACTGTTTCTATTTTAGTTTTCCTAGTGGGTATAAATGCATATCTCATTATGGTTTAATTTGCATTTCCCTGATGACTAATGATGTCAAGCACCTTTTCATGTGCTTAGGAGCCACTTGGGTACCTTATCTGGAGAAATGTCTTTTCAGATCCTTGCCCATTTTCAGTTAGATTATTTGTCTTTTTGTTATTGAGTTTAAGAGTTCTTCATATAGTCTAGATACAAGTTCTAGATAGAAATCATGATTTGCAAATGTTTTCTTCCATTCTTTTCTTTTCACTTTCTTGTGTCCTTTAGAGCATAGAAGTTTCTAATTTTGTTGAAGATTCATTTATTTTATTTTTCTTTTGTTGCTCATGCTTTTGGTGTCATATCTAAGAATTCATTGCCAAATTAGAGGTCATGCAGATATATTTGCACACATCTTCTAAGAGTTGTATAGTTTTAGTGTTTGTACTTAGATCTTCAATAAACTTTGAATTAACTTTTTAATATAGTATGAGATAGGACCCAATTTTAGGCTTTTGAGCGGGGATATCCCATATTCCTATGAAAGGCCACTCTTTTTCCTATTGAATGACCTGGGCATCTTTGTTGAAAACCAGTTGATTTTCATGGTTTTATTTCTGGACTCTCAATTTTATTCCATTAATCTACATGTTTGTACTTACACTGGTACCACACTGTCCTGACCACTGATGCTTTGTTGTAAGTTTTGAAATCAGTAATTGTGAATCCTCCAACTTCGTTTATATTTTTCAAGATTGCTTTCATAATTCAATATTCCTTGAAATTCCATATGAATTTTTGGATAATCTTGTCAATTTCTACAAAGACGACAGCTGGGATTCCAATAAGGATTCCGTTGAATCGCTAAACCAATTTGGGGAGCATTGCCATCTTAACAATATTCTTACATGCCACAAATATAAAATATTTTTTATTTAGATCTTTAAACTGTAAAAAAATTAAAATTTTTTAAATAAATGTTATACTAATTTTGTTAAATATATTACTAAATGTTTTGTTATTTTATTTTATTATGAACTTTTAAGTTCCAGAGTAAACATGCAGGATGTGTAGGTTTGTTACATAGGTAAATGTGTGCCATGGTAGTTTGCTGCACAGCTCAGCCCATTACCCAGGTATTAAACCCAGCATCTATTAGCTGTTCTTTCTGACGCTCTCCCTCCCCACCTCAACAGCCCCAGTGTGTGTTGTTACCCACTACCCATGTGTCCACGTTCCCGTTGTTCAGCTGCCACTTATAAGAGAGAACATGCAGTCTTTGGTTTTCTGTTCCTGCATTAATGTGATGAGGATAACAGCTTCCAGCTTCATTCATGTCCCTGCAAAGGACACGATCTCATTCCTTTTTATGGCTGCATAGTATTCCATGGTATATATGTATCACATGTTCTTTACCCAATCTACTGTTGATGGGCCTTTGGTTTGATTACATTTCTTTGCTATGGGGAATAGTACTGCAATGAACATACATATATATGTTTATTTATAAGAGTAATTTATATTCCTTTGGGTATATACCCAGTAATGGGACTGCTGGGTCAAATAGTATTTCTGCTCCTAGATCTTTGAAGAATTGTCACACTGTCTTCTACAATGGTTGAACTAATTTACATTCCCATCAATGGTGTCGAAGCATTCCTTTTTCTGCACAACCTTGCCAGCATCTGTTGTTTCTTGACTTTTTAATAATAGCCATTCTGATTGGTATGAGATAGTATCTCATTGTGGTTTTGATTTGCATTTTTCTAATGATCAGTGATGTTGAGTTTCTTCTCATATGTTTGTGTGGCTAAGTGAATGTCTTCTTTTAAGAAGTATATGTTCATGTCCTCTGCTCACTTTTTAATTGGGTTGTTTTTTCTTGTAAATTTACGTTCTTCGTAGAGTCTAGATATAAAACTTTTATTAGGTGAATAGATTGTGAAAATTTTCTCCTATTCTGTAGGTTGTTCACTCTAATGATGGTTTCTTTTGCTGTGCAGAAGCTCTTTAGTTTAACTAGATCCCATTTGTCAATTTTTGCTTTTGTTGCAATTGTTTTTGGCATTTTCCTCATGAAATCTTTGCCCTTGCCCATGTTCTGAATGGTATTGCCTATATTTTCTTGTAGGCTTTTTGTAGTTTTGAGTTTTACATTTAAGTCTTTAATCTATCTTGAGTTAATGTTGGTATAAGATGTAAGGAAGGGATCCAGTTTAAATTTTTTGTGTATAACTAGCCAGTTCTCCCAGCACCATTTATTAGATAGAGAATACTTTCCCCCATTGCTTGTTTTTGTCAGGTCTGTCAAAGATCAGACAGTTTTAGGTGTGCAGTCTTATTTCTGAGTTCTCTTTTCTGTTCCATTGGTCTATGTTCCGTTTTTGTACCAGTACCATGCCGTTTTGGTTACTGTAGCCTTGTAGTACAGTTTGAAGTTGGGTAGTGTGATACTTCCATCTCTGTTCTTTTTGCTTAGGATTGTCTTGGCTATACGGGCTCTTTTTTGGTTTCATATGAATTTTAAAATAGTTTTTTCTAATTCTGTGAAGAATATCAATGGTAGTTTAATGGAAATAGCATCGATTATATATTTTTAAGTCCCTTTAATAGTTTACAGGGCTTTCCACAGTCTGGAATCTACCCCCAATACTTCTCTGATCTTAACTGCTCCTCCTCTCACATTCTGCCTCACCTCTGCTGACCTCCTTACTATTCCTGCAATATGGCATTCATACTTGGCACTCAAGAATCTGCTCTTACTGTTTCCTCTGCCTGTAATGCTCCTCACCTCTTCTTCTTCAACTCCCTCATGTCTTTAGACAACGATTACCCCTCCCTTATCCCTGAATTCCCTTTTCAAAATTGTAACACTAAAGGGAAATCTTGGGGTGTTAACATGAAAAGGAAACTCTGTGTCTGAATATTGGAGCACGTGAGGCTTGTAAGTCCAGAGGAACACCAAAACTTAATCTCAACCCTAATGGCCAGCATTTGGATTTTGTGAAAATGTAGAGATAGAAGATATAGCCTTGGACACATGTAAGATAAGGACCTACCAGAAATTGAGACCTATGCATGAAGTCAGAACATTGAAAAAAGAACTAGAAAAATACTAGTCCACAAAAGCAGAAAGATAGTGCTAGACGTGCAGTTTGCCGTGAATCAGAAGAGGCGGGGAGTTGATATGATTTGAGAAAATTTAAGCATCTAGGAGTGAGTTGGACTAGAAGATATTATATACATAAAATACCATGATTGGTTTATTGTTAAATCTGCTCCTTACCACTTATGTGATCTTGCATATACCTTTTACACTTTCTGAATCTCAGTTACTTATTGTAATATGAGAAAAAAAAGATCTTGTTATTTGGATCTCACACTTTATTTCTGAGGTGGACCATGAGATTGCTATGTAAAATGAAAATACTGTAAAACGTGTAATTGAGATGTTCCTAAAATCTCTGAGATGTAAATAAACCTAACTCAACTCCTCCACCCCTCCCATGTATATATGCATTTGAATATAATCTCTTCCTTATGATTTCCCCAAATCTCCCTTCTCATTTCCATGTCAACCATATTAATTATGCTCTCTGCCAATTTCCAAGATCAAAAGAATCCACTTAAGCCAAAAATCTGCTATTTTTTTTTTTTTTGACAGAGTCTCACTCTCTCGGCTGGAATGCAGTGGTGGAATCTCTGCCCACTGCAACCTCTGTCTCAGGGGTTCAAGCAATTCTTCTGCCTCAGCCTCCCAAGTAGCTGGGACTACAGGTGTGCAACACCATGCCCAGCTAAATTTTGTATTTTTAGTAGAAATGGGGTTTCACTATGTTGGTCAGGATGGTCTCAATCTCTTAAACTTATGATCTGCCCACCTTGACCTCCCAAAGTGCTAGGATTACAGGGGCGAGCCACCACACCTGCCCATATCTGGTGATTTTAGAAGCTACACTAAAGATTTGGGGGTTCATAGCAGGGGAATATTATTTCTCGCCTCACAAAACTCTGCCATCTTGTCAGACCCGTACCTCCTGCTGTCATTTTCCAAAGCCTATCTTCTGAATATGTAACTTTCTTTGCCATGCACAGCCTCAGCGGAAATGCACCTAGTTTACTTAAGTCTCACCACTTCTCTCCTGGATCACTACAGTGCAACATTTGTTCCATCCCATCAAATCCACAATACCACAGTTTCACAAATGACAAAGTTTCACAACTTGACAAAGGTCAAGGGAGATGCTACGATTTTCCTAAGCATACAAATGCAAAAGCACAAACCACCAGAGTTGATAGCATGTTGGTAAAGGAAAAAAGCAACAAATAAATAAATACACACACACACACACACACACACACACACGATCACATACATCATTTATTCTTTTGTAGTAATGTAACATCAAGAAATTGTATGCCATACCCAAAGTGCCAGACTTTGTATGAGGTCAACTGGGACATAGGTGCTTGAAACGCAATCACATCATTTGTTCCTAGGTAACATTTCACCACAGATCACTGCATTCATCTGAGTCATTCATTCTATGATTAAGAATCTATGTAGCATAACCATATGTTATAATAAACCTTCAACCAACTTTTCAAAAAATGCTTTGTGATGCAACCTCATTAAAGAGCACTAAACGATTTGCAAAACATACAATTCATGTTTTCACAATATTTGGCACATAACAAGACTTAATTTGCTGTTACAAAAACAGAAATATTCTGTTTGTTTCTTTGGAGACAGGGTCTCACTCCATCACCCAGGTTGGAGTGCAGTGGCATGATTATGGCTCACTGCAGCCTTGACCTCTCGGGTTCAGCTGATTCTCCCACCTCAGCCTCCAAAGTAGCTGGGAGTACGGGTATGCACCACCATGCCTGGCTAATTTTTATTTTTTATTTTTTGTAGAGATGGGGTTTCATCATGTTGCCTAGGCTGGTCTTGAACTCCTAAACTCAAGCGATCTACCTGTCTTGGCCTTCCAAAGTGCAGGGATTGCAGGTGTGAGCCAATGCGCCTGGCCCAGAAACATTTTTATAATGTTGCTGATATTACTATTTGGCCTCATCATTCCTAATTACTACTGCGGCTAACCTGGATCATCAGTGACTCGTGCCCAACTAAGAGTGTTTTCATTACCTCATTTAATGCTTATAGCTCCCATGTCTCAAAGGTACTATTGTTTTCATTTTATAGATGAGCTAACTGAACTTTAGCAAAGTGCTATTACTTGCCCAAGATCTCCCAGCTAGGGAGTGGCAGGCCCAAGAATTGAATTCCTGACAGATCTATATTCTAAAGAGACACCCAATGGCACTGGTCTTATTTTTGATATATTAGGCTTTCAGCAGGCATGATGTATACTAATCCTTCTGGGGATAAAAGGGAAAGCTGTGAAGTAGAGGTTCAAACTTTTGAAAGTGATTTTGCTTCCACTGTCTGAGATAAGCCATCTGTAGAACAGAAAGATACACTTACTTTTACCCAGAAGAAAAGTATATTTTATTTCTAACTCCCTACTTCCTTCTAAGAGGGGTGTTACATGGTCAAAGGTGGTGAGGATGCAAATTGTAGATAAGATGGAAGAAAAAGGACTAACATTCATGAACCTTGGGAGATACAGTGTAGGGTGAAGATGATTGAGACTCGGGAAAGAGAGGCTTAGGGAGTATATAGCCAGGGGAAGAGATATTACCAAAAAAAGAGCGTGGTCAAGTGAAAGTGTTTATGAAGTATTTTGGGTGATGTGTGATATAATCTAACTTTCCCTTCCATCTCTACTATAAAATATTCAACTAAAAAAATCTAAAACTCACTAAGGTTGGAGTTGCTGAGGGAAGGGAGAGAGGTGGAGTGAAGAGGGTTGCCGAACCCTGCTTAGGTAATGCAGACACAAGATTAGAAGTAGGGATGGGAACAGAAACCACACCTATGGAGACATGGTCACATCTAAGTAACATGAAAATAAAAGAAGAAGCTACAGAACTGTCACCCAGTCTTCCAGCACTATGGCTGGATCAACCCTCAATAGGTGATGCGCTGTGCTGCCTCAGTCTGGAGAATCTCAGGCTAAGTTCAAGCTAACGGACCCTGGAAGAGTTTCAAGGAAGGAATCAGGACTCAGAAAGGACAAGCCCATGATCTCATAGAAAAGGGATGTGTTTTGTGCATTTCTATAACTTCCATACTTAAAGTATGTGACTAATTGCCTGGACTCATGAGCTTTTGGTGAACAAATTAATAAATGAATGAAATGAACACATGAGTTAATTGTTTAGTTTAAGCAAAAGTGGCCTACCTGTCCATTGGCTTCGGAATGGTTTATTGGACATGGACAGCAACCCAGGCTTCTCAGAACTGCAGCCAGTGTGCCTGCCTGCCTCACCTCTTTGGTTTTGGAAAACTTACCCTTCCTAACTCTCAAGAGTTTGGTTTTACATTCCCTGTACACAGATGGGGAGGCAGTACATAAACATGCTGATCAACTAAGCTAAGTACCTAAGATTCAGAAGGGGTTTATTGTCCCAGAGGCACGAACATGTAACTGAGAGCTTTTATCCCATCCTAGGCAGCTTTCCTAAGCATCAGATAACATCCCACACAATTTGTAGAGCTACTTGCTTAAGCGCCTTGTGAATCCCACAATACATGCCACTGGCTATAAGACTGTGGGCAGGTCACTTCTCTTCATTATCCTTCAGTTTTCTGAAGCAATGTCCCCCATTGTTCTAGTAGTCTATGGTCTAAGAAATTTTACTGGGTTCTTTCTGATGCATTAACTACAGAATCTAATCTGTGGTCTGAAGATTCCAGGCACAGATGTCACTTTTTAACCCATGAAATAACTGTTTTTATAAAATCGTTTCATACACTGATATTCAGAGGAACAAGTGTCTATTTGGAAAAGTCTATTGGTTGCCAACCATAAATATGAAAAACAAAGAAGATAACTTGCATTTACTAAGTACTTTCAGCCAAGTATTCTGCCAGGCAAGCTGTACATGTCATTTCATTTAATCTTTCCTAATAGCTCTGCAAGTCTGGCATGATTGTTTCCATTTTATAAATTGGAGAAACTGAGGCTGGCAGCAGGTGAGAAACTTGTCTGAAGTCATTATAGGTGAAAAGTAACAAAGTCACTTTCAAGTCAAGTTCACTTGGCACAAAGATGATGTTTTCGAAACTACTGCAAGGAAAAAGTATAAAAATAAAATTTTTCAGAATGTGATTAGTAATGTGATAAACAGCATCCTGTGAGTACACAGGCTATATCCCATTATTCTCCTTCCCTTACCCAGCTCTGCAAAAGAACAATCAGCCTCCTTTAGCTTGACCACAGAAATAGAAAAGGCCATGTTTCCTAATATTTGTGTTAGGAGCTGATGACAAATAATATGCAACTAAGAACACATAGATCTTACCTCACATGTCTCAATTTATCTTGTAATTCGGTTAAAATAAGAGATGGTTCAAAAATATTTCTAAAAATATCAATAAGCCCTGATCTTCTGACTAATAATCAAAAAACTTCGTAAGATGAGTTTAGGACCAAATAAATGCTTTCCTGCTACTTTCCAAGAATTTCAAGATTAAATCTTCTTGCAGGAGTACCTTCAGTTGTTCAAAAAAAAATTGGCTTGAAGAAAGGCAGTAAAGGAAGTTTTCAAAAATAAAAAACCCTGGCATGAGTACATGATTCTACAGTTTACAAAGTCTTGCCATGCTGATTATCTCTTTTTAATTTCTCCAAACTATCTACCTAAACAATCTGTTAAAAGTACAGGAATTATTGACCCCTGATATATTTAAATTCAGTAGACAATATTAATTGAGAGTCTGTTGTGTGCCAAGTTCTTTGTTAAGTGCTGTAGACATAGTAGTGAACTAAACACACACAGTCCCTGCTCCCACAGGGCTTCTAGTCTAGTCATTACAAAAACATTACACAAACATAGTTGTTACACAAATAAATATATGAATGAGAGCCAGCATATTATGATGCTCATCCAGTAGAAAAAGCTGGCAACCCCCAGTCTTCTGTCTTCAAGATTACTGATGTTACTTACATGGTCATTTAATTTATCAGAGTCTTGATTTTTCACATTTGTAAAATGGGTGATGTTGGTACCTACCATATCTGATCATGGTGAGGATTAAAGAAGATAGCACATGTAAACATTCAGCAAAAAGTAGGGGCTCAAGAAATGTTTGTTCTCTTCTCCTCCCCAACCTCTCCCTTTCCTTCCAAGGGTCAACTTTGATGAGAAGACTTCCCTGCCTACCCCATTCCTCACCTACTGAGATATCCTCTCTCTGAACTGCAATCGATTTTGATGTCTACTTCACTCCTTTAAGAATTAAAAAATTATTTATTTTTATTGTTTTCTTATTTTTCTTATTATAAAAGCAATACACCCTCACTGCAAAAAAAAAAAAATATGATACTATAGCATATTGTAGAAATATGGCAAAAAAAGGAAAAGAGAAAAATGAAGCAATTGCCATCAACTCAGAGATAACCACTCTGGGTGTTTGTATGTTATGTATTAATACAACCTAATATTTCTCTAAGCATATTTTCATTAAAAAAATTCATAACCATTTTCTAACATGCTTTTCTGTGACCTACTAGATCATAGACATCTTTCCATAGAAATAAATATGCTTTTGCATTATTCATGCTATTCCATTGTGTGGATGGTGGCTATCATTTTCTTAATCATTCTTAATACTTGCATGTTTAGGTTGTATACAATTAGTGTTGCACTGAATATTTATTCTCATAGCCATTTTTTGTTTACATATTCCGAATTTTTTCCTTAGTGTTCACTCACCTCTTTTGACATAAAGCACTATTATGATCATAAATCCATTAATTTGTAGTCCGTCTATGTTTTGTACTGCTTAAATTTTTCCTAGTGCCCAGAATGATTCCTCAAAAATTAAGATTTCTCAAGCTCATGTTGATGAACCTGCATATCCCATAGGCTTTCTCTTTGAAGAGCTAGAGCCATGCTGTCCCATGTGCTAGCCACTAGCCATGTGTGTGACTGTTTAATTTTTTAATTTTGAAATTAAATAAAACTGAAGATTTAGTTATTTGGCCACACCTGCCACATTTTGAATGCTCAGTGGCTACATGTTGGGGTGTGCCACATCGGACAGTGCAGCTGTAGAACATTTCCATCATCTCAGACAGCCCTGCTGGATAGTGCTGGTCCATGGGGATAGTGGTTATAAATTTGCTTTGAAAAAAAGATTAAAGCAGTCACTCCTGCTCCCCCATCCAATTCTCTTTAAGGCAGGACCACAATGACTCTAAAACATAGATCCGGCCCTCTGTAATTTCTGTCTATAACTTTTCTGTGGGATAAAACCCATGCTCTTCCTCTCACCTCTCCCATCAGCTGAACCTCCTCGTCTCCCTCTTCTCCTCCTCCTCCACCACATTGAACAACTCCCCTCACACTTCTGTGCTTAAGCAAACCATGCCATCTGCCCGGAAGACCCTTCCTGTCTGCGTGTGATAGGCTAAATTCCATTCATCCTTTAAGTCTTGGCTTAAGCAAATGCTTCCTCTGGCAAGTCTCTCTGGACACCTCCAGGCTGTGTTAAGTTTCCTGCCACTGCAGTCCACAGCGATGAAGACATATTTACATTACGCTAAAGAAGCTTAGTCCTTAGGCCCTTTCCAGGATTCTGGCAGAAGCTCTAACTGTGCATTCACATGCTTGCATATTTTTTGTAAAATTGATAAAAATAAGATATTTTAACTGGAATCCTTTAGGAAACTCTTCTCTCTCATTATATTTCCCTTCATGTCAGTGGCATTACTATGCTGCATTTACAGAATAGCTTTGGGTAAGGTGAGTAAATAATGTGTCACTTTATCTGCAAATGGAGAGAGATTTCAAGTCAATTAAATAAGTAAGAAATGACAGAGTCCTGATGATAATATATATATATATATATATATATATATATATATATATATAAAGTTACCTTTGCCATCTTTAAATTTAGATATTAAATAATGCTAGTAAGTTCAGATAAAAAATCGGATATGAAATAAAAGCAATTTGTAAAAGTGATAAGAGTCTGTAAAAATTATTCTGATCTCAAGAAGTAAATTGCCAGAAAAAAAAATCACACCATACCTAAGGTAGTCAATTCACTAAGAAAACATTTTTAATACAGTAATCAATAGACTCTCAGATAGTCTGGTAGTCCAATTAACAAAGAGGAGTGAATCCTATAAACACATTGGAAAAATATTTAAGTTTCCTCCTGGTTTAACAGACATTGACAAAGACAAATTTGTTAATAAGTGTCATCAATGAAAAGAGTGTTGTAGGCAAAATAGTGGCTCCTCCAAAAAGATGCTTATTTCATAATGCCCAAAACCTGTGAATATGTTCTCTTACATGACCAAAAGGCCCTTGCAGATATTATTAAGGTTACAGCCTTAAAATGGGGAGATTATCCTGGATTATCTGGGTGGCCCTAATCTAATCACACGAGTCTTAAGAATGAAAACAGAGACAGAAGACTGGGTCATAAAAAGATGCAACCACGGGACATTGTGGGCTTTAAAGACAGAGGTATGAGGTCTCTAGACAAAGAATGTGGGTGGCCCCTAGAAGCTGGGAAAGGCAAGGAAATGGACTCTCCTCTAGAGTTTCCAGAAAGGAATGCAGCCCTGCTAGAACACTGATTTCCCTCCAGTAATGTCTGTGTTGGACTTTTGACCAACGGGACTGAAAGGTAATAAATGTGTCTGGTTCTAAGTCACTACATTTATAGTAATTTCCTAAAGCAACAGTAGAAAGCTATTAAAAAGAGAGTTTAGAATTTGTCAGTACATAGAAGTGCCCTGAAACCTGATTGCTCATGTAAAAAGAAAACTTGAAAAGTTTTTCAAAATTTGTTAACAATTCTAAAAATGTACAAGGCTTATTAATGGGCTCCGAGGCCGAAACTTTTCTAAGCTAGTAGTGATTTAAAATAAAAATACCTTGTGCAGTGATTTAGAGAAAAGACTGAATTACCTTTCCATTCTCTCTAAATAAAATATTACAAAACCATTACATATGAAAACAATCAGAGAATACATTGTCAAAATTTTTAAAAATATAAATGTGGGTCAGGCATTTAACTGATAAAAATATGGTTTGATATGGTTTGGCTATGTCCCCACCCAAATCTCAACTTGATCTGTAGCTCCCAGAATTCCCATATTGTTAAGGGACCATGAGGAAGGTAAATTGAATTATGGGGGCCAGTCTTTCCCGTGCTATTCTTGTGATAGTAAATAAGTCTCACAAGATCTGATGGGTTCATCAGGGCTTTCCACTTTTGCTTCTTCCTCATTTTCTCTTGCTACCACCATGTAAGAGGTGCCTTTCACCTCCTGCCATAATTCTGAGGTCTCCCCAGCCATATGGAATTTTAAGTCCAATTAAACCTCTTTTTCTTCCCAGTAATTGGTATGTCTTTATCAGCAGCATGAAAATGGACTAATACACAGTTCCTGTCTTCATTTGGGAGATTTTAGGGATATCCCTGTATATTAGGTTGAGTTTCCCCAGAAGCAAATCCTGAGAGAGGGAGAATACAAACTGTGAGACAGGACACCAGCACCAAGACTGGCTCCACAGTCAAACAACGTATGCAGTTGCCTGGGGCTTGTGCTTAAAGGGATTTTGCACTTAGTTTAATGCTCTGCTACTACCGTTTTAAAATTCTTAATAATTTTTCAACAAGGGGCCTCACCATTTTAATTTGCACTGGATCCTGAAAATTGTGTAGCTAGTCCTGACCCACGAAGTACTACCAGAAGGGTGAGAAAATGAGAGGGAGAAGGGAAGGTAACTTATAGGGTGTGTTCTTGAGCAAGTTGTTGCTGTGGTATCTGGAGCCCAACCATGGTGGGAGCTCTAGGAGTTTGCATGGGAAATGTTTGACATGTCCCATGCAACAGGTGTTTATCCTCCAACAAAATATTCATCCTTCACCACCTAGGAGTGGCTGGCTCCCAGAGGCATTAACTTTTGCACACTTTCATTCCACTACCTTCAAACATTGGGAGGAGAGACGGTAATTATAAAGACCAATTACAAAGACGGTAATTATAAAGACCACAGATGGATAAATCTACAACGAAGGGAAGAAAACAGCCAAAAAAGGCTGAGAATGCCCAAGATCAGAACGCCTCTCCCTCAGCAGGGGATCCCAGTTCCTCATCAGCAACAAAACAAGGCTTGATGGAGAACGAGTGTGTTCCAATTACAGAAGCAGGCTTCAAAACATGGATAATAAGAAACTCCTGTGAATTAAAAGAACTTATGCTAACACAATCTAAAGAAACTAAGAACCTTGAAAAAAGGTTTGACGAAATGTCAACAAGAATACAAAATTTAGAGAGGAAAATAAGTGAATTGATGGAACTGAAAAACACAATACGAGAACTACGTGAAGTATGCACAAGTTTTAACAGCCGAATTGATCAAGCAGAAGAAAGGATATCAGAGGTCGAAGACCAACTCAATGAAATAAAACAAGAAGACAAGATTAGAGAAAAAAGGATAAAAAGGAATGAGTAAAGTCTCCAAGAAATATGGGACTATGTGAAAAGACCTAATCTATGCTTGATAGGTGTACCTGAATGTGACGAAGAGAATGAATCCAAGCTGGAAAATACGCTTCAGGATATTATTCAGGAAAATTTTCCCAACGTAGTAAGGCAGGATAATATTCAACTCCAGGTAATACAGAGAACACCACGAAGATATTCCTCAAGAAGAGCAACTCCAAGGCACATAATCGTCAGATTCACCAGGGTTGAAATGAAGGAGAAAATACTAAGGGCAGCCAGAGAGAAAGGTCAGGTTACCCACAAAGGGAAGCCTATCAGACTCACAGCAGATCTCTCAGCAGAAACCCTACAAGCCAGAAGAGAGTGGGGACCGATATTCAACATCCTTAAAGAAAAGAACTTTCAACCAAGAATTTTACATCCAGCCAAACTAAGCTTCATAAGTGAAGGAAAAATAAAGTTTTTTGTGAACAAGCAAGCACTCAGAGAATTCAACACCACCAGGCCTGCTTTACAAGAGCTTCTGAAAGAACCACTACACATAGAAAGGAACAAACAGTATCAGCCTTTCTAAAAAATACCAAAAAGTAAAGAACATCAATATAATGAAGAATTTACATCAACTAATGGGCAAAATAGCCAGCTAATATTAAATGGCAGTATTAAACTCACATATATCATTATTAATTCTAAATTGAAATTGACTAAATTCCCCAATTCAAAGACAGACAGGCAATTTGGACAAAAAACCAAAACTGTATGCTGCATCCAGACCCATCTCACATTCAAGGATACACAAAGACTCAAAACAAAGGATGGAGAGAGACTTACCAACCAACCAGAGAGCAAAAATAAATAAATAAAAAGCAGAAGTTACAATTTTTGCCTCTGATAAAATAGTATTTAAAGCAACAAAGATCAAAAGAAGCAAAGAAGGACATTATATAACGATAAAAGAATTAATGCAACAACAAGAAGAGTTAAAGGTCCTAAATATACACGCACCCAATACAGGAATACCCAGACATACAAGACTTATAAAGAGACTTAGACTCCCACACAATAATAGTGGGAGACTTCAACATTAATATTAGACAGATCAATGAGACAGAAAATTAACAACGATATCCAGGACTTGAACTCAGATCTGGAACAAGTAAACGTAATTAACATTTATAGAACTCTCCACTTTACACAAAATATACACTCTTATCAGTACTACATCATATCAACTTAGAAGTTTAAACGAAATGTTGGTTGGCTCCTTGTTTGTTATTCTCTTCCCTCATTTTCTTTCATGTCTCCATTATTAAGGACAATTATAGGCATACCCATATTTAGACTGCATTCTAGCCCGGGCAGCAAAGCAATACCCCCATTCTCTCTCCCTCTTCCTCTTTCTCTTTCTTCCTCTTCTTTACTCTTTAAAAAAAAAAAAAAAAAAAAAAAAGAGATGCTCCACCCAGCCCTCTGCCTTCACCTATGCTGTTCCATTTGGCCTTTGTCACCCTTCCCTTCTCACATCAGCCAGTTTACCTCCCATTCATCCGCCATATTTCAGCTCAGTGCTACCACCTCAGGGAAACCTTCCCTGGTCCCCAGGGACAAGATACTGTTTGTCTTCACCTGGAACATCAGAAGTGCTCAATAGCTAATGAATGAATGAATGAACACAGGGGCCTATGCATGATAGCCTTGTCCTTGCAGGGCTTTCACATGCAACTCTAAAAAAAAAAAAAAAAACATTGGGAGGAGAGGTACAAGAGCTTGTAGCAGGAACCTGAGGCATTTACTGGAAAACCGAGTGTCAAGAAAATGTGGCTAGGTCCCCACATTGACTGCTTCAGTTGACTTTTTATAATTTTTCATTTGTTGTAATATCTATTCTTATACTAAATAAATATTCAATTTTATGAATAATTTTTTATTTCTAATTGCTTTTTTTCTTTAAAAATACCCAAATACGTATATAAGTTTCAGGCCCCATAAAACTGAATCCTTCATGATAACAATTATCAACCCTATACCTTCATGACAACAATTATCAACCCAATTAGAATTTCCTTTGTCATCAACTTCACTGGGCCAAAAATATTCCTCTAGAGGTCCTTAGCTCTGAGGAGATCGTATTTCCAGCCATCACCTCCCCTACTTACAATTCAATATGAAATAACATTAGTCAAAATCAGTACCTTCAAAGCCTCTAGTAGGACCTCAGGGTATGAATTTGGAAGTTGTACACTGCACAGTTCTAGGGCCCACTATTTATATCTTAGTTTCCTTGAAGAGTACATTCTGGAATTGTACAGTACACAATATGCATGATAGCCCTGCAGACTTCTGATACCTAATGTGGCCACAAAGTCCACTTTATTTTCTGACATTAAATACTCATCCATTTTATTTCTGTTCCAAATATCTCCATCTCTCCCTGCATTGAGTTCTCATTATTTTTGCACTTCCATTGATAGAGTGCTTGCTATACTACGAGATTTAATTAGTGATTTTCCCAGCTAGACTGAACTTCTGGAAAATATGGGATTTTCTGCTATTAATCTTTACAGCCATAACACTATAGTGTCTAGTTTAGTTGCCTATGTTATCTTACTCATAGTTGCACTATGCCTGAATCATAGTAAGTATTCAACAAATATTAATATCAAACAAATATTAGTTGACAGCATACAATAATGAGTGAATGAATGAACAAATGAATCTTCACATTCTATGTGCATCATTTTACCCTGTTTTCCTACCTACCACTTCTGATCATGTTTATTTAGTTCTGTATTTAGTCTGTCCCCAAAATTCATTCCCATGAGGGTAGGGAAACTTAATGTTTTGTTTATTTATGTAATCTTATAACTGTTTGATGCCTGACACATTAGAAGGTGCTTGAAAAAAAGTTTATTTTAAATCAATAAATGAGGAAACAGACTATTCAGTAAACTACAATTATTCCCATTTTATGGACAAGGAATGAGGTTCTCAAGGTTCTCGGAGTTAAGCAGCTGGTAACTGTCAGCACCCTTATTCAATCGCAAGTTTTGCTTTGACCCCAAAATGAATCCTTTTTTTATTACTCCATCCTACCTCACGATACAGTAAGAGTCCTCTAAATGGTACTCTCTTATTTCAGACTAAATTGATCATTCTTAATTTGTACATATATGGTGGCTGAGGCCCACAAATCTGAGAGCGCTAGCTAATAAGCTACATGCTATTAAATCACATACTTAGGGATTCATCGATTGGGTTTAGGCTCATCACAAGTCATCTGTACATTTCTATCAAGCCAGTTCCCAGCATTTTCTCCCCTGGAAAATGGGAGTAATAATATCATTGTCCTTACAGGCCAGTCGTGACAATTAATAAGTGAATTCGGTCAGGCACTGAAAACAGCATAAGCCCTCAGAGTTAGCTAATATTGCATGTATGTATTTAATAAAATAATCTGCAACCCTGTGGAATCCAAATATAAAAAAGGAAATTATTGTTTCTAGGAAAACTAAGTTGAATTCTTTGAAAATTTTTGATAAAGGCAAGTTGATTGTTTGAATTCTTTGCTAAATTAATTGTTGGCAAAACAACCATAAAATATTAGAGAAAAAAATTATGAATAGAAGTCTAAAGTCAAATCACTTCAAAAGTATGCTTAATCTCCTGATCCACTTAAAGGAAACTAGAACCAGAAACACGGATGATGTATTATGGGTGGTTTGTTTGTTTTTGCAAAAAGACTAAAGACAATCAGCAGTCTTGGCCTTGTATCAGAATATGGGTGAGTAAATATGCAGACATAAGTTTTAAGTTAAAAAATTTAAGTATACATGTGTACCTCTGTTAAATGATTATTTCTTTTTTAAAAAAATAACTCTTTTTGATTAACTGATCAAATACAGATCCTGTTCATGATAAAGACGGGACTTCTAATATGGATGCTCAAACAATCGAGTGAGTGAATAAATGAATGAATGGTTATGCATAAATGAATGATAAAATGAATGTCTAAATAAAAGTTGGTCAGTTCTCTTAACAAATGGCCTACTTTATATGCCACACTGCTAATCAAGGATAGAAATTTCTGCTCTTTTGTTACTGGTCTGATGGCTTGTTGGAGCTTACAAATAAACAAGTATGGGGACAGCTTCTTTCGGTTTTCTCTTTCTTTTCAAGTTCCTAAAGCTCTTCTCTTCTCTGCCATCATTTTCCCTTTCTTCACCTGCTTCTGTAGATGAAAGAAATTTAGTGAAATAAAAAGCTCAATGAGGTGAAAATACATCTCATAAAAACCCCCATTAAAGAGTTTACTGAAGAGGCTTACACTCGCCTCACTTAGATGGCCATATTTTATTCCTCCCAAGGAAATCGGACACCCTTAATGCAAAAAGAATGTAATGAGAATCAAAGAGCAAGAGGCAGGATCGTGTCACAATCCTTTATTTTCGAAAGAGTGTTCAGGGGAAGGGATTGGGAAGAAATTTATAACCAGCTATTCTAAAGCCTAGTGAAGGCCAAAGTTAAATCATTTTAACTTCTGCCTGACTTCCTCCACCTCAGCTTGATGAACAAAGCAAGATTCTCTGTTGAAGGGGAAACCTGTGTAGGACTGAAAATGAAAGAACTGAGGAATAAACAATGCATTTAGAATATAGCTTTACAAATAATAAGTATGCTCCATTAATGTATTTTGTCTTAAATGGATGAAGCAATGTAGAGAAGGAGAAAGAGCATGAGACCGGGGATTAAACAGAACTGTGTCCAAATCACGGCTAAGCCATTTAGTGTTCTAGTGTTCCTCGGCAGGTTATTCAGTCTCTTTGAGACTCAGTTTTCTCATCTGTTAAATGAAGATAATAATATCTGTTTGGAAAGGTCAAAATGAGGACAGGATTATATAAAATATTGACTATAAATTGCATAGTATGATGCCAGTCTCAAAGTAGGTCCTGTTTCTTGGGAAGTCAGCATTCCTTGATTTTTTTCTATAATTTTAATTTTAGATTCAAGGGTACATGTACAGGTTTGTTGCCTGGATATATTGCATGATGCTGAGATTTGGGGTATAATTGATCGCATCACCTAGGTAGCATAGTACCCAACAGTTTTTCAACCTATCCCTCACTTCTTCCCTCCCGTTTCTGGTAGTCCCCAGTGTCTGTTGTTACCAACTTTATGTCCATGAGTACCCAGTGCTTAGTTCCTGCTTTTATGTGAGGACATATGATAGTTGGTTTTCTGTTCTTGCATTAATTTGCTTAGGATTATGGCCTTCAACTACATCCATGTTGCTGAAAAGGACCATGGCTGCATAGTATTCCATGGTATATATGTATCATATCTTCTTAATCCAATCTACCATTGATGGGCACCTAGGTTGATTCCAGGTCTTTGCTATTGTGAACAGTGCTGCAATGAATATACGAGTGCATGTGTCTATTTGGTAGAACAACTTATTTTCTTTCAGGTATATATCCAGTAATGGGATTTCTGGGTCAAATGGTAGTTCTGTTTTAACTTATTTGAGACATCTCCAAACCGCTTTCCACAGTGGCTGAATTAGTTTACATTCCCACCAACGGTGTACACATGTTCCCTTTTCTCAGCAGCCTCCCCAGCAACTGGGTTTACTTGTTTTGTTTTTGTTTTTTGTTCTTTTGGACTTACATACTCTAAATATTAGACCTTTGTCAGATGTTAAGTTTGTAAATATTTTCTCCTATTCTGCAGATTACCTATTTACTCTGTTGATAGTTTCTTTTGCTATAAAGAAGCTCTTTAGATTAATTAGGTTCCACTTGTCAATTTTTGTTTTTGTTGCAATGGCTTTTGAGGATAATGAGATGCCCTCAACTTTATTCTTTTTCCTTAGGGTTGCTTTGACTACCTGGGCTCTTTTTTGGTTCATATGAATTTTATAATAGTTTCTTCTAATTCTGTGAAAAATGACATTGGTAGTTTGATAGAAATAGTGTTGAATCTGTAGATTATTTTGGGCAGTATAGCCATTTCAATGACAGTGAGTCTAACAATGTTTTTTCATTCGTGCCACCTATGATTTCTTTCATCAGTGTTATGTAGTTCTTATCATAAAGACCTTTCATTTACTTGGCTAGATGTATTTCTAATTTTTTGCAGCTATTTTAAATGAGACTGCATTTTTTATTTGGCTGTCACCTTGAATGTAATTGATGTATAGAAATTCTACTGATTTTTGTACTTTAATTTTGTATCCTGAAACTTTTACATAGTTGTTTATTGGTTCCAGGAGGCTTTTGGCAGATCCTTTAGGTTTTTTTTTCTAGGTATAGTATTATACCATCAGTAAAGAGAGAGAGATCAAATTCTTTTCCTATTTGGATGTCTTTCATTTCTTTTTCTTGCCTGATTGCTCTGGTTAGGACTTCCACATTCCTTGATTAAAAGTAAGATTTTAATTTCATGCTGGATCCAAAATCTTACCCATATTGATAACTTTAGGAGTATTAAGGAGTATTGGTAATTTTAAGTAGGCAAGTCTTTGCCCTTCAAAAATGCGTTTAATCTGTTCTTTATATGGGTATATGTGATTTGTGCTAAAATTTGTTTATTAATGCCCACAACAACATTATGAAGAATCTGAGGTTTAGGGTGGTTAATTAACCTGCCTAAGGCCACAGCCAATAAGAGACAGAATCAAAAATTGAACGCATATATGTTGCACTTCCCTATACTTTTCTGGATTCCCCAATATCGTATTATGTATCAAAAAGACTGTATTTGCAAATAGAAGCAAAAGAACACAGCCTTTCTTTTTTCTTTTTTGAGACAGAGTCTCACTCTGCTGCCCAGGCTAGAGGGTTGTGATGCGATCGCAGGTCACTGTAACTTCCACCTCCCAGGTTTGAGCAATTCTCCTGCCTCAGCCTCCCAAGTAGCTGAGATTACAGACACATGCCACCACACTCAGTTAATTTTTGTATTTTTAGTAGAGATGGGGTTTCACCATGTTGGCCTGGCTGAGCTCAAACTCCTGACCTCAGGTGATCTACCCACCTTGGCATCCCAAAGTGCTGGGATTACAGGTGTGAGCTACCACAGCAGGTTAGCTGAGTTTTCCCCTATGTCACCTCTTATCCTCCTGGACTTTCTGCTGCATTTGGCCTTTCCTTCAGAATAAGCTGGACTTCTTTTCATGGTAGCTGTATTCCAATAGAGTAAGAGCTAGACAGCATATTGACATGTAAGGAAGAGCACCCAAGACAGAAGCCACAGTCTTTTTATAACCCAATATTGAAGGTGAGATCCCATCACTTTTGCAGTTCTGAATTCATTGCAAGTGAGTCAGTAAATCCATCCTACACTCCAGAGGAGGATATTACATAAGATGATAATATCATGAGGTGAAGATCACTGGGCACCTTCCCCAAAGCTGTCTACCACAAACATGTGATTACAAATCAACAAAACCAGATATAAAATTTAACAAAAAATAAGAAAAGAAAGATGCAAGTGCTTTAGAGGAGAATAAATTGGTATTGTTAATACACATGAAACAATACCTAACCTCACTCATGCTTAAAGAAATGCACATTAAAACATTAAGATGCCGGTTTTCCCTTACCATATCAGCAAATATTAAAAAGTCTGATAATATCCAGTATTGATGAGAATGTGAGGAAACAGCTGTTTGCTGTAGAGGCTATTTACTGTCAGAAAACAATTTGGCAATATCTCTCAAAAATAATAATGTACATACCATTTAACCAAGAAATACTGCTTCCTGAAACATACTATACAGATACGTTTGCAAATAAATACACCTAATAATATTCGCTGACACAAATTTTAATAGACAATTACTGAAAACAAAAGCAGCTTGGTGGAATACATTACAGAAAGCTATGCAGCTGTTTAGAAGAGAGAGGCAGATTTTTACAGGCTGATAATAAAGAGTTCTTTGTTACTTTATTAAATGAAGCAAAAAGGACAGAGGAGAATTTATAATACGATTGATTTTGAAAAGAAAAAACATATGGACATTTATATATACAAAGAGCTTTCTGAAGGATATGTAAGAAAAATGTAACAGCACTTCATTCTGGAGAAAAGAATGATCGTTTTTTTCATGAGTTAATTTTTTAACAGGATGAATTTATAATTTAAAATACTAATTGGAAAAACAGAAGTTTTAACTATAGTCCATATAGTAAAAAAAAAAAAAAAAAAAACAGCAGGCTGACAATGAACCTGATTTGACCGAGAAGCATCAGGTGAGGCTGAGGAAAAGGGAAAGAAAGGAAAAGAATACTGATTTACTCATCGCCCACTAAGCTACGGGCACTTTTATTTATGTCACCTCACACCACCTACAGTATACTCTAACCACATAGAAGGACACATTGGCCTCTGACCACCTTGCAAAATTCCCTTCCCTGCAAAGGTTGAATCCTGGACCTGAACTATCCTTCCTCACTATTTCATATGCTGAAGTCAAAGAACGGTATAAATGTCTACCTGGAGATTACAACTTCGAGTTTATCCTCTTTTAGAAAAAATTGGATTTCTAGTTTTTAATTAAAAAAAAAACTCTCTGAATTCCAAACCAGCCTAGGTGAACCCCTGCTTAAACATCTGCTTCCAAAGGACACTCTGAGAGCCTTGGCTCTCCATGCATAGGGAACAGGACTCATGAGTTCAGCTGACCTCAGTCTCTCAGGCCTATGGTCTTGCTTACAGGTATGCAGGTCCTTGCCTGGTTGACAGTGATGGGCACATAGCGTGCCTTCAGTAAATGCTTGTTGTAAGACAATGGGGCTGAGTTGGTTTGAAAATTACCACCTCTGCATGGATTCTATCCAAACCGACAACATCAGCCAACATAGAAACACAGGAGGAGCAACAATGGGAACAGGATCATCATTTCCAAGAATCTCCTTGGAAGGAGCCACTAGTTTCTTCCTCTGCAATCCTCATCAGCCCTCATCCCAATTCTTTGCTATGGACAAGTGTAGGGTGGTGTGAACAGATTTATGATACATCGCCTGGTTCTTTCATCTTCTTTTTACTAAGGTGAATGCCTTCCTTGAGTCCTTTCCATAATGAAAACTCAGGAGCTACTTCTGCTTCCTGAAATATATAGATATGTTTGCAAATAAACATACATCCATTTTGTACATGTTGAATTTGAGGTGCCTATTGGACAGGCCAAGAAAGGGTAGGAAAATGATAATTACTCCAGGCACGGGCCAAGGGGACAGCATGAACCACAGCCATGAGGGTGAGAGGACCCCAGAGAAATGACTGGGAGCAGGGTCTGGACATGAAGCAGGGCCAGCCACCCTGACCTCCATCTGTAACAGCAAGAACAGCAGCAAGAACCTCCCTGGTGCAGCAGCCACGAGAAGGCAGCCAGCCTGCAGCGGAAGGTGCCCCTCCCACCATCCCCACCACAGGACAAAGGGCCATTTTGAATTGGGGCCTCACTATTTTAACACCAAAGGTTTTCATTTGGCAGTCACTGTTCATACAACACACATTCTCCTTCCTCTGACATAAATTCTTTCTTTAAGAAGAAAAAGAAGAAAGGCCCCATCATCACAGCCTGTGGTGCCAGACAATGGCGGGAGCGTGGCTGCCAGCACCCATGAAGGGGCCAGTGTGCTCGCGGCAGCCGCCTTATCTCCTATCTCCTGCCCGTGCCACAGCTCTTGCTTTTCCTGGGTGTTTTGACCACTTCTCTCCTTCAGCTGCTTTGACAGAATTTGCCGGCTGCCGGCTGATGCAAAACAACCCCCTTCTTGTGCCTGGGCTGCTCTGTCTTCACTCCAGGCTGCAGGGGAGAGAACGTGTCTTTGTGGCTCCCCTTCAATAGCTCTCTGAGTCCAACCCCTTCGTGGGCTCTGGCAGGCCGAGCCGAAGACCCCGTGAATAGATGGTGTTGTTTGCTTCTCTTTGCAAAGCCGGCCTCTGGGCATCCAGAAATACATCCACAGCCCAGGCTTGGTAGTTTGGGGACAGATTCATGGGCAAGCTGGCAGATGCCCCAGCCTGTGAAGAATGATGATCACTCATGTGTGCAGCTCATTCAGGTCTATTTGCAAAATGCTTTCAGGCTGCTGATGATTCAATCAACATTTACAGTGGACCTACTATGTGCCCAGTACAGCCTTTACCATTTATTATGTCCTCAAGCCCTAAGATTACCCCCTACCTTGGGTATTGTTCTAGTTTCTTCATTTTACCATGGAGGAAACCGAGTCTCCAAATGGTCAAGTGATTTGCACATGGCCACACAGTTAAAAAGTTACGGAAATCCATTCAGGGGCACTGATAGCTTCAGAGGTGTTCTGAATCCCCTAAAAGATATGGTATTCCCTTCTAAGGCACAGAGAAGAAATATAACTTTCACAGACCTAAATGCCAAGTACCACACCCCATCATTTAGGAGAAAGGGGGGAAATAACCAACTCCCCTTTCTCTTTCTTCATATCCTTCCTTCCCACACTCAACATTGAAAAGCCCTTCCAAATAGAAGTGGAGTTTGTTGTAAGACTGACAGGTCAAGGTGACACAACCCTGGTCCTCTATACTATACCATTCTGAGCCTAAGCATCTCCAAAGTGTTCAACTTGGCCTTCACTGGACCATGTCAGGTGGCCGAGGAAACTCCCCAGGCTCAAGCAGCAAGGCTCAAGGCGAGAACACGGTGGTACTGGGAGCCACATGACCACAGTAAGCCATTTAGCTGTGCCTCAGCTTTTCTCTATCAAAATAGGATGCCGAAAATACCACTCAGGGTGTTGGAAGGATTAAATGAAAGAAAAAATGGCTGTCAGGAGACAAAACATCACATAATGGTTACACCACAGCAGCAAAAGCCACAGTACATAAATGCTTGTAGCAGAAGCAAGAGCCGTGTAGTAGCTGCAATCTCACCAACAGCCCTGGCAGCTGGAAGTAGTCTTGCTCTGTTCTGTTAACCATACAGCAGACATTTCAGGTGTGTTTACTAGGAACAATGCCTTCAGCCAAAGGCCCTCACACCTTCTTTGCCTGCAAAAGTTTTGGTGGTGACAGCAGAGCAGCAAAAGGTGGCCTTGTTGATGGCTACCAGCTAGTGTAGAATATGCAGTCTGGTTGCCAACAAGGTAAACTGATATAATAGATGTGTTTCATTTGGCACAGAGTTTTGTTTTGTTTTGTTTTTTAAGTGAGTCAGGATTTTTAAATTGGAAGGCTGACAATACTGACCCTGTACTTCCACAAGACAGTGATCAGCTAGAGGTGAATAGAGGTGTCTTTATATACAGTAGGCATGCTCCATTTCACCACAGGCCCCACCACTCCCTACTGCCTCATCAACACTGCAGGTCAGTGTCCCTTCCATTCATTACTGTAATTATATTGTCGTTGTCTTTATAGTAAATAGTTTGTCCAAGGGTATTAGTTAGGGGAACACTAGCTGCTGTAAAAACAAATCCTCCTGTATCTCCAAAGCTTAATGCAATAAATGTTTATATGATAGTCTTGCAGCAGTTGATGGTAGTGGCTTTCCTCTGCATGAAGACTGAGGGACCCAGGCTCCTTCCATCTTGCAGTTGTGTGATTTCCTTGGGATTCAATACTTGGCCTTCAGCCAGAGAATGGGAAAAGGGAGAGTAGAAAAACCCCCATCTATTAATATCCCTGGGCCAGAGGGGACTGTATTCCTCCATTTTCATGCTGCTGATAAAGACATACCCAAGACTGGGCAATTGACATAGAAAAGAGGTTTATTGGACTTACAGTTCCGTGTGGCTGGGGAAGCTTCACAATAATGACAGAAGGCAAGGAGGAACAAGTTACATCTTACGTGGATGGCAGCAGGCAAAGAGAGGGGTTGTGTAGAGCAACTCCCACTTTCAAAATCATCAGATCTCATGAGACCCATTCACCATCATGAGAACGGCACTGGTCCTTATGATTCAGTCATCTCCCACCAGGTCCCTCCCACAACATGTGGGAATTATGGGTGCTACAAGGCGGGATTTGTGTGGGGACACAGAGTCAAACCATATCAGGGAAATACATCATTTTCTTTCACATTTCATTGGTAGGAACCAGTCACATGGCCACACTAGATGCAAGGTGGACAAAGAAATACAAATTCTAAGTAGATAGCCACCTTTGACAGTAACTCCAGTGTAGGAAAGAGAGAACACTTATTTTTTGTTGCTATATACCTCTGAAAAATTACAGCTCCATAAAAAGCTGGGGAAAATAGATCATAGACTAAGAGCTATATGATTTTTCATACACTTACTTATTTTACTCATTTATATTCTATTCCTTGTGTGTACCTTAATTTTCAGTGTCTGCACTGCAAGCCCAGCACAGAACAGGTTCTGATTCTATAGCTCGGAGGTCGAGCCTGAGGCTCTGCATTGATAACAAGTTCCCAAGTGATGCCAATAATGCTAGTCTGTGGTCCATACTTTCAGGAGCAAAACCCTAGAATTCTAGCATTCCTAGACTACCTGCCTCTTCTCCCAAACTTTAACCTCTCCTAACTGTGCTCCTGTAGCCCTCTACTACCCTGTCACACCCCAATGAAACTATTTTATTAATCAGAGGTTATGTCTATTAGTCTGTCTTCCCCAGTAGATTGTGAGCTCCTCGAGGGCAAAAACTATTATTCATGGTTGATATATGTTTGCCGAAAGAATGCATGAACATTTGCTAAGAATCCAGCTATATTCTAGGCATATGATGTTGTATAATCCGGGATACATCCCAGGATACAATGAACAGCCTCTGAACTGTTTTCATATTCCCATCAGGGTGAAATATGAGCTCAGAGCTACAGATGTGCCCAAAACATGCTGGCCCCAAAAGACATTAAATCTAATTGGGGCAGTGAGGCTTAAGATGGGTTTTAGGCCAGATAAAATCTGGGATGCAGGGGACATCCAAGTACCGCTTGCCTGTGACTCACTCAGAGAATCTGGAGAAGGGAAGGCAAGGAACTACATGCTCTTCTATATGCAGAATCTGCCATAGGTTTTCACTGGTGCCAACCAGGCTCTACCTGTGTTACGGGCTGAATTGTGTCTCTCCAAAATTCAAATGTTGAAGCCCTTCCTATCCTCAATAACCCAGAATGTGACTTCATTTGGAGATAGATTCATTAAAGAGATAATTGCATTAAAATGGGGTCATTAGGGTGAGCCTTAATCCAGCATTATTAGTGTCATTATAGGAAGAGGAGGTCAGGTGTGGTGGCTCACACCTGTAATCCCAGCACTTTGGGAAGCTGATGCAGAAGGATAGCTTGAGCTGGGAGTTTGAGACCAGCCTGGGCAGCACAGCAAGACCTCATCTCTACAAATTATTTAGAAATTAGCCAGGCATGGTGGTGCATGCCTGTGGTCCCAGCTATTTGGGAGACTGAGGCAGGAGGATCACTTGGGCCTGGGAGGTTGAGGCTGCAGTGAGCTATGATCATGCTAGTGTACTCCAGCCTGGGTGACAGAGTGAAATCTCATCTCAAAAAAAAAAAAAAAAGAGGAGATTAGAACACAGATATACAGGGGGGAAGGCCATGTGAAGACACAGGAAGAGACAGCCATCTACAAGCCAAGGAGAGACTTAGAAGAAACCAACCCTGCCAACATGTCAGTATTAGCCTTCAAGCCTACGGAACTATGAGAAAAAAAAGAAAATTCTGTTGTTCAAGCCACTCATTCTGCAGTACCTTTGCTCAGGCAGTCCAAGCAAACTAATACAACTTGTCTATTAACTTACTTGCCACACAGCGTGCTTGCCTTTCAAGGAAGACAAAGCAGAAGAGAGACGAGGGGGGCAGCTATTTGCTAAGTGCCTGGGGTGTGATTGTATTAGGCAACTCACCTTATCTAATTCCCAATACAATCATGTAAGAAATTAGCCTTATTATTCCCATTTTGTGTATAAAGGACAGTGATGTCCACAGAGATATACTTTCCCTATATCACAAAGATAGGAGTTGAGGAAGCAATGTTTGTAACCTGGATCAGTTTACCATAAATCCCTAACCTCCCAAGGTACCCCTTGTTCTTCTCTCAAAGTCAGCCAGTGGGCCTACTAAGAAAGTCAAAAAGTAGACTGGGAGAAGGCGCCACAAAAAATATTTTCAAACACCGTGCATGTGAGCAGAATCATAATCACTGAAACAAATGTGATGCTATCCCTGAACAAAGAGAATGCAAGAAAATGCAGTGAAAATGGGGCTCCAGCCTCGATACCCACATTCCTAACCGTTTAACACCAAACAGCCTACAGGGATATCAAATTTTACTCATGTTCCTGCTCTTTCCACTCAAGTTGGCTTTGTAAGTTGCTGGCTTTATCAAAATTGAGTGAGAGTGTGTTCAATACAATGTTGGATTCATTGGGGAGAAAAAAGCCAAAGAAAAACCTTGCTTCTTCAATGCCAGGAGCTTACAAAGACATATAAACCATGAGGAATTCCAAGGACTTGCTCAGAAGCCGTTCTGTAAATGCATTTCTTGAACAAAGGGCCAATGTTCCTTTCAGGGAAGAGCGCGGGACTGGTTTCCGGCATTTTTCTTTAAATCATTAGGGCCATGCCAACAAACAAACATATACTGCTCCCGGGAGAAAGAATCTCATTCAATGCGGCTTACAAGAGTTTGATTATTGGGGAGGGGTGCTTCATGGCACGTGCCTCACCAGCCGGCCCCCAAATGTACAGATCTGCTTAAAGGGCTTTATTGATGGTGGCTGCAGACAGATAGAGCTTGTGAGGAGAACTGACATCCCATGGATAACTAACGTATCAGCATCATCCTGACCAGCACACAATCCAGTCGGACAGAGCTGAAAAGTTGGCCTCATTCCCCCGAAAATGTGCTTCTCAAAACATGTACAATACAGAAATAAGAAATTCACCTCTAACAGGGTTTAAATTTTCTTCACCCAGACAATTAAAGGGTTTTGGAGGACCTGGAATGAAATGAGGATTGAATCTTCAGCCAGACACATACTTCAGCTTTTAATGAACTGGAAATATTATAGTTTGGGCCCTGAAAACACATGGCTATTGGATTAAGACAAGCCATACTTCAAACTCTAGCCCTGCTGCATGTTACCTATATGACTTTGATAACTTCTGTAAGTTTTAGTATGATTATCTCTAAAGCAAGGATAGTAACATTACCTCCTACAATCTATAGGAAAATAAAATTAGATTATATTAGAATGTGGCCACCACTTTGGGAGGCCGAGGTGGGTGGATTGCTTGAGGTCAGGAGTTTAAGACTAGCCTGACCAGCATGGTGAAACCCCATCTCTACTAAAAATACAAAAGTTAGCCAAGCATAGTGATGCATGCCTGTAATCCCAGCTACTCGGGAGGCTGAGGCAGGAGACTCGCTTGAACCCTGAAGGCAGAGGTTCCAAAGAGCCGAGATCACACCACTGGACTCCAGCCTGGGTAACAGAGCAAGACTCCATCTCAAAAAATAAAAGAAAAAAGAAAATGGATACTTAGAGAGTGCCTAGCATAAGGGTAAATCCTTAAAATGTGTTACCTATGTTTCCAATTCTTCCTCTCTTCCAAAGAAATAGTTTCAAATATACAACATGTTTAAAGTACACTTAAGATTAGAGCAATACCATTAGCAGTAGTAGTAATTAGTGAGGGACAGATTGCTCTACTGCAGGCGTCCCCGGACTTTTTACACAGGGGGCCAGTTCACTGTCCCTCAGACCGTTGGAGGGCCGCCACATACTGTGCTCCTCTCACTGACCACCAATGAAAGAGGTGCCCCTTCCTGAAGTGTGGCGGGGGACCGGATAAATGACCTCAGGGGGCCACATGCAGCCCGCGGGCCGTAGTTTGGGGACACCTGCTCTACTGTAGCAATAGTAGCAGTTGGGAGGGAAGGACTTCTATTGTTCCATACCTTCACCTCTAAATACATTCACTTATTCAAGCAATCTTTATCAAGCACCTGCTCTATACCAGCCACTAAATGGCCACATGGCGACCAGTAGCTCAGTTGCTTTGGGCCCCATGAAAGAGCCTCTCTCTAGTCCAGGTAGCACCAGTCTGTCCTCTTTATTACTAACTGCCCATTGGTCTCAGAGTGACTGGGTATGGAAGAGTGTTGATGAATCTGTGTACACCCCCTTACCACTCTCAACAAATTCACACAACAATAAACATGTCTGCCATGGTCTGCACATGGAGGCTGATGCTAGAGCAGGGAAGGCCACAGAAACGCATAGAAAGGGGTTAACCCTAAGAGGTTCACACATGTGGAAAAGTCACCATATGACAGGCGGAAGAATGCAGAGTTGTAATGGAAGAGTCAACGTCATGCAAACAGAAATCTGACTGGTGCTACCTGTACACATTGGGAAAAGCTTCAAGGAAGGAATATTGGAGTTGAGACTTGGGGAATTAAGAGACAAGGAGTATTGGAGTAGAGGGTAAAAGATGGAAAGAGCACTCCAAGCAAAAGAAAGAGTTCAAAAGAAGTAAAATTGTAAGGCGATGTGGGAGAAAGGACAAGTGATCCGTTTGTCTCTTCTAGGAAGCCTCTCCAGCACCACTAACTACCCCTCCTCCTCTCTTAGTTCGGAGTTCAGTGCCTCTTTTGTGTAGTCTAATTTTAACTGTATCATAGCACCAATTGTATTAGAGCATTGTTTTTACTGTTCTGCACCTTCTAAATACACACACATACAGACACACAATATGCATACCACCATGGGCTGGAAGCTTAATGAACATTATGAATTTGCTTTCTATGGTTTGTGCATTAGCATTTAGCACATTGCCTGATATTCAAATAAGTACTCAAATTAAGGGAGAAAAAAGACTATGAGATCAGTCCATGGGTAATGACCTTCAATCAATGAATTAACTTTGATTAGAAGACACAAGGTGCAGAGTGTTGCTGCTACTTAAAATAGAGAATGCAAGAATAGGGTACCTTGGTAGACATATTCAGATACAGAGGGCCATTGGGCACCCTCATGAATGGGAGGCATGGTCCTCAAGAGACAGGTCTAGGCTGGAAGTACAGATCTGGGATCACCTAACAGAGATAGTCATTGAATTCAAGTGGGGTGAACATCTAGGGAGAAATGAAAATAACGAGAGCTAGTACAGGAACCAAAAGAACAGAATTTCTATCAAGAGTTTGCAAAGACTTCTCAGAGCACAAAGCTCCATCATTGTTGAGTCAGGGTATAAATTAGGAGGGAAAGGCTGATCAGCCACTGGTCAGGAAATGCCAATGGGAAAGGCACATGGTCCCTGGGCTCCTTAGCCATCGTGGAAAATGTTATCTTTGTACAACCACACACTCCCAAGGGCCCTTCTCCACCCTGGTCCTTCCTCAGCTATTTGTGTTGGCACTGTGGTTTTCCTTTCTGACCCTTCTCGTTGAAACCTTGGGAGAAAAGGGGAAGAAAGCCAGGATGTTACCGAGGGACTGGGGTTGGCAGTGGGTGAGGGCTTTGATCCTATGTGGTCTCTGGGGAGGCAGCATGAAGCCATTAGAAAACAATAAACTTTTTAGCCTCCCACTTCCTGGTGACCTCAGCATTTCCATAACTGTTCTGTGCTTCCTCATTCATCGATCAAGTGGATACACATACACACATCACACACACACACACACACACACATACACACACACACGCACACACACACATTTCACAGTGTCTTCTGGACAATGCAATAGGATTATGAACATGAAAATGCCTCTCATGTCATGCCTGATACATAATACATGCCAATTAACAGGAGTCTCTTTTCTTTCAAACAAGTCTCATAACTGCCCAAGGTTAGAATGGCTCTGGGCCTCCATTCTCTTAGGAAAGAGAGTACAAAACTGAGCACTGTATCTTTCACATGGACATCACGAGGATCAAGATAAAAGTCACTGTGTGTTATGCAATGAAGGGATCTCTCAATCCTGATATGCTTTTTCCACACCTGGTTCTCCTACTGAATTGGAGGAGCAAGATATAAGCAAAGAGCTGGGACACTAGTGCTATCATGTACCTCAAAGAGTTTTTTCTTAAATACCTACTGAATCAATGAATGATGGAAGAATGCAGGGTTACATGGGTGCATAGTGGGCCTCAGTTAACCCCTGCAGACACAGAATCTTCCATATTCAAACTGCTTCAACCTCTGAGTGGCCTCCTGAGAAAAACGAAGGGCTATAGAAATAGAGTCCTCTGGTCTGAAGACTATGAAAAGACTTTCTCCTTATTGTGTCTACCCACAACTAACCATTCTTCAGCAAGTCTTGTTTAGAAATAGTCATGCAGCCTGAGAAAATTCGGTTCGACTTGCCATGTAGAATTTTGTTAATGGAGTTGTATAAACATAGCTCTTTATTAATCTAAATTACTGGCCTTCAGGGTGAGTTTATTTTATTTGCACACAAGATCTTCAGTCCCTGGGAACCCTAAAGGATAAGTGTGTTCCAATGAGACCAAGCCTTTTGTGAACCACTTAGAAATGGGTCCTCGGGAGGTGCTACATAAACAAAATGTAATGAATTGTTCCCCCTGTCAAAAGTGAACAATTCATAATGTGCCCCTGACTGGAACCAACTGGTCCTCTTGTCAAACACTGTACTTTGATGTGCTTTTCATTGGTTAGAAAAAAAAAGAAGAAAATAACAGTCTTTTTAGTGATTCCTTTTCCAGAGTAAAAAGAGAGAGAGAAGAAGCTATCAACTACCAAGCCACAAACACCATGCTGAAGAAATTCCTTGGATATCCTTAATTAGCCTTTCTTGACTAAGAAAAACTTGGATAGTTCAATTAAAGTGTTCTTTACCCGTATTAGAAATTACAAAGTATTTTAAATGACAATATTCCTAAATGGCCAGTTGGTACAGTGAAAATAGTAATAGTAATTATTAACACTTATTTCTCTCTTACTATGTATCACAAATGGTGAAAGCATGCTTTATATATGCAATATTAAGCAATATAAGCTAAACAACAGTGCTATAGGGTAGCTGCTATTATTATCCCCATTTCACAAGAGAGAAAACTAAGGCAGAAAGAGATAAAAGGACATACTCAAAATCACACAAAAAAGTATGTGGTAAAATCAAGTGTTCAAACCAGGAGATTCTGAGCCTATGGACCATTCTTGAATGACTATGCCATAAAGAATACTAGACAAAGAATGATGAAAGATGCTTTTAGTCTAGATCCTGCCACTAACTCACTGTATAACCTGGATCAAGTTACAGAGAGACCACAGTTTCCCATCTTTAAAACAAATGGTTTTCACGAAATGATCACCACATCAATGGGGATTCTATGGCTTCAGTAAACTGAAATCCACTTTCATTAATTTAAACCACAGAAAAAGGAAGAGGAGGAAGAAGAAGAAAAGGAAGAAAAAGAAAGAGGAAGAGGAAGAAAAAAAAAGAATGCATTGGTAAAATATTTAGGCAGCTCAAGGACAGATAAATTGCTGGAGGCTGGAGAGCCAGGCTTGGAAACAGGACAGGAATCAGCATGGTATTGAGGGTTTGATGGAAAAGATGGCTAAACCATCTCATTCAAGTGCTGCTGTGGAAGTAAATGAGCCTCTAACATTTTGTTCCATTCTTAAGCCACTCTTTAACATTTAAAGTCCCTGTGGAGCATTCACTTGACCTCCGTTAAGCCCATCACCCACCTGCCAGTTTGGGCAGGGAATATGAGTTATAATCCCACCAATACTACACACAATGGAAATGAGTTCCCAAAGAGAATCTGGTCCTGTTAGAAAGGTATGGATTTTTAAAAATCAACTACTGCATCAAGATCACTTTCGAATGAATACATAGATTACGTAAGACATATGAAACATTTGAATTGGGCCCAATTTACAATCCAAGTGCCACAAATCCTGAAGGTTATTATAGGAAGGTTGTGGTAACCATTGTGGCTTTTTCTACTGTTGTTTCATTCTCAACATAGAAATGGTAGGATTCTGTGAAGTAGCTAAGACCAGGTCAAGGGAATTTGTATCACTGGGTCACTGATCATATATATCAATACCATTTCTATTTTATTGGGGAGTTCCAAATTAATAATAACATTAATTTGAGCCCTTTGACTTAATTCCTCCTGTTAGTGGTAATATGAAGTATGAATCACCTGGATGGGTTTTACACTATTTCAGAGAAGAGATGATATATGTCAGAACCAGATTACAGATAACAAGAATGGAGAAGGCAAAACACATTAAATAGAGATGAATTTGATAGGAATCAAAGCCCTGGTAAATAAAAAAGGAAGGTTAAGAATGATCTTGAGGTTACTGGTACAGATGATTCATGGGATGTAAAAGCCATTGACTGTGGAAATAACATGAGTAATTGTCAGTTTACAAGATAATGGACATAGCTTTGAACATACTGAATCTGAAGTCCTTGGGCACATTTCCAGAAGAGACATCTAGAAGTCAGCTGTATAAGAATCTGAAGGCCAGCATGAAGTTTTAAAATGCAATTTGGCAAGAATCCACAGTAGCATTAGTTTAAGCCATAGGTTTGCTTAACCCCAGAAGACTTTATGAGTTGAGAAGGGGTGGAAGACTTGAGGGGAGGCAAGAACTGGCTTCAATTCCTGAAGCAAAAGGGGTGAGAAGTGTACAAAGGGGATGAAGATGGAGAATCAGGGAGGTATGAAAAACACAAACAGAGAAGGGTCATGGACGTCCAAGACTAAGAGAGCGCTACTGGTGGTAAGATCTGAAACTTGGAATACAAGGAAAGCAATCTCAGCAATCCAGGTGGAAAAACTGCTTCTTGCAAGGGCCCTTGTAGAAGGAGAGCACACCATATATTCTTTTACATAATCAGATGACCCACAGACCTAAAGCCGACAGGATAAAGGTGACCATAGCAAGATGAGGCTGGCAGGTGGGCAAGGCCAGACAATGCAGAGCCCTGAGGGCCATGAAAAGGGGTCTGCAGTTTAGACTTAAAACAGAGGAGAGACACTGGAGATTTCAAGCAAGAGGATGATAGGATCAGAATGAATTTTTTACAATATATATTCAAGGACACAAGTTGTTTTTATATACATATACATAGTGAAATCATTACTAATGTTAAACAAATCATTCTATCCACCACCTAACATAGTTACCTTTTGTTATTACTGTAAGAGCACCCAAAATCTACTCTCTTAGTGCAGTAAGTGGGAGGAAATAGGGAAAAGGAGGCCAAAGTGTACATACAGACTTTTAGTATGTAGGATGAAGAAGTCCAGAGATGTAATGTACAGCATGAAGACTATAGCTGATAATAATACTGTGTTGTAGACAGAACAAGCTTTGAACAAGCTGCAGGGTGGAGAAGTTTCCTAGAAGGTCAAGAGTGAATGCAGGGAAACCAGTTAAGAAACTTGCATACATGTTGTGACCAAAGTGGTTCATGGCCCAAAGCATGAGCTCTGAAGTCAATCTGCCTGAATTTGGTTCCTACTTCTGTCACAAGTTGTGGACAAAAAAATTAACTTCTTGGTGCCTCAGTTTCTAGCTCCAAAGATGAGTATGCAAATACTTCCTATCTCTAAAGATGGCATTAGGATTAAGTGTGATCATATGTGCAAAGCACCCAAAACAGTGTCTGGTACATCGCAAACACTCAAAACATCTCCCATTATTCCAACAGTGTAGTGAGAAATAGATGGGATTGGAACTGTGATCTAGAAAATGGAGAGAAGGGGATGAATTTAGGAGATTCTTTTTAGGGCAGCAAGAACTACAGAACTCTAGTGTCAGCTAAATTCACGGAATTTTGTTTACTTATAAGAAAATAATACAGAATAATATTGAAATGGTAGCTCATAAATGTATAGTATTTTGTAGAGCAGATTTTTATAAATATTGTTACAAATTCTGGTTTTTGGATCATGGACCTGAAAGTGGAAGCACAGATAAATAAACAGGCAATGTAAAGATCTGTATTTCTCAGAATGGATGTGAGAAGCGAATTGTAATCTCATCTGCAAGTGGGCCCATTATGTGTGAAGCATTACCAATTGTTATGCCTGGCTTTTTGGAGAGATTTCCCACAACAACTGCTAGAGATGCCAGTGGTGAAACAGAAAAGCTTGCTCAAGCAACAGCAATATCATATTCTTCTCTTGAGATCAAGGTCCAAGAATCTGGGATGTTTTATTAGGGAGGATTAAAAAAATATATGTGAAAGCAGAAAGCACATAGCACAGTGCCTAGCTCATAGAAGCTGCTAAATGAATATTGTTCTCTCTCATTACGTTTGAGGACAATAGTTACTTCTTTGTGGGTCTGCTAACATTACAAACCACTAAGATACAACATAGAACACAGAGAGCTTCATTAGCTAAAAGCGCTCAGGGTATGTCACTTTGCTTCAGAAAGATAATAGCTCCTCATTCGCTACACTCATTTTCATGACCGCATACTTGATTCATGATTAAAAATTACAAAAGTTGCATATTTGTTTTCAAACTTTTCAAAATAGCATACTCATTTATGCCACAAGATAAAAGTCATCATCAAAAACATGCTGAAAGTCACTACCCAAAGATTGCTCACTTGTCAAAAACCCCATGACCTCCCAGGTTCAAGTGAGTCTCTTGCCTCAGCCTTCCGAGTAGCTGGGACTACAGGGATGCATATAGTCTATGCATGTAGTCTATACAGGGACTATGCCCAGCTAATTTTTGTATTTTTAGTAGAGACAGGGTTTCACCATGTTGATCAGGCTGGTCTCCAACTCCTGACCTCAGGTGATCTACCTGCCTCAGCCTCCCAAAGTGCTGGGATTACCTATTCTTACAGAGTGTAAACTGTTTTGGACAAAAGTAAGAAATAAATAGAAAAGGAGAAACAGAGAGGAGATTAAGTGCTATCAAGCTCTCTACACCCCAAGTGCTGTGCTAAGTGTTCTCACGCATATCTAACGTGATCCTCCCCACTTTCCTGTACAAGAGCTATTGCTATGGAAAAAAAAAAAAAACAGTAAGTTCAAGGAGGTTAGAAATCAAGGAAGCAGAGCTACGAAATCGCAAAGCAAAGGTTCAAACTTAGATCTATCTAAGTCTCATTCTCTTTCCACTGCACTGGTATTTCTATGGGGCTCTTCTTCCAGAAGAAAAAGAAAGAAAATAGGTGACTTTAAAAAAAAAAATCTAAATTCAATTAAATAAAAACATAGGTTTCCCTTTTCTAGCAATGGTAAAATAAAAAAATTCCCTGCATAAGGAGCAGTCTTAGCCACAGTGAAATTGAGAAACCATTTTGAAATGATTGAAGTTCTTTTGGTCATCAACCACATATTTATTAAGGTGACCCCAGATGCACGTGCAATGCAATGATCTTATTAGTAATTTTATGGAGTCATAGGAGTAGAATGCAAGATAATCTTGCTAAGTTAAAGAAAAACAGGAATCATAAATAGGGTAAAACAGTGACAAGCTGAGAACATTTAGACAAGGGAAATAGGAAGTAGAAACTGACTAGCAACACACACACAAAGAAAAGCACAAGGGTCTGGAGTTTAGGGAAGTGCTGTTTCATGACTGTTAATTATGTATGTACCTCTTACTTCATTTTGAACTCCTTGGGTTTGATGTGTTGTTAATTCTAGTGTCTGAATATTTTGCACAGTGACTGGCTGTGATCGATATTTAACAGATGTTTTTATGGGATAAATAGGTACACAAAAGGTTGAAGAATAAAGAAGCATTAGAATAAAGGAATGAATAAATATGAATGAGTGAATTTATTAATGCATTTTTGTTAGTAATATTTCTCTGAAAAATAAATGCTTCGCAGTTAAAATTGTCAAAATTTCATCACCCTTTCTTCCCTGTCAAAAAGCAGTAGGTCTAGATTTCTGGCCAGTGGTAATGTCGACCGTGGTAGCAAATGGGTATCATAGAGTCTGAAATACAGTAGTGAGGCTCCTCAAATACAAAGGAAGGCAAATAGGTCAAGCCATTACTTTAATAGATTGCTGAGATTTGAAGGCCAAGAAGACTAAGCATAAACTTCACAGTGGACACTGGTTGGCTGCCTCCTCGCTGTCTACTCCCGTCCTTCCCAATGGTCTGACTTCTGTCTGCTCTCCAGGAACAGAGCTCATAACTTAGGCCATGCTTTAGGACACTTCTGTGACTTTAGTCAATTCAGAATGAATCTCAAGACTTACGCTGAGAAATCTCAGGAAAGAAGTTTTTCACATCGGCTGGAAGAGACTAAGGAGAACTGTCATTCCAGGAGCAGTTGGTATGTGTCTTGGGTACAAAACCAGAAGGAGACGTAGTATGAAACCAGGCAGAAAATGGAGAGAGATTAAGTCTTTGGCAACAGCACTGTCTGAGGCTAACGTTTTACCTCTGAACTCTCCAGTCTGTTTGCTCTCCTTGTTATTTTTAATACAATGCACCCTTATTGACACTAACACCATTAATCAAATAAAATCGTATGTGGAGCAACGGATGGGAGAGTGGTCCTGAGTGATTTCCTCACCTCCAGCTGGTTTTTACACTTGATCTTCTAGGCCAGTGGATGTATGATGTACAATAGCATCCAATAGCTCCGAAGATCAGGAAGGCCAAATGAAAGTGAAGATGTAGGTCTCAGTGAACGTCCATGCTCACTAGCTTGTCCTTGTGCCTCCTTGGAGAATCTGGCTAGATCAAAAGCAGTTAACCTCTACAACCAGACTTTAGGGTTCACTGGAGAAGCTAATCGAAATCTCATCATGCTGCAGATCCAGATGACTTCCCTACTCTCCGGCTCTTTCCCAAAAATCTCTCTATTGCTAAGGAAGGCCATGCAACTTAGGTATCTTTCTCCCTAACTGCAGCTGCAACAAAGATGATTTTGACAGAATGAACTAAAAATAAGAAATTTAGAAAATGTGAAAATGAGCAAAACTCTTAAGTAGCTGTCATTTTTTTTTTTTTTACATTTTTAATTAAAAATCCCAGAGCAAAACAGGGGAGGGGGTTGGAGAAGATTGAGCAACAGCTGTCATCTGGAAATCTGATACAGGGTAATGTAATCAGGTTGGATTTGCAAAGTCCATTTGGTTTGCAACAGGAAATAGAACTTTTCAAGCCCACATCACCAAGTTCAGGAATATGTCATCTTCTGGATGGGAACCGAGGCTTCCAGCCACAATCACTTCATTCAGTGAGCTTTGACATGGATTTGATTATTTAGGGGGTTTCTTTGGTGGGCTAAAGCAGACAGGGCATCCTCCAAAGTCGACGTTGACACCCCCCCTCCTCCAACTCCCAGCTACTCCATACCATGTAATCATGCTAGGAAAGTACAGGGATGATGCAATGAATTCCAACAGGATGGGGGAGGAACAAGAAAGAAAAACACACAAACCCCAAATCTTTCCTAAGTCAGTACAGCAACTGGAAGATTTAACATGAAATTCCTATCCATGGGACGATGGCCAAACCAGGAGACAGCATAATTACAGGAGATAAGACTTGGAATAGAATAAATGAGAAGCATCATCACAAAGCTGCAGGTTTGACAGGAAATGAAGACGACACACACAGTGAAGTTTCTGTGATCAGGAGGCTACGTCAGGATTAAAGTATGTATACTTGCAAGGATCTTTATTCCCATAATATTTAAATTTATATAAATATATGCACATGAATGTGTGTTCACTAGTTCTATTTAATTCAACAAACATGTATATTGAGCCTACTATGTGCCAGGCATTGAGGTAGGTTCTGGGAATAGAACAAGGTTTTTCAACCTCAGCACTATTGACGTTCTGAATCAGATCATTCTTTCTTGGGGGCAGGGTGGGAATGTTCACTGGAGTGAACATAGGATTTTTAGCAGAATCCCTGGCCTCAACATGCTAAATAGCAACACTTCCCCCAAGTTGAGACAACCAAAACTATCTAAAGAAATTACGAAATGTCCCCCATGGTGGGGGCCACAAAATCATCTCTGAGAACCACTGGAGTAGAGAAGTAGTTAAGACAGTTATAACACTTTAATGTGTTTGCTCTGGGATTAAACTATGTGTTTGCTTCCTGACTGCCACTTACTGGCTTTGTAACCCTGGGAAAATCATTTAATATATTTCTAACTTCAGTATCCTTGTCTATAAAATGGAAATAACATGACAGAAAGTTCAGTAGAATTGTTATGAGGATTAATGAGAAGATTAGCACGAGGGCTACCAGGGAATCAAGCCCAATCTTTCTGCCTTTTGACATGGTACCAGGGCCAAGTTAAGAATGCAATAAATGGTAACTGCTATTTACAATGAGCTCACAGTGTAATGCAAAACAATAACGGAAAGTATACAATTCATTTTCATAAGTTTACCTTCTGAGTCGTATTCAACATTTCTCCCATATTGCCAAAATCACATTTCACTTCTAATTCATGCATGTATGATTTCCCCCTCTAAACTCCATGTCGACAGCCATGAATCAGATGCAAGACTTTGTACTGACACTCTTGTCTCATTGTCCCTCTCCAATGCATCCCCCATCCTGCTACCAAAGTTTATTTCCTGAAGGGCAACTCTGAAAATCATGTTGTTTCCTTTGCTCCACCGATTCCACATAGCTTTGTCTGGTAATCAAAGTCTCCTATGATTTGAACTCACCAAGGTTTTCCTGTCATTTGTCCCTTAAGAGCTAGTTCAACTCCAACCTCCTCTAAAAAGTTTCCACAGATCCTCTCAGGTAGAATTTATTTCTTCCCCTGACACACTTGTCCCATATTTTCATACATCCATAAATTAACTCATAACAATCTGCCTCCTTCAAGAGTTCCTTATGCCTGTCTGTCTCTTTCACTATTATAAGAGTTACTAAGGAATCAAGACCAATCTTTTCATTATTTTGTACCTTCAATGCCCAGTCTGCCACAGTAGAGTAACTACACATTCCACATAAAAGAAATCAAAAAGAACTTTCCTGGCCAAGGAAAAAAAACTTTGGGGCAACAACCATTCGGATTAGATACCATCTGGTTAGCCGGTGATTCTTGGCCCATTAGAATCCATCATCAATTAATCAGAATCTTTGGACAAGGGCAGAGAGCATTCATATTTTTTTAGTTTCCCAGATGACTTCAGTTGCAGAAAACTACAGTTGCAGAAAACTACAGTTGCACGTAGTAACTGAGAACAGTTTCCTCACTCAGGATGTCCATGTTTCATCTTTTGGGCCAAGTCCAATTAATTGATAGTAGCTGTCTGGAACACTGCCTTGAGAAGGATTTAGAGGCTCCCTTGGGTCTCAGCAAAAGAGAGTATGGAGACTGATTGGCAATGTCTGCCAAAAGCAAGTAATCAGGGAGCTGAAACAATCATGCTGCTAATTGGCATCTCTGTGATTGATGCATGAATGAAAAAGAACTGGGTGGAACTAATGACTATCATACACACACACACACACACACACACACACACACACACACATTTATGACACTCATAATTCTCATTTATACATAAACATATACATGTACATATATTTATGTTATATACAATAATAACTCACTTTCAGAGTATCAGCTATATGCCAAACACTGGGTTAAGCATTGGCAATATTGCTAAACAATGCTAATGTGGGCTCTGCCCTCGAGGAGTAGACAGTCTAGGGGAAACAGGTATTTATAAAATAATTACACAAACCGTTAATTTAAAAGTGAGAAAGAAAATTAAAGGATGCACTAAAAATCTCCACAAAAGGGATATTAAACTAGTTTAGAGGAACAGAGACAGTCTCCCTATGGAAGTGGCATTTGAGTTAAGATACAAGTGATGCCCAGGATTTGGCAAAGACAAGAATGGAGGGAAGAGTTTTTCAGGATAAAGGCCAACCCATGAGGGAAGGATGGGAGCCTGGCTCCCACACACAGAGCTCTGTGCTCTTGGCAAGTTACTTTAACTCTGCTCGACTTATCTGTAAATGAAGAACTAATAAGCCATAGGGCATGACATTGTTTCAAGGCTGCAACCAGATACTTCACATCACATATGTGGTGCTGCCTATACAACCATGCAGCAGGGAGAAGTTGTTCCACAATGAAAAGCACAAACACTATGAAGCCTCAGATGAGACTTTGGCTCTATCATTTACTAGCTGTGTGGCTTGGTCAAATAATTTCACCGCTCTGAGTCTCATTTTCCACATCTGTAAACTGAAGGTAGTCATTAGTTACAATGAGAAAACCACAGTGGTTAAGTGCCTGCCATCTGAAGTCAGACTGCCCACGTTTAAATTCTGGCTTCACCACTTTCTAGCTATGCGGCTTGGGCAAATTAATCTCTGTGTGCCTCAATTTCCTCAAAACAAAATAGAGATGATAATTGAATCACTGGTGAAGATTCAGGGAGGCAATGTATGTAAAAGACTTAACACGGTGCCTGTCACAAAGAATGTTCTTGGCGAATATTGATTCTCTTGGTAATTTCTGACATGGTAGAATTTACTCCACATTAGCATTTACTCATAGGAATTAATTCTAATTACACCAAATGAAAGATACCAAAAAGCTTTGAGTTTTCAAGAACTTTGAAGCTAAGAAACCACAGCAGAACTGCCCCACAGTGGGTTCTCATCTGTAAAGAAGCAGAGCTGGTGTTGGCATGGATGAGGATGTGGGTTAATCTGGCATCTGTTTTCGGGACCCCCACTGCACCATAGGAGGTTTTGAATTTCACTTTCTGCAAAAGCAGAGGCCCACATAGCGCCTACATTCCCATGAATTGAATGAGTACCCTTATAAAAGAGGCCCAAGGGAGCGTGTTTGCCCTTTCAACCATGTTAGGAGACAGCTAGAAGGCACCATCTTTGAAGCAAAGAGCAAGTCCCCACCAGCCACCCAATCTGTTAGTGTCTTGATCACAGCCTCCAGAACTATAAATAATAAACTTCTGTTGTTTATAAGTTACCTATGTTACCCAGTGTAAGGTATTATGTCATAGCAGACCAAACAGACTATGTCAGAGGGTTTTCTTTGAAAAAGCAGTAGGCAGGAAATAGCAGGAATGGTAATGATTTCTGCCCTAGGTCCATTCTCCAAAAGCAGCACTTTTCAACTTTGTTTCCGAAGCTAATTTTTTGTTGAAAGGCATTAAGTCACATAGTGTTGGTAGTCAGGCCATGAGACACAAGAGAAGGTACTAGAAGGGCAGCACTCTTTTGTAAGCTCACTGCCCTCCCATGGCACCCCATTCCCACTCCCAGCTCCCAGCTCCTCTCCTGAGATATTGAATGGGTCACATTCCTGAGCAGGGGATCTCAGGAAAGGGAGAATGTGAAGGCCCTAAAGGCAAATCCTGAGAAAGTAGTAGGTAAGCAGACTGATTGTTGAGATGTTGTGTTTTATCGTGAGGATGCTTTTGGCTGCAAGTAATAGGTGGAAAAAATCTAATGGCTCAAACACTAAGAGAAGGACTGAAAGAGGAATGTTAACAGGATGGCTATTTCAGAGGGTTAATAATTTCATGATGGACCCAGGTTTACTTCCAACCTGCCATGTTGCCATGCCCAGCCTGTTCTCCTCAGCTTTGCACCCTTTATGGTCACCCAACCAAGAACTGAAGTTGCAATCATTATATACAGGCACGTCAGTATTCAGGAGCAGTAGCAGAGCATCCAACATTCCTTTCTGAAAACGAGGAAAACCTTTCCAGGAAGCCCCTGAGCAGATCTCCATTCATTGGTCAAACTAAGTTCACATGCCAATACCTAAACCTATCACTGTGAAGTGATTGGTTCCATGATTATTGGCTTAGACCAATCAGTAGTCACTCCCTGACCCTGGGGCAATTGCAGAGCCCAGCCTTTCTTGATGTTCACAGAGAGCAGACACCTAAGCAAAATCAGACTTCTGTGAGCAAGCAAGAAAAGGCAGCCAACATGTCTGGAAGAGAGTGGCACAAAGCTGAAACCCAGTGATAGGAACAGGGCCATAAGGCAGGAGCTAGGACCCCAGGAATCAGGAGCAAAGAAGAATCCCCATTATCATGGCTAAATTAAAGGGACATAATTACTAAAAGGGAATTATGTCAGGGGTATAATGAACACACACACCTGCCCTCTCTTGAATGAAGGAAGAAGAGGCAGAAGGGGCGCTAAGCCCCTAGGTGAATGGATAGAAAAATCAGTCAGCTGCCACCCTGAGCTATCGCTCAGAAGCATAGGGCAAACCCTACCCTATACTCCTAACCCCAAAAGCAGCCAGCCCATTGTGATTGTCTCCATTCTTGAAGTGAGCATAAAGGATTTCACATAACGTCAGAATATTCATGTCTCAGTCCCCATCTCAGCCACTTCCTGCACTAATGACACTTGGCAAGTTACCTCTGAGCCTCGATTTCTTCATCTGAAAAATATAAGTGATAAAAGACCTCTCTTTTCAAAGCCTCACAAGAACTACAGGCGATCATGCAAGGGCTGGACAACATCATAAAACCATGGCTATATTAATAGTCATTTATAAGCCTCTAACAATCTCAGCTTGTGCAATGTGTCTGACTCATCATACAAAATAGAAAACATCCCTTACCCCACAACTCAAACCAGCCAGGAATTCAATGAAAAGAATCCTATCAAGATATTCCTAATCAAAATGGTGATCCTAGACTTTGGTGGCCTTAGGCTACAAGAACAAACAGCTCCCATCTCTCATTTTTAAGGTTTCTTTCCATTTTTATATTTCTTTCCAAAAACAGAACTAGTCTCTACATCATTCCATGTTCAAGCAGTAGTAACTATTCAGAATGTCAGCTCTCAGGTTAGAAATTATAGTTTTTCATTTCTGTTCCAAAGAAAACACCATCCAGAAATATAATCATAATAATCCAAAGGGAATGCATAGTCATTTTTCAAGTCTCTCAGATGTGCATGATACTATTTCCCAATTTGTATACACCCCAGATCCAGCTTTTGAAATAAAGAGGGACTTTGGTTACAGAACTCCTCTGATGGCACTTGATTTTAGCAGCAAGAGCAAAATGTTTCCATCTTAGCTTCACTATTAGCTTACTGTGCAACCTTCACCAAGTCACTTCCCATCTCTGGGACTCACTTTTCTTCATCCAAATGAGGAATTAGACTAGTTGATTTCAAATATTCATTCGAGTATCCACCACTTAGTAAGAACTCACGCTGCCTGAGAGATTTTGATCTCTAATTCTCATTGCAGAGAGCTGAGTCTCAGCAAGGCTAAGTCTGGGTTCAAACCACAGTCTGTATGACAATGTACTCCCCTTAAATAATTTACTATACTACCTTGAAACTCCTTTTTATTTTACCACTTTTTGAATTTTTCCAATAAGTCACTTATTTCTCACCCTTTATAGACCTGGATTGTGACCTGGAGACTATGTGACTGGTTTTATTATCTTAAGTGTCGGTTCATATAGCTCCCTACAAAGAATGGGGCACAGTGATAGGGATGTCCCCAAGAGGCAGGGACTGGTGGATAAACCTAAAACTGCTGGAATCCGGCACCTTCTCTCATCACCTCATTTTTGTGACAGGCAGCTGTTTTCCAGCTAAGTATGTCCTCTTCTCAGGTGGTCGTTAGAAGCAACCCAAGCCCCACTGAGCACTGTGGGTAAGAAGGGCACAGCCAGTCCCCAGGCCCACTTCCCTTCATCAACTTTACAAAGACTCCTTCAAATACAAGGCATCATAGGGGATGGGGCCTCAGGAGTCAGGGGTTCCTGAGACTGGGTCACTCCTCCTCTCTGGCCTTTCCCAAGCTTGGTGAGCTGCCACCTTCTCCCTTCCTGGCATAATCATCTACAACAAAGACTTTGATGAGAAAGGACTGTAAGAAGGGTGATATTTAAAGGGGGAAACATACCCATTCTAAATTCAGACAAAAGATGAGATTAAAAAGTTCAGAGAATAGCCTCATCAACTTGCTGAGAAGGCCTCTGTGAAATTAACATACTTCTCTAGCTGAGAAAGATGCCCCCTCTCCAAATCCATATGCACGAGGTCAGCCCTGGAACCTGCTTTAAAATTTGCTTGATGTCTACACTTGAACTTAGCCAAAAGGCCTATAAGAGATGTCAAGAAGAGAAAGAATTTCAAGAAAGAACAGATCTGAGAACTTTATCTTTCTCAGGTCAACTGTGGGGCTTTTCTTGGGTCACAGGTACTCAGCAAAGACACTAATGTCCCCATTCTTAGCAACCTTAGGAATGGAAGTAGTAATCTGGGAATCTGAATTCTAGCTATGTAAGTTGCCACTAGAGAAGAAGAAACACCACTCCTTGGCAGCCGTGTGGACTTCAGCAAGTTACTTGACCTCTCTGACCCTCAGGTTCTCCATCGATACATCACTTACCCAGTTGTTGGAGGGATTAAAGAATGAGACAAGGTATGGAAAGTAATTAATTGTTAACAAGAGTGCTTATTTTCTCTTTCCTTCCCTTCCACCTTTCTTCATTCCTCTATTTTCTCCCTTCCTTTCTACCTACCTTCCTTTCTTGTCTCATTCAAGGACTACACTTTCCAGTACCTGCTCTGGATGAGTTATTTTGTTAAGAGCTAAGATTACCAAGATAAGTATTATACTACACCTCCCTTCTTGTCTAAGGAAAAGAAAATTTCAATTATGTGGTAAAGGCAATGGAAATTATTTATTATTTAATCCATAAATATGAAATACCTAGACCCTCAGAGTTTAGATGGTGCTTCTGGGGCTCTTCCATCCAGTCCCTGGGTTGACAATTCATCAAGTTATTTATCTGCTACTATGGCAGATTTGGGACCAGGACTCAGGTTTGGCAGCCCCTGGCTCAAGCTCTTTCAACATGAACCTGATGGCAAACAATTAGAAGGTCATGAACCACGATTTTTAAATATGCCACTTAATTCATGCTCAGACAGAAACTGTTCTCCTTTTTTACTTCTCTGTCTCAAAAGAAGAAGAAATAATGACAACTTTTAAAGTGAGATCACTTTGGTGATAACACCAGTCTATAGAGCTACAAAATTCAGCTTTCAAAAATAGATGTAGACCCAGAGAAAAAAGGTCACTGGGGAAGGGAAGCATCAGCTCTTACCCCACCCTTTTTGAAACCAAACCACACAAAACCCTGAGTGGGCTACTCAAATTCCAGCTCAGACTGTAGGCTGAGACAAATAATAGTTTTTGAAGTCACATGCACAGATGACCTTTGTAGTGTTGTTGATTATTTCTACAAGAGTAATGTGGAAAGAGCACTGGTTATGGCTTCAAGAAAGGACTTCTGCAAATGCTGTCTTGGAGACCTGGGCTTGTTCCTTGTCTCCTTGAGATGTGCATTTCTTCATGTGTAAGATACTGTAAGGAACCATTGAACCCAAAAACAAAAAGTGTTTCAAAATTATAAAAAAGTACTGTCCAATGTAACCACTAGTCACATGAGCCTATTACAATTTAAATTAATTAAAATTAACTCTGAGCATGGTGGCTCACCTCTGTAATCTCAGCACTTTGGGAGGCCAATGCACTGGGTTGCTTGAGCCCAGGAGTTCGAGACCAGCCTGGGCAACATGGCAAAAGCCTATCCCTACAAAAAATATGAAAATTGGCTGGACATGGTGGCACACTTATAGTCCCAACTACTCTGGAGGCTGAGGTGGGAGGATCACCTAAGCCCGGGAGGTATAGGTTGCAGTGACTTGAGATCATGCCACTGGATTTCAGCAGCGCAGGTGACAGACTGAGACTCTGTCTCAAAAAATAAATTAATTTTAATTTAAAAGTCAGTTGCTCAGTTAAACTAGCAACATTTCAAATGCTCAGTAGCTACACGTGACTAGCTCCTTCTGTATTAAACAGAGCTGAAATAGAACACTTCATCAATGCAGAAAGTTCTATTGAATAGCACTGGTCTAGAGGAAATAGACTACCCTGATGAAAATGGCTACCTCTGAGAAGAGGTTGGGTGCTGGGAGAAATTAACTTTTATCTTGTAAACTTCTGTATTGTCTATGTTGCCATGAACATGTGTCTTATTTATAATTTTTAAAATAACAACAAGGAAGTGATTGTCATTAAAATACATGATAATGGTTACTTCCAGGGAAAGTGCATGATCTGGAAGGGACTAAGGATAGACTTCCGCAACATTGAAAATGGAATACTTGGGCACAGATACTCAGCAAAGAGAAACTTATTTTCTCATTCATACTAGCCATAAGTGTGGACAGAGTTACACGCGCATACACTTTTAAGTTATTTATAATCGTTGTCTTATGCATTGTATTAGTTCATTTTCATACTGCCATAAAGACATACCGGAGACTGGATAATTTATAAAGAAAAGAGGTTTAATTGACTCACAGTTTGGCATGCCATGAGAGGTCTCAGGAAACTTACAATCATCGTGGAAGCAAGGCACATCTTCCCATCATGGAGCAGAGAGAAAGAGAGCGAAGGGGGAAGTGTCACACATCTTTAAGCCATGAGATTTCATGAAAACTTACTCACTACCATGAGAACAGCATGAGGGAAATCCTCCCCCAGGATCCAATCACCTCCCACCAGGCCCTACCTTTAACATGTGGGGATTACAATTCCACATGATATTTTGGTGGGGACACGGAGCCAAACCGTAGCATTCTGCCCCTAGCTCCTCCCAAACCTCATGTTATTCTCACATTTCAAAACATAGTCATACCTGTTCAACAGTCTCCCAAAGTCTTAACTCATTCCAGTATTAACTCAAAAGTCCAAGTTCAAAGTCTCATGTGAGAGAAGGCAAGTCCCTTCCACCTATGAGCCTGTAAAATCAAAAACAAGTTAGTTACTTTCAAGATACAATGGGGGTACAGGCATTGTGTAAATGTTCCCATTCCAAAAAGAGAAATTGGTCAAAACAAAGGGGCTACAGGCCCCATGCAAATCCAAAACCCAGCAAGGCAGTCATTAAATCTTAAAGCTCCAAAATGATCTCCTTTGACTCCACGTCTTACATCAGGGCAGGCTGATGGAAGAAGTAAGTTCCCAAGGCCTTGGGCAGTTCTACCCCTGTTGCTCTGCAGGGGACAGCCCCTGCAGCTGCCTTCACAGGATGGTAGTGTGCCTGCAGCTTTTCCAGATGCATGGGGCAAGCTGTTGTTGGATCTAGCATTCTGGGGACTGGAAGATGGTGGCCCTCTTCTCACATCTTCACTAGGCAATGCCCAGTGGGGACTCTGTGCAAGGGCTCCAACCCCACATTTCCCCTCTGCGCTGACCTAGTAGAGGTTCTCCATGAGGGTTACTCCCCTGTAGCAGACTTCTGCCCCAACATCCAGGTGTTTCCATACATCCTCAGAAATCTAGGGGAAGGCTCCCAAAGCTCAACTCTTGTTTTCTGCACATCCACAGGCCCAACACCACATGTAAGCCATCAAGGCTTGCACCCTCTGAAGCCACTGCCTTGACTGTACTTTGACCACTTTTAGCCACACCTGGAGCTGGAGCAGCTAGGATGCAGGGTGCCATGACTCAAGGTCTCACAGAGCAGCAGAGCCCTGGGCCTGATCCATGAAACCATTTTTCCTCCTCAGCCTTCAGGCCTATGATGGGAGGGACTGCCTCAAAGGTCTCTGATATGCCAGGAAGGCATTTTCTCCAGTGTCTTGGCTATTAACATTCAACTCCTCTTTACCTATGGAAATTTCTACAGCCCGCTTGAATTTCTCCCCAGAAAATGAGTTTTTCTTTTCTATTACATGGTCATGCTGCAAATTTTCCAAATTTGTGCACTGCTTCCTTTTTTGAATGTAAGTCCTATTTCAGACCATCTCTTTGTGAACACATATGACTCTATGCTGTTAGAAGCATTCAGGTTAATTCTTGAATGCTTTGCTATGTAGAAATTTATTGCGCCAGATAGCCTAAATCATCCCTCTCAAGTTCAAAGTTTCACAGATCCCTAGAGCAGGGGCAGAATTCTGCTAGTCTCTTCATAAAAGCATAGCAAGAGTAACCTTTGGTCCAATTCCCAATAAGTTTCTCATCTCCATCTAAGACCACCTCAGCATGGACTTCACTGTTAATATCACTATCAGAATTTGGATCACAACCATCAACAACTCTCTAGTTTTAAGCTTTCCCTCATCTTCCTCTTTTCCTCTGAGCCCTCCAAACTGTTCCAACCTCTGCCCATTACCCAGTTCAAAAGTTGCTTCCACATTTTCGGGTAGCTTCATAGCAATGCCCCTCTTTCCTGGTACTAATATTCTGTATTAGTTCATTTTCAAACTGCTATAAACAACTACTTGAGACTGGGTAATTTATGAAGAAAATAGGTTTAATTGAGTCACAGTTTTACAGGCTTAACAGGAAGCATGATGAAAGGCCTCAGAAAACTTACAATCACAGCAGAAGGTGAAAGGAGAGCAGGGACCTTCTTCATATGGTGGTGGGGGGGCGGAGAGAAAGAGAGAGAGAGAGAGAGAGAGAGAGAATATGCAAAGGAAGTGCCACTCACTTGTAAACCATCAGATCTTGTAAGAACTCATGAGAACAGCATGGGAGAAATATGCCCCCATTATCCAATCACCTCCTACCCAGACCCCACCATCAAAACTTAGGGATTATATTCCACATGAGATTTGGATGGGGACACAGAGCCAAGCTATATCATGCACTTTTTTATATGGGTGTTTTATTTTGCAACACATTTTTTTAATACTTTAAATTCTGGACTACATATGCAGAATGTGCAGGTTTGTTACGTAGGTATACACATGACGTGGTGGTGGTTTGCTGCATCCATGCCCCATCATCTACATTAGGTATTTCTCCTAAATCTATCCCTCCCATCCCCCACTCCCCACTATCCCTCCCCTAGCCCCGAAATCCCGACATGATTTAAACGTACATCAGTGGTTAAGGAAAATCTATACCATGGAATTGATACAGTATTAGCAGTAACAGAGAGATCTTACTGACATGAATATATGGCCACACAGGATCAGGATCATCAATATCACTATTCCACCTCCACATCCTGTCCCACTGGAAGGTCCTCAGAGGCAATAACACACATAGAGCTGTCATCTCCTGGGATGACAATGTCTTCTTCTGGATGCCTCCTGAAGGACCTAAGTATGCTTTACCATTAACTTTTTTATGCATAAGTAGAAGGAATATACCATAAAATAGTGATTAAAAATATAGTTTAGTAAATACATAAGCCTGTACCATAGTCATTTATTATCAAGTATTATGTACTGTATATAATTGTATATGTTATACTTTTATATGAGTGTCAGCACAGTAGGTTTGTTTACAGCAGCATCACCATGAACACATGAGTAATACATTGTGCTCTGACACTACACTGGCCATAATGTCACTAGCTGATAAGAATTTTTCAGCTCCACTATAATCTTACGGGACCATTGTTGTTTATGTGGTCTGTTATTGACCAAAACATCATTATACAGCATATGACTGTACTTCTTTATACTTTAATATTTTATTCTCTAAATTCCCTAGAGTGGACATGCATTAATTTTTTAATCGGATAAGAAATTTATTACATAATCAGAAGTTACTTAGGAACTTCTTCTCTTCCACATTTCAAAGTGCTATGTGAATGCCAGGAGGAGTTTATCAGATAATTATGAAAGCAAGTCAATGCAGTCACTTCACCAATTAGACAATAACTGCAAATGACCCAAGTTGGGCCAATAAGAGCCCCTCCTGGTATTTTACAACTAGGGACCTAATGGACAAAGTCTCAGTTGCTCCCCAGTGATGGAAAGCGGGACTCTAGCACTATATTCCTCTACCAGGTGGAAAATTCAGACTAAGGTAGGAGGTGATAAGGCTGGTACAGAAAGAGGAGAGAGAACACAGTAGGAAAGCAAATCTTGGTGATGTTTCCCTTACCTTTGGCCTGAATACATGCTGCACTCACCTCAGTCACATGAGCTATCCCCAGAATTTCTCTTTTGGCCTAAAATTGCTAGAGTTGGGTATCTGTCACTTGCAACCCAAAGACTCTGGCCTTGGCTTTTACACAGACAAACTCTCAAACCTGATTCAAGCCTGCGTGAAGTCAGTGGCACATTTGCCTGGTTTTTAGCTGGTCATTCTCAAAGTGGATCAGATTAGGTGATCAGTAAATGATAAGTTGAATTCTTGAAAAGACAAAATAAGAGATGAATGATTCGTGGTTGCCAGAGTTTAGGGGTGAGGGGTGGTGGGGAGGGAGATCTTTGCTGGGATGAGACAGTTCTTAATCTTGATTGCAGTCGTAGTTACACAACTATACATGTGACAAATGATGTAGGACTACTCACTCACATTGCCCCAGTGTCAAAGTCTTGGTTGGAATACTGTATTATAATCACGTAAGATAGAGCCACTGAGAGAAACTAGATGAAGGATGCGTGGGGCCACTATCTTTATAATTTCCTATGAAGCTGTAATTACTTCAAAATATAAAGTTAGGAAAAAAAGAAAGCAACAGCTGTAAGTGCAACATGGCATCCTGGATTGGATTCTGCAGCAGAAAAAAAAGGACATTATGGGGAAAATGGTAAAATCCAAATAAACTCTGTAGTTAATAATAATAATAAAATGATATGTAGAACTAAACTGAAATACAATGAATCGAACTGAATTGAATTGAAAAATCACAAGGTAAACATACAAGGTATTAAATTAATATCATTTATTTTGTCCTCCAAAACAATAAGGACCAGATATCTCTTTGTATTGCTGTGAGGGCAGAGATGAGATGTGAAATGTCCCAATTACTACATTATTCTCAGTGTCTACTATAGGGCCTAGCACATAGTTGCAACCCAGTGGCCAGAAAATAAATGAATACACATTCTTTTCTTTATCCATAGCTTGCTAGAAATATATTGTACCCAGTTATATGGGATGTGAACATCACCATGTCCTCCCATGGCCTAATAAATTATGATTGAAGCTAACATAATCCCTAACTGCTGACTTCGTAACTTTACTGATATTCCCTATCAGTTGACTATGCAAAGTGAATGTAGTATGTTACCTGCAACTTCCTCCTTAATCGAAGGAATATTAAAGTCTCAAATGATTCTGTTAATGGAAATTGAATAGTACAATGGCTATTTAATTTTCTAAATAGCTGCTATTTCCATGCTATGGATGCCCACTATTAGGCAAAATCAGAAATACATTAGACTCATTGGACTCCCTGAGAAATCCAATGAAGGAGAGAAAGAAAAAAAGGGGAATGTGAGTGACTAGATGTCACAGAGAATCAATTAAATTCACAAGAGGGAAACATCATTCGTAGATCACAACAGAAAATTTTAGGCAAGATTCTTTCTGAAAAGTGGGAAACCTATGTTTAAGCATCCCACCCTCTACTCTATATTCCATTAGGTTCATATGATTCCTTCAGTAGCATTTTTGATTACCTACTATGTGTCAAGTACTGTTTTCTCATGGAACCCCTTCAATAACTTTGTAAATGAGAGACTATCATGATCTTTGTGTTACAGATGAAGAAACTGAGGTACTGAGAAGCTAAATGACTTGCCTATGATCAAACAGATTGTCAGGAGTACACCTGAGGTTTGAATCCAGGACTACAATGTATTGCCTCTTAATCATAAAGATTAAAATACTCTTCAGTAACTGTTTATTTATCACTGTCTTTCACAAAACCATAAGCTCTTAAAGAGCAGAGACTGTGCTCAACTGATTATCTAGCACCTAGTGTCTCATGCAGAGTTTGTGTTCCATGAATGATTGAAAATGTGAGCTTCTTAATTTATACAGTTTTCTTGATTTTTCATTCAAAAGAAATCAATACAGCATTGAATGAGCTTAGAATTCAGAATTTTAAAATACAGACTGTTCATCTCTGTATCTACAAGTTCTGGGATTGTATCTGCAAGTTTTTTTTACGTATTCTCAAAAAAAAAAAAGAGACTGAATGAATAAGTTCCTTGAGTAGTCTTCACGTCCATGATCATACAAGCTCTTCAGTTAATACACAAAATCTGAAGTAAAAGACGCAGGTGGAAATAAGCTTGTCTAATTGAACCATGAGTGACTAACCACACTAACACCCAAAGCAATCCTTCAAATTTCTTTCTACATAAGAAAAAAAAAATTGAGGCCAGGCATGGTGGCTCACACCTATAATCCCAACATTTTGGAAGGCTGAGAGAGAAGAATCACTTAAGGCCACAAGTTCAAGACAAGCCTGGGCAACATAGCAAGACTCCATCTCTACAAAAAAGTATATATTTTTTAACTAACTAGGTGTGGTGGGACATGCCTGTAGTTCTAGCTACTCGGGAGGCCAAGATGGGAGGATCACTTGCACCAGGCTGCAGTGAGCTATGACCTCACCACTGAACTCCAGCCTGGATGACAGAACAAGATCCTGTTGCTAAAACATATATATTTTTTAATTAGCATGCTTCTAATAATCATAAATTTACTTATCTTCCCCTCAAGTAATAAAATAAGACATCTGTGTTATTAGTTTTTGAAATGTATTATACATTGCTCACTTTCTTTGGGAAAAAAGCTTAATTAAGATTTATCAGAATATGTGACACATAAAGCACATTTAAAAGTAAAATCATAGGTGACTGAAGATTATACAAAGAAAAAAGGCTGACAATACTGTAGGCCTCTCCTTTCAAACCTAAAAATAAACCTAATGTGGTCATATTCCCTTCTTTCAATCTTCTTTGATGTTTGCATATCTTTTGTGGTTCTTCTAACCTTCAAATGTTAGGTTAACAGGTGTAGTGCTATACTGTTCGGTGCAGTAGCTGAACTCCTCTGATCCCTTCTGTAAGATCAGAAGCCTGCATGGCTGGGACTATGTCTTGTTTGTCTTTGCCTTCCCAAGCATGAAGCACTTGGCCTTGGGCATACTAGATACTCAAGAATTTGAGGGTTGTTTAGCTCTTCTTGGATAGTTTCTACATTCCTGTAACATAGCACAGTGCCTGCAACACAAGAGGTGCCTAATCAGTGTCTCTAGGACTAGCAGATTGAATTGAACTGAATTGTCAAAATGTTGGTATCTATTCTTCGGACTTCATTGCACTCTGTTCCTTCAAGCTCCTTTATGAAAGCTAAGCATAGTCTTCTACACATTCCATATCTTAACTAGACATCGGAAGTCAGTCAATGGTATCCCTAAAATGTTCACTGGAACCATGAAAGGTAAGTACCAGTTTCTCCTTTTTCAAGATGAAAAGACTGAGTCAAAGAGGTTGACTGTGTTTTCCAAGGCCATACTGACACTAAGTGACAGATACAGGTTTGGAACAACAATCTGTCTGGATGTAGAACCTGTTACTGTCCTCACTATTTTGCCTCACTATTTTCTCATTCCAGGACAAAAAAATGTACATATACATGTCAACATATATATGGTGCCCAATTCCTTTTGCCTGCAAGAAATAAAGGGTCAAAAGACACACACACCTGGCGTCAAAACCAGTCGCAATGTCTTCTGTTTCTTCATTGACTAAGTTCAGCAGACAAATATTTACTGAGCACCACCATGTGCCCAGAACTGTACTAGGTGCTGGGAATTAGCCATGAGCATGACAGGTAAGCGGTGGAGGAAGACAGCAGTTGTCAGTAAATTTTTCTGTGAAGGGCCAGATAGTATATATTTTAGGCTTTGGAGTCCAGATGGTCTCTGTCACAGCTACTCGACAAGAGCCAAAGCACCCATTGACGATACATAAACAGGCCAGGCCATGTTCCAATATAACTTTATTTACAAAACCAGGCAGGCTTGATTTGACCCACCGTAGTTTGCCAACTACTGAAATAGAAAATAAGCAGGGAAACAAATGGAAATAGACAAAAGCATAGAGATACAGGTAAATTCTATGAAAAAAAATAAAGCAGGGTAACAGGTTAGAGACAGAATGAGAGGCAACTTTAGATAGGATAGCAAGGCAGGAGATATTTGAGATGACATCAGAAAACTGATGAACCAGCCAAGCCAGGATCCTGAGAAAGAGCTTTCCAAGTAGCAAGAAGATCTAGAACAAAGAGCCTAAGGCAACTTGTGTTTGAAGAACAGAAGGAAGGCCAGCATGTCAGGGACAAGAGTGGTAGGAGATCAAGTTAAAGGGTTGACAGGACCAGATCACATCAGGCCTTAAAGGCACAGGGAAGAGATGGGATCCTCCAAATACAACAGAAAGCATGTAAAGGTTTTTAGTAGTACTGTGGCATGCTTTAATTCATAAGTTTGAAAATGTTAATTCCAGCTTCTGTATGCTGAATGGGCACTAAAGACAGAAGAGTAAAAGAAGGAAAACCAGAATGGGACTTGCATGGAAAGGTAGCAGAGCAGAGAATAAGAAGCAGTTGGATTCCAGAGAGGTTTTGGAGGTGCTGGCATCATCAAATGCTGCTGGAAACTGCATGTAAAGACAATGGAAGATGCCAGCATGGCTTCATTCGGTTTCACACATTGACACAGAACAATTGCTGGCCATTGGAGAGACTCTATTAGGTCAAAGGGAAGTGGTGCAGGTGAAAAGCACTATTGGATTGGGTGCTCTGAAGGTTGACCTTAACTGACCTACAAGGTAGCAGTACACAGTACAATCTGATAAGAGGCCACTGCAGAGCCTGCCAGGTAATGCCAATTGTATCATATAGGTTTCTGCAACATGCTAACCAAACAAGGAATAACTATTTTAAAAGTATTTCAATTTCTTATCACTAAAACACCAAACTGGGGAAGCAAAAATACATGGCCCAGCTCAGCAGAGACCGATTTGACGAACTCACAAAACCTCAAATATTCTAGTGCCTTCTCTGCCAGAAGTTCCCCTTTGGGCTCCGAAGGACCACTTATTTAGAAGATGTTAAAAGTGTTTCTGAGGACTGTGAATATCAACCATTCCCTGGGGAAGGGGGTGTGAAGAACCATGACTGGGGAGACAGTCTGAGGCTTTCTGAGGAAATCAGTCAGTACTCTAACGCTCTAAACGGCTGAAGACCAGGCTCATTCTCCTGCAAGAAGCTTAAAGCCTTTCTCTCGAAGACAGGCATACTTTCTGTTCTCCTCATTATCAGAAATGCTGTCAGGCACATAGTAAGAGTTATGTAATAGGAAGCAATACTTTCCGGCCATTTCTCCATCCTCCTGTTATATAATAGTCATGCCAAGATGAAGTGGCCAACGTCTAAGCCACAGAGATGCAACCCTGTCAAGTAAATTTATGGTTTATACTTCCTTTTCTTTTTTTTTTAGCAAGTGCCCCCCAACCCCCCTTGGTTCCTCTTCCCTCATGCCTTCCCAAGATGCCAGTTCCCAAGAAGACTTTTTTTCTCATTAGGTAGACCTCTTCCATTCATGAAAAAAGAGAGAAAGGCTACTTTAATATATTCACTCACGTATTCATGCAGCCAATCAGTTGACAACTATTTAATAGCCTACCATGTAAAAGATTCTGCAACAAGGTAGAAAGAGAATATGCTTTAAATAACAGATTTGAACCTATCAGTGAGGTTACCTGGGACAAAAGACTCGACCTTTCTGAGCTTCATCTGTAATAGTTTAAGAATGCCTACCTAATGGAGTTTGGGGGAGTATTCGAGATGCTGGAAGCAAAGTGTCTCTTTATAGCTATTATTGTTCTTCTTAATATTATCATGCATTTGGCACCAAGCTTACCAAAATGATAAAGACGGAGTCTCAGCTCTTAGAAAGCTCAAATCTAGTCGGGAAGATGCTAAGATAGCAGAAGGAAAACAATAATTGTCATTTGGTATAAGGGATATATTGCTAGCTAAAAGTAAAAAGAGTGTGCCACAGGAGAAGTGAGAATCAGTACCCAACTCAATCAGGTCACTCCCATAACACGTGGCAGCATCTCATGTCTTGTATGCACCTGTAGGGTCCAAAAAATTAGCAACCCTATAGCTGAATCAAAAAGAAGACAGGGCCAGGCATGGTGGCTCATACCTGTAATCCCAGCACTTTGGGAGGCTGAGGCAGGTGGATCACTTGAGGTCAGCAGTTTAAGACCAGCCTGGCCAACATGATAAAAACCCTATCTCTACTAAAAGTATAAAAAGTAGCCAGTGTGGTGGTGCACACTTGTCATCCCCAGCTTCTCAGGAGGCTGAGGCAGAAGAATTGCTTCAACCTGGGAGGCAGAGGTTGCAGTCAGCCAAGATCATGCTACTACACTCCAGCCTGGGTGACAAACCAAGACTCTGTCTCAGAAAAAAAAAAAAAAAAAAAAAGGAAGTCCTAGCTTAGCTTGGGAGGAATTTAATATAATATGTACAAACTGTGACTCCCAGGAATTCAAAGCTCCTTTAAAGTTCAAAATTAACTAATACAATTCACCATATCAACAGAATAAAGAGAAAAAAACCAAGTCCATTGATACAGAAAAAGCATTTGACAAAAGTCAAAAACTCCTCATGACAAAAGTCAACAAACTAGAAAAGGAAATTCATCAAGCAGATAAAGAGTAGCCATGAAAAACCTACTCTAGCATCATATATAATAAGACTAAGTGTTTTACCTCTAAGTTTGGGAACAAGGCAAAGACATATTCTCAACAAACAGTACAAGCTAGATATTTATGTGGAAAAATAAAATAACCTTTAATATTTACCAAACTATATTCACAAAAATTAACTTAAAATGATTTATATACCTAAATATAACCACTAAAATTATAAATAACACAGGAGAGAACATCTGCAGCATTGATTGGGTTAGGCAGAGATAGTTTACGCCTCAGAAAATGAAGCATAAAGAAAAAACTAATAAGTTAAATTCCATTAATACTTTAAAACTTCATAATTCAAAGACACCCTTGAGAAAATACTTGGAAAATCCTGGAAGAAAAATTCACAACACATATATCTGATGATGAATTTGTATTCAGAATATAGAAAGAACTTGCAACACAGTAATGAGCAAAACAGCTAAACCAAAAAAGAGAACAAAACATTTGAATAAACATTTCACAAAGTCTACACATGGCAAATAAGTATTTTTTAAATGCTCAAAATTATTAGTTATCATGGAAAAGAGAATTATGATCACAGTGAGATACTACTACACATCTGATACGGTTTGGCTGTGACCCCACCCAAATCTCATCTAGAATTGTAGCTCCCATAATTCCCACATGTTGAAGGAAGGACTCTGTGGGAGATAATTCAATCATGGGGTGTTTTCCCCCATACTGTTCTCATGGTAGTAAGTCAGTCTCATGAGATCTGATGATTTTATAACAGATTTCCCCTTTCACTTGGCTCTCATTTTCTCTCTTCCCTACTGCCATATAAGACATGCCTTTTGCCTTCTACCATGATTGTGAGGCCTCCCTGCCACAGTTTAATGGAACTGTGAGTCCATCAAACCTCTTTTTCTTTACAAATTAACCAGTCTTGGGTATGTCTTTATCAGCATCATGAGAACAGACTAACATAGTAAATTGGTATCAGGTAGTGGGGCTCTGTTGTAGATACCCAAAAATGTGGAAGTGACTTTGGAACCGGGTCAAAGGCATAGGTTGGAACAGTCTTGAAGGCTCGTAAGACAGGAAGATGTCGGAAAGTTTGGAACTTCCTAGAGACTTGTTGAATGTTTTTGACCAAAATTCTGGCAAAGGTATGGACAATTAAATCCAGGCTGAGGTGGTCTCAAATGGAGATGAGAAACTTGTTGGGAATTGGAATAAAGGTGACTCTTCCTATGTGTTAGCAAAGAGACTAGTGGAATTTTGTTCCCGCCCTAGAGATTTGTGGAACTTTGAACTTGAGGGAGATAATTTAGAGTATCTGGCAGAAGAAATTTCTAAGCAGCAAAGTATTCATGATGTGACTTGGGTGCTATTAAAAGCATCCAATTTTAGAAGGGAAACAGAACAGAAAGGTTTGGGAAATTTGCAGCCTGATGATGTGATAGAAAAACCCAATTCATGATGTAACTTGGTTGCTGTTAAAAAGCATCCAGTTTTAGAAGGGAAACAGAGCATAAAGGTTTGGAAATTTTGCAGCCTGATGATGTGATAGAGAAGAAAAACCATTTTCTGAGGAGAAATTCAAGGCAGCTGCAGGAATTTGCATATGTAAGAAGAAACCAAATGTTAATCACCAAGACAATGAGGAAAATGTCTCCAGAGCATGTCAAAGACTTTTGTGCAGCCCCTCCCATTATAGGCCCAGAGGCCTACAAGGAAAAAATGGTTTCATGGGTCAGGCCCAGAATCCCCCTGCTGCATGCAGCCCAGGGACTTTGTATTCTGTGTCCCAGCCACTCTACCCATGGCTAAAAGGGGCCATGGTACAGCTTGAGCCATGGCTTCAGAGGATACAAGTTCCAAGCCTTGACAGTTTCCACATGGTGCTGAACCTGCAGGTGTACAGAAGTCAAGAATTGGAGTTTGTGAGCCTCCACCTAGATTTCAGAGGATGTATGGAATTGCCGGGATGTCCAAGCAAAAGTTTGCTGCAGCAGGGAGCCCACATGGAGAACCTTTGCTAGGGCAATGTGGCAGGGAAGTGTAGGGCTGAAGCCCCCACACAGGGTGCCCACTGGGGCACTGCCTAGTGGAGCTGCAAGAAGAGGCCTACAATCCTCCAGACCCCAGAATGGTATATTCATCAAGAGCTTACACCATGTGCTGCAGACACTCAGCACCAGCTTGTGAAGGAAGTTGGGAGGGAGGCTGTACCCAGCAAAGCCACAGGGGTGGAGATCAAGACCAAGGGAACCCACCTCTTGCGTCAGTGTGCCCTGGATGTGAGACATGGATTCAAAGGAAATCATTTTGGAACTTTAAGATTTGGCTCCCCTACTGGATTTCAGACTTTCATGAGGCCTTTAGCCCTTTTATTTTGGCCCATTTCTCCCATTTAGAATGGGTATATTTATCCAATGCCTGTACCCTCCATTATACTTGGGAAGTAACTAACTTGCTTTTCACTTTACCAGCCTATAGATGGAAGGGTCTTGACTTGTGTCAGATAAGACTTTGGACTGTGGACTTCTGAGTTAATGCTGAAATGAGTTAAGACTTTGGGGGACTGATGGGAAGGCATGATTGGTTTTGAAATGTGAGGACATAAGATTTGGGAGGGGCCAGGGGACAAATGATATGTTTTGGCTCTGTATGTCTATCCAAATCTCATCTTGAATTGTAGCTCACATAATTCTCACATGTTGTGGGAGGGACAAGTTGGAAGATAATTGAATCACTGGGATGGTTCCCCCATACTGTTCTCATAGTAGCGAATAAATCTCATGATATCTAATGCTTTGCAAAAATTTCCACTAGTTTTTCTTTTCACTTGGCTCTCATTCTCTCTTGCCTGCTACCATGTAAAATGTACCTTTTGCCTTCCACCAAGATTATGAGGCCTCCTCAGCCATGTGGAACTGTGAGTCCATTAAACCTCTTTTCCTTTATAAATTACCCAGTCTCAGGTATGTCTTTATCAGAAGCATGAAAATGGACAAATACAACATCCATTAGAATGTCTAAAATTGGACTAGGCATAGTGGTGCATGTCTGCAGTACCAGCTTCTTGGGAGGCTGCAGTGGGAATTCAAGGCTGCAGTGAGCTATGATTACTTCACTATACTCCAGCCTGGGTGACGGAGCAAGAATCCATCTCTTTTTTTAAAAATGTCTAAAATTAACAAGACTGACAATATGAGTGCTGGCAAGGAAGTAACTAATATTCTTGCACATTGCTGGTGAGAATGTAAAATGATACAAACACTTTGGAGAACTGCTTGGCACTTTCTTATAAAGCTGAACACACACTTATCATATAATCTAGCAGTTTCATTCTTAGATATTTACCTAAGAGAAATGAAAACACATCCACACAAAGGCCTGTGCCTGAGTGTTAATATCACCTCTATTTGTAATAGGCAAAAACTGAAAAGAACCCAAATGTTCATCAATATATGAATGAATTGACACATAGCAATAACAAGGAATAAACTATTGCAACAAAATGAAATAATCTCCAAAACAATACTCTAACCAAGATAAGCCAAACATAAAGGAGTTCGTACTGTACAATTTTATTAATATGAATTGCCGACAAAGATAAATCTAATCTATGGTGACAGAAAACAGATCAGCCATTGCCTAGGGCTGGAACTGAGTAGGAAGGGGAATAAGGAAATCTTTTGCAGTGATGGAAATGTTCTATATCTCCATTGTCACAATGGTTTTATGGGCATATATATTTTTCAAAACTCATCAAACTGTACTTTTAAAATATATGCATTTTCTTGCCTTAAAACTTTCCCTCAATAAAGTCAATTTAAAATAAAGAGGAGGGAAAGAAAGCTGGATTGAGTAAGCACTAAGCACAGGGTCTACAAATTTCCAATCCCTTAGAGTTAGGGAGAATTGAAGATCAACACAGAAGCCCAAAACTGGTTGAAAGTTCAGCCACAAAATAGGTCCTCTAAACAGTTCTGTGAATTTAAACTGAGATGTAATACCAAGTCCTGTGATGTCTACAGAAACCAGAGTCCATTGGATGGCACCCTCAAAATAAATGGCAGAGACGTTCATGGAGGAAGTGTTTGTAAAGGTGTAGCCAAAGTTAGGAGTACCAGAAAAGGATCGTGTAGAACCCAGGGACAGGCAGCAGTGGGGAGCCATTGCCACACTGAGCCCTGAACAGGGACAGTGTCCAAATCTAGTGAGAGTAAAAGCCTGGGGGAGACCCCCAACAGGAGATACAGACTTAGCTGGTGAAAACAGCCCTGACCAAACTGGCCCAGCAAGGAGTGGGCAAGCGGACCAGGTACCCTGATTTCTCTGTCCTTCTCTCATCCTCCGATCCACCTGTTCCTTCCATTGGCCAAACCAAACTAGAAACCAGAGAACAAAAAAATGCCAGATGATACAGGTGCTAGAGGTCAATTTCATGGGGCAGAGGATGTAGAGAAGGGTAGAAAATGGATCTTGAGGGCAAACCATGATTATCCAACACAAGATCCAAGCCGTGCTTCAGAATTCAGCGAACCAAGTACATGTTTATCACATTCTTATTTCAAGCCCATCTTGGTACTTGGAGATATTTTTAATGGAATAAAAGGATAGTACTTTGTTACATAAAAACGCTTTTTGATTCCACATTTATTGGATTCTCACAAAAGTCCCATGAGAAACGAAGAGCAGGGATTATTATAGATCAAGAAAGGAAATCTCATGGGGAGAAATGTTTTGCCCAAGATAAGTGCCAACAGCTGATGGAGCTTCGTGTCCTGATACCCATGTGCCTACCCAATCTTATCTACTGACTGAGCAGATCACAGGTGAAGAACTGAGTGTTCCTCTAGTCACTTTGCTGGTCTGTATGCTTGGGGACAATGGAGACATTCTGGAAAATGGACAGAACAGTCAAACATCTAAATAGACTCATTCCACCCTCTACGCTGTGATGGCCAAAATGCTTATTCTAAAATGTAGATCTGACTCCGTCACTCCCCTAACATCCTTCAATATTTCCTTACCATTTCAGGCCCTCCATGACGTGACCTCTCTTATCATCTCCAGATTTATCTCCCCACGCTCCCTGGAAGCCTAGCTGAAGCCATAACTCACTCTTCAGATTGTTTATATCTCACAGCCCCTTTATTTTCCTCACTCCTTTGTTGCTCTGTCTGCTTTCTCAGGCTCCACAGACATCCTGACCCACAGAACGCTTCTGCTTTGCCTCTTGACAGCAGCGACCTTTTCAAACAGGAGTACAAGTCATACTTCATTAGTCTAATTTTACTAAGAACAAGGCATTTCTGATAAATGATTTCTTTCAAACTAAAATAAAAACTTTGAAGTATAATTAAATATCTTTGCTATTTTGGAAGGAAAAGTGTCTCACCTCTCTTAGCTTTGTAAATGGAGATATTAAAACATCATTTTAGTCCTGTTCAGTGACCAAGGTCATTATTACCACACTGCAAAAGCTATGGGGATTACTGAGCTATCATATACTACTGTCCTTGCACAGAATGCCGAAGGCTGGCACCTACTGAGTCTTCTCTACTTCTGGATGGTTGCACTCTGCCTAGGTCTCCAGATTTTATACAGCTTTCTTGAGCAGAACCTTGCAGCCCCTTCCTCTTCACACTTTTTAAATGTTCTGTGTCTAATCTGCTATGTCTTGGGAACCAGATTGCCAAGTGAGGACTGTTTCTAAGAATAAATAAGTTCTGTGCCAAAGCCAGAAGCACATGGCTTTATTCCACGGGATTTTTTTTTCCTTAGAGAAAGAGTCTCACTGTATTGCTCAGGCTGGTCTTGAACTCCTGGGTTCAGGCAATCCTCCCACCTCAGCCTCCTGAGTAGCTGGGATTACAGGCTCGAGCCACTGCACACCCAGCTCTCTAAGAACTTTATGACATTGACAACATCATCTCTGAGTCTTTTTTTTTTTTTTTTGACCATTTCCTGGTTCTCAGATGTTTGTCACAAAGCTGGTAAGTGGCCTCTGAATAAGGAATGTCTTATCAACATCCCAGTACATTGCTGGGAGTGATCCCCAGAGCTGGCTCATTAAACTGTTCAGACTAATGTTCACATCTGCTCTCACACCTCAGGGGCACTTTCCAGAAGGTTACTCTCTTCCTTTCTGCCTTTTTAGCAAAACTGAATTATTTCAGGACAGAAATATGTTGAGGTAGGCACAATCTTGTCATCCTGCAAAAGGGAGTCGTTCTTAATCAGGGTCATCCCAGCTTCTGCAAGTTTCCCGGGTTTACTCTCACTGACAACTCAAAAAGGACATCCATTGGTCTGCATGTCCCCATGGGCCAGGGTGTACATATGATGAAGAACTATAAAGATACCCTCCCTGGAAAAAGCATAATTGAGCCTTCAGTAAAAATTATAAGGAGAATGTGTTTGAGACTCATAATGAGAAAGGGAGGGAGAAAATCAAGAAGCATTCACTGTGTCTTAGACTCTCCAGCCTCACTTTCAGCTTTACTCTGAATCTTTCCAGAATACAATCTGCAATTCTTCTATTTGCAATTAATCTTCCTCTCATCTGCCCTCCCTGTCACCTGTGAACCCAAACCACTGGATGCCTTCTTAAATTCATGTATTCGCCACTCTAACTCTTCCGCTAGTCTCTGAGCCCGTTTGAAGGACAAGAATTGGAACTTGTTCATCATTGCATTCCCAGAACCAGCACACTGTCAACATACATAGATATTCAATTAACGTTTGAATTCTGGAATGCAGCATGCTTTCGTAAAACTTAAGCTGCCTCCTTCCTTTGTTTACTTGGTCTAGGCGGCCTGGATTAGTTAGTAACTTGGAGCTCAGACCTTCTGGTTACCAGTGTCTTCAAGCTCTTCTTCCATCTTCTGATTTTTAAGAAAATCTTTCCTGGAATGATTATCATGAGCTACTATACTTAAATGTCAGTGAGTTAGGTTTGAATGCCTGAAAGACTGTTGAAATTTTAGAAGAGAGAAAAGCTGAACTTTTATTTCGTCTCTTCTATTTATAAGCCTTGTAACCTCAGAAAAATAGCTTGAATTCTCTGAATTGTACGAGTTTGTTTCACTGTAAAATAGAGGTAATTACAGCTTTCCTAATCTTCCAGAATTGAGATCATACTAGCTAATAAGGGCTAAAGCCATTTGTGATAACTAAAATTGTATATCGCTACAAGGGATTATCACTTTATAAATCATGGGTAAAGCTAAACAAATCAATAATTTGCCCAAGGGTATGGAAAATGGCAAAATAAGATTCTTGAACCAAGTCTTCATCTCTATCTGTAATACTGCTCTGTCGCCTACAGCCTCTGTTGTGGTGGAAGGGCGTGAAAAGGAGAATGGATGGTGTACAGCAGAGAGGTTCTGAATCTTACTATTTCGCCTGATCTCATAACTTTGCCCCATCTGCCCTACTCTCCAGTTGACTTCTCAAAGAATCATGCCCTGAAACCAAATGGACACAAAGCTACTATGCACAAGTACCATCTCTTCTTCCAGGATAACAGCCACCAGGCCAGGATGGAGAGATCAAAGCCAATGCATATTTGCATGGTCCATTCACCCTTCATTATGACGAACTCTTCCTTCAAGGGTCAAGATGTGAGCATTCGTCTTTTGGGGTTCTTCAACTATTAGTGCCTAGGACTCTCTACAGGTCATATATCATGGCACTGAAGACAGGAGGTACAGACAAAAGTTGTCACTTGTATTGCTATGGTGTGAAGAGGATGATTAATGGAAGTCACACACAGCCGCCCAGCTTCTGACTTACCCAAGCTCACTGGAAGTGCTGACTTTGTTATTCTTCATGAGCCATCTTTCCCACCCTGTTCCCCACTGCTGCTTTCAATAATAGCATCAGCTTTGGGAGTCTTATTTTGATGGAAGGGAGAGAAAAAGTTGTCACCCAAACCATGCCAGTGTGTCTGACAAGCCTGCATGCGTGACTTTCTATTCTCTGATTTCTGCGGCTTTTGTTGAATTTGAAATTCATTCACTCATTCAACAAATATTTAGGAGTTCCCACTCTCGGTGCTTGGAGATACAGCAGTAAGTAAAACAGGCAAAAATCCATGCCCTGGTGAACCTTACATTCTTGTAATAGAAGACAGGTGTTTCTAAGTAAATTCTAAAGTATGCTACAGGGTGTCAAGTGTGACAGAGAGCAGAGAATGGGAATGTACCAGCCAGGGTAAGGGATTTGTTGCTATTTTAATTAGAGCAGTCAAAGTAAGCCTCATTGATCAGATGATGTTTGAGCAAAGCTTGAAAGAGGTAAAAGGATTACCCAAGCAGCTAGCTCAGGGAAGAAGAGAGCTCTAAAGAATGGAAACCACCATTGCCAAAGCCTGAAGGTGGAAACAAGTCCAAATTGCTTGAAGAACAGCAACAAATCAAGTGTGGCAGGAGAAGCGAGCCTGAGGAATGTATAAGGGTGGATGAGGTCAGAGAGGAAAACAGGGACTGGATCACAGAGGAACTTGTGCGTCATTATCATGTCATCAGCTTTTTCTGTATGACATGGGAAGTCATTGGAAGGTTTTGATCTAATTTGTGCTTTAAAGGATCCACCCTAGCTGTCTTTTGAGAATAGATGACAGATTGTAAGAGAGAGGCAGAGAGACCATGGCAGTCTTCCAGGTGAGAAACTGGGGTGACTTCAACCAGGTGTTCATGTGGAGGGCTGAGAAATGGCCAAATCCTGGATGTGTCATATCTTACTGAAGCCAAGATGTCACTGTTTGTGGGACACATCCCTAATTTGGAGATATTACTATAAGAGGTGACATAATCTCTGTCTTGGTATTGTGGAACTATGGTACTTTAAAGTTGAACTAAAGGGTTTGCTGCCAGAACAGAAGTGAGGGTGAGTGATAGGATGGCTCAAGAACACCTCCAGAGTTTAAAGATCTCAGCAACCAAAAGGATGGAGCTGCCCTCAGCTGGGATGGGGAAGAACAGGGAGGGGCAGATCAGGAAGGGTGGGTGAGGCTTAAGCCAGAGTACAGTTTGGGACATGTTAAGTTTCCATATCTATTAAAAATGCAGGTGAACAAGCCTTGCAGGCACTTGAATATAGGCATTCAGGAGAGAAGTTTGGGACAGAGATATAAATTTGAGAGCCATAAAATGTCAATAATAATTGAAGCTCAAAGATGGAATGAGATCACCAAGGGAAGGAATTTAGATAAAGAGAACACAGTGTGGAGCCCTGGATCTTCCCATGTAAGAGGTCTGAAAGGAAGAAAGAAACCAGAAGGAGACAGAGCGGAGGGAACCCGTGAGATAAGATAAAATAACACAAATAATTGAAAATGGCCAAGAGTTCTGGACTGATTTGGAGAGAAGAAAAAGACAACCTACTTACAAGCTTCTGAAATAAACATCATAAAAATGGCTCGTCTCTAGCCTGAGTTAATGGCTGAACATCCAGAATGGGGTTAATGTGGAAATGACCATAACAAAGAGATGGTAAAAACTGAAAAGAATTGAAGATAAAAAGATAAGGGGGGTAGGGTGCGATGGTTGCCATTCCAGTGCTTTAAGAGGCTGAGGCAGAAGGATTGCTTGAGGCCAGCAGTTTGAGGCCAGCTTGGGCAGCCTAGCAAGATACCATCTCTCCAAAAAAATACAAAATATTAGCCAGGTCTGCTGGTGTGTGCCTGTAGCCCCAGCTACTTGGGCGGCTGAAGCTGGAGGATCACTTGAGCCCAGGAGTTAGAGGCTGCAGCGAGCTTTGATTGCCACAGCACTCTATCCAGCCTCGGTGACAGAGTAAGGCAATCCTATAAATGATTTTACTATTTATTTATTGAGTTAAGGTGTTTCTTTATAAGCTGCCTTGTTCTAGGAAACAGTTGAAGTGGTTTGTGAGAAACTGGCTTCTTTGCATTTGATATTTACACCTTTACAGAGCAATTTTACCTTCCATTCTAATGTACTCCCTATCACCCATCCAGCACTTTCCATGCCGCATTCATTCGCTAATTCATTTGTGCCACCAATACCTATTCACAGTACAGTAAGCTGGCATTCCTGGCCGGGTGTCCTGGGCCCACTGGAAGACACATGTTTCCAAAACCCAGCACACAAGACTAAGTATTTCACAACTAATTAGTCAGGCACTCACAAACCCTGTTTTGAAATCTGACAAGATAGACACACGACAGCTAGGTAGCCAGGCTAGCAGACTCCAAAACCCCCCATGCTAAATCAGGGTCCACACTGCCACTAGGTCACCTCTCCTTTCAGAGGGAGGCAAGGAAAGGAAATCACCCAGCAGCAGCAACAACCAACATGTGCAAGGCCTTTCAGGTTGAAAATCCATGTTCTCCACATGGACACAGGGAGGGGAACATCACACACCAGGCCTGTGGGGCAGTTGGGGGACTAGGGGAGGGATAGCGGGGGGTGGGGGATTGAGGAGGGATAAAATTAAGAGAAATTCCTAATGTAGATGATGGGGGGATGGAGGCAGCAAACCACCATGGCACGTGTATACCTATGTAACAGTCCTGCACGATCTGCACATGTACCCCAGAACTTAAAGTGTAATAAAAAAAAAGAATGACTATAAAAAAAAATCCATGTTCCGATCTTGCCTTTAAGTTAAACACCACAGCGGTGTTCGCGCCTGAGCACAGTTATCCTCCCAGTCTCGGATTAGCACGCAGAGGCTCGAGGGAGGGGAGGTGGCTTCCCCAGGGAATAGCCAGAAGGTGGCTCAGCTGGAAGTCAGGCCCAGGTCCCCAAATCTTTATAGCCAGCAGCGGGTTGGGTGCTTGGGGAAAGCTCCAAACAGATAAACGGTAAAAGGCCTGACATGAAAACAAGAGCAACTATCACCGGAGAAAGCAGGCAATTGAGGGGGCCAGGAAACAGCTGGAAGGAGACAGGGCTCAGGGCAGTTCCAGCCAGCAGGCACTTGGGGACAGATAGGGAGGAGCATAGCAAGTCCCTAAGGGGCTCTGCACAGGAGCCCAAACCACGGACTGCTACCAAGAGAGGGGTCGAGGGAGTGTCGCAGTTTGCAGGGCACAGGAGAAAGAACCCAACAGACCTAGATGCTAGACTGGCCAACCTTCTCGGCTTACCCAGGACTAAAGTGGTTGCTGGAATAAGGAACTTTCAGTCTTAAAACCAGCAAAGCGCCAGCCAAGCCAGGATGAGCTGATCACCCTAGTTAGAATTCCAGCCCTTCGCTTCCTAGCTATGTAAACCTTGTGCAAAATACCTCCCCTCTTCTGATTCTAATCACCACTAAGGTGGGGGAAGAATGTGATCCTGATAGGTTGATCATGAGATTTAAGTGAAATAAGTGAGGAAAAAAAAAAAAAAAACAACTCTAACCTCCCATCTGGCATTCAATACATGGCAGCCATTATTATTACTCTAAAGTTACTAAAATGAGATTTTCAACTGCGCTTTTCTCACCATTCTTGAAATTGAAATACAGTCTTCAGCATTCTCCCAGAAATGATTCTCAGGAGTTGGGTTTGCAGCCAGCTGTTATGGATCTTCATAAACACCAGAAATTTGAAAAGCTGAGGCAACACTATCCAAGGATTAAGTGAAAACCCAGCTGTGAGCTCCTGGGTCCTGTTGCTACTTCTTGCAAGTTTCTGTAACTTGTGATATTGGCATATCCTAGATAAACTTGGCTGCTGAACTGGTGTGTGCATCACACCAGGCTGACCCTGAGAGTAACAGTGAAGCCTTTCCTCATGACCTCCCAGATTCCAGGCACTAGGTAGTGACCTTCCCTGCTTATCCCAGGCTATATATATCCGCACTCATTGCCCACCCAGCCATCCCCATCATATTCCCCACGGGGGCTGAGAGAAGTTGTTGGCTAATCTGGTAACATCACAACAAGTGACCCCAGCATACAAAAGCTAAGTGTCCCGTCTGTGAACATCATTTTAACTTCCAGGAGTACTTATTGCATTAATCATGGCTCTATTATAAGCAGAATATTCAAGCTCATCTTTCTCACTCTCTCTCCTCTGTAAAAGTCCTTACTTTGAGGCTCTGTATTATACTGTAAGCCAGGCATCCCCAAACTTTTTACACAGGGGGCCAGTTCACTGTCCCTCAGACCATTGGAGGGCCGCCACATACTGTGCTCCTCTCACTGACCACCAATGAAAGAGGTGCCCCTTCCTGAAGTGCGGCGGTGGGCCGGATAAATGGCCTCAGGGGACCACATGTGGCCCACGGGCCGTAGTTTGGGGATGCCTGCTGTAAGCTATTTGCTCTTTAAGCATCAACGGTCATTGTGCTTATTGCACTGTAGTGTCATAATCTATGTGTCCTGAATGCAATAGAACTCTTGAAAGACAAAAATCATGTGTTATCCATAGAAATAGAATATAGTATAGCCATTAAGAATACCACGTCCCAAATGTTAGTGGGTACAGGTTTACTTTAGGGGGATGAGACGTGTTCTAAAATTGACTGTGATGTTTGCTCACTTCTGTCAAATATACTAAGAACCATTGAATTATACACCATAAATAGGCAAAGTATGGAGTATGTGACTTAGAACTCAGTAGCTATTTTGAAAAAGAAAAAGTATGCTACTGCCTGCCTTTAAATTCTGGCTTCACTACTTACTGTAGCAAGTTACATAATTTCTCTGTGCCTCAGTTTCTTCATCTGTAAACTGGGTTAAAGCAATACCTACTTCAAAGGGCTATTAAGAGGAATTAAATTGGCAATTATTTTTAATGTTATTACAACAGTTCCTGGAACATAGAGAGCAGTATGCAAGGATCATTATTCATTTTTGAGCTCTGTATTCTCAGAACATGGTTTAGTGCCGGACACATAACGAGTAAATGATAAAGATCTTTAAAATGTATAACCCTACAGGAACTCGAATTATGGGGCACGTTAGTTGCTATGCCTTCCTCAATAGAAAAGACTGCACTAAGTTGCAAAATGACTTGCGTTCGAGGCCAGGTGGCTCACGCCTGTAATCCCAGCACTTTGGGAGGCCAAGGCAAGCAGATCACTTGAGGTCAGGAGTTTGAGACCAGTCTTTCCAACATAGTTAAACCCCCATCTCTACTAAAAATACAAAAATTAGCCAGGCATGGTGCCTGTAATCCCAGCTACTCAGGAGCCTGAGGCAAGAAAATCACCTGAACCCCGGAGACGAAGGTTGCAATGAGCCACAATCACACCACTGCACTCCAACCTGGGTGACAGAGTCAGACTCCATCAAAAAAAAAGAAAAAAAAAAAAAGATGACTTGGGTTTGAGTTCTGATCACCACCTTAGAGAGGCTGACTTTAAAAAATGACTTTCCCATTTACCCTGATACTCTGCATTCTCACCTACTGAAACTCACAATTGTTCTTCTATGGAACTCAAAGGGTAGTTTCAAAGATGAAATGAGTTAATGTATATGAAAGCTCTTTTAAAATCGTCATGTGCAAATATAAGTTCCTCTGAAAAACTGGTGTTGCCCTAAAGATGGCCGGGGTTGCTCTCTTACTCTAAAAATCCTCTTATTCAATCCCAGCCCGCCTCACTCATTCATCATTGCAGGAAAATGTGCCAAAGATCAAAAACAGGTGAGTTCTGACCCCAGGGAAAGAGCAAAGAAGTAACTGGACTGTAAGCACCAGCTGGTCCTGTTCTGCCCTGCCCTAGTTGAACTGTGAACAGCTAAGAAGTGCTGTTCCTTTAAACTTTGCCCCTTGGTGGCTCACAGATGAGTAGATTCGGGCAGCAGCTGTCAGCTCTGCAGGCAGCAGAGAATCTTTCCAGGGCAGCATTCCCAGCAGTGTCAGGGTGGGAGGATGAAACTAGGTGAGACAAGCAACCCGAAAGTCTCATTCAAAAGCCTCTACTGCCATCTACTGGTCATCTGAAGAACTCATTGGCAAAAAGCCAAGAATGGACTACCCTGGAGGCAGGGTGGAAACGAGTCAGCAAGGGACTGCATTGTCTGGATCAATTCATCCACCCCTCATTCTCCAACTGAGGAAACTAAAACCCAAAGAGGTAACAAGGCTTGTCTGAAGTCACTCTTCTAACCCATGGCAGCCCGTTACCTCTTGGATACACACATTAGCTCTGCCCCACCCCACAACATTTCTGTCTGAATATATAAACTATCAGTAAAACTGGCTTAGAGGAAAGAGGTGGTGGTGGTGGTGATTGAGACAGTCTTACCATGTTGACCAGGCTGGTCTTGAACTCTTGGCCTCAGGTGATCCTCCAGCATCAGCCTCCCAATGTGTTGGGATGACAGGCATAAGCCACCACACCCAGCCAGAAGAGTTTCTGCCAGGTATCCTCTTCCTCTCCATTTTCAGTTCCACCTTCTCTGCTTTGCAGTAGAAGCCCCAGACTGGACCTGTTGTCTTATCCATCTAGAACCCAGTGTCTCATGCTGTCCAGCAGTCCCTTTCAGGGAGAAAACATTGAGCCATTCACTTGAAAGCACTTGCTTGCTTTTTTTTTTTTTTTTTTTTTTTTTAAGAATATGAATAGGACAAATCCTGTTTAGCAGACACTCAACACCAGGCGTCCCCAAACTACAGCCTGCGGGCCGCATGCGGCCCCCAGAGGCCATTTCTCTGGCCCACCGCCGCACTTCAGGAAGGGGCACCTCTTTCATTGGTGGTCAGTGAGAGGAGCACAGTATGTGGCGGCCCTCCAACGGTCTGAGGGACAGTGAACTGGCCTCCTGTGTAAAAAGTCTGGGGACGCCTGCTCAACACTCTTAAACTACAGAAAGGAAGCTAAGGCTCAGAAACGCCAAAGGATTTGCTCCTAAAGTGCCTGACATTAGGATCGCCTGGGTCTCTTTTACAAATGCCAAAGTTCAGGCTACACCCAGACCTATTGAATCAGAATCTCTGGGGTAGAAAACAGGCAGCAGGAGTTTTCGAAGCTCCCCCACACCCAGGTGATTCCAACGTTTGGGAACCACTGACTGATGTTCTCCTAATTAGCAGGTAAGATGGCAGGGACCCGAGTCTTTCCACGTGCAGGCCAGTGAAGAAAAGTGATGTCCATATTTCAGTTGTTTGCATCACTTGAAGATTTTTGCCATTTCCACACACTAGCTATATTAACATGTTAAGTAACCCCCTTTTTTACCTAAAGCAATGTCTTTTTAAAAGAACCGTTTCTGTCAGAAATGGAAAAACAGTCTCTTGTCACAAAACAAAACTCAACCGTGAAGGACATACACTAAAAACCAAAAGTCAAAATGAAAATGCACATCCATGTATGAAATAAAGTTATCTCACTTTCAAATTGGGGGGGGGACCACTGCGAAGAAAGGTACCTTCTCTGCTCCGGATGAGGCTAAAAGAAATGTGGCAAAAACACACTTTGGGGCAGAGAGTATCTGTTCACTCCTCACCTCTCCCTGCGTGTGCACCATTTTCTCTCTCTGCCGTTCCGTCTGTCGCCCAGTCTCACTACGAAGCTGGGGGGGACTCCCATCGGCATCCCCTGTGTTCCAAGACCTGAGCCCAGGACTGCGGGTTCTGGCCAAATCGTAATTGTGACAGCATCTCGCCCAGGACTTACCCAACAGCTGGAGCACTGTCCCCCGTTACTAAGAGCAACGGACGTTCTGTTGGCATCGTCCTGGCCCTTTCCTGATAGGCTGACCCGCACGTTGGGGTGGAACCGTGGCACCACCATCTCTTTGTGCCCCCGACCTGGGACTGCAGCCCAACTCCATGACCCCGTTTCCGTTTCCTGCAGGTGAGTGTCATCACGCTGTTTGCTCAGAACACAGCTGCTTGGCAGGCAGGAGATGCGGAGTGCAGGCCCCGGCTGCGCTGGGCAGTGTCCTCAACACCACGGACCCACGGGTGGCTGACTGGGGCTGTCTTCACTGACAAAAAAAGGGGGGGGTGGTGGTGGTTGTTAGCAATTGCTCCTGAAAACATCATTTGTGCTTGTTTTTAAAATATCTGGAAATAGTCTTTTGAACAACCGTTCGAAAGAAAGCTGGTTATTCAATTTTTTCCCAATCACATAGAATCATCACCTCTACACCTTTAAGAGAAAGAACTTTTAAAAACTGATTATCACATTAGTATGTGGCCAATTTAGATATTTAAGTAAAAGAAGAAAGGCAATAAGAAGAAAATTGAAAGCACCTGTAGTTCCACGGCCTCTAGAAGGCCATTATTAACCGTGTGTGATCAATCTTCTCTTTATTGTGTACTTTGTGCATTTCATACAAATTGAGTTCACAGAAAACATACTACGTGTATCGTTTGTCTAACACAGCAATATACTACTATCACCTATCATTCAATGTCCCATACGGCATCACTTGTAAGGAATGTAGAATATTGTTTACAAATGACTAAGATGAAGAGAGCGAAAGAATTAATGTACTGAGGACCCTAAAACGGTAGATATTATAATGCCCATTTTAAAGATGGGAAAATGAAGGTAAAGGAGCAGCCAGTTAACTGTGGAAGAGATGCCCACCAGGTCTGCGTGGTTTCTAACCTAAACTCCTCCGATATCCGTGTTTCCTCTGCATCCCTTGTCATTAGGCTCACCTTGGAAATCTGCATCTTCAACATGTAATACATGTTATTAAAAATTTAACTCCCATTGAGAGTCTATGAAGAGCTACCTGAGGTCAGATCATGATTCAGCAGAACCGAGTTAACAAGATTTTGCCTCTGATGGAGGGCAGACGTGATCAGATATGGGCTCTCACAACCTTACATGTCAAGAGGAAAGAACTCCAGACCAGATGTCAGGAGATCCGGGTTGTATTCTCACCTCCCCCAGTCACCAGCCAAAAAGCCTGGCCACATCCCTCAATTTATCTGAGCCTCAGTTTTCCAAACTATTCATTGGGATAACATAACCTTCCCTGTCAGGTTGAATCAATTCTAAATAGCAAAGGAAATAATGAAGCAATATACAAACGTAAGAGACCTTTATGAACCCTACTACGAATCCATCACTGGTGAATTTTTGCAGCTCTCGAAAACACATCAAAGACTTGTAAACAGCGAAGGAAACTATAAGCCCAACTAATTTTAGAGAGAGAAAGATGGACTTCCTGAGAAGTTAGGCAGCTTGCCCAAAGATTCAGAGTGAGTTAGGAGCCCAGCTAACACTAGGAGCTAGTGTCTGGGTTCACACAGCAATATTCCTTTTATAAGACCACCTTTACGGTGATGAATGTCCCAGACACACTCATATAAATACGTTGACAGCAATTCAGTTTAGTTCCGTTTATTTCAGTTGAGTAAAGATAAGCTGAGCGTTTGTTTGCCATGTACAGTGACCTCTTCAGTCAAGAAATTCCAGCTCTTGTTTTTGTCTTAACTTTCTTTCAACTTTGAGGGTTTCTCTGCGTGTTCCTTACCTAAGACCTGCCTGAAAAGAGTAGAGAAAAACATAAAGAAACTTGGAGCCTGAACGTTCCACATGCTGGAAGTTGTCACACCCAATTGCAGATACAGCACTCCCCTGAATGTGACCTGAAGTGGTTTCGTCAATTGATCACATCCCAGGAATTTGGAGAGTTTCCAGGGCAGGAAAAAATTAGTTACAGAGTCACAGAGCAGTGCAGCCTGTCACATGAAAGTCACTTCCAGCTTGGAACGGATTGCACATTCCTGCCTTCTGAGTGGTGTTTCATATGGCTGAGATCTGGCCTGTCTGTGGACAGTCCCTAAAGCAGCAGAAGGAAGCCAGGGGGTAGGGACATTCCAACACCCTGCCCTAGACCTACAGTCACAGAAAAGGAGAATTTCCTGATGCTCCTCCAAGCCTTGCCTCAACTTAATGGTGTCTGAGCAAAAACATCAAGTTTCAATTTACCTCCATTTTGAAATGCTGAAAGCATTTGTCATTAAATAGCATGAAGACTCTCCTGCCCCAACTCAGCTTTTGGTCAAACTGTTGACATGGCATACACAAGGATAGCAGGGTTTCCTACACATATATCAGAACTTCTAAATGTTTCTTATAGGCCAAGTACCATTGTATACCATGCCTTGACTCATCTAACCCTTACAGACAACCTCAGAAGAGAGGTGCTCTTATCACTATCACAGCCAAGAAACCTGGGACTCAGGATGGGTAAGTAACTTGTACAAGGTCAAAAACTGACAAATGGCAATGCACAAACTTAACACAGGTCTGTCTGACTCCAAATCCCAGGTCTACACTGGTTGGATACATATGAGGCAGAGGCCAGGCGTGGTGGCTCTCACCTGTAATCCCAGCACTTTGGGAGGCCAAGGTGGGTGGATCACCTGAGGTCAGGAGTTCAAGACCAGCCTGGCTGACATCATGAAACCCCATCTCTACTAAAAATACAAAAATTAGCCGAGGATGGCGGCGAGTGCCTGTAATCCCAGCTACTTGTGAGGCTGAGCCAGGAGAATCACTTGAACCCGGGAGGCGGAAGTTGCAGTGACCCGAGATCGCACCATTGCACTCCAGCCTGGGTGACGAGAGAGAAACTCCATCTCAATTAATATATGTATATGAGGCAGAATGACCTTCAAATAATACACAAGGGTTTAAGAGTCTGGCCTCTGTTTTGTTGATTGTGAGGCCCTGTCATATTTCCAAGTCACCTATTGCTGGGTTCCACAGCTTTAACAGTTTGAAAAGTCTTCCTCATGTCAAAATGTTTCATCAGGCTTTGTTCCCGCCCTCTGCAACCCACAGCCCTCTTCCTTCCCAAACTCCTCCGAGAAGTCTGTCTCAGCCCCCATTCCCATGAAATACATCTGCTGACATCACAAAGGGATTCTTGTCTAACTTCCCTCTCTATTTGAAGTTTAAGCAAAATGTTTCTTGTTCTAATCTAAGTAAAAGAGCATGATTGTCCTCTATGTCATGTTATTCTCACAGTTACAATATGTGCTTACATCTGCTGGTACAAAATATGTCTAATTTTTTTTTCTAAAACCCTAGGGCTAAAAGGAGCCTGGAAATTCTTTTACTTCCCTTTGCCTTCAGACAGGACCCTTGTAAGTCAACAAAGCATGAAAATACCCTGCAAAGGCAGGGCACGGTGGCTCAAGCCTGTAATCCCAGCACTTTGGGAGGCTGAGGCAGGTGGATCACGAGATCAAGAGATCGAGACCATCCTGGTCAACATGGTGAAACCCCGTCTCTACTAAAAATACAAAAAAAAATTAGCTGGGCATGGTGGCGTGTGCCTGTAATCCCAGCTACTCAGGAGGCTGAGGCAGGAGAATTGCCTGAACCCAGGAGGCGGAGGTTGTGGTGAGCCGAGATCGCGCCATTGCACTCCAGCCTGGGTAACAAGAGCGAAACTCCATCTCAAAAAAAAAAAAAATACTCTGCAAAATCTATCAGTAGCCGCATTTTATATACTAGGAAGTCGAGGCAGGGTGACTGATCTGAAGTCCCTCAGGCAGATTGTGGCTAGAGCAAGAACGGAAGCATGGACCAGGGTCTCTCAGAGGAAGCTCTGTCTTCCCGTACAGCCTTTTCTATAGCATCTATGCACTAACAATAAGCTATCAACCCTGTAAAGGTCCATGGACATATGAGAACATTATCTTCTTATAGGCATTGAATAATTCCATTTATCTGACATTTCCTGCACTGTCCTAAAGATACAGAGGCAGGTTAATTAATTTACCACCCCCAAGAAGTGCTGGTCAAGGTCTCAGAATCAAGAACCACCTCTATAACAGACAGACATTGAGCACCCTCTGTAGGTAAAGCAGAGTCTTGCAAGCTGGCCCCAATGGCAGTCCTGCATCTGCCTGTTCCACACACTCCCTGGACGTTTGTGTGACAGGCTCTGCAGAAGACAAGCATAAAGCAGGCCTGAGGGTGAGTCCCAGCCTAGCTCTGCCACTCACCAGCGGTGTGGCCATGGGCAAGTTACCTCCATGGGTTGGACCTGGGCTTTCTCATCTTTCAGTTTGTGTTAATAACAAATTGTGGTGGGTTAAATGCTGTCTCCCACCCCAATAGATATGTAATTATGTAAAGGTTCTTAAGATGAGATCATCCCGTATTATCCAGGTGGTCTCTAAATCCAGTGACAAGTGTCCTTACCACACCAGAAAGAGACACCATAAGAAGGAAAATCCATGCAAAAAAAAAAAAGATGAAGGTAGAGGCAAGAATAATACAGCCACAAGCCACAGAATTTCCGGACCCTCCATGAGCCGAAAGAGGCTAAGACAAAGTCCCTTCTAGAACCGCCAGAGTGAGTGTGACCTGCCAGCACCTTGAGTTTGTACTCTGGCCTCCAGGACTCTAGGCAAACAAATTTCTGGGGGACTTTTTAAGCCATTAAGCATGTGGTCATTTGTTAAAACAGCCCTAGGAAAGGAGGATCCACCTGTTTCGTGGCATGTTAAGCATGGAACCTCTTCCGTAGTAAGTGCTTCATCGTATTATTGGTATTATTCTTGCCCTGACCATGCTCCAAGTTAACTTAAGTCCGTTTTCATTCTGCCCGTGCCTCCTGGAGACCACCCGCCCACCCAAAGCTCCAGAATCAGGGTTTTAATATTTTGATTTAGGCTTGTTTATTTGTTAGGAGGAGGGGATGCACATACCATTTCCTATTTTTCAAAATAATAGCCCCAAATTTTGATTCGAGTGAAGCTTTGGATGGACCCTTAAAGGTGTATATTTTTTTTAATTCACAGCTCATTCTGATACAAAACTGGGACCGATATTCAGTCAATGCACGCTGACCAGCATCCTCTGCTTCATCTGGGAGTGGATCCTTCGGTGAAATATTTGGCTTCTCTCTGCACACCAGCACTGCTCTCCCATTAACCACTGAAATGGGGAAAATCAGCCAAGCAGACTGGTAGGCCCAGAACACGCAGCTGGGAACAAAGCTAGTCCAGAGGGCTTGAACTGTGTTGGGGAAGCCGGGTCAGCATGGACGGGCTCCAGGGGACAGAGCATGCACGGCAACATGACAGAAGGACCTGGCACAGGCCCCTGGGGGCCCGAACTCCTCCATACAGAACTGCTCTTTTTATCTGTTGTATAAACTAGGAATATGCATACAACTGGTTTAGGAAAAAAAGTTTTAAAGCATTCTGATGATTGAAAAAATAATTGTAAAACCACTGATAGGGCATACTTGTTTTCTAGGCAGGAAACTGCGTTCCAAAAAGATTAAGTGACATGCCCAGGATCATCATACAGTGAGGAACTGACGGCCAAGACCAGAGTCTTGAACTCTGGGTCTTTATCCAGGGCCCACCAGCTCCATCAGCAGCAGCCTCAGCCACCAGCCCCCCTGACCTCTCAGAGTCCAGTGCCTCTCTCTAGGTACATTAGCCCCCACGTCCCTCAGAAGGTCCATGCCTGGCAGGGAAGAGGACGCCTGGGCAATGCTGTCAGCCTTTCCTTTGGGAATGGCCTTGGTCTTGGTCCGTACCGAGGCAGCCCAATTTCTAGGCCATTGCTGCCAGAGGTAGTGTCATTGCTTGGGAAACCTTCCTGCTGATCAGAACTTCCTCTCCACTGTAACTTTTCCCCTCCTTAGAGCCAACATCCAGACCTTATCTCAGATGAGGAAATGTTTAGGGCACAGGACCGTTGAGATATTTCTCAGAACACAAATTACAAGGCACATGTTTTCACAGAGAAGAAAATGAAGAGAAGACACCCAGTGATCACCATGCTGGTTCTGAGAACAAGCCCTTATCTGCTCTGACCCAGCTCTGGACTCACGGACTGGTGTCAGCCTCACAACTGCTCAGTGAGGCAGCTAGAAAAAGTCCAAAGCTTTAGGTGGGGGAGTCCCTCACCGAAAGGCAAAGGTCCAAAAACATCAATACTTAAGAGAGAGCTCCAGCCTCAAAGCCCTGGGCTGCACCAAGCCGACATACCACAGCAAAAGCCATGAAGTCCTTAAAAGTGTAAGCACCTCACCAAGCTCCTAGCATGGAGGGATTGCACGTTAAAACCCTGATCATGTCAGAAATGTCTGTGCAAGCTCTTCCCTCAGGAAGCCCCAATGTGGTGAGTAGGATACTGTGTATGTTCAAACAACTAAGCGGCCATAAGATTACAATAATCATTCCAAGCAGGAAAAAAAAGGAAGACAAGATGAGGTGATACAAAGAACTAAATGGTCAACACATAATGGAATCAGTAATTACGAGACGAGTTCAGAGGCGAAGTTCAGGTAGGAAGGACTAGCACGACTTGGCTTAATAAATTCATTAAATACCTACTACCTGCCAGAATTTGAGGATTTTTCTTTCAACAACTTCACAAGGTCTAAGTATCACCGAGGGGCCTGCTGAAATGTGGAGAAGCCAAGTGACCTCCCACAGTAAGTAACTCACCTGTAGGAACCAGGGTGAGTTCTGTCTCATTCTCCTGACTAATTGCCTGAGTTTCCTTAGCCATAGAGGTCTTGCGCAATTACAGGAGTTTCCTCAGCCATAGAGGTCCTAAGCAATTGCCGGAGTTTCCTTAGCCATAGTGGACAAGCGGAGCTTGGACAAAGTCAAAGGGAAGGAGCGGGATCATTGCAGGCAGGTGAAAGGAGCAGCTGACATCGCAGAGGCAGGAACGTCAAAAGCACACGTGGGGCTGCTAACAGTGATGACTTTAGCTAGGAAGGAGGTTTCTGGAAGGGATAGGACTTACTGAGTAGTTACTGTGCTAAGCAAAGTTCTAAGAACTTTACATAGATAATTAGTTTCATTTAACCCTAGGGATAACGCTGTGAGGTAATGAGGTATTATTATTCCTAAAGTATGGATAAGGAAGTCAAAGCATAGAGAGGTTAAGTAACTTGCCCAAGATCACACAGCTGATAGGCAGCAGAGGTAAGACTTGAACATAGTCAGGATTGAAAGTCCATCCCCTTAATCACTACAATGTACTTGAAGGAGTTTGTCATAGAAAGCTGGAAAAGCTGGATTCCCTGTGAGGCTACCTTGAATGTCAAGCGCTTGCACTTAATCTTTCTGCAGAAAAAAAAAAAAATGGAATTATAATAAAATAACTGTTTCTATGAAAACAAAGCAAAGTGAGAGCAGAGAAGCTCTCAAGACAAAGATCAACCAAATAAAGGGCTGCAGACTCCTCACGCGTTGGGGTTCTCTGCATGTTTCACTTCCACAGCAATCACGTGATCAAAGCAGAAAGGTTCTTTTAGCTGTGGGGAGAAGCATGGACTGGGAAGAGGAAGGCACAGTCGGATGCTGGCTTCAGAGGCAAAGCAGGAAGTGACGAAGGCGTGCAGTACGTAGGAGCTGCAGGAAGGCTGAACAGCGGAGGTGGATGGGAGAGCAATGGAGAAGGAAGGATCAAAAGGCTTTGATGAAACGATTAGAGCAAAGTAGTCATTACTGGTTGTGGCTTATGTTAACCTACAAAGAACCATTTTCTGACCCAAGAACTGGGCTGACAGGTCCCCATAAGAATGAGGCAGATCACAGACTGGATAAAGAAAATATGGTACATATACACCGTGGAATACTATGCAGCCATAAAAAGGGATGAGTTTATGTCCTTCGCAGGGACATGGATGAAGCTGGAAGCCATCATTCTCAGCAAACTAACACAGAACAGAAAACTAAACACCACATTTTCTCACTCATAAGTGGGTGTTGAACAATGAGAACACATGGACACAGGGAGGGGAACATCACACACAGGGGCCTGTCAGGGGTTGGGATGCTAGGAGAGGGATAGCAGGGGGTGGGGGCATAGGGGAGGGATAGCATTAGAAGAAATACCTAATGTAGATGATGGGGTGATAGATGCAGCAAAGCACCATGGCACGTGTATACCTATGTAACAAACCTGCACGTTCTGCACACGTACCCCAGAACTTAAAGTATAATAATTTTTTTTAAAAAAAAGAATGAGGCAGAATGTCTGAAGCTATCTCTGCTCCAGAAAGTCAAGAAAGGTTTATCTTTGTATTCGTGCCTGTCACCTTCTGCATGCTTCTGGGAAAGGAGTTCCTTTGTCTAAAGAGCCCTCCAGGGGAAGGGCTGTTCAGAGACTTAGAACCAAAAGAAAGAAAAGACACAATGAGATGCACAGATCCTCCCAGAGATCAGCCTTAGGAGCCCCCAGACTCTCCTATGTAGAAATCTACACAAGATTTCCCTGGCATTTATGCAGGGCACTTCCTGTTAGAAGGAGATTTCATGTATATTACCATGCTTGATTCCATTCACCCCTTCCAAGAAAAAACAAAGCCATGGGAGTGTGGGCCAAGAATGAGCATGTTAGCAGCTCTGTTCCAGGTAGCATACTCTGCACTCTCCCTCAGCTGTTTTAGATCATCCTCACACTCCCTGGGACATGCTTTTACTCCCCCCATATTATAAGCGAGGACTTGAGCTCTGGTGTGATGAAATGACTTTTCATGATCAAACAACTGAGAAGGAAGAGGCTCGAGATGGACGCTGCCTTTGCCTTTTCCCTGGGACAGGAAGGCAGAACTAACCTCACCATCTCACAGGCAAGGAAATAATCAAGGCCCCAAAACACCATGCAGATCAATGCCAGAGTGAGACTAAAACCCAGAGCTCACAATTTCCAGTCCTGTGTTCATTTTGCATTTCGTTATGTTATTTGAGCACATTTGCATTTTGGCAAGTTCAGTTCCTTAAGGAAAGGGTCCAGGTCTTTACATCTCAACATCCCCACAATGGCCAAGACCACAGACAGCCTCTGAAGACATGAAGCATCTATTGCTGATTTGTTGAATTAATTAAGTGCTGTAACTTGTCTCTTTGGTGCCAACGTCTCACCTCTTCAATTCATTCTGCATGCTACTTCTAGAAGTATGGTGCTAAAGCATTTGTCCTCTTCTTCAACAAATGCAATCCCTTTCCACCTTGAAGCTCAGCGCAAATGCCATCTTCCCCATGAAGCCTTCTTCAGTCTCACCGTGATAATGCCCTGTCTCTGCTTCTCCCATCCCGCTTGGCTAATCCCTCTGCTGTGCACTCATGGGCATCTCCTTCATGACATCATCCATTCCTTGAGGAACTGTCAGCCTATGTACGCTGAATAAACACTGATGAGCAAACACATGAAGGAATGCATGAATGGATGGATTAGTTAATCAATAAAAACACAGAGAAATGACAGGATGGAGAGGTGAAATACTGGAACTCAGTAGCTGAAAACAATGGACTTTATGTCAGAGCCTCCGGATCTACAGAGTTTTACCCCTAACTTGCGGTGGGATCTAGGTAAAGTCACCTCCCCTCTTTTTGCCTCTTTTTGCTTGTTTTATAAAAGAAAGAGTTAGAGTAGAATCGCTGCAACTCCCCATTCTCTAATTCTGTGAATGAAAAGTTCATCCTTGGACAAACCCCATTAACGGATGTTTTGTGTTTCCTCCCTTGAAAACAACCATTATCCCTCAACCAGCATCTTATCTGAAGCAAACCTGCTCTGCCTCATCCCCACCAGGAGCTTTGCTATCTCTTAAGGGACCTCCTCAGGGTGTTTGTGAACAAAGCAAGTGTCTTATCTGGTCACTCTCTCCTGTGCTATCCTGCCCTTGGAAAACGTGAATGGATTTGCAGAAAACAGCCTCTGATAGTCTTCCGGCCCCAGGGATGGCTAGAAAGGGAGCCTCGGCTTTCTTGGAAAGATTGTGCAATTTCACGCTACTATCAGGGCTGACAAGGTGGCGACCCCTAGCCCTGGACCCTTCAGCTAAGTTCAACTCCAGGTCAAGTCAGGGGCCCCCAGCAGCTCGGGGGCACGGGATCCACAAGGAAGAAATTCCAGGATGTTGCCAGAAGCTAACAACAGTTCCCAGCTGTTCCCAGTCGCCTCCTGCCATTGAAGTAGTTTGGAGTGGGGGTCTTCACACAGACACAGCAGAAGGAGGGTCAAACTAACGACTGTGCCTCTGGGCCAGGGTATAGGACAGGCCAGGGAGAACAGAAGTCTCTTTGTTATTGGCAGCCTCCTGCCCATGGCTCCCTAGAGCCTTGATGGAGACCTCTCTCTCCCAAAACCTTGAGGACCTTGGCCTCGCTTGTCTTGATGCAGCTCTCCTTGTATAATGACGGTAAAACTGCGGCTTGCCGAGGGCCTGGAGCCTCACTCTACGATTCCTTTTGGAGCACATGCTGTGAAACTCCCTTATTAAAAGGTAGTTCCAGAACTAATCTCCCTTGAGAGGAACAAAAACAACACCAACTTTAGAACTGATTTGGCCTGGAATGCCTGCTCCCACCCCCGCCACACCCCCGCACCCATCCCCATGCCCCCAGACCAACTTTTTGTCTGGCAAGCTCCTGCTCATCATTCAGGTCTCAGTTTTGATGTCCCCACCTCAGAAATGCCTCTCCTGCCCACCTTTCACAAATCAAATTATGCCCCTCCTCTTAACATAGTCATCCATTTTGCCTGGTTTTATTATTCCTTCCTGGAACTCACCACACCTTGTACTTGTGCATTTTGTGTGTCTGTGCAACGATCATGTCCGTACCTAGCACTTCAGTCTCCTGATGGTAGAGGCTGTATTTGTCTTTTCATCACCAAGAACCCACATACCTGCCTGGCACACTGTAAGTGTCGTTGTTTTTTAAAAAACAAATAGATACATAAATGAATGAATGAATGAATGATTTAATATAGAAGAGTATTATCTTCAGAATCCTAGAAGAAATATTTTATATTTATTAAGAGTTATGAAGCCCCTAATACATGGTATCTTTACTGTTTATTTTGCTGTTAAAAAAAATATGTATGTACATATGAAGATGAAGAAGACACTTGGTCCCCAAGGAGTTCACAGGCTACTGGAAGAGCTAGACATGTAATTTGCCAATGCCAAATGCTGTGTTCTCATTAAATCCTCACCTGCGGGGTAAGCATTATGACTTGCATTTGACAAGGAAGCATTAAGATACTCAGAAACATTAAGTTCTTTGTTCAAACCACAGAGCTAGTGAGTGCCCAACCTAAAGCCAGGTCTCCCAAATTCTGGGACAAAGGGTGTGCCACCAGCTGTCCTCCTGCCTTCTGGACTTAGACTGTTTTTTAATTCTTGCATTTGAAAGCAGATATGTCCAGAATTCTAGGAAATCAAACTACTTTCCAGGAGTAACTCTGGCAGGACCAAGAGGTGGTCTTGCTTCGGGAGCTTGACACCCTGCTCCCTGTTCCAAGCTAGGTACTGACTCATTCTGAGAAGAAGGGCTTGGGCAACAGCTGCGAATGCCCAGTCTCACCCACACTGAGCCGGTTTTCACATCTTTCTTGGCTCAAGGGATTTTAGAAGGCTTGTGCTGAAGAGGTTTCATTTGAATGTCAGCAACCATCTGAGGGGACAATGTCTGCCATTAGCCAAAGACTCCAGGTCTACTCTACTTGGTTACGTCAACACTCCAAAGAAAGCTGTGTTCTGGATGGGCACTGTGGCTCATGCTTATCATTCCAGCACTTTGAGAGGCCAAGGTGGGTGTAGGTGAATCCCTTGAGCTCAGGAGTTCAAGATCTGGACAACATGACAAAACTCTGTCTCTACAAAAAATAAAAATTTAAAAAAAAAAAAAATAGCTGGTCATGGTGGTGCATGCCTGCAGTCCCAGCTACTGGAGAGGCTGAGATGGGAGGATGACTTGAGTCTGGGAGGCAGAGGTTGCAGTAAGCAGAGATCATACCACTGTACAACAGCCTGGATGATAGAGTAAGATCCTTTCTCATAAAAAAAGAAATGTTCTGACTTAGAAACTGCTCCCCCAGGAGCCAACTTGATGAGCACCTGTGAACAAGTATTTTTATACTGCAAAGCACAAACCTTTAGACTCACAAAACTGTATTATCTGGGTAAAGTTACTCAAATTCTTTAAACCTTACCTTCCCAATCTGAAAAATAAATTCTTATGATACTTGTGAAAACTGAATTAGGTGAATCACATGCCACCTTGTATCACGTGGTAGCTCGCCACCATCGTTTTTTTAACCTTCATTTTCCTCCTTTATTTCTTACTCCATCTTTCTCTTGGTCCTTATCTCATTCTGTTATTTTCTGGCCATTTCTCATATTGTGAAGGTCCTTTAGGTTCTGACCTTGCCCTCTGGGGAGTAACTCCCACCTCCTAATCATCAGAATGCAGGAGAGTCCAAAATAAAGCACAATGAGAATTTCCTGGAAGAGTTGAGAACAGCTGCATGAGGAGGGAGTTTTAACTCTTTCTTGACAATAGAGTGGAAGGTTTCTTGTTGGAAGAAAATTCCTGGGCTTTCCGAGCATGGAGTGTTTGGGGTGCCCTATCCACACAGTGGATCTTGAGAGAGGACTTGGGCCATGGAGCCGGGCAGAGGAAGACGAGACTGACGAAGTTTCCCAGGGTCACTGTGGAAGCTCTAGATGGCACCTGGAATGGCCTCCCGTGGCTATGGAAGGAGTTTAACACAGGAGTGAAATATCGCATCTGTGTTTGATGAAGGCAAATCCCATGCTGGCCATGGGAAGGGTGGATAAAAAAACAAGAGACGCTAGAGGCAATGACACCAATTAGGAGGTTTTTGAAGTGAATGCTCACAAATACGGCCAGACAGAGGGCCCAGAAGGAGGCAAATGGCAGTGACGATAGAGACAAAGCAATGGCTCAAGAGACACCTCTAACGCACCACACATGGCACTTGGCAATTGATGTATGCAGGAGGCAATAGAAAGAGCACAAAAATGCCCCTGAGGTTTCCAGCTTGGGAGGTGAGTTGTCCAGCGTCCCCTTTAAGAAAGGCGTGGAATGCAAGAGACATGCCCGTATCAGGGAAAAAACAATAAATTTAGTTGGTGACATGTCCCGTTTGAATTATTTATGGGACATCCAGGTGATGTCCAAAAGGTGTGCAGCAAGTGGATCTGGAGTGTAAACGAGACATCTGGATTGGAGATGCAGTTTGGGGGCCATTTGGCATGAAGGTAACAAGAGAATTTACGAGTGAATAAGGACACCATCAGGATAGAGTCCCTACTTTAAAAAATAAAAGTAAAAAAGCTGAAACGCCAGCATTGAGAGAAAGACAAGCCAGCCAAGGAAAGCAGGAAGGAATGCACAGAGAGAGGGGGAGAGAGGTAGGAAGACTGAAAAGGGCAGGTGAGAGTAGAAGGAGGAGGGGAAGCCGCGTATGGCCGTTATGCAAATTCCTGTGTTGAAATTCATAGAACTGTACACCAAAATAAGTCAACTTTTTGTGCAATAATGTAAAATATAAAATCAATAAAATACCGAAAGAAGTTCCTTATGAACCTACCTTCCAGGGGAGGAAAGCGCTGTTCACACTGTGGCAGATTTCCTTCTAGTCTTTTCTATTTTCTTATACAGTTTTTGAAAGGAAATTATATGCACAATTAACAAGTACAAACGTCACCTTTCCCAATCTATATTACATTGTTTTAAAATTCCGCGTGGTAAATAAATAAAGCAATACCAACACAGGGAAGGAAGGAAGGAAGGAGAAAAGGGAGGGAAGGAGGGATGAAGGGAGGGAAGGAGGGAGAAAAGGCTCATAGATGCTGCTGAACCCAGCAAAGGGAAAAGATCGTATAAGCCTGAGAGGAGACTATGGTTTCTTTCAAATTCATTTTAAATCTTACCTAAAGCTTGGACATATACATCCATTTTGAAAGCTCTTGCCCCATTTTTCAAAGAAGGAACAAGAAAAAAGAAGCTTCCTTTTCTTTTTTTTTTTTTCCGGGAAAGGGAGGTGGTGGCCCTTAAGTCACTGTCTCAGACTCCTTCTGTGTAGTAACATCTCCATCTGCAGGACACAAACGGTGTCACCACAGAGCTCAAGGAGGCTGTTCAAGTTGGCAGACCTACAACTCCAATAAACACGGAGGTTTGGGGAGCTTCTCGGTCTAGACGCGTGTAGCAACCTAACCCAGCAGCACCTTCACCCCTCCCCCTCCCCTATTAAATACTCCACTATCCCTGTAGCTACAAAAATGTAAACATTAAACCTATTACCAGGGAATATCGGATTCTGAACCCCATTGAAAGCAAGGAGGGCTAGATGTGATTTAAGCCGTCTTGTGGCAAAAGGGCAAGTTGGTATGTAACAAGCATTGGTAGGTAATTAAGGACTCCCAAGTTCCAGGCCCAGCCCTGCCACTAGCAAGGCGAGGCCCAGAGACCCTCCTAACCAGATCACGGGCTTTGCCACCATTTAGATGAGGATGTGGGGCTCACAGCACAGCAGTGTTCCCCCATGTAGTCTTAATAATAATTACGTTGATTGGTTTTTCACGTCCAACGGCCTGTCTCATCTCCCAGTTTGTCAATAACAGAGTAATAAAACAGGTGTGATTAATTAGCATCTTCAAACTTTGAGAGAGAATCTGCTCAATAAAAAAAAGGCATGGCCAGGCAAAGCTCATTGGGGAAGAGGATGGGACCCCTCAGAGCTCACTGGGAGAAGCTGTTTGGAGTGACCCAGTTTCCTCTTGACCCCACATATGTGACCACAAACCTGCCTACACCCGGATGAAGCCCTATAGCATTTCCACATTTGGGTCTTTGACTGCAGCTCTGATAGGGGACCTGTTTCATTCTCTCTCATCATATGAATGACCCACTGACAGCCCAGGAATACATGAGGCTGTGAGATTCTCCAAGAGAAAAATGAGCTTAGAGGCCCAAACTCCTAGGATTGGTCTCATGTAAGCACTGACACTAATATGGTTCTTGGGCCCAAACTGCAGCGAAGTAAACAGGTGTGGGCCTAACAGCCTCCAGGAATGGAGAAGGCAAGGGGAGAAGGAACAAGCCCCTGTCAAAGGCAAGGAGGAGAGACAGAAGAGAGACAAGGGCCCTTGCTACCGACTGATTTAAAGGGCCAGGTCCCAAGCCCCAAGTGCCCATCATGAGTCACGATCATAATCTCACACTATCCTTAGAAATGGACAGTAGCACCTGAACCACCGTTGATGAAAGGCCGGAAAAGCTGGGCCCTTTAAATAATCAGCCCTTTGAGGGAAGGAGTGGAGGTTGCCAGGTACTTTTTTTTTTTTTTTTTTGAGACGGAGTTTCGCTCTTGTTACCCAGGCTGGAGTGCAATGGCGCGATCTCGGCTCACCGCAACCTCCGCCTCCTGGGCTCAGGCAATTCTCCTGCCTCAGCCTCCTGAGTAGCTGGGATTACAGGCATGCGCCACCACGCCCAGCTAGTGTTTTGTATTTTTAGTAGAGACGGGGTTTCACCGTGTTGACCAGGATGGTCTCGATCTCTCGACCTCGTGATCCACCCGCCTCGGCCTCCCAAAGTGCTGGGATTACAGGCGTGAGCCACCGCGCCCGGCCTGCCAGGTACTTTTAATGGATAGAGTGATACAACTGATGAATGCGTACTGTATTCTTTTGCAGCCAACACTGTAAATGAATATGTTTATCTTACCTCTTATACCTACCTGAAGGGAGAACTTCACACTAGATGCTCTATTCACCAAAATATGCCACAGAAGTTGTTAGTAAAAGAGAAAAGGTTTAATTTTCTGCTTACTAGAGAAGTAAGCAAAATACCAGTTAGTTTAGTCCTTGGGTTTGATCATCTTTCTAACACACCTAATTCCTTTTCTCTTAATAAATTACTACACTCAGAAAAATATCAAGTTGTTGATTTTTGATGTTCTATGCTTCCATTACTATAGCGTGTTTATTTAGTTCCTAGAAGTACTGTGACACTATATAGAAACACACAGCAAGTACAACGGTCAGTAAAACAAATTCCAGCTCTGTTCTCCTGGAGCTCAGAGCCATGGAAGGTGACTTCACAGTGAAAGGCACAGGCTCTGAGGCCAGACAGTCAGAGTCCCCATCTGCTGCTTCCTAAGTGATCTAGGGCATAATGATTAACATCTCTGTGCCATATTTTCCTCAAGTGGAAAATGTAAGTAATAATAGTACTGAGCTCCTGCGGTATGGTGTGTATTGACTGAGGCTGTAGTCAAGAGCTTAAAGCTGCACCAGATATATGGTGAGCATTCAATAAGTATAAATGATTATCATCAGGTATAAAGCCCTGAGGATCATTCTAAATAACTGTACTGAACAACATGGAATATATAGTATAAAAGGGGGGCGGGGGAGATTACCCTGAGAATGCACTGACTCAAAATAGTCCTTATATGTTGGGGTAGGCTGAACAATGCCCCTCCAAAAGATGATCAAGTCTTAACCCTTGGAATCTGTGAATGTCACTTTATATGACAGAAAAACTTTGCAGATATGGTTAAGGATGGTGAGATAAGGAGATTATCTGGGGTTAGCCAGGTAGGTCTAATATAATCACGAGGGCCCTTCTAAGAGGCAGGCAGATCAGAATCAGATATAGAAGGTGGTGATATGACAGTGGAAGCAGAGGGAGAAAAGGTCACGTGATGTGGGCTATGAGCAAAGGGATGTAGATGGCCCCTAGCAGCTGGAAAAGACAAGGAAGCGTACAGACGGAATTCAGCTCGACAGATACCTTGATTTTAGACCCTGAAGGTTCATTTCACACTTCTGACCTCCAGAACTTTAAGACATTCATGTTGTTATAAGCCACAATGTTTGCGGCAGCAAATACAAATGCAGATGTGAATAAGAAGGTAATCTTATTTCCCTTTAATATCTCTCATTTGAATGACAGCATAATAGAATTGAAAGAGCACTGGGCCTGGTGTTTGAAATCTGTTCCTACAAATTACTGTGTGTCTTCAGATAAGTTACTTAACCTCTCTGAGCCTCATTGTTCCATCTTGAAAAGGAAGATAAACATACTAATTTCAAGTGTTAGCTGCAAAAGTAGGTACTCAATAGTTGTATCACTCTTTCCATTAAAAATCCGTGGCACTCCTTTCCCAAAAGAGCTGACTATTGAAGAATCCATCTTTTCCGAGCTTTGATTAATGGTGGTCACAGGCCAGTGTCCATCTCTGAGTACTTGACTTCTCGTTGCTGTTTGTGTTTGGGACTGAAAATCTAGATTCCCACATTATCATTTGCCAGAGATAATATTTTAGTCTGTTTCCATGGCCTTCTAATACCTTAGCTCTACACAGCCATGCTTCTCACCCCCTACTCATAAGGACCAAAGACTCCTTAGATGACCACCTGTTCTCTGTTTTAAGCCACTTCGTTTTTGGCACATCAGTTCACCATCTCCTCATTGGTAAATTAGAGAAATCAGTCCAGAATCTTTCTTTAGAGACAGGATCTTGCTCTGTGCCCAGGCTGGAGCGCAGTGGCACGGTCACAGCTCACTGCAGCCTCGACCTCCCTGGCTTAAGCAATCTTCCCACCCCAGCCTCCCAAGTAGCTGGGACCACAGGTATGTGCCACCAAGCCCAGTTAATTTTTTAATTTTTTGTAGAGACAGGGTCTCACTGCATTGCCAGAGCTGGTCTCAAACTCCTAGGCTCAAGTGATCCACCTGCTTCAGCCTCTCAAAGTGCTAAGATTATAGGCCTGAGCCACCACGCCTGGCCAAGTTCAGAATCTTAGCCTGCCCTTGGAAATATTATAATGATGGCCACTGAGATGGCTTCCGGTCATGGCACTAGAGCCTGTATAAGAGGATGGAGTCTCTTTATCCTTCCCATTATTTTCCTGGGAGGGTGTTTCCGGGCTTAATATGATAGCATGCTGGAATTGAGTAACATAATATTAGGGGGAAAAAAGTAAAATTTGTCCTATAGATATTCCACTCTTAGACAAGAGAAAGTCTTCTCCTACTATGCCCCTATCCCCACTCCCTGTTTGCCCCCCACCCTAGCTGCAGAAGGGCCTTACATGAGCTAAGGCCCTCATCCTAGCCTAAGTGCAAAGAAGAGCAAGATGGAACCAGTGGACCCAGAGGATGAACTCTTAGTGGGGAGCGGGCATAGGCAAAGGGGTGCACCATGAAGCTGCTGGGGGAGAAAGAATAAACGAGAGAGCTCATGGCGGAGTGCCTCAGGGATGCCCATACCTGCGTGAGAAGGAGAGCTCCCTCTCGCCTGTCCTCTGGACTCTGTCTCCATGCATGGTCATGAAATAGTATGGCATTCATCCTGGTAATGAAGTGCACTTTTCCATCTTTGCAGAGGTTACAGACAAAGCAAAGATAATGCCAGCATTCACGTCATTTCATTTAATCCTCACAAAAACCTGTGGAGAAGATTATGGGATTCTCATAATGTAGACAAGGATTGATGTCCAAGGGCCAGCGTGTCCAAGGTAACCAGCTAGTCAGAGCCAGGATCCACAGGTCAGCCCAGCTCCAAAGCACATGCTCCTTCCAGACCTGGCCCCACTACTGCTGCTGAACCTTGCTCCCCTCCCCACATCTCCCCCCTACCCCCCATAACGTGGCCTCCAGAGCCAAAAGCATTTCCAAGGCCTCTTCCAACAGGGCCTGAGAGAAACCCTGGGTGGTCTAGAAACCTTGAAGTGAACATTGAGTTTTATCCTGGAACAAATGAAGAGCTGTAAGTAAAAGGTCCTCACCAAACTGGAAACAGCTGGACCCAGCTGAGGAGCAGGATCAAAATCACCTCTCCACGCTGCACCATGCTTCAGGAAGAGGCGTATCCATCACAGGGTCTTGGAAGGAGGCCAGGGGTGTCTACTGAGAGAGGGTGCCGCTGGTCTGCACAAGTGTGGGGAAGGGGAGCTCAAGGATGCTTAGCAGCTGCTCATGGGGAGCTATGCTGAACTGCAAAGACTGCAGAAGTGCCCTGGAGCTCTGTGGACAGCTGGAAACAAGTCCGATCTGCAAACATCCTGTTCATCCCTGCACCCACATGGGGCCAGGAGGGATGGAGCGGCTGTTCCTGGAGCACCCACGATGTGTTGATGTGCCGCAGGCGCTAAGCCGTGCGCTTTCACAGATGCTGTCTGAGATGGTCCCAGAGCTCTTCAGGGTCAAAAGCCCCTTCTTTCCCAGCCTCTGCCAAGACTGAAGCACCCCCCATGACAGCCTGTGTTTGAGTCAAAGTTCAGTTCTGTCCTGTACTTTTTCTTTAAACTGAGCTGGACCACACCATCAAGAAGAGATCTATTTTGTCCTGAGCCTCCTAGTGACCTGGTTTCAAATTTTTCGTACATGTAGGAATCCTGCCTTCCTACACGTATTAAAGGAAGAGAGCTGATGATCTGCATGTTTAACCAGTATTCCCAGGTGATATGTTTAGGGAGGTGGTCCCCAGAACATACTTTGAAAGTATTGCTTCTTTTCTAGGTCCTTGTCCGAAAGCCCCTCTTTAGGACCAACTCTTGCATGTGGCCCTACTGCCCTCTTCTCTCAGAACTTCCTGCTTCTGCCCTATATCCAGGCTAGCTTCCAGCATCTTCATTTCAATAACCCCTTGGCACAGCTGCTATGCACAGTAATTTGGTTTTATATCCCCACATCACCTGGCTATATTCCATCAGCCAAGCCCTACACACTGACAAGTCTGCCTGCAGGAGGACCCTTTATAAATTTGTCTTGCCCCTGTGAATTTCTCCTTGTGGCCTTCTGGATCCCAGCTCTCCTCTCATCGCTTGGTGCCTTTCCCCTATCCCATCCCATGCCCTCCTACGCCACCCTTGGCCCCAAAGAGCTCCATCATCTGAGCTAACTCCTTGTCCCCTAAGACTACATGGCAGGAGAGAGAGTCTTAAGGTCTCCAGAAGTTCTCAGGTGTCATACACATATGCGGTCTGGCAGGAAGGAGAAATTGGGCAAGTAAGAACTTTTCAGAGTTTACAAAGGAAGCTGGCCAAATGGCAGGAGAAAATTCAATGATGATGGAAATCTGTCATGGAAGTCGAAATTAGCCTTGTGGAAAAAGGATGCTCCTTTGAAATATTCAGTATTAGCTTAAAGTTTTATATGATCATGCCTTCTACTCCACACGAGAACTGTGCTAGCTTGAATGGGAAATGAATGTCTTAAATAGCTTATGACTAAAGGGGGAAAATGAAGAAAAGCTGTGCCTTTCTCTGTGCTATGCTTAATTCTAAAGGTTAGGTTTTAATACTCTGAGATAGAATAAAAGATCTCTAATCCATTTCTCAGAGATGCCTAGGGAGAATAAGGGGAGCTGAACTGGGTTGTAGAGAATCGGGTGGCAAGAGCCCAGTGCATGAAATGAGCCAGTGTTTCGGGGCCTCGGTGACGAACTTGGGCTTCAAAAGAAAAGGAGACAAGGGAAGCAACATGATATGGACACCACAATCTGCTGTCACCGGTCCCGCGAAGGGAGCACCGAGGCAGCAGACGATCAGAGTGTTGTGTTATTCACGAATGATAATTAGCACAGAGTAGTATTAGTGCAGAAAAAAGTGATACTCCCCAAAAGAAAATCACCTTGCTCAGCCTCTCATTTTATAGATTGGAAAACTGAGGCCCAAAGAGAAGAAAGTTGTCTGAAATCATTGGCCTGGCTGGTCATCTAGAGCAAAGATAAGAACAGCTGCCCAGTGAGCCCTGCTGCTCCCCAGCCCTGAGCAGCTCCCCTAACAGTATCTGGCTTCTAATTCATCATGAGTCTTCAAGGGCTTCTGTGTTTGGCACAAAAGTGCAGCACTTTGACCTGCAATAAATCACTGCAGCTAATGACCTCCTTGCTCCTTGTGACTGTCTGTGGACAGCCTGTTCTCTCTCACTCATGCAGGAAGAAAGCTGAGACCGCTGCTTGCCTTGAGAGAACCGGGAGAAAGGGGGCATCAAAAGGGGGAAGCTGGATTGATATTCTTTTTCCCTCTCCCTCACCTCTTATTCCTTCCTCCCTTCCCTCCTTCCTGCCTCCTTCTCTCCTCCCTTCCCTCTGTCCCTTTTTCCTCTGCCCCTTCCTTCTTCCCTCCTTTTTTCCTGTGTCACACAAATATGGCACTATAAACAAGCAATTTCTATGTTAAACCCCAATGCCATAACCTCAGTCATTTGGAATAGCCCCCTAATATGGTCACTTCAAGGTTAGAGTCTTGAAGCTTGGCCATTATCTCCTGCCACACAGGGGACTGCACAGATGCCCAAGTCCTGGTCCCCAGGCCCTTCAGCTTGGACAGTTTCTGCTGCTTCGGAGCCAAGCTTTAACCATGGGAATCCCTTGCCAGGCTGCCTCGGGTCCCATCTGCATTGACAATCACCCAGCACCCCTTCCTGTGGCTCTTGCCAGCTCCCTGGTATTCAGCTTCCTGAATCTTCACTGCTATGGAGCCTACAAATTCCACTTGACTCCCCCAACCTGGGAGAATCTCATCCTGGCTTTAGAATCTAAGTCAAGCACTTTCATTGCTTCTCATAGACATTTTGTCCGTTTGTAAGACGCGGCTTCTTCTAAGGACTCAGGCCTAAACCATTGGCCTCTCTGTGCCTTGGTTTCCTCTTCTATAAAGATAACTACCTACTCATAAAATAATTGAAAGGATTAAATAACTTAGTACATGTGATTTATTTAGAACATTGGCTACCATATAGAAAACACTGTATAATCAACTACTATTATAATTAATGATGTGTTGCAGCTGCCAAATAAAGTAATCATTCTTTAGGCTGCATTAATGGAAATATAATACATATAATAGTGGAGGTGACAGTCCTTGTATAATTGCCGCTAATGAGACCACACATGGTATATCTCAATTTCAGGGGAACTATTTTAAAGAAATTTAAATAAACTGAAGGGCATTCAAAGGAGATGGATCCAAATGGTGTAGAAGCTTAATACCTTCTTATATGAAAGGTATTAAGCTGTATTAGCTTGTTCTCATGCTGCTAATAAAGACATACCCGAGACTGGGCAATTTATAAAGGAAAGAGGTTTCATAGACTCACAGTTCAGCATCACTGAGGAGGCCTCAGGAAACTTACAATCACAGCAGAAGGGGAAGCAAACACAGCCTTCTTCACATGGCAGCAACAAGGAGAAGTGCCAAGCAAAAGAGGGAGAAGCCCCCTATAAAACCGTCATATCTCGGGAGAATTCACTCACTATCACAAGAAAAGCATGAGGGTAACTATCCCCATGATTAAGTTGCCTCACGCTGGGTCCCTCCCAGCCCACATGGGGATTATGGAAACTATAATTCAAGATGAGATTTGGGTGGGGACACAGCCAAATCATATCAAGGTCTGAAGATCAGAGACAGTTAACTGGATGCAGAGCAATGTGGAGTGAAGGGGAGGAGCAGAAGAGAGGCGGCATAGAATTTGTCTTCAAATAGAGGAAGGGCTATTTTGACACCTTCATCCTTGTGTCTTCAGGTCCTGGAAGGATGTTTGACACTAAGGTCGTGCTTAATAAATGTTATTGGTTCTACTTGATTTAAAAGTCAATCAAGTAATCAATCAATCAATATATTCATATGGATGAACAGAGACCTGATATTGGAAATTCTAGGGAAATAAGAATAGTCATTAAAATGAAGACATTTTAAAAATAATTTTTACAAATAGGTAGGGAGTTCCCTTGCCCTTGGAAGCATGACTCTTAGTGTCTGTTTAGGAAGGTGATGCTGCTGGAGCAGGGGCTCAGGTGTAGAGAAATTGAAACTGGATGACATGGATGCTTTCCAGATTTTCTGTTTCTCAGACAAATACAAATTTTCTCCACAGGAAAAAAGAAAAAGAAAAATCAGAGGAATTACAGAGGATTGCCAACTTTTTGCCAACAATGGATATTACAACAAATTCAATTATCCACTGTTGTAGTCATTCTGTAAACAAAAATCCAAAAAAGCATATTTTAACAGAAGAGAAGGAAAAACATGATCTCAGAAGAAGGAAATGCTTTAAAGTCTAACACTAGTTTTCTAAACATCACTTTTCTTTTACTCAGTCTTCTGTAAAGCAGTGAAAACATCACTCAGCAGCACCAGTTTGAGGGCCTGTATTTGGGAACTACAGCACTCAATGACTTCAAAGTCCTTTCCTGGCCTGGATACTTGCTCCTCCCAGTCCAAAAATGGAGCCAGGCACTTAGCATGCACTCACTGTATATCTATGGAAGAAAAGATGGAATCACTCGCAGGCCTTTGATTTTAGGCAGCATTCCTCATCCTCAAGATGGAAACCCCATGCTACAAGTATAAAAGCAATACCCCAAAAAGTTCATGGAAGAAAAAAAAACAGTTAAAACACATTAGGACAAAAGAGAGACTATGTTACTCTGCTCCAGCTGACCTTTGGAAAGCCATATTCTCTCTACCACCTGTATGTCCCCTACCATTAAAGATAACCCTACTATTTCCATAGTAATCAACGGTTAATAGGGCACTCGTGTTCATTATACCATTTGTTCATTCATCAAACGTTTATGGAGCATTCTCTGTGTACCAGGCACTGTGCTAAGTTCTGGAAAATATTTAATAATTTTTATTTTATATTTAAATATTTAATAATAAAGTGTTTTATTATTAAATATTTAAATATAAAATAGAAATATTTAAATAATAAAGTGAATATTTAATAATAAAGTGTTCTCTCTCCTCCAGATGTGGTGATACCCCCATTCTGTGCTCCCCAGGCATCATTACCTGTCACTTCCCCTCACGGCATTGTAAACTCCTCCAGATTAGGGCTGCGTCTGTTTATCTCTGGATTCCCACTACCTGGAAGGATGACGTGATCAGATGGGAAGAACCAAGACAAGCTCTGCCGTAGTCTCAACCTAGATAGAAAAATTTAAAATGCCCAGATAAGTCATGTGGCTGGTGCTGATCAGGCATCTAAAAAATACTTGATTGGATAAGTCCTAAAGGCGAGGATAGCTACACAATTTGCAGGGCTCAATGGGAAATGAAAATACAGAGCCTCCTGTTCAAAATGCAGGGAAAACATGCCCTAATAGGAAATAAAATATAAAGGTTTTTTCTTCCTTTCACGGTTTCTTTTTCAATTAGACATGATGAAGGTTTTGCATTTGTTACTCAACGTTATTCTAAGGAAAAAATCTAAGTAGCATTAATTTTACTGTTCATCTTTATATTATGCCATGCCAGTTTTAAATGCAAATATAGGAGCATTTAACTCAAATGCAGAATCACCAAAATTATGTAATTCAAAACTGGTAGTCTGTATTTCATTCTTACCAAAACAATAGAAACAGCACAAAGCTATTCTTATCAGAACAATGGAAATAGCACAAATGTTTTTATTACATTTCTTGATACACATGTATTCTACCAGTGCTTTCTACCTTTGGTTTACTGATGAGTAAGGAAGGACTTCAAGGAAAGGAAACTATGGCTCATCTTATCTTCACTTTTCATCAACCATCATTCTTGGCATACGTGGTTGACCAATACAAGGTAGTAGCACAAATAAAAACAGAGATCAGAGGATAGAATTCCTTGGTGGGTCATGCTTCTTGGAATGCCATTGCCTTCTCTTGGCATTCAAAGTAAGCTCTAGTTCAAATGGCCTGTCTTGGATGCACTTTAAGTCATGCTGACCTCCCAGGCATCGTGGGTCTGCCAGAGTTCTGTGCTCAGCGGCATCATGAATGCCCCAATGTGAATGGCATGGTGAGGTACTGTGGACACCCAGACTGTGAATCTCTCCTCTGTTCAAGTGCAGGCTTCATTGTCCCGTTGGACTCCACTCACAAAACACAAGTTCAGAGACAAGAAGACTAAGAATTTAAGACTGTGGTGGCAGAGGATTCAGCCAAGAATGAGTCATGGACAAGCCCCTAAAGCCATCTCTGCTAAGAGGGGCCCCAGAGTTCACAGCCAAGGGAACAGTTGCTGAAGGCTGACTGAGATGCGGGGTCCAGAGCCCTAAAGACCCAGGTTAGTTAGGCCAGGTAAAGAGGGGAGATTGGTTGCTTATGGGAGCTGCCTTAGCAAAGAGAAAAGAACGTCAAGCTCTTCAGAGAGAATGGCAAATGAGGCTCCATCTCCCTGCAGGACTCAGAGAGGAATTTGGGAGGAAAAGCAAAAGAAAGCAGTTACAGTCTTTCTACGCTCAGCCTCAGGGAATGTCCTAGAACCTAGAAAGGGAAAAATGGCCAAGACAACATTTCCATATCCACCAGGACTCTGAGGCCTGAGCAACTTCGCTGCTGGCTGTAGAAGGGCTGTCTTTCATGCTGGTGAGAGTTGTCATAGGAACAGAAGTCAGGGGCAATGGATTCAGCACTGGCCATGCAGCCAAGTGGGTTTTCTCCAAGGGCAGGGCCCACTCCTGGCCTTTATTCAATCCTTGCCAGATGGAAACTGGGAATGTAATCCTTAAATAACAGCAAACAAAAGAGCTGAAATGTCTCCTCTAGCACCAAGTCTTCTTCAGCTATAGGTGAACCACTAGTTTTCTCTCTGGTTCACCAGCCAGATGTTGAAAACCTTTCCAACTCTGGGCAATGGTCCATGCCACCTACCGGCTGAATGTCCTTAGCTAGGCAACTTTATGGGCCTCAGTTTCCTCATCTGAAAATAGGGAAAATAATACCTGCCTCAAAGAGATGTAGAGGCTAAATGAGGTAACACATGAAGAAGGGAGTATTCACTTTGTTTTTCCTTACATATCCCCCTTCATTTTGTATATTCTGTTCTCCCTGTTCAGAATGCATTCCTGCTCTCTGAGTCCAAGAAGGTCCTGAACAAATCTTACCCCATCTATGGGGCTTTTATTTCCAGCTGTCACTGAATTCCCCTTCTGATTTTTTTAATGTTTATCCCACACATTGTAGCAATTAGTTATATTCAGCTGGCTGAATGCTACTGTGAAAAAGGGATTCATGACATTGGATGAATTTCTAAACTCAGTGAGTCTCGGTAGTGTTTGTTTATTTTATCATCAGAGTCCTCAGCACAAATCCTGACACATCAGAGGCACACAGTAGATTAAATTATGACAGTGTTCAGCTTCGAACTTTTTAAAAGTTTCCTTTTGGCCTCAAAAGATAGATGATTGATTGATTGATTGATTGATAATAGATAGATGATACATAGATAGATAGATGAGAGAGAGAGAGAGGCAGTCAGATGGATGATAGAGATAGATAGATGATAGATAGATAAATATGCAGCTAGCTATATATCTGCAAACTTCCATCACGACCTGCCAAAGCTCTCTGCATTATCTGACTCCTTCCCAATTCTCTGTCCTCATCTCTTGCTATCCCCCCTCCATCATTACTTTCCAACCCTACTTGCCTATTTTCAAAATATCTTCTCAAAAATGTCCATCTCTTTCCTACAATAAGGCTTTGCGTATGCTCTTCCCTCTGTCTGAAATGCCCTTTCCCCACTGGTGGCAAAGCTACTTCTTTCTCCCCATAGAGGTCTCACCTTTATTGTGGTGTTTCCTGATCATCTCATCTAAGTCAGTCTTCCAAATTTCTGTGATGGTAGAAACTATGTCTTTGTTGTTTGTTCATCTTTGGGTACCAGCATTTAGCACTGTGCATGATGCACAGTTGGTAATTAACAAATTGAATGAATGGATGCAAGCATAAATGATAAATGAAGTAAATATTTTTCTTCTCATGCATGTATTTTTTTTTTTGAGTGCTTTGCGAATGCAAACAGTATCTTCCACTAGAATGCCAACATGGAGAACATTATAGATTTCTTTTGTTTCCAACCTTGCATGCAGCACAGTACGGTGTGTGTATACAACACTCAAAAAAATTGATGAATGAATGAATTATTGAATGAATGAGCAAATAGGCACGTACCCAAAACTTGCTGGACTGAACTGAATTCAACAGACCTGCCGGCTTAAAGGAAGTGCCACATCTTTGCGCCTGCCAACATGTGTTCTGTATTTGTCAGTGATGCTTTCTTGTATTTGGCGTGCTCACATGGTTGTCACCATCAGCCTGCTAATGGGATCATAAAGGAAGGGGAATCAGGGTCCTGGGCTTTTTCAGAGTCATCAGCTCAAAGCCTTTTTAATGTGAGTTCTTGACTCGATTGGGTGTGGAGAGAAGAGAAAAGGTGATGAATGGCCCCAGTACAAGGAAAACTCAGATACCTGACTTTGTTCTTATCTTGGGAAGAATGTGGCAGCCTGAAAGAGTCAGCAGCAGGCACACAGAGTCATGATGAACTAAGAAACTCAAGAATGTCCCTTGATAAATGTTTGCTGGATGAATGAATGCTTCTGTTGCTTATTACCTTTTAAGTGAATAGGGTCAAAGGTTGCTATTAACCCAAGGCTCATGGGGGAAAGATATTCTTTGTGACCTGGCAGGAATTATTACCAAGGGCAGATGAGGCCAGTAAGTTCACATGGCTAATGAAGACAGGGTCACAGGTTTGATGTCCCCTAGAGACTAGTTATCTTCAGGCAGAGGGAAAGTCTGTTTCACAGCCATATTACATGCCGTAATGCTGGGCAACCGTCTTGCAGATTCATGCAGTCCTCCTGGACCAGCTTGTCCAGGACGGGAGGGTGTCGGACGGATGCCTTCGCTGAAACCCCTCATCAGAGGAAAACAATCAAATATTTGTTTACATTTGATTAGGACATCTTACTGGTGTTGGTGATGATGATGATAGTCGCATTTATTGAGTAATTGCTCTGTGACAGGCAGTGTGCTAAGCTCTTCAGAGGAATTTTTTTCACTTGATCTTTAAATACATGTCCAATCATGCCACCTTACAAATGAGAAAACTGAAGTTAACAAAATTACTTCACAGTCACTCTCTTATGCATGTCATCTAGTTGAATTCACAGTAGCCTTGCAAGGTATATTTTATTCTCTTTCTTTTACAGATGAGAAAACTGAAGGTGGAAGAGATTTGTTGACTTACCAAAAATCACTCAGCTGGGAAGTGACAGTGCCTCCTACCAGATCCCGGTATTCCAAAAGCCAGTTCCATTCTCTTAGCCAGGACAACACAGAAACTGTTTTTTCTTGATAAGCAGATTAATGACGTCGTCTCTACATGTGAAGTGTGAAGAGTTCAAAACCAAGGAAAGCAAGTCCCTGACTGTTGCAAAGAATTGTCATCTAAAGAGGTGACCCAGGCCAAACCCAGGGGTTTCAAGGCTGATGAGGGGGCACAATGAGATACCAAGGGAGGGGCCAAAGGGTCCTTCCTGCAAGTCCCAGCTCTGCTACTTACTGTGTGTGCTGGGCAAGTTACTTGACATCTCTAGGCCAATAGGTACTGTTCTAAATGTTTTAAAAGCGTCAACTGATTTAGTCCTTATACTACCATTTGAAGTGATCAGTAGTTGACCTCGTTTTATAAATGAGAAAACTGAAAAACAAAGAAGCCAAGCAGCTTATCCAAGGTACCCAACTAAAAAGAGGCACAATTGGGATTTCGATCCAGGTAGTCCAGTTATAGTGCCTGTGCTCTGGAGAGTCACAGCTTGCTGCTAGGAGTAAGAATAAAAGGACCTGGCATCATGACGCACAGCCATAGGACCAGCTACTTAGGAGGCCAAGGAGCAAGGATCACTTGAGCCCAGGAGTTTGAGGCCTGCCTGGGCACCATAGCAGGATCCTATCTCAAAAAAAGAAATAACTAAATTAAATAAAAATAATAACAATAATAACAATGCCTAGTTCATAGGCTTTGGGGGACATAATGCATATAAAATCCATAGCAAAGTGTCCAGCATGTAGTACTTATCCAATATATGGCATATTTCATCATTGAATACGTTTCTACTTTAGGAGGTTTATTTTTGATAGATATACAGGAATATCATGATTAGTTGCAGTTAGACAATACAGACTGATGGATGGTCGAGGACAGGCGTCCCCAAACTTTTTACACAGGGAGCCAGTTCACTGTTCCTCAGACCACTGGAGGGCCGCCACATACTATGCTCCTCTCACTGACCACCAATGAAAGAGGTGCCCCTTCCTGAAGAGCGGCGGGGGGCCGGATAAATGGCCTCAGGGGGCCGCATGCAGTCCACAGGCCGTTGTTTGGGGACGCCTGGTCTAGGACTTGAAATTAAACATTTCATGCATGGGCCAAGATACAATTCCCAGAAAGGCATCTAACCCAGCAGGCCCATTCTGGTGCTGTGCCTATTTTCTAATGATGGTGCTAGCTTAGGGTTACCAGCAGTCACAGGAATACAAAGCAGCAAGAAAACGGGGCAAGTTGTGCTCTATACAAGTCTATATCTAGGGGGTCCATCATCAGCCAGCAAGACCCAAATCACTGGGCTGCAGCTCCAGGACAAGCTATAAATCTTGGGGAGGAAGATCCCATGTGGGCAAGGCATGGCTGGGAAGTAGATATGTTAGCAAAACAAGGGCTTGGGCACAGAGACTAAGGGCGAGATAGGTGGCTGGGATCAAGATAAAGTTTATCCCAGTTCCCAGATACCTGAACAGATGATAAATATTACACAAGCAACCCAAGTGGGACCTGAAGCTGAATTTCATTTGACTCATCTAGAGTTTCTTAAAACTCTCCTGCCTCAGGGTAGCAGTGGGGCTCAGAGATTGGCATGAGGGGAGACATAAATGAGGCTGAGAGGTTCCAGCTGGCACTGAAGAGCTCACGAAGGCTGGGATTCAGGCAGGGTCCAATACATTCAGACTGAAGCTGGATGAGCACTTGTCAGGGATGTCGGGGTGAGGGTGCTGCCCTCTGGTAACCGGTTGGACCAGTGATCTTTGCTGTGCCTTTAACTCTGCAATCCCTTGAATGCAACAGACTCACACACTTGTGCTCCTCACTCCTCCCTGGATCCTCATGAGCTCACTATGGGCTAAACAGAGGCATCCTAGAACTGCTTTACATGACAGCACTTTGGTTCCAAATATGGAGACAGCACAATGCTCCAAGATCTGAACTTGACAGAGATGTCTCTGAGAACAATCTCTCTATAACAGCAAAGCCATCCTGAAACCTACGACTTCACAGCCGTGCATCTGTTTTCGAAGGTGATGTGACAGGCCGAGGGGAGGCAGAAGCCCCAAGAGTGGTGCTGAGGCTCTCAGAGAGCATGGAGGGGACAGTCCCAGCCATCAATGGAGCCTTGTGGCCTCAATGGAAAGGGAGGAACGCCCTGTCTCAGGAATGCAACCTCCAGAGTGCAGAAGACAGCCACGCTTTGCCATTATGAAACCCCAAACACTCTGGGTGTGGTGAGGCTTTTAAAAGCCTATTCTGCTGCCACTGAGGAGCCTTGGAAATGTGGAGAACATACCACCCAAGGCCATTAAATGCCCAGACAGCTCTGGACAGAGACAAGAACAAGGATCCAATGAGCTTAGGGCAGAGTGTCTCAAAGAAATAAACATGCGGTGAAGGTATTTCCATAGCCAGTAAATACTGTCTTTCAGGGGGTTCAGAAGGAGACCAAACAGTCTCCTCCCACCAGCCCCCGATAAAAGAGTGACACTGTGTATCTGAGGAGTAAGCGGCCAGGCACAGAAGCCAGATTTCCCAGCCACCCTTTAATTTATAGGCCATAAATGATGGAGCCCATGATCTATTGCCCCTGACTCAGGGGGGATTTATTCTGACTAAGAGCACACACACAGAGCCCACTGATATAACTAATGGCCTTGGGTGGAAAAAGGTCGGGCTCTCACTAAATGCTAAGTAAAAATGTTTGGAGCAGACAGTTATAATACTAAAAGGTGATTCCAAACATCACAGGAAGCAGCAAACACTACTCATCTCAGCTGAGGTCAAGCTGCAGGGGAGAAAAATCTGGGATGCTGCAGACAGGGAGTGACAGCCTGAAGCAACTGGCAATGGAGCTTCATCTCTAACAACCTTTCCATTTTACGTCTTTTCAAGTGTGCCTCACCCATCAAAGCCCACTCTCAGGTGAAGGTAGGATCCATTTCTTCACACTGAGCTACCAGTGCTGGGAGGGCCTAGACCTTGTCTGTCCCATGATTACTGCAACCCCAGAGATAGTTCAGTGCCCATCACAGAATGTGGGCTCAATAAATCTTTATTCAATGAATAAAAAGACAGAAATAGTCTGTTTTTATTCATTCATTGATGCATCCTTTCATCCAACCAGTGTTTCTCAAAGGGAACTTGTTACAAAGAGAGAGCTTCTTTCATGACCAGTGCCTGGGAGGCAAAAGAGACTTTCATCATGTTTTATTTTCATTGTGTATGTTTTTGTTGCCATCTAATTATAGCAAGTGATACTGATTTTTCCATTTATGGCAGTGATTTAAATTTTCATTTTGTCCAAATTTTTTTCTCCAAAATAAGAAGTCAATTTAAATAAAAAAATGTTCATCAAATAAAAGCACATATTTTATAATTATATGGTCAAAGTCTTCTAAAATACAGACATTCTCAGATGAAAGATGGCTAAGAGGATTTGTCACCAACAGACCTGGTTAAAAAAAAAAATGGCAAAAGAAGCTCTTCAGACTGAAGAGGAATTATATCAAAAGGAATAAAACTTCAGAATTAATTATTTTTCTCCTATTAAATTCTTAAAAATACGTATAACTATTGAAAGCAAAAATTCTAACACTGGGAGGTCTCCAATGTAATAGACACAATATATATGTCAATCATAACACCAAGTGTAAGGGTAAAATGACCTGGATGATGGTAAGGCTTCTATGCTTTACCCGAAGTGATAAAATATTAACTCTAAATAGATGTGAACATTTAGGTATGTATAGTGTAATACTCAGAGAAACCACTAAAATAATATAAACATTATGGCACAGGCTTATATAAACAGTGTCTCTTTCCTAAGCTAGAAGTGAAAGCCTTATGATTTTCTGGGCAGTAGACAGTACTCAGAGGGTCTTCTTAACTTAGTAGTGGAAAATAATCAGTCCTAGACTAAACACTGTTCTGGTCCAGCCTATGAAAAAAGACTTCAGAGCAATGCTCCAAAATATGTTTCCAAGTAACTTAACTGCATCCCAGAACAAGACTTTAGAATATCGGAACACAAAAATATCCAGCATCAAACAGGGTAATTAGAGTCCTTAAAAGAGAGTGATAGGAGACAGAAAAAAAAAAATTTTGGGAGAAATATTTGTCTAAAATGTCTAAATTTTATAAAATCTGTAAACCCACAGAACAAGAATCTCAAAACCCTGAGTACAAGTATTGAAAAAAAAGACTATCTACCTAAAATTCTATACCCAGCTTAAATGAGCTTCAAAATCAAACTAAAATAAAGCCAGAACGAAAGCTTTTACAAATACATGAAAACTAAACAAAGTTATTCACCAGTGGAGCTGCATTACAAGAAATACAAGAAGACATCATCATTTAGGCAGAAGGAATATGACATCAGATGGAAAGGTGGATCTACACAATTAAATTAATAGCCCTGGAAGTGGCAACTGCATGAATAAACATATACGATTTTTTATTATTTAAATACCTTTAAACAAACTAATCGATTTCAGCAAAAATAGCAACAATGTAGTATCCATTTTATAACACATGTCCAAGTAGAATATGTGTCAAAAATGTCATAAGGCTGAACTAAATATCCCAGTTAAAAGGCAGAGATTTCAGAATGTGGAAAAAAGGAAGATGCAACCATATGCTTTCTACAAGAAATGCACTCTAAATATAAAGACACAAACAGATTAAAAATGGAAAGTTTGGGAAAGATATAATGTATTAATACCAATCAAAAGAAACTTCAGAAGGAATGGCACCAGCTCCTCTTTGTAACTCTGGTAGATTTTGGCTGTGAATCCCTCTGGTCCTGGGCTTTTTTTGGTTTGTAGGCTATTAGTTACTGCCTCAATTTCAGAATTTGTTATTGGTCTATGCAGGGATTCAACTTCTTCCTGGTTTAGTATTGGGAGACTGTATGTGTCCAGGAACTTATCCATTTCTTCTAGATTTTCTCGTTTCTTTGCATAGAGGTGTTTATACTATTCTCTGATGGTAATGTGTATTTCTGTAGGCTCAGTGGTGTTATCAACTTACCAGGGATGTGAAGGACCTCTTCAAGGAGAATTACAAATCACTGCTCAAGGAAACAAGAAAGTACACAAACAAATGGAAAAATATTCCATGCTCATGGACAGGAAGAATCAATATTGTGGAAATGGCCATACTGCCCAAGGTAATTTATAGATTCAATGCTATCCCCATCAAGCTACCATTGACTTTCTTCACAGAATTAGGAAAAACTACTTGAGATTCCATATGAAACCAAAAAAGACCCTATATAGCCAAGACAATCCTAAGCAAAAAGAACAAAGCTGGAGGCATCACACTACCTGACTATACTACAAGGCTACCGTACCATACCTTTTAGTATAGTCTATGTTTAGTATATACTATATAGTTAGTATAGTATATCTTTTTTGATACCAAAACAGATATATAAACCAATGGAACAGAACAGAGGCCTCAGAAATAATGCCACACATCTACAAACATCTGATCTTTGACAAACATGACAAAAACAAGCAATGGGGAAAGGATTCTCTATTTAATAAATTGTGTTGGGAAAACTGGGTACCAATATGCAGCAAACTGAAACTGAACCCTTTCTTTAAACCTCACACAAAAATTAATTCAAGATGGATTAAAGACTTAAACATAAGACCTAAAACCATAAAAACCCTAGAAGAAAACCTAGGCAGTACCATTTAGGACATAGGCACGGGCAAAGACTTCATGACTAAAACACCAAAAGCAATGGCAACAAAAGCCAAACTTGACAAATGGTATCTAATTAAACTAAAGAGCTGCACAGCAAAAACAAAAATAAAAAACTATCATCAGAGTGAACAGGCAACCAACAGAATGGGAGGAAATTTTGCAATCTATCCATCTGACAAAGGGCTAAAATGCAGAATCCACAAGAAACTTAACAAATTTACAAGAAAAAAACAACCCCATCAAAAAGTGAGTGAAGGATATGAACAGACACTTCTCAAAAGAAGACATTTATGTAGACAACAAACATATGAAAAAGGGCTCCTCATCACTGGTCATTAGAGAAATGCAAATCAAAACTACAATGAGATACCATCTCATGCCAGTTAGAATGGGGATCATTAAAAAGTCAGGAAACAACAAATGCTGGAGAGGATGTAGAGAAATAGGAACATTTTTACACTGTTGGTCGGAGTGCAAATTAGTTCAACAACTGTGGAAGACAGTGTGGCGATTCTTCAGGGATCTAGAATAAGAAATACCATTTGACCCAGCAATCTCATTACTAGGTATATACTCAAAGGATTATAAATTATACTACTATAAAGACACATGCACATATATGTTTATGGCAGCATTATTCACAAGAGCAAAGACTTGGAACCAACTCAAATGCTCGTCGATGATAGACTGTATAAAGAAAATATTGCACACATACACCGAGGAATAATATGCAGCCATAAAAAGGATGAGTTCATGTATTTTGCAGGGATGTGAATGAAGCTGGAAACCATCATTCTCAGCAAACTAACACAGGAACAGAAAACCAAACACTGAATGTTCTCATTCATAAGTGGAAGTTGAAAAATGAGAATACATGGACACAGGAAGGGGAATATCACACACCAGGGCCTGTCAGTGGGCAGGGGGGTAGGGGACGGATAGCATTAGGAGAAATACCTAATGTAGGTGACGGGCTGATGGGTGCAGCAAACCACCATGGCACGTGTATACCTATGTAACAAACCTGCATGTTCTGCACATGTATCCCATAGCTTAAAGTATAACTTAAAGTATAAAAACACTTAATAAAAAGAAAGGTGCATTTGGCTATATTAAATTCAGATAAAATAGACTTCAGAACACATATTACCAAAGAAAGTAATATTCATTTCATAATAAGAGATCAAATCAACAAGAAAACATAACAATTCTGAATGTTTATACACCTAATAGAGTTTCAAAATATGTGAAGTAAAAGCTGATTCAACAAAAAGAGATGTAGAAAAATTGGCAATTATGGTTTAAGATTTTAATATCTCTAATTCAGTAAATAATCAAACAAATTGACAGAAAATTGGTAAGGAAACTGAAGACTTGATCAATACTGTCAACCAACTTGACCAAATTAACATTTATAAAATCCACCACTCAATATAAGCATAATACACATTTTTTTCCAAGAGCACATGAAATACTTACTGAGGTAGATTTTGGGCAATAAAATAACTCAATATTTTTTTTTTTGAGACGGAGTCTTGCTCTGTAGCCAGACTGGAGCACAGTGGCACAATCTCAGCTCACTGCGAACTCCCCCTCCCAGGTTTAAGCAATTCTTCCGCCTCAGCCTCCCGAGTAGCTGGGACTACAGATGTGTGCCACCATGCCCAGCTAATTTTTGTATTTTTACTAGATACAGAGTTTTACCACATTGGCCAGGATGGTCTTGATCTCTTGACCTGTGATCTGCCCACCTCGGCTTCCCAAAGTGCTGGGATTACAGGCATGAGCCAGCACTTCCAGCCAACTCAATACATTTAGAAAAGATTCAAGTGACCAGGCATGGTGACTCATGCCTGTAATCCCATAACTTTGGGAGGCTGAGGCAGGCAGATCACTTGAGGCCAGGAGTTTGAGACAAGCCAGTCCAACATGGTAAAACCCTGTCTCTATTAAAAATTCAAAAATTAGCAGGGTGTGGTGGTATGCACCTGCAATCCCATCTACTCAGAAGGCTGAGGCACAATAATCACTCAAAACTGGGAGGCAGAGGTTGCAGTAAGCTGATATCTTCACTGCACTCCAGCCTGGTGACAGAGCAAGACTCCATCTCAAAATAAATAAATAAAAATTAAAAATTCAAGTCACATAACTCCTCCAATAACAAGTACTTTCATTCATAAATGGGAACAATACATACCTGTTATGAGTCCCTATGAAAAATTAAAACAATATATAAAAGAATATGAACAGAAAAGGAACTCAATCATGTAGCTATTATAATGTGCTCAAGATAGCCAAGCTAGAAAGTAGACAGGATCCAGAGTGGAAGCCATAGTCTGCCAAACATCAAAGCCAATACTTCCCAATATACGAATCAAATACCCTCACAGTATTTTGATGAGAACAAGTAGAATAGTGCCTGTGATCATGCTTTGTAGTCTAAAGACCACAAATTCACATATAGTGAATAATTACTGTTATTATCAACATTCAAGATTATGAATTTGAGTATTTACAATGTTCTGATAAAAGGACATATCAAAAAAAGTGTCTTTTGTCTAAATTTTCATTTAATAGAATACATTTTAAAAGCCAATAACTTGTCTCCTTAGTACTATAATAAATATACACACATTCACATCCACATAAATATATATGTATATACATATAAGAATAATTCCACATACGTAAAATATTAGTGTTATTCTATATGTATATATACACTTTATTACATATTATTACATGTTAATGCACATGTGCACAAATATGGTCTACATTTGCAATAATGTCACTTTAAATGCACACAAATATATAGTCAATAACAGATTTATAGTAGTAATGTCAGCTTATATACTTACATGTTAATTTGTAGTTTTCAAAGCAATTTCATATGTATCATCTCATTTGAGAGTCTCAATTGTCCTACACTGTAAGTAGACTAAAAATCATTACAGCAAAACATAGTGGGAAAAGCATGTATTCTAGAATCAGGAAGATTTGATTTCAAATTCTAGTGAAGTCTGTTGCAGAAGCAGACTGAGAGACATACTGAAAATAAAACATGATAAGTGCAGTGGGAAACTGAAATACGTACTGAGAAGCCCAACCGCAGGTGCACAAGACGGGACAGGAAGAGAAGACAGCCTGGAAGGAGTTCTATCTGAACTGTCTTACAGAAGTGACTGACATTAAGAGTAGTGGATTGCAGGGGATCAAGGCACCACATGCAAAGGCACTGGGACAAGAGTCCATTTTCGTTGGTTTCACTTTTTCCTCTTGAATCCTAAACCTGGTCTTCCAGTGGCCCATTTCTTACCCAGCCACCATATTCTCCCTTCATGATTTTACTCACTACATCATTTTTAATTATTGCCTCCCACTTTAGAAATGATCTCTGCATTGACTCAGTCTAAATTTTCAACCGCTAGGTTAGATGCCCAGCCATCACTAGCAACTCAATGTATCTAAAATAGGTTTCACTCCCACCCCTTTGCCTTACTCCAAATCATTTTCCTGACTTTTTTCCTTAGGTTTCTTTTTTTTAATTTTTATTTTTATTTTTTATTGCATTTTAGGTTTGGGGGTACAGGTGAAAAACATACAAGATTGTTGCATAGGTACACACGTGGCAGTGTGATTTGCTGCCTTCCTCCCCATCACCTATATCTGGCATTTCTCCCCATGCTATCTCTCCCCAACTCCCCACCCGCCGCTGTCCCTCCCATATTTCCCCCTGACAGACCCCAGTGTGTGCTGCTCCCCTCCCTGTGTCCATGTGTTCTCATTGTTCAACTTTGATTCTGTTAAGAACAGACAGCACCATCTTCTTAATCATCTGGCTGAAGCTGGCAAATTCTACTGCCTTACTCCTCTCTCCTTCATCTACCATGTTTTTTTTGTAATTCTTCTAAATAGCATCCCCAATTTTAATTACTTTACAACTGTTAGTGTTAAAGCTTTGATACTGCTCAATATTATAGTGTATTAGCCCAGGATCTTCTTGTAGAAATGGCAGAAATTCCAACTCAAATTGCCTTTAATAAAATCATCTGTGGGCAAATGTAACTGAAAATTAGACATCAGACAGGGCTGGATCCAGGTCCTCATTATTACCAAATATCACTCTCCATATTATCACTGCTCTAGTTCTCTCTGACTTGACAGCACTCCCAGTCACTTTTTCTTATATAATAAATAACAAACACAGCTTGGGGCTTACATTCTACCAACTGGTAACCCCACTGGCAAGAGGATGCCTCACTCACGGTTCCAGCTAACATGCTATGAATGATTGTTCATACAATATGCTGTATGTTTTCTCCTTGGCCAGACTTAGGCTACTAACCCCATCCCCAGAGTAGGGGTTAGATCAACCCCAACCAAATCACAATGACTAAGAGTAGAAAAGATGGTCCCCCAAAGCAGAACTGAAGAGGTACCACCCTAAACTGAGAAAAAAACAGCTAGTCAAAAATAAATTAAAAACATACAAAATATCCCTCCAGTATGCTTCTTTATTGTATTTCTTAATTCCAATTTCATTCCACTTTAAGTCACTCTATTCCCTGTTTGCAAATTAATCTTAAGATACATTTGCTTATTTCTTCCCACTGTTCATGAGTCTTAAATGACTCCTCCCTAGAAGCCCTCCAGAGCTCAGGGAATAGCAATTTCCAAGCATGTGTGAAAAATTTCTGAGCCCTCCTTGAATGAGAGGTAGAGGTTTTGAAAGAGGTGAAGCTTTAATGAATAATCAATGTGAGTGAGTGATGGAGTTAGTTTTATTTCTGGTAGTCCAATTGGACACCTTGGGCTAGTGTAGCTTGTAAACAAGTCTGTTACATAAGAATTCACCTGGCTGGGTGCGGTGGCTCACGCCTGTAATCCCAGCACTTTGGGAGGCCGAGGTGGGTGGATCACGAGGTCAAGAGATGGAGACCATCCTGGTCAACATGGTGACACCCCGCCTCTACTAAAAATACAAAAAATTAGCTGGACATGGTGGCGCGTGCCTGTAATCCCAGCTACTCGGGAGGTTGAGGCAGGAGAATTGCCTGAACCCAGGAGGCAGAGGTTGCAGTGAGCCGAGATCGCGCCATTGCACTCCAGCCTGGGTAACAAGAGTGAAACTCCATCTCAAAAAAAAAAAAAAAAGAATTCGTCTGTCATGGATGAAATTCACAGCAAAGCAGACAGAAAGGCAGAATTTGGCAACTCTGAGTTTCCTGTGTAGCTGTCAAAATCTTTATTTCACCTACTGGACTCCTTTGGCACTTCTCCTGCCCCAGGAGAACTATGTGAGTTTTTCTCTCTTCCTCATATGTCATGACCCGCACTAGAATGTAATACTTGAAGGACAAGGAATGTGTCTCTTTAACTGGTGTCTATATTCCAATGCCTAACAGAGTACCTGGAAAATTGTACCCTTAATATTTATTGGATAAGTGAATGATAAGTGCCAAACAGTATCTTTTCCACTTCACTTAACCTAGAGTCTTACATACAGCATAGTCTTGCATACAGATGAATTTAACTTTTCAAAACACATTTTTAAAAAGGATTCTAATCATATTTTGGGGGCAGGGGGTCAGTGAAAATTTTGATAAGTAAGCTCATTTAAATTACCTATGCACCAGAACTCTAAAATTGATAGCTTCTAATCATAAAGCTGTAGAATGTTCACAAATAAGAGGGATTTACTCACCAGATTCTATTTTTCTGTGTCATTTCCATTTCAGTGTAAGCACTGCTGAAAGCAAACACCAAGAACATTTTCAAACAAATGTTATCTATTCCTAGATGTGAACCACGCCACTCTTAACCAACCATAGGTAGAACTGCCATCACGCATGCACACTCTTCCTCCCAACCTAGAAAAATTCTATCCCCATCCAGGATCTTCCCACCTTGATGCTCACCCTCTGCACTGCTAGGTGGCCATCCGGGCTCACCATCTAGCAGTTTTCCTACTGCTTGGGAGACCCAGTGAATTTTAATGCTATTGAGCAACTCTGCTCAAACATTCCTGGTGTGAATTGAGCAAAGCTCTGGTTGCTAGGCAACCATCAAAAAGGCACAAGGATTTCCGAAATAAAGAGAGACCCAGAGCACACTTGAATCTAATACAATTGCACTGTTTATTTGCAACTGGTTGGATTGTACTCCTTCCTTGGTTAGATGGTTTATTTCTCTACTAATGACTCCAGAAAATATTACAACTCTGGCCTTTCCAATTTTTAACTAAGCTAAAAGTATTTTTACTTTTTCCAGACTCTCAGCGAGGAAAGAATGAGGTATGTTTCAAGCTGGAACTTCTAGAAAATAGTGGGTGCTCAACAAATATTTGTTGAACTAGTTAATTAATGTGTGGGTACGAGGGCTTGCTTTTGCATCCTGAGGCAACCATGGCCTCTGGGGAAAGCCAGGCTTGCTGCATCCTGAGGCAATCACTCACTCTGAGAAAGCCAGATGCCATGTTGTGAGGGAACTCAAGCCATCTATGGAGAGGCCACATGGTTAGGAACTAAGGCCTACTGCCTACAGCCATGTGAGAGAGCCATCTTCAAAACAGATTCTCCAGCCTTGATTAAGCTTTCAGATGACCATAGCCTTTACCAACATCCAACTGCAGTCACATGTAAGACCCTCAGCCAGAACCACCCAGACAGGCCATTCCCAAATTCTTGACCATCAGAAAGAGGAAAATACAAGTCAAATGTTTATTATTTTAAGCCATTATGTTTTGAGGGTGATTTGTTACGCAGCAAGAGATAATACAATCTTCTTTCACCTTGTCTGAGATGACAGCTTATTAAACTACAAACTCTTGGATGGCAGGTTTTCTGTCTTATTCACTCCTGTATTCCTGGTATCTTGTCTGCATCCAATAAACAATGAGTAACAACTCAGTGACAAGCTGCTTCCTAATTTTTATAGAAATCTATATAGGTTCACACCCAGAAACAGAAGTATAACTCTTCAATCAAATGATGCCTTTTAGCAAAAAAACATTAGAAAACATAATTATCCAAAAAAGAACTTTTGGAAATTACAGGGGAAAAAATGTTATGAGCATTTACATCATCCTCCTCCCTTACTGGGGCGGGAGGGAGCTACATGTAGAAGGAATACAGGGCCGTGACGTATTCAAAGAAAGAATAATTAACAAAGGGCATAGTTTGAGAAGCTCAGCTTCTCATGAGGAGGAAAAGGCATTGCAAGGTGGCACAGGGGGACTAAGACATCAAGCTCTACTTGGAGTTTTCCTTGAAGTGCTCCTGAAGCAATATCATAAAAGGAATTTGAGAATACAAGTCCAGTTGAACAAGTTAACTCTTCAGCCCCTTTCCAACTTGAGCTGTCGTGGTTGCTCCTGTCCTCTGCTGGCCTGAGAAAGCTCAGGAGGAAGACCATGGTGCTAACATTCTCCGCCTTCATATTCACACGCACTCTCTCTCCATCAAGTATCTTATTAGACTGTTTGAGCACAGGCTAAATACGTGTCCTCAAATAAGAGATGGTGAATAATAACCGCAAATCTTTGTCTTGTTCCCTAACAATAAAGCTGGTATAGATTAAAAGCATGATTTGCCCTTCCCTGCCACCTCAGGTAATGAGATTACTACCTGTATTCAAATCAAAGACACATTCCCTTCCTTCTAATGGCTCAATTTCCAGAGTTGATATTGTATACTCTGCCACATGCTGTGAGGTATGTAAGAAAAGTGGCATCTGACCTGGCATCCCAATTACTTATCACCCCGCTCCAGAGCCAGGGGGCAGTTTCAAATGTGTTCAATTCCCAATATCTAAATATTAAAAATAGTAATTTAAATGTCTCAGATCAAAGAGTCATATTCTTCTCTTCTTTCCATTCATTGCCTTTGAGTCTTGCCATGACCACAATATCTGGTAAACAGCAGGCCTCTAAAATTCAATATTGCTATTGCTGTTAATTCCATTCATTCAAGAAAAGCTGGTTGAGCATCAACTATGTGCTAACGCTATACTAGGTTTTTAAATTCACATTATTTAATTTGTGTCAATAGCAACCCAATGCGCTGAGAAAAATAAAGCTCAAATATTTTGAATTCTTTACCAGAGGCTGCAAACTCCAAACCCAGGTTTTTTTGGTTAGCTCTACTGCTCTAATCAGAAATCTTTTAAATGAAGACGACCTTTGTATCCACCAAGATAACGAATCCCAAGATTCTCACCACCCTTGCTTTTTTGTTTGTGTGTTAACCAAGATTCCAATGTTTTGAAAGAGAGTAATTGGTTAAATTTATTTAGAGATAATATTTCTCTGCTTATAGAAAAATATCTGAAACTCCCAACCCAGGTCTTTGCTCAGCATGAGACAATCAGATTTATCACAGACTCCGTAATGATCCTAGCATAGGTAGTTGACATCTTACCAAGGCATGGCTTTTCTGAAATATGGAAAATTATTCTAAGTTCCTCATCATTCTGGTCTTACCTCCCAGAGATTTTTAAGGGAGATATTTAATACAATCAATGTAGTGTTTTAAGAAGGAGGTTCGATTCTGAGGATATTAATGTAAAAGGAGACCAGTGTTAGGCCCTCTGTCAATGCCCCATTTCTCCCAGCCCACTCCATGTTAACTCGGCAAGAATGAAGTCATGGAGGAGGGGAGGCAGGAGAGCAGCGGGTGAGAGAGAGGAGATGGCCTTGAATTCAGTCGGTCCCAAAGCCAATAGAGTGGCAGGCAGCGCCAAGCATCTGGTTGTTTGACAATGCTGCCACCTTCTGGCGTATATTGGAAAATTACTAGAAAATACAGCTAGTCACTGTCATTTAATAGAAAAATCACAAAGATGTGATCTGATATACCAATAAAGTTTTTTCAGTTCCCTCCAAGGTATTCCTGGCATCTATTTAAACTACAATTCAATACACTTGCTTTTCAAGCTCCTGTCTTTTAAAGTATTCCATACTATGCCTGGATGATTAGAGAAACTTCCTCAATGTGGTACCTACCTTCCAATCCAGGCCTCCCCCACCCACCCCCTGCCTCTAGCAGTCAGAGTCTCCATGACTGAATTTTACTTGGAACAAATTCAAATCTATTTCTCTGGCCCAGGAAGGATCCCAAACTTGTGGCCTGCAAACGCAGTTACAGTGGCTCAGATTTTGTATATATGTCCAGAATAGTGTTTTAAATGGCTGTAATGGAACACCCCCACATCTCAGTCTTCTGGCAACTTCCCTCTCACATCCAATACACATACATATATACATACACACACACACACACACACACACACACACACACACACACAACCCTATTCAAATACATACTCATTTATTTACACACATGGCCTCTGAAATCAAGAAAGTTTACTTGGAAATTTACATTCACCCAGAACCTCAGAATGTGACCTTATTTGGAAATAGAGCCCTTGAAGATGTATTTAGGTAAAAAAAAGGTCACACTGGATTAGAGTCAGCCCTAAATCCATGACTTACAATGGGCATATAAGGACATATGACTTATGTCCTTATAAGAAAAGACACAATTATTTTTCAAGACGGTGGATTAGAGGCTTTTAGCATGGCTCAGCCACTTGGAAAGAGCAAGATAGTGCATAAAGATCAACTCTGTGAGCTTTAATACAAGAAGGAAAATAGGAATCCACCAGAACTGTGAAGGACGTTCCAAATCCCAGGGAGGAGAACGCCAGCAAACAGCCCCCATGACAGTGTATGGCTGATAAAAGTGAGTGAAGCCCCAGGACATGAGAGAGGCAGAGTACCTCCCTCTGTAACTCACCTTTCCATGAGGATCCAAGAAAGACAGGCTGAGGGAGAGCACGTCGTTTCTCTCAAACCATGGAACTACTTGGGGAGATGTTTGAAGCCACCGTGAATGAATGGCAGTGGGAAAAGCTACAGACATATTCCCAGACTCAGGACTGAGATCAGGATGCCATTTGTAATCTAGGTGCATACAAAGTCATCCGTTCTTTGGTGACCCAGCAGGATGACTGTGCATGCATTTTAGTCATGCGTAAGAGATTGGGGCAGCTGCTCTGGAGTGGGGTAGGAGCCTCCACAGTCGGAGCTGTGGAAAGTACCTCAGCAGTAGGTTCTAGAATTGTGTTCTCTTCCATCACAAGTCTGGGCAAGAGGAAATCTGCTACAGCCGCAGTTTCTTTTGGGCAGCAAGACTTCAGCCAGGGCCATCTTGGCAACCTGGAACCCACCTGCATATGCCATTGCTGGGTGACCAGACCGCTCTTCTGAAGTCATGGTACAGCAGGGCCCTCTTCACTCCACCCCCAGGCAGAAATCCAGGCATTCAGAGCATACATGGCCTGGACCAGCAGCCTAAGCTTCCCATCCATCATGGACACAGACTGTGGTACAGCAAGGTCCTCAGTCCTCTATGCCCAAGCAGATCTCTAGGCATTCAGGGCACCTGCTTGCCCAAATCAGCAGCCTGAGTCTCCCCACTTTTCCTGTACAGAGATCTTGGTGCTAAGGGCCCTCTCTACTCCACACTCAGGCAGACCTCCAGGTACTTGGAACACCCACTCAACTTGATAAGCAGGCTGACCTGTCACACTGTTTCTGTGCAGAGACTCTGGTGCAGAGGAGTCATCTCTGTTACATAGTCAGGCCGATCTCCAGGCATCTGGAGCATGCACTCTTTTGGATTAGAGTTTGGGTTGCCTCCATCACCATACAGAGAACATGGGACAGAGGAGGTTTTTGAGCTCCACACCTAGGCACACCTCTGGGTGCTTGGTAGTCAACTACTGGATTCTCCCTCAGCACAGGTGCTTGTGCCTGCCATCAGGAGACCTGTAGGTGGACCCCGATGAGCATCACCTCCCCCCAGCTTCCCTGAGCAGGGAGCTGAGACCACTATGCATTCCACGAATCAGTTCATTGTCTGGGGCAACGTAGAGCTTCTGCCGGTAAACAAGGATCAAGTACAGCCAGTGCTTGACTTACGACCACGATTGGTTCCAACAGACTGGTCGTAACACGATTTGGTCATAAGTTGAGTAGGCTATATGTACAGTACTGTGAAATGATGAATCTCTGGAACCAGCCAGTGCTTGCTACAAATTCTTGACTGTAATCTTCTCCAGCACGCTCCTTCAGAGTCTGAAATAGACTTCTCGCCTTCATCTGCACTAAAAAGACTTAATGGTGTCCGTTTTTGAATTTGATATTCCATCCAAATATACAGCAATTTCTCCATTTCGTGAATGGGCCCACTTCATTGCTTTGTTATAACTGTTGATCACATGGGTGCAGAACCTTTCACAGCTTCACAAATTCTTTCTTTATCTTTCAAAATCATCGACACAGTCGAGTGTGATAACTTCGTATCACGTGCAATCACATTCACTTTCTTGCCTCCTTCGTACTGCTTAATTACCTCCATTTTCGTGTCGAGATCAATGACCTTTCTTTCCTTCTTGGCAGGCTGTGGCATAGACAAAGACAATTTCCTCTTGGTAGACATCTTGGGAGGGGTTTGATGAAAAATATCCAAGACACAAAACACAAATTGCTGAACCGAGTCTGGGATAACAGTTGAAATGGTGCAAGTGGAGATGGTAGTGCTGCCAGAAGCTGGTCTGCACTGTCGTCTGCCCAGCTGGGCAACGTTTGCACTGCCAGACGTGGAGCAGTCATGGCTAGAGATTGTGGTCGTAAAGTCGAATGGTCTTAAGTTGCATAGGTCGTAAGTCGATCAATACCTGTATATACCTAGCTACACTGGCTGCACCAGCTCTTACCTGTAAGCACCATCTACTGGCTTGTAGATCCAACTTCACAGTGCAATATAAAATTTGCTGAAAGAAGGACACAGGGCTATAGAAGGAAAGCCAAAAAACCCTACCCAACATTCTGGGTCAGTCACACCCCTTAGGGAAGGGAAAAAGGGAAAGAAAAATAATACTATTATAGGGAAATAAAGAAAAAGAAAAAAAAACTCCTATCCACACTAAAATAATTACAAATATTAGAAATGTCAGAGTCTCCAGATGAGAAGGAACCAGTACAAAAAATTTAAATGTGGTGACGCCACCAAAGGATCACATTAACTCTACAGCAATGGTCTCTACTCAAAACGGAAACTCACAAATGGCAGATAAAAAATTCAGAGTACAGATTGCAAGGAAGCTCAGTGAGCTCCAAGACAAGGTTGAAAATCAACACAAAGAAACTTCTAAAGCAATCCAGAAAATGAAGAAAGAGATAAACATCTTAAAAAGAAATCTGTCAGAGCTTCTAGAATTGAAAAACTCACTTAAGGCATTGCAAAACCCAATTGAAACTTTTATCAATAGAATGGACAAAGCAGAAGAAAAATTTCAGCAAGGGCTTGAAGACCAGTTTTTGAAATAGCCCAGTCAGACAAAAATAAACAAAAAAGACTTTTTATAAATAAAAAGTCTTTGAGAAATATGGGATTATGTAAAGCTACCAAACCTACAAATTATTGGCATTTCTGAGAGAAAAGGAGAGAAAGCAAACAACCTGGAAAACACATTTGAAGAAATAATTCAAGAAAATTTCTATAATCCGGCTAGAAAGATACAAAAAAATCAGATACAAAAAATCCAAGAAACACCTGTGAGACACTATGTAAAATGAGAAGCACCAAGACATAATTACCAGAATGTCCCAAGTCAATGCTAAGGAAAAAAAACCCTTAAACGTAGCTAAAGAAAAAGGTTACAGCCAGACATGGTGGCTCACACCTGTAATCCCAGCACTTTGGGAGGCTGTGGCAGGCAGATCACCTGAGGTAAGGAATTTGAGAGCAGCCTGGCCAACATGGCAAAACCCTGTCCTACTAAAAATACAAAAATTAGCTGGGTGCAGTGCCAGGCACCTGAAATCCCAGATACTCAGGAGACTGAGGCAGGAGAATTGCTTGAACCCAGGAGGTGGAGGTTGCAATGAACTGAGATCATGCCACTGTGCTCCAGCCTGGGCAACAGAGCAAGACTCTGTTGCAAAAAGAAAAAAAGAAAAAGAAAAAGGTCACATCATATACAAAGGGAATCCCATCCAGGTTAACAACAGACTTCTCAGCAGAAACCTTATAAGCCAGAAGAGATTGGGAGTCTATTTTCACATTTTTAAAGGAGAGAATTTCAAACCAGGAATTTCATATCCTGCCGAACTAACCTTCATAAGCAAAGGAGAAATAAAATCTTTTCTAGATAAGCAAAAGGAGTAATAAAATCCTTTCCAGATAAGCAAACATGAAAGAAATTTGTTACCACTAGACCACCCTTGTAAAAGATCTGTAAGGGAGTTCTAAACTTGGAAATGAAAGAACAATACCTGCTCATAGCCTACAGACCCTAGAAAGCAACCCCACGTCTACACAGTAGCCAGCTCCTTGAATGTAAGTGGTCTAAATGCTCCAGTTAAAAGTCACAGAGTGGCTAGTTGGATTAACAAAACAAGACCCATCCATCTGCTGTCTTCAAGAGACCCATCTCCCATGTAATGATACTCTTAGGCTCTAAGCAAAGGGTTGGAAAAAGATCTCCTGCACAAATGAAAACACAAGAGAGCAGGGGTTGCTATTCTGCTATCAGATAAAACAGACTTTAAACCAATGGCCATCAAGCAGAACAAATAAGGGCATTATATAATAATAAAGTTTCCTATTCAACAAGACTTAACTATCCTAAATACATACATACCCAACATTTGGAGCATCCAGATTTACAAAACAAGTATTTAAGGCTTACAAAAAGACTTAGCCACACAGTAATAGTGGGGGACTTCAACACCAACTATCAGCATTAGACAGATCATTGAGGCAGGAAATTAACAAAGAAATTCTGGACTTAAATTGATACTTGACCATTTGGACCTTGTGATGATTAATACTGAGTGTCAACTTGATTGGATTAAAAGATACAAAGTATTAATCCTGGATGTGTCTGTGAGGGAGTCACCAAAAGAGATTCACATTTGAGTCAGTGGTCTGGGGAAGGCAGACCCACCCTTAATCTGGTGAGCACCATCTAATCAGCTGCCAGTGAATGTAAAGCAGGCAGAAAAATGTGAAATGGTGAGACTCACCTAGCCTCCCAGCTGACATATTTCTCCTGTGCCGGATGCTTGCTGCCCTCGAACATTGGACTCCAAGTTCTTCAGCTTTCAAACTCAGGCTGGCTCTCCTTGCTCCTCAGCCTGCAGATGGCCTATTGTGGGACCTTGTGATCATGTAAGTTAATACTTAATAAACTCGTGTGTGTGTGTGTGTGTGTGTGTGTGTGTGTGTGTGTGTGTGCGTGCACACATGTGCTTATTTCATTAATTCTGTCCCTCTACAGAACCTAATACAGACCTAATAGCCATCTAGAGAATACAGCCATCAACCACAGAATATATATTCTTCTCATCTGCACGTGGAACATAATCCAAGATCAACCACAGGCCTGGTCATAAAGCAAGTCTCAATAAACTCAAAAAAAAAAAGAAATGAAATCATACCAGCCATACTCTGAGACTAGAGTAGAATAAAAATAGAAGAACATCTATATCTCTCAAAAGCACACAATTACATGCAAATTAAACAACTTGCTCCTGAATCACTTGAGGGTAAACAACAAAATTAAGGCAGAAATCAAAAAATTCCCTGAAATAAAAGAAAACAGAGATACAAAATACCAAAATCTCTGAGATGCAGCAAAACCAGTGTTAAAAGGAAAGTTTATAGTGTTAAATGGCTAACTCAAAAAATTAGAAAGATCTCAAATTAATGAGCTAACATCATACCTAAAACTAGAAAAACAAGAACAAAATAACCCCAAAGCTAGCAGAAGATAATAAATAACTAAAATCAGAGTGGAACTGAACAAAATTGAGACCCAAAAATCTATACAACAAATCAACAAAAGCAAAAGTTGTTTTGACATAATAAACAAAATAAACCACTAGCTAGATTAACAAGGAAAAACAGAAGATCCAATACACACAATCAGAAAAGACAAAGGTAGCATGACAACCAGTCTCAGAGATATATAAAAGATCCTCAGAGACTATTATGAATTCCTCTATATGCACAAACTAAAAAATCTAGAGAAAGTGAATAAATTCCTGGAGAAATGAAATCTCCAAGATTGAATTTGGAAGCAATTACAATAAAAACAAAAATCAACAAGTGGGAGCTAATTAAACTAAAGAGCTTCTGCACAGCAAAAGACATAATCTACAAAGTAAACAGACAACCTGCAGAATTGGAAAAAACATTTGCAAACTATGCATTTGACAAATGCCTAACATCCAGAATCTATAAGAAACTTAATTAAATGAACAGGCTAAAAACAAATAACCCCATCAAAAAATGGGCAAAAGATATGAACAGATACTTCTCAAAAGACGACATACAAGTGGCTACCAAACGTTGTTTTAAAATGCTCAATATAGCTAATCATCAGAAAAATGCAAATCAAAACCACAATGAGATATTATCTCACACCAGTCAGAATGGCGATTATTAAAGGGTCAAAAAAACAATACATGCTGATGAGGCTGCAGAAAAAAAGGGAATGGTTATACACTGTTGATAGGAATGTAAATTAGTTTGGCCACTGTTGAAATCAGTTTGTAGATGTCTCAAACAATTTATAACAGAACTACCATCCACCCCTGCAATCCCATTACTGTGTATATATGCAAAAGAAAACAAATTGTTCCACCAAGGAACTCAAACTGCAAAGTTTCCTCCAAAGGACACCCCTTCCATATAGTACAGGCCCAACAAAGCCAATGTTTATTTTTGTGTTTTGGAAACACTTGTGTGATATGAGCCAGTTCCTCTAATAAGTCTCATATATATATATTGTTCTGTCTTTCTGGAGAATCCTAACTTGATATGTCTATTATCCTCCCTTTTTTTCCCACTCCCTGGAGAACAAGGGGCTCAGTCTACGTATGTCAGCAAGAAACAGCAAGAAAGGCAGACATCAGCATCAGGGGAAGGGGCAAGTTCAAGGGCCAGGACCCGGGGAAGCAACTCTGAACGGCCTGGCTGTGGGAGTCTGGACATTTCTACAAGAGAAATTAATGTTTTTAACACTTCCTTTCTGTCAAGCACCTTGCATATATTAGGTAATCCAATCTTACATCAGTATTCTAAAGAGAAAGAAAAAGAAAACATCTTGCCCAAAACCCATTCCCTTTCTATTTACTCCCCATGGCTTACAGGAGTAAGTGATGTGTCTGAAGGAGGAGAGACTGTGTTAACAGAATTGCCACACCTATAACTTTCAAGTAACATCCCAGAACTGACACACAGAATAGTCACATTCCTTTCAGTTGACAATCTTCACAATGCATTTATTTTACTTTTGCCTCCTCTAATATTCATAAAAGTCACATACCCAGCCTTCTTAATCTTAGGAATCTGATATACAGCCCATTGAGGACATAGCTTAGAGTTGTACTTTCTGCATATCACCACCAGACAACATTTACCAAAATGGAGTTTTACTTCCTATCATTTACATTGTAAAAACTATAGACTTGAAATATAAAATCTTAATTACATACACCACTCCTCCGTGCACCAACATGCTGAGGTCTCTGCTTCAGGTGAGCTTTCCTGATGGATGATATCCTGTATACCTAGATGTGCCAAGAGTCTGAGCTGTCCCTGAGGACATGGAAGTTTCACAGTTATGTTCATCTGCTTTACCATAGTAACTGATATGGTTTGGCTGTGTTCCCACCCAAATCTCATCTTGAATTGTAGCTCCAATAATTCCCACATGTTATGGGAAGGACTGAGTGGTGGGTAATTCAATCATGGGAGCAGTTTCCCCAATACTGTTCTCATGGTAGTGAATCAGTCTTACAAGATCTGATGGTTTTATAAGGTGTTTCCCACTTCATTTGGTTCTCATCCCCTCTTTGCCTGCCTCTTTCTTCTTCATAAATTACCTACTCTCAGATATGTCTTTATCAGCAGCATGAAACCAGTCTAATACAGTAACCATTTTACTGTTTATATGTGTGCCATACATGTCATATACCTTAAACATATACAATAAAATATATTTTTAAAATAAACAAATCTCACATATCAGAACCTCCTAGACCTCACTCTATATAACTCAACCTTTTTGCTGATTCCAATTTGTATTGTTTTGCTATAATAAAACATAAATGCAAGTATGACACTTTCAATGAGTTCTGTGAGTTGTGTTAGTGAATTATTGAACCTGAGGGTCTAGTGAGAAACCCCAAGTTTGTAGTCAGCTGGTAAAAAGTGAAGATGTTCTGGGAACTCGCAAATTTGCAGCTCGTGTCTGAGGTGAAAGCAGTGCCCTGAGTCTGTAAAATTCAGCCTGACTCCAGGTAGTTAATTTCAGGTGTTGTTTTCTGATCTCACAAAAGTCATATTGGCTACAGTGACTCTGACTCACTGAAACATGTGCTTTGGGAAGAGAAAGAATAAAAGGGTGAGAGATAAACATTGATTCCTGAATGGCTACCTAGTCCCTAGAAACCTGTGATATAAAATTGCAGCTATGCAGTGATCAGTTACAATGGAAGTTGAGGGTCTTGTTTTCTAAATACTAACCCTTATCTTAACTGATAAGAGTTAAGCAAAATTTTTCTTTTTTTTTTTTTTTTTTTGAGACAGAGTCTTGCTCTGTCATCCAGGCTGGAGTGCAGTGGCACAATCTTGACTCACTGCAGCCTCCATGTCCTGGGTTCAAGCAATTATCCTGCCTCAGCCTCCAGAGTAGCTGGGACTACAGGCACATGCCACCACTCCTGACTAATTTTTGTAGTTTTAGTAGAGACAGGGTTTCACGATGTTGACCAGGCTGGTCTCTAACTTCTGACCTCAAGTGATCCGCCCACCTCCACCTCCCAAAGCTCTGGGATTACAGGCATGAGTCACTGAGCCTTGCCAGCAATGGAATTGGAAAAGAGAGCTCCATCTCCTAAGAAACCTGGCTCCTTGTATGCATCAGGAAACACAAAGTAACAAGAAAGAGCAAAACATACAATTCCTTATTTATTGTGATCCATAATAATAGCTAAAATGAAAGAAATAGCAAGCCAAGCTTAGATTCTGGCTGGTCTGACTACGGCCCCAGGACTCAGGGTCCTCAGGGAAAGAATATGTTGGGGAAGATCCGGATGCTGGATCAAGTCCAGATTCTGGCCCACCCGAGATATAGCCACTAGCCTAAAAGCCATTTCCAAAGGGAAATGTTATGCTGAAACTCGGACAGGGAAGAACACTGGTGTAGTTCCTAAGAAAATGGGGAAACATGAAAAGGGCGAAATAAAGGAGAGAGAGAAAGGATGTCAGGGATCTCATCCCAGCAGGGTGGAAATGTTTAAATGCCTATAAAGAAATGGAGTGAATAAAGCAGATGTTCATGGGCCAAAAAAAGTTCTCAATGCAACAATCCTAGGGTTTCGGATGGGAGCCCCTGCAGTTTCTCCAATAATGAAGGACCAGCTTCATTCACCCTAGTTTGAAGGAAGTAAGAAATCTGACCTCAGATCACCTGCCATGATGATCCCACAATCTAATCAGTACGAGGATTGACCAAAGGACCTGAGTTCCTTGTATGAATTCAGGTCACTGATGCCAGAAGTCATTTCCAAAAGGGTAAAATCCCTTTATGATGTAAGGGAACTCAGGTACAGAGAAAGTTTAAAATCACAGAAGGTGCAAGAGAGGCTGGGCAATTAACCAAGACTGTCCAAAGCCCCAGGTGAGCCCTCTTTCCCTTCCACATGCCATGACCTTAAGCACTGGAAAACACAGTTTTCAATCCATAGTTTGCAGAGGAACAGAAGCCATCTCATTTAATCGGTAAGAGAGTTGAGAAAAACTCATTTACCCTATTGTCTTTATACAAATAGAGTTTGGGCAGAGCTGTGATGAGCATTACGGGGGAATAGGTTGGGGGGGTGACAGAGGTTCCATACAAAACACTACAGGAAAAGAAGAGAGTGGAGGAATCAATTCAGATGGAAAACGTAGCTCAAGAAAAAGAACTGTTTTGTGCCATAGAAGAATTTAAGAGAAATACTTTAAGAAGGCAAAACCTCAAAATTGCAAAGGTAAAACAGCAGAAATACGTGAAAAGAGAGACTGCAAAGTTAAGGAAATGAAGATCACAACACCATATCTGAACTGATAAAGTGGAAAGGAATTATGTTGAGAGATGAGTTACAGACATAGAGGAAAGACCTGCCGTGATCTCAGAGAATGCAGATGAAAAAGAAAAATCAAAGGTGCAGGAATTAGACAAGATAATATATGGAGAATCCTAAAGGACGATTGGTATCTGTGAGGTAGAGAACCTAACAAAGAGAAAAGCTATTTTATTATTATAACAGGAAATTTTCCTAAGTTGGATCTGCAGCTTGAAAGGCACAGTGTCCCAGGAAAAGTGACACTGAGTGACTGAGACACAGGTATTGCCTGGTTAAAGTGCTTAACTTCAAGGATGAAGAAAGAATTCTTCAGGCATACATTTAGATGTATTTGTGGAGAGTCTGAGAAAATTTTACTGGCCTTGATCTTCTTCAAAGCATCAATAAGTCAACAGGAGACCTTTGCATGGCCACAAAAGGCTGAGGGCAAGAAGTTTGACTATAATCTCTCTCCAATGAGATTCTCAAGAATAAGACAAGAGGCAAAGGTTTTCAAATATGAAGGGACTCAGGGAGTGAAGAACGACTGAAAAAATGATTTGATCACAGCCATTCAAGGCATAAAATGACTGTTAGTTACCCATGAATAAATTTAAATAGTCTGTGAACTCATGCCTGTAATCCTAGCACTTTGGGAGGCCAGAGCAGGCAGATTACTTGAGACCAAGAGTTCAAGACCAGCCTAGCCAACATTATGAAACCCCATCTCTACAAAAAATAAATACATACAAAAATCAGCTGGGTGTAATAGTGCATGCCTGTAATCCCAACTATTCAGGAGGCTGAGGCACAAGAATCACTTGCACCTGGGAGGTGGAGGTTGCAGTGAGCCAAGATCATGCCACTGCACTCTAGCCTGGATGACAGAGTAAGACTCTGTCTCAAAAGAAAAAAAAAAAATTAAAGAATGAACACTAAACAACCCTGAGGAATATGGTTACACTCCTTGGTTACATTCCTGAGGAATATGGTTACAATCAATTTACAAATAATAAAATAATTGGGAGATAGCAGATGGTAGAAGAGCAAGATGGGAGAATACATTTCCTTGCCTTTTTTTTTTAGCAGAAAATAAGTAAACACCATCTAAAAGTGAGACACGATGTGAGCAATAGGGATTACTGGAATACACTGGAGTGAACGGTGATTATTCACTTGATTATTGTCATGTGAAAATGCAGGCCAATGTGATTCTGATGAGACAACATGTTTGAAATCTTGGTTGATGATTCTAGATGACAGGGGGCTTCTAAAGGATTTTAGGCAGAGGAGTGACATATAAAGGTTGCATTTTTTTTTTAATTATTCCCCATGCCTGCTGTGATATGAACCTCCAGGATTTAAGGAGAATTTGAAGAGAACAAGATGGTGGTGGGAAAACCAGCTGGGAGCACCGGACCCACTGTCCAGGTGAGAAGAGGAGGGTGATGTTGAGTCGGCTGGACTGTGTTGATTGGGGGTTAAGGAGAGAGATGAGTCAAGATGGACTCCCAGCTTGTAGCTCAGGAGGCCAGGTGGCATTAGCAAATGACACAGAGAGCACAGGATGAGACAGATACATGACCAAGAAAATGTGACAAAATGTTAGTAATTGAGGAATATACACATACACACACACACACACATTTGGGGGCTAACATTTTATGTGAAACAATTTCAAACTCACAAAATGTTTCAAGAGTTAAAAAAAAAACTCTTCTATATTCTTCACCCATATTCCCGAATTATTAATACTCTATCACATTTCCTTGGTCACACATCTGTCTATTACCAAGTCAACTTACTTTTTGTTGCATTTCAGTGTAAGTTATCTAATATTACCGGTACACTTTGCCCAAAACCATTCAAAATGCACACCATGAACTAGAGTATTTGTTTTTATTATTTCGAAGTAAAATTTAAACATAATGAAATGCTTACATCTTTAACATACTATTTGAGGAGTTTTGACAGATATATAAACCCTTGTCAATATATAGAGTATTCCACCACCCACAAAACATTTCCTAAATTCTCTACCCATGGCTGTCTCTACTCGACCTGGAAGAGCAGAGAGGCACAGCCCTGTCTCTTGCACCCCTAAAGACACTCACAGCATTGACTGGGCAGGGGCCAGCATCTCTGGACTGACTGCCCATCAGGGAGGGCTTAAGCCTCAACCAGCTGCTGCAGCAATGAGAGAGTCCCATAGAGGGCAGAGAGGGGCATCCTCACAGCTCCATCCCAGGTTGACCCGAGGCTATCCAGCTCCATCCTCAGGCCACACTCCTCCAGCAGGCCATAGGTGATGGCCAAATCCTCTCTCTGGAGTGGGGCAAGGAGCTCCGGCTTGAGGGTGAAGGGAATACTCCAGGAGTCTCTGAAGTTTGGCTCCAGGATGCTCCTTACCTAGAAGAAGGATGATCAGATTCTACAGCCCAGCCTTTAAGATCAGGAAGAGAAAGCTTCTACCCCAGCAGCCAGGGGCCCATGGAGGATAATAGAAGGAACAAGAGCTTTGGGATCCCGAGGACCAGGAGTAACATGCTGGTCACATCCTATGTTCAGTAGATCAAGTTATTGGAAATCAGGTTCCACGTCTATGAAATGGTGAAAATAAAACTCCCCTTATAGAATAGTGGTGTTTTTATTTCTAAACGTATATACACATATGTATGTATATGGTATATGCATATAAAGGTATGTATTTATATATACATATACTTGAAGAGAGAAAAATAGAGAAATTAGCAAATCAGAACAGTGTAACTAGAGCAGGAGTGATCAGCAGATGGTAATGGTGTAACTAGAGCAGGACTATCATATCCCTTTAGACCTCAAAGTCCTGGGTGCTCCTATGTGGCTATTTTAGACCTGCTGGGGAATGCCACAGGGATTGCCATGGAAACTGAGACCCTCCTGAGGGAGACTCATACCCACTGGGTCAGGTCTCCAGAAGGACACTGCAACTAGTGACTTCCCAGTGGCCACCCTGGGATCGGGAATCCTCTCTTGGCATAAACCTGTATCATCTGTCTTTCCTCAGAATGATTCTTCTTAACTCTGGTTTCCTCATCCCCTTCCCTGAACTTCTGGTCCCTGGGAAGTCCTCACCAGCTCCTGTTGCTGAAGCAGGATCCTCTTATCCATGGAACAGGCCAGCAAATCGTGTTGGATGTCACTCAGCACTGAGGGTAGGGAACATGTGGGGAAAGACAGTAGTGAAGAATTCAGATTTTTCTTCCTACCTTAAAGCAGGAGACCCCCTGAGAGAATAACTCTAAGACAGAGGAATAAACCCATTAGACTTGAAGATCAAATTCTCTGCCCTGGGAAGTCCTTGAGAATGGTCTCCAGGATGCTAAATAAGAAGGACAAAAGGATGGGATTCAAGGGCTGAAGGCTGAAATCACCCACCTCCAGTGATCTGTGGATGAACATGAGCTGGTGACTTCCTAGACCTTAAATTCATCCTCTATCATATGGCAAGTTATCACAGTGAGCCCTCTGATCTTAGAGAGAGCTGTGATATAAGGACAAGTCCATGGCATTCAAAGGGCTTTGGAGACATGGCATGTAACGCAGCTTTTTCTGGGTTCTGGGGACCAACATTATGACTCTCCCATTCTTCCCTTTAATTACTCTTACCCATTATGGCTTCAAGGAGATACAGAATGGCTTCCTTTGATTTAGACAATGCATGGCTTGAATTCTGTTGAAGTATCTTTAGGATGGCACTACCAGAGCCATCCAAATGACCTGAGCTGTCCAATTTCAGCTATAGAAAACAGGTATTATTGTTAATACTACTACTAATAACAGTAATATTATATAATTTGCCTGTGTCTACTGATGATAACCAAAGGGTAGGAGTAAGGGTTCTCTACCTCCCCCAGGGGATTTCAAGCAGCCTCAGTATGTGGCGGGTGGCACATCCTGGCACACTGTGCCTGGGTACCAGAGTCCCCAGTCTTTCTCATCCTCCTGGCATCTTGCTTATTCTTCCTCCCCCATGTAACTTGGTAGTCGTATCTCCTAAACAATCCCATTTACAGCTTTTACCAGACCTAGGCAACTGTGGAACCCCTCACCGTGTACATCAGGTCCTGAAGATCCTCTCCTTCTCTGAGCATGACCAGGATACTAGAGAACACGACAACCTGAACATCCTTTGAGAGCTGGGCCAGTGCCTCTATGTTCCGGGAAACCTCCTCTTGTAGACCCTTGAAATCTGTTCTCGGGCATCAACACCAACCAGAAAGTGGGGACAATTCTTTGATTAGAACATCCACGGAATGACAGCCTGTTTGCAGGAATATGAGCCAAACTCTTCTATCCCTTTCAGCTGCTAACCAAAATTGCCTCTGCTGATGGCATGCTTGAGCTCTGGGAACAGAGCTGTCACAAGAAGCTAAAACGATGGACAATCCAGTGCTCTGAAAGGAGGAAACAGAATACTGGGAGCAGAGATTGAGATTCTGAAATGACATCACCACAGGTGGAAGAGAATGACAAAGTGGTCATTTCTAGAACATGTCAGGAATACTGTAAAATCTAGCATTGGGCTTTAGAGGCAAAAATCTTGGGTACTCTGGAATCAGTTTCCATATTTGTTAAATGGGATGCTATGAGCATTATAAGAGTTTATGTAGGCCAAGCATGCTCGCTCATGCCTATAATCCCAGCATTTTGGGAGGCTGAGATGGGGGGACTGCTTGAGGCCAAGAGTTCAAGACCAGCCTGGTCAACATAGTAATACCTCATTTCAAAAAAACAAGAGAGAGAATACATGTGTGTAAGACACTTGGCACATATAAGCTACCCTTATTATCATGTAATTTTGCCAGAATCCTCAATGTCTATGAAGAATGAACCTGGGGCTGCATGTTGGGACTCTCTGTCTCTCCTAGGAGGCACCAGGTGCCCTCAGGGTAATCTGCTTGAGATGAGAGATCACTGGATTGGAAGCTCCAAAGGTAAGAATTTATGTCTGTTTGGTTCACTGCCATAACTTTCAGGTTCGGAATAATGCTCGTTGTCCAATAAGTCCTCAATAAATGTCTGTTTCATGAGCAAAGTGTAAATTTGGAAATGGACCTCAGTTTCTGACTGGCATGAAAAACTACCAGTTTGGGTGCTCAGACTTGCAGCTCCCACCCAGAAGCCCCAGGGTCTCCCTTAATAAATACTCATTTTGCTGGAGGGGTTCCTCTATTCATCCTAGAAGGAGAATCAAGTCAGCATCTCCCTTCCTTATCCCCACCAAATTTGCTTTTGAGATGTTTTGGAGGGTTCTGCTCTCCTGCCACTTCCTTCCTCTTGCTTAACTTCTTCCTGCGCGCATCACTGCCCATCCTTCCATTATCCAGCCTTTCTGAACCCTTCCCATTCCACATGACCACGGGCCAGGCCCTAAGGCAACAGTGCCAAAGGCAAGGCAGGGGCAATCTGCCTTACTTGTCCCTGTGTGCAGGATGGGATCCCAGTCCTCACCTCCAGCAAATTCACACTCACCTCTTGGGAGGATGTCACCCAGTTAGTATGATAAAAAGAGAAATGAAGTTCCTTACCAAAGAGGCTCAAAGACTAGATTTCTCCAGCCTTTTGCCCTACTTTCCCTGAACCCCTCTTCTCTATCTGCTCCTGCCCTTATCCCAGGAGGCCAGACCCCAGGATCTTGGGTAATAGTAGCAAAGGCAATCAGGCGGGGTTTTGTTGTGCAGATTGTCCTGGGAGGGGAGGGCCAGGTTCCACTCACCTAAATAAGTGCAGGCTTCACAAAATACCACTGGAAAGAGAAAGAAAGGTGTTTACTCATCAAACATTAGCCTACCACCACTTTTCCTCGGCGACTTATTTCCCTCTTGGTCTCGCCTCTAACTCTTCTCTCCTCCCCTTTTTTCTCACATGTACCATCAGTTCAGTTGAAAAACTTCCCCAGAGAGATGGATCCCCAGGCAGACTCTTTCCCCAACAAACTCACATCTATCCCAATGTTTAAAGGAGGAAGCCTGGTTTCCCTGTGGCCCCGGGGGACAGGAACTGGGTCAGAGGATGGGGACAGTTGCAGGTAATGGAGGAGCCTGACTCGGAGAATGTCTCTGTGGGTCTGTGGCAGCTGTGCCCAAGCAGGGCTCTTGTGGGAATACAAAGGGGGTCAGGGATAAGCAGTGCCTAAGTTCTAGGGGGGGAAAAACACCTGACAGAAGAGGATGAGCAAGATGGTGCAATAGAAACCTTCATGGTTTATACACCCCACACAAACACCAAATTTTAACAACTATATGCACAAAGAAAAGCACCATCACAGAACCAAAAATCAGGTGAGCAATCACAGTACCCAGTTTTAACTTTATATCATTGGACGAGGCATTGAAGAGGGTTGGAGAGATGGTAGTGAGCTGTAGCCACCAATCAGTAGACTCGCCCCACAGTAGCCTAGCCTCTCGGAAATTCTGTACACTTGGGAGAGAGAGGGCACCATGACTGGATAACATTATATTGAACTCAGTGCTGCATAGCAGAGAGCAGAGCCAGGCTGGACTCAATCAGTGCCAGTGCACAAAGGGAGCATTTGGACCAGATCTAGTAAAAGGGTAATTGCCCATTCCTTCTTTCAGAACTCAAGTTTCCTGGTAAGACTCACTAATGCCAGCCAAAGTGTTCTGGAGTCCTAGGAGAACATAAAGGTCAATCTAGGACATGAGGACTGCAATTTTTAGGCAATTCCTGATGCTGAGCTGGGCTCAGAGCCAGAGGACTAGAGTAACACATGACCTAGAGAGACACTAGTTGGGGTCGCTAACAAAAGGTGCTTGTGCTACCCCGCCCTTAATCCCAGGCAGAGCAGCTCACAGCAATAAAAGTGTGTTATTCCCTTTGGCTAAGTGGAAGAGAGCAAAGAGCACAGAGGATATTGTCCTGCATCGTGGATACCATTTCAGCCACAGTAGGATAGGAGACTGGGCAGAGCTGTGAGGCCCCCATTCCAAGCCCTAACTCCTGGAAAACATCTCTAGACACTCCTGGGTGAAAACGGAACCTACTGCCTTGAAAGGAATAACACAGTCCTGGCAGAATTTATCACCTGCTGAATAAAGAACCACTGGGCCCTAAATAGCCAGCAGCAGTACCAAGGTAGTATGTAGTGGGCCTTTGGCTCTGAGATGTGCTGACTAAAGGTGTGCCCAGCATATTCCCAGCTGTGGTGGCTGTGGTAAAAGATTCCTTCTGTTTGAGAAAAGCAGAGGGAAAAGTAAAGGAAGCTTTGTCTTGCATCTTAGGTACGAGCTCAGCCACAGTGACTCAGTGTACCAGACAGGTTCTTGGGGCCCTCTGGACCAGGCCTAGGCTCTTCAACAGCATTTCTGGACCTGCTCTGGGCCAGAGGAGAGCCCACTTCCCTAAAGGGTGAGACCCAGTCCAGCTATAATTTACCACAAGCTGACTGATGAGCCCATGAGCTGTTAGCAAACATACGCAATGGCCTGACAGAACCCCTGCAGGGACCTCTGCCTGTGAGAAGGGGAGGGGTGAGTGGGAAAAACTATGTCTTATGAATGACAGCTTAGCAGAGTAGAGTAGAACATAAGGTAAATTTTATAAGGCTTTTTTACTCCAATCCCTAGCTCCCAGACAGCATCTCTGTACCCACTCAGGGCCTGAGAATACTCACTGGTCTGAAGGGGAGTACAAAAACCTCACTGGCTTTATCACCTGCTGAGAGTAGAGCCCTAGGGCCTTGAGTGAACACAGGTGGTAGCCAGGTAGTGGTTATAGCAGGCCAGGGGTGAGACCCAGCACTGGGCTGGCTTCAGGTCCAACCCAGTGCAGTCCCAGTGGTGGTAGCCACAGGGGTGCTTGCATCACCACCCTCCCAGGTCCAGGTGGTTCAGCAAAGAGAGAGAGATCCCATTTGTTTGGAAGAAAGTAAGGGGAAAGGACAAGATTCTTTGCCTGGAAATCCAGGTAGTTATTCTGGATCTTATTCAAGACCACCAAAGCAGAACCTCTACAAATCTGCAACAACCACAGAGATACTAAACAGGGAGCCCAACTCCCTTTGAATATCTGGAAAACCTTCTCAAGGACAGGCACAAACAAGCCCAGACTAAGAAGACTACAATAAATACCTAACTCATCAATGCGTAGATATCAAAAGACATCTACAAGAATCAGGATCACCCAGGAAAACACGACCTCACCAACAGACTAAATAAGCTACCAGAGACAAATCCTGGAGAAAGAAACATGTGACCTTTCAAATAAAGAATTCAAAATAGTGTTTTGAAGACACTCAAAGGACAACATGAAAAGGAATTCAGAATTCTAACAGGTAAATTTGAAAAAGAAATTGAAATAATCAAAAAGAATCAAGTAGAAATTCTGGAGTTGAAAAATGCAATTGACAAACTGAAGAATGCATGAGAGTCACTAATGGCAGATTCAGTCAAGCATAAGCAAGTACTAGTGAGCCTGAAGACAGTCTATTTGAAAATACACAGTCAGAAGAGACAAAAGAAGAAAGAATTAAAAACAATGAAGCATATGTATATGATCTAGAAAATAGCCTTAGAAAGACAGCTTTAAAAGTTGTCGGCCTTTAAGAGGACATAGAAAAAGAGATAAGGTAAGAAAGCTTATCCAAAGGACTAATATTAAAGAATTTCCCAAACCCAGAGAAAGATATCAATATTCAAGTACAAGTACGTTATAGACCACCACGTAGATATAACTCAAAGCAGACTACCTCAAGGCATCTCATAATCAATTTATCAAAGATCAAGGATAAAGGAAGGATTCTAAAGCAGCAAGGAAAAAGAAACAAATACCATACAATGGAATTCCAATATGTCTGGCAACAAACTTTTCACTGGAAACCTTATAGGCCAGGTGAGAGTGGCATGACATATTTAAATTGCTGAAGAAAAAAAAAAACTTTTATCCTAGTATACCTGGCAAAAAATATCCTCCAAGGATGAAGGAGTAATAAAGACCTCTCTAGACAAATAACAGCTGAGAAATTCATCAACATGAGACCTATCTTACAAGAAATGTTAAAGGGATTTCTTCAATCTGAAAGAAAATGACATTAATGAGCAAGAAGAAATCATCTAAAGACATAAAATTCACTGATAATAGAAAGCACATGGAAAAACACAAACATTATAACTATAATATACATAACTACATTATATATATAATATGACATTATACATAATATAATAATATATAACTATACTGTGTAAACTACACTTACATAGAAAGAATAAATGATGGATCAATCAAAAGTAACAACTAAAACAACTTTTCAAGACATAGTACAATAAGACATAAAGACAACAATAAGTTAGAAAGTGGGAAGCTAAAGTGTGGAGTTTTTATTAGTTTTTTTTTTTTTTTTTTTTTTTTTTGCTTGTTTATTTGTTTATGCAATCAATGTTAAGTTCTCATCAGTTTAAAATAATGGGTTATGAGAGAGTATTTGGAAGTCTCATAGTAACCTCAAATCAAGAAATTTACAATGGATACACAAAACAAAATTCAAAAAACGTAAAACATCACCAGAGAAAATCACCTTTACCAAAAGAAAGGTAAAAACAAAGAAAAGAAGGTGACAAAACAAACAGAAAACAAGTAACAAAATGGCAAGAGTAAGTCCCTGTTTATCAATAATAACATTAATTGTAAATGGGCTAAATTCATCAATCAAAAGATAAAGAGTGACTGAATGGATTAAAAAAGAAAACAAGATTCCATGATCTACTGCCTACAAGAAATACACTTCACCTATAAAGATTCATATAGACTGAAAATAAAGGGATGGAAAAAGAGATTCCATGCCAAAGATCTAGAAATAGAAATTCCATTTGAGCCAACAATTCCATTATTGGGTATATACCCAAAGGATTATAAATCATTCTATTATAAAGACACATGCACATGTATGTTCATTGCAGCACTGTTTACAATAGCAAAGACCTGGAACCAACCCAAATGCCCATTGATGATAGACTGCACACGGAAAATGTGGCACATATACACCATGGAATACTATGCAGCCATAAAAAACAATGAGTTTGTGTCCTTTTTAGGGATGTAGATGAACCTGGAAACCATCATTCTCAGCAAACTGAAACAAGAACAGAAAATCAAACACCGCATGTTCTCACTCATAGGCGGGTGTTGAACAATGAGAACACATGGATACAGGGAGGGAAGCATCACACACTAGGGCCTGTTGAGGGGGACTAGGGGAGGGATAGCAGGGGGTAGGGAGGTTGGGGATAACATGGGGAGAAATGCCAGATATAGGTGACAGGGGGATGGAGGCAGCAAACCACATTGCCATGTATGTACCTATGCAACAATCCTGCATGATCTGCACATGTACCCCAGAACCTAAAGTCATATATATATATATATATATATATATATATATATATATATATATGTGTGTGTGTGTGTGTGTGTGTGTGTATGTATATATATGCTATTTTTATATATATTATATATATTATATATATATATATATATAATATATATATATATATATAGCAGGAATAGCTATACTTACATAAGACAAAATAGATTTCAAGACAAAAACTGTAAGAAGAGCCAAAAAAAAGGTCATTATATAATGATAAAGGGATCAATCTAGAAATAGGATATAATGATGGTAAATATATATGCACTCAACACTGGAGCACCCAGATATATAAAGGAAATATTACTGGAGCTAAAGAGAGATATATTATTAAAGCTAAAGAGAGATTATGAGCACTAAAGAGATAGTAACAAATGGAGACCTCAACACCCTACTTTCAGCACTGAACAGATCTCCCAGAAAGAAACTCAAGAAAGAAACATCAGACTTATTCTGCTCTATAGAACAAATAAACCTAACAGATACTTACAGAACATTTCATCTAAAGGCTGCAGAATACACATTTTTTTCTCCTCAGCACATGGATCATTCTCAATAATACACCATATGTTAGGTTACAAAACAAGTGTTAAAACATTCCAAAGTATTGAAATAATATTGACCATCTTCTCTGACCACAATAGAATAAAACTATAAATTAACAAGAGGAATTTTGGAAACTATACAAATACATAAAAATTAAACAATATGCTCCCGAATGATCAGTGGGTCAAGGAAAACATTAATAAGGAAATTAAAACATTTCTTGAAACAAATAATATTGGAAATAATAGAAACACAACATACCAAAAGCTGTGGGACACAGCCAAGCAGTACGAAGAGGGATATTTATAGTTATAAGTGCCTACATTAATAAATTGGAAAATCTAGAGAAAAATTATACATTCCTAGACACATAGAACCTACCAACATTAAAACATGAAGAAATGTAAAACCTGAACAGATCAGTAATGAGTAATGAGATTGAAGCTATAACAAAAAGTCTCCCAGTAAAGAAAAGGACAGGACCTGAAGGATTCACTGCTGAATTCTACCAAAGATTTAAAGCAAAATATGAATACTAATTCTATTCAAACTATTCCAAAGAATAGAAGAGAGAATACTTCCAAACTCATTCTATCAGGCCAGTATTACCCAGATACCAAAACCAGTCAAAGACACATTAAAAAAAAAAAAAAAAAAAAAAAAAAAAAAAAAAAAGTAAAAAACCCTATAGGCAATATGTCTGATGAATATTGATGCAAAAATTTTCATCAAAATACCAGCAAACTGAATTTCAACAAAACATTAACAAGATCATTTATAGCCAGGTGTCATGGCTCACACCAGTAATTCAAGCACTTTGGGAAGCCAAGGTAAGCAGATTACTAGAGCTCAAGACTTCGAGACCAGCCTGGGCAACATGGTGAGACCGTGTCTCTACAAAAAATACAGAAATTATCCAGGCATGGTGACACAAGCCTGGAGTCCCAGCTACTTGGGGGCTGAGGTGGGAGGATCATTTGAGCATGTGAGGCAGAAGTTGCAATGAGCCATGTTCACACCGCTGCACTCCAGACTGAGCACCAAGTGAAACCCCAGTAAGAAAGAAAAGAATGAAAGGAAAAGAAAAAGAAAGAAAGAAAGAGAGAGGGGCAGGAGGGGGATGGGGGAAGCAGAGAGAGAAAAGAAAGAATGAATGAAAGAAAGAAAGAGAAAGAAAGAGAAAGGAGGGAGGGAGTGAGAAAGGAAGGAAGGAAGGAACAAAGGAAGGAAGGAAGGAAGGAGAGAGAGAGAAAGAAAGCAAGGAAGGAAGGAACGAATGAACGAAAGAACAAACGAACAAAGGAAGGAAGGAGGGAGGGAAGGAAGGGAAAGGAAAGGAAAGGAAGAAAGAGGAAATAGAAAGAAAGAAGAAGGAAGGAAGGAAGAAAAAAGAGAAAGAAAGGGAGAAAGAGAGTTAAGCAAGTTAGGGAGAAGGAAGGAAAATCATTCATCATGAGCAAGTAAGATTTTTCCCAGGTATGCAAAGATGGTTCAACATACACAAATCAATCAGTGTGACGCATTATATCAACAGAATGAAGGACAAAAACCATATGATCATTTCAATTGATGCTTAAAAGGTACTCTGCAAAGTTCAACGTCCATTCATGATAAAACCCTTTAAAAACCACGTATAGAAGAAAGATACCTCAACATAATAAAACCCATATATGACAGAGCCACAGCTAGTTTAATCCTGAATGGGGAAAAAAACTGAAAGCTTTTCCTCTTAGATCTGGAACACCACACGGATGTCCACATTCACTATTGCTATTTAACATAGTACTGGAAGTCTTAGCTAGAGCAATCAGGCAAGAGAAAATCCTATGGCCATCCAAATTGGAAAGGAAGAAGTCAAATCATCATTGATAGCAGATGATATGATCTTATATTTGAAAAAACCTAAAAGCTCCACTAAAAACACTAGTAGAATGACAAATTAGTAAAGTTGAAGAATATAAAATCAACATACAAAATTCAGTAGCATTCCTATATGCCAACAGTGAACACTCTAAAAAAGAAATTTAAAAAAACTAATCCCATTGATGATAGGGATAACAGCAAATACCTAGGAATTAACCAAAGAAGTAAAAGATCTCTACAACAAAAACCACAAAACATTGATGAAAAAAATTAAAGAAGACACAAAAAAAATGGAAAGATATTCCACGTTCATGGATTGGAATCATTAATATTGTTAAAATGTCCATACTCCCCAAAGCAATCTACAGATTCAATGCAATTCCTATCAAAATGCCAATGACATTCTTCACAGAAAAAGAATTCTAATATTTACGTGAAATCACAAAAGACCCAGAATAGTCAAAGCTATCCTCAGCAAAAAGAACAAAACCAAAAGAATCACATTACCTGACTTCAAATTATTCTGAAGAGCTGTAGTAAACAAAACAACATGGTACTAGCATTAAAAAAAAAAAAAAAAAAAAAAAAGACACACAGACCAATGGAACAAAATAGAGAACCTAGAAACAAATCCATGTGCCTACAGTGAACTCATTTTTGACAAAGATGCCAAGAACATACAATGGAGGAAGGACAGTCTCTTCAATAAATACTACTGGGAAAACTGGATATCCACATCCAGGAGAATGAAACTAAACCCCTATCTCACCATATACAAAAATCAAATCAAAATCATTTAAATACTTAAATCTAAGGCCTCCAACTATGAAACTACTAAAATAAAACATTAAGGCAACTCCTCAGGACAATGGTCTGGGCAAAGATTTCTTGAGTAAACACCCCACAAGTACTGGCAACTAAAGCAAAAATAGAAAAATGGGATCACACCAAGTTAAAATGTTTCTTCACAGCAAAGGAAACAATCAACAAAGTGAAGACACAACCCACAGAATCAGAGAAAATATTTGCAAACTACCCATTCGAGAGGGATTAATAATCTAAATATTTAAGAAGTTCAAATGACTCTATAGAAATAAATCTAATAATCTTATTAAAAATGGGCAAAAGATGCGAGTAGACATTTCTCAAAAGAAGACATACAAATAGCAAGCAAACATATGAAAAGGTGCTCAACATCATTGATCATATGAGAAATGCAAATCAAAACTACAATGAGATATCATCTCACCTCTGTTGAAATGGCTTATAGCCGAAAGACAGGCAATAACACATGCTGAGGAGGATGCAGAGTAAAAGGGGTTCTCAAATGCTGTTGATGGGAACGTAAATTAGTACAACCACTCTGGAGAACGTTTCTCCAAAAAACTAAAAATAGAGCTACACATTTTTATGATCCAGCAATCTCACTGCTGGGTAAATATACCAATAGGCAGGTAATCAGTATACCAAAGAGATATCTGCACTCCCATGTTTGTTGCAACACTGTTCACAGAGTCAAGATTTGGAAGCAAACTGGGTGTCCATCAACAGATGAATGGGTAAAGAAAATATGGTACATATACATAGTTGTATACTATTCACCCATAGAAAAGAAAAGATCCTATTATTTACAACAACACGGATGAAACTGGAGATCATTATGTTAAGTGAAATAAGTCAGGAACAGAAAGACAAACATCTTGTTATCACTTACTTGTGAGATGCAAAAATCAAAACAGTTGAACACACAGGGATGCTACCTGAGACTGGGAAGGGTCGGGGTGGGGGGATCTGGAGGATAGGTAGGGATGGTTAATAGACACATTTTAAAAAGCTGGAAAGAATGAATAGTACCTAGCATTTGATAGCACAACAGGGTGACTACAGTTAAAATAATTTAATTGTACATTTTTTGAAAACTAAAAGAGTATCACTGGATTGCTTGTAACACTGTAAATGCTTGAGAGGATGAATACTCCATTTTTCCATGATTTAATTATTGCACATTGCATGTCTGTGTCAAAACACCTCACACACCCCATAAATATATATATATATATATATATATATATATATATATATATATATCTACTATGTACTCACAAAAAAATTTTTTTTTAATATAAAATAAACCAGACTTAGGAACTCACTATCTTGAAAGGTGCGCTGTCCAGTATCATCTGTGATGAGAATGGCTGAATGGAAAAGAAGTTCATTAGGAGACTTGTTATTTCTGCCCGAGTCTTTCCCATACCCTGTACCTGGATCAGGGAACCCCTTCTATCAAAATCACTGGGATGCTGTTAAATCTGACCACTGGCCTCCCTCTGTGTCTTCTGAATCACTTTGAAGGGTGCCCTGTAATCTGCATTTAAATCAGCACTTTGGGTAATCATTTTGCCATCCAACATTTAGAAATTACCTTGATAGGGTAAAGGAACTCAGCTTCCTTTGACTTTCAGGAGGTAGGACTGCCTCCTGCTGCCCTTTTCTTACTGACCTGCGTTCCTTACCACTCCCGATCTGGTATCTTCTTGGATGATTTCACATTCCATGTAGAGAAAGGTGCTGAGGTCTAAAACTCACCTAATACTGAAGTGCAAGTGTTCAACAGGGGAAAGAGCCCATGAAGAAGACAAAAATGTTGTATAAGTGTTGAAAAGCTTAGAGGAAATGAGTGAATGAAGTTAGAGAAAAGCTAACCTCACAGCAGTGACTGCAAGTCATGTTCTGACTACTAGCAGGGGGAGTGGCACTCCTCTGTGTCAGACACCACATCTGTAAAATGGAAATGAGATCTTCTCTCCGTAGTTGATGCAAGGAATGGAGATACATGTCTAGTGATGCAACTGACTCCAATTCATCTTCACCCTTTCCAGTTCATCAGGATCTTTCCCGTAGCCTGACAACAGGCTCACATCTTTGCCATCTCATAAACCCCTTTCCCCAAGCTACAGAGACTTTAGTTATCACCTCCTCCACCTATTGTCCCCTCACAGCCAACTTTCTTCAAGTCATCTACACACTGGTTCCCCATTTTCTCTCTTCGCATTCACACTTCCTCCACTGTGGTTTATTCTCCAATGAGTCCACTTGGCTTCAGTCACCAGTGAAAACTGATTTGATTCTATCTGGATACCACCACATCATGTTCTGTGGAGTCTTCTTTCACCTGACCACATCATTTTTGATTCGTTGTTGATGACTACGATATTTTGAAACTAGGGCTCCTTTTCTTTTCCTTCAATATTAAGATATTAAAATCATATTATGTTATATATTAAAATAGTCTTATCACATATATTAAAATCATCTTATAATTCACCATGACTTTTGATAGTGCCACCATCTCCTGGTGCCCTCAGCAAGAGTCCTGAAAGTGGAAATCCCATCCTCATCCCTTCTCCTCTCGAGAGAGCTGCTTTGAATATGGTCAGTTTTCCAGAAGCCAGAATCCACTAGCTGTGAAAGATTGGAGAGTTCAGCCTTATTCTGTCTATGGCCACTGATGAGAGGTAACTGACATCAGGACACTCCCTTGACCATGTTGCAGTGAAGATGCTTTAGGCAGTAGACTGTGAGAGTGAGTGTGGGAGAAGGAGGAGCTGAGCTCAATCTGTACTAGAATGAGCTTTAGCTGGGACTCAGCATTTGGGAAGAGAGAGGACAAGGACTCTGAGAGCTGGTTGTGTTCCCGGCACTCACCATCACACCCAGGCATGCAACTGACACAGATGCTTCTGCCCACATGGAGTCTGAACCCAAAGTGTGTGATCAGGAACTGTGCATTTTGAGGCTGGTGAAGGAGGGAAACGTGTGGATAAAACTCAGCCTTATGTTCTGAGGGTTTTGTGTCTGCAGTTTTGTTTGTGATTCTGCTGTTGTTGCCTCATAGGACTTTAACCTGGGGTTATGGGTAACCTTGGGTAAGCCTCTGTGGCTGATGAGTTGCTGAGGATGCTTAAATAAATAAGGATGGTTAGGATTAGGGTTGGACTTGCCCAGTGCTAACAATAGTCCAAGATGAACAAATTGGATTATTTTCCCTGTACGAGACTGTCTCTGTATCTGTCAATAGCTGCATTTCAGCCAGGCCATGCTTGGAAGTGCCTCTGTGTGGTAGGATGGGTATGTGCCCTGGACAGTAAGAAATATACATACATCTCCTTGGATAGGCAGAGCAGGAAAGGTTGCATATTATGGTTATTTTCCTCTCGTTTCTCTCTCAGGAGAAGCAGACACCCCTCTCTACCCCCATCTGCTTCGCTGAGCTCTGCTTACACCTGCCTTTTTCCTCAAAAATCAGCTGCTTTTTCTTATATGCCATCACCATGCCCTTCTTCAGAGTTAGCTTCTTCTCCTTCTTTTTGCAAATCTTTCCTTGACTTTGACCCTGAGGAGAGAAACCAGATGATACAGTATTAAATGTATGTCATTGTAAGGGTCAGATGGCTCTAGAAAGCTCCTGAGGAAAAACACCAGCATTCCCTGCTCTCATCCTCCCTACTGCTGACTTTTGATTTCCAATCCCTGCTTTTCTTCCTTATTTCATCCTGTTCTCATCTTCCCATTTCTCAATTTCATGTTGATATTGCCATGTTTTTATTTCTTTCCAAATTTAAGTATATCTATTTATTCTTTTTTATTATGATACATTTGTTTTCCTTCTCTTCCCTCATTCCTTATTTCCTTTCTATCTTCCTATTCATATCTCAATGTTTAAGTTAATATTCACTGTTTATACTCAGGGGGAAACTGCTTTTCCCCACTCCCAACCTTTCCTTTATTAGTTAATGTGATGTCCCTGTGCCTTCTCTGTCTCTTTACTCATTATCTTCAGAGCAGATGGGGAACACATTTTTTTGAGACCTTGTGCATCTAAAGGCATTTTTTATTTTACTTCATACTTGATATTTTGGGCATAGAATTGAAGGCTGGAATTCTCTGGAATATGACTATTTCCCTTTTAGAAATATTTATGGTTTTCTTTTTGGGGGTAAATGTTCTGTAAATTCACACTTACGTTTTGTGGTATGAATCTATGTTGACTTGTGAAACCATGCCTTCAGCGGACACTTTGATTCTGGAAACACATTCTTTGGGTCTCAGAACCTTCCTTGTATTTTTTCCTGAAAGATTTTCCCCATTGCAGTATGTCTTTGTTCTCCCCTTCAGGAACTCCTATTATTCAGGAGTAGTTAAATCTCCTTGACTGATCCTCAAGTTTGTTTTGTTTTGTTTTGTTTTAATTGAGACAGGGCCTCATTCTGTCTCCCAGGCTGGAATGCAGTGGCACAATTACGGTTCACAACAGCCTCAACCTCCCAGGCTCAAGCAATTCTCCCACCTCAGCCTCCCAAGTAACTGGAACTACAGGCATGTGCCACAGCACCTGGCTAATTTTTTGTTTATATTTTGTAGATACAAGGTCTCACTATGTTGCCCAGGCTGGTCTTGAACTCCTGAGTTCAAGCAATCCACCTGTGTCAGCCTCCCAAAGCGCTGGGATTATAGGTATGAGCCGCTGTGCCTGGCCTCCAAATTTTTTTATGAATATTCTCCTATCTTTTTGCTTACTCTTTCCTGGAAATTTCTTTGATTTTGCTTTTTGACTCTTCTATTTAAGAAAAAGAACAATAAATTTCTACTACTCTGTTTTTAATTTATAAGAGCCATAAATACCCTTTTTACAGAGCACTATCCTTTCATGGAAACAAAACACCATGTCTTTAGGGGGATCAAGTATTTCTTACCTCCCTATGTCATCTTTGTTTCCTCTAATTTCCTGATTTCAAAGTGTTTTTGCTTTGTGTTTTAGGCTTTCCTCAAGTGTCCGTGATTTTTTTTTCTGTTTTACTAACGAGTGAAGCAGGAAAGCTGTTAAGCATGCATTGGCAGGATATGTCGAGTAGAGGTTTCTATTTGGGGCAACCAGGCAGGGATTAAGCTATCTCTTTGGAGTCTCCAGCTGTTGGGGTTTTTTTAGTTATTTCTTTTGTACTGGTTAATTTTCCTAGGAAATAATTCTTTAATCTCCCACCTAGGCTGTGTGTTGTGGGGGTGGAAAAGGTAGGGACATGATGCCTGGAGCTGAGTGAGCTCAATGTCCTCACTCCCACTGAGGATGTGCACTTATTCTCCTTTTGCAATGTTGCTTCTCACCTCCACCCATCACTGTAACTAGTCTCCCTAAATCTAGAGCCCATAGTGAATAGTTTTTCAGAAGGTCTTCTTCCAGAGTGGATGAGGGTAGTTGCCTGGCTATGTAGAGGTGGGAATGGATTTGGGCTCTGAATGTTCTTTATAAAGATACCCTGAAATGATTGTTACACATTATATGCCTGTAGCAAAATATCTCATGTATCCCATAAATATTTACATCTACTATATACCCACAAACATTCTTTTTAAATTTTAAAAGATTTCCAATCAATATTTCTTACTTTCAGTCCCACCTATACCCTATCTTCAGAGGTAGCTAGTGCCTCCAACTCCTGAACTTTTTGGGGATTCTTGTTTCTAAAATTTCTCCCCTGCTGCAGGTGGCAGTCCACTATTCCTGCTGTCCAGGGTCTGTTACCATTTGTCTACTTTTTAGTCGTAACTCACTGGCATTAGGAAAGTTAGTACGCATATCAGATTTTTTTCTCTAGTTTCTAAAGCTCTTAAGTGGGGATCAATTACACAGACGTAGTGCAAAAGCACATTATAACACACACAAACTTTATATGTCTTTCTCCCATACTTGATCTGAATATTTGATAAATGTATTAATATTAAAAATATACTTGGTTATTGTGAATGACTCATATAAGTCTCATGAACTTGAGGATACTTTGATTTCACTCCTTGAAACATTTATCAGGTTTTCTTAGAGCTTAAAGTACTTTAATAACTGGGGTTTAGTGTTAGTGGTCCCTCATTTCTTCCAGCCATAAAACTAGACTCTATATAACACAGCAGCCACACATTTGGATTCTGCTGAATTTATCATTTAACCAAAGCAAAACACAATATTAAATAATTAAATATATTTTTGATTTTATCAATACTGCATGACCCCCTATACTAAAACACTGTATTGGAAGCTATTAGGATATACTCTCAGATCAGAAGTCAGGATACACTGACATGTGAGAAGTGGGAAATAATGATTCCACCCCTCATAATCCCTGGGAATTAGTCCAGAGCCCCCTGGGAAATGAAGCATGGTTGACAGGACTGGCTGTACTATTTTGTATTTCAATCCCACTTCAGGACAAATTTATACCTTGACAGAAGTAATCCAAAGAGAAATCTTCCCGGAAAGATTGCTACTTCTGTTGTCCCACAGCAGAGTATCACTGATCAGTTCAACAGCATCTGTCACCACGTACAGGTTGCCCTTTCTCATCCGACATTCCTCTAGATATTTTGGCTCTGGATGCAACAGTTTCCTGGTGATTTAAGGAAGGAGGAGGAGAGTCAGAGTGGGAAAGAGATGCCTTTTCAGGTTACTCTGAGTGCCCTTCTCCTCAAGACTTGGGAGGGGTGCAATGCTTTTAGACCTTGGTAGGTGAGTCACCAATGGGTGTTCAAGTACCTAGGGCAGCAGAATGTTTTATCTGACATACAGGATGGAGAAGATTCCATTGATGGTGGTTCAGGTGTGAGCGTATATATATCATATTGTTAAAGGCATCTACATTTTACTAAATTATACTGGTTCTGTTAAGGTATAATTTATAGAAGTTCAGCACTAGGGTCTCTAAGAAAAAAAAGGGCTAGAAGCAGAAAGTTCCAGATAACTGAGAACAGTCTTTAGGAGGTCCTGTTGTGAAAGCTAGGTATTCATACCAAATATGTCCATTAGCACAATCAGAGGGGCTGGGGAGCAGATAAAGTGGGATGAAGCAAGGAGGACTCTGAATGATTTCGTGACCGTTACAGATTTATTGTCCTTGGTGGGTGGATTGGTAGGGCTGAAATTGATGATGTACTTTCCAGGGATATCTGAATGGTTTGAAGGACTGAAGATCGATTTTATCTCTATTTCAGTTCTGAGGCTCAACCTTGATTCTACTCAAGGCAGCCATTCAGTATCCTATACAAAAGTCATGTGGAATATTGAGGGACTCTTAATTTTCTTTTCAGTGGAAGAGGTTACTGAGCACACAATATTAGGTTTTTCTCGTTGCTGTTGGAATAAAATTTAAACTTCTTACCGTGTCCTCAGATGCTATGTTATCTGACACCTACTTCTCGTCCAAGTTTCATGTTGTACCTCCTTTATCCTGGTCGTCTAAGGTTCCAACTCACTGACCTCACCCCTTATCCTGAGAACACCAAGCTCTATTTTACCCCAAGGATATTAAACACCCCATCAGGACCGCTTTCTTCCTACTTTGCTTGCTTTTCATTGTACATGTCAGTTCAACTGTTAAATCCAAAGAGAGATTTAAATGGACTCCCTTCCTTCCACCCAGTCTCTTTTACCTCATCCTTTGTATTACTATCTGAGCATCCCTCAAAACATTTATAGGTGAAAACACATTACACGTCCCTCATCCCATTTATTAAAACCATCTCACTCCCTTTTCTATGTAAAAGTTTTAGTTCTGCCTTGTTTCTTTTAGTTCTGGCAAATAATATTTACCTGTGAAATTACAGGCTCTTTAAATAATAAAAGATATCTCTGTGAGAAAAATGCTTCTCTTTCTGTGAGCTACAGAAATTCAGATGCTGTTTTGCACCATGAACAGTCTTTACAAATGTTACCTCTAATTCTCACCAAAAAAGGCAGGCATAGAGAAATTGTGGAATGTCAAAGTAACTTTTAGCCTTGATTTCAACATTCTGTGATTTTAGTTACTTGCTTACTTAATAGTTTCTTCCTTGATAAAAAATATTATTTAAATTTACATATCTGTTTCTACCATGCATGAAGACTTACCTTTGTTTAGCCCTTAATGGATCATTGGTTATCCATCTTTTCCAACGTACAAGAAGGTAAATTAAATCCCAGGACAGATAAAACATATGCAAGAAGGCAGAATGAGAGGTCCTTGGCTATATACTACCTCACAGAAAGTTCAGTTAGTAATTATCCACAGACAAAAATGCTCTTGTAAAAATCCCAGAACCCAAGGGTGAGACTGAAGCGCCCCCTTGAAACACACACACACAGCCTCATTAGAACGGTAAAAGTAATGGTTTAACTTTGCAGTATCACCCCTCCCCCAAGTGCCATCACAACATGGATGGAGTTCCCCTGGGCCCATGACTTCTTCAGTGGGAAAAAGAGAGCCAAAGTGGGTATCCAGCTTCAAACAGCATTCCAAAGCACATCCTAGGAGGTCCAGCTATGTCCCATGCCACAGAGAACATTGAGGGAATCAGCAGGACTAGACCACCTCAGGTCATCTAGAAGCAAAGAAGTGATCAAGGCTTCAGCAATTACCACATGGATCTTGGCAGTGAGACTGCATTCCTACTAGCAGTGGCACCCAATCAGAGAGACCAGCCAGCAGCTTGCCTACCTGCAGACCAAAGCCAACAAATTTATCTGGCCAGGAAGTATGGTAGGCAGTGTCTGTCTGGCTTGCATCCTTAGCAAGTGGTACAGCCTGGCTGCGGATGCCAGCCTCAGAGCCTAGCCTAAGTTCCTTGCAAGATAGGAAAGCCAGCCAGCAACCCTGCCTAATGGTGGAGCACAGCCTGTACCCCAACTGACCAAGGATCCTCCACAACAATTCTGCTCAGCCTCAGGCCCAGCCTAAGACTTTGCCCAAATACGGAGGCCAGCCAACAACCACACCTAACTGCAGAGCACAGGCTCTGACCTGGCCTGACCAGGAAGTCCCAAACAGTGACCCTTCCCAAGTTCAGAGCCCAGCCCCAGGCCCTACTCAAGCAGGAAGTCCAGCTGGTGACTTTCAGATTTACATATCTGTTTGGGAGACCTAACTGTGGAGCATAGTCTCTTACCCTGCCTTATGAAGGAGCCTGATCAACAACCCAACACAGCCTTGAAGCTCTGCCTACAACCACATTCAAATATGGGACACAGGCTACAAATCCAGCCAATGTGGGAGTTCATAGTGACCCTGACTGACCATGGAGCAAAGTGAGTAGTCCTACCTGGATCAAGTTCCCAGCCAGTGACCCAGCACAAACACACAGTGCAGCCTGTGCCCCTACCCAAACATGGAGCCCAGCCTGTGGCCTGCCCAACTACAAAGCACATCCCGAGACCACCACTGATTACAAAACCTAGTCTATGGCTCCATCTGAACGTGACAGTCAGCCAGCAGTACACCCAGTCAGGGAGCACTTCATGGGTCCCCATCCAACCAGGGGCAATTTCAGAGCCCAGCCAAAAGCCCAGTCCAATATATAGTCTAAACAACAGTATCACAAAGCCAGGAGCACAGGCTGCAACAACATCTGACAAGAAGTAATTGTGCAGTCCAGCCAGTTGCCCTACTTGACACAAAGCCCGTCAAAATCCCCACCCCATGAAGGAGCCCAGCCAGTACCCCTGCCTGAATGCAGAGTCTAACCAACAGCTCTTCCTGACCACAGAACCCAGCCAATGATCCAACCCAACCATGAAGCACAGCCAGCAGTTCCACCTCAGGGTGCAGGCAGTGGCTCCACCAACTGAAGAGCATAAACAGCCACACTTACTCATGAACACGAATAGCCAGTCCATCTAGAACCCAAGGTTAGACTGACTAGTGAAGGTCTGTCTCCACTGATATGAACAGTTAAGGCTGGAAGAGGTGGCTGCTGCCTCAAAAGCACAGAAAGACATACAAGGGTACAAAGATTATGAAGTATCAGGAAAACACTTACCACCAAAGGAATCTGATAAAGCTCCAATGACTGACTCTAAAGAAATGGAGATCTATAAATAAACTGACAAAGAATTCAGAAGTTCAATGAACTACAAGAAAAAACAGATAGACAACTAAACAAAATTAAGAAAACAATACACAAAATTAGTTCCACAAAGAAATAGAAACCATTTTTTTAAATCCTAAAGATAAAGAATATAGTAACTAAACTGAAAAAATGTTGGAAAGTTTCAACAGCAGATTCAATCAAGGAAAAGAATTAGTGGACTCAGCAAAAATTTGAAATTATCCAATCAGAGGAATAAAAAGAAAACAGAATGTAGAGTGAAAAAAACTTACAGCACTTATGGGACACCATCAAGTGAAATAAAAGATAATATTCTCCAGAAATATAAGAGAGTGAAAAAGAGATATAAAGCTTATTTGTAGAAATAATGATACCCAGATGCAGTGGCTCACACTTATAATCCCAGCACTTTGGGAGACAAAAGTTGGAGGATCACTTGTGTCCAGGAGTTCAAAACCAGCCTGAGTATAATACTGAGACCACATCTCTCCCAAAAAATAAATATTTAAGCAGGTTGGTGACACACACCTGTAGTTCTAGCTAATCAGGAGGCTGACGTGGGAGGATTACTTCAGCCCAGGAGGTAGATGCTGCAGTGAGCCAGGATCATGCCACTGCACTCCAGCCTCAGTGACAGTGCAAGACCATTTGGAAAGGAAAGGGAAAAAGGAAAAGGAAAAGGAAAGGGACCTCCCAAATTTTGAGACAGAAGTGGGCATCAAGATTTATCACACTAAAAATTTTCCAAATAGGTTGAACGCAAAATGATCTACACCAAGACACATTATAATTAAATTATCAAAAGATAAAGAGAAAATATTGAGAGTAACAAGAGAAAAAGCTACTCATTGCATGCAGAGGAGTATCTATGAGACAATTGGCAAATTTCTTAGAGGAAATCTGGCTAGGAAAGGATGATATATTCAAGATACTTAAAGAAAAGAAAAACTGCTGTTTTGGTCTGTTTTCTGTTGCTGTAAGAGAATACGACAAACTGGCTAAATTATAAATAACCGAAGTTTATTTGATTCATGGTTCTGGAGGCTGGGAAGTTCTCAGAGCATGGCACCAGCATTGGTGAATGTCATCTCATGGAAGATGGTGAAAAGCAGAAGCAAACACACAAGACAAAGAGAATATAAGGGCTGAACTTCACCCTTTGTCAAGAGCCCACTCCCGTCAAAACTACTCAATTCCCACAATAATGATATTAATCAGCTCATGAGGGCAGCACACTTATGGCCCAATCACCTCTTAAAAGCCCCATCTCTTAATACTGGTATAATAACAATTAAATTTCATTATGAGTTTTGGAGGGGACATTCAAACCACAGAAACTGTCAGACAAGAATACAAAACTCAGCTGTCCTTCAGAGATGAGAAATAGATTTTCCCAAACAAACAAAAGCTGATGAAGTTCACCACTAGATCTGCCTTACAAGAAATGCAAAAAGGAGTTCTTCAAGTTGAAATGAAAATATGTTAATTAACAACATAAAACACATTAATGTGCAAAATTCACCAGTAGAGGAAAACATATAATCAGAGTCAGAATTCTATAATATTCTAAATGTGGTACGTAAACAGTTTTCATTTCTGACATAAAAATGTCTTAAATATATTAAAAATAACTCTACAATAATTTGTTATTAGATATACAATATGAATAACATGTAAATCATAACATCAATAACGCTAAAACATCAATGAGGGGAAGAAGTAAAGATATAATGCTTTTTATACAATCAAAATTAAGCTAAAGGCCAGGCACAGTGGCTCATGCCTGTAATCCCAGCAATTTGGGAGTTCAAAGGAGTCAGATCACTTGAGGCCAGGACCTCAAGACCAGCCTGGCTAATATGGCAAAACCCTGTCTCTATTAAAAATACAAAAAAATTATCCAGGTATGGTGGCACACACATGTAGTCCCAGGTACTTGGGAGGCTGAGGCATAAGAACTGCTTAAACCTTAGAAGCAGAGTTTGCAGTTAGCTGAGATTGTGCCACTGCACTCCAGTGTGGGTGACAGAGTGAGACAGTCTCAAAAATGTCCCAAATCAGTTGAACACTTCAAAAAGAATTAACATCCCAAATATTAAGTTGTCATCAGCATAAAATAGGATATTGTAAGTATAAGATATTTTAGGTAAGCCTCATTGTAACTACAAAGGAAAACCCTATAGTAGGTATGCAAAAAATTAAGAGAAAGGAATCAAGCGTACTAACACAAAAAGTAATCACATCACAAAGGAAGATGGCATGTGAGAAAGTAGGAAAGAAAAAAACTGTAAAAGTCATAAAATAATTAAAATGACAATATTAAGTACTCACCTATCAATAATTATATTAAATGTAAATGGATTAAATTTTCCAAACTAGACATAGAGTGGATAAATATATAAGAAAGCAAGATCCAATGATTTGCTGCCCAAAAGAGATTTGTGTTAGCTTTAAGGATACACAGGCTGAAAGGGAAGAGATGGGAAAAAAAAATCTAATGCAAAAGATGACACACAAACACACACACACACACACACTCTCTCTCTCTCTCTATATATATATATATATAGAGAGAGAGAGAGAGAGAGTGAGTGAGTGTGTGTGTGTGTGTGTGTGTGTGTCTATGTATGTATGGCCACCTTCATTCAAATATATTTATATATATATATATATTTGTGTGTGTGTGTGTGTGTGTGTGTGTGTATGTGTGGATGTATATATAGTCATATATACATATATATATATAAAACACTATAGTGTTATATATATGTATGTGTATATATATATATATAAGTTTATCTGACTTAAGTGAACTTAAGTCAAAAACTGTAATAAGATAGAAGAATGCCATTATATAATGATACTACTACAAATATGCAGCAAACATCAGAGCACATAAATATATAAATCAAATTAACATAACTGAAAGGAGAAATAAACAGCAATACAAAATTAGTAGGACACTTTAATACCTACTCTTGCTAATGGCCAGGTCGCCCAGAAAAAAAAAAAAAAATCAATGCAGAAATACAAAACTTGAAAAACATTGTAGTCAAAAGGAACCAAACGGAAATATACAGAACATTCCACCTAGCAGCAGCAGACTACAAATTCTTCTCCAGAGCACATGAAACATTCTCCAAGATAGATCATATGTTGGGTCACAAAATAAGTCTTAACAAATTTAAGAATATGGAAATTATTTCAGATATCTTTTCTAATAAGAATGGTACAAAACTAGAAATAACAACAAGAAATTTCAGACAATTCATAAATATGTAGAAATTAAACTGAGCAACCTGGGGGTCAAAGAAGAAATCAAAAAGGAATGCAGATAACATCTGAGACAGACAAATATGAAACATAACATACCAAAACTTATGGGATACAGCAAACGCAGTTCTAAGAGGAAAGTTTATAAACACCTACCTTAAGAAAATAGAATTCAGATCAAATCAACAACCGAACTTTACACCTTCAATAACTACAAAAGAAGGATAAATTAAGCCCAGAATTAACAAAAGGAAGGAAATCATAAATATTAGAGCAGAATAAATTAAATGGAAAATAGAAAAACAATAGAAAAGGTCAAGAAAACTGAGGGGTTTTTTGAAAAAAATTAAAAATTGACAAACCAAGACAGAAGAACTTCAATAAATAAAAATGTAGTTAAAAGGAGACGATACAAATGATGCCACAGAAATAAAAAGGATCATAAGAGCCTGTTATCAACAATTATATACCAGTGAACTGGAATATCTAAGAGAAATGGATAAATTCCTAGAAATATGTGACCCATTGAGATTGAATCATGAAGAAATAGAAAATATGAAGATATCATTAACAAGTAAGGTAATTGAATCAGTAACCAAAAAAGCTCCCAAAATACATGCCCATGACCAAATGCCTTCAGTGGCAAATTCTACTAAACATTTAAAGAAGATTAATATCAATCCCCCTCAAACACTTACAAAAAATTGAAGAGGAAAGAATAATTCAAACTCACTGTGCAATACCAGCATTACTCTAATACCAAAGCCACAAAAGGATATTACAAGAAAAGAAAATTACAGGCCAATATGTCTGATGAATATAGATGCAAATGTCCTTAACAAAATTTTAGCAAACCAAATTTAGCAGCACATTAAAAGGATCATACACCACGATCAAGTGGAATTTATCCCTAGAGGGATAGTTTAACATATGCAAATCAATAAATATAATGCACCACATTAACATAATTGATGACAAATACATATGATCATTTCAGCAGATGCAGAAAAAACACTTGATGAAATTCAACATCCTTTCATGATAAAAACTCAACAAATTTGATACAGAAGAAATGTACCTTAACATAATGACGGCTATAATAGTCATAATAAAGCCTACAGCTAACATTATACTCAATGTTGAAATGTTGAAAGCTTTTCCTTTTAAATAAGGAATAAAACAAGAATGTCCACCCTCACCACTTCTATTCAGTATGGCACTGGAAGTCCTAGCCATTGAAATTAGGGAAAAATAAATAAATAAAAAGCACCTAAATAGGAAAGAAAAAACTAAAATTGCCTCTGTTTACATATGACATCTTATGCATAAAAAATCCTAAAAACTCAATTTTAAAAATGTTATAACTAATAAATAATTGCAGTCAAGTTGTTGGATACAAAATCAACATTAAAAAAATCAGTTATATTTCTACACATTAACAATTAACTATCTTTAAAAATCCATTTATAAGCCAGGCACAGTGGCTCACACCTGTAATCCCAGCACTTTGGGAGGATGAGGCAGGTGGATCACTTGAGCTCAGGAGTTTGATGCTAGCTTGGCCAACATGGCAAAACCCCATCTCTACTAAAAATACAAAACATTAGCAGGCATTGTGCTTGAACCCCAGAGGCAGAGACGGCAGTGAGCCAAGATCACACCGTGGCACTCCAGCCTGGGTGACAAGAGTCAGACTCTGTCTCAAAAAAAAAAGTAAATAAATAAAAAATAAATCCATGTATAATGGCATCTAAAATAATAAAATACTTGTGAATACATTTCACCAAGGAGCTGAAATATCTTTATACTGAAAACCACAAAATTGATTAAAGAAATTTAAGAAGACAAAAATAAACAAAAAAATATTTGTGCTCATGGATAAGAATTAATATTATTAAAATATACTATTCAAAGCAATTTATAGATTAAATGCAACTCCTATCAAAATACCAATAACATTCTTCACAGAAATAGAAAAAAAAAAAAAAAAAAAAAAACTCTTATGGAAAGACCCAGAATAGCTAAAGCAATCTCAAGAAAGAACAAAGCTAGGAAGAGCTCCAAGATGGCCAAATGCGAGAAGAATGCAGAGAGTCAGTGATCACTGCATTTCCAAAAGAGTTTTTACTGCCCACAGACCAGGACATTTCCAGGCTGAAAAGTGCCACAAGTTTCCAGCACAGCTGTTTCAGCTGGCACTGTGCATCTCCACACAAAAACTCACACAAATCCAGGCAGCCATTTCAACAGGCGCCTGGAATGCCTGGGATACAGAGCTGCCATTGAACTAGAAAAAAAAGGGAGGGGCCTGCAACAGGGAGCCAGGTGAGCTGGCTCAGCAAGACCAACCCCCAACAAAGACCAGCAATCTGAAATGCTCTAGATAAAGAGTTTCTCAGCAAGCACAGCTGGACTTGGGATAGTCCAGCTCAGTTTGCGGAAGGATGTCAGCCATTACCAAGGCAGTCCACCACTACCAAGGCAGTCCGCCATTACCAAGGCAGTCTGCTATTACTGAGTCAGACCACCATTACTGAGGCAGTTCTAACAGGAAGTTCACACAGCAGCTGGGCACAGCCCATAGCAGCTCAGTAACATCTGTGCTGGCAGGCTATGACTAGACTACCACCATGCTGGGCAGAGCATCTCTGAAAACAGAAAGCAGCACACCAGGAACTTACAAATAAAGCCAACCTTCCTAGGACAGAGCACCTGGAAAAAGAGGCAATTATGAGTTCTGCTGCAGCAGACTTAAATGTACCTATACAGAAGCTCTGAATGGAACTAAGGGCAACCACTGAGAAAGGTTGGCTTACCCACAAAGGGAAGCCCATCAGACTCATAGCAGATCTCTCAGCAAAAACCCTGCAAGCCAGAAGAGAGTGGGGGCCAATATTCAAAATCTTTAAAGAAAAAAACTTGCAACCTAGAACTTCATATCCAGCCAAACTAAGCTTCATAAGTGAAGGAGAAATAAAATCTTTTACAGACAAGCAATTGCTGAGAGATTTTGTCACCACCAGGCCTCCCTTATAAGAGCTCCTGAAGGAAGCACTAAACAAGAAAGGAACAACCAGTATCAGCCACTCCAAAAATGTACCAAATAGTAAAGACAATTGACACAATAAAGAAAATGCATCAACTAAGGGGCAAAATATCCAGCTAGCATCGAAATGGCAGGATCAAAATCACATGCAACAATACTAACCTTAAATGTAAATGGGCTAAATGCCCCAATCAAAAGACACAGACTGACAAACTGGATAAAAAGTCAATACCCATCAGTGTGCTGTATTCATGAAACCCATCTCATGTGCAAGGACACACATATGTTCAAAATAAAGGGATGGAGGAAGATTTACCAAGCAAATGGAGAGCAAAAAAAGCAGGAGTTGCAATCCTAGACTCTGATAAAATGGACTTTAAACCAACAAAGATCAAAAGAGACAAACAAGGGCATTACATAATGGTAAAAGGATCAATGCAACAAGAAGAACTGTTGATCCTAAATATATACGCGCCCAATACAGGAGCACCCAGATAGAGAAAGCAAGTTTTTAGTGACCTACAAAGAGACTTAGACTCCCACACAATAATAGTGGGAGACTCTAACACTCCACTGTCAATATTAGACTGATCAACCAGACAGAAAATTAACAAGGATATGCTAGACTTAAACTCAGATCTGGACCGAGCAAATCTAATAGACATCTACAGAACTCTCCCCCTCAAATCCACAGAATATATATTCTTCTCAGCACCACATCACACCTACTCTAAAATTGACCACATAATTGGAAGTAAATCACTCCTCAGCAAATGCAAAAGAACAGACAAACAGTCTCTCGGACCACGGTGCAATCAAATTAGAATTCAGGATTAAGAAACTAACTCAGAACCACACAACTTCATGGAAACTGAACAACTGGCTCTTAAATGTTAACTGGATAAAAAATGAAATGAAGGCAGATATAAAGATGTTCTTGAAACCAATGAGAACAAAGATACAACATATCAGAATTTTTGGGACATATTTAAAGCAGTGTCTAGAGGAAAATTTATAGCTATGAATGTCCACATGAGAAGCAAGAAAAGATCTAAAATTGACACCTTATCATCAAAGTTGAAAGAGCTAAAGGAGCAAGATTAAAAAAAACTCATACCTAGCAGAAGACAAAAAATAACTAAGATCAGAGCAGAACTGTAGGAGACAGAGACACAAAAAAAAAAAAACCTTCAAAAAAATTAATAAATACAGGAGCTGGTTTTTTGAAAAAAACAACAAAACAAGCCGCTAGCCAGATTAATAAAAAAAGAAAAGAGAGACGAATCAAATAAATACAATAAAAAACGATAAAGGGGATATCACCACCAATTCCACAGAAATACAAACTATGATCAAAGATTACTACAAACAACTCTATGCCCATAAACCAGTAAATCTGGAAGAAATGTATAAATTCCTAGACACTTGCATCTTCCCAAGCCTAAACCAGGAAGAATTTGAAACCCTGAATAAACCAATAACGAGAGCTAAAGTTGAGGCATCAATTAATAGCCTGCCAACCAAAAAAAGCCCGGGTCCAGATAGGTACCACTCCTTCTGAAACTATTCCAAACAATCCAAAAAGAAGGAATCCTTCCCAAATCATTTTATGAGACCAACGTCATCCTGATACCAAAACCTGGCAGAGACTCAACAAAAATAGAAAACTTCAGGCCAATATCCGTGATGAACATAGATGCTAAAATATTCAATAAAATACTGGCAAACCGATTGCAATAGCACATCAAAAAGCTTATCCATCATGATCAAGTAGGCTTCATCCTAAGGATGCAAGGCTGGTTCAACATACACAAGTTTATAAACATAATCCACCACATAAACAGAACCAATGACAAAAACCACATGATCATCTCAATAGATGCAGAGAAGGCCTTTGACAAAATTCAGCAGGCTTTATGCTAAAAACTCTCAATAAACTAGGTATAGATGGAACGTATCTCAAAATAATAAAAGTTATTTACAACAAACCCACAGCCAATATCATACTGAATGGGCAAAAACTGGAAGCATTCCCTTTGAAATCTGGCACTAGACCAGGATGCCCCCTCTCACCACTCCTATTCAATAAAATATTGGAAGTTCTAGCCATAGAAATCAGGCAAGAAAAAGAAATAAAGCGTATTCAATTAGAAAAGGAGGAAGTCAAAATGTCTCTATTTGCAGACGACATGATTGTATATTTAGAAGACCTCATTGCCTCAACCCAAAATCTTCTGAAACTGACAACCAAGTTCAGCAAAGTCTCAGGATACAAAATCAATGTGCAGAAATCCCAAGCATTCCTATACACCAATAACAGACTAAAAGAGAATGAAATGAAGAGCAAACTCCCATTCACAATTGCTACAAAGAGAATAAAATACTAGGAATACAATTAACAAAGGATGTAAAGGACCTCTTCAAGGAGAACTACAAGCCACTGCTCAAGGAAATAAGAGAGGACACAAACAGATGGAAAATTAGGAAGAATCAATATTGTGAAAATGGCCATACTGCCCAAAGTAATTTACAGATTCAACAGTATCACCATCAAGCTACCTATGACCCTCTTCACAGAACTGGAAAAAAACACCAAACTTCATATGGAACCAAAAGAGAGCCTGCATAGCCAAGACAATCCTAAGCAAAAAGAACAAACCTGGAGGCAACACGTTACCTGTGATTCAAACTATACTACAAGGCTAAGGTAATGACAAATCTGACAAAAACAAGCAAGGGGGAAAGGATTCTCTGTTTAATAAATGGTGTTGGGATAACTGGCTAGCCATGTGCAGAAAACAGAAACTGTACCCCTTCCTGACATCTTACATTAAAATTAACTCCAGATGGATTAAAAACTTAAACATAAAACCTAATACCATAAAAACCCTAGAAGAAAACCTAGGCAAAACCATTCAGGACATAGGCATAGGCAAGGACTTGATAACTAAAACACCAAAAGCATTGGCAACAAAAGCCAAAATAGACAAATGGGATCTAATTAAACTCCAGAGCTTCTGTACAGCAAAAGAAACAATCATTAGAGTGAACCAGTAACCAACAGAATGGGAAAAAATTCTTGCCATCTACCCATCTGACACAGGGCTAATATCCAGAATCTACAAAGAACTAACAGATTTACAAGAAAAAAAACATACAAACCCATTCAAAATTGGGCAAAGAATATGAACAGCCACTTTTCAAAAGAAAACATATATAAGGCCAACAAACATATGAAAACATTCTCATCCTCACTGGTCATTAGAGAAATGCAAATCGAACCACATTGAGATACCATCTCACACCAGTTAGAATGGCAATCACTAAAAAATCTGGAGACGACAGATGCTGCAGAGGATGTGGAGAAACAGGAATGCTTTTACACTGTTGGCGGAACTGTAAATTAGTTCAGTCATTGTGGAAGACAGTGTAGCAATTCCCCATGGACCTAGAAATAGAAATTCTATTTGACCCAGCAATCCCATTACTGGGTATATATCCAAAGGATTATAAATCATTCTATTATAAACACGCATCTACATGTATGTTCATTGTGGCACTGTTTACAATAGCAAAGACCTGGAACTACCCAAATGCCCATTGATGATAGACTAGGCAAGGAAAATGTGGCACATATACACCATGGAACACTATGCAGCCATGAAAAACGATGCGTTTGTGTCCTTTATAGGGACATGGATGAAACTGGAAATCATCATTCTCAGCAAACTGACACAACAGAAAATCAAACACCACATGTTCTCACTCATAGGCGGGTATTGAACAATAAGAACACATGGACACAGGGAGGGGAGCATCACAAACTGGGGTCTGTTGGGGGGAACTAGGAGAGACACAGTAGGGGGGTAGGGAGGTAGGGGAGGGATGACATGGGGAGATATGCCAGATAGAGGTGACATGGGGATGGAGGCACTAAACCGCATTACCATGTATGTACTTATGCAACAATTCTGCATGATCTGCACATGTACCCCAGAATCTAAAGTACAATAAAAAATATATTTTAAAAAAAGAACAAAGCTAGACATCCCATACTTCCTGATTTCAAAGTATATTACAAAGCTGTAGAAGTTAAAACTTATGGCACTTGCATAAAAACAGACATATAAACCAGTGGGGTATGGAACTTGCATAAAAAGACATATAAACCAGTGGAGTAGATAGCCAAGAAATAATCTCATATGTGTATAATCAACCAATATTTGACAAGCATGACAAGAATAGACTGTGGGACAAAGGATAGACTCTTCAAAAAATGGTGTTGAGGAAACCATCCAGTTTTCTCAACAAAAGACTGAAGACTTTTCACATGCAAAAGACTTTTCGAATGCAAAAGACTAAAACTGGGTCCTTACCTTGTATCACACTCAAAGATCAACAAAGTAGATTAGAAATGTCAATATAAGACATGGAACCTTAAAACATTTTTAGAAAAAGGGGGGAAAAATGTCCTCAAGATTGGGTATGGCAACAATTTTTTGGATATGACACCAAAACACCAGCAGCAGAAGAAAAAGTAAGTGGTACTCTAGCAAACTAAAAATTTCTGCACAGCAAAGAAAACAATCAACAGAATAAAAATGCAACCTACAGAGTGGTCAAAATATTTGCAAACCATATACCTGATAAAGGGTTAATATCTAAAATGTATAAGGAACTCATATAGCTAAATTGCAAAAACAAAAATCTTGATTTAAAAAATGGGCGGCCGGGCAGGGTGACTCATGCCTGTAATTCTAGCACTTTAGGAGGCCAATCCAGGAGGACTGAGTTCAGGAGTTCGAGACCAGCCTGGGCAACATGGCGAAATCCTGTCTCTTCTAAAAATAAAAATAAAAAATTAGCCAGGTGTGGCAGGGTGCACCTGTTAGTCCCAGCTACGAGGGAGGCTGAGGCAGGAGAACTGCTTGAACCCAGGAGGTGGGGGTTGCAGTGAGCCAAAATCACACCACTGCCCTCCAGCCTGGGCAACAGAGCAAGACTTATCTCCAAAAAAAAAAAAAAATGTGCAAAGGACCTAAATAAATATTTACTCCAAAAAAGACATACATACAGCTAACAGGCACATTAAAGGGTGCTCGACATTACTTATCAGAGACATACAAATCAAAACCACAATGAGACATCACTTTGCGTCTGTTAGGATAGCTTTTACAAAAAGAGTAGTGTTGGCAAAGATGTGAATTAAAGGAAATCTTTGTATGTTATTGATGGGAATGTAATTGATATAGCCATATGAAAAATAGTATGTTGGTTCTTCAAAAAACTAAAAATAGAACTACCATATGATCCAGCAATCCTATTTCTGGGTATACAGCCAATGAAAACTAAATCAGTAGCTCAGAGACATATCTGCACTTCCATGTTCATTGCAACATTATTCACAATAGCCAAGATACCAAAATAACCTAAGTGCCTGTCAACAGATGAATGGAAAAAGAAATTGTGGTATGTGTATGCAATGAAATACTATTCTGCCATAGAAAAGAAAGAAACCCTGCTATTTGCAACAACATGGATAAACCTGAATGGCATTATGCTAAACAAAAGTCAGACAGAGAAAGACAAATACTTTATAATCTCACATATACGTGGAACCTGAAAAAGTCAAACTTATAGAAACAAAATATAATGGTGGTTAACAGGGACTAGGAAGTTGGGAAAATGGAGGGACATTGGTCAAAGGGTACACAGACTATAATTAACAATATTATATTGTATCTTTGAAATTTGCTAAGGGAGTAGATATTAAATGTTCTCACCACAAAAAAAAAGATAACTAGGTGATGTAATAGACATGTTAACTGATTTTATTGTGGTCTTTTCACAATATATACATACATCAAATCATCACATTATACACCTTTAATTCATACAATTTTATCTGTCAACTATACCTCAATACAGCTGAAAATAATAAAAATAAATCCAAAGACAGTAATGTACATGTTATTTAAACAGTTTTAATTTATCACACTTAAATTAATACTTTGTTAATTTATTTTTTATTGCTTATTTTCTCTCTTAAATATGACAGGTATTTATATCTGTCTTGTTTTCATTCTGTCCCCAGAATATAACAACACAGTAGTGGGTAATTACTGCTCTGGTAAGTATTTGTTAGGTAACTAGTAAGTATTACTTGAGTAACAGAAGGTATGAATACTCAAGAAGAGTAGCAAAATCTGGGATGTTGTCATCTTGATTTTGATCCCTGCAACAAGTCCTGCTAGATGCATTTTTATGTACAAGGAAAGCACCCCCTGGGTTGATCCATCCCCTTCCTCTCCCATGGCCTCACCTTTTTTGAAAGCCTTCCAGGTTTGGAGCTGAGATGGTCACAATCTGATACCCGAGGGAGCCTCCCTGGTCTGCAGAGGCCTCCCCTGACACACTCAATTCTCCACCAACGTTCACACCTATGCCAGCCTCACATTTCTGGATCATAGTATCACCGAAATATAATGGTCCATTCACATCATTATCTGGGGAAAGAAAAGATGGCCATAGGTTTAGCCAAGAATCCATTCAAGAATTCATAGGTTTAACCAAGAACAGCTGGTATGTAAAATGAAGTAATAAAGACCTATTTTGCCCCAACCCTCCTACTCATTTAAAACTGTTGGTAAATAACTAATCAATTAATGTGAATGTAAATTACCACAGAGGGAAAATGTTTAAATCCACTGGGCACTGTGTGACAGAGATAGAATATTCGCCCTGAGAAACTGGTGTCAAACGTACAATGTGGAATACCCATAGGATTATCCTTCCAGGCACGCTGTCTCCTCTGCAGCAGGTACAGCACCCAGCCTCAGAGGGCAGCACACAGGAGCAGAAAATGTTTAAGATATGGAGTCAGACAGACCTGGGTTTGGATCTCAGTTCTACCAGTTCCCAGGTACATAACTTTGTTTTTTGTTTAATTGTTGTTGTTGTATGTTTTTGTTGTTTTGAGACAGAGCCTCACTCTGTCACCCAGGCTAGAGTGCAGTGGTACAATTCAGCTCACTGCAACCTCCACCTTCTGGACTCAAGCAATTCTTGTGCCTCAGCCTCCCGAGTAGCTGGGACTACCCATGCCTGGATAATTTTTTTTTTTTTTTTTTTTTTTGTATTTTTAATAGAGTCAGAGTTTTGCCATGTTGGCCAGGCTGGTCTCAAACTCCTGGCCTCAAGTGATCTGCCCACTTCGGCCCCCAAAAGTGCTGGGATTAAAGGCATGAGCCACAGTGCCCAGCCCTCAGGTACATAACTTTGAACAGATAATTGTATAGCATTCTACTTACTCTTATGTAAAGTGGGAATAACATCTTCATCTCATGACCCTGAAGCAAATACCAAATGACCTAATGAACACCTACGACCAGACAATTAGTAGGATTCTCAATTTGTCTCAGTTTGTCTTGCTCCTTGCCCCTTGCCTACAGGCAACACTGGTCCTGAGAGCTCCTTTTGGGGTACACTCAGTTATTTTTGGATGCTGGGCCATCTCTCTCTCTGACCAGCAATATTTTTTACCCCTCATTTCCTTGGTCTCTGGATGATGATACCTGGGACTGAAGAACTTGACTCCAGGATGTCACTGAGGGAGAAGTCAAGTGGAATATAGTCACACTTTTCCCAAAACAATGAACGAGAATAGTTCATCTTTTGTAATACAGCAAACTGACGTAATTTGGTGGCATGGGTTAGGCATTTGACAGGCGTCAGGTCATCTTTTCCAACCTCTTTGACCAAACTTTTGCTAATGCGTTGGAACATAGAGAACTTGTTGCTAGGGGAGATGAAAGAAGAACACAAAGTTCAGTTGGGAGGAGAAGAAAATGGTTAAACTCTCACCAATTACTGATATTTCCCCTAAAGGAAAAGATCTACGTATGAGATTAGCAGGTCTTAATTTAAAATAGTGACTACATTGTAACTTTCTCAACTTCGAGTTCATTTTTTTGTTGTTTTTGAGATGGGGTCTTGCCATGTTGCCCAGACTGATCTTGAACTCTTGGGCTCGAGTGATTCTCCCACCTCATCCTACCTAGCATCTGGGATTATAGACACACACCACCACAACTGGCTTCCAACTTTGGGATTCTAAAGACAATTTGGGCTTCTAACAGAGGCACTGCAGTGAAATTCATTGCCCCTTGTGGTTGGAGTAGGAAAGCCTGGGTATCTCCTCACCTCTAATCTGGGAATACTCTAAATAACGGGAATAAGGAAGAGCTGAATACTATCATCAACTAAAGGACCAGAGGGAAGGCAGGGCTTATGTTAAGATGACATGAGTAGTGGTAGACATTATGTTGGTGTTTGCAATTTTACAGAGAAAGCCACACTGAGAAGTGACATTTGAACAATAATGTAGAGGAGGCAGGGTATAAACAATGAACATTACGTGGAGAAAATACCAGGTAGAGAAATCAGCAAGTGCAAGGACTTGGAAGCAATGCATGCCTGGAATAAGTTAGGTGGAAAGGAAAGAAGATGAGGTCAGAAGAAACTGAGGGCAAATTGGTGAAGGCCCTTTTGGTCATTTTCGTCACTCTCTTTTACTTGAGGTGAGATTAAAAGTCTTTAGAGGGATTTGAGCACACAAGTGACATATGTGATGCGTCTTTTGAAGAGAGATGCCTATGGTGGCTGTGTTGACAATAGCATGCAGTAAGGGAGTACAGACAGAAGTGGGAGTCTAGTTAGGGCAGTTTTGTGATACTACAGGTAATCGTTAGTGAGAGATGAGGCCAGGGCATTGCACTCAAAGTGATGAGAAGTGATCAGGTCCTAGTCTACAGTGAAGGTAGAGACAACATCTATGAAAAGGATGGTTTGCTACAATTCCAGGGAAATTGGTTCTTCACTAATCAATTTGTTGATTTGCCTGTTTACTCATTCATTCCGCAAACATTTAATAAGCACACATTAGATGCTAGGCCCTCTCTGGGGAATTGGCAATATAGTGGTGAGCAATATAAGAACGGCCTCTAATCTCTTGGGGCTTACAGCATAGTGATAAAGACAAATATTCACCAAATGATTTTACTAGTGAGCACATGCATATTCATAAATCATGAGTGGTATTATAAATGAATGGTGCCTGATGCTCTCAAAACCTGTCGTAGAGAGATTTTGGTTTTCGGCTACAACAACTAAAAGGTCAGGGAAATTCTTCTTTCTTTTTCAGAGAGAGATTTATTTTAATTTGTTTTATTTTATTTTACTTTAAGGGGTCATTTTAGTTTCAAATGCACATGTGCAGGCTGGTTATATAGGTAAACTCCTGTTACTGAGGTGTCTTGTACAGATTATTTCTTCACCCAGGTATTAAGCCTAGTACCCATTGATTACTTTTCCTGATTTTCTCCCTCCTCCCACACTTCATCCTCTACCTTCCAGTAGAGGATATGCGTTGGTCCCTCCATGAACCTATGTGTTCTCATCATTTAGCTCCCACTTATGAGTTAAAACATGAGATATTTGGTTTTCTGTTTCTGCGTTAGTTTGCTAAGGATAAGGGCTGCCAGCTCCATTGGGAGCTGTTCTTGATCTTGTTCTTTTCTTGACTACATAGTATTCCATGAGGCATATGTACCATATTTTCTTTAACCAGTCCACAATTTATGGGTATTTAAGTTGATTCTGTCTTTGCTATTGTTAATAGTGCTGCAATAAATATACTCATATGTGTCTTTACTATAAAGTGATTTCAATTCCTTTGGGTATATACCCAGTAATGAGCTTGCTGGGTCAGATGGTATTTCTGTCTTTAGGACTTTGAGGAATCACTAAACTGTCTTTCACAATGGTTGAACTAATTTACTTTCCCATCAACAGTGTAGAAGCATTCCTTTTTCTCCTCAACCTTGCCAGGATCTGTTATTTTATTTTTTTTACTTTTTAGTAATAGCCATTCTGACTGGTGTGAGATAGTATCTCACTGTTGTGTTGGTTTGCATTTCTCTAATGATCAGTGATGGTGAGCTTTTTTCACATGATTGTTAGCCATATGTATGTCTTCTTTTGAAAAGTGTCTGTTCATGTTGTTTGCCCACTTTTTAATGGGGTTTTTTCTTCTTATAAATTGGCTCAAATTTCCTATAGATGCTGGATATTAGACCTTTGTCAGATTCACAGTTTGTAAAACTTTTCTCCCATTCTATAGGTTGCCTGTTTGCTCTGTTCATAGCTTTTTTGCTGTGCAGAAGCTCTTAAGTTTAATTAGATCACATTTGTCAATTTTTGCTTTTATTGTGATTGCTTTTGGCATCATCATGAAATCTTTGCCAGTTCCTCTGTCCAGAATGGTATTGCCTAGGTCAGGTGTCCCCAAACTATGGCTGGTGGGCCGCATGCGGCCCCAAGGCCATTTATCCGGCCCCCTGCCGCACTTCAGGAAGGGGCACCTCTTTCATTGGTGGTCGGTGAGAGGAGCACAGTATGTGGCGGCCCTCCAACAGTCTGAGGGACAGTAAACTGGCCCCCTGTGTAAAAAGTTTGGGGACGCCTGGCCTCGGTTGTCTTCTAGAGTTTTTTTTATAGTTTTGGGTTTTACATCTAAGTCTTTAATCCATCTTGGGTTGATTTTTATGTATGGTGTAAGGAAATGGTCCAGTTTCAATATTCTGCCTATGGCTAGTCAGGTATCCCAGCACAATTTATTGAATGAAGAAGACATAACATGCAGCCAACATGCAGTCTTTTCTCATTGCTTGTCTGTTACAGCTATCTGATCTGTGAAAACTCTGACAAAAACAAGCAATGGAGAAAGGCTGCACTGTTGGCTGCACAGGCAACCAAACAAAAATTGACAAATCAGATCTCCTCAAGTTACAAAGCTTCCTTCCAGCAAAGGAAACAATCAACAACAGAAAAAAACAACCCACAGAATGGGAGGAAATATTTGCAAACTACCCATCTGATAAGGGATTAATAACAAGAAAATATAAGGAGCCCAAACAACTCTATAGGAAAAAATCTAATAATCAGATTAAAATACTGGCAAAAGAGTTGAATAGACATTTCTCAAAGGAATACACAAAAGTGAAAAACAGGCATATGAAAAGGTACTCAACATTATTAATTATCAGAAAAATATCAATCAAAACTACAATGAGATGTCTCACCCCTGTTAAAATGGCTTATATCCAAAAGACAAGTACTAAAAATGCTGAAGAGAAGGTTGAGAAAAGGGAACCTTGTACCCTGTTTTGGGAATGTAAATTAGTACAGCCTCTATTGATAACAGTTTGGACCTTCCTCAAAAAGCTAAAAATAGAGCTGCCATACAATCCAGCAATCTCTCTGCTGGATATACACCCAAAAGAAAGAAAAACAGTATATTGAAGAGATATCTGCACTCCCATGTCTGTTGCAGCTCTGTTCACAATAATGAAGATCAGGAAGCAATGAAAGTATCCACCAACAAATGAATGGGTGAACAAAATGTGACACATATACATAACAGAGTACTACTCAGCCATACAAAAGAATGAGATCCTGTTGTTCGCAACAACATAGACCGAACTGGAGGTCATTCAGTGAAATACGCCCAGCACAGAAAGACAAACTTTTCATGTTCTCACTTATTTATGAGAGCTAAAAATTAAGCCAATTGAAGTTACAGAGATAGAGTAAAATGATAGTTACCAGAGTCTGGGAAGGGTATTAGGATGTGGGAGGGAGGTGGCGATGGTTAATGAGTCCAAAAAAAAAGTAGTCAAAAAGACTGAATAAGATCTAGTATTTGATAGCGCAACAGGATGACTATAGTCAAAAGTAATTGTACATTTAAAAATAACTAAAAGTATAATTGCATTGTTGCAATTATAGCAAATAGGAATAGAAATTTCTAACTATATGGAATTCAGTTTAGAACATTCTAAAAATGTTTAATAATGAAGAGAGATAGAATTTTTAACAGTTCATGTAAAAGTTCTGGTGTGACCATTTCAATTCTCTCTGATATGAGCCGCGTAAAAGGTCACTGGATAACAGAATAGTGAGAACAAAAGAAGCTTCTCTAACACCGGACCTGTGCACTAATGTATCAGAGATATATTCCTAAGCCTTACATACTATCTGGAATTCTCCATGATTAAGAAGAACTTAACTTTCTTTTCAGTCAAATTATGTATGGAAAAAAAAATCTTCGACTCATTTCACAAACTCATCCTGAGCATTTTTGTCACTGATGATATTATCTTTTCTTTTTCATCCCCTGATCCCATTAGGACTTACCAGGTTGTATATCCTTCTGTCCAGTAGAGAAATTGGCCAGGCACAGTGCTTCACATCTGTAATCCTAGCACTTTCGAGGGGGCCAAAGTAGGTGGACCACAAGGTCAGGAGTTCAAGACCAGCCTGGCCAAGATGGTGAAACCCTGTATCTACTAAAAATACAAAAATCAGCTGGGTGTGGTGGCAGGTACCTCTAATTCTAGCTACTTGGGAAGCTGAGGCAGAGAACTGCTTGAACCCGGGAGGCAGAGGTTGCAGTGAGCTGAGATAGCGCCACTGCACTCCAGCCTGGGTGACAGAGTGAGACTCCGTCTGAAAAAAGAGAGAGAGAGAGAAAAATAGTACAATTGAGTAGGGCCCCTTCCCATCTTCAGACCTCCTGCTGCCAAGCAGAAATTGTCAAACTCCAGGACCAGATCAATATGATTCTACTCACTGTTTTCTTCTCACCAATGGGTCAGTTTCCAATGCAGTATCCTGGAAAAATAAGCACAAGGAGGGCCCTCTTTATTTCCAGAAGAGTAAGTCTGAAACTAGTTTTGGATCACAGAACCCTACCTCTCAAGTCCTTCTCAGCCCAAAAATCTATGGAACAAAATCAAGTAGCATTTAATAATATATCTCCTGAATCAGAATTAAAAAGGCTTTTTCAGAAGCCACTCCCATTTCCTTTTACATACAGAACTAGCTGAGCAAGTCTTGGACTCGTGGATTCCCAGCATGAGTAGCTAAAACAACTTTTTTGGCTCATATTCCTCTGGCATATGTGCTGAATTTGGAATTCAGCTATTGGACATCAAGAAAAACAACTTTAGCAGGAGGGACAGGCATCAGTGCCAGGGTCCTGGGAAGCACTTCTGAACTATCTGCATGTGGAGCTCTGTACAACAGGAATTATTGTGCTTAATGCCTCCTCTGTATTAAATACCATGCATGTATTATCTAAATCCAATCTTGCAACAATCTTTATTTTAAAGATAAATAAAAAGAGGATTCACAAAAAGAATTAAACACTTGCCTAAAGCCATGCCTTTTCCAAATACTTTCAATGGATTTCAAGATACAGTAAAGTGCCTGCAGGAGAAACTGTAAACAGGATTGCTACACCTTTAAGTTTTGGATCCATTGCTGATGAGCCCATGTGACCTTTTGGAGGTGGCAAAAATCCTTGTTTTGTCATATGACCAGAACTGTTTTTCTGGTTTCTTCTCATTCAGGACTATGTCAGAGGAAAGATCTGAGGCTCAAGAGCTGCTTCTCAGACTCTTTTGTCCCACAGGATGATCCCTTGATTTTCTGCTCTCCCTCTTCCCTAGGGATGAGGTTTCTTAGGAGCCAGACTGAAGTGATTGTTATTGCTCTTCTGGGTCTAGCCACCCAGTGGAGCTTCCAGGCTCCGGGTTGGTACTGGGGAATGTGCACAAAGTGTTCTGGGATGTGATTTGTCTTCTGGTCTCTCAGCCATGGATAGCAACACCTGCTCTGGCAGAGGCAACAGGGGAGTGGAGTGGACTCTGTGAGGGTCCTTGGTTGTAGTTTTTTTAGTGTGCTGGTTTTCTCAAATGCCAGTTGTGCTAGCAGTGAGGTTGTCACATGGACAGACTCAGGACCTGTGTTATCCAGGATGTTGCAGACAGTGGAATTAGCTATTTTTTTCTCCTTTTTCGAAGCAAGGATTTTCTATGAGTTGCTCCAAAAGCTTGAATTTGCTGACCACTAGCAAGGAGATGGTGCTTTCAAGAGAGCATCAGCTGTGGTAGTATAGTGGGGATACAAGCCTGCCTAGATAAGCATTTGGATTTCTCAGGCATTGAGCAGTGCCACAGAGCTTCCAAGAGATTATGCCTTTTGTATTTGGCTCCCAGGGCAGGTAGAGAAAGACCATCTGTTGGGAGCAAAGTTAATCATATCTGAGTTCAGACTCTCTTTGGGCAAGATTTGCTGCAGCCACTGTGGGGGTTGGTGGTTCTCAGGCCAGTGGAGTTATGTTCCCAGAGGGATTATGGCTGCCTCTGCTCCATCATACAAGTCACCAGGGAAGTGGGGGAAAGTTAGCCATAATGGGCCTCAGACAGCTCCCATGCAGCCAGCAAGGCCAGTCTCACTTCCACCATGCTCCACCAAAGTACTAGATTTGTATCCAGGTAGCTGGTATGCAGGGCTGAGTTCTTGTCCCAGGCTATAAGCCTCCCTGCTGAGAAAGCAGATATGGCTTTCAGACTTCACCCCTTCCCACCTGCCATGGCTTCTGTGTTCGAATGTGCACTTCCTGTTTGCCCCCAGCCCTGAATTCTGCCCTGGAAAATGCATGCTCAGCCAAAATTTTTACAAAGTTCAGCTGGAAGTTTCTGTCTCGCTATAGTCCTTCCACAATTCCACTGGCAGCCCTCCCCAAAAAGCAAAGTCTTACATGGCCAAAGCAGGAGGGAGAATACTAAAGGAGGGGGAGGTACTACACAGTTATTAACCACCAAATCTCATGATAGCTCACTCCCTATCATGAGAATAGCAAGGGGGAAATCTACTCTCATGATCCAATTACCTCCCACAAGGCCCCTCCTCCAACACTGGGAATTATCATTAACACGAGATTTGAACAGGAACACAAATCCAAACCATATTTTTCTGCCCCTGATGTCTCCCAAATCTCATGTCCTTCTCACGTTGCAAAATACAATCCACTTTTCTCAACAATCCCCCGTCTTAATTCATTTCACCATTAACTCAAAAGTCCATAGTCCAGCATCTCATCTGAGACAAGGCAAATCCCTCCCACCTATGAGCCAGTGAAATAAAAAATGGTTATTTACTTCCAGGATAAAATGGGGGTGCATGCATTTGCTAAATACTCCCATTGCAAAAAAAAAGAAATTGACCAGAACAAAGGGGATACAGGTGCCAATGCAAGACTCCATGTCTCAAATCCAGGCCACACTGATGAAAGGAATGGGCTCCCAAGGCCTTGGTCAGCTCTGCCCCTGTGGCTCTGCAGGACACAGTCTCCATGGCTGCTTCCATGGCATTGAGTGCCTGCAGCATTTCCAGTGCACAGTGCAAGCCATCAGTGGATCTACCATTCTAGGTTCTAGAGGATGGTTGTTCTCTCCTCACAGCTCCACTAGGCAGTGCCCCGCTGTGTGAGGGCTCCAACCCCACGTTTTCCTTCCTTACTATCATGGTAGAGGTTCTCCATAAGGGCTCCACCCCTGTAGCAGACTTCTGCCTAGACATTCAGGAGTGTAGGTGCGATAAGCATCTTGTAGACACTCAAGGAAGGCAGCCGGTGACTCCTGCAGACCCTGAGTTACAGTTCCTACCTTGGAGAGGTTAGTGGGCTTGCAGGCCACTTCCTTAACCCCTTTTAATAGGTACCGGTGAAAATTGTTCAGAGCCTGTAGACCCGCCAAGGTGTTTGGATCCTATTGGGGTCGCGTGGAAGGGAAAGTTTTATTCATTTGCTCCCGGTGGTTCTCCGCCAAGCCTGCCCCTGTCCTAATGATGGCCTTATGGGCCTCCTGTCTAATTCTGCTCCTTTCTTTTGCAGTAAATAATACTAGGAGCAATTGTTGACAATCATCCCAGGTGGGGTGATGGGTTTGTAAAACAGACTCTAGGAGCCCTGTGAGTGCCTGGGGCCTTTTAGAAAACAGAGGGTGTTGAGCCTTTCAATTGTATAAATTCCTAGAGGAGAAGGGGATGTGGATGAAGAAGGGGCAGCCCCAGCTGGCTACCTCCTTCCATTGGGGGCACCTCTTGGAGGGATATGGGCATGGAATCTCACTACAGGTGTGGAGTGGGGACAAGGGCTGGCTACCAGTGCTGTCTGGGGAGGGATGCTGGGACCCCTGTTCAGAGAGTTTAAAGTAAGGTGGAGGTAATTCTAGATTTTGTTCTGGAGCGGGGAGAATGGTCAGCATGGTAGGGGCCTTCTTTGGGCCAGCTAACATGACCTGAAGTTTAGCCTGTTTTATGCAGTGCTTTAGCCATGGTGGTGGGAGTGTGGGGGTGGTTGTTGGACTACATTCAACTATTGGTTGATGTATGGAAACTGGCCAGGGTATTTAGGAGTTTCTGCGACTATTTTTTATACAGCCTGGGTAATTTTGGGGTTGTAGGTCTTAGTATTTGGCTACCCAACTCCAAAAGATGGCCATTTTAGTTTACATAAAGAGCAGAGCTTTTCAGGGGTTAATTTTAACCCATATTGGCCTGAGAACCCAACTTGAAGTTGGCTGTTATGCATTGGAGGGGGGTACAAGGCCAGGAGCTAGACAACCTTATTGGTTTTTCCTTAGCTTTTAAATTCCCTCAAGAAATTTCACTAATTTCGTGACTGACTTTACTGAGGAGTTGAACCAACAACCTTGCAGTTGCAGGTCCTATACCTTAACTACTGTGCTAACAGGGCATTTGCATTACAAAGAGTCAGAAAGCTTTCTTAAGCTGCAGAAACTGCCAGCTGAGCTGGGTGGAGCTGGCAGTCAAGCCCCAGTGACTGAGTTCCCCAAGCTGGGCAGAGCTGGCAGTCAGCAAAAAAAAAAAAAAAAAAAAAAAAAAAAAATGCTTCTCACACACAGGGACTCTGAAAAGTATTAAATTCCTCTCTCCCTCCTCTCTGTCTGTCTCTCTCTCCTCTCTCTGTCTCTCTCTCTTCTCTTTATCTCTCTTTTCTGTTTCCTTTTCTCTCTTTTTCTTTTTCTCTCTTCTCCCTCTCCTACTTTTCTGTCTCTCTCCTTTCTCTCTCTTTCCCTCCTCCACTTTCTTCTCTGTCTCCTCTCTCTCCTCTCTTCAATACTTTCTCTCTCTCTCTCTCTCTCTGTCTCCTTTCTCCTCTTTTTCTCCTCTCCTCTATTTTCTCTCTGTCTCATCTCTTCTCTGTTCTCTCTCTCTCTCTCTCTCTCTCTCTCTGTCTCTCTGTCTCCTTTCTCCTCTCTCTTCTCTATTTACTGTCTTATTCTCCTCTCTTCTCTGTTTTCTCTCTCTCTCTCTCTCATCTTTCTGTCTTTTTTTTGACAGAAGAGGCAATTACTCCTTTTTCACCTTAAACGGGCAAAGAGGGCTGGTATTTTTTTTATTTAAAGTTTGATTTTCTAAGACAGAGAAAAAAACTACACCTAAGTTGTCAGGGGCAGAATTTTTTTTTTTTTTTTTTTTTTTTGGGGGTGGGGGGCATGAAAAAGAAGAAGAATGAGGCCTCAATAATAGAATAAGAAGACGAAAAGGAAAGAGAACAGTTATTTCCAGGGGTGTAAACTCAATTGGAGTTCCTTGAAGTTAATGATTACTTGGCCAAATATTTACTTTAAGAGTAACAGGTTTAAACCTCTGTATATCAGCTAGTAACTGCCTTGGGAAACTAGAGGACTTACAATAAAGACAGAACCACATAAGAGATAGACGGACACAGGGTGGGTGTCCCCTGAGAGAGACCAGTCTGATGCCTGCCCAGCCATGTCCCTGGAGGGTGTTTCAGAGCGTCTTGGCTAAGGTGTACCCGTATAAACCCTGGGCCTGGTCACCTCACAATTTTTAGTCCTGAGATGAATCACCGTTATGCCCTATGATGTTCCCGTGGAACTGCGGGTGAAGGCCCATACAAGCCCGGTAGCCTTCCAGCTGTGGGACTACGTATATACACACTCACTCTCTCATTCACACCAAGGTTATGAAAAACAACCAAAAACTAAATGACCTGAGCCTCCAGTGAGGCAACCCGAGCCTCCAGTGACATCTCATGGTAGGCTTGCCTGGTCAGAGTTGCAATGATCACATCCAGTCCCCTGACTCAGGCCCCACTGATGGACCAGTCCCCAGACCTGACTTACCTCCAGAGGTTCCTGGGACCCCGAGGAATTTTGGGTGAATGTTGAATGGGTAGCCGCCTGTCCTCCACGGGGCCAGAACTCTTGGGGCCCTGGAACGTGTCAGGGGGCACCTCCCCTAGAGGTCCCTGAGGTGGCAGCGGCCACCCAGGTGAGACTCTGGGACAGCTTTTGTCTGGTGATGGATGAAGATAAAGTCTCACTGGGCCTCCAGATGTTGTACTGGAGTGAGCATAGAAATTTAACACTAAGACAAAAGTATGCTAAATTGCAGGGTCTTTATTGCCCGCAGCCACAGAGGACTTGCGTCTCTCCAACCCGTGGCCCCGAAAGGAGGGTGTCGAGACCTTTTCTGCCCGTAAACCACCTCCTGGGCAGGGGTGGAGATAAAGGGCTTTGGATATTCCGAGGGCCAGTGGACTTTGGACATCCTGTAAACTACCTCCTGGGATGGGGAAAGGGTGTGGGGCTTTGGACATTCTAATTGTTACTTAAGCGGCTCACAGAAGTCAAGATAAGCATTAGTTTACACATTGTCTGGGTAGGGTGGAAATTACACATCTTAGTTAATTATTACAAGTCGCAGGTGCCAAGATGGCATGGGTCTGGACTGCTTGCCTGTCACATCAGGGTTATAGAGAGCAGTTTCAACAGAAAGCCAAGGTGTGGTTGAGTTATGCAGTTTTATGGGGCTTTTACCATGTCACAGTTTCGAGAACTAATATGAGTTATAGGCCAGGTGTGGTAGCTCACACCTATAATTCCAGTGCTTTAGGAGGCCAAGGCAAAAGGATTGATTGAAACCAGAAGTTCAAGACCAGTTTGGGCAACATAGTGAGATGCCATCTCTACAAAAATAAAAAAAGAAAATGTGGCTGGGTAGGGGGTCATGCTCCTGTATTCCTGGCTACTTGGGAGGCTAAGTGGGAGGACTGTTTGAGCCCAGGAGTTGAGGTTACAGTGAGCTATGATCTTGCCACTGCCAGACTCCAGTCTGGGTGACAGAGGAAGAAAAAGACCCCATCTTTAAAAGAAAAAAAAAAGGGGGGCAGCCACCAAGATGGTCAAATAGGAGCAGCTCCAGAGCACACTTCACAGCGAGAGAGGCAGAGAGGGCAAGCAACTTCTGCATTTCCGACCAAGGTATCAGGTGCATCTTAAAGGGACTGGTTGAACAGTGGGTGTAGCCCAAACAGAGTGAGCACAGGCAGGGTGGTGTGCTGCCTCACCAAGAGAACACAGCAAACCTGAGAACCCGTCCCTCCTACCCAACGAAGACCACTGGGGGCTTTTCAGCCACTCTGGCACTCTGTTTCAGATACTGCGCTTCTCCTGCAGTTTTTGTGACCCACAGACCAGAAGATTCCTGCCGGTTGACAAGCCCCGCAGGTTTCCAGCATGGCTGTTTCAGCTGGCACCACAGGTTTCCAGCACAAAAACTGGCACAAATCCAGGTGGCCCTTTTAACTGGCACCTGAAACACCTGTGAGATGGACACCTGAGTCGCCCATTACCCTGAAAGGGAGGGGGCTGAAGGCAGGGAGCCAGGGGAACAGGCTTAGTGGGTCCAACCCCACAAAGACCAGCAATCTGAAACCCACTGGCTTGAGAGGGTTACAGCCAGTGCAGCAGACTGTGCTCCACCCAGGACCTTCGAGCCCCATGGGGGTAAGGATGCCCGCAATTAAAGAGACAGTTGGTCATTACAGAGGCAGTTGGCCATTTCCGAGGCAGGCCACCATTACTGAGGCAGGCCGCCATTACTGAGGCAGGCCACCATTACTGAGGCAGGCTGCCATTAGTGAGGCAGGCTGCCATTCTGAGGCAGTCCAAACCTTACCTATGTAAACAAAACTGCAAGAAAGTTTACACGACAGCTGAGCAGAGCCCACGGCAGCTCAGCAACATCTCTACAGGCAGACTGTGACTAGACTCCCACCTTGCTGGGCAGGGCATCTCTGAAAAAAGGCAGAAATGTGATAGACTTACAATTAAAGCTACAACTTCCTAAGACAGAGCACCTGGGAAAAGCGGGGGTTGTAAGTTCCACTGCAGAAGATCTAAACATACCTGCCCAGCATCTCTGAATGAAACAACGAAGCTCCTAGCACAGCACTTGAACTCTGATAAGGAACAGACTGGCTCCTCTAGGGGCTCCCTGACTGCCATATATCCAAAGAGTCACCTCATAAAGGAGAGCTCTGGTTGACATCTGGTGGGTACCCTTCTGGAACGAAGATACAAAAGAAGGAATAGGCAGCAACTCATACTGCTCTGCAGTCTCCACAGGTGATCCCCAGGCAAACAGGGTGCAGAGTGAACCTCCAGCAGTCCTGCAGCAGAGGGGCCTGATTGTTAGACGAAAAACTAAAGCACAGAAAGAAATAGCTTTATCATCAACACAAAGGATGTCCACTCAAAGACTCCTTCCAAAATCACCAACTTCGAAGACCAAAGGTATATAAATCCATGAAGATGGGAAGAAACATGCATAAAAAGGATGAAATCACCAAAACCCAGAATGCCTCTCCTCCTCCAAGACATCACAACTCCTCACCAGCAAGGGAACAAAACTGGATGGAGAATGAGTTTGATAAATTGACAGAAGCAGGCTTCAGAAGGTGGGTAATAACAAACTTCTCTGAGCAAAAGGAACATGTTCTAATCCAATGCAAAGAAACTAATAACGTAGAAAAAAGGTTAGATGAAATGTTAACTAGAATAGCCAGCTTATAGAAGAACATTAATGACTTGATGAAGCTGAAAAACACAGCACGAGAACTTTGCAAAGCATACACAAGTTTCGATAGCTGAATCCATCGAGCAGAAGAAAGGATATCAGAGATTGAACACAACTCAGTGAAATAAAATGAGAAGTCAAGATTAGAGGAAAAAGCATGAAAAGAAATGAACAAAGCCTCCAAGAAATATGAGATTATGTGAAAAGACCAAATCTACATTTGATCAGTGTACCTGAATGCGATGAGGAGAATGAATCCAAGCTGGAAGACACTCTTCAGGATATTGTCCAGAACTTCCCCAACCTAGCAAGACAGGCCAACATTCAAACCCAGGAAATACAGAGAAAACCACAAAGATATTCCTCATGAAGAGCAATCCCAAGGCACATAATCGTCCGACTCACCAAGGTGAAAATGAAGGAAAAAATATTAAGGGCAGCCGGAGACAAAGGTCAGGTTACTCACAAAGGGAAGCCCATCAGACTCACAGTGGATCTCTCAGCAGAAACCCTACAAGCCAGAAGAGAGTAGGTGCCAATATTCAACATCCTTAAAGAAAAGAACCTTCAACCCAGAATCTAATATCCAGTCAAACTAAGGTTCATAAGTGAAGGAGAAATAAAATCCTTTATGGACAAGCAGTTGCTGAAAGATTTTGTCACCTCCAGGCCTACCTTACAAGAGCTCCTGAAGGAGGTACTAAACATGGAAAGGAACAACCAGTACCAGCCACTGCAAAAAGGTACCAAATGGTAAAGACCATCAACACAACAAAGAAACTGTGTCAACAACAAGCAAAACAACCAGCTAGCATCAAAATGGCAGGATCAAATTCACACATAAAAATATTAACCTTAAATATAAACAACATAAATGCCACAGTCAAAAGACACAGACTGGCAAATTGGATAAAAAGTCAAAACCCATTGGTGTGCTGTATTCAGGAGACCCACCTCACATGCAAAGACTCACATAGACTCAAAATAAAGGGATGGAGAAAGATTTACCAAGCAAATGGAGAGCAAAAAAAGCAGGGATTGCAATCCTAGTCTCTGATAAATGGACTTTAAACCAGCAAAGATCAAAAGAGACAAAGAAGGGCATTACATAATGGTAAAAGGATCAATGCAACAAGAAGAGCTAATGATCCTAAGTATACCTGCACCCAATACAGGAGCACCAAGATACATAAAGCAAGTTCTTAACGACCTACAAAGAGACTTAGACTCCCACACAATAATAGTGGGAGACTGTAACACTCCACTGTCAATATTAGATCAATGAGACAGAAAATCAACAAGGATATCCAGGACTTGAACTCAGATCTGGACCAAGTGGACCTAACAGATATCCGCAGAACTCACCACCCCAAATCCACAGAATATAATTCTTCTCAGCACCACATTGCACTTACTCTAAAATTGACCACATAATTGGAAGTAAATCACTCCTCAGCAAATGCAAAAGAATGGAAATTATAACAGTCTCTGAGACCACAGTGTAATCAAATTAGAACTCAGGATTAAGAAACTAACTCAAAACCACACAACTTCATGGAAACTGAACAACTTGCTCCTGAATGACAACTGGATAAACAATGAAATGAAGACAGAAATAAAGATGTCCTTTTAAAGCAATGGGAATGAAAAAGACACAATGTACCAGAATCTCTAGGACACATTTAAAGCAGTGTCTAGAAGAAAATTATGGCACTAAATGCCTACATGAGAAAAGATGAAAGATCTAAAATCAACACCCTATCATTAAAATTGAAAGAGCTAGAGGAGCAAGATCAAACAAATTCAAAAAGCTGGCAGAAGACAAGAAATAACTAAGATCAGAGCAGAACTGAAGGAGATAGAGACACAAAAATCCCTTCCAAAAAAGTCAATAAATCCAGGAGCTGGTTTTTTGAAAAGATCAACAAAATAGACAGACTGCTAGCCAGACTAATAAAAAGGAAAAGAGAAGAATAGAATAGATGCAATAAAAAATGATAAAGGGGATATCATCACCTATTTCACAGAAATACAAACTTATATCAGAGATTACTACAAACGACTCTATGCACATAAACCAGTAAGTCTGGAAGAAATGGATACATTCCTGGACATTTACACTATCTCAAGACTAAACCAGGAAGAAGTTGAATACCTCAGTAGACCAATAACAATGTCTGAAGTTGAGGCAGCAATTAATAGCCTACCAACTAAAAAAATCCAGATCCAGACAGGTTCATGTCCAAATTCTACCAGATGTACAAATAGGAGCTGGTACCATTCCCTCTGAAACTATTCCAAAAATTCCAAAAAGAGAGAATCCTCCTTAACTCAGTTCATGAGACCAACATCATCCTGATACCAAAACGTGGCAGAGACACAACTAAAAAAGAAAATTTCAAGCCAATATCCATGATGAACATCGATGCAAAAATCTTCAATAAAATACCAGCAAACTGAATGCAACAACACATCAAAAAGCTTATCCATCACAATCAAGTAGGCCTCATCCTGGGGGTGCAAGGCTGTTCAACTGACTAGTTGACAGACCATGCTGCCTAGTGAGGAGCAGCAGGAGTAAGGGGGATCATGGTCTGTCAACCACTCAGTACCATCACTGCAGCATCTGTCCTAGGAGCATGCAACACAGCTTGCCCTTCCTTGTTGGTGGGGCTATGTCAGCTGGTGCTGGGCTGCTCAGAGATCAAAGGCCCATAGGGCTACACATGGTCATGAGCAGTACCTCTACACAGACTCCAGACAGCACTCTGTGTTGGTCTGGAGGCCGAGGGGAGTCAGGTTGGCTCTCCTATGTTCAGAATTGTAAAGGTTCATGGCAGAAGGGTGAATACCCTGTGGAATCATGCCCACATTAGGGGGCTTCATTCCTCTCTGTTCTCCAAGGATCCCATTGCTTCCTTGGTGAATCCCAGCATGATCTCTTAGATGGTCTGTTTAAAGAGCTAATACTTAGCTGTTACTTTGTTCTCTCTCCATAAAAGAGGAATACTCTAACTGCTTATAATCAGCTATCTGGAGCAAAATACTCTCCTTCATTTTTGAAAGACACTTTTGCCAGATACAGCATTCTTTGTTGGCAGTGTTTTTAATTCCAGGGCTTTTTCTATATCATCACACTCATTTCTGGCCTCCAACATTCCTGTTAATGAATCCACTGATTATCCCGTGGTGATTTCCTTGTACATGATGATTTGCATTTGTCTTGTTGCTTTAAAAATTCAGTCTCTGTCTTTGACTTCTGACAATTTTTAAATTTTTTTTCACAAGAAAACTCAGAAGAAACCTTTGACAATTTGAGATAATGTTTCTCAGGGTTTTATTTCCTTAGGTTCTTCTATTTGGGGACTTTGGGGTCTTCACGAATCTGGATGCAAACTTCTCTCTACAGATTTGGATATTTTCAGTCATTATTTTCTTAAATAAGCTTTCTACCACTTCTTTGCTCTTGTTTTTGTGGTATTCTCAAAATGTGTATGTTGGTTTAATCGATGGTATCTCAGAAGTGCCTAGGGCTCTCTCTCTCTTTTTTAATTTTTTTTATTTTTGAGATAGGGTCTAACTCTGTTACCCAGGGCAGTGGCATAATCTCATTTCACTGTAACCTCTGCCTCCCAAGCTCAAGCCATGTCCCTAGTTCAGCCTCCCAAGTAGCTGGACCACAAGAACACACCACCATGCCCAGCTAATTTTTGTATTTTTTGTAGAGACAGGGTCTCACTCTGTTCCCCAGGCTGGTCTTGAACTCCTGAGCTGAAGCAGTCTGCCCACCTCCGTCTCCCAAAGTGCTGGGATTACAGGCATGAGCCACTTCAGCTGGCCCCCTTGGGCTCTCTTAACTCTTTCTTCTATTTATTTGTCTAAATAATTTTAAATGACCTGTCTTTGTATTTGCTGTTTCTTCCTTCTGCTTCATCAAGTCTGTTGTTAAAACCTTCTATTGGATTTTTGTTCAGTTATATTCTTCAGGCCCAGGATTAATGTTTGTTTTCTTCTTTTTTTCTTTTTTTTTTTTTTTTTTTGTTGTTGTTGTTGTTGTTGTTGTTGTTGTTGTTTTTGGTTTTGTTTTTATCTCTTGGTTGATATTCTCATTGTGTTCATTTATAATTTTCCTGATTTCATTCAGTTGTCTAGATGTGTTGTCTTGTAACTCTCCAGCTTTCTTTATACTATTGTTTTGAGTTCTCTGTCAGATATTTAAAGATTTCTATTTCTTTGGGATTTGTAACTGGATATTTATTTTGTTCTCTTGGTTATATCGTAGTTCCCTCATGCTCTTCTTCCTTATCACTTTGTATTGGTGTAGACACATTTGAAGAAATAGACACCTCTCCTAGTCTTTATGGAATGGCTTCAAAGGGAAAGTCTTACACTAATCAGCCTGGCTAGAGATTTTAAGAGCCTCCCAAACATTTTCTATGGATGTTCACACCCCATTCTCTCCCTCTCTCCTGGGAAAGAAAGCTGAAGGTTACACACCTTCTCTCAAACTTGCAAAGCCAAGTCGACTGCAGTAAGCCATCTGCCCCTTTTCCCTAGGGCAGTGCACTGAAAGACTGAGACATTTAATGCACATTCTACTATTCTTCCTCTCCCCTTGAAAACAGATCTCAGAGTTATGCACCTTCGTCCAATCTAGCAGAGCCCTGCTGCCTACAGTAAGCCATCTACCTCTTTTCTTTGTCCTTGGCTGCTTCCAGATAGTCAAACTATGCTTGCAGCATTTCAGTGAGAACAGAAACAAGTCCTCTGGGCAGAACCACAGAAGGCTGATATGTTGAATAAGAGGTTTCACTCTTCCTTACCCACTAAAGAAGTCATGAGCCAAGGTGATTTCTCATAGCACAGAGCTTTGCTGGCTTGGAGGAGGGCTGACACAGATACAGTGAAATTTCTCTTCTTACCTATTTCAATGCAGCTGTTCTCCGTTTTTGTGCTCATCTGGGTTACCACAATTTCTTAACTGGCTTCTGGACTTTTCATAAGGGGATTTTTGTCCATATGTCATCTTTAAATCAATGATTCTGTGGAAGATGAGGCTGAAATTCCCATTCCACCATTTTGCTCTTCATGCTTTTGACTGAAAATCAAAGTAGTGCAATTTTATAAGTTATGGGAAAAGCAATGAAAAAAAAAACAGTGTATCAGACTTAACTATATCAAATAACTGTGGGTGCCTGAAAAAGTCATGCAGAAAAATTTAGAGTAAACTGAAGAAACTGTTTGCCACACATCTCAACTTCTAATCTCAAAATTCCAGGCTCAAATGATCCACCTTCCTCAGTCTTTCAAAGTACTGGGATTACAGGCTTGAGCCTCCACACCCAGATTAAAGTTTTGTAAAAATACAAATATTTGCAGTGCTGCCAATAATACAGCAAGACCAGAACTCATATAAATATCAGTAGGAACATAAGCTACTACAATATTTCTAAGCTTGTGTTAGTAGGTATTAAAATTATTTTTTCAAGTTCATATTCTTTGAATCGGTAATTTTCCACATACAAATATGTCTTATAAACAACTGAGGGTACCTAAATTACCAACACTATGGAAATTAAGTTGGCACAAATAATATACCATTTTTAAAAATATATTTACATATCAAAGGGGAGACAGAGGCTGAGTATTGGATATAATATTTTTAATTTAAAAGGAGTCTATAAAATTCAAACAAATTTTATGCCTTAGTCTGTTTTGTGTTGCTCTAACAGGATACTTGAGACAGCATAACTTGAAAAGAGGTTTATTTGGCTCATGATTCAGGAGGCTGGAAAGTTCAAGAAGCATGGCACCAGCGTCTGCTCAGCATCTGTGTCACAACATGATGGAGAAGCAGAAGGGGAAATGAGGAACTGAAAAGAGAGCGAAACATGAGAGGCAACCTCTCTTTGCTCCTTTGCACCAACTGACTCTTGCAGAAACTAATCCATTCCCCAGTCTTATGAGAAAGGCATTAAATGCCCCACCTCCCAATACTGTCTGCTTGAGGGATTAAGATTCTAACATACAGGCCAGGTGCAGTGGCTCATGTCTGTAATCCCAGCACCTTGGAAGGACAAGACAGGAGAATCCCTTGAGGCCAGGAGTTCAAGACCAGCCTGGCCAACATAATGAAACTCTGCCTCTATTAAGATTACAAATATTAGCCAGGCATGGTGGTGGGCATCTGTAATTTCAGCTACTCAGGAGGCTGAGGCAGGAGAGTTGCTTGAACCCAGGAGGCGGATGTTGTAGTGAGCTGCAATTGCACCACTGCACTCACTACAGCCTGGGAAACAGAGCGAGACTTACCAAAAAAAAAAAAAAAAAAGGAAAGAAAAGAGAAAATAGATTCTAACAAACAAACTTCTAGGAGACACACTCAAACCATAACACTAAAAAAGAAGTTCCAGAACCAAACCGCACTTCATTTCTATACGAAGATAATAAACTCTGCTTCCTACATTCACGGAACTTATTGGCAACTTACTGTTGAACAAAGTACAAATCTATAAACACGGGAAAAAAGGAATGGAAATAACAGAAGACAAGAGATATCAAAATTCACAAGATAAAGAATAGACAGGCCGGGGAGCGGTGGCTCATGCCTGTAATCCCAGCACTTTGGGCAGCCGAGGTGGGTGGATCACATGAGGTCAGGAGTTCGTAATTAGCCTGATCAACATAGTGAACCTCCGTCTCTACTAAAAATACAAAAAAATTAACTGGGTGCAGCAGCGGGCATCTGAAATCCCAGCGACTCGGGAGGCTGAGGCAGAAGAATTGCTCGAACCCAGGAGACAGAGTTTGCGGTGAGCCAAGATCACACCATCGCACCCCAGCCTGTGCAACAAGAGCAAGACCCCACCTAAAAAAAAAAAAAAAAAAAAAAAAAAGGACTACAGAAATGAAATAGACGCTGGCAATCAGAACTTTGACTCCCAAATAAATCAGGTGAAGGTCTAGAAAGAAGAATCCCCAGTTCAGAAACTGGAGGCACTGGCTACCTCTAAAGAGAGGATATAAATAGAGCTGAAAGTAAAACTATTGGTTAGAAATATAGGTAAGGAACACTTAGGGTCCCATATCTCCTTCATGCTTTTGTAGCCATGGAATGATCCTCATTCGTCCTGGTAGACTCTGGAGAAAGCAAAATAATATAGGCTCTGGAACTGGGGACACTGGTTATAATGAAGGATGGGAATGAGGGACCAACTGGAAAAGGAGGAATAAGCGAAAGATCTTATTCTGAGTGGGGAAACAGAGCCCTCTTCCCCATTCACTTCATTCAGCTCTGTGTACCCTGACTCCACTCCCTCCATACATACACACACACACACACACAAACCCCACACACACCAGGCAGGAGATCTACTGACTCATGTCCCTGGAAACAATCACTAGTCTCAGGAATGAGGAGTAGGCTCATCCCCTCCGTTAACTGACAAAAGGAAGTTCTAGAGTGAGGAGAAGCAGTCCCAACCAACAGTAAACAGTGATTTTTTTAAAAAAACTTTTTTACAGAGCTGGGGCCTCAAGCAATCCTTTCACCTTGGCCTTCCAAGGTGCTGGGATAATAGATGCAAGCCACTGAGTCTGGCCCAACTGTGAATATTTCTTAGACACCAAGACATGAATATTCTAGGAGGAGGGGGAGAAGGAAAAGTGGGGGCTGAGTAGCGAAAGAATAGGAAAATAAAATCTACATCATCAAGAGAAGAAAGTCAGTAATATACCTAATCTGGAAAAATCAAAACATTGCAATATAAATGTCAAATTAAGAAATGTGTAGGTAAATATTGGATGAAGGAAGGGAAAAAAGAACAGTAACTGTAATCAGGACCAGGAGTAGGGAAGGCAAGAGCAGGGAAGGGCTGGTGTCTTTCTCAAGAGTTTTCTAGATCTATTTGACTTTAAAATTACATGCATAAATTTCAGCAGCCTTGTATTGCACTGAATTAAAAAAATAAAATTACATGGATGTATTACTTTGATTAAAAATAACCTGATTTTTAAGAGTGTTATGAGTCAAAGAAATATAACATTCCAGGCATATTTTCTATCTCCAGGGTCAAGGCGAGGGAGAAGGTCTCAAAGTGAGAGAGATGACACCAGCTATACCACAAGGCATGATGAGAGCCTATAAAAAGCAGCAGCTGATTATCCGGGAGAAAGCAGGTGGTAAGCGGATGAGGTTGTAGGGGTTCAGGGTGGTGTCTGTTTCTCCTAAGAAGCAAGAAGAGACAGACTATCAGTGTGCAAACTTTGCTGCTCTGCTTGCCCAGGGAGGAGGACGAGCAACAGATCTCACGGCCTGGGCCACACACAGCCTACCACCCACGGCTCCCTCTGAGCATGGCCCAGCTGAATGCTGCTACTGGCAAATACAAGAGATGGTCTCATACATGGGAAGGAAGAAAAGGTGCCCAGCTCAGAGATGTCCTTAGCACTGGCCAAAATCTGGCTCTAACCCCAACTATCTCGAGTCTTACGAGTTCCTACTTCTCTCAACAACTCAACTGAAACAGTCACAGAGCTTTCCCCAGGTTACCCATAACCCCAGATTAAGGTCCTATGAGGCAACGACAGCAGAATCACAAACAAAACTGCAGACACTGTGCCCTAAGGACAGAGGCCGAGTGTTATCCACATCTCTCCCTCCTTCACCAGCCTCAAAACGCAGTCCCCAGCCACACATATTTTGGGTTCAGACTTCACGTGGGCAGAACCATCTGTGTCAGTTGCACACCTGGGTGTGATGGTGAGTTGCTGGGAACACAACCGGCTCCCAGAGTCCTGGTCCTCTCCCCTCCCAAATGCCATGTCCCAGCTGGAGACCACCCTGATTCAGCTGGGGCTCAGCTCTTCTGAGATGACCAAATGCCCTCACCCTGCAACACTCACACTCACACTCTGCTGCCTAGATCTACAGTGTCACTCACTGTATCTGGTCAAGGGAGTGTCCTGGTGTCAGTTACCACGTGTCGGTGGCCATAAAAAGAAAAAGGATGAACCCTCCAAACTTGTGCACCTAGCAGACCCTGCTTCGACAGAGAGCAAACATATCCAAAGCAGCTCTCTAATGAAGAGGAGGCTTGAGAATCAGATTCACACTTTAGAGAGACGTCAGAGACTCCTGCTGAGGGCACCAGGAAATAGCAGTGCTCTTCAAGATCATGGTGAACCATAAGGTGATATTAATTCAGAGAGGGAAAGAACGCCATTTTCAAAAACAGCGTATTTCGTAAGTGTTCACAATCGTGAAGCAAATGAAGTCAGACTCCCAAAAGGTTAATCTCTTAGTAGTGGAGCCTGCAAGTCACGACCTGACTCCTGAGAGGTGAGCGAGGAGGCATCTCTGAACACAATCCACGCCTAGGAGACAAGGGACCAACCTGGCTTGTGCCAAGTCCAGGAAACACTAGCCTGACACCAAGGACTTAACCCTCAAAGCAAGTCAGGAAGGAAAACAATGTGCGCAGCTGTTCAATAATTTCCAATAGCCTCTGCTTTGTAACTTGAGAGGAAATTAGTCTTAATAGCCTTTTTTTAAAATTTCTATTTGTCCTTACAAAGCTTTCTCTCCCAAAGTGCTATGATTACAGGCGTGAGCCACCATGCCTTATCCATACATTTCAGAGAAGAGAAAGTACTCACAAGTTTTTTAAATTAAACGCTGTAAGAAAAAGGAGGCCAGGGAGGTCTCTTCCCTTATGTTCAACTGGGAGAATTAGCCTTATTTTTAATTTCTATTTGTCCTTACACAGCCTTCTCTCACAAAGAAAAAAAAAAATGGAAATGAGACCTTCTCTCCCTAGCTGATGCAAGGAATGGAGATACATGTCCAGCAATGCCACTGACTCCAATTCATCTTCACTTTATCCAGTTCAGCAGGATCTTTCCCCTCACCTGACAACACGCTCAGGTCTCTGCCATAAACCCTTTTCTCCAAGTGCCCCTCCACCTCCGTTAGTTGTCACCTCTTCCCACCCATTGTCCCTCACAGCTGACATACTTCAAGAGTCATTTACACACGCTGGGTTGTCACTTCCTCCCCTGGCATTTCCATACACCTCAACCACTGCCAGCCACCCTCTGGCCAACTTACTCATAAGCCACTAACAAACACAGCTTCATCACTCTATGCTAGGAACTCTCTTCTCCCTGGATACCATGACACCACGGTCTGGGGGGGTCTCTTTGTATCGGATTCTATTCTCTTTGAAAAGCGCTTTTCCCTCCTAAACACTTAACTTTCGGTCTTATGCTACCCTGAGACCTCAGCACATTTCTCTCCATGAATTTGAAATCACCCAAGAAGAGGGCAGGCTTAAGAGTGGAGGAGTGAAGGAGGCCCTACGACAGTAAGACCAAGGGCAGCCAACAGGAGGACGAGCGGGCATGACAAGGCAGGGCGGAAGCCCGTCTTCTTTCCCTTATAAAGGCAGTTCGTTCTCCAATGCTAGAGGGCAGAGCCACCACCAGAAGGGCTTATTTTAAGTGCAGGTTCTGGTGGGGCATGGTGGCTCACACCTATAATCCCAACAATTTGGGAGGCCAAAGTGGGCAGATCACTTGATGTTAGAAGTTCAGGACCAGCCTGGAAAACACGGTGAAACCCCAACTCTACTTAAAAAAAAAAAAAAAAAAAAAATTAGCCCGGATGTGGTGGCGCATGCCTGTCATCCCAGCTACTTGAGAGGCTGAAGCAGAGGGATCACTTGATTCTGGGTGGCAGACGTTGCAGTGAGCCGAGATCACGCCACTGCACTCCAGCCTGGGCAACGGAGATTCCATCTCAAATAAAATAAAATAAAATAATAAATGCAGATTTTAAGGCCTTCTTTCAGAGAAAGATTCTGATTCTGAAGATTCAATGAGCTCAGAGATCAATGTAACAATCATTTCAGATGATTCTAAGGGGAGGGGAGCCAGACCACATTAAGAAGAGCTGCCCCACCTGGTCTGGCAGAGGAAGCCAGGGAGGCTGCAGCACAGACCCATGAAAGACTAAGCGGCAATGACCTCGGCTTCCCTTGGCTTTCCTAACCAGGCGGCTTCTTCTTCCAATGAGTCTTCTCATCTCAAATGACAATAAACACAAAACCTTTCAAGTATGGGAGTTTCAGAGCTCGGTCTTGCTAAGCCTGACCCCCTTTGGATGCCGATATGGTTTGGATGCTGGTCCCCTCCATATCTCATGTTGAAATGTGATTCCAAATGTTGGAGGCTGGAGCGGGTGGGAGGTCATTGGATCATGGGGGTGGATCTCTCACAGATGGTTGAGTTCCATCCCTTCGTGACAAGTGAGTTGTCACCGAGTTCGTTCATACAAAATCTGGTTGTTTAAAAGAGTGTGGGACTTCTCTCTTCTATTAATCTCTCTCTTGCTCCTGCTCTTGCCATGTGGTATACTGGCTGGAAACTTCCAGCATGATTGGAAACTTCCCGAGGCCTTCACCAGGAGCAAATGCTGGCACCACACATCCTGTACGACCTGCAGAACCATGAGCCAATTAAACCTCTTTGTAAAAAAAAATCACCCAGTCTCAAGCATTTCTTCATAGCAATGCAAGAATAGCCTAGGCCGGGCATGGTGACTCACGCCTGAAATCCCAGCAGTTTGGGAGGCTGAGGCAGGTGGATCATGAGGTGAGGTGTTCGAGATCAGCCTGGCCAACATAGTGAAACCCCATCTCTACTAAAAATACAAAAACATTAGCCGGGTGTGATCGTGGGCACCTGTAATCTCAGCTACTTGGGAGGCTGAGGCAGGAGAATTGCTTGAACCTGGGAGGTGGAGGATGCAGTGAGCCGAGATCGCACCTCTGCACTCCAGCCTGGATGACAGTGCGAGACTCTCTCTCAAAAAATAAAATAATAGCCTATACAGGCCTCAATATCATTTCAGAAGTCATCAGAGAGCCGCTGCCATCAGAGACCCAAAGGTCTAGGAGGAAATAACAGTTTGGTAGGCCAGGCCCAGGGCCCCACTGCCCTGCCCAGCCTCAGAACATGGCTTCCCTCATCCTTGCCACACCAGCTCCTTCCTTGGCTCAAAGGGACCCAGGTACAGCTTGGGCCACCACTCCTGAGGGCACCAGCCTTAAGCCTTGGTAGCTTCCACATGGTGATAAGTCTGCAGATGCTCAGGATGCAAGGTGAAAAAGGCTTGACAGCGTCCACCTAGGTTTCAGAGGATGTGTGGACAAACCTGGGTACCCAGGAAGAAGTCTGCTGCAGGGGTGGAGCCCCCACAGAGAAACTCTAATAGAGCAGTACCAAGGGGAAATGTGGGTTTGGAGCCCACACGCAGAGTTCCCACCAGGGCACTGCCTAGTAGAGCTGTGAGAAGGGGCTACTGCCCTCCAGACCCCAGAATGGTAGCTTCATTAGCAGCTTACAGCCCTGCCTGGAAAAGCTGCAAGCACTCAGCTCCACCCCATGAGAGCAGCCATGTGGGCTTCACCCTAGCAAGCCATAGGGGCAGCGCTGCCCAAGGCTTTAGGACCCCATCCCTCACACCAGAATGCAGGACCCGAGTCAAGATTATGTTGGTGCTTTAATATGTAATGCCTTCCATGCTGGGTTTCAGACTTGTATGGGGCCTATTGCCACTTTATTTTGGTCAATTTCTCTCTTTTGGAATGGGAATATATACTCAATGCCTGTACCCTCATTGTGTCTTGGGAGTAAGTAACTTGGTTTTGCTCTCACTGGTTCATAGGTAGAAGGGGCTTATCTCCAGATGACACTCTGGACTTTGGGACTTGGGACTTTTGAGTTCACGCTGGAATGAGTTAAGGTAAGAATATATTTTGAAATGTAAGAAGGACCCGAGATTTGTGGGACCAGGGGTGAAATGAGATGGTTTGGATGTTAGTACCCTCCAAATCTCATGTTGAAATGTGATTCCCAGTGTTGGAGGTGGGACCTGGTGGGAGGTGATTGGCCCATAGGGGGAGATCTCTCACAAATAGTTTAGCTCTAGCCCCTCCTTTGCTCAGTTAGTTCATGTGATCTGGTTGTTTAAAAGAGGCTGGGACCTCCCCCTTCTCTCTATCTTGCTCCTGCTCTTGTCATGTGACAGGCTGGCTCCCCTTCATCTTCTGGCATGATTGGAAGCTTCCTGGAGCAGATGCTGGCACCGTCCTTCCTGTACAGCCTGCAGAACTGTGAGCCAAAGAAACCTCTTTTCTTTATAAATTATCCAACCTTAGGTATTGCTTTATAGTGATGCAAAAACAGTCTAATACACATGCTCCTAAGAGCCCCACTGGGGGCTCAGCCCACAACGACCCACAGAGAACCTTTCCCAGACAGGCTTCTACACCACCTGCCACTCTCCCCTACCCCTGACCACTCACTAGCCATGGGGCCACATGGAATCTAGCCTTTCTCCCCTGAACTCCAGGATAGGGATAGGGGTAGGGGTGTGTGGGTGTGTGGGTGTGTGCGTGTGTGTGTGTGCGTGCACGCATGCACACACGCGTGTGTGTTAGGTTGGGGATTACCTGGGGATCCATCTCTCTCATAGTGGTTAGAGATCAGACATCGGGAAAAGCAAAGGGACTTAGAAGAGAGGAGGGAGGCCAGGTGCAGTGGCTCGCACCTGTCATCTCAGCACTTCTGGAAACCTAGGCAGGTGGATCACGAGGTTAGGAGTTGGAGACCAGCCTAACCAACATGCTGAAACCCCGTCTCTACTAAAAATACAAAAATTAGCTGGGTGTGATGGTGCATGCCTGTAATGCCAGCTACTCAGGAAGCTGAGGCAGGAGAATCCCTTGAACCAGGGAGGCAGAGGTTGCAGTGAGCTGAGATCACGCCACTGTACTTCAGCCTGGGTGACAGAGCAAGACTCCAACAACAGCAACAACAACAAAAAACCTCCAGGGTGTCATGTTCTATAGTATCCTGGTCATGCTTGGGGACAGAGGAGCGCTACAGGACCTGATGGACAGTAAGAAGTTTCACAGCTGCCGTAGGGAGATCAAAGCTGTAAAGAGATAGGGTTAGGAGATATGACCACCAAGATACATGCGGGAGGAGGAGTGAGCAAGATACCAGAGCGATGAGAAGGATTAGGGACTCTGGCCCAAGGCATAACGAGGGCCAGGGAGTGCAGCTTCCACATAAGGAGGCTGCTTGGAATTTCCTGGGGGAGATAGGCAGTCCTCACCCTCACTCCTTGGTTATCACCTATCAATACAGAAGACATGGCGAATTACATGACATATGGTATTATGATTATTACCAATAATACTTGCCTGCTGTACTTAGAACAGGCTCCCTCAGATTCTTCAGATGGCCTTGGCAGTGCTACCTAAATGAGCCGGGTGAGGACTCAAGCAATCTACGGCTCAACCCAAGACCCCACCTCCTTTACCTCCTTGAAGCCGTAATGGGTGTGACAGTGATTTGGGGGAAGGGTGGGAGAGTCACAGGGTTGGCCTTCGACCTCATGAGAGGCATGGGTTAGACGCCACCTCTCCACAGCCTTTCCAATATTGTCATCTTCTTCCTCACGTCACACCTGTCTCCAGGGTCAGGGTACTCCCTGGGATAACTCACCAGTGAGGTAGACTGAGCCTGAGGCCTGGAAAGTAAGCACCCGTTGATCATGGAGGGTGTCCTTGGAGTGGAGTGGATGATTCCAGCCTCCAGCCTCAGAGACCCAGCCTCTGGGATGTTTTATTCAGCATCCTGGAGACCCTCCCAAGAGCAGAGCCTGGAGGGATTCCCTCCTCCAGAGTCTTCAGTGCCTGCCTCGCCTGAGGGAGAAAAAAGTGACTCAGAGCCTGAGAGCAGGGTCAGAGGTGTGACAGTCACCTTTCACTCAGATAACTTTGCCATCCCCAGCATTTCCCAGAGGCCCCTCTTTCCCACCCTCCATCCCACCTCTCCGGCCTCTAATGTCCCACCCACCCAAGCAGATGAGAGGGAAAGACTGACTAAGGCCTTGGGTTGAACCCCGCCTGTGAGGTGGACGAGGACTTCCGCTTCCTCCTGCCGGCCAGGTCATGTCTCATTCACATCTTCTGTTTTCACCTGTATTGAAAATGTTCTGGGGTAGTTTTTGTTTGCTTTTTAAAATCACAAAAATTAGTTCTAGGTGTCTTCCACTTATTTTTCTCTTTCCACCCGGGGGTGGGGGGAAACACAGAAGAGTACATTCTAGAAGTTTTCCATGTCTCTGATGGGGCACAGAACTGCCCAGGGAGAGCTCTGCTTTCAAGGGAAGATTGGGGTCATGCCCTAGGAAGCACGCACTTCTCACCTCCCCTGTTCTACAAGTTGAAGGTTTTTAGTGTCATCTTTCAGAATTGACTCACTCGCCTTCCTAGCGCCTCTACAGCGTCAGTTAAGAGCGACAGGAAAGTTTGCCAAGCTGAGAAGCACGAATTCACCCTCTTTCCTTTGCCATTCATGTCCTTGCCTTTTGGTAACTTCTGCTACTGAAAAAAAAAAAAGTGCTATTTAACGCCCCTTGTATATCTTTGTGTCCCTTTTCTCCCTTAAGGCGGTTGGTTATCTTTTGTAACCAAATAATCCTCAATTACAAAAAATAATACAACCTCATCTCCTATTGAATATCTGAATAAAGATCCAGGAAGTCTCACTGTCACCTTTGAAAAAGGAGAGAGGAGAGGAAGAGAATTCACATTTATGAAGTATCTACCAGGTACTAAATTACATGCTGGACACTTCACACAGAAACACATTCAATCTTCCATCCAGTTAAGAGAGAGAATTCCTATCCTATAAATGAGGACGCCTGGACTCAGAGTGGTGAATAACTTTCCAAAAGTCATGAAACTGGTAAGAGTCAGAGCTGAGATTCAAACTAATGTTTATCTTATCCCAAAGTTACTACTGTGCTATACTGTCTCTCCAGGGAGAAGGGATTGAGGGAGAGAAAGAGATACAGAGAGAAACCAATTCAGCACCAGGGATAGGGGACCGTCACTCATGGCCAACGCATGGTGGCTCACGCCTGTAATCCCAGCACTTTGGGAGGTCGAGATGGGCAGATCACCTGGGGTCAGGAGTTCAAGACCTGCCTGGGCAACATGGCAAAAGTCTGTCTCTACAAAAACACAAAAATTAGCTGGATATAGCAGCAGGCACCTGTAATCCCAGCTATTGAGGAGGCTGAGGCAGGAGAATCACTTGAACCTGTAGGTAGAGACTGCAGCAAGCTGAGAACACACCACTGCACTCCAGCCTGGGCTATAGAATGAGACTGTCTCAAAAAAAAAAAAAAAAAAAAAAAAAAAAGTCTTGGCATCATTTGTGTCGCTTTGGCCTATCCAAACACTTTCCCATCCACTATCTCATTGCGTCCCCATGCCACACCTATGAAATAGGTAGGACAAGTATCATGCCCTTGGCCAGACCTCAAGGTGCACAGAGGCCAAGGGACTTGATTGGGATCACACAGCATTTGGAGACAGAGTTGGCACTTCTATCTGAGGTCAGAACTGTTTCCAGTAAACCATGGACTTGAGTGGAATCCTAGACCTTACATGGAGAACACGAGAAAAAGTCAGGAGTTCACAGGAGTTGCCTTATCTATTTTTAGAAGGTAATTCAACATCACCTAGCCTACTCCTTTGCTTTTCTGAAGCTCAGAGAAGTGAGGTAGCTGCAATGCCTTCCATGTCACCAGACAGGTTGGTGACTGAGCTGGACGAGGAAGCCCATCCCAGGCTCCCACAGCAGAGTCAGACAGCAGTGATCCAAGGAGTGCATAGTGAGACCTTTCCTCCCACCGTCCCGCCCACTGTTGGATAGGAGTAACTTTCCAAAAGTCACAAAGCTGGGAAGAAACAGAGCTGGGGTTCAAAGTAAGGTTTCTCTGACTCTGGCTCTGCTGTGCTTGAAGAGTAGTAGACTGGAAACCCGGGGGGTCACCCCAGCAACACTTGAGGAGGAGAGGTAGAGGCCAGGCCCAGATGGAGCCACAGCTAGGTGGCCAAGGGAGGAAGTGGTCAGTGGTCAAGGAACACCGGCCACTGGGTCAAGGCAGGACATCGTCTTATGAATCTTCCTCGGGTCCCCGAGACACTGCACAAGAGAAGCTCCAGCCCTATGCACACCTTTATTCCTAAACAGATAGGCAGCACTGCCTGCTCCTCCATCTCTCTATGCAGAGCTCCCACTGAGGCTGTCACGGAGCCCAGCCTCCATGAACATGGATGTTCTGAACATCCAAGCTCTAGAGAGGACAGATTTATCAGACAGATTTGGTATCGCAAAATACTAGACTGGGGGGCTTACAGGATGGAAATTTCTCTCACATGGTTCTGGAAGCTGCAAGTCCAAGATCAAGGTGCCAGTGTGGTCAGGTTCTGGTGGGGGCTCTTGTCGTAGCTTGTAGAAGGCCACCTTTTCACTGTGTCCTCTGGTGGAGACAGTGGGAACGCTGGAGACAAGCTCTGTGGTGTCCCTTCCTATAAGGGCACTAATTCCGTCATGAGAGCCCCCTGCATTCCATGACTACATCCAACTCCAATCACCTCCCAAAGACCTCATTTCCAGATACTGTCACACTGCAGTGAGGGACTCAGTGTGAGTTTGGAGGAGACACATACATTCAGACCACAACAAAGAGGAACCAAACGCAAGGCCTGTGCCGTTTCTTGTGGGGCTGGTGGCTTGAAACCCAGATCTTTTGTTTGTGTTTGAGAACAGAGTCTCCCTCTGTCACCCAGGCTGGAGTGCAGTGGTACGATCTTGGCACACTGCAACCTCCGCCTCCCAGGTTCAAGCGATTCTCTTGCCTCAGTCTTCCGAGTAGCTGGGATTACACGTGTGTGCCACCACGCCCGGCTAATTTTTGTATTTTTAGTAGAGATGGGGTTTCACCACGTCAGCCAGTTCGAACTCCTGACCTCGCGATCCACTCTCCTCGGCCTCCCAAAGAGCTGGGATTGCAGGTGTGTGCTACCACACCCAGTTTTTGTTGTTGTTGTTGTTTTGTTTTTGAGCCTGAGTCTTGCTTCGTTGTTACCCAGGCTGGAGTGCAGTGATGCAATCTCGACTCACTGCAACCTCCGCCTCCTGGGTTGAAGGGATTCTCCTGCTTCAGCCTCCCAAGTAGCTGGGATTACAGGCACACGCCACCACGCCCAACTAATTTTTGTATTTTTCAGTAGAGATGGGGTTTCACCATGTTGACCGGGCTGGTCTCAAACTCCTAACCTCAAGTGATCACCCACCTCGGCCTTCCAAAGTGCTGGAATGACAGGCGGGAGCCACCGCACCCGGCCTCACCCCAGATCTTAAGGCGGGAGAGAACCTGGCATGAGAACTGGCAGTCATCGAGGCAAGACCACCCTGCTGAAACCCGGACTGCAGGTCACCGTCATCAGCCGCATTAGCAGTGGCTACAGTGCAAACAGCCACCCTGGAGCTGTCCCTGGCAGATGCCCGTGACCCCCAGCCGTGCTCCGCCAGCTCACCATCGGCCCGCCCGGCGGCTGGGTTATTTCTTCCCGCTCTGGTAACTCGAACTACAGGAGGTGGCGGCTCAGGCGGAAACTGTTTCTCGATGTAAGACCACAGGGCGGCAGCAGAGAGCAGCAATCAACATGCACTGTTTTCTCAGCGATTTTGAAGCTGGTTTTTTTTATTGGCGGTGGTTTTTTGTTCATTTGTTTTTAAGCATAGCGCAGAGGTTAAGACGCCAGACTTCATAGCTAGACTGCCCTGGGTGCAAGCCCTGGCGCTGTCACTTACCAGTGGTGTGTCAGGGGCAAGTAATGGAACCTGCGCTTCTAATTCCTAATTGTTAAAATCAGGGTAACAGTCAACCTCGCCGCCTTGTTGAAATCAGCTAATCCTAATTGTTAAAATGGGGATGATAACAGTCAACCACATCGCGTTGTTGTAATCAGCTAAGACCTGGGAAGCACCTGGCTGGCACTTTGCACTCAGAAAGCGGGAGCTTGTGTTCGTCTACACAACTGTTCCGGGATGGCCTCCGGGGAACTGTACACTCAGGTACCCCAAGGCTCTGCCATCCAAACAGGCCTGGTCCGAGAGAGGAGCGCAGATCCGCCCCCGCAGGTGCAGTCACTTTGGCTCAGCCAGCGCCTGAGGAACGAGCAGCAGGAAAAGCACTTCTTCAAGCAGAAGGTGCCTTGGCCTGAGAGGTCACACTGAGGGACTCTGGGTCAATTAAGGCACTCGGAGCTGGGGGGCAGGGTTTGGAGAGAACAGAGACCCCCACTCTCAGGCTGACCCCAAGCCACCTCTGTCCCGGTTCTCAAAGTGCAGCAGCACCAGCCACACATGCGGGGAGGAGGGGTGGTGGCGGCTGCGGAGCGGGAAGGGCTTGTTAGACCTACACCTTCTGGGGCCCCACCCTGGACCTGCTCAGAAACTCTGGGGGCAAGCCCTCCTGGTGATTCTGATGCAGCTAACGTTTGACAGCCACTGCAGTAAATAGAGACTCCTGGTTTTTGGATGGGAAATGGTCAGCTGTCCCCATATGGCTCGTAATTTTTAGCAAAATATTAGGATGCACGAGGCACAATGCTTCACGCCTGTCATCTCAACACTTTGGGAGGCTGAGGCAGGCAGATTGCTTGAGCTCAGGAGTTCAAGACCAGTCTGGGCAACATGATAAAACCCTGTTGTATTAGTCCATTTTCATACTGTTACAAAGAACTGCCCAAGACTGAGTAATTTATAAAGGAAGGAGGTTTAAGTGACTCACAGTTCAGCGTGGCTGGGGAGGCCTCAGGAAACTTCCAATCATAGTGGAAAGCGAAGGAGAAGCAAGGCGCCTTCTTCACGAGCTGGCAGGAAGGAAATGTGCAGAGAAGGTGGGGAAGAGCCCCCTATAAAACCGTCAGCCCTCGTGACAACTCACTATCATGAGAACAACGTGGGGATAACGGCCCCCAAGATTCAATCACCTCCACCTGGTCTCTCCCTTGTCACATGGGGATTATGGGAACTACAATTCAAGATGAGATTTGGGTGACGACACAAAGCCTAACCATATTACCCGTCTCTATAAAAAATTTAAAAATTAGCCATGCATGGTGGTCCCACTACTCAAGAGGCTTTTAATTTTTTTTTTTTTTTAATTTAAAAATTAGCTGGGTGCACCTGTGGTCCCAGCTACTCAAGAGGCTGAGGTGCAAGGATCACTTGAGGTCAGCAGGTTAAGGCTGCAGTGAGCCGTGATTACTCCACTGCACTCCAGCCTGGGTACAGAGTGAGTCTCTGTCTCTCCTCTCCCAGCCTCTCTCTCCTTTCTCCCCTCTCCCTCTCCCTCTCTGCTTTCCCTCTATTCTAAAATCAGGGTAATAGTCAACCTCATCACGTTGTTGAAATCTCTCTGTCTCCTCTCTCAGTCTCTCTCTCTGCTCTCCTCTCTCCCTCCCTCCTTCTCTCCCTCTCTCCTCTCATATATATGAGAGAGCGCAGTATCAGGATACTTGATACACAAAGGGCAAGAGGCAGGTGGGGAAAGGGAGAGCAGGTACCAAAATAATAGAATACTTGGATCTTCCAAAAATTCCTGGTGAGTTCAGGACAGAGAATTTCAAATCAGAAGTACCTAGAAGAAAATTAGGGCATTCATTGCTGGCACACACAAAAGCACAACAATTATTATACAAGGCAAGAAGTGTTTCATATGAGATTCAGGTGGTCACAGTCCCTTCAGCCTGGTGCAACCAGTGAAGATACAAGCCTTTTCTGTTCTCATACTACTTGGTATTTCAATACCTTTTGTTTCTCTTTGTTCTTCAGGGGTAAGCAGGATAATGCAGTTAGAATAGCACCTGGTTTAGGTCCGTGTTGTCCAATTCAATGGCAATTATCCCACGTGGCTATTAATCACCAGCAATGTAACTATCCCAAATTCAGATGTGCTGTAAGACTAAAAGACATACCAGATTTTAAAGGTTTAGTGCGAGAACGAATAATGTAAAAGACATTTATATTGATGATCTGGTGAAATGTTTTTTATATGTTGGGTTAAATAAAATATTATATATTATATTAATTGTATTTGTTTTTACTTCTTAAAACTAGCTACTAGAAAATTTTAATTACATGTGTGGCTTATATTTCTATTGAGTAGAACTGATTTAGAGCAAAGGAAAACAAAAAAAGCATCCACACCCTAGTACTGCTGTGTGTCCTTTGTCTCTCAACCTCTCCGTTCCTCTGTAAAATTGAGATGAACTTCAAAATATTTTACTCATCTGCTTCAGTAACAGAATTGTCATGACATTTGAATGTGATTCTGGATGTGAAAAATAATTGTGAAGTGTAAAGAATGATTCGAACTTTGAGTAATATCAGTCAGTAACAGGCTATGTGTTTATTTCCATTCCTCCCTTCCACCCACCAGTTGATGACATTATTCAGGAACATTCTCTCCTTGCCTCATTCATCTCAAAAGAAATGACAAGGCACGTGAAGGTACCCCAGGCCTTGCAGTGAGACTCAGGGGAAGGCATTCTGCAGCTATCCCCAAATACCCTCCTTCTCTGGTTCATGGACCTTGAGGTGCAGCCCCCCAGCCTCCGTGTTCTCTGCCCGGCTCCCTCCTTCCCCTGAGACAATGAGCAGAGTCCATTTTTTACCTAAATTGGGTGGGAAGGGAATGAGAAAATCAGGAAATACAAAGCATTTTTTTTTTAAAGACACTATCTCAAAAAAAAAATTTTAAAAACACTATCTCAGTGTTCTTTTTTAGAAAAATATGTATAAAGATACTGCACGGGGTTGAATAGTGTCACCCCCACAAAAATCTGTCTTTCAGGGATCTCAGAATGTGGCCTTTTTTGGAAATAGGGTCTTTGCAGATATAATTAAACTAAAATGAAGTCTGACAAATAATTTCTCCTTAACCAAATTGTAGTCAGGCTTCCCTTAATCGTCTTCCCAACTAGGCTGACTTTTGGACTTCGTATCTGTCCTGCAGTACCCAAGTTTTATGAAGAATCCTGCTAAGTCAGTTTAGCCAGAATCCCCACCCCCAATATCTGGGCACCCTCAGTGTCTGACCAAAATCCTCACTGCCCACCACCCGCCAGGCGATGTCTGATCACTTTGGCCTGCAAGAATCCTGCTGGGTCCGTGTATTAGTCTGTTTTCACATTGCCGACAAAGACATACCTGAGACTGGGAAGAAAAAGAAGTTTAATTGGACTTACAGTTCCACATGACTGGGGAGACCTCAGACTCTTGGCAGGAGGTAAAAGGCACTTCTTACATGGCGGCAGCAAGAGAAAATGAGGAAGATGCAAAAGCAGAAGCCCCTGATAAAACCATCCGATCTCGTGAGACTTACTCACTACCATGAGAACACTATGAGGGAAACTGCCCTCAGGATTCTAATTATCTCCCGCCAGGTCCCTCCCACAATACGTGGGAATTGTTGGAGTACAATTCAAGATGAGATTTGGGTGGGGACACAAAACCAAACCATATCATTCTGCCCCTGGCTCCAGCAAATCTCATGTCCTCAGATTTCAAAACCAGGCATGCCTTCCCAACAGTCCCCCAAAGTCTTGACTCATTTCAGCGTTAACCCAAAAGTCCACAGTCCAAAGTTTCATCTGAGACGAGCCAAGTCCCTTCTGCCTGTGAGCATGTAAAATCAAAAGCAAGCTAGTTACTTCCTAGATACAATGAAGGTATAAGTATTAGGTAAATACAGCCATTCCAAACGGAAGAAATTGGCCAAAACAGATGTTACAGGGCCCGTGCAAGTCTGAAATCCAGCAGGGAAGTCAAATTTTAAAGCTCCAAAATGATCTTCTTTGACTCTAGGTCTCACACCAGGCCAGCTGATGCAAGATGTGCGTTCCCATGGCCTTGAGCAGCTCTGCTTCTATGGCTTTGCAGGGTACAGCCTCCCTCCTGGCTGCTTTCATGGGCAGGTATTAAGTGTTTGTGGCTTTTCCAGGTGCATAGTGCAAGCTGTTGGTGGATCTAACATTCTGGGATTTGCGGGACGGTGACCCACTTCTCACAGCTCCACTAGGCAGTGCCCAAGTAGTGACTCTGTGTGGGGGCTCTGACCCCACATTTCCCTTCCGCACTGCCATAGCAGAGATGGTCTCAATCTCTTGACCTTGTGATCCAGCCGCCTTGGCCTCCCAAAGTGCTGGGATTACAGGCGTGAGCCACCGCCCCCCAGCGAAAAAGTATTTTTAAGAAGCAGATCAGATCTTCAGATGTCCCTTGCTTGAGAGCTGGAGCCTGCCCCTCCCCCACTTGAGCAGAAGACAGAATCACTAGGCTGGGTATCACCTGGCACAACTGTGAACAATGATATCGAACTGAAAATAAAGGAATAAGCCGGGCACAGTGGCTCATGCCTGTAATCCAGCACTTTAGGAGGTCAAGGTGGGAGGATTGCTCAGGAGTTTGAGACCAGCCTGGCCAACGTAATGAAACTCCCACCTCTACTAAAAATACAAAAATTAGCCAGGTGCTGTGGTGTGCTTCTGTAGTCCCAGCTACTCAGGAGGCTGAGGTGGGAGAATCCCTTGTGAACAGGAGGCAGAGGTTGCAATGAGCTGAGATCATGCCATTGCACTCCAGCCTGGGCAACGGGAGTGAAACCGTCTCAAAAAAAGAAATGAAAAGAAAGAAAGAAGTGATCATTTACACTTGTAAGACTACTTCCATTCAGCCCAGCTTCTACTGGGTTCCCAAAAGGCAGGCAGGCAGCCAGGATTTTGCCTTCCAGGCAGAAGACTGGAAGATTCCTCCCTGGGACTCAGCCTAAGACCAGCTGATACATATATGTGGTTTCCCTGAGACATCTGGTTTCCCTGAGGAAACAGCAGGGCAGATGGTTTGAAACCCTGGGCAGAGGTTTCAGCCTTAGGTGCAAACAGAAATCCACTGTGGAGCTTTAAAAAAAATATTGATGTGGATGGGTGCAGTGGCACATGCCTGTAATCCCAGCACTTTGGGAGGCCAAGGAGGGTGGATCACGAGGTCAGGAGATCAAGACCAGCCTGGCTAGCAGGGTGAAACCCTGTCTCTACTGAAAATACAAAAAATTAGTCAGGCGTTGTGGTGGGCATCTGTAGTCTCAGCCATTTGGTAGGCTGAGGCAGGAGAATCACTTGAAGTGGCTGTCTGGGTTATCAGATCAGTAAAACATAAGATACGGGGGTGCTACTATCTGTGGTTTCCGGCATCCACTGGAGCCTCGGAACATGGCCAGCTGTGCTGACTCCAGGGGGCTGCCTCCCAGAGCTTCCGTGCAGGCCAGGATGCAGCTGGCCCTCCAGTGGCCACAGGTGGCCAGGGGCCTCAGCCTGGACTGGCTCACACATTCTTTTATTGCTGTCAGGATTGCTTCCCAGACATTAGACACACCTGTCCAGAACTGGGGGCTGGACCTGTTATGCTAGGGTCCCACGTTGGATCAGGATGCTTCCTTGAGAATGGTAGAGGCTGGTTCCAGAGGTGCCTGGCTCAGTGCCTTGCTCTGCCACTGACAGCTGTGTAGCTCTGGGCAAGTTGCCCTGTCTCTGAGATCCTCTCTCTTGTAAAATTACCCCGTTAAGTGAGGATGTTAATCCCTCCCACACACAGGCTTGTAGTGAAGATTAAAGGTGATCATACATAGAGCGACTGGCGGTCAGCTATTACCCCGTGATGATACTGTTAACACTCTTGTTCATTCCAGTTGTGATGACTGTTACAAAGGAGGCCCTGGGAAGCTGGTAACAGGAAGACAGGCATCCTTGGAGCTGAACAAGCTCTAGGACTCCCCTTTTTCAAGCATCTGGACAGTCCAGCATTGCTTTCTCAGGCAGGTGTGGGGAATTCAGAGAGGCGCTCAGAAAGAGAAGAAAACAACGTATGTAAAGGCATCAAGGTCCTATCAGGGTTGGGCATCAGTGAGGCGGAAAGGCTTGCTTTGTACACCTTCACAGGTTAAACAGATACAACAAAGGGGATTCGCCACGTGCTTTAGAGTAGTTACTTTCAGCTCTGAAAACCTGACAACTGAAGGGTGATGTCCGCTTCAGAAGGTGCCATGTCTGAGGAAAGCTAACTCCATAGCACGTCCTGCTATTAGTTAGAATAAACTAACCCTCCACTGACTAAAGCCTGTCTTTTAAGTATTCACACTACTACTGCTTTTGCAGACAGTATGTGAGACTTGGATTCAGTGTTAGAGATCATGTTTCAATTCTCTCATTTTACTGATGAGGAAAATAGAGTTCCAAAGTAGAGATATGGCTTGGGTCTCCTGACCCTTGACCCACAGATCTTCCCATTGCATCTTCTGTGATTAAATCTTACTCAGAGGTTTGAAATATTCTTCGAAAAGTTAAGAACTTCAAAACTGCAGTTAACTGCAATCTCAAATGGAAATGACATTTCAACTCAAAAGACCTAGATTTGACTACAAATGTCATTAATCCTTATGACAAGTCTAAAATACTTGCAGCAATCTTAAAATGGTCCAGAATGTTTCTTAGTACAAATCTTTAAGGTGAGAAGCCAGCCAGTAGAAAAGTTCCACTTACCTACGTTGAGGGCTGTGGAAATGGGGCAGTGGTGAGTTAATTATGGACACGTTTGGTGGAAGAGATGAGGCAATGGATTTCTCCAAATTGTGAAAAAAGGCTGGGGCGTAGGATGAGTAGAGACACACTAACCAGCTGCGTTTAGAGACAAGACTGGGGTTCAAAGGATTTGCCTATACCAGAGCAGACTCATAAATCCCTCCAGTAGGCAGTAATTAGTCCTGGCTGATATGGTTTGGCTGTGTCTGCACCCAAATCTCATCTTGAATTTCCACATGTTGTGGGAGGGACCCAGTGGGAGGTAACTGAATCATGGGGGCAGGGCTTTCTCATGCTGTTCTCATGACAGTCTCATGAGATCTGATGATTATAAGGGGGAGTTTTCCTGCAAAAGCTCTTCTCTTGTCTGCCACCAGGTGAGACATGCCTTTCACCTTCTGCCATGATTGTGTGGCCTCCCCAGCCACATAGAACTAAGTCACTTAAACCTCTCTTTTGTAAGGTGCCATCTTGCGTATGTCTTTATCAGCAGCGTGAAAATAGACTAATACACTGGCTGAGTCCATGCCTACCCCCAAAATCCTTCACTCCAAGGACAGACATGAGAACTAGAGACAGCAGAGACAATGCCTGCTTGCGCTCTTTGGCTATCTGGATGGCAAGTACTACAGCTAAGGCTGAGTCATCTTTTGGCTGCAGAGCTGTGTCCTTTGATCACACTGCGGCCCTCTGCTTCAATTACACTAGGTTTTCAGATAAACCTACTCTTGGAACTAGTGGAGGGAGAGGAAAATTCTTTCTGGAAAGGGCCAGATAGTAAATATATTTTCACTTTTGAGGGCCATATGGTCTTTGTCACAATTCTGCTGCTGTTGTGCAAAAGTCTCGAAAATAATGTGTCAACAAATGAGGCTAGGTTCCAATAAAATTTTATTTATGAACACTAAAATTTGAATTTCATATGCTTTTCTCATGCCACAAAATATTATTCTTTTGATTTTATTCAACCTTTTTAAAAACCATTTTTAACTTACAAGCTGTACAAAAACAGATGGTGGGTGAATTGGCCCACAGACCAGTCTGCTAGCCCCTGGGCTAGAGATTTGTCCACTTATTCTTCAACATGCAGAGTGTGAACTGTGTGAACTGCACAGGCCACAGCAATGTCACTGCGTCCATTCCAGCTGCGTCATTACTGATTTGTATTCATTCAGTCCACTGAAGCATTCACTTGGCACCTCTCCAAATCTGGGTACTGTGCAAGATCCTTCCTTGGAACACTGAAGAAAAAAAATCAGACACGGCCCTTCTCTCAAGTTCACAGACTCTCTCTCCAGCATCCAGATACTATGGCTCTCATAGAATCAGAAAACACAGCCAGAAGCACAGCAAGTATCAGAGATGTTTTACAAGATACATGTATCAGATTCTTAAGGCTGCTGTACCAAAATACCACACACTGCATGGCTTAAAACAACACATTTATTCCCTCACAATCCTGGAGGTCAGAAGTCTGAAAACAAGATATTGGTAGGGTTGGTTCCTTCTCAGGACTCTGAGGGAGAATCTGTGACATGCTTCTTTCCTAGCTTCTAGTGACTTCCTCCAATTCTTAGGGTTCTTTGGCTCACAGATGCATTGCTCTAATCTCTGCCTTCATCTTCACGTGGCCTTCAGCTCTGTGTCTATTGCTCCTTCTTTTCTCTTATAAGAGTTTGTCATTGGATTTAGGGCCCACCCTACTACAGGTTGATCTCATTTCCAGATCCTCGATTTCATCTGCAAAAACGCTTTTTCCAAATAAGGTCACATGTGCAGGTTCCCAGTCAATGTATCTCCTGGGGGCCTCTATTCAACCCATTACACTACTCTTAGAAAATGCCTAGAAGGATATGGCCAATGTCATCAGAAGACTTCATGAAGGAGGTCACAGAAGCTAACCCTTCAAAGATGAAAGCTGGTGTTCATCAGATGGTCACAAGGCAGGGAAGGGAATGCCAGATTCAGGGACCAGCCAGACCACAGTTAGGGGAGTGACATCGAATGGAACGATTTGTGAAGAGCAAGCAGTCAGGCCTGGCTGGAGAACAGCGTGTGAAGTGGGGGAGCAGTGAGCAGGAGGGCCAGAGATCAGCAGGAATGTGATCCTGAGAAGCTGCATGTGCCATGATCTGGCTCTATTAATCTAGAAGGGTTTGATGGAAGCCTCTGTGATTCTCTTCCATGGTGAACCACTTTAATTGTCTTATACCTCAGATATTCCTAAATATTTAAAATACTGGCATGGTTGAACAGGACAACCTTTAAGCAGTTTCTCCAACCATGAGATTTAGATTTCATGACTTAGGTTTTATGATCTTAAACTAAAAAATATGTTAGTTTTCTACCACTACTGAGATCATGGCCTCCGGTTTTCTCCTGGAAAGTGCCTCTTAACAATCATTCTCTTTCCAGGATTAAAGGGCTATTCTGTCTTCATGTTGCTACCCACTCTCCTGGAAACTGAGAATCAAGCAAGGATGTGGTTTTCCCTCCATTACTACATCCATACAAGAGGAAATTAAGAATAAAAGTCCAGTTAATGAAAAGATCACTGGTCTTAATATACTTAGCAAAATTTTAAAAGCAATTAAAATTATATACATAGACAATGATCAAAATTCTATTGAAAAGACCCGGCTCTCCCCTAAAAGAAGAAAAAAATCATGTAATGTATATATGCATTCCATACAAACATACATGGGGAAAACTTTAGAAGCCTAAAACAAAACATCAGTAAACCAAGCCACACTTAGAAAAATGAAAGCTGATTTTTATTTTATCATCAACAGCCATTCTTTAGACATGAACATGCATACGTAATATTCTACGCACACATCACAGTTTTTAACGTTAGTTAATAAAGGTTAAACACACAACATACATCCTTACAAAAAAAGTCAAAATGCAAACTTAAAACTTTAAACAAAAGTATTACTAATTTTAAAAAAGTTTTGTGTTGGGTACCATTTGTACAACACAGTTAATTTAAACATTTTCATTTTGGTTGCACATGAAAAAGGCGGCAGTAGAAAATAAAGTCATTGAGGGTTTTTAAATAGCAGAATAGGCAGTCTCGCCATGCAGGAGAAGCAATATTAAATATTAGTTTCAAAAAAAATCCACATTTAAAAATATTTAGTTCAAGTCACAGAATTTTTCTCAGTAGAGATCCCAATGCAATGCATACTTAGCTGCCTTAGATGGCCTGTTTGAAAGGATGATATCCCTTCAGAGTGTAACTTTACTGATTTTGGCACAGAAAAGAAGTCTTAAGAACAAGAACATGATTAAAAAAGAGGGAAGAGGAACAGAGGAAAGAAATAAAAGCAAGAATAAATGAGATAGTAATTGCAATCACTAAAAAACTGTGCATTCTCAGTCATTGCAGAATACTGTCTTCTGCCTACAGCAGGTGCTTACTCCAGAACTGTTATTGCAGCATGGATTTAATTTGCTTGGAGGTAGTCTCATCATTCAAATGTTTTGTTGTGTACCTAAAAAGGGAAAAGAAAAAAAGACCAATTTTAGGAAATTTAAAAAAGAATCAGCATCGCGTTCTCTAATTGTGACAGGATGAGGAATTGGTCTCAGCAAAACTCACAGAATTATGGCTTCTCATTGTAGCTCTGACCCTGTTCAGGTTCTGCAAAGCCTGTCATCCTCACCACCTGTCTAACTGAAGAGCCAGGAGCTATTTAACTTAGTTACAGCAACTTTGCTGAAATGATTGGTTAAGCTCTCAAGTAAATGATTAGCTGTAACTTCTCACTCAGAAGACAATGCTGTTCTATCCCAGAGGCTAGCAAATTACAGCCTATAGGCCATCCAATCCACCAATTTTTGTGTGGGCTGTGCGCCTTTTTTTTTTTTTTTTCTCCACATTTGGATGACTAGGGGGCAAAGGAAGAAAGAAAAAGTAACATTTCATGTATTCTTGTGGAAATTATATGAAATTCAAATTTCAGTGCTTACATATAAAAGTATTATTGAAACACCCCATGTTGACTCATTCATGTACCATCTATGCTTACCTTCTTGCTATGGTGGCAGAGCTGAGGAGCTATGACAGAAACCACGTGGCCCACAAAGCCTTTAATACCTGCTTACTCTCTGGCCCTTTACAGAAAAGTGCTCCAATCCCTGTTCTATTCTGTATTTAAGACACCGCAATTACTACAGCTATCATATCTCTAAAATGTCTCAATTCTCCAAGTGCCCTATTTCTAGGCATGTCTTTTGCTACAGGCATGCAAATCCAACATAAGAATCCAAAAAAGGAATCACTAAGAGTGATTATTATAAGATTCACGACAGTATTCCCTTAAATAGTAAAAATCCACTAGGCAAGCCTACTATGTCTCAGACACTCTTCTAGAAGCTTACAACCAGCAGACGGAGAAAGGTAACGATACACTAATATCAGTAATGGGATAAAGCCTAGCAGCAAAGGAGGAAAGTATAACAAAAAGGGGCTACATACAGAGACAGGGAAAGACCATCTCACATGAACACCCTGAGATCATACATAGTAAGAAGTTTGGAGAGTATTTTAAGTGCAATGAAGACCAGTGGAGCATATTAAGCAGGAGATGGTGTGTGATACAATGTAAAGTTTTATCATTCTGGCTGGTGAGGGTGAGCTGTGGGGAACAGGAGGAGAGACAGGGAGGCATTAAATAAGGGGCTGTTACTGAGCACTAAGTGTTAGATGATCAGATGTCAAGGCTTGGACCAGATTACAGCAGCAGTGAAGACAGGTGTTCAATGTGTCAATGTGGACTACATTTTGGAGATAATCCAGATAGACCGATTATGGTTCACAAGAATTCCACGTATAATCTTAAGGACTAGATCTTTTTTCTAAACTCCTATTAGGTTCATTTCAAATCAATTTAAAAACTGAAGAATGCTTATAAAGTACCTGATATGCTGTCTACAATGTTACTGAGAAGTCACCCCCAAACTGTTCTCATGTTTTTGAACAGATATCAGAATGTCTGGCACATAATTGGTGCTCAATAAATATTTGTGGAAGGAAGACAAAGTAGATGGCCAGGTTGGAAAGAAAAACAATCCATAAAGGAATATTTACACTCAATGCTAAGTGATGTCACAAGGATTTAACCTTTTTGTTCTCTTTATGCAAAGTATACGCAATTACACAAAATCCTACAGACGCCTGAGGTTCTCAAAATCCATTTCTTCATTTGTTTCTCCCCAACTTCTTTATACAACCAGATAATGAAAAGAGCCAAGTAATGTGCAGAGTAAAATTTCTACAGCAGAGTAGGTAAAGGCATCACTACTCAGCAATGTACTGTGCTATTCAAAGAATGGTTAAGTGTTTTCCTCTCTATCCAGGAAACAAGTTCTTGCTCCTTCTGTGGGATGTGATCTTAGTTTCCTTCTTTGGACAAAGCCAATCCAGAGCACACTGCATCACTACACTCATTTATCAAGAAAAGGCCAATATCTAATATATGTGAAAACAAAACATGAAGATATATGGCATTATTTCCCTTTGTGCACAAAAACAAAAGTTTTTTTCCAAGTGCATGACTTTTCTACCAAAGAAAACCAATTTTTACCTTTACTCTTAAATTTAATAAAGAAGACAATTATCTACTACTGAACCTGAACTCCCGGCTCTAGCTCTTTCTTTCTTTCCCTCTTATGGTTAAATGTATTTGGTTCCATTTTTCCACCTGTAAAATGGACATATGGCTTGATGCTTTCTCTTAGTAGCACAGAAAATTCTATATGAATAATTACTACAGAAAACCATTCAAAACAAACCTATAAATACATATGCAATTATTCTCTCATTTAAAATCTTTTGGTCATTAATTCTCCAAAAGTAAGTTCTATTCTGTGGAGATGTGTAACACTTGTGTAGTACTTTTGGGGTTACAAAATGCTTTCTAAACCTTTGCTCTCAGTAAAACATATTAAAGGCTAGATGGCTTTACTTTAAGCACTGTTTTTCAAAGTATCAGCATTACCTACATCAGCTAGGGTGTTTGTTTAAAAGGAAAGTGCCTGAGCCCCAAGTCAGACTAGTTTCCATTAGCTATTATTATCAGGAAAGAAAATGTTCCTAACTGGCAGGTGACTCTGCCTCTATGGCACTTTCCTTCCCTCCCGTCTCCCTCAAACACAGATTACTGTGTGGGACCGTCTTTCACTCGCCATCACTGCCCTCTTCTGCTTTCATTCTAAGGAAAAGGAAACAGAACTACGCTTAAAGGAAAAAGCAGATTCTGTGTTAGGCATACTCCCTTTAAGCTGGAGAATCCTAAAACCTCCTAGACCTCAATTACCTCTAAGTTTTTAAAAAAAGATTTCCTGCTGCTTGCTGGCTTTAAACAGCCTGACCAATCAGAAAGACGGAGGCTTGTGAGAAAAATCAGGCTAAGACACAGGGAGTATTCAGAAAGAAACCAAGGAAGAAAGACTCTATATCTTTAAATATTGGTAAAACCACTGAAGTGTGCATTGTAAAAACCCCAAGAATACAGAACTCTAAAAAATAGGCTTGTGGTTAAAATAGTTTGACATTTTAAGAATTTTTAATTATGTTCCTTAATTTTGCTGATGGATCACAGATCTCCTTTACTCAGGCAGTAACAGGCAGTAACTGCTTATACAACACTTTACATAATCTTTTAAAACCTATTTTAAAAATTTTCTCGTAAGTCATTTGACAGTTCTACTTAGCTGAAATGATACAGCCTACATTTTATGAAGTAAATGTCATTAAATATTTCTGTGTTCATATAATTTTTGTGTTTAAACCCAAAATAATCAAGTAATGGGACATCATCTTTTATGTCATATGAATACTACCAATTAAATCTCTGTAGTCAAAAAAATCTCTGTAGTCATGTAGTTATAAAGAACTGAGATTTTCATTTAAAAATGTTCTAGTAGCTGGGCACAGTGGCACTTTGGGAGGCCAAGGTGGGTGGATCACTTGAGGTCAGGAGTTTGAGACCAGCCTGGCCAAATGCTGAAACGCCATCTTTACTAAAAATACAAAATACAGGCACATGCCTGTAATCCCAGCTACTTGGGAGGCTGAGGCAGGAGAATCACTTGAACCTGGGAGACAGAGGTTACAATAAGTGAAGATAGTGCCACTTTACTCTAGCCTGGGTGACACGGCGAGACTCTGTCTTTAAATAAAGTTCCGGCATTCAAAGAAGCTTTAGCAACTAAATTAAGTAAAAACTAAGCTAAGAAAAGACATTAAGTAATGGCTGTTTAATTTTTATTCTAAGAAATACATAAAAATAATAGAACACAAGTCCAAACACAAATGTAATTATAGTAAGAGGAAAGAGCCAGTTACAAGACACTTTGTATGGTATCATTTTGTAAAAGGATGACTACTACATAGAGCTCTTATTAGCTACATGTGTAAAGAAAAAACTTGAAGGCTAGCTGCTGATAGTGGTTTATCTCAAAATGGTGAAATTACATTATTTCTTTTTACTTATATTTTATGTTTCCTGAATTGTGTTTATAATTAGCGTATATTACTTTTATTAAAAAAAAAAAAAAAAGTAATTCTTGTTTCAAGAGCAGCAACAAGTAAAAGCCAAAATCTTCAACCAGAAAATGAAGCCGGTATTGTCATATATACACACACATTCCTCATTGTAAGATACAGTAACCCGTATTTGGAAGCAAGATTACCAGTAAGCAAAATAAGATCTTACTTCTAGCTTGAACATTTATTTTTATGTCCTAATCATACTTAATGCATTTTCTTTACATAAACATAAACCAAACATTTTCCTTACGGATTTTTTCTATATGTATGTACACATACATATACACACCTGAGAGCATTTAGAAGACCTTCTACACTATTAGGAGGTTGGTCCTTAAGAACTTTGATACAACCTTTCATCTAAGGAAGAAAACAGAAAAGGTCAAACAGCCATTTTTTTCATGTAACATTCCTTTTCAAAATAGTAAAATAAATCAAGATCACAACTACGGAACCCAAGAGGTTACATACTGTGTCAAATTAGTTATTCTTAGAACAGAAAAAACCAACCTAAGTGTTATTATTCTCACTTGGTGAAACAAACTTTTTCAGAACAAAATCAGCCAAACTAAAAGTACCACACATGCAATGAAAAACAAAGGGTTTGCTAAGCGAAGACTTCCTGCAAAAGGTGCTGCGTGGCAACTTAAAGGACAGGATGAATATGGTACTAAGGAAAAGAGGAGCTTTCAGGCAGAAAAATCCATGGCATAAAGTATCACACAGAGGACAGAGAGGAATTTTTCAGGGCTGGAACTGGAGGTACAGAGAAGTTGAAAGCCAGGATGAGTCATATGGAACTGTTATGCCTCGCAGCAGGAGGCTCTTATAGGTTATTTAAAAAGGTAATGACCTGATGACGATGATTTTTAAGATGTATTAGCCTGGTTACTGTGAAAAAGCATGGTATAGCAGAAGCACAGGCTTTAGAAGCCAGAGAGATGTGGGTTCTACCATTCTCTAGCAATTTTTTTCTTTGAGAAGAGTCTCGCTCTGTCATCCAGGCTGGAGTGCAATGGCATGATCTCGGTTCACTGCAATCTCTGTCTCCTGGGTTCAAGCGATTCTCTCATCTCAGCCTCCCAAGTAGCTGGGACTACAGACGTGTGCCACCACGCCCAGCTAATTTTTGTAGTTTTTTTTCCAGTAGACATGAGGTTTCACCATGTTGGACAGACTGGTCTTGAATTCCTGACCTCAGGTGATCCACCCACCTCGGCTTCCAAAAATGCTGGGATTAGAGGCGTGAGCCACTGCGCCCAGCCTATTAGCAATTCTATTACTGAATCTGCTAAACGTTAGTTGCCCTGTCAGTAAAGGGGAGATGACACTTAACATCCTAAGAGTATTTCCAGAGTCACAAGAGAGAACAAATGTAAATTCCTGGGACATGGCAACCATACAGTAACTATTAGCTAATTTCTCTTTACACAGGAAGTGTGGCTAACAATCAGTAATCGAGATCTGAAATGCTAAGATATGAAAGGGAAACAGAAAGACAATTCTCATCAAACATTAATGAACTAGACATGAGAGGATGGGGAAAGAAACTACAAAGTAGATAAATTAGAAAACTATTTCTAATACAAACTTTTACAGAGAGAAGAAAAGTAGAAACCCAACTATAGTCACAAATTATTATGACTGGGTAGGGGAGGGAAAATACGTTAACTTTTCATCTTTTTCCACTGGAGCACCACTACTGGCTGTCTTTTTAATTTTAAGATAGGGTCTCTCTCCATCACCCAGACTGAATGCAGCGGGGTGTGATGGTGGCTCACTGCAGGCTGGAACTCGTGGGCTCAAGGGATCCTTCCACTTCAGCCTCTCAACATAGCTGTAACTATCAGTGTGTGCTACCATACCTGCCGAATTTTTTCTCTTGTTTTGTAGAAATGGGGGTCTCACTATGCTGCCCAGGCTGGTCTTGTACTCCTGGGCTCAAGTGATCTTCCCACGTCAGCCTGCCAAAGTGCTTGGGCTACAGGCACAAAGCCAACATGCCCAGCAGCACGACTGACTTTTTACATGCATTTTGAAATAAACATTTTTATTCGAAATGGCCTTTGTCCAAAGGAATTAAAGGCCATGATTCAAACTAATATCTAATTATGTATTTACATTGCCAAATATGTAGTAGGAGCCTTCCAGAAGGTACTTAATAGACAATGCACTCATATCCTACAATCATTCCATTCCACCTGAACACAGGCTACAGAAAATACAGCACGAGGACAGAGGAGACGAAAGCCCAACACTTCACAAACTATAAATCTGAGTTTTATGACAGTTCAGCTTGCTGGCTCTTATAAAAGCCTATGGCTTCCATGGAGAAACTTGTTTGACATTATTTATATCAAACAATAAATAACTTACATCAATTTTGGAGGTTTTAGCAAATGCTCCCACTGGATGTACGTGGTCATAGAGTATTATGACGCCCACCATTACCCTCAAGCAGAATGACACTGTCTCTTCATTTGTGAATCTGCTTCTGTATTCCCTGAAGGGTAGATAAGATATGCATGGAAGAAGTGCATTACAAATTAAAAAAAAAAAACAAAACAAAACAAAAAAAAACCTTCTTCTAAAATATTTTATTCAAATTTCTATCAATTAGTTTAATGCAGTAAGTTCACAAGTAGCTACACTGATACCTTCAAATCTTATGTCTGTTTTCCTTTCCACATCAACCCCCTGAAAGAGATACAAAATTCTTTAATGAGCTGATGCAACTTTCAGCTGATGCTGACTTGCCCCTTTGATCTCTAAAAAGGGATACTAATGTTATACCCCTCATTCCACAGTGAGATCCCTAGAGAGATGAGAAGGTGGTGAGAGGAAAAGTCATCACCCATGTATTCTGGTTTCTATAATATTTGTACCAACATTAGTGTGTTAGTCCGCTGCTTGACTAATAGCAACAATTTCAGAGAAATCGATGTAGTCCCTAAGTAAAAGGTGGGAATGGGTACTATGTAAAGGCTATTACTACTTTTGAGGGGGAAAAAAAAAAATCACTAGCTTAATAGAGCAAGCAGGTTTGCTATTTACAGGCTAACTTAATCTAAACACATTTTTAGTGTTACTGGATTTCAATTTTACTAAAACTCAATCATATTCTTCTCTCATTTGAGAAAAAGAAAATTAAACTTTTATCTACATATAGAAGGCAGTATATCATAGTAGAAAGAGTACAGAACCAGGATAGAGACATCCAAGCATATGGATGGTGTCCCTTCATTTGCCAGGACCTCACTCCCTGAAACTGGCGGTGGGGGGAGGAAGAGGATTATGAGGATAGTTGCCTTCCTATTTCCTAAGATTTTCCAATGAGATGATGTACAGCATAGTGCTTTGGATCATTGTTTATGTGCTCCTTCATTGATCAAAACGTTATTATGCAGCACATGACTGTATTTATTATTCTAGAATCCAGGAGGGAATCTTTCTGCCTGCTAACAGGAAAAAATCCAGCCAGGACACACTGTTGTCATACATCATAAATGCTTTAGAGAGGAGAGAGAAAAAGAAGAGAATTCAGGTTTGTGTTGGAAAAAAAGAGTGACGACTAATAATTGAGAGAAAAAAGAGATAAACAGAAGAGTAATTCCAGCCCTTTGGCAAAACACAGAATTCTCTAAATATGGAAAAAGAATGTTTATGGTAAGTATAACCAAGGAGCTTTAAAGCTCTTCTCCTACATCCCAGCCACAAAAAAGCCACTACATTTCTGTCTGAGAAGAGAACTAAGAATTTAAGTCAGTCTGACTGGTCTGAGGTACCTGAAGACCAACTTTATTTTACACTTAACCAGAAGTTACATTAAGTGGCCAAATTATTTTAAGTTTGTTCATACATTACTATTCAATATTTGGAATATACTTACTTTCTACCTTCCAGCTAAAACATGTTCATATATAAACATGTTTTGAAATGCCAGTCATCTCAACAGCACTGTTAAAGTGAAAAAGATCAGCTGATACTCACGGTGTTTCCAGCATGACTCTGCATACACTAGCCATGGTGCTTAAACAATCTGTGGTATTTTCTATTGGTAAATTTTTATTCTGTAGAAGTATATGAAGAACAAAAAAAGTAAAAGTAACCAAGTTATTACTTAAGCATAATTCAAAAAACAGTTATTACTTAGCATAATACGAAAACTTATTAACTTTAAAACCTGGTTCCTACTCCTAATTTCCTAAATAATGCACTAGACTCTAAAGCAACTGTTCCAAGCACTGAAGATACAGCTATGAGCAAGACAGCGAGGACAGCACTCTTCCGAAAGGCTCTTGCATTCTAGCTGTGTAAGAACAACTCCAACAATGCAGACGGGGGGTGAAAGGTGCAGAGTTTTATAGGCTATGCAATAGTTGGATTTTATCCTAAGAGTGCTAGGAAGTCACTGGGAACATTTTATGTGGAGGAGGTAGGGAAAACGGTTTATGTTTTAAGATTACTTGGCTGCTCTATGGAGAAAGGACGATATAGGGGCAAGAGTGGAAGAAATAAGAATTGTCAGGACATCAATGCAGTAATCCAGAAGAGAAGTCTGATGTGGCTGGTGGCAAGAAAATAGTAAGTTTTCAGATTCATGATACATTAATATTTTGGAGGGAAAGCCAACAAGACCGTTTGATGGAATACATGTATGGAGTGAGGTACAGAAAGGAATTTAAGATGACATAACTTGTAGGTGCTTACCTGCACTGGTACTACTGAGAGAGAAAAAAACTAAAGAAAGGGCAGGGTTGCAAAAGGCAACCCAGAGTTTGGTTTGGCCGTGCTATCAGCTATCACTGAGAAGTTGACCATCCCTCCAGAGACACTGCAAATAGGTGTACAGGTGTGCACATGTGGGCCCCGGAAGAAAGTCAGCACTCAACACATACATGTGGGAGTCTGTTGGCTTCAAGATGGTACTTAACGTCTTGGGCTTGCTGAGATCATGGCTGCAGCAGGGGGATGGGTAACAACACGAATAATAACAAGAATACCTGCCTAGACAATGCTTACCTCTGATACAAATTTTGTTGTGGCATCACTCAAGGTTTTGAGCATTGGAGTTGCCTCTGCATAAAACAAAGACATTCGATTTGCCAATTCATTATTTACTTCGTTTTCTCCTTCTGCCTGCAGGGAGATAAAAGCATCTGATGTCAGTTCACAAATTATTACATATAATAAGAATTATAAAAGAACCCAGACAGGGTGCCTGCCTCAATTACATTTATGACCCTCATGTATACATAATACTGAAATATTCTTTTTTAAAATAAAAAAAAAAGACTACAAATGATCTGAAGCACCTTTTAAAAAAAAAATTAACCTCTTCAAAAATATTTTAAATGATATTAAGGAATTAAATAAAACCTTGATGAACTGTCTACTATATACAAGAGATTCTAAATGTTACGGAGGACAGAAAAATGATTATAAACGTGTACCCTGTCCTCCATTATGAACAGTAAGTACTCATACAACATCCACGGTAAGATTCGAACAAGTAATGACAGAAAAAGGGAGTCGGAGGAACATTAAGTTGGACTAGAATAAACTAAGGAGGACTCGCAGAAGAAGAGTTAGGCTTTTGCAGGGGACACTGGGCAGGTAAACAAGGTATTCCAACCTGGCAGGGGAAAGAGCATGTTTTCAAATGACTCCCTAGAGAGTAATTCAGCATATTCAGTAATTGAGCATAGTAAGGGGCAGCAATCAATGCAAGATACAGGTTGGGGTCAGACTGCAGAGTGCTTTAAATGCTGGCATAAGTTGATATTTTTCTTCTATGTAGAATGGGGAGCCATTTAGAGTGTTTGACAAAAGGAATGACAACTAAGTTGATTTCCTCAAGAAAATTAACTGATGATAGTGGGTGGACTGTACCAAAATGGAAAAAGACGGTAGTTCAGAAAACGAGTTATGCTGTGTAGAATGACTGCCAGAAAAAGAGAGAATCAGGCTCCCTACTGGAATAGCAGGAGGGGAGACAAAAAGGAGGATGGAGAGAGAAGGCATTTCAGAGATATTTCCGTGGAAAACAAGTGGCTTTTACCTGTAATTATTGAGGGTAAAAGGCAGAACTAAGATGACTAATGTCTTTGGCCTTAAGTGATGGCAAGGATGGCTATAGTATCGGATTGGCTGTTTTGCTTTTACCTTATTTTACATGGTGGGTATGAAAAAGACAGATGTTAAGGTCAGTCTCACACCAGGAACTGGTCTATGCAAAATCAAATTGATGCAAATAACAGATGTTTCTTAAAGTGGAATCTTTTCCTCCAACTCAGTGCCTTAGTGCAAGCACTTCCTAAAATATTTTTTCAAGGTAAAAGAAAATAAATGATTGTCTTTGATATATGTATTTTTAAATCTCTTATGGCACTTATCACTTCTTACAGAGTTACAGTATTTTTCTATTAAACTATCTACTTGAAACAAGGGTCGATGTTTGAAAATTTTCAGACCAATTATCACCAGGAAGGTTCTCAGAATACATAGAGAACAATTTAATATTTTCTTCCGTGCTGGTTTTACTTAAGGTATTTAGTTCCTTGGAGGTAAAAAAGTAATAAACAGCTTAAGAGGAGGCTGGTGAGAAGTTAACAGACCTAAAGGAGCCAGAAGAGATGCTACACTAGCCAAGCAGCAGACACAAGCCATTTTCTCAAACAGCCACATCAGACACAGATGTGCTAATAGGCCATGACCTCACTACCCCCTCTTGTCAGCATTAACCACTAATTTCTTGGAGGAAAACTGACTTGGGTTCAAGATTTCTCTCGAAGAAATTAACCCACATCAATTTCTCTACAAGACTCTTCCATTCTAAGAATATAGAGACAAAAAACTCCTAACCATGAATTCACAAAATTTCGGTACAATTAAAGAGAGTACATCAAGAAATTTTATAAGTATTAATGTTATACAGAAAAGCAATTTTGTTGAAGTACTTGTGGGAATTTGAGACTGTGAAGAAAAACAGGTAAACACCATATGGTTTGTTACAGTTTGCTCTTTCCTCCTACAGCTGTGGCTGCCCATAATTACTAACTTTATTACTAGCTTTAACACTATCTGAATGAACAAATAAAATAATAAAATGAACAGACTGAGTGTTAAGTTATTCTTATCATCCCCCTAATTCAAAATATTAACTTACCGGTACATTGTTAATCCTCATACGACTCAATGTTCTTCTGTAATAGCTGAAATCATTCTGTATGGCAGGATTTGTCATCTGAAGAAGACATTTGTGAAGAAAAATGTGTTAGGTACTAAATGCTAATGTAAAAAATTAAGTGAAAAATCTTTAGTTTTAACTAGTAAAAAACATTCCCTAATTTATACTATCATTTTAAGAACTAGAACTGGTATAATCCAAGATGGCTTACAACTGTGTTCAGTCCTTACTGAACATATAAAACAAAATACTGTTTTTCAGTCACAGGCAGTATATCTTCCCTTTTCAGTAATTTCAGGTAATGTACCAAAAGATTGTTTATAAAATAAACAAAACCAAAAAGGACTACTTAGGCACTTTTTAGTTATTACAATAAAAGTATGTAGATACGGTCAACAGAGCAACCCTCAGACTAGAATTTTACATAAAAATCTGACTGTGATACAATCATAAAATGTTGAAGTTTGAATCCAGCTCTTCCATTTTCTAGACAGGGTACCAGGGACCCTGAAGAATCAAAGGACCTGCCCAGGATCCCATGACTGGGGATATGTGGCAGAGTGTAAACTGGAACTCAGGTCTCTTGGTATGACACCTAGTGCTTATTCCTTTAGGTTCACTCTTTTTAACAACAAAGTATTTATAGTTCCAAACACTACTAACAATGACAGAGATAAACAGAAAGAAAAGAAGAGAGAAAGGAGGAAGGGGAAAAGAGGAAATTTTAGCAACATGTTCATATACAAGAATGTTGAAAATGGGGGGTGGGTGAGCAGAAAAGAAACAATATGAGAAAAGAAGCTCAACATTTCCTTTCAGAGGTAATTTTTAAACAAAGTTAAATGACGACTGCTAAAGCGGGTGGATCACCTGAGATCAGGAGTTCAAGATCAGTCTGGCCAACATGGCGAAACCCCGTCTCTAATAAAATAAAATGTCAGCTGGGTGTGGTGGCGCATGCCTGTAATCCCAGCTACTTGGAGGTTGAGGTGGGAGAATCGTGTGAACCCAGGAGGGAGAGGCTGCAGTAACCTGAGACCATGCCACTGCACTTCAGCCTGGGTGACAGAGCAAGACTCCATCTCCAAAAAAAAATAAAAAGATTGAGACTGAATATTCAATAATTTGGTCTTTGCCATATATCAAAAGACCAGTCATAATTTCTAAATCCAGTTTTCCATTTTTATTAAGGTCTAGTAGTCATTATTTAAATACATTTTAACAAGGTTTCCCGGTTCTTCCTCCTAGTACTCACTAAAAGATTCATGCTTTTCGTAACAATCAGGGCCAATAGATAATTCTACCTTGAGTTCATCAAACCGGAGTGTGAAATGAAGAATTTCTGCAAACTGTTTAGCAAGAGCCTGCTCTCGCTCTAGATGCTGGGTGGGAGAATACGGGGTACTTGTTAAGGCTCCCAGAAGACCTCTTAATGCTGCTTCTAAAGAAAAAAATTGATAAGAACATTAAGTTGTTTGTATCTGTGTGATATTTATTAAAAAGTGAACAATTCATAAATATTAATTCTCAGAAAAGCTCTCTTTAAAAAACAGATGATCTAAATATAATCAAAACTAATTAAGAAGTTTAAATGTTGCCACTGCTAATGTACTGCATACATTCTGAATACTGTTTAACAGAATAAAAACCTTAAAGGGACTAATTCAAGGGTTTACAATTCTGTAAACCCAGACTGAAAATAGTGCAGAAGTGAATTTGAATTAAACACCAAGATCAAAGGGCAAATTTTATGTTGCTTTAATCATTTCACATAGTGTGGAATTTGGTTTTATGAAATGGTAATTATTACCTACAACTGAGTAACTTCTTCAGTGGCACTGTGCCCAAACTGTCTGCATATGCCTATGAATCAATTACCAATTTCTCATACTTTGAATATGTCATTTATTCATAAACACAAACTGTTTTCCTTCAGCTACTGAAGAGAACAAAATATGTATTTCAGTAAGTTTCTTGTCTTAGAACTTGGTATTTCAAGACTACAATATAAATATTCTAATTCATTACGTGAGCAAAATGGTCCCTTTGAAATAAGTGCTACTTATGGAATGCCAGACTAATAAATACTGTGTTTGATAATGGAAATACTAGTATTTCACTTCAAAAAGCCACAGAAATCAAACTAATTCAGTTACAGATCACAGAACTGGAAAATAATGCTAGATTCTGATCAGAGAAAATAAGAGCTTACAGAGTTAAATTATGATCTGATGTTAATAAATGTCAGATTAATAAACAAATATTAATGATCAATTTAAAATTTTATGTCAGGTCATCAGCCCATAACTTAAATAATTTTCACTATCAACTATGCCATGGTCATTGCAGATGGATCAGATGAGTTTCAAAGAGCTTAGAGCCCAAAGTTATAGCTAGTAAATGCCAGGCATTTCTGATTCCAAAGCCCTATTCTTTCCACCACAATAAACTGTCTCTGAAATAAAGCAACATTGTATGTAGCCTTCTGTAACCTTATAAAACATTAACCTCCTGATAACCACCAATAATATCAATTACTTCTGTAACCTCATAAACATTACTGATTAAAAACAATAGTAAGTACTTCTTATGTGTCTGTTATATACCACGTACTGAACTAGATACTTCACCAACATCATTTCTCATCCTTGCAATTACTCCAAATGACAGCTATCATCCTTTTTTTTTTTTTTTTTTTTCCCAGTAAGTCAGAAAACGTATTGACTGGCTACCCTGTGCCAAGCACTGGGAAATGGATGTAGACAGACATGCTCCCTGTGCCTATATGGAGCCTTATTATATAGAGAAAAGACAGACAAATGACTACAGTTGTGATATGTGCTGGAAAGAAATACACAGTACAGCGTAAAGGTATAACAATAAGACCTCACCTAATGGAAGACCCAGGAAAAGATTTCCCTGAGTAAGTGACTCCTGGACTGAGACTGAAGTATATAGCAAGGATGAACATGAGCTTGCAGACAGAAAGGCAAGGAGCCAGACCCTGAACTGACCAGAGCATGACATACTCGAGGAACTGCAAGACCACCAATGTAGATGGAATACAGAGGGCAAGGAGGCGGATAACCAGAACTAAGATAATACACACATAATTTGTGTACCACGTTAAGTAGTCTGGCCTTGGCATCCTAACCTCCCTGGAGAAATCATTTAAGCAGAGGAGTGGCGTTATCAGATAGCATTTTAAAACACTACTTCATTTGCAGTGTGGAGCATGGATAGTAAGGGTATGGATGGTGTATCGAGGTATGACGGTGGATGTGAAGAAGATCAATTAAAAGTCAAACATTTTGGGTTTTTAAAAAATGATTTATTTCTCCCAAGATTCATTCCATCTGTTGGTGTTAAGTGGAAAACAAAGTAAGAGAGACACAGAACAGAAAAAAAAAAACAAACTGCATTTGCCTAGACTTTATCAAGTCTCAGGGTTAATTTCAGCATTCAAGTTCTCTACCACTTTTGGGATTAGAGTCAGGTCACCTGGCTCAGTTGGGATGGTCAGTGACCAGCAGTTGCAGAACTTTTGTTTATGAATGGCTGGGACTCTCAATGGTAGATCTACGATGAAAGGGAAATTCAAGATGATCAATCTGCTCATCTGCCTTTGAAGCAGCTAGATCAGCCTGATCCTGCAGGCCTGTGCTGGCACAAGTCAGTCCTACTAGCCTAAAACGCTTTGTCTCAAGAGAGAAACTGGAGACAAAGAACCCCACAGAAAGTGTCCCAGAAGTCTCTGGATGAGTTGGAAAGAGACAGAGGACAAAGACAAGATGACCTAGGGATTGGACTTGGATGAAGCTCCTAAAACAAAACCATGTGATTATGATTTTTTAAAAAGCACATGACCAGGAGAAAATGAATGGTCTATTAAGCCCCAAAATCTGGAAGAACTAAAGGAAGCTGACAGATGAATGTGGGAGCCAAAACCATACAAGAAGGTTGCAAGGAAAAGACAGCTAGATGGAATGATTAAGATCACAAATCAGTCCACAAACTAGGACAGGGAAGAGTAAGTAGACGACTAGGAAGAGGCGGTCCCTGGAGAGAGTTTCTCTTTAGAGACAACAGCCATTTATTCTTACCAACTGCTATCTATCTACTTTCAGATCCTCAGAGGAGAACCCAAGGACATGGACTGTAGAGGATTTATGACAACCGAGAGTTAGGACCACAAGTAAGGTGGGCATTTGGGGCCTTTAAAATACATTTTGATAAATTCAGACCAGCAAAAAGAAGCTAACATGTTGGAGGGACTTACTCATTATGACCCTTGGAGGAAGTCCCTAATGTAAGCCCCTAAAGCACAAGGAAGACTGAGGAGAGACAAAGCAGTTTGTCTACTGCCTGAGCATACAACCTTCTTTTTCAGCTGCCTCAACAGGAGGGGCTCGACGGCCTCAGACCAAAACAAGCAAGTACAGCAAGTTTCCCAGGGCAGTACGGTTAAACTCTGTCAGCAAAACTGAGTACCTTCAAATGAGGCAGGTAATCCTTCCCCTGTCCCATTATAAATATGCAGACTGGCAAGGGATCAGGGTCCGTCTTCTGAAGTGTAACCATGGTTTATCTGTAGTGCTCACACCAAGAATCCCTCTTCTTAGAACTGAGAGATTCTGAAGGACCATGTGCATCTTCATACTTGCATAGTGCTCCATGGTGCTGCATGTGCTGGAACAGGACCCATGATGGGACATATACCACATGTGCTGGGACAGCACCCATGATGGGACATACACCACAAGACCAATTAATTTCCATGGTAAAAATATAACATTTAAATTCAACTAGTTTGGCCTATTTTACAATTATTCTGTTTATTGGAAATGCTAAAAGACCAAGATGAGCTTGAAAAGCACCTGAGCACCATCGAAAGCAATTTAACTATAAATGGAGCCAGAAACCTACGTAAGAAAAGCTGTCTGTAGTAGACAAGACAACCAAGACGAAAAAGCCGGGCTGACTGGGTTATAAAGCACAAAGCTATAAGGACACTTGACTGAAAGACAAACACTGAAAAAGAACTAATTCTAAAATTGGGAAAATAAATTCTTATTTCCAGTAAGAAAAAGATAATTTACACAATCATTTCTACCCAAACTATTGCCTGTCTTAACATGACATTTAATAGGCTGTACTGCAGCAAAAGGAAAATAGCAATTGTCTTACTTTCTTTTTTAGAACATAAGCATTTTTTTTTTTGAGGCGGAGTCTCGCATTGTTGCCCAGGCTGGAGTGCAGTGGCACGATCTCCGCTCACTGCAACCTCTGCCTCCCGGGTTCATTGATTCTCCTGCCTCAGCCTCCCAAGCAGCTGGGACTATAGGAATGCATCACCACACCTGGCTAAGAATATAAGCATTTTCAAAAAATGGAACTTACAAACACAAGTGGCCAAGTAGCAAATATAAATAAACAGAGTAAGATATTAAAAAATATGAAGCAATAAAACTTATCATGAACTTGGAAGCACAGGTCCTAACTAATGGAGACAGAAATGGTTTGCCATGTGGTTCTGGCTAACATGCACATCAATTATTACTGTTGGAAGCTTAAAAGAAAAAAAAATGATACAGTGACCAAGTGTGAAATCTGGCAACTAATTAGAAGTTTTTACAATTATGTGGGCCAGACAATAACATCTCAAGTCTAAATTCAGCCTTTGGATCCCCAGTATGACTTGGGGATCTTACAGTACATACTTCCTGGTTTCTGGCTTAGGTATTTAAAAAACAATCACAGTATAATTTTCTTATGATGAATTTGTAACATGTTTATACATTTCAAAAATTCAAACTATATGGAAGTATGTGCTAAGGAATTAACTACATTCAAATCATCCTAATTTCTGACACACACCTATACTATTCCTCCCTGTGCATATGTGTATACAAAATAAAGTGCTTCATATTTACATCTTTACAATCACACAAGGAGCTAACTGGCTAAATCTTACCTGCTCTGCCCCCTCCTCTTACAAAAAAGAGAGTGACAATTTTGCTCACTCATTGCAGACACAATTTTGACCTGGAATAATTTTTCCCAAGCAAGGGAAAAAGCACACTGTTTTAAATTCTTTTTGCTTTAATAACTCCCTAGACAATGTTGAATATATCATTAGCTTTCTATTTCTTTCTTTCTCGAGACAGAGTCTCATTCTGTTGTCCAGGCTGGAGTACGGTGGTGATCACAGCTCACTGCAGCCTTGACCTCCCGGGCTCAGGTGATCCTCCCACCTCAGCCTCCAGAGTAGATGGAACCACAAGCATGTGCCACCACACTCAGCTAATTTTATTTTATTTTTTTAAGAAATGGGGTTTTGCCATGTTGCCCAGGCTGGTCTTGAACTCCTGAGCTCAAGCAATCTCCCAACCTCAGCCTGCAAGTGTTGGGATTACAGGCATGAGCAAGCATGCCCAGCCTATTTCTCATCTTCTATTTAGATACATGCGTTGAGCATAACCAGCAAAAATTTCAAGAAAGTCTCCTTGATTTCTTTGCATGACAAAGGTAGGTCCTACTATGAGAAATCTCTTGGTAGAATCTCTCTCCATCTCTACAGTAAGTCCTTTTCCCAAATATGGAAAACTAATCCTCAAGTCCTTGGTTATTTAAACTTTTGTGTTTTTAAAATCATTGCTGATTATGCTCAGGTTCATGTATGTAAAACCACAGAAGATGAGGAAAATAATTTGTGGACAAAAATGGTCTAAATGAACTAAAAGGCCAGGATTGAAGGAAATGATAAGATTACATTGTAATCTTCTAGTCTAACAAGATTGCTTTACTTAGAAAACAGATTCTAAGCCAAATTCAGCATTATGAACATAAATTACTCTAAACTTCTGGAACTAATAAACATCTTTTTCACTAGGGAAGTCATAATTACAAAACTTTCAACTTACCTAACCTCTGAGAAAATTCGTAAAATTTCTTTAATTTGCCTACTAGTGGAACAACTGCACCCCATGCCTTCTCTTGCAACTTCTCGTCTGCTGGATGCTGGATTGCCTTCAAAATCCAAAGAATAAAAATAGTTAGATTTTTTAAAAATCAAAAAGGTTCATTTTTACATTAAAATGCAGGTTTTAGCAAACACAGGAAACCCTGGTATAATCTATGAAATACAGAATATTGAACCACAAGTGTAGTGTTGACTATTCTTTTTTTTTTTTGGGATGGAGTCTCACTCTGTCGCCCAGGCTGGAGTTCAGTGGCATGATCTCACCTCATTGCAACCTCCACCTCCCAAGCCCAAGCAACTCTCCTGCCTCAGCTTCCCAAGTAGCTGGGACTACAAGGCATGCACCACCATGCCCAGCTAACTTTTTATTTTTAGCAGAGATGCAGTTTCACCATGTTGGCCAGGTTGGTCTAGAACATCTGACCTCAGGTGTTAGAACCACCTCAGCCTCCCAAAGTATTGGGATTACAGGCGTGAGCCACCATGCCCAGATGAGCATTGAATATTCTATATTGAGTGCTAAGGGTGAGTCTTCTCAACCCCACAGACACTCCATAAAGGAGAGCTAAGAGCGGGTCTTTTCAATTCCATAGATATTTCAACCTATTATAATACATTCTTATTTATCCTTGCAATAGATAAGAACAAAATGAAAATCTTAAAAAGGGTCCAATACATTTGTTAAATATATTATGCCTTGGTGCCTAGCAGATCCATAAAAAGAAAATACTTCATATTGTTTCCCGTATCACAGACAGAGTCTCTTAGTATTTCTTTGTCAAAGAATTGTTTCAGCAAAAGAAAAAAAAAAACTCAGAAAGTAAGGCAATAACTGAAGATGCCAACTCTGGGAACAAGCTAAGAAACTTCCAATAATTCAAATTCCAGGGTCCAAACTTGCATTAAGAAAACTACCTACCACTTAAGAACCTAAATCAAGCTGAAACTGTGATTTAAGAATTGTCGGCCGGGCGTGGCGGCTCAGGCCTGTAATCCTAATACTTTGGGAGGCCAAGGCGGACAGATCACAAGGTTTATAATCCCAGCTACTCAGGAGGCTGAGGCAGGAGAATCACTTGAACCTGGGAGGTGGAGGTTGCACTGCAGCCTGGGTGACAGAGCGAGACTCCATCTCAGAAAAAAAGAATTGTCACAGCCACTTATTCTCTGTAACTAAAATCCTCTTTTACATGCCAACTTTTCTCAGGCTTTCCTGAAGAAGAAAATGAAAACCTAGGTGTAGGTTTTCAGATCTGAAAGGGGCGAGAAAACATAATCTTTATATGACTTCTTCTACACCCAGTCTTTCAAATCATTAAGTAATCTTTTCTGAATGTAGAAGTTTATTTCCAAAAATAGTATTTTCTTAGCTATATCTTTGCCTATATATGCTTTTCTTACTGCTTTACAGAAGTGAACACATTTTTCAACAACCTGATTTATTTCCACTAACAACTTCAAACAAACTAAGCACACCACCTGAAATTCAGAACTAAAGCAGGGGCCTGCTTAGAAACAAGAGCTTATTTGACATGTCTTGATATTCCCAAGGCACTAGCACTCTGACTCCAGCCACACAAAAACAAAAAACCAGGAAAGCAAAACAAAATAGAACCCAGACAGATCTAAAGGATGTGTGGAACAAATCAGCTGCAAACTGAATTAATGGGCTATATATTGGTTCAGCAATTTATAAACCTGACACTATTTTCAAACTGATGTTTTATTCAATATTTTTAAATGATGCTTAAACCCAATAGAAGCCTTCTTTCTCTGAAGAATAAATGTGTTGCAAGAAGCTTTTCTTAGGGATGAAACAAATCTGGGTTAACCTAAACAAAACTGCCTCAGTCTCCACAGTAGCATTTTAAGTTCACATAAAAGTTCCAATGCCACAACTCTACAGAAATCAATGGCTAATAGTCAGTAGGGCTATTTACACTGGTGTATTGTGAAACTCAATGTTACATAAATATGAATTATTACCCTAAAGTTTTACAAACTAGTAATCAATGCTAGGGTGGGAAGCCAGTAAGCTCTAGATAAATACCTTTTTAGTGTGAGGGTAGAAAAAGTCAACTTTAATCAAGCTTTTAAAATACTTATCAATAACACTAATTTGTGACCACTATGAATCCCTTCAGCCACATCAGTGGAAAAGTAGTTGGCTATTTAGAAGTATGCACATCATTCTTAGACCAGTTAGCCTTACAAATAAAAATATCTTGAGCCAACCCACTCCATCCACTCTCATAGGCTACAGAGAAACTAGTCATAATTGAAGTCAATATAAGTTCATGGTTTCCAATCGAACCATATGTGTTGTCTGCAGTTATTTTTCTTGTCCCTGTTCAAACTACCCTAAAATCCTTATCATTCCACAAAGCTGGAACATCAGGTATGTGCCAACATCCACACACCACAATGCACTGCATTTCTGTTTTTACCATGTTTTTCGGTAGACTAGGCTACTAGCTCCCAGGGTAAATTTGAGTGTGAATGAAATGCAGAAAAGAAATTGCATAATTCTTCTAAATTCTGGATTTGTTGGCTTTAATTTAAACGCTGTTTCTCTGGACCAGTTTTTCTCCTGTCTTCTCTATGAAATTCAAAAGGCTTGGTTATGAAGTTCCTGAGATCTAAATTTCTTTCTACTAAAAAAAAATCTTAAACCATACATTTTGACTTTATATAGAGGTTGTTCAACTAAAAGAACAAATGTCTAAAAAAATGTCTAAACTAAAAACAATAACAACCATAAAAAAGCAAATTCATGAATGTTAAAATGTTATTTTCTTTTCTTAAAGAAGTCTATCCAATTTTTCTCGCGCAAGGATCTAAAAATGCTTTTCTAAATATCAATTCATTCTCACAACATAAAAATGCTCTAGCAAATGTCACCCATTTTCATAACTGGGCAGAGCTAACTATTTCCCTGGCCCTGCCTTGCCTAGATTTAGAACTGAAGACACTGGCTGCTCTCTTATAATAAACATTTTATGGTTCTTCCTCATACTTCTAAGTTCTTGTCCTCTCACAACAATTTCACTTCTGTTAGATAAGGTCTGGGGTCAATACCCATCATAGACCAACATGCAAAAGGGCACTTAGTAAATGTCAATAGTGAGGTTATTATGGAGCAGGTATAACTCATTTTCAAAAATGTTAAAATTGGCTGGGCACAGTGGCTTACGCCCATAATCCTACCACTTTGGGAGGCTGAGACAGAAGGATCGCTTGAGGCCTGGAGGTCAAGACCAGCCTGGACAACATAGCAAGACCCCATCTGTATTTTTAAAAAAATTTATCAAAAAATGTTACAACAGTTATAGACATATTACATTAATGGAAAGTGCTTATTTCCCTCTAGGTCAGGCATCCCCAAACTGCGCCCCCCTGAGGCCATTTATCTGGCCCCCCCTGCCGCACTTCAGGAAGGGGCACCTCTTTCATTGGTGGTGAAAGGAGCACAGTATGTGGCGGCCCTCCAACAGTCACAGTCTGAGGGACAGTGAACTGGCCCCCTGTGTAAAAAGTTTGGGGACGCCTGCTCTAGGTGATCAATCCTAGACAATAAGCATTGTTTATTTAATACCTTCTATCTTATATCAAAGGATATTCTATTTTACAATGTTTAATAAAATATTAAACTAAGATATATTAATATATAATTGAACATCATGAGTATAGTAATAATAGAAAACTCTCAGTTTATGTTAAGTTAGCTTTGTATCAGACACAGTGCTATGCTATTTACATGGATTGTCTAATTTTATCTTCATAATAACTGAATTGCTTCCACATTTTTGCTACTATGAATAAGGCAGCCATACAGGTTTTTACATTGACATTTCCTCTTAAATTAGTTGTTTGAAATGTTTTATAGAATAAAAGTACCTGCTGCAGGAGCATAAACAATTTTAGTTTTTTTTTAAATATACTGCCAAGCTGACCTCCAAAAAGATTACCATTTTACAATACTTCTTGCACTGACTGAGATTATCGTTTTTACATAAAACAACCAAAACTTCTTCACAGTGATGTGCCCTTATTAGAAAAGCTGACAATTTTTTCAATTGTCTGTGCTTTTTCATAGGTAGAATGGCTGGCTGCTCTAACTCTTAGCAACAATAAGTCTTAATACTGACCTACGACTGTTGTAACACATCAGTTCTTTGAATATTTGGTATATATTCAACTTTTATTTGTACCTTTCTTTCTTAATTTGTATCTATTATTCAGAAATCTTTCCTCTTTGTATCATTAAACCCACATCAACTTCTCAACAGAAATTTCTTCAACTCTTGTTACATTTTGTTCCCCATCTACAGATTTCAATGAAATTTTTCAGTTTTCTAGCTTACATATTTTATATTTTAATGCCTCTTTCTCTTTTATTACTTCCTTTACCATCATTTAACAATGGTACCTTTATATGTTGTTTCAAGCCTGGTAAGATGAATCACTTACCATTGCTTTTAATTCTTCCCTTATATTTTGGTGTTCTTCAGTGTTACTTTTCTATATAAACTTTCTCTTTTCCTTTAAACTTTATTTACTTTCTGACATCACCAATCATGGACTATTTATGAGTGAACTATGTATGGCTACGTCTTTTATTTTCTCAGGAAAACAGCACTACTAAGTGACTACGGCATCCTATACAAAACTTCAATCTTAGCTCACAGCTTTATGAGCCCCTAGTTTCACAGCCCCAGAAAGTCTCTTTTGATATATCCTATATATAAACTTTTCTACCTCTATACTCTATTCTAGAAGATTATAAATGACTCTTAATACGCAATCAAATCTATGAACAGACTTTAGAGGAAACAGCATAGCCTTCCCACACACAGAAGCAGAGTAATTCTCCCAATGGGAAATACTGCAATTAAAAAAAAAAAAATCCAGGCTAGGCACCTGTCTCAAAGTAAAACACATAAAATAAAATATAATAAAATAAAAACCATGGAACCATTTAACTGTCTCTTCCCTTACACTAACATTCAGTCAATCACTATCATATGTTTTGAATCATCACCTCTTGGTGTCTGCACTTGATTCTGCCTTCACTAGTACTCTAAATGTCAGAAGAGAAATTGAGGTGGATATGGAATGTATGTCCCAAAGAGTGACTTTGATGACCTCTGCACTCTTTGTTATAGAGAATAACGTGCAAAGCAGAGGATGGGAAGAATCAAGAAACACAGCATGGGCAATGGCTTCAAGAAATGTAGTAACAAGAAGGGGAGAGATGAAGGCCCAGGGGACAGGGAGTTCCTCTGGGGAGTACTGGACACCTAAGGATGTGCTGTAGGGAAGGAGTCAGTAAAAGAAAAAAGACAGAACATTTAATAAACAGAAGAAATAATTAAAAGAGGGATGAAGAACATAGGTAAAGAAGTTAGTCTTGGAAAGAAACAAGGACACAAATTCTTCTGAAAAATAGAAGAAACAAAAAAATGAGATGAATGAAAACTTGAAAAAGCTCAGAGTTTTGGGAGAGAAAAGTTGAGGGTGACCCACATTACGTATTTTCTTTGTGGTGTAAAGTCATGGGGAAGGTGTCCTGGCTACAAGGATGATTTCAACTTTCTCCTACGAAGCACCACATAAATACTGCAAATTACAGGTGGAACAGCAAACCAAAAAGTAAATAAAATTGTCTTAATATATAAAAACTACCTATTAATGGAACACAGCTTTTCCTTTTACGCTGAACGCACTGCAATCACTTCTGAAACAATGCCAAGTGATCATCCTCCAAATATAATACTTAATATAAAATATAGAATTTTGAAGTCTAGAAAACAATAGAGATTACAAAGAGGTGGGACAGTAAGTTTCAGTTAACTAGAAAACACATAAATGTGCTTTACCTCTCGTATTTCATGGCCAGCTCCTCTGTATGACTGCAAGTCCTCCAAGATGCCTTCTGCATCTTTTAATACTACATTCACCTGATTATAAATTTCCTTCTCAGACTCTGTAGGCTGGGCATCTAAATAGCAGGAAAGCACAAGAAAATTTACAGTGACATGATTTTTTTTAAATACATATGTAGCTGTAAGCAATTAACAACCCCAATTTCCAAAGATGAGTTAATTCTATTCATGGTTAACTTTGCATTTTTTAAGAAAAGACTAATACTTTTTCCATATTTCAACATTCCAATTTCAACATTTAAATGACTAGCTTCAAGTGTATAAATACTACAGAAAACAAGGCAACACCAAACTTACTTAGTTTAAGTTCCAAATTAGGACCTGGTGTATTAAACCAATCTGAGAATTGCAATTAAAAATTTTAATTGTGATAGTCTTAACAATGACTTTTTCTACTACAATCATCACTATAACTGTAAATGCATCAAATGATCAATTTTAATGCAAAAGAAATAAAAGCCTACTAAAGCATGTTGCCTATCTATAGTTTAAGACAAACTATTTTTATTTTCCTACGAAGTTCATTTTACTTTTAATGACTAGGTTTTGATATAAAAAAGTAAAAACTTTAAAAGAATCGTTTTTAAGCGCTCCCCCTTTTCTAGGGATCACTCTAAAGTGTCTCAACATATATGATAGTGTAGGTTAAAGAAGGGAGGATATATACATCTAAAAACAAACCCAAGAGAATATCACTGAACTATTGTGCTGATGTAACAAGGTCAAGTTTCCTAAGCAGAGGAGTTCAAATTATAAAACTGCTCCACAATTACTCAGCTGCTGAAAACAAGATACTTCAAGCTACACTACAAACTGATTACTGAAATTTTGAAATACTAAAGGAAAATCTGAGTTCCTACACACTTGGGAGTAACAGAAAAATGAAGGAAGAATTACAGTTATAAAAAGCAGAATCAGGGACACAAACATATGGGCATTTTCACCACCTGTGGTGTTAGCTGCAAAATATATGTTAATGGATGACTAAATGTGGATTTATCTCTGCTTGACTCAAGTTAACAGTTGCTTTTAATAATATTGGTCATTTGTTCTCTAAGGACAAATCTTTCTTATTTTAAGAAAAAAGGGGGACTCAAAGAGAAAATGAAGATTTTTTTTCATAAATCTTTCCAAGCAGGCCACATTCAGCACCACAGGTAAGGCATAAAGCACTTAAAATTATAAACATTATGATTATAATGTTTCAGAGAAAAATGACTGGCAGAATTCCTCCATGCTAAAATTTTCTCTTATGAGGGGAAAGGAATCAGTCCAAATTTATAAGATGAAGTAGGAACGTTTTTAATACTAACACACTGGTCTCTTAAGTTGAAAAATATTAACAAAAAAGAAGGTTTTTGATAAATCTTTGTCTACCAATCATATAAAACTAGTTAACTAGACTTTTCTGCTCCTTTTCACCTCATCACAAACACACAATGATGTTTTTATTCCTTTACTTAGAATATTGTAAAGAAACTTTGTTTACACATGAAACTGGGTGTAAAGATCCTCAAAAACTGTAACTTTACTTTGTGCTTGCAGCAAGTCATAATTCAACCTGCCAAATAGTCAAAAATATACAACATATTTTTTAAAAATCAACAATTACATTACCAAAATTTAAACTCAACAAATGTAAAATAGTACTACAGCAACAATAATAAAGTAACATTCATATGCAAAGTCAACTTAAGAACAAGTTCACATAACTGTTCCCTCATTTTTCAAATTTCTTTTCAGAAATCATTTTTTTAGGAAGAAAATACTGTGACAAAATAAATATACAAGAGGAGCCAATTGAAAAATTAAAAAGACTCTCTTATCCAAGTCTACAAAGGTATTATTACTAGGAACAAATACTGATATTGCAACTAAATGGTTAGCTTTCTTATAGATCAAGCTTTGTTATTTAGCAGTAATGATTTACTGCTAAATATTTTACATTTTGCCGTATTTTCCAATGTAATAGTTAGACATACACTTTAAAAAAACACACACACACACACTTCATAACTTTTATACTTACATCAGATGTAGCAAAGAAAAATAATTTTTACATGCAAAAAACGACAGTCTTACACTTTTTCATATGGAATTGTGAAACTACAGACGTAACATCAATAATAGACATGTATTTAGTTTGAATTCATGAAGTGGGAATTCATGACAAAGGACAATATTTTAGCTATCATGTATCAAAGGTATTTGTGAAGTTTGAAAATGCTAGACTATGTATTTTGGCTGTGGTGACTGACTGTTAACATAAAAATGTGACACTGAGACTTACATACAAACGAAACATTATCAAGTAGACTTAAGTAGACCTTGTAAGTGGTTAGTAACTAGTAAAGGTTTAATAAGTACCAAGAAATTTAAAAATAGAGAAGATTTAAGTTTCCCTTTAGGGTGAGAAAAACACCCAGCACCACAATGATTAAACATTTTTTAGACTGTCACAGGAAAGTCACATTTATAATTTTGAAAGCTGCTGAAGACTGCTGTAGAAATGAAGACAAACAGAAAATAGCAGACAGGTAAGCACTACTTTACTGAAAGCAAGTCATGCAAAAGGGTGAAATATTAGGAAGGGGGAAAGGCTGGAAAAAAATAAAGCTTTTTTGATTTTCCCGAAAAACGGTACTATATAATGCAACCAAGACTTGTCACTTTGATATTCCACAGAAAAAAATGGCTTTACTATTTCAAAAAATAAATAAAGTATCGTTTAGACATTTCACAAAAGCACATTCAAAATTGTAAAATAATTTATCTACTACTGAGAGTAGACATATTCATTAATCATCGAGCTTAGTTTTTAAAGCTCTTCAAAGGAAATTAAGGCATGTTTCAACTGTTCTCATTGAAGATAAATTAAAAAATTATAATAACTTCACACTAATTACCTTAAGGGTGGAGGGTAGAAAAAGAGTCACTAAAAGTAACGGCTAAAATTGAAGTCATTATAGTACAAAAGGAAGCAAGAACTATGAAATGAAAAAATTAAAAGTCAACATAAAAATTATAATTGGGGTAAGAGATCTTCCTGCTTTAATTTTACAGTAATTCATTCAATAAATCTATGCAATCTACCTCTAAGTTACATCAAGACACAGACCAGAAAGTATAGTATGTTCCACTGGTACATATGTAAACGCAGTACCTAGTAGATTTTCTATAATACATTTTGAATGAATGAGAGGGTACAGAGATATAAATAAGTCTCCAGCATGAATTAAGGAAGACTACTATGCATTTTGATTTCTGAGTAAATATCATCCTATATCATTTTAGAAAAATAAATATAAGAAAGATGCCACCAGAATAAAGATATTTCAAAGTGCAGGACAAAAGCAATTGAAACTCTGCAAGAGATAAATGGAAAAATAAGTGAGAGCAGGTCCCAGTATTTCTAAATGATAAAGGGGAAACAAGTAACACAAAGGACACAAGAAATAGAGGAAATGTATGACTCAATGGAAAGGCACTATAACAGAATCAGAGAAAATACATGCTATTTCTCCCTTAACAAATGACTAACACTATTTACTCTCTTATTTTGATCTACCTGGAGATAAGTAAATCAAGTTTAACAAATACATACTGAACTTCTATCATTTAAAAAGCACTATGCTAAGATTGGGAAAGGACACAAAAAATAAATAAAATTCTCTTTCCTCCCAAGAACTAGAATTTAGTGACCCAGTAGATACAGGAGTTACTAAGGTAAAGATGTGTCATCAGAATAAGTTATAAATTAGCATTTTGTTATAAAATGGGAAATTCCAAGAACTAGAAGAGGCTATAGAGGCCCCTATTCAGTGCCTTTTTTCCTTTTTTTTTTTGAGACGGAGTTTCACTCTTGTTACCCAGGCTGGAGTGCAATGGCGCGATTTCGGCTTACCGCAACCTCCGCCTCCTGGGTTCAGGCAATTCTCCTGCCTCAGTCTCCCGAGTAGCTGGGACTACAGGTATGCACCACCATGCCCAGCTAATTTTTGTATTTTTAACAGAGACGGGGTTTCACTTCGTTGACCAGGATGGTCTCGATCTCTTGACCTCGTGATCCACCCGCCTCGACCTCCCAAAGTGCTGGGATTACAGGCGTGAGCCACCGTGCCCCCTTTTTTTTTTTTTTTTTAAGACAGGGTCTCGCTCTGCTATCCAAGCTAGAGGGCAGCAGAGCAATCATAGCTCACTGCAGGGGCACATACCACCACTCCCAGATAGTTTTGTAAAAAAAAAAAAATCTTTTGGGCAGAGTCTTGCCATGTTGCTCAAGGCTGGTCTCAAACTGCTTGACTCAAGAGATCCTCTTGCTGTGGCCTCCCAAAGTGCTGGAATTATAGCCATGAGCCACTACACCTAGCTCCATTCAGAGCTTTTTATATGCTGTCATTAGCATAACTGCTCCCAAATTTAATGGAGTAATTTTGGGCTTATTTTAATTGAACTATTATTAAACAAAAACAAAATAAAATCTGATCATATAGGTGTAATCTGTTCTAAGGAAAAAACTCTTCTATCAAGACCGAAAAATAATGTTTCACTGAATGCAGAAAAACATTTCATGCCTTAAGGTCTTTGTCCATGTTGTTCCTTCCTTCTACCGTTCTTCACTGTACTAGCTCAAAACATTCTAATTCACTCTCCAAAACCCAATTCAAACGTCAACAGCAGAAAGTCTTCCATGAGGGGCCAAGTGTGGTAGCCCATACCTGTAATCCCAACACTTTGGGAGGCCAAGGTGGTGGATCATCTGAGGTCAGGAGTTTGAGACCAGCCTGGCCAACATGGTGAAATCCCGTATCTACTAAAACACAAAATTAGCTAGGTACGGTGCTGCATGCCTATAGTCCCAGCTGCTGAGGAGGCTGAGGCAGGAGGCTGAGGATGAAGAATCACTTGAACCCAAGAGGTGGAGGTTGCAGTAAGCCAAGATCACGCCATTGCACTCCAACCTAGGTGACAGAGTGAGACTCCATCTCAAAAAAGGTCTTCCACGATGATTCCCAATCTACTGACTGACATTTAAAGTTAGTATCTTCCTGAGCTACACGTTGAAAATAATGTTTAAAATAAATAATGTAAGTAAAACTATGAGTTTTCTGGCAGGTGGGTGCCTGTAATTCCAGTTACTTTTCGGTTGGGAACTGAGGTGAGAAGGTCGCTTGAGCCAGGGAGGTCAAAGCTGCAGTGAGTTGAGATCACACCCCTGCACTCCAGCATGGGTGAGAGACCGACCCTGTCTCAAAAACAAAACAAAACAAAATTATGAGCTTTCAATTCTATCTTCTTCTACTAGATTGAGAGCTCCCAAAGGTATGGGTTGTATCTTAGTTATTTTGCATCCCCAGCACCTACTGGTATACAGGAGGCAAGCCATAAAGATATGTTGAACCGAAGTGAAAAACAGTTACAGGGATTGAGAGGGGAGTAGCAAATTAAGAGAGTAATGATTTACTTTAAATCATTTACTTTGCAAACTACAAGATTCCATTAAATCACGTTTCAATTTTATATATAATATGATACAAATAGCCAGGAAATCTGCATGAATTATTTCTATAGTGTCCCAACTGCAGAGATATACTGGGATAGTCTTAACCAATTAGAATAATGGAAACAGTAAAACTAAATTACCCTGGTGACATGAATATTAAGGTGCATCTAGAAATAAACAATGTAGAATTACTCCAGCAAAAATAATGTGGCTATATCTTAAGTTATTGGGAACTAGCAAATCAATTATGTTGACAATTTGGGGTCTGCTACAAAACAGTATAAAACAGTTTCAGAGAGCACCCATCTGATGGGCCAAGGTCACTATAGTAGCTTAACGATAAGGCCAGCTTTCGCAAATGAATTATTTCCAAAAAGAAAAATGTGCAAATGGATGAGAGATGAAATTAAGATAATGCCAATGTTAGAATCAAAAGAAAATCTATCTAAAAATCTACATAAGAAATAACAATGGGCAAACTCTAGTCTGGTATACAGTATGTCATCACTAAATTTCATTTATAGTATGCCAGTAAGTATAAAACCAAAAGATCTACACTGGCTGACACAGGCAACAATATCTGCCTTTACAGTTAATATTTTATATGTACTTCTATATTATTGGTTATTATTGTTGTTGTTTGCAATTTTAACCATTTCCTGTCACTATTATTAAAATTTTAACAATGTACCAGGTGTGGTAGCTCACACCTGTAATACCAGCACCTTGTAAGACCAAGGTGGGTAGATCACTTGAGCTCAGGAGTTTGAGACCAGCCTGAGCAACATTGTGAAACCCCATCTCTACCAAAAATATGAAAAATTAGCTGGGCTTGGTCACATGTGCCTGTAGTCCCAGCTACTCTGGAGGCTGAGGTGGGAGGATCCCTTGAGCCAGGGAAGCAGAGGTTGCAGTGAGTTGAGATACAGCCAAAGCACTCTGGCCTGGTGGACAGAGTGAGACCCCATATCCAAAAAAAAAAAAGTGTGTGTGTGTGTGTATGTATCTAAAATCATTGAAACACTCCCACAAAATGGAAAGCCAAGAGCAAATAATCTTTTAAATACTACATTGAAATTCATGCTTCCCACTTGACCATAATATAATGCTAGGCTTACAAAAAGATCAAGTGCCAAGTCTTGAACAAGATCTTGACTGAATCAAAGCCAAGATTCTGTAAACATAAGGAATTTGAGACAAAGAGGAAAAGGGAGACAGAAGAGCAGAAAAATACACAAGACCAAGTTGGAAACAGATGCAAATAAACTAAAATACAGCTCTAATGTAAGTTGCCTCATTTGAAAGAATATCTTCAAGTCAGCAATCTGCTCAACATCCCCAAGCTGATTAAAAGTCATGCTAAACATGCACTTAAAATAGCACTGGTAAATTGTTGAGAAGGGTCAAGAAAACTAATATTTATCTAATATTTAACAGTATTTCCTCTAAAAACCCAATTTCTTTTGAAACCTAATTTCATATGGACCTGATATTGATATTACTATTTTTTACCAGCCTGTACACAGCACCCAACTATAACAGATTCTTTATAGAAATGGAATAAAAGTAAAAAATAACCAGAGACCACAAATTATTCTACAAAATGAAGATAAGCTATAAATTGATGTGTTCATATGAACTGCCCTGGTTTAAAATGATTCATAAAATAGAATAAATTACATAAAATCATAAAAACTAAATTGAAGTTGCAGGAGAAGGCAATGACTTTCTGGGGGGTTATTTTAAATGATTTGTTTGTTTTGTTTTTAAAATCAGAAAACACCTTAAATTTTAAGTATATAAAAATATGTTCAAACACTTTAAATAAAAATGTAAGGGATCACATGATGTAAAACCTAAGGAATACCTCTTCACCCTTTCCTAACAATTTTCTATTGATCAGTTAAAATAGCATCATTCATACTAAAACATCAATTTAATCATTTTTCTCAATTGGACAACCAGACAAGCTAAAGCGGTATCAACAGCCAACAAAAGCAAAAGCTTTGCAACATGCATTGAGGTCAATGACACTTACCTGCCACTCTTAGACCATATTACAATAGGTCATGCAACATAAAACAAACAGAAGGCAAATTACTTAAAGGTCTGTGAACCCATTATTTTTCCTTTTATTTAGAGTTAGAAAAAATAAATTCCTGAAATAAATACATTCCATTTTTTTAACTTTTCAAATTATCTGCAAAGATTAAATAATTTAGGTTCACACTTACCTTTTAATATTATGCCCAAATTACTGAGCTCTGAATGGCCTTCATGAACAGATTGATATTTGAAATACTTAAATATGCACACTAGAATAATTGAAACCTTGTCGATTTTTCTTGACTACAATAAAAGTTTTCCCCAAATACTGCTTCTATTAATAAATCTTGAGGTAATATTTGACCTTTCCAACAAAATTTTTGCATAAAAATGTTTTCATTAGAGAATAGATCTCAAATTACAAAATAATCTCCAACTAAGAGATATAAAATCTCTTATAAAAACTCAAATAAAGACATTTTATCATCACAATTTAATCTATAAAATAGGACTTCCAGTTCTAGAAGGCACCAGAAATTTACAAACAATTCATAGCTCAGTCATGCAAAGCAGTTAAAAAGATGGCGAAGTGGAAACATTCATTTAGTGCAAGACAAACGCAGTCTACTGCAGGCAAAGATAAATAGATATAAAATCATCTTCTCACTTTCAAAATCAAGGAAAAAATTTGGCCCCTGCTCAAGGTCTGTGCATGTCAAAACTTTAAGAAGATTCCCCATGTTAAGGTACCTGTCAAGACAAGAATGAGAAAAGAGAAAATATCCCTTTATAAAAAAGAACATCTGAAGTTTACTTAAAGAAAAATAGTCACAGGGTAAGTGTTCATTAGGCCATGAATTCATTCTTCAGGTTACCCAGAATGTGCTCTGGCAGACAGCAAATCGGGTTCTCAAGGTGTTGGTATGTAGGACCTAGAGGTGAAATGTGGTTTTCCTGTACACAATGGCACAACTGTTGCTCTAATTCTTCTCAAAATTCTCCCAAGACAAGTTTCATTAATGGCCTTATAATGAAAAATTCTTTAAGTATTCCAATAGTGCTAATATTCTGAAAAAGAAATTTCTGATCAAGAATTATTTACATTTAATATTGTTAGCATAGCACTGAAATAACAATTTATTTCAAAGCCAAATATTAATATATTTGGCCGCAGCTCACCTTTTCATCTCATCTTAAAACAGTATAATGTAAAACTTACTTCCTGCATGAGATTAAATAAAGCATATATTTCTAACCAAATTTGGATTGTTAATAATTTGTGGAGGTTATGGAGAGTACTGATTCAAGATATGCAGCACAATTCTGATTTTTAAAATGAAATTGTTATAGGATTATAAGTGAATACTGTTTGACATAGTCACTAAAGCATACTATTAGAATGTTCATCATAAGGCTACTTGCTTCATGGACTAATGAAAGGACAGCACTGGCTACAGACTCAACATGATTTTAGCAAATGAAAAACTAAATTATACATATGATGGTGATGTTTGCCTACAATTAAGAAAAAAATCATGCAACCTTTGTTTGATCCCCATGTTTAATTAACAAATACTCTGGCTGGCCTTCACTGTGGTGTGAGTATAATTCATCTTTCACCTTTACCATTATGCACCAGCTGTGAAGGGCTAAAGAGACTTACTTTCAAAGTCCAAGAAAAAATGTGCTGCATTGTGGTCTATGTCCCTGGTTAGCACCTTAATGAGATTACCCATGCCAGCAAACCTAAAAATAAAAATGGCAACATCATTTAGTTCCAGTAAAAAATTTTAAGCAGAGGCCTGGGATTTGGCAAAGGCTGGCTTGCTCATAATTATCAACAGGTGCAGGTTTATATGCTTTTGGCAATGAGAATTTGGAACAACAAAAGCACATTTGGCTCTGAGTTTATAGCTCCTGTCCCTCTTTTCCACATTATCAAAAAAGTTACGTAAAGCAAGATGGGAAAAAGGATTAGATTTCGACACATAACTTGCAATATTTACATTTTGTTGCTATCTATGTCAGTGTTACTCCTTTAAAATTTTTGAGGCATATATTTTTCAATTTAAATTAACAGCAAAACTAGATTTCTCAAATAAGTAAATATAGAGACCATTATTTTTTAAATAATAGGGATATTTTCCTTCTTGCAGAATCAAATCCTATTGGGAATACAAAGAAGACAAACCACATTTAACCATTAAAGACTAAAGAAAGTTATCAATTAATGACTCATCTAAAAAAACTTTACCACACATAAAATATTTTTGATATCTTCTATCTCCTAAGATTAATCAAACATTTATTATTTAACTCTTAGACTGAATAATCAACTATATACAACTATACCACGTATGGAACTTAAAAGTTAACACAGCAAACAAGCACAACTGGGAGCCAGCAATTATTTCAAGTTACTAAGTTTGCAGAGGAAAAAAAGTAAATATACAGCATTGGCATAAATCTTGCCCAAGATTTGCCACAATGCAGTGAGGATGAAAGTGGAAAATGGGGTCAGAAACATCCAGGAAACCAGGTTCAAACCTGGAAGGTGGAGTGACAAAAGGGAAGGCAAGCTACGGTATCACAGCGACCCACATTCTCCTCCCTCCAACTGCTACACTCATCCTCCAACTGCTGAATGTTTTTCTCCAAAGATCCCGTTGTTGGCAAATGTAAATAAAGCAAAACATAAAACAACATTTTTATTAAGAAAAAAAATGCAACTTGCCACTCACTCTCAATACAAAAAGCTTGAAAAAAGTTAGCACTTCTTGTCACTTGTGGCATCCCCTACTTCTTACACATTAGCATTTGTTTCTAACTGTAAGCTTCCCATGAGGAAATAAATGCCTGCGTGTAATAGTTACCTGCTTTAAAGATCAAAGTCTGATGTATGGAAACAGAAATTTTTTATAAAATGTCAAAAGCAATCTAATTTATTCACATATGGTAAGTACTGAATGGTTCTTCTCTTTTGAAACAATATTCCCCCAATGGAAGAGAGAGAGAGAGATCTATCTTTTTTTATATTAATATTTTTATTACACTGAATTTCAGTGGTCTGATTTTGTACAATATTTTACACAAATGGATTAGGTGACATTAAAGCTAAGAGAGAAATATTTAATATTTCATCTTAATTACCTTATACATTGTAAAACATTTAGTAATACCAAGCTTTTATATTAAAGGAAAGGAAAAACATTTTTTTTAAATCATCACACCCAAATAATTACCTGAAATTGGTTACTAAAGTTATTCAATACATTTTGGAAGAAACCACTTGGAAATAGCATATTTCACAGCTTTAATTTTTAAAAGCTTTCCAACATACATGGAATGACTGTTTCCAAACATATACAAATTTTCTCACTAACAAGAACCGAGACCAAATTTTTAAAAAAATTACCTCATAGTATCAAAATTGTAACTACAGATGAAAAATATATCATGAGAAGGGACTATAATTATTTTAGTAGGAAAAAGGCAGCACACCATTTGGTTTTAGGAATTTGATCTATGAAATCACACCAGAAATTCAACTCTAGCTTATTAGCTGTCTGACCTTAAGGATGGTGGCTAACCCTTCTGAGGACTCATTTCTTGATTGGTAAAACACAGATAATTATAGTAACTATCTTAAATGCCTTTTATAACGGTTAAATGAGATTAAGCACTGACTCAGCTTAGTGTCTGGCACACAGAAAACATTTAATAAATATTGGCTGTTGCTGTAATTAAAACCTAAATATCACAAAACAACCTTTTAAAAGTAATAATGGCTCTATTTATTTCAACATAAACCTGAGTCTTTATCAACAAAGTTCAATGTTATAAATCAGAACAAAGCCCATATTTGTCAAGAATATTGCTGGAATGTTGTCCTAAAATTAGTAGTGTTAACAGGAAACCATCATCAGGTATAAAGAAGAGGGAGATCAGGTTTCCTTACCTTTTTACCTGTATGCACAGTCCAACCTTGGGGAAATTTTTGGAACTAGCCAGGTATGTCTGCTCCATTTTCCTACAGCTCCTTCTGTAAACTTCTTCCTCTGTATATGGTTCCTTCTTTCCAGGCACCCCAGGCTAATGTGATCCTCATACTTGGGCATATGACCACTACAGCAGACTTGGTCCTGACCTATTTACTCTCTTAAGAATTGAGAATCTCTTGCCTCTTTACACCATACACAGATACTTAGATTGAAAATGGCTCAGTTTATCTAACACAGTGTTTCTCACTATTAATATTTTGGGCTGAGGAGTTCTTTTGTTATGGGAGTCTGTCTCTCACTGTAGGAAAAACAGCAATATCTTGAGCTTCGATCTACTAGACACCAGTAGCTGCCCCCCACACAAGCTGTGACAATCAAAAATGCCTCTAGATACCGCCAAATGTCTCCTGGGGGCAAAATCACCCCTAAGAACCACTACAACAACTGCTGTCCATTGCAGAAGTTCCCTCTACCACACAGCACACAGGACAGATGCTACGTAGGCAGCCCATATCACAATGTCTCTTTGAACAGCAAGTCATGAAAGTTTTAAAAGTCTAAAAACAGCTCCATTGCAGCATTATCTGTTCTCCTATCCTGTATAAGAATAAACAAAAAATTAAAACCATAATCCTATTTTACTATATTTTAACCCAGTCAAAAACCAAAATAAACCCTTCTGTCCTCTCGTTGTGACTGTTTTCAACTAACAAGACAGCGGTTAATCATCAGCTTAGGTAGGACCAGACTGCCTGGGTCTGAAACCCAGCTCTGCCACTCCCAAGCTTTGTGACTTTAGTCAATTTTTTTCAAATTCTCCATTCCTCAGTTTTCTCAGGTATAAAAGGTGCATAATAATAATATTCACCTCAGAGTGTTCCCAAAATCATTAAATGGGTTAATATAAGCACAACATTTAGTTCCATGCCCAGCAGTTTATTTACTATTACTGTTGCAGCTGTCAGAGCAATGTAACTGCAGGCTCTGTTCCCAGTAGCAGAACCTATGGAATGTGAGGCATGGGCAGATGCCACAGTCATACTTCCTGCCATAGAGGATGACAGTCGGTCACAAGAGAATGAACCAATATTACAGTACAAAGTGTTAGAAAGTGTCCTGGAGTCATTAATTTCCATTCATTCCCTTGTTCCAGCTATCACTTCTCTTGGTCAGGTTGCTTGATTTTCCTCTGGTTTTAAGACATCCTGGTTTCTTTAAACCAATATCCCTTTTAGCTCTTTAGTTGAGTTGGATTTCTGCCACATTCATCTAAAGAAGTCTAGTAAGATTTCTAAGTTTTGAATGAATAAACACATTTGACATGAACGATACCAAAGGATTTAAGATTTTAAAACAGTCTATATAAAACTTGACCCAAAACACTATTGATATGTTTTGGTGGTACTACTTTAAGGTAAATAACGAACATTATAATTTAGAATAATAAACTAAGCCTTACTATCTGAATTTAGAAGGAAAAGGCTAAAGAATTCTCTTTCAAATTACTTTTTATTGTAATCCTTGGATTTAAACTAAATATTGCATTTACTAAATAAGCTAAAAATATATTTGACACAAATACATAGAATCCAGACCCAGTTTACTCAAGAGTTGTCCTATGTATGGTGAAATATTTTCACTATGAGCCCTTAGATATTTATTTCCATGTTGACAACTTATCTGGAAAGGAACATGCCCTTCCTGGCTGGTAGTCTGTGGCATGTATTTTTAAGCTCACAAAAGGCACTTAAATACATTTAGACCACTTTCCCATAAAACATTTAAAATTAAGTTTCCTTACAGAACAGAAGCCAATAGAAACAGAACTACATGCTACAATTACTATAGTATTTCCTCTCTCTAGAAACTTCCTAAGAGATGTTGTTACTGCACTTTTTCCTCCTCAAGTACTTTTTAATGCTGTCTCTTCTTCCTAGAATGCTAGTCCCAAAGATTTTCCCATGGCTGGCTTCTTTCCATCTTTCAGGGTTCATTTCAAAAGGCATCTCTTTGAAGACTTTTCTCTGCCAATCTTCTCAAAGGAGTTGCACTGGCTGTAACTCCTACCAGTGATAATCTTCCACCTACCTCTTCACCCAGCTTATTTCTTCAGCATGCTTCTCACAATCTGAATTACTCTAATTGTTTAGTGAAAGTTTTCTTCACATTCAGCTTATAAACGTGTAAGTGGCTCGTGAGAAGGAGGGGGAGGACAGAAAGGTAAAAAATACACTGACCAACTTCACTTTAAATCAGGGTTTCTTAAACTCAGCACTACTAACATTTGAACTGTACAATTCTTTGCTGTGGGGAACTGTCTAATGCCTTATGGGTTGTTTAGCAGTATTCTGGGCCTCCACCCACGAGACCCTTCTTATCACCTCTGCTGTTAGCTGTGACAACCAATAACGCCTCCAGACATTGTCAAATGTCCCCTGGGAGGCAAAATTGCCTGTGGTTGAGAGCTTCTGCTTTTAACAAAGGACTACCAACCTGAAGTGAACTCTCAGTTTTGCTACTTCATTCAATCTCCTCTCCCACTTTCCCAGGTGATTATTCCACACATTTAAAAAAAAAAAAAAAAAAAAAAAATCTTATCTTCCTCATGATCTCTTTAAAAAAAAAAAGAAAGAAAATGAAAAAGAAAGAAAGAAAGAAAGACCAACCACAAACCCCCAACAACCCACCCATCCTTCATTCTCACTTGCAGGAAATGACCTATTTTTCACACGTGAAACACAGAAACATCTATCTTTTCTACTACTCTTTCTTCATGAGTAACTACATGCCCACCCTCTGTACCTGTTTCCTGAAGGACCACCTTTCCTCTGAGGCACCACTTCTCCAACCTGCCTTCGTCTGCTCAAGGACTTCATGTGCTCTCTACTACAACATCACCTTTCCTGTCCCCTTTATAGCAAGACATGTCAAATGAACTGTCTGTAGCTGTTTCTTTCCACTCTTCAAACTCCTATTCTTTCAACTCATTCCAATCAGGCTTTTATGCACACTACAATAAAGCTGTCCCTGTCAAGGACACCAAAACTTACATTTGACTAAATCTAAAAGACAATGCTCACACTTCAACTTACTGAACTAGCAGCTCTTGACCCAGTTAATCACCCACCCCTTCCTGAAAATGCTTTCTTCCAATTTTGACATTCTACACAATATATTCTCCTGAGTTTCCTTCCTACTTCAGTTTTTCTTTTTCAGTACTCTTTGTTCGGCATATATGCATTTCTCTCTCCCATCTTAAAACATAAACAAAAAAATTCCTTGATTCTATTTCCCTCACCAGTTCCCACCCTATTCCCTTGCTTCTCTTTGCAGCAAAATTCCTTAAAAGAAATAGTCTTAACACTCAGCATCTTTTATTTCTCTCCTTTCATTCTCTGTTAAACCTGCTGCAATGTGGCTTTTATCCCCATACCTCACCATCAAAACTGCACTGAGAAGGCCATCAAGTAACTTCCACGTTGCTAATTCCAACGTCCATACTCAGCCCTCACACCTTACCTTGCCTGTCAGGGGCATCTGCCCTGACACTCTCCTCCTCCTTCTCAACACACTTATCATTAGCTTAAAGGGCAGCATGTCTCACCTCCCCCACTGCCACACCTCCCTACTTCTAGCCACCCTCACTTCTTGCCAAGGTTGCTGGTCTCCCTGTTTCTAACCCAGTCTTCTCCTACAATCTCTTCTAACTATAAGAGGCAAAGCATTCTTTTAAACATATATATCATCCTTTGTCTGCTCAAAGTCATGCAATGACTTACCATCACACTCAGAATAAAATCTAAATCCTTTACCAGGTTGACATGATTTGAATTTGTGTCTCTGTCCAAATTCAATGACAAATCAAAAGACAACGGGGAAGATGCCTCGAAGGCATCTCAGGGACCTTTGTGACAGCCCCTCCCATCACAGACTCAGAAGTCTAGGAGGGTAGAATGGTTTCACAGGCCAGGTCCAGGGCCTGGCTGCCCTGGGGACACTGCTCCCAGTCACAGCTAAAAGGGTCCTAGATTATGTCTCAAGCTGCTGTTCCAGTGGGTACAAGCCACGAGCCTTGGCAGCTTCCATGGGTGTTAAACCTGCAGGTGTGCAGACAGCAAGAATTGTTGAGGCTTGGGAGTCTCTGTCTAGATTTCAGAGGATGTATGGAAATGCTGTGATGTTCAGACAGAAGTCTGCTCCAGGGGCGGAGCCCTCATGGAGAACCTCTACTAGGCAGTGTGCTGGGGAAATGTAGGGTTGGAGTTCTCACACAGAGTCCTCATTGGGGCACTGCCTAGTGGAGCTGCAAGAAGAGGGCTACCATGCTCCAGACCCCAGAGCAGTAGATCCACCAACATGAGCCTAGAAAAGCCACAGAGAATAGCCATAGGAGGTGAGACCTGTAGAGCAAGAGGGGCAGAGCTGCACAAGGCCTTGGGAGCCCAGCCCTTACGTCAGTGTGACCTGGATGTGAGACATGGAGTCAAAGATTATTTTGGACCTTTAAGATTGAACAATTGCCCTGCTAGGTTTCAGGTGTTCATGGAGCCTATATCCCCTTCGTTTTGGCCTATTCCTCCCTTTTGGAATGGGAGTATTTAGATAATGCCTCTACACTCATTGTATCTTGGAAGTGACTAACTTCGTTTTGATTTTAAAGACTCATAGGTAGACAGGACTCGCCTTGTCTCAGGTGAGATTTTGGACTATGGACTTAATGTGGAGTTAATGCTGAAATGAGTTAAGACTTGGGGGACTGCTGAGAAGCGTTGGTTGTCTTTTGCAATGTGAGAAGGTCATGAGATTTGGGAAGGGCCAGGGGCAGAAGAGTATTACTTGAATTTGTGTCCCCACACAAATCTCATGTCGAATTACAATTCCTAGTTTTGGAGGAGAAGGCTGCTGGGAGGAGAATGGATCATGGGGGTGGACTTCCCCCTTGCTATTGTGATAGTGAATTCTCATGAGGTCTGGTTGTTTTAAAGGGTGAGGCACCTCCCCCATCTCTCTTCCTCCTGCTCCAGCCTTGAAAGATGTGCCTCCTTCCTGTTCCCCTTCCATCATTCTAAGTTTCCTGAAACCCCCACCCCCAGCCATGTTTCCTGTACAGCTTACAGAACGATGAGCCAATCAAACCTCTTTTCTTTGGAAATTATCCAGTCTCAGGTAGTTCTTTACAGCAATGTGAGTACAGACTAATACAGAGGTCCTACAACATCTTAGATAATCTACCCCTGACATACTCTGGCCTCATCTCCCTTCACTCTTCACTGCACACATGTGAATCTAACCACAACAGCCTGCTTGCTGTTTCCGCTGCTCAGTAAGGCCTTACCTCTTCAAAGAGAATCCTTGGGCTACCTACCGATCTATAACTTCCCCTTCCACCCTCCTCTCTATCCCCTTCCCAAACTGATGATCTGCACCATCTAACACATACTCCTATTATTCTTATCTATTTACTCTGTCTTCTGAGAAGAAAGCAGGAGCTTTGTTTTGTACACCACTCTATCGTGAGCACCTAGAACACTGCCTGGGATATAGCTGGTATTCTTAAGTATTTGCTGAAAAAATACATGATTAAAAACAGAAAGAGAGGCTGGGCACAGTGGCTTACATCTGTAATCCCAGCATTTTGGGAGGTCGAGGTGGTTGGATCACCGGAGGTCAAGAGTTCAAGACCAGCCTGGCCAACGTGGTAAAACCTCACCTCTACTAAAAATACAAAAATTGGTTGGGTGTGGTGGCAGGCACCTGTAATCCCAGCTACTCAGGAGGCTGAGGCAGGGGAATTGCTTGAACCAGGAGGCAGAGATTGCAGTGAGCCAAGATCGTGCCACTGCACTCCATGGGCAACAGAGTGAGACTCCATCTCAAAATAAAATATCCCAGGATCCTTAAGAATTACACTACATCCACTTTGTCTGTCCTCTCTAAATGGAAAAACAAAGCCTAGATGACAGCATATCTGTTTACAGAATGGTATACTCAATATTCTAAGCCCACTATTAAGACCTACTCCTCAGGAAAAAAAAAAAAAAATCATTTCAATAAATTACTGCTCACTGACAATACACTTAGTCACCCAAGAACTCTAACAGAGATGTATAAGGAGATGAATGGTGTTTTCATGCTGCTAACACAATATTCACTGTGCAGCCCATGGATCACGGAGTAATTCTGACTTTTAAGTCTTACTAATTAAGGAATACATTTCTTAAAGCTAAACCTGTCATAGATACTGATTCTTCTGATGGATCTGAGCAAAGCAAATTGAAAACCTCCTGTAAAGAATTCACCATTCTAGATACCATTAAGAACCTTTGTGATTCATGGGAAGGGATCAAAACAGCAACAGGAGTTTGAAAGAAGTTGATTCCAACTCTCATGGATGACTATGAGGGGGTTCAAGACTTCAACGGAGAAAGGAATCGCAGGTGTGGTGAAAATACCAAGGAAACTACAGCAGAAGTTCATCTCAGAAGGGCCTTAAGATGTGATGTGACTGAATTGCTGTAATCCCATGATTATAGCAATCCCGGGATAAAAACTTGAGTGGGCAAGGAGTTGCTTATTACGGGTAAGTGAAGAAAATGGTTTCTTTCCTTTTTTTTTTTTTTTTTTTTTTTGGAGACAGAGTTTCACTTTGCCATCCAGGCTAGAGTGCAGTGGCACAATCTTGGCTCACTGCAACCTCCACCTCCCAGGTTCAAGCAAGTCTTGTGCTTCAGCCTACTGACTAGCTGAGACTACAGGAGCACACCATCATGCCCAGCTGAATTTTTTGTATTTTAGCAGAGATGGGGTTTAATCATGTTGCCCAGGCTGATCCCGAACTCCTGAGCTCAGGCAATTTGCCCATCTTGGCCTCCCAAAGTGCTAGGATTACAAGCGTGAGCCGCCATGCCTAGCCAAAAATGGTTTCTTAAGATGAAATCTACTCTTGGTGAAGATGTTGTTTAGACTGTTAAAATGAGTATTACATCAAGAAAGCTGAAAAAGCACTGGCAAGGTCTGAAAGTACTGACTCCAATTTTGAAAGTTCTACTAAGGGTGAAATGTTATCAAACAGTATCACACGCTACAGAGAAATCCTTCATGGAAGTGTCAACTCGTGGCAAACTTCATTGTTAGCTTATTTTAAGAAATTGCACAGCCACCCAACTTTCAGCAACTACTACCTTGATCAGTCTGCAGCCATGAACATCCAGGCAAGACTTTCCACCAGCAAAAAGGTTAAGACTTGCTGAATGAAGGCTCAGATAATTGTCAGCATTTTTAATTAATAAAGTATTTTTAAATTAAGGTATACACTTTGTTTCTTAGAAACAATGCTATGGTACACTTAATAGACTACACTGCAGTATAAGTATAACCTTTATATTCACCAGAAAACCAAAAAATCTACATGATTCACTTTATTGCAGTGGTCTGGAATGGAACCCACAATATCTCAAGAGGTAAGTCTGTATATCCTTTGAGAGATGTAAGTGCAGGCGTCCCCAAACTGCGGGCCCCTGAGGCCATTTATCTGGCCCCCTGCCGCACTTTACGAAGGGGCACCTCTTTCATTGGTGGTCAGTGAGAGGAGCACAGTATGTGGCGGCCCTCCAACGGTCTGAGGGACAGTGAACTGGCCCCCTGTGTAAAAAGTTTGGGGACGGCTGCATAAGTGTGACTCCAAAATAGAAATAAGAAAAAAATAAAGACTAGCCTATGTCATAATTCCAATCTTTGTAAAACAGAACAGCATAATGTTAAACATAGTAAGCTTCAAAACGTAGGTTTAAGTTTTAATTAATTCCCTCTGCACAGCAAGTTCTCCGATAGAGTCTTATTTGAAAGCTCTTCACATCTTCTGAGAAGAAATTAAAAGCAGATTGTCAATTCTGTCAAAATTTTATGAGGACAAACTCCAAAATCAATTACAACAGTATCACCTTCAACCCACGTAATATAATAAAAAATGAAAAGAAATATGAACTGTTAGAGAAAAAAGGAGATACTCAAAACATACTTTGTTCTAAGAAAATTTCAAAACAAATTTCAGAAGAATGTTTTATGACACTGTATGACATTATGACACTGTATTAATGTCCTACACCTTCGAATCTATGGTGATTAAAAATATGTGAATACTTATCAAAATTATCACTAAAAAGTCACAATAAATAAAATAAAATAAAAAGTAGTAATTTCTAACATTTATCTAAGCTGTGAATCCTAGGCAAAAAGGTCTTCTAGAAAACATCTTACTATAAAATATTCCTGAGTTGTATTCCGTGCAAAAAAATTACTTAATATTAAATATGCTATTTTTGTCTTACACATCAGACATTGAGACATGTGAAACCTAGTGGAATCTAAATTTGAGATGATGGATTAATGTGGAATTCAACTGTTTCTGCTTTGTTTATCTGCCAAGAAATTTCTGACTGGGCAAGGTGGCTCACATCTATAATCCCAGCACTTTGGGAGGCCAAGGAGGGAGGAATGCTTGAAGCCAGGAGTTCAAGACCAGCCCAGGCAACAAAGTGAGACCCTGTCTCTACTAAAGATAAAAAAGTTTTAGCTGGGCACAGTGGTGTCCCCCTGTAGTCCTAGTGACTTGGGGGGCTGGGGTAAGATGATTGCTTGAGCCCAGGAATTTGAGACTACAGCTCACTAGCCAGTATCATGCCACTTCACTCCAGCCTGGGAGACAGAGTGAGACCCTGTCACTTAAACAAGTTAATTAAAAACACAGAAATTTCTGGTGCTCATATAACACATATAGTGAACCCTAAAAAATATTAAGAAAATGGAGAATCAATACTGAAAAGTATGATGCAATTGTCAAAGACAATGGAACAACATGATGAAGGCCAATTATAACAAAAACATAACAAAATAAAATATTTTTATAAGTAAAAATATAGTGAATTGCTTTCCTAATTATTCATCCAAAGACATACCACAAAATATATGAGATTCTGAAACTGCTTTGATCAGCAGCTATCATATATTTTCAAAGGCTGCCTTAACATTTAAAAAGCATTAATATTGTGCTCTGAAGATAATGCCAACAGAAAAAAATTACTAATAAGCAATTCTTTCAGAGAAAGTAATCTACCTGTTGGCATCTGCTTAATAAGTAATAAAATTGATGGGCTCTTAGAGAACAATTACAGAACTATGATATGATGCATTTGGAAAAGATTCTTTTGATCGATCTACTCCACGGGAAATGCTGAAGATAGGTAGATGCAATCAAAGGTTAAAAGAAGGCAGAAAGTTACACAGCTTTGCTGTCCTGAAAAGGCAGTTTAAACTGCCTCTCATCACTCCACTGCCACATTTCTAGATCTAAGACTTAATGGTGAACATTTCTTAAGTGACTGTAGAAACTTGCACGTACAAGCCAAAGTAGTAACAATTTTACAAAGACTTACATCATATCAGCAATCTCAGTAACCCTTCTGAAATATTCAAGGTACCATCCACATCAAATATTGCCCAAAGTCTGTTTATTGAACTGCTTCTAAGAAACCGTATCATCACTTGAAAGCAGGTTGGGCACAGTGGCTCATGCCTGTAATTCCAGCACTCTGGAAGGCCAAGGCAGGCGAAACACTTGAGGTCAGGAGTTCAAGACCAGCCTAGAAAACATGGTAAAACTGTGTCCCCACTAAAAATATAAAAAATTAGCTGGGTGTGGTGGCACGTGCCTATAGTCCCAGCTACTGGGGTGGCTGAGGCACAAAAATCTTGAACTCGGGAGGTGGAAGCTGCAGTGAGCCAAGATCATCACATCACGGCACTCTAGCCTGGGCCACAGAGTGAGACTGTCAAAAAAAAAAAAAAAAGAGAGAGAGAGAGAGAGAAAGAGAAAGAAAAGAAGAAAAGAAAATGTCACCAAATGGAAATTGAAAGGTGGGAAGAAGAAAAACAAAGGGGCCTTTCAAGTCCTGTCATAGTTTCCTCCGGCAGCAAGACGGCTAGAGTGCTAAGCTCTAGCTTCTTGTGGAACTCCCAGCAGCAGTGCATTGTCTGGTCCCCTTCAAAGGTCTGAAACTCCAGGCCTATCGGGTTCTTCCTTTAAGCTCCTAAATTCTCCCAAATCCATCTCTTCCCTTTTGTTCCCTCAGCCCAAAAAGTAACTGCCGCTTCTTGTGGTTTCTATTAATATCTAAGTTACCTCAGGCATCTCTTTTGGCTCAGGTTTCCAACACTTGTGAACTAAATACATATATTAAAATCCCTCATTTAAAAATGGTTCTGCTTTCCTGGTTGGAATCTGACTGATCTCAGAGAAGTTCTAGAGAATAGCTTAATCCTTAACCTTACTAACACTATCTAACTCATCACTATCAAGTACCAGTTTAGCGATTAATACAGTGGTCCTTTCATTCTCCATCTTTTGCGAAATGTAAAGTAAGACTCAGAGTGATTAGCACAACAGGATTCAGGTATTCCTGGGTGCCAGTGTTAGCAGCAACACAGTAATACTAAAATCTCCCCATGAATCCCTAGCAAATGTCAAGATCAATATATTTTAATTTTAGCTACTAAATGACATGCAGTTAAGTTATGTGACTTAAATAAATGTGACATGAATGAACAATGGAATGAAAATTGGGAGACTTGATTTCTGATTCTGACTCTACCACAAAATGTGTGACTTTATACAAGTCAATTTACTTGTTAGACTAAATCTCTTACCCAGCTTCTGGCCATTATTCTACATCCATTCCACTGCACCTTACCTAATGCTGACACCTAGTGGATGGATACACTTAGACTTCATATTACAGAATGAAAAATCTTATTTCACCTATTTCTGTTGGGTCATGTGCAATGGATATAATAAATTAGGAAACCAATACTGTTCCTTACAGGGAAGTGAACCACAGTATTAGATCAGACTGTCACGAAATCTTTTGAGTATGATTCAAAGGTTACCGGCACTTTTCCGTGATTCCAGCCATAAAAAGTTAAACCACCTTCTGTGTAACAGGAGGTAGATAAAAGAAGAGTTTAACCACCAATGTAAATTAGTGTGAGAGCCACATATTTAGACCATGAAAGCACAGAAACACATCCTGCTACAATGGCTTGCATCAAGCACAGACAAAGAATATGAGAAGGGTTAGCACAAAGTCTTAAGGCAAGTAATACAGAAGTTTCTGGAATGAGATGTGACGGAAATAGGCAAAACAAACAACTCAAAATGACCTATTTTATAAGGACTGACTACGAAAGTTTCTCTTGAAAATGCACTATCATTAGACAAATACAGTATTGTGAATTCATTTTGCAAACAACATTATTTTAAAATCTATGAATGCAAAATAATAAATTTTATTTCAATTAACTTTCCTCCCCTTCTCTCCTCTCTCACTGAAAATAATCAGTTTTTTTTTGTTTTTTTTTTTTTTTAACTATTAAACAGAGATGGAGGTCTCACTATGTTGCCCAGGCTGCTCTTGAACTCCTGGCCTCAAGGAATCCTTCCATCTCAGACTCTCCAAGTGTCGGGATTACAGGCATCAGTCATCACACTAGGCCTTTTTTATTTTTTCCAATATGGTTTCCTTGCCAAACATATTTTAAGATTTTTATTCCAAAGGTATGTATTCATCATAAACAATATAGTATTACTCTGCTTTTCAATCTGCATACATGATATACTGTGCATATTCTTTGAAAACTGGATTTTCTCACTCAATGGTTTTAAAAATTATCTATTAATATGTTCATTCATTTTAGCTATTACATATTATTCAGTTATTCAGAGAAACCCATTTACTTATTCATTCCTCTATGACGGACAATGAGATTGTTTTCCACTTTTAAATATTAACGGTTATGCTTTACACCTCCATACACACACTACATACTTAAGCTCATGTACAAGATTTCTACAGGGCAGCTATCTAAAAATGAAAAGGCACTATAACATTTCTAGATGGTGCTAAATTGCTCTCCTAAGTACTTCCATCAATTCTGTTCCACAGGTAGAAAGATTTCCTTTTTCCTGTCCTCCAAAACCTCAAGTTTAATTTTTAGAGTCTGAAATGTTTCATTGATGTTTAAATTTGTAGTTTCTTGATTATCAGTAGCACCTCTTTGTATTTTATGTTTACATGAGCCATCTGTGAAGTATATATTCATTTCCTTTGCCACTTATGATGCTTATTTTTTTGATTTTTCAGCGCCACTTCTACCTTTCTGCACTGCTGGGGCTGAGAATGCAAATGACATTTCCCAGACATCTTTGCCAGCTGGCTTCCTGTTAGATGATGTCAATAGGAGGCACCGGAGGGTGAGAAGACAGGAGAAGAGAGACGTTATTGATTAGAACAGGCTAGCGGTTGTAGGAGCAGTGTGAATAGGGTGATCCCAGCATCCAATACCCTAATTAGGGACAGGTGCAGCCTGTAGGGTCCAGCCTAGTGGGTGGCAGCAGCTTGTCTCTGGTAATAGCAGCATCACAATTTCTTTTTTCTTTTTTTGAGACAGAGTCTTGCTCTGTCACCCAGGCAAGCATGCAGTGGCATGATCTCGGCTCACTGCAGCCTCCACCTCCTGGGTTCAAGTGATTCTCCTGACTCAGCCTCCTGAGTAGCTGGGACTACAGTTGCACGCCACCATGCCCAGCTATTTTTTTTTATTTTTAGTAGAGATGGCGTTTCACCATGTTGAGCAGGATGGTCTCAATCTCCTGACCTCGTGATCCACCTGTCTCGGCCTCCCAAAGTGCTGGGATTACTGGTGTGAGCCAACGCACCTCGCCCACCAAAATTTATTTTATCTTTGCTACTTTGTTCTCTCCCTTGTTCCTTTTGCTCTTCCAGCTTTTCTAATATCTTTGTAGTGATACGTTTCCTTAACTCAACTTCAACTGTCATACTACTCTTTTGTTTTTTTTTCCAAATTGAGTTTCAGGAATTTTTTTCTTTTTTTGAGACAGAGTCTTGCTCTGTCGCCCAGGCTGGAGTGTGGTGGCATGCTCATGGTTCACTGCAACCTTGATCACTCTGGCTCATTCGATCCTCCCACCTCTGCCTCCTGAGTAGGCACCTGCCAACATGCTCAGCTAATGTGTGTGTGTGTGTGTGTGTTGGGGGTGGGGGGGCTGTTTGTTTGTTTTTGCAGAGGCAGGGTCTCACCCTGTTGCCCAGGCTGGTCTCAAATTCATGGCTTCAAGCAATCCTCCCCACCCCGGCCTCGAAAAGTGCTGGTTACAGGCATGAGCCATCGCACGTGGCAGCTTTACAAATTCTGGACACCGGCTGGGCACAGTGGCTCACGCCTGTAATCCAAACACTTTGGGAAACCAAGGCAGGTGATCACCTGAGGTGGGGATTTCAGAACCAGCCCAATCAACATGGAGAAACCCCATCTCTAGAAAAATACAAAAAGTAGCTGGGCGTGGTGGCACATGCCAGGCTGAGGTGGGAGAATCGCTTGAACCCAGGAGGCGGAGGTTGCAGCGAGCCGAGACTGCACTATTGTACTCCAGCCTGGGCGACAGAGGGAGACTCGATCTCAAAAAAAAAAAAGAAAAGAAAGAAATTCTAGATACCAATCTTTTTGTGCTTATATACAAGATACTTTCTCCTATTCTCCTACGCTCCAACATAAGTTGGTGTACGGTGCTGTTTGTCATAATAGTCCAGTTTTTCACCTTTTCTTCATGGTCTGTGCTTGTTTAAGTAACAATTCTTCAAAAATGCCTTAGTTATTCTTGCCCTTTTGTTCACTCATGTGATTGTCAAATTCTACGAAAAATTCTGATGGGGTTTTGATTTGACTTTGTATTAAATATATAATTGCCACCTCTAATTTCAATCATTTTGTCATTTAATCTATGAATATGACAGATTATATAAATTCATTTTCTATTGCTAAACCATTCTTGGATTCCTGAGATCACATCTACTTGGTTGTTTATTATTTATTTATGATAAATGAATGAATGAAACAGGGTCTTACTCTGTTGCCCAGGCTGGAACATAGTGGCACAAGCATAACTCACTGCAGCCTCTCATGTTCCTAGGCTCAAGTGATCCTCCTGTCCCCACCTCCCAAGCAACTGACACTACAGGTGCATGCCACCTTGCCTGGTTATTTATTTTATTTTTTGTAGAGACAGGGTCTCCTTTGTTGCCCAGGCTGGCCTTGAACTCCTAGGCTCAAGCAAACCTCCTACCTCCACCTCCCAAGGTGCTATAATTACAGGCGTGAGCCACTGCGCCTGGTTTATTTGGTCATTAAAAAAAAAAAAAAAAACACACACATTCCTAGATTTGGTTTTGCTAACATTTCACCTTGGATTATTTTATAAGACTGACCTATAATTTTTCTCTCTGTTCCTGTCTGGTTTTGCTGTCAAGCATATTTGTATACACAGGCTTTTCCTATTCTTTAGAACCATTTATAAACAATATACCATGTCAGTTATTCAATGAGTTTTATAGGAAAGCTCTTCCGAACGTCTAAGAAGTCTATATCTGTTTTCATCTTTGAAACTCTAGCCTCTAACAGATATTCTGTCACAAAGGCAGTACTCAATAAATATTTGTCAAATTAATGAATGGACAATTCAAGTAAAAAACAGCTTATTTATCCAAAAAGAGAATACCCAAACTAAGGGCATCCCATAAAAAGAGTAGTTTTAGGTCAAATGAAACAAAGTGCAACTTAACAAATTAGGGACTAAGTTTATGGAATAATCCCTTGGTCCTACCTATGAAGGGATAATTCAAATATAAGCTCTATAAACATTAGGAAAATCGAGGACAAGGTTAACAGGCAAAGGTTTATTGCTAAAACATTAAAGCTGGCCTAGACAGCAATGGTATTTTCCCACAACACTCTTTATTACCTCTGAACTAATCTTCAGTGGTGTTTCTCATGTTCTTACGCATTAGCACTATAGAGTTCAAATCCTTAAAATCTTCAACAGTCATCTTCAGAAGAAGCAATTCTAGTTTTCTGTTTTTGCAGAGAGTAACTATGGGCTACAAAGATATTCTCATCCATTACTTATAAACATGCCACCCATCTCCCCAGACTGAGAGTCTCTGGTGCCTCTTCCAGTCACCAAACAGCAGCAAAAAAGCAAGAAACTTAAAAGTCCTCACTGCCAAGAGGCCTGTAGCAGTGAAAGGACAAATTGTCCATCAGTCCTTCGTCTCCTGGGAGATTTCATAGGAAAAGGACAAAGTGCGGGAAGCAGGAGGCCCACAATCAAAAGGAAATCTGCCAGAATTTGGCATATAGAAGTAAAATGCCTTTCCTAGTCACCTCTCTATGACTGAAATGGGTAAGAGATCCTTAAAAATTGTTCTGCTTTCTTTCATTCATAATTTGAGTTAAAAGATAAGGTATTCTCTGAAGTATCCCTTAATTTCTGGGGTTGACTAGGGGGGCTCTTCTCAACATTATAGTCACTGTGGGGAGTGAAACACAGCAGACAGAATGGCTTTATATCTCACTATCAATAAATAAGAGACTCTCAGACCAGGAAGGGACCGTCCCATGGTCAAATGGAAGACTCAATCTTGACAGTTTAATCTTGCTATGAATCTATTCTACAATATATCTACGCCAAGCAGCCATCTTGCCACTGCTTAAGTAACTCTACGTAACTTAAATTTTAGACTTTTGTCAATTTTTAGAAAAATTTGTAGATACTTAAGCCAATGACTGAATAAGCACAATTAAGACATGAATTCTACCCTCGAGAACCACACAATTCTTGTACTAAACTGCAAGTTACCCACTTGTTAATTTTTTCTCCTTGGTTTAAATTTTCATTGACCTCCTGCAAATAAACTAAACACAATCCCTGTACTACTGAACAAACCATTAAATATATAAAGTATCTTAAAACAACAGTCAAATGAGGTCAAAAGAAAGTTACCAATTATATAATATCCAACATAGTATGTTCGCATTGGCAGAATTGCAAACAAGACATCTCCTATTTAGTAATGTCAAGAATTTAGCTTCTGAATCAAGTTTAGAAGTGATTTTCTAGGGGCAAGCATGGTGGCTAATGCCTATAATCCCAGCAGTTTGAGAGGCTGAGGTGGGACGACTGCTAGAGCCCAGGAGTTTGAGACCAGCCTGGGCAACACAGCAAGACCTCAACTAATTTTTTTTTTTTTGAGACAGAGTTTCGCTCTTGTTGCCCAGGATGGATGCAGTGGTGCAATCTCGGCTCACTGCAACCTCTGTCTCCCAGGTTCAAGTGATACTCCTGCCTCAGGCTCCCAAGTAGCTAAGATTACAGGCGTTTGCTACCAAACCCAGCTGATTTTTCTATTTTTAGTAGAGACAGGGTTTCCCCTTGTTGGCCGGGCTGATCCACTTGCGTCAGCCTCCCAAGGTGCTGGGATTACAGGCGTGAGCCACCGGCCTAGCCTCAATTTAAAATTTTAATTTTCTTTTTTTTTTAAGGGAATATGCATAACAAAGACCTTATTAAACACTATGGGCTACAGGACTAAGGGCAGTGGAACCTTCTCCCTGAGTGTGATCTTAACTTCTGTATCCAAAGCACCCTGCAGAGGTCTTTGCATGATGTTAGTGCTAAATAAATGTTAAGTCAATAAATGAAAGCTTACTGTGGTACATACAATTCATCCAAAAGAATTAAGAAAAATTAGGGCCGGGTGCGGTGGCTCAAGCCTGTAATCCCAGCACTTTGGGAGGCCAAGGCTGGTGGATCACAAGGTCGAGAGATCAAGACCATCCTGGTCAACATGGTGAAACCCCGTCTCTACTAAAAATACAAAAAATTAGCTGCGCATGGTGGCGCGTGCCTGTAATCCCAGCTACTCAGGAGGCTGAGGCAGGAGAATTGCTTGAACCCAGGAGGCGGAGGTTGCAGTGAGCCAAGATCGCGCCATTGCACTCCAACCTGGGTAACAAGAGCAAACCTCCGTCTCAAAAAAAAAAACCAAAACAAAACAAAACAAAACAAAACAAAACAAAACAAAATGTGAGGCTTAATCCACTGACTCTGGCAGTGCAGCTTCTGAGAACATCTTTAAAACATGGCATCAGGCCCACATCACATCAGAAGAATCAAGTACCACCACAACAAAGGAAATAAAAACGAAAGTCAAGTCTCCCACTATGTCCCCTTTAAAATGATTGTTAATGCTGTTTTTGCATTAACCAAACTTCAACAGACCTGTCATTCCCTTTTATTTGTAGTCAGCTATCAGCTGCTGGGCAAGGATTGGGATTCGGGGACATGATTCTAGGCTTGTTCTAGATCATGCTGGCACTTACCACCGTACAGCTTATACTACTGACGGAACTGCCACACAGCTGGTGACTTTCTGCAAGTCTCTACCTTTTTCATGTTTTAGGAACACAATTATCAGGGCACTACCATTTGTATCCTTCCTATGACAATGATCGCATTTCTCTTCTTAAAATTTTGAAGTATTAAGAAAACATAGGTTTTTTCCTGTTTTGTATATTTGGGTTTTGGGATGGCAGTTTCTTTTGAGACAAGGTCTCACTCTATCACCTAGGCTGGAGTGCAGTGGCATGATCTCAGCTCACGGCAACCTCTGTCTCCCAGGCTCAAGCAGTTCTGGTGCCTCAGCCTCCTAGGTAGCTGGGACTACAGGTGTGCACCACCATGCCCAGCTAATTTTTATATTTTTAGTAGAGACAGGATTTTGCCATATTGGCCAGACTGGTCTCAAACTCCTGGCCTCAAGTGATCCACCTGCCTCAGCCTCCCAAAGTGCTGGAATTACAGATGTGTGCTACCAAGCGCCCAGCCCTGATACTTGTTTTTCACATATTTACTTCATGTTCTTTGAAGGCAGGAAGTCGCCAAGGCTTCAAACTCATTTTCTACTTTCTTTCTCCACAGAATTCGTTGTTTCTGTTATTATGGACCAGCAAACAGAAGGTTCTTCAAAGCTATTTCACAAACTTCTAGCCTACACTATTAGGATACTTTTATTTTTATTTTTTTTCAGAAAGACAGAGTCCAGCTCCGTCGCCCAGGCTGGAGTACACTGGTAAGATCTTCATTCACTGCAACCTTCCAGGTTCAAGTGATTCTCATGCCTCAGCCTCCCAAGTAGCTGTGATAACAGGGGGGTGTCACCACACCAGGCTAATTTTTCTGTTTGGAGTAGAGACGGAGTTTCAGTTTCACCATGCTGGCCAGGCTGGTCTCAAACTCCTGACCTCAAGTTATCTGCCTGTCTTGGCCTCCCAAAGTGCTGGGATTACAGGCATGAGCCACTGTGCCCAGCCCGAAACTACTTCTTTAATATCAGTTAAATAGAACATGAAAAACTACACTTACTGAAGTATGATGGAAAAAGGTCTAGCTAAATTTTCACTAACTAAGGTTCTTAATATGGGGGTACACAGAGAGAATTCAGGGATCTGTAAATATGGAGGGCAACATTTTCACTAACCTCTATGCAAAAATTAGCAATTCCCTCAATCAAGAATGTAAGTAACAAACCACAGTAGTATTAGAAAACCTATGAATTTGTCATTAATAGAAACCATGGATATTTTCATACAATTTTTGCAGACAATATCTATTTAAAATTATGATACACAGCACATTTACTAATGCTTATTCTCTAACATAAAAAACATACATATTAATGTAAGAAGCACACATATTACTTTATCACAAATTTGTATATAGTATTTGCTAATGGTTTTTGAATATAACATTTCCTTCTTAATCCTATGTAGTTTACTTCATATAATCATGAATCATTATTAGAATCATTATCCTGAGGCAGGATTCACAAGCTTCATTAAGATTGCCTAAGATGTCCTTTGCACAAAAAATACTCGTTAAGAACCCCTGAACTGTAAAATAAGAGTAAGCAAGGTTATGACAATTTTGAAGGACTGTCATGGTAGTAACTGTCATACCAGCTCTAATAAAATGATGGGCTGTTTTTTCTTTTTCTTTTTTTTTGTTTGACACAGAGTATCACTCGGTTGCCCAGGCTGGAGTGCTGGTAATCTCGGCTCACTGCAACCTCCACCTCCCGGGTTCAAGCAATTCTCCTGCCTCAGCCTCCCTAGTAGCTGGGACTATAGGTGCGTGCCAGCACACCCAGCTAATTTTTTGTGCTTTTAGTAGAGATGGGGTTTTACCATGTTGGCCAAGCTAGTCTCCAACTCCTGACCTCAGGTAATCTGCTCACCTCGGGCTCCCAAAGTCCTGGGATTACAGGCATGAGCTACCGCACCCAGGCTTGCTTTTGTTTTTTGAGACAGGGTCTTGCTCTGTCGCCCAGGCTGAAGTGCAGTGATGCAAACCTGGCTCACTGCAGCCTGGACATCCCAGGCTCAGGTGAGCCACCACGACTGGCCTGACCAGCTAGTCTTAAAAAAATATCTTCTGATTATGACAAAAAAGAACATGGAAAGGGATTTTAAACTAGTCATTTTCACTTAAGAGCACAAAGTCTGTCTGTAAAAAAAAATTACCTTTTGAATACTTAATAACTTGTTATAATTAAAATAATTCCAGGATTACAAATGTTTAAGTGCTCAGGACCCTTTAATAGTAACTATTTTTGGCCGGGCGTGGTGGCTCAAGCCTGTAATCCCAGCACTTTGGGAGGCCGAGGCGGGTGGATCACGAGGTCGGGAGATCGAGACCATCCTGGTCAACATGGTGAAACCCCGTCTCTACTAAAAATACAAAAAACTAGCTGGGCGTGGTGGCGCGTGCCTGTAATCCCAGCTACTTAGGAGGCTGAGGCAGAATTGCCTGAGCCCAGGAGGCGGAGGTTGCGGTGAGCCGAGACCGCGCCATTGCGCTCCAGCCTGGGTAACAAGAGCAAAACTCCGTCTAAAAAAAAATAAAAAAAATAAAAAAAAATAAAATAGTAACTATTTTTTTGATAACTATTCTTTGCTTCTAAGATGTTTTTTAAAAATGGACAAAAACCACTAACAGGTAGAATTCTTCAGGTAATGTGTAAAGTGTCTTCCCTTCTGTTTTCAATGAAAAAAAATATATATATGTACATACATATACTTTACTAAAATTATGGCTTAGACCCTTCTTGATCAACTATACTGGTGATAGCTAAAATGACTTAATTCAAAGGAAAACACATACCTCTCCTACTGAAAGAAAGCTGTTAAAAAAAAGTTCTAATTAATTTACATTTTCCCCACCAGTTCCTATTCTGAGGCCAAAACTAAACAATCAATATTTCATAATAATATTTTTAGTAGCTCAATATTGTGCATAGAACATTTTCCTTAAATTATATATAATGTGTTAAGTTTTTGTTGAAATCGTAACTTTTCATTTGTATTTGAATAATCATTTCCCCCAAAGACATATTTACCTTCAGCCAGTGCTGGTGATTCTGTCCTTGTCCTTCTATCTGTTTAAAGAAAGAAAAAAAGGAAGAAAGTCTAAAACATGATTATACTTTAAAACAAGTTTTTATTACAGCTAACTTTAAAGTTTACGAACACCATCACATGCACATTTTATACATATACACATATATTTATTTCCTTGGAATTAACTCAACCACCATTTAGGGAGGACCTATTTAGAGTAAGGCAGTATATTAAGCCCTGGAAAACAACAATAGATAAGACAACCCAGTTGTCATCGTCAATACACTCAAAGAGTAAAAAGTGTACCAAGACAAGTACACAATTCTCATTATAGCTTATGAAGCAAAGGGTAAGAAAAGGAAAGTCAAAGTCAGGCGCAGTGGCTCACACCTGTAATTCCAGCACTCTGGGAGGCCGAGTCGGGCAGATCACGACGAGGTCAGGAGTTCGAGACCAGCCTAACCAACATTGTGAAACCCCGTCACTACTAAAAAATACAAAAATTAGCCTGGCATGGTGGCACATGCCTGTAATCCCAGCTACTCAGGAGGCCGAGGCAGGAGAATCGCTTGAACCTGGGAGGTGGAGGTTGCAATGAGCCAAGATCATGCCACTGCACTCCAGCCTGGGCGACACAGAGAGACTCCGTCTCAAAAAAGAAGGAAAAGGAAAGTCATTAATTCCTCTTTAGCAGGGGCCTAAAACTATCAAAAGAGGCATATTTATATATTCTTATCACAGTTTAAGTTCATTCAGTTTCAGTGTATTAATAATCAGTTTTACTAAAGGTTCTAAAATCATTACTCCATGACAATAACCTATTATTTGCCAAGGACACATTTGGCAAAATTCAAGTGAACCACAAATGCCTCTCTAGGATTGGTTTTACTATTTCATTCACTCAATTCGTTCATTTGTTTCTGCTGAGAAAGGGTCTCGTTATGTTGCACAGGGTGGTCTCCAATTCCTGGTGGTCAAGTGGGCTTCCTGCTTTGGCCTCCCATAGTTCTGGGATTACAGGCATGAGCCACCATGCCAGGCTGGGTTTTACAATTCCAAAGACACAATTTTCGGTAAAATAAAATCTTCAGAATGAGTTTATTATAACTTTGCAAAAAAAGGTTATAAGAGGCAAATAAAGATATTAACCCCTTGGAGAAGGTATATGGATCACTCTACCAAGAAAAAGCCTCATGTTTTCACTCTAGCTGAGGTACCTCCTCCTGACTGCACTATCTGTGGTTAACCTTCTGCTCTGGGGCTTTGCAATACGAGATGTCTACATGAATTCTTCAGCTATCCAGAGACATAAACAAATCTGAAAATTTGAAAGTGTTAACACCGAGATGGGATCTAGCAGATAAGTATCACCTTCTTCCCAAAAAAAGGGATATACTTATTGCTTTCTTAGAGGACTTCCTCAGGATCATGCCCCAGTTGCTCACAAAACTGAATAGCTCAGTAACGCACCCTTGGATTGGTGTTCCTTCTTTCCTAGTTCACTTGCTCCAGTCCTTCAACTTCTGTTTCTTGAGAGGTGTGCAAATGAATTACCTGCAAAAAAGCAGCTGTCTCAGTTTTTGCTTTTGGGATAAAACTAGGTCAAGACACTTGATTGCCATGATACCATAATCCCTTTTCATCCTACCTCACTGGATGCTACTTCTTAATTTCCACTACACTTTCTTGCACACCCCATATTCCACCCAAACTCTCACTACCTAAAATCCTTGAGCCTACTATCTCTACTAACTCAAGGCTGAAGATTCTGTTGCATGAGCATTATAGATCTACTATTATTTCATATTCGAGAAACTAAAACAGAGTTTGCAAAAATGCATATGAAGTTGGCTGGCTGGGGCCACCTGAGATAAGTGTTAACTAGGCAAACAGACAACTGTGTGTTTATCTAAATGGTGCCACTGCTATCAACATGCCATGCTAAAAATACAGGTGATCCAGAGCTCAACCTTCACGTGAACAGATTTTAGACGTTAGCAACTAATGAAATAAGTCAGACATACCCAGTAGGCCAAATGAAACAGTCTGAGGGCTACGTGGACGAACCATTAGTTTGCGACTTCTGCTCTAGAATCTCACATTGTCTACATTTTATTATTGTATTAATCCTTCATCTTTCACTTTTATGAGTTAGTCCATAAATGTGAGTCACGCTCGAAGCCTAACTGCTCTAGTTTTCCTCAAAAGCTTGCCTTGGATCAGTATTACTAAAAGTGAAATGAATAAACACTTTACTGCTTTTTCTGCCAAAGATAAAACTTCCTTCCCTACAGCTCACTCCAGGGAACCAGAAATAAACAAAGTGGCTTGACTGACCACTTTTATAAACCACAGCGGAAAAAACAGGGCCACTTGCATAAAACCATGAGGAAAAATTCTAATCCTTAATAAATCAAGAAACAATAAAACACTTGTAACTGTATTCACCCTTAGAAATCAAATATCAGGTCATAAATAGTAAATATTAACTAATATTTAAATTGGATAATCCAGGCATCCAAAATCTACAAACCTAGAGATTATTCAAGTTAAGCGTTAAAATTTTCTTGCCTCCAGCAAGACATTAATTATGACTTCAGACCATTCTGTCAATCATGTTTATAGTTCTGTAATATTTCAAATGATGGTACATAAATCTCACTGCTGACCAGGTACAGTGGCTCATGCCTGTATGCCCAGCACTTTGGGAGGCTGAGGTGGGTGGATCATCTAAGGTCAGGAGTTTGAGACCAGCCTGGCCAACCTGGTGAAACCCCATCTCTCCTAAAAATACAAAAATCAACTGGGCGTGGTGGTGTGCACCTATAATCTCACCTACTCCGGAAGCTGAGGCACAAGAATTGCCTGAACCTGGGAGGCAGAGGTTGCAGTGAGCTGAAATCGAACCACTGCACTCCAGCCTGGGTGACCGACTGAGACTCCGTCTCCAAAAAAATAAATAAGTACCATTAATATGGAAAACTAAGATAGACCCTTCTCAGACTATATAGTAGTCTGAGTACATGGATTTGAATATAATTTCTCAAAACTAAATCTCAGAAAATAGAACACAGAATCTTACTTATCTTTGGAGAAATAATATGCTAAAATATAAAGCACTATAAGAAATTTAAAGTGGAAAGACAGATCAATCTCGTAAAAATTAAAGATAAAGGATACTAAAATGTCTTAAATAGTTCATGGGAGTGTATATAATCCCACGTAGACAACAGAAAAAAAAATAACCCTGACAATTTGTAACAGGAAGGCAAAACAATAAATATGAAAAAAATGTATAGCCCCTAATAATAAAAGGCAAATACAGTAAAATCGTTTAGAGAACTGGTTCTGAAATGAGACAGACCTGGGTTGCATTTTCAATTATTTAAATTATTAAGTTATTTGAGCATGCTTTGTTATTTGTAAAATGCAGATTTTTCACTTATTTAAATTAGGTTATCTATGCATCCTTTTCCTTTGTAAAAGAGCAAAAATAAACTCAAAGTGTACAGATTAATGGAACTGTTAGTTCTGTTGAACATGGTCACTACCTTTTAATATTAAAATTATAATAATATATATCTATTGACACTAAATCTCAAGTATAGTATTGTTAAGGAAACCATGTCTAATCTGCACCAGAGCTCAAACACCCAAGGCTTCCTCTATGTCATCCTACACTATGCTTACTACTACAAAATAGTTTGATCAGAAGAAAGTTCAATGGTTACATGTAGAGCCTCACTCCTTGATATACTTAGAAGTACATTTTTTATATAAAAACAAGTATCAAAGTATATATGAAAAATAGAAATCTGGATATTGTACAAATATTAATACTAAATATTAGTACAATATCAGTAAATTTTATTTTCGCAGATATATTTTTTTTAATTTTTAAATAAAATAAAGATGGGGTCCCACTATGTTGACCAGGCTGGTCTCTAACTCCTGGCCTCAAGCAATCCTCCCACCTCAGCCTCCCTAAGTGCTGGGATCACAGGTATCAGCTACTATGCCTGGCCAAGAAAATCTTAATCTCTATTGTAAACCCATGCTCCAGAAGAATTGAAATACCAACATTTCTCATTATCTTTAAAGTTTTTCAAAATTATCTCCAGGAAAAAGTAAATTTCCCATAGCAGTTAACTAGGTAACGCCAGGCTTTCAGAACATGACTTGATTTTTGTAGATTCTAAAAATGTCTTACAAACTTCATTTTCCCTTTTTTTTATAAGGGTAAAACATGCTCACTGTACGAAATACATAAAGTGGAAAGAAACAAGTATCACTACCTATAATCCCACAACCAAAACTTTAACAATTATTCTCTTCTAAATTCTCTTATGCATATTTTTATAAAATTTAACACCATTTATTTGTATTTGTCCTGCTTTATCATTCATATCATGAGCAATATTTTCAAATCATTAAAACCGCTGCCAAAATACCACTTTTAGTCTTTACGTACCAACTCGTCACATGGGTACACCACATTTTTTCAAGTATTTTCTTACTACTGGACATTCAGGTTTTTCTAAACTTTTGCTCTTATACACAATCGTATGCCCAAGACTTCCATAAGCACATAAATATCTGTGTGATTAGAAAATATTATCCCAGTCTAATATAAAAATGTTGATTAACTATCATTTTATGACACAACCTGAACATCTATACAATATAGCTCTGCCTGGGTTGGGGTTTAAGGACCTCAGCAAGCAAACACCCTGGCTGTGCATACGCACGCCCCTGCACACAAGGGTCACACTCTTGCCTACTGACAAACATAACCCCCAAACATGAAGACACAAATACACCTAAGTCAGTGCCAGGTACCCTGGCCCAAACTTTAGAATTAATTAGAATTAAATTAGAATGTTAATTAGAATGTAATTTTGGACAGAATGATGCACTGGCCAACCTCACATAATCCTTGACAAGTGGTGCCTTCTTTCGCCTTTTTTTTTTTTAAAGAGACAGGGGCTAGGTGTAGTGGCTCACACCTGTAATTTCAACACTGTAGGAGGCTGAGGTGGGAGGATCGCTTGAGGCCAGAATTTTGAGAACAGATGAGAAAACATAGCAAGACCATCTGTACAAAAAAATAAAATGAACAGCCAGATCTAGTAACATACAACCGTAGTCCCAACCACAGGTGTGGCTGAGGAGGATGGCTTAAGCCCAAGAGTTCAAGGCCATAGTGAGCTACGACTGCCTCTGTACTCAAACATGGGCAACAGAACAAGACCTCATTTCAAAAAACAACAAAAGAAACAGGATCTCGCTCTGTTGCTCAGGCTGGAATGCAGCTGCACAATCATAGCTCACTGTAACCTTGAACTCCTTGCTTCAAGTTGTTCTCCATCCTCAGCCTCCAAAAGCGCTGGAATCATGGGCACAAGTCACCTAGCCCATCCTCTCTCCATTTGTTTCTTAAACTACTGAGGTCAGCTATTTTTTCTTCACAATTGTGTGACTTAGTCCTTCCCATTTTTCTATCAAAGCCTTTTTTTTTTTTTTTTGAGACAGAGTTTCACACTTGTTGCCCAGGCTGGAACGCAATGGCATGATCTCGGCTCACCGCAACCTCCACCTCCTGGGTTCAAGCAATTCTCCTGCCTCCCGAGTAGCTGGTAGTACAGCATGCGCCACCAAGCCCCGCCAATTTTGTATTTTTAGTAGAGACGGGGTTTCTCCATGTTGGTCAGGCTGGTCTTGAACTCCTGACCTCAGGTGATCCACCAGCCTCGAAAGATGCAGAGATGCACTCTGGGTTTGGGGATAGGTGAGAACTGGGAACAGAGAAGGTGCATTTGAATGAAAACAAAGACTTGGGTTATTTTAATTTGCCTTTCTTTATTTGTATCTTTTTATTTTAGAGTCAGGGTCTTACTAAGTTGCCCAGGCTGGGCCTTTGTTGTCTTGCAAATCATTTTTTTCTTTCCCAAAAAATTCTATATATTAACAAAATGAACTAATGAAAGCATATTAAAGAGTCATTCAGGTAACATGACTCAGTGAATTCCTAATCTATGTGTCATGGTGACAGAAAACAAGTATGTTCTTTACTGCTACTAAAGAAACTGATTAAATACAAAGCACAAAAGTTAATCCTACCATGCAATACCTTGACTTTCAGGAATCTGCTCCACTTTCAAAATCACACCTAAAAAAGCAAAAGCTCTTTAGATAAACCTGGTCTTTCATCACGGTGTTTTAATTACAGTAAAAGCTTTTCCATAGTAATCAGAACTAGAAGTTGTTCAATTAATTGCAATTCTTCTTCTTTTTTTTTTTTTTTTTTTTTTTTTGAGACGGAGTTTCGCTCTTGTTACCCAGGCTGGAGTGCAATGGTGCGATCTCAGCTCACTGCAACCTCTGCCTCCTGGGTTCAGGTAATTCTCCTGCCTCAGCTACCTGAATAGCTGGGATTATAGGCACGCGCCACCATGCCCAGCTAATTTTTTGTATTTTTAGTAGAGACGGGGTTTCACCATGTTGACCAGGATGGTCTCAATCTCTTGACCTCGTGATCCACCTGCCTCGGCCTCCCAAAGTGCTGAGATTACAGGCATGAGCCACCGTGCCCAGCCTGCAATTCTTGATAGAAACATTTAAAATACGTATATATGTATTCATTGGCTAATTCTTTTTAAGAAAACTAAAGTACATTTTTCAATGACAAGTCATTGCTAGAATATTTCCAGCTACCATGATCCAATGCTTTTGTAGAAATTATTAGGGGAAAAAAAGAATCTTTTTTAAAAAATTTTTTAAAGATTAAAAAATGTAAATTCCAATTCTTTACAGACTAGATGTGAACAGTCAGTGCTGGTTTACAAAGTGCACTTTCAAGTAGCACTAGTATAAATAAAGCATTGGCTTTGGGGCCAAACTGTGAGGTTTACCCTTGGACAAATTTCTCTCTCCCTAATGGGGATAATATTAATACCTACCACCTAATTGGGTTATTATGAGGATTAAATAAGAATATGTTTAGCATTTAAAACTGTCCCTGACAGGTAAGTACTCTATAAATGCAAGCTGATGTCATTATCATCACTACTATTATATAGACCATAACCGTAAACACACTTTTTCTAAAACGTCTAGTTTTTGTCTTTTTTCAATGTAATGAGAAATGAAGATACTGAAAATATAGAACACTTCATAGTTTTATATTTTTCTCCAACCTTTTATACCCTGATCCATGGCCAATCATATCACTTCTTTTAAAGTCTGTCAGTGTCTGGTCACTGCACACCTGTTATTCACTAAATGCACAGACTGCAGAGCATGTAGCTGTGTTACTTCTCTGTCTCCCAGTGACAAACCAATGAGATTCTTTTTTTACAAGGGTACCTGAAAGAGAAGATCTGCCAACAAAGATGAAAGTGAAGCAAAGAAACAAAATCAATAATGCTAGAAGTAAAATTCTAATGGAATATAAATGGAGTTACAAAGAAAGAGTTGACTGTGAGATTGCTGACACTGCTGTCAACAGGGAGACTAAATATGCAGCCAGAGGAACTTTCTGAAGGTAAACTGATTAACATAAACGAAGAGAGTGGTTATGGTGAAAAGGATGACAGTCTCAGAGGAAGTCACGCCAGCAAAAAAAACCTTCATATTAAAGGAACTCACATATATTTCTTGATAGTCAAGGTGTAATGGATAAAATGTTTGAAGCTGATCCAAACTTAGAAGTATAACAACTTGTCCAAAGCCTAGAAATGATGCTCACTCCACACCGTACAACAGGGAAGAAGAAACCAGGCATGTTTCTAACTACTCTTGAAAAGATTTTTATGAAAAAATAAAACACTTTATTTCTCAAGGTTTAAATTAACACTTCACTAAGTAAAATACTAGTTTTACTATTTTATCCATTTCCCAATACATTTTACAACAATAAGAGTATGTTTTGATGAAAATTTCTAACAATCATGGAACAACATAATTTCTAAGATTGCTCTGCAAAATTTAAGCCTGCACGAGTATTTTTACAGTCCACAGCACAAAATGAGAACTGCCTGTATAAAGAACTTTTACAACCTAAGAAGGAAAGCAATCCAATTTAAAGACAGGCAAAAGATTTAAACAGATAATTCACCAACGTGAAATGGACTGCAAATAAGCACTTGAAAAGATGCTCAACACCATCAGGCACTAGAGAAATGCAAACTGAAAACATACCAGATGGCTAAAAAAATATTGTAAATGACCATACCAAGTGCTAGTGAGAATACGGTGCAAATGAATTCCTATACACTTGTGCAAAGCCAGTTTAAAAAGTTAAATATACACCTACCATATGACATTCCATCTAGGTATTTATCCAAGAAAAATGAAAGCATATGTTCATATAAAGAATCATATACTAATGTTCACAGCAACTTTACTTATAGTAGTCTCAAACTGCAAGCAACCCAAATGTTCATCAACAAATGAATGGACAGACTGGTATTTCCATATGCTGGAATACTACTCAGCAATAAAAGAAACAAATTACTGACACATCCAATAATAAGTATAAATCTTAAAATCACTAAGCTGAGTTGAAGAAGCCAGACATAAAAGAATATATATTCTATGAGTCCTCATATGTAAGATTCTAGGAGTCAAGTCTGGGCAACAGAGTGAGACCCTATTTCTAAAAAAAAATTAATAAAAATGTAAGATTCTAGGAAATGCAAACTAATATTACAATGACAGAAAATAAACAAGTGGTTGACTGGGGTCTAGGGGCAAGTAGGGTGGATAGATTTGAAGGAGGCAGGAAGAACGCTGGAGGTGATTATGTTCATTATCGTGATTGTGGTGATGATTTCATGGGTGATTAACTATGTTGAAGCTCAACAAACTGTATGCTTAATAAAACTTTTTTAAATGGCCCATGGACCATCTGTATCTGCCAAAAAAGGGGATTCTCAGGCTTGCCACAACCCACTAAATTCTGGGGGTCAAGCCAGAGAAATTGCATTTTCCAAGACCCACGTTACTCTAATGTACATATTTACTCTGTAATCTAGAGCATCTAACTTCTAGAGTCTCCAGAAGAATTATCTCACTCATCTCCTACGAAAACACTTAGAATTTTAGTCCAATAATATTTCATTTAATCAAAATTTAATTAGCATTTGACAAGTTATTTTATTAGTACTTATATCAACAGGGTCTTAGATGAAGCCCGTAATTTCAGAGCTTTAGAACTTGAGACATCCTATTACATTCATATTTATATTTTGAAATCTGGCATATAGGTAATCTCTGAAGTAGTTCAATAAAAGAAAAGCCCACAGAGACAAGTTTTAAAGCCAAAAACAAAGCTTTAGGATTTCAATTTAAAATCATATCCTGTCCCAATTTTATTTCACAAATGGGAAAGCTGAGACCCAGAAAGGTTAAATTTGGGCAGAGTCAGTAATAAAATGCAAATCTTCTATTTTACTTTCTTCTGAAATGAAAGTCATCTACCCAACCTCCTTCTAAAAAGGGTTCCTATTCCTTTGCTTTCAGTTTCTCCTAAATTCGTATTTATTGTCATTCCTGTAGCTCGGGTTTTTCTGTTCTCATGCCTAACTACTGCAATAATCTCCTAAACGGTTAACCTACTTCTGTAGTTCTCTCTCCACTTCATTTCAGTTTCACAAATACCTGAATACCTAGCATTAGTCAAGCACTATGAGACGCTGATTTTATCTTATCACTGCTCTATATACTTTTCAGGATACATTCTCAAACTGGCACACTTAGGAATATCCTTTCTGATTTCAGACTACTCCCAATACGCAAGCTACTAGAGCAGAGCCCCCTAACAGCCTATGCCCATTCCAGTCCTGAAATCTGTTTCCTCCTCTTGAAAAGGTATTCCTCTCTTCCTAAAAAGGGTCTTATCCTTTAAGGTCAATTTAAAGCTATGCCTACTTTCAACAGGCTTTTCCCTAGGACTCCATCCAGCCCACCCACCTCAATCCCCGCAATTCTGAAGCATTTTCACCCAATAATACACTGCTACTCATTGGTCGCCGATGTTAGTTATACTACTGAGGGAAGACAAAATTTGTTTCTCGGGTCTTTTGTACCCTACTTAATATGCAGTACGTAAGCATGTTACAACAAAGGGAAACAGCATAGCACATTATAGGTAAAAAAGTTTTAGTCTAGAGCAGGCGTCCCCAAACTTTTTACACAGGGGGCCAGTTCACTGTCCCTCAGACCGTTGGAGGGCCGCCACATCTTGTGCTCCTCTCACTGACCACCAATGCAAGAGGTGCCCCTTCCTGAAGTGCGGCGGGGGGCCGGATAAATGGCCTCAGCGGTCCGTAGTTTGGGGACGCCTGGTCTAGAGGCTTTGAAACCAGTAAAATACCAGTTTGAATCCTAGTTCTGACAATTACCGTAATTCAGGATCACACAGCTAATAAGCATTAGTTACCTCACTGTTCAAATGGAGTTAATAGACTTTAAGCACTGTTGCAAGCATTAAATAAAATTCAATGAGAATGCATGTTTAGTGCTTAGGAAAAATCACAAAGAAAACATTCACTTAATTGTAGCTATTATTAGATATCTACCATGTGGCAGATAGTGTGCTAGGTTCTAGAAATAGCAAAATGTTTAAGATTTAAGCTCTGATCTTAAAGAATTTGATGTATTAATATATGTAAATACCATTCATCCATCCAAGTTAGAAAACAACAATCATCATTCTTACCTGTACTTTAAGACCTAAAAAACTGACCATTCTATTTCCTAAAGATCTCTATTCATACAACCACTGAACTAGCAATTCAAGACAGGATTCCTACTGTAGCCTATTTGGGTCTCACCGCTGCAACTTTAACCTATTCTAACTCATTGTCTATAATATTATTAGAACAATCTTCCTAATGCAGAAACCTGATCACATATCGACACATCATCCTTCTGAGTAGTATATATCCATAACTGCAATGGCATAGAACACAGAGATCTCAGGCTGACTCAATTTTAAAGAAATATTTCCCAGATTGCTCTTAAATGTCTTGTTTATGTACTGTTAAATTAGATTTATTGATTGAGACGAAGAAGTCTAGGCTGGAGTGCAGTGGCGCAATCTTGGTTCACTGCAGCCTCTGCCTCCTGGGTAGCTGGGATTACAGGTGCACACCACCACATCTGGCTAATTTTTGTATTTTTAGTAGAGATGGGATTTTGCCATGTTGGCTAGGCTGGTCTCAATCTCCTGACCTCAGGTGATCCGCCCACCTCGGCCGCCCAAAGTGCAAGGATTTACAGGCATGAGCCACCTCACCTGGCCATTAAAGCAGCTTGATAAGAAACATAATTATTGCTTTAAATACTTCAGCTCTAGTTTTATTAGAAAATCCATCCTACTACTGCAATGATTTAATAACAAAAAATTTGGGAAAAGAAAATCCACCCTACCTCGTATTACTTCATTTTCACGTGTTATGAGTGACCGCTGGCCAGTACTATCAATAACGGCTGCCCCGCAATCATCCACAAACACCGTCACCCTGTTTTTAACCATCCTGTTTTTAACTATGCATGCCACAAAGCAACCACAGCAGATTCTTATTCACCAAGCCTGCCATATGCCATGGCATTTTTTTTTTAAGAAGCCCTACAATGTTTCTAATACATAGCCAGGATTGCCCAATCCCAGATTAAGAAACTTTACATAGAAAAGTGACCAACCCCAGATATGATAATATTGCTTTGTCTATCTAAAGCCAGGGTCTGCAAACCACCCACAGACCATGCCTAATCCCAAGGCTCTTTGTTCTACCTGTACACTAGGAATGATTTTTACATTTTCTAAGGGTTGAAAAAAGAAAACAACAATCTGTATCCTGAAAGTTAAGGACTTCCTGTGAAGATAACACTTGCATATATAAAAAGTAACAAATCCATAATAATTATGTCAAGACCAAAGTATTGTTACAGACTACAATTACAATAGAAATTTAGAGAACAGGACAGCGTGAGAGAAAAGGATATTCCATGTACGAGCTAAAAATCTTCTCAAAAGGCCCCAGAGTACATCATATCACTCATCAAAACGAGGGACCCTTTTCCGTGACTCAAAGTGGCTGTCACAGCCTGTTCATTGTTACCATACTCCCCTCTGCACTAAGCACAATGTCTGACACATCACACAGGCTTCAAAGTATAGACGCTGAATGAGTAAGCAAATATAATAAAAGACGTAAGTACACTAGAATAAATGCAACTTGTCTAGAGTTAAGGTCCCAAAAGGCTGCCATTCTGCTTAAATGATTTGTTTGGGGAAAAGAGAGATAAGGAGAGGTCAATGTATTGGTAGCAGATAACTGACAAAATTTAGAAAAATATATAATTTCTTCTATTAAAAATTAAAGAGACTTTAAATGAAATACTCTAAGGTGTGTCCACCATGGTTGTATATAGTTTTAAATTATTTTATTTTATTTTTTTAGAGATAGGTTTTTGCCATGTTGGCCAAGCTGGTCTCGAACTCCTGGCCTCAAGTGATCCTCCTCAGCCTTCCAAAGTGCTGGGATTATGGGTGTGAGTCACTGTGCCTGCCCAGCCTACAGATAGATACAGTTTTTCTGGACTGACAAAACTCAACTGCAACAACAGGCATAGATAACCATTCGGGAGAGATACTATATATCTGATATGTGGTAATATATGTTACTGCATGTCTTGGTAGCAATAAAACAATAGATTTTTGTTTAAGACTACAAAAAATACTTTGTCACATAATGTTTTTTAACATGTCCTCAAAACTCAACAAAGATCAGTTACGGACAATGTAGTGTAAAAATAAGACCTGTCCTTGTGAAGACTATAGTCTAGGATATGACATGTAAACAAATTACTACAATACAGTACAATTAAATAAAATGCTACACTAGAGTTCTGTGGTTAAACTGCTATGGGAAAACAGATGAGGGAGTAATTTAATTATGTCTAGAGGAGAACGTCAGAGAACGCTAGAGAAGGGAGCAATCTGGGTGCTTTACGTATTTTTAAAAAACACCAGTACTACTAGTAACTTCCAAAGACATTTTTATATGCTTCAAATTAAGTCAAATAACTTAAGTTTATGATTTATATTAGCATATTCACTAAACTGGAAAAGGAAAATCCTCTCTTCTCCTTAAGAAGCATTTTAATTACTACCTATCTGATTAATAATGGGTAACATAATAAAATACTACTAAAGTCCTTAAAAAAAAGGCTTTGTTAAACTGAGACTGAGGCATCTCCAAGAATTCAGAAGAACACTGAATAAGACTTTTTAGTCCTAATAAATACAAAACCTCCTGACATGTTTAATCGGGAAAGAAGAAAAATAAATAAATACAAAACTGCACTAATTTTTTCAATAATTTCTATTCCATTTGCTATACATGTTTGAACCTTAATCTGTTTGCCCTTCTGTTATTTCTGCTTATTGGATAGCTTTATATAATTCCAAATTTGGACTATCAAGTCTGAACTTATAAGCCAAGTCAGGGGAAAACACTTTCAAAAAAAGAACACGTACTATTCTAAAAATTACTCTTTCATGGTTAGAATATATATTTATGTATTAAACCTTTATCTTTAAAACACATAGTCCAACCTGTTAAATGTCCTATGTAGTGGGGGTTTTTTTGGTCTATCTTCTTCTCTTTTAAAAATTACCTTATGTGTCTTAATGAGCTTTTCTCCCAAGTGCTCATTAACAGCCACAAGATACCTAATTAGTTCAAATTAACACAACTATAAATGTATCACATCAGATATGTTCAATTAATTTCTCAAAAGAGCTTGTAGTTCTTCAGTAGAAGAACTTTATTTTTCCTAGCACTTTTAAGTTTCAGAGAGATAATTAAGCAGAAAATATTCAGTGTTTTCACATTTTGGCTATTTCTTTATTTCCTAGACTTAAACATCTTAGTTTAAATGATTTTTAACAGATAGGCACCCACAATCAGAATGAGTGCCATAGCTGTACTTCGACTGCTATGTCACAAACTTCTGTATCATCAGTAATTTTTACCTAGGTATTTCAGACTGGAAAAGATAAAATAAACAAAATATGATTTTAAAATAAATTCTGAAACCATTAACTCATAACATCCTGGATGTTTTACTTTCTGCTACTCTACCCATTCATTAATACCTTACAAAAACCTGTACATTTTAGAATTTCCCCTTTCCCATTTCATTTGATTTTCAACAAATGTAGAAGCACCTACATATCCTAGATTTTATTTAGTTTACTAGTTGTAGTATCTAGGAATTTATTTACAGAGATAGATTTATTATAGCAAGAGACAAAGTTTTAGCCATTTAGAAAGTAGACTTTGCTTCCTTGAATTAACAGAAAAAATATTTTGTAAAGTGCAAGAAAACGAAAAAAAATTTAGGTACTAAAACTATAAAAATGGAGAAAAATGTTGATATATGCTAAATGATAGATGAGAAAGTACTGATCACTAAAGTTAACAGATCATCAATATCTTAGCCATTTCTTTCAGCCTCCTTCCTATTGTACCTTTTATTCAGACATTAGTCTTATCTATTTTAAAAAGTTAAATTACTTATAGCCATCATGTGTCACCTTTGCAGTCCGAATTGGAGAATGATTGTTAATCCTGATTAAATTGGCTTCTTTCTAGAATTTGAAATTCATAATTTACTTATCTTTCCTCTACTGCATTAAAAACTGAAACTAACATAGGAGGGTCTTCTTCTTCCATAACTTCTTGATAATAACTAATAGCTATTATTTGGATGTGCATTAACAGCCATTATTTGACTGTCTGCCCTCTCCTATGTTACGCGATTCAGTTAAAAGTTTTGGGCAACCAGGTATTCATATGGTCTGAAAGTATCACCAGAGACCTTTTACCAAGTCTCACTCTCTTGCCTAGACTGGAGTGCAGTGACATGATCATAGCCCACAGCAGCTTCGATCTTCCAGGATCACACAACCCCACTCAGCTAACTTTTGTATTTTTTTGTAGAGACAGGGTTTCACCATGTTGCCCAAGCTCACTGACACCATCTTAATTTAAGAATAAAATTTAGTATCACCAAAAATGTACACAGTATATGCCTGCTGATGTAATGCAATGGGATGTATTCAACATTACCCTATGTAATAAACTTGTCAAGTATATATAAACTAACTCTATCAGGAAACAAAGCAAGACAAATCCAGATTAGGAAATATTTTCTGTCACACAGCTTGACTGGATGAAATGGAGTAGGTGTGAAGATTAATAAAAGAAGAGGAGTTCAGTTTTGGACATGTTAAATTTGAGAGACCTATGAGCCACCAATCTGAAGATGCTGTGAAGGCAATGACAGAAACAGAAGTATGGAGTTCAAGGAAGAGGTCAGATGACAAATACTACACCTACACCCCAAGACCTTGTATCCAAAGACCAAGGACACTTGAAACGATTCACAGTGGCAAACCAGAGGCCACAGTGCACTAATAATACTGTTCGGGTAACACCATCTGGGCAGTATTTTCTTGCTGCTCAGCTGCCTCTGGTTATTGCTCATTTTGTGAATCTGGATTTCCACTCTCTCCATCAATTCTGTGAGCTACATGTCATCATCCCTATAAACTCCTTTTATATGCAAATTACCCAGTCAGTTTCTGCTCTTGCAACCAAGAACCCATTAATGAATTATAAAGAATATTCTGGTCTCAAATAGAAAACTAACTGTAATTTCCTTCCCAATTTAAAGGCATTCCTACAAACAAGCAGAATCTATGTTACAAATGTTAACTCTGAAGTATAAATACAGATAATAAAGATACTCAAAAATTAGATGGTATAAATCAGTTTTTTGAGATATTTAATAGATTCCAGGATAATTAAAGTCCCAAAGTATAAAATTTGAACATTAGAACATCCAGAAAAGATGACAAAACACCAAGATCACTTAAAAAATATCAAAGAACTAAAAAATTTTTCATAAAAAGAATGATGAAATAGATTTTGAAAATACGAGAAACAAAAAACAAACAAAAAAAAGAGAATATAAGAACACAAGACTAATACTGGTTTTTAAAAAGTGTTCTCTCTGTAACAAGATGCTTTATTTTGTGTTATACATTCCAAACTGCTCCTACTAAGAACAGTAATGGAAAAATTCTCCACCTGAATCTACGTTTATTTAGTTAATTATATATTTTTGAGATGGAGTTTCACTCTTGTCACCCAAACTAGAGTGCAATGGCGCGATCCTGGCTCACTGCAACCTCCACCTCTCCCAGGTTCAAGCAATCCTCATGTCTCAGCCTTCCAAGTAGCTGGGATTACAGGTGCCCACCACCACACCCAGCTAATTTTTATATTTTTAGTAGATACGGGGTTTCACCATGTTGGCCTGGCTGCTCTTGAACTCCTGACCTCAGGTGATCCACCCACCTCCACCTCCCAAAGTAGTAGGATTATAGGCGTGAGCCACCACACGCAGCCAAGTCTGCATTTAGTCTCTATTTCATACACTTCCCTCACACATGTCAGTAAAACTACTTTTTATTTTCCAAAAACTTTTCACATTTCAAATCAAAAGTAGAATTTTGGCTATACTAAGATGAACATTTCTTAGAACCTTGATTGTACACCACTTATATACTAAACTCCCTACCTCCATTTAGTATTTTTAAGGCATACATTTTGAAGAAGTAAAACATGAAAAATGCGTAAAAACACTTAATAGGGAATATTGGCTTTAAGGAAAAATGAAGTACTAATACATGTGAATATCTACTATGTACGATGCATTTTGCTATAGACCATACTTTTTTTAAAAAAACAATGCAAAACGGGGGATGTTACCTTTTTACAAAAAGTAAATGAGGAAAATGAATTTCAAAAACTGGTTTAGGCCAGTTGCAGTAGCTCATGCCTGTATCCCCAACACTTTGCAAGGCCAAGGCAGGAGGACTGCTTGAGCCTAGAAATTTGAGACCAGCCTGGGCAGTAAGTGAGATTCCATTTTTTAAATTAAAAAAAATTAGCCAGGCATGGTTTTACATGCCTGTTGTCCCAGCTACTCATGAGGCTCAAGTGGGAGGATTGCTTGAGACCAGGTCAAGACTGCAGTGAGCTATGATCATGCCACCACACTCCAACCAGAAGGAAAGAGTGAGAACGTGCCTTTAAAAAAAAAAAAAAAGGGTGGGGGGCTTACTTAACTCACATCAGTGCATCAGTGCTTATAAGAGGTCAGTGTCAATAAGGGGTTGATCTGTTTCCAGAACAGATCCGCCTATCCCAAAGTTGATGCCATTTTATTCACAACAAAATGCCTCTATGAGCATATTCCTCTAAAAATTAATTCTCTTTGATTTTTTTTTAATTAAAAAAACTATTGTAACCATTACACTGAGCAAGTTGAACCTGTGGGATGTAACTATAAAAAGCAACTTTTTGTCCACCACTATCCTTTAAAGTTATTCTGTAGCCACAATTAATGTCCCTAAACTTTCATTTAGGTGAATGATTATGAATTTGGTCACTCCCAAGTTATAAAAATAATCTGAGTTTTAAAACTGAAAGACCCAGCTGGGCACAGTGGCTCACACCTATAATCCAACAATATGGGAGGCTGAAGCAGAGGATCACTTAATCCCAGGAGCTGGAGACCAGCCTGGGCAACACAGGGAGACCCCATCTCTATAAAAAATAAAAAATAAAAAAAAATTAGCCAGATGTGGTGGGACATATCTATAGTCACACTTACTTGGAAGGCTGATGTGGGAGGATCGCTCAGGCCTGGGAGGTCGAGACTGCAGTGACTGAAAGATCCTTAGTATAATTATTGAATTTTTCTCATTTAAAGTTAGTATCTCCACTTTCCCAGCTCAGTCTACACAGTACAAGAGCATTATGCTTTTACTCCTCTCCTTTACACCTTGCTAACCCTGGGTGGTGCAATTATGTGCTATCAGAGGGCTTAGACACCTTCATGACTCAAAAAATGTTTAGGTCGGGCGCAGTGGCTCATGGCTGTAATCCCAGTACTTTGGAAAGCCGAGGCAGACGGATCACCTGAGATCAGGAGTTCTATACCAGCCTGGCCAACAAAAAATACAAAAATTAGCTGGGCACGGTGGTGTGCGCCTGTAATCCCAGCTACTTAGGAGGCTGAGGCAAGAGAATTGCTTGAACCCGAGAGGTTGTGCAGTGAGCCAAGGTCATGCCACTGCACTCCAGTCTGGGTGACAGAATGAGACTGTCCTAAAAAAGAAAAAAAAAGTTTAAAGTTGATTCTGTTCAGGAATATTTTCAGGGGTTCCTTGAAAATTGGGAGCTCTCACCCACCCCAGACCTAGGGATCTCTCACTCCAATTCCTATATTGCATCTCCTTTGGGAATCCTTTCTGGTTTTCCCCCATTTGTCTTGCTTCTCTCAGGTGGCCCTCATGTGATCCCTAGGAAACACAGATCTCTGGTCCAAAACACTTCGGGAGGACTGGCAGTCCATCCACACAGCAACCTTGCTTTCTCTGCTGTGCTGCCAAAGCAGACAGTTTCTCTTTCACCCTTTAAAATTTCCAGGCACTAGACAGACAACAAACCAGTGTCCCTCAAATTGCAGAAGTTATATATTAAGCTCCCCAAGTGGTCTTACTATAAAACCCCTCTAACTTTACTGCAGGGAGAGTACTTCCCATCCTTCCCACAAAGATGGTAGAAAGCACTTAGGAAGTCTCCTAGAATACCAACAACTGGGTTATAAAACTTTTCCAATTTCCAACAACTCATGTCAAAAACTCTCTTCTAATCTCCAACTTTTTGAATGAAACCTTTTATACAAACAGATGGATAGGTATTGGAAGTCAAAAGATTCATTTTCTGGCTCTTTCAAACACACACATGGTGTTGTTACAACTCACTTCAGAAACGTGCATCTGTTGACTTAGGGCCAAACTCAGAATACAAGAGTTCCACCCATTTTAGCACCTTATTACATATTTTACATTTCCTAATTGCCCATGAAAAGCAGGATGAAAATAAAAATCCACAACCTCACCACTCAGAGTTAGCCAATGTTAACACTTTCGCTTTATGCCACTTAAAAATTTAAGTTTAAATTTTTTAAAACCTTGTACGATAACACTTCATAATTTCATTAAGCAATCAAGTTTATCATCTAATTTAAGCACATCACCTTTTTCACGCCTCAAATTTCCACTGAACTAGTGTGTTCGTCTTTCTAAAACTTGTCTCACTGTGCCACTCTGAAGTCCAAAACCTTTAATGGCTCCCCACCACCGGAGATTAAACTTTAATCTTGAAAAAGTAAGCATAATCTATACAGTCTCCTGTCCTAGAGCCATTACATCTCTAAATATGATTTTGAACCATGAATGCATCACATAAAATCATACTACAAGAAAAATGTAGATGTCTGAGGAGTTTCTAATAATGGGTTGTGACCTACACTAGCAGGAGGGAAACATTTCAGAATTTGCGATTTCAATCTTGTTACCCTTCAATGAAGCCGGATCCTGAGATATTTTCAACAGGAACTAGGACCAAATTCCGAAATGCTACAGAACAAAGGTAGTTATTCCTTTATTAGCATGATAAAACTAAGCTTGCAGTGGGAATCCATCCTCGTACGACTGCAAATCAAATTCTGTATCACTACACATATATATACACTGGTTTCACACTCATTATCACCAACTGCCAAAAAGTTAATCTAATACTCAAGAGCAGATTTCTTAAAACTTTAAATGTCTAAAACTTGATTTTGGGATTCATTTTGTTACAAGTTCTACACATAATGTGCTATCCATTCACAGAGCACACATTTAAAATTCTGTCTTAGAGCCAAGTGTGGTGGCTCACGCCTGTAATCCCAGCACTTTGGCAGGTCAAGGCCGGCTGATCACTTGAGGTCAGGAGTTGAGACCAGCCTGGCCAACATGGTGAAACCCTTTCTCTACTAAAAATACAAATAGATTAGATAGTTAGTTAGATAGATAGATAGATAGATAGATAGATAGATAGATAGATAGATAAAGACAGGATAGATAGATAGATAGATAGATAGATAGATGAAGACAGGATAGATAGATAGATAATAAGCAAGCAAGCTGGGTATGGTGGCTGGTGCCTGTAGTCCCAGCTACTTGGGAGGCTGAGGCAGGAGGATGGCTTGAACCTGGGAGGCAGAGTTTGCAGTGAGCCAAGATCACACCACTATACTCCAGCCTGGGCAACAGAGTAAGACTCTGTCCCCCAAAAAAAAAAGAGAGAAAGAAAAGTTTTAAGGTAATCTTTTACCAGATGAAATGAGAAGTAAATTCCATTTAAACATGCTACCAAGAAAAATATACTCATAGTTCTTAGCTCAAAGAAGCTCCAGTCTGCTAAGAATAAATCAGTAAAAATGCATAGAATTACAAAAGTGCCTGCAGAAAGAAAAATAATCAGTTCTCTCTTAAAGCTGACAATAAATGTATTCACTCAAAAAGTAAACAAGAACAATGAGTGTGGGCAAATACTGATGTGTCTCTATGAATAAACGTGGAGAGTATGTGTGCGTACCCATATAACATGTATATATGCATAAAGATGCCTAGAACAATGGTCACCAAAACAGTGACTACCTAGATAGCGATTCTTGCTTTTTACTTTTATTATTCCATATTGTTTCAATTTTTTAAATAAATATGAGCATTTACGTTTACAAGAATTTTCATTAATAAAATACAGTATGAAAGCTACAGTAATCCAGCCATGTGGTACTAAAAGAATGATAGATCAATGAAACATACATAAAAGTCTATACACATAAACCCAAACATCTGTGGTCAACTGATTACCAACAAAGATATCAAGGCAATTCAGTAGAGGAAACGATAGTCTTCTCCAAAATGGTGCTGAGACTACAGGATATCCACATTCAAAAGTTGAACTTAGTAACTTAACTCGCACCATAAAGTTAACTACAAATGGATCACAGACCTAAATGCAAGGACCAAAACTAGAAAACTTTTAGAAGAAAACACAAGAGTAAATCTCATCACTTTTGGTTAGGCAAAGATTTCATACACTGCGCCATTCTTAATAGGAAAAAGAAAAAAAAGATAAACTAGACTCTACCCAAGTCGAAACCCTTATAACTCAAAAGACACCATTAACAGCCAAGTATGGTGGCACACATCTGCAGTATCAATTACTCAGGAGGCTAAGGCAGGAGGATTACTTGAACCCCAAGTTTGAGTCTAGCCTGGGCTACATAGCAAGAATCCCATCTCTTAAGAAAAAAAAAAAAAAAAAAAAAAGACACCATTAAGAAAATCAAAGGACAAGTCACAGATTGAGAGAAAATATTTGCACATAATATATCTGACAAAGGACCTGGATACAGAATATATAAAAGACAAACCAGTTAAAAATAGGCAAAAAGATCTGACAGACATTTCACCAAAACAGATGGAGAAAATGGCTTGGTGGGGCATACCTATAGTCCAGGACTTTGGGAGGTCGAAGCAGGAGGATTGCTTTTCTTTTTGTGTTTTCTTTCCTTTTTTTTTTTTTTTTTTTTAAAAAAAAAAAAAAGAGACGGGGTTTCACCGTGTTAGCCAGGATGGTCTTGAACTCCTGACCTCAAGATCCACCCACGTCGGTCTCCCAGAGTGCTGGGATTACAGGCATGAGCCAACATGCAGAGGACTGCTTGAGCCCAGGAATTCTAGGCTGCAGTGAGGTGTGATTACGCAACCATACTCAGTCTGAGTGACAAAATAAAATCCTGACTCTCTTAAAAAAAAAAAAAGGAGAAGAAAAAAATGGCTTCAAAAGATGCTCAACATCATTAGTCATTAGAGAAATGCAAATTCAAACTACAATGCTATACTACTTCAGACCCAGTAGAATAATTATAATCAAAAAGATAATGACAAGTGCTGGAAAGACTCAGAGAAACTGAAATCCTCATGCACTACTGGTAGGACGTAAAATAGTACCAATAGTCGGGACGACAGTTTGGCAGTTTCTTTAAAAATTAAATATAAGTTTTCCACATGACCCAATAATTCTATTCCTAGGCATCTATGCAAAAGAAAACATACGTCCACACATATCTGCATACAAATGTTCATAGCAGCATTATTTATAACAGCCAAAAATTGTGAATCATCCAAATGCCCATCAACTGGTAATGAACAAACAAAATGTGGCATATCCACAGAATAGAATACTACTCAGCAATAGAAAGGAACAAATTACTGACACACTCAACATGCATGAACTGCAAATTAAATGAAAGAAGACAGACACAAAAGTCACTTTATGTTCCATTCATAAAAAACGTCCAGGAAAGAATAACTGAGCAAGAGACACAAAGACAGAGACAGAGTGTGTGCAAGAGCTAGAAGATAGAAAAGTGGTTGCCTGGGGCTGGGAGGAGTATAGAAGATGAATTGGCTTTCAAGGGATCTTACTGCGTTAATAGACAATATCCTAGACTACGGTAATGGTTGCAAAGCTGAATAAATTTACTAATAATCACTGAATTGTGAATTTGAAATGGGTGAATTTTACGGTGTATAAAGTACACCTCAATAAAATTGTTTTTAAAAAGACAGTGAAAAAAGTTAGTACATAATTATGTTTACTGAAGGAATGATTAGGCTTTTCTAGATGCCAAAGCCAAAAACCAGTGAGAAAACAAAACATATTAAATGAAAACATAAATTAAAATAGTTTATCAAAATGGCACACATACCACTTATCTCCATTATCAGTACTGTAAGTGATTTTTACCTTCTACCCTTTAGTGGAGTACTTCTAAGGGTCATGAGAGTACATCTTTTTTTTTTTTTTTTATATTTATTTTTTTTTTTTATTGCATTTTAGGTTTTGGGGTACATGTGATGAACATGCAAGATTGTTGCATAGGTACACACATGGCAGTGTGCTTTGCTGCCTTCCGTCCCCTCACCTGTAGAGAGTACATCTTTTTTATCTGATTAACTACTGGCTCTACATCTTTACCAAAGAAGACTGGGGGGTTAAAACAAGGTCACCTTTTTCTTCCATATTAATTATGCCCTCCAGCTATACAGAATCATTAAGAGAAATACAGGTATAGGCCGGGTGTGGTGGCTCACGCCTGTAATCCAAGCACTTTGGAGGCCAAGGCGGGCAGATCATCTGAAGTTGGGAGTTCAAGACCAGCCTGACCAACATGGTGAAACCCCACCTTATAAAAATAAATAAATAAATAAATAAAAGAATACAAATATGTATATTATGTATGTATATTCCTACACCAGAAACTAAAAAATAAAGCAGAGCTATCCAAAGCCTGCTCTAGAACATTATTTGGATAGAAATCCAGTAAAATTGTATCTAAAGAGAAGGGGCTTGAAGGCAAGTAGTGAGTGAATAGTTCTGGCAGTCTCCTTTCCACTATCCCCAAATAACTTATGAAAAGGTGACTTACAATTTCTATTTTACAAAAGATGAGGCAAAGGATGTAACTAAAGATAAGGCACAGAAATTTGCTACAAGACTTTACGTGCGATATCACCTGGACACAGAAGTTAAAAACTACCTCAGATAAACAGTCTTAGGCTATCTGTTTGGCCCTACTTTATGACTTAGGATAGTTTTCTATAATACTGTTAGCCAGTTACTCTTTCAAAAACAAAACGGTTTATCTCTTACTTATGAGACCCTAACAAGAGCCTAGAAGAGATCTGAGAGACGAGGGGCAGTGAAAGAATTTCACAAAAATTTCCACTTGCAGACCTCAACTAAGAAGAATTCTGAAGTGCTTAAATATTGCTTTAAAAAATTATTTAAATGCATAGGCTACCTTCCTACCCAAACTAGGCATACTGAAAATGGTTTAAAAACTTAAATTTTAATAAAACACTATTTTTAAAAGTTGCTTATAAGGCATGAACAATGAAAATCTGCTAAAACCAAGTTCTTAAAAGACACACATTTAATATGCTAATTTGGTATGTGGAGGTCGTTGCCACATACCAAAGACTGAATGCTGGCCAGTTGTCACCATCGCACATACCATAGTGGAACTCTGGCACACCCATTTCAAAGGGTTGCCAACCAGGCTACATATTTTGACTACTGCTTCAAAGTATTGTTCTATAAATAAAAAGACAAAGCTGTAGTTTAACTATATTCACATTTTAATACAGGAAGTCCCAATTATCAAAAAGACTTTCTAAAATCCCTCATTTTCGAGGATCCACCTGCTTTTACCCACTAGCAACTCAGAACCAGCTCCATAGCTAGAAGATTGTTTTAAGTTTCCAAGTCTCTAAATTCGTATAGGCTTTAACCCAAATGAATGGAATAAATGAAGCTGACTTCTCCATACTCTGAAAAAAACTTGGTAAATATATTTACTAAATACCAGAACACATTAAGTATTTAACATTTAAATCAAAATAAGTTCAAACGTAACAAATAATCTTTAGCAAGTTAGCTTTCAAAATAGCATTTCTAGAAGACTTGTTTGCAGAAAATAACTGGAAGGGGGGATAATTTATAAAATGCTAATTTTATGGAGCCCTACTCCCCTAAGGAAAAAAAAAACAACAAGGAATGTAAACATTCTCTTCACTAATTATGCTAGCCTCTCTTATTTACCTAAATTGATACTGTCCCTTTATATAAAGAAAAAGAAGCCTACCTGAAAATGTGCTTAATTAACATCATTTATGTTGGAATTTGCCAGAATTCAAAGTTGAGAACTGTGATTTGACACAACGAAAGCAAACTAATCTCACACCTTGCACCCAAGGTGGTTTTCTCATATTTCACTTAAATTTGATGTCCCTGAAATTCTCAAAAGCATGTGATCTCTTTCAAGCTGAAAGATGTCTAAACATGTCAGTCATTACTTTTTGGTAAATGTTATTAAAGTAACCAAACTTGTCTTTGAGAAAATTAATCTCAAATTTCCACCAAGGTCATTACATGTAACTTTGCCCCCAAAAAAACAGATCAAAAAGTGAACAGCACCAATAATAATAATAATAATAATAATACGGGTCATGTTCTTATCACATGCCAAGAACTTTTTTTTTGAGTCAGAGTCTCACTCTGTCACCCAGGTTGGAATGCAGCAGCACGATCTTGGCTCACTGCGACCTCCACCTCCCAGATTCCAGTGATTTTTGTGCCTCAGTCTCCCAAGTAGCTGGGATTACAGGCGTGCGCCACCATGCCCAGCTAATTTTTGTATTTTAAGTAGAGACAAGATTTCACCATGTCAGCCAGGTTGGTCACGAACTCCTGACTTCAAGTGGCTTATCCGCTTTGGCCTCTCAAAGTGCTGGGATTCCAGGCATGAGCCACTGAGCCTGGCCACCTTTTCAAATGTCAGATTTAACAAGGTATAATTTACATACGTTAGGAAAAATAATTCTTCATAGGCATCTCTTTTGCATATAGTGCTGGCAGAGGTACCAGCTGCTCTTTGCTCTAGAGAGTATCTATTCAAGAATGTTTATAGAGTGAACCAGCCTTGAGAAATAAAGATAGTATCTCCTTCTAGAGCAAAGGACAAGCATGCTTACTGTCCGTCCAGTATAATATAATGTATCCCCCCAGAGCAGGCGCCCCCAAACTTTTTACACAAGGGGCCAGTTCACTGTCCCTCAGACCGTTGGAGGGCTGCCACATACTGTGCTCCTCTCACTGACCACCAATGAAAGAGGTGCCCCCCATTCCTGAAGTGCAGAGGGGGGCATGCGGGCCGTAGTTTGGGGACGCCTGCCCCAGAGCAAAGGACAGGCATGCTTATTGCTCATTAGAAAAGATATGGGTTCTCTTAATTCAGGGCTTCTCTCCAATAAGGTAGCCCACTGTGTGTGCAAGTATTGCCTGGTCCTCTTCACGTCATCCTGTAGACTGAGGCTTAGAAAACAAGAACAAATGCTGATTGATGCTCTGGCTACTGCTATTATAAAGAATACTAATTTGCCCTTCATCTTTAACATAGGAGTTTCATGTCTTCTACCAGAATCCATGAAAATGTGGCTGGATAACTTATTAGCCTGCAAGTTGGATAAAATCTCAGACCATCATGGTTCTTGGCAGTTTTGGGGAAAGAAGATGGGATGCTGACACAGTCATAACACTCTTAGAGAAAGAATAAAGGCCCTGCAGCCTGAGTTCTGGGACATGGGAAGATACGCTGGGATCTGAGAGTGATCATCGTAGTGGATAAGAAGAAGGTAGGAATAAAGACTCCCCTACCTGTCTACCTTTAATGAAGAGAGTGGAATTAAATGTTTAGAAACTGAGCAGTGAGAAGTGAGGCTGAAATTAGCCACCCAAATGGTGATTTGGTGGTTGTTCACTATCCTCTGTGCTGGTGGAGGCAGGGAAGCCTCATAGTAAGGGCAGTAAGCTCCCTGGTCCCAGGTGAAAGGCTCTGGCTGTGACTGCTGAGCCAAGGATTCTCCCAACTAAAAGAGATGGTCTAAGTAATAATGGCCTTGCTGCCAACTACAGAGCTTCAAGTAGACCAAAAACATTAAACTGCAAGAGAAGGACCCCAAGTGAATATAAAGCCTTGATTACCCACACAGATTTGCTCCCTCCTCCTCCACACTCATGATCCCTGTCTGCTTCCACCCCCAGACTCTTCTGCGTTAACGACAATGATGGTTAGGACTGGAACTGAGGGCTCCCTGATCCCCAAGATGAACTGAAGGCCAGACATACCACCCAGGAGGTTTGCCCAGAGAAGTTTAGGGAGAGACTCAAAATTTTATGGTTCTCTTGGAAATAGGCACCGAGGTAACCATTCTATCTGTCCTGTCAGGCGGACACCCAGATTCAGCTAACAAGGTCTGGGCAGGCTTTACAGTAGTTAGGGAAATAAATGTGACTTATGGATGGGATATTTTGGGCTAATTCAATGTACTACTGTTGCCTCTACATCATAATGTATAGTGAGAACTGATGAGCCTGGGCATGGTGGCTCATCATGCTTTGGGAGGCCGAGGCAGGCATATCACTTAAGGTCAGGAGTTTGAGACCTGACCAACATGATAAAACCCTGTCTCTAGTTAAAATACAAAATTAGCTGGGCATGGTAGAGTGCACCTGTAATCCCAGCTCAGGAAGCTTAGGCAGCTGAATCACTTGAACCCAGGAGGCAGAGGTTGCAGTGAGCCAAGATCACACCACTGCACTCCAGCCTGGGTGACAGAGTGAGATTCTGTCTCCCAAAAAAAAAAAAAAAAAAGAACTGATGTGTTATATGCCTCTATCTAAAAGTCTCACTTAAGAGCCAGTGAGGGTTTTCTTTCCAATCAGAAAGAGCTGTACGTAAAAAAGTGCATTAGTACCTTTGGGGCCCCACAATCCTAAGGACCATTTTGAGCTGTTAAGTCTCATGATTTTACTGATTAGAGGATCTGGCAAAAGGAGGCAGCCTCCACCTACAGGTGCCCCTTTGGGTTTTGAATACTTTGCCTCCCTGACACAGCAATCAAGTTTACCCCCTGACAGGCAGCTATTAGCTTGCTTCTGGATTCCTTTGGAAACTGAATGCCTAACTCATGGAGGCTTCACGAGTCTCCAGCCTAATATTCCTATTTTAAGGTGAGTTCCCTTACACTCAATGACTAACAATGTGGTAAATCAATGGAAAATACTTATGTGAAACACACCTAGCTTAGCCTTAGCCCCAAGAAGGATCACAACTTTACAAGAAAAAGGGCAGGCACCTAGCCCTTTGGGGAAAACTTTATCCCCTACTCTACCACTGTAGGCAAAGTTAATGGCTCAATGAAGCCTGCATCCAGTAAATGATCGTATCTTATAGATTTGACATCATCAATATTCCAGTCAGATCCTTATCAATTCTTTCCTGGACTTAAGCAACAGACTTTTAACTTGTCTCCCTCTATCCAATCTCACTTCACGTTTAATATATTCTCCAAAAGCAGTCAGGACAATCTGTCCTAAAGACAACTCGAGTATTTTGTTAACATGACTCACGCAGCTGGCCTAATGGTTTACTTCTTGTCTATCTCTTCAGCTTCATCTTTCCCACTCTTCCTTTACCGTCTCTATTACTGTCATACTATAACCCCTATCAGTTTCTAACACGACTTCCCTTATCTTTAGGCTTTTTGCCTCTCTCTCTCTTCCGTACCCCCATGTATACTCTCCCTCTGGCCTGACTGGTCTACTCTTCAGGTCAGAGTTTAGATGACAACACAACAGGGGCTTTTATCATGACTAGTTAAGATTAGGTACCCAAGGCCAAGGCAGGTGGATCATGACGTCAGGAGACTGAGACTATCCTGGCCAACATGGTGAAATCCCATCTCTACTAAAAATGCAAAAATTGGCCCAGGCGTGGTGGCTCACACCTGTAATCCCAGCATTTCAGGAGGCCGAGGTGGGCAAATCACAAGATCAGGAGTTCGAGACCAACGTGGCCAATATGGTGAAAGCCCGTCTCTACTAAAAATACCAAAAATTAGCTGGGCATAATGGTGGGTGCCTGTAATCCCAGCTACTTGGGAGGCTGAGGCAGGAGAATGGCTTGAACCTGGAGGCAGAGGTTGCAGTGAGCTGAAAATCAAACCACTGTACTCCAGCCTGGGAGACAGAGTGAGACTCTATCTCAAAAAAATAAAAATAAAAAAGTTTTTTTTAAATGCAAAAATCAGCTGGCCGTGGTGGTGTGTGCCTGTAATTACAGCTACTCGGGAGGCTAAGGCAGGAGAATCACTTGAACCAAGAAGTCAGAGGTTGCAGTGAGCTGAGATTGTACCACTGTACTCCAGCCTGGCAACAGAGCAAGACTCCATCTCAAAAAAAAAAAAAAAAAAAAAGGTTAAGTACCCATGTAACACATATTACTGAATTCACACTCCTTCCGTACCTTCTATTCTATTTTAAGGAAGAACCGCAAATTATTTATTCACTGCAATATAACCCTACTTATATGCTCAGTAACTATTTGGGTAGTTAATGGCAATCTATATTCCACATATTGTGCTAGGTGATAAAAAGCAAAGTTATTTTTAATAATCCTTTGACTTAGAAATACATTAATAAAATTATATGCTGCCTTCCCTATTATGCTGCATTGAAATTAACATAAAAATTTCACAACAGTTTAATGAGGCATGTAATGGGGACATTATTATTCTCATTTAATAATCTGAGGATTTTCACATTATCATACAAAGCAAATTTGTCAAATTAAATTCAATGTTTTTGTCCATACAAACTAGAATGTTACAATGAGAAGAATCTCTCAATTGGGGTACAAGTCAACAAACTATAAAAGTGTACCTCAAGTCATAGATTTCTGATTTCATTTAAACTGGTGCATTCGATTCTCTATTATCCTCACTAAGACAGAGAAATGGCATAAATAATACTTAAATTATATTATCACATTATGGTATGTCATATTATGATATGTCAAAATACATATTATATCATATTGAGGCAGACCAGGTCTCACTAATGCAGGCCTCCAAAACAAGTGCTTTAGTACTAAGTGATTAAGTTAAATATGAAAAGCCAGTGCCCTTATACAAAGTATGGGATGTAATAAAAGGCCATCAAGAATTTTGCCTAGGCTTTTCCTGGGCCTTAAACACGACAAAATAATGAAGGAATTCTTAGCAGGAGCCTTTTAGGATTAAATAAGTTTTATTGTGGGCCTGAAGAAACTCCCCAGGTCTCCACAAACAAGTTTATTGGAGGTTTAAAGGAACTCCCCAAACCTCTGTGATTTCACAGGAGTCAAGATAAGGGTAATCACCCCAGCAACTGGACCCATTTAGATTAAGTAAATTTACTGAGGCTCCAGAGGAAGGTCTTCAGGAAGAAGTTAATCACTTATATCTTCAGATGAATGCACACTTACATGTAGACAAACAGCTTAGATGGCATATAAACTCTGAAAAACTTTGTAACTTTGAGTTGGTCTGGCGATAATTTCCAAGCCTTCTCCCTGTAATCAGTTGCAGAAAATAAAGACTTGCTTCCTCCCCAGTTCACCTGCATCTCGTTATTGGGCCACAAGAAATAGCAACCTGACCCTCAGTTTGGTTGGGGAACAATACGACATACTATGTCCGTATTATGACATCTGGGACTATGTCATAATTTTTTTCTTAGCAAATGTTTTCTGAAAATGCTTGACCTAAAGTAGTATTCAGGTTAATTTGGATTATCTGAGGACATGCCAATTTATGACTGGAAGGAATAAATATTCTAGGCCAATGGTCCCCAGCCCTTTTCGGACCAGGGACTGGTTTCACGGAAGACAATTTTTCCACGGACAGAGGGAATGGATTCAGGATGAAACTGTATCACCTCAGATCATCAGGCATTAGATTCTCTTAAGGAGCACAAAACCTGGATCACTTTAATGCACAGTTCACAACAAGGTTCATGTTATGAGAAACTAATGCTGTCTCTGCTGATCTAAAAGGAGGCAGACCTCAGAGGGTAATGCTCGCTGGCCTGCCACTCTCCTGTTGTGCAGCCCTGTTCCTAATAGGCTACAGCCCAGGAGTTGGGGACCCCTGCTCTAGACACAGTAGAAAGAGTTTGTATCAATTTAGAATTTAATATATATCATACATAATACATCAACTAAAATATACCAAGAGATGACTGCATTAGCAGAAAATAACTGTATAGGACTCAAGCTTCACAGTGTCACATCCAATAGTACCTTTATGCTGAAGATCAATCTTTTCAAAATAATTAAACAGCTGCAAAAATATATCTCTGCATTAAGTCTTCTAATTAAACAAAATCACACAATATCTTTGAAAGTAGTCATTCTGACCCATGGTACCATTATCCACATTGTGTTGCAAGAAATGTTTATATTTAAATAATCAAAATTCTAAGAATGACTTCCATGTTTAAAAAGTTTTACAAATGTCACTCACTTGCATTCTAATTACTTGCATAAGTGGAAAAGGGATGAAACTATAGCTAGCTTTTAATCCTGTATACTCTTACAGGAGAGTACAGAACAAGTGAACAGTATCCATCCTGCATGGCAGCTGAACAAATAAAAAGTTTCGAGATTTGCTGTTTTAAGTATGCTCTATGAATACTTAATATAAAACACAAGACCTCAAATTAGCACAATGAAATAGAATTTAAGTAAATGTCATAGGTTCAAATGCCAGTCTCAAGATCTCTCACTTGGCAGTATACTTGAGCAAGTAGACCTAATTGGAAATATTTAATTATGACTAATGGCATACCTCTAATCTAACCTTTCTGAGCCTTACTTTCCTAATGTTAATTAAGAATTAAATAGCAACTAACCTACACATTGCAGAGTTGGTATAAAACTGACTTAATGCTTATAAGGAATCTGGCATACAGTAGATCTTCAATATCGCGCATAATTAAGAGCCAGGATTTAGTGAACTAACCATAATAAAAGAATGAGCTCACACATCCAAGAACATTTATGTGGACTTTTAGAAACTCTAAATCCACAAGAAATTATTTGAACTTACTGTTGTTCATGAATGCTGACAAGATACATATATCAAATATCCATTCTAAGTAAACGAATCCATTCTATGAACGAAAGTATAACACAGAATTATGTCTATACTTCCTCCCCCAAAGACTTCAAAGCAACTTAAGTAACTCAATACAGCAGTCTTCAAAATTTACAAGATACTTGAAAAAACTACAGCTCAGAGCAATCGACATCTTTTTCAAAAACTTTTGCCATATAATTACAAAATGCCGTTAGAATCTAACACTCTTTGACCTTGCCATTCACTCAATTGTTCAAAACCTAATTACTGAGTATCCACTATGCACCAGGCTGGCACTGTGCTAAACTCTGGTGTAGTTACAGAAGAGACCAAAACCAAGAAGATGTATGCCACTACGCTATTTCCAACTAATATAGTCTTGTTTTCCTTAAACAATGTAAGAGAAAATTGTTAAGTTCTTACAGTTGAATGCACTTATACTTAGTTGGCAACCTCATGTAAGGGACAATCCAGTATTTTCCCCCATGGAGACTAGGAGTAGAATAGGCACCTCTCTATGCTTCTCCATCAACTGTTATTTACCATGTAAAGACAAATGACCATTTCAAATATGAGTGAAATAATCCCAAGGGGCACTAATTTTACCTGTAAATTTTAAAAACCTGTTTATTCCTGGAATGTTCAGAGAAATGAATTTTAAGTTCTATTAAGTTAAACAGCAATCAAAAATCCATCAAAAATAAACTGCATTGACTTAGTTTTACTTAATATCTGAAATTATATTTTTTTTCTGGGGCAAACTATAATTAACTTACTAACCACTCCTCCCTCTGATCAACCAACCACTTTCATGGGAAAGAAAAATCTAGCCTCTATCCAATTATACAATCTAGAATTCATACTACATATCCTAGAACATTTTACAAAGCAAGAGTTTTCTCAAAAACAGCTACATCACTATCAAAGTTTTAAAGTTTTTAAAGATTATCTAGCAAAACTGTTCTGCAAATACACATTCTCTCTCTCTCTCTCTCTCTCTCTCTCTCTCTCAACTGAGTTAAGAAATCTTACTGCTGAAGTGGTTATCTAAAACCTAAGCAGGGACAAACGGCCAAGTACCTTTTTAACACCCACCTCCCCCAAAACGAAGGCTGTTAGAAAATGCTAACACAAATACTGACAGCAATAGCATCATCATAAAGATATGCAGCTAGGTGTGCTTCAGGACTAAGAACCTCTCTTGGAGTTCGTTATTATGGACTATGAAAGTCACATGAAAAAAAAAGTGCTGTCATTTCATTTTATGAATGCTGATTAGGGAGTTTCAGTTAACTGCAACATTTTACAAACAGGCTATCAAATAAGCCTCAGTTATCAAGCAGCTCTAGACACAAAGCTTCTGTTTCTATTATTAAATACAATTAAAGAATTAAAAGGATCATGGTTTTTCTCGAGGAATATTAGTCTTAAATAATTTGTAATAGTAAGTCACCAAACATCCGAGCGACTGAAATTCCTTTCGCTATATAAAACACTCCTCTTGAACGCCAATCTCCCAAACCCTAAGACTTAAAAAACACAAAATTGATTGACTACATTTTTCACATAAAGAGTAAAAAGGTGGCAAACTCAATACACTTACAGAGAAGTAGGGAAAAAAAAGTGTAAGCAAATTTCAAAAACCTTTGTCTCATTCAAAATGGTACTTTGTGGTACCGCAAGTATTCAGGCATCAGTATTCTGCACACACCGCGAACGCTGTCAAAAAATTTTGTTGACAGACTAGACAAGAAAGTCTCACCAACAAACATTCCTACAGCAATGTATTAACAGGTAATGTTGCAAATCAGTCAAGAGAGCAAGTGAGGAGGAATCCAGAGGAGCAGAAAGAAGAACAATCTTCTGCCAGATTTTACACTCTGAGGAAATTAAGCCATCATAGAAGTCTTCCAGGAAAAAAAAGAAAAAAGGTATTCAGTACGGCCCAAAATAGCCATGAGGTTCACACACACACACACACACACACACACACAGCAATTGCCACTTCCACTAGAGTTTGACAGTCATAGATTTGGGTAATTATAGTAGAAACTGTGTGTTTTGGAAACACACTAGGACCACACCCTACGACTGAGAATCTGGACTTTAAACGCTGAGCATTAATCAAAGGAACAACGCAGTATTTAAGTTGGAAGGTCTCGCCGCGCAGGTGGAAGGCGAAGTGATGGGGAGCGACGAAGACACCAACTTCAACACCAGGGACCAGGAGGACTGGCTGTCGACGCGGGGCGTGGCGAAGCCCGGGGGAGAAGGAGGTGTGGAGCTGAGGACAGGAACCGGGGTGAGGAGGAGGAAAAGCGGCCGCGAGGAGGAAGGAGTGGTGGGAGTCGGGGTGGGGCGACAATGTGGACCAGGGAAGGGACGAGCCGGGGAGCGCAGGGTCACAGGCCGCCGCAGGAACTGGGGTGGGAGGGGGCGGCGAGCGCGCGCGTGGAGGTGCCAGTGGAAGGAAGGGGGCGGAAGAAAGGAAGACACGAATGAATGAGCGCCGGGGGCAGGCCGGAGCCGCCGGCCGGGGAGGAAGCGGGCCAGGGGCGCCGCGGGGCCGGGGGCGGGCCCAGCGCGCCGGGGAAGCAGGAAGCCCCGCGCCGGCGCGGGCCCCGCGCCACCCGCCTCTTCGTCAAAATGGGGTCGCGGATCAGGAAAGCAAGGAATGAGCGAAGAGGAGAAAATGGCAAAAACCAATCACTCACCCTCCGCTCGAGCCTCCAGGCGCTCTCAGCCCCGCTTCTCCGCCCTCCTCGAGCCGCAGAGGCGGCTCCTCAGCGGCGCTAGGGGGAGCCCCGGGTCCGGAGCGGCGGAGCGGCAGCAGCCGGACCGGGAGCCCCTCAGCACCTGCCCCTGTGGCGGAGCCGCGATGAGCCAGGCGGTAGCGGCGGCGGCTCCGAGCGGGGAGGGCAAGTGACCCGGATGTACAGGGTAACGGCGAGGAGGGGGAGGGGGGAATGCCAGGAAGTGAGGGCGCCGCGGACCTGTCGGGCCGTGCGCATGCGCTGCACGCCCGCCCCGCAAGGTAAAGGCTTAGCCTATCTTCTCCGCCCCTCCTCCCCGCCCCCCCGAAGGGGCGGGGCGAAGCCGGAGACAGGTGGTCGGCGGGCGCGGCGTGAGGAGGGAGGCGTGGCCACCCCCCTGTACCCCTGGCCTCCTTAAAGGGGTAGCACCTTCGCGCCGAGATAACGTCTGAGTGAGTTGGTGTCTTCCACCCTTCCTGACGTACAGATGGGAAACGGAGGTTCAGAGGTGGCAGTGACCTGCCTCATATTAGCGAGCTTGGGAATGGCGGGAACTGGACCTCGGGACTCGTTGCTGAACCCTGAGAAGTTGCCACAGTCCCTCCACGCCTGGAACCGCTGGGCTGCAGGGCGCGCCTCTCCCCCTCGGGTCAGGTACTGAGCCTCCCACGTGTGCCTGGCAGGCGCCCAGCGCCAGGGGACGGCACCGTTATCGCCTGCGATAGTATCGCGGAGTCGCCCTTGGGAGGTGAAAAATGATGATTCTGAGAATTAACAATCAGACGCCACTTAAAGCACTCTCAGATAAATCAGACCCCTATTCTGGGGCCGACACCGGGCAAAAATAACTAGTGGGCAGAAACTTGGATGTGACAGAGGGCGCAGCCTCTTAATTATTTCCCTAATTCCCCTTTCACTCTTTGGACATAACTGATCCCTTCCCCTTTACAGACAAAAACAGAACATCCCATCTAGCTAGTTTATCCTAATCCTGTTACAAAGCTGATTTTTTTTTCATTAACGCTAAAGGGGAAAAGATGACAATGTTACTTCTCCCAGGGTTATTTTCAGTTTGAAAGCTGGGGAGATCACTAAGATGGTGGTGAATGATTATAAGCATTTTGGGGTCACAGGCAGAACTGAAATCCCACAAAAGTATGGCCTTCCCCTGCCCCCTCCCCGGAAAAATACATACATGCAGACACATTTACATAAAATTTCAGGAATTTCATGCAACCAGGGAGTCATCCATGAAATCCTGATTATGAACGAAGCTCTAGTCAAAGAGCTAAGGTCCCAGGAACTATCTGCGCCTTACTATATGAGGCCAAGAAATCACTCCTTGCCACAAAACACAGAAGGGCAGGCCTTACCTTATTTAGCCTTTTTGTCTTCCTCTTGAGTTATGTAGAGACCAAATGGTATGTAACATGGTGGGCATATTACTTAGAAACGTGTTGAGTCATGGAGAGATTAAGTGGCTTTTTCAAGGCACACGCTAAAGGCAGCATTCCTGGGCCTCAGACTTTTACCTTAATTATCATACTTCAGGAAGACTCAAGAGTTCTATATTGTATCTATTATAATTTTCATCAATTTCAATTAAACTGGAGATGATATTTTGCAAATGTTGATGCTGATGGAAAAGTCCTCATAATCCAAGAACCTTGGTCCACGCGTCTGACATACTAAAATCCAATCTTAGAAAACCTGGGTCCAGACAGACCACTGTGCTCCATGTGAACCAGAGGAGGAGTTCATACATGTTCACAGTTCCTTAGATATGAGCTCTGAGTAACCATACACCTCTAACCCAATCTCCCACCAAAACCAGAAATCTTTCATAGTATCTTCAACATGTGAATATCCAGTTCAGCTCCAATATCTCCAATTATAGGGAACTCATTATTGCAATTATCATCCTCTGACTGTGAGGAACCTGTTTTACGGTAAGCAAAAATCTGATGCACAACAATTTTCATCCACTGATCCTAATTTTTGTTTCTTTGTTTTGAGATGGAGTCTAGCTCTGTCACCCAGGCTAGAGTGCAGTGGCACAATCTCAGCTCACTGCAACCTCTGCCTCCCGGGTTCAAGTGATTCTTCTGCCTCAGCCTCCCGAGTAGCTGGGATTACAGGTGCCTGTCACCATGCCCAGCTAGTTTTTGTATTTTTAGTAGAGACGGGGTTTCACTGTGTTAGCCAGGATAGTCTCAAACTCCTGACCTCGTGATCCACCCGCCTCAGCCTCCCAAAGTGGTGGAATTACAAGTGTGAGCCACGGCGCCCAGCCCACTGATCCTAATTTTATCTATGGAGAGCAATACAGACATGACGCTGGCCTAGGGAGCTTACAGTCCAGCAAAGAAAACAATCCACTGAGGAGTGGTAATAATAAAATACTGGACCAGGTGTGGTGGTGGCTGACGCCCGTAATCCCAACACTTTGAAGGCCAAGGCGGGTGCACCACCTGAGGTCAGGAGTTCGAAATCAACCAGGCCAACATGGTGAAACCCTGTCCATACTTTCTATGTTCTCCATCTACACTGCATTGTCTCTGTCTATTTTCTTACATCTCAGAAGGTCCCGTGGCTTTCCTTCAGTGCTATTTTCTTAGAAATTTTTATTTATTATCGAATCAGTTGTAAAACACTATAGAAAATAAATGCTTTTCCTCAATCATTGATCCATTCAATCAACACACATTTTTGCCCCCTTACTGAGTCCTGGCCATCAGGCTGAGGGTCTGGGAAGCAGGAGAGTAAGACACCAAGTCCCTGCTCCAAAGGGGCTGAGAGTTTAGTGAAAGGACAGCTGTAACCTTGCACTTAAAACATAGCATGACTCGTTAATTTAGAAGGGTCGAGGAACTAACTTTCCCTGGGACAGCGGTGAAGGCTTCACAAAGAATGAGACCTTTGGCCAGGCACAGTGGCTCACACCTAGAATCCCAGTATTTTGGGAGGCCAAGGCAGGCAGATCACTTGGGGTCAGGAATTTGAGACAAGCCTGACCAACATCCTGAAACCCCGTCTCGACTTTAAAAAAAAAAAAAAAGGAAAAAGAAATTAACTGAACGTGGTGGTACATGCCTCTGTAATCCCAACTACTCGGGAGACTGAGGCAAGAGAATCGCTTGAACCCAAGAGGCAGAGGTTGCAGTGAGCCGAGATCATATCACCGCACTCTAGCCTGAGCAAGAGTGAGATTCTATCTTAAAAAAAAAAAAAAAAGCAGGGGGCGGGACATCTGAGCTTGGTCTGGAAGCTAAGGGGAAAGGACCAAGAAGAAAATGCAGAGGGCCAAGGGTTGGGGAGGATCGTGGGGGTGCTGTGACACACTGAGATTGTAAAGGACATCATACGCCATGTTAGAAATTTGAACTTGCCTTCTGAAGGCAACCACAAATAAAGAGAAGCTTCGAACCAAGGGAGACACAGAATCAGATGTGTTTTATATCAGGATCACTCTGACCACAGAGTCCAATATGGGCTACAGTGGTACAGAGAACAGACGGCCAGCAAACCAGTTAAGAGGCTGCTGTGGGGTCCAGGAGAGATAAGGGGAGTCTGCTGGAGGAAACTGGTAATAAGGATGAAGAACAGACACCAGAATTAAGATGCAGAATCTGCAAGTTCAATCTGGGGGAAGAGGAGACTGGGGTTGTCAGGATGACCCAGAGGCTCCTGGCTTAGACAAACTGGAGGGTGACACCACCCGATCCCAATACTGTTACACAATTTTCATTCCTCTTCTCTTCCAATCTTCATCCATGTAAATGCACAATGCTTTCAGCCGGGCACAGTGGCTCACTCCTGTAATCCCAACAGTTTGGGAGGCTGATGCAGACCGATCACTTGAGGCCAGGAGTTCGAGATCAGCCTGGCCAACATAGTGAAACCCTGTCTCTACTAAAAATACAAAAATTAGCCAGGCGTGGTGGCACACGCTTGTATTCCCAGCTACTCAGGAGGCTGAGGCAGGAGAATCGCTTGAGCCCAGGAGGCAGAGGTTGCAGTGAGCCAAGATCCCACCACTGCACTCCAGCCTGGGGAACAGAGTGAGATTCCATCCCAAAAAATAATAATAATAATAAAGAAGTAAATGCACATTGCTTTCACTGGTATCTTCAGATATATGTAACTCTTTCCTAATACTTTTTCATATTTCTACACAGTCACATCTATCACTTTAATGACTGCAGAGTATTTCATCATGCTGAAATAGCTCAGTTTCCTTCAGTTGCTAAAGGTCCACACCCTACATGCCTGGCTTACCCCCGAGACTGATTTGGCTTTGGGTATTTGGCAAGGGATGAGTTAAGCCTTTAGGGAAAAAGAGCCTTTAGGCAAAAGGTGCTGGAGAAGTGTTGCCTCGAGGGCCAGGACAGCTCCAGCTCTCCTGGGAGAGGCCTGTACAACTGCACTGCTATATTGCACATAGAAAATGCACAGTTATGGAAAAGAACCTGTCATCCACAGGGAGCCTGAGGTTCGATTCTCCACACAAGCTGGTTCTAATGTCCTAACCTCCCTAATCCATGTGTTCGTTTATTTGTTCATGTATTCACTCCCTCTACAAAGCATTCTTGCAAATGCAGAGAACAATACAGCAGAGCTGACACCACCTCTACTCTCTGGATGTAACCTGATTAGGCTTGAAACCTGCTCTACAACTTACACAAGTTATTCAACATCGGAAAGCCTCAGTTTCCCCCACAAGTTTGTGGTAATGTTAACTCAGAAAAAAAACTTGTAAAATGCTGCGAACTGAACCAGGTACAGACTAAGCTCAATAACTGTTATCAGTCTTGGTTTTCTCCTTACGCTTTTTTGACTCCCACCACTATATCTTGAGTTTCTTTTTTTCTATTTGTATTTATTTATTTATTTATTTTGAGACAGTCTTGCTCTGTTGCCCCAGGCCAGAAGGCCTGACGCGATCTCCACTCACTGCAACCTCCACCTCCCAGTTCAAGTGATTCTCCTGCCTCAGCCTCCTGAGTAGCTGAGATTACAGGCATATGCCACCACACCCCGCTAATTTTTGTAATTTTAATTGAGACAGGATTTTACCATGTTGGCCAGGTTGATCTTAAACTCCTGACCTCAGGTGATCCACCTGCCTTGGCCTCCCAAAGTGCTGAGAATACAGGTAAGAGCCACTGCACCCAGCTGTACCTTGAGTTTCTGACCAAACCCACTGGGTAACCATTCACGAGCTGGAGCTCAGAGCCTGAATCTGCCAGAGTGAACTGGGACCACCCACTTGATCTTCACTTCTTATCTGTGAAATGGGGATAAGAGTATCTACTTCACAGAAATGTTGGGAAGCTCTCATAAAGACTGTATAAGAAAATACTTTCAAAGCTCCAAAACACATGTCAATATTGACTATTGCTGCTGCTAGAGACGTTTTGTTTTCTTTATTTTCCCCTTTAAAAAAGTCTGACCTCAGCATAAGTTCCCTGGATTGTAATTACTGGGTCAAAGGATCTGAACATGTTTTTGGTTCCCGATTTATTGCCCAGTTGTCCTTAGGGAAGGCTCTATATTTTGCTGCCAGTCTTCATTCAAATACATCTTCCTTTTTTTTTTTTTTTTTTTTTTTTTTTTGAGACGGTTCACTCTTGTTACCCAGGCTGGGGTGCAATGGCGCAATCTCAGCTCACTGCAACCTCCGCCTCCTGGGTTCAGGCAATTCTCCTGCCTCAACCTCCTGAGTAGCTGGGATTACAGGCACCATGCCCAGCTAATTTTTGTATTTTTAGGAGAGACAGGGTTTCACCATGTTGACCAGAATGGTCTCGATCTCTTGACCTCGTGATCCACCCACCTCGGCCTCCCAAAGTGCTGGGATTACAGGCTTGAGCCACTGCGCCCAGCCCCTCAAATACATTTTTCAATACACTTAAGCACCTAGAGTTTTTGTTGCCTCTCTATACCTCTCACTCCTCAATTGAATATGCAGGGAGTTCTATCAACTAATTCCCTCTTTCTTTTCACAGGATGAATGAACACTGAATCCTTGAGGAAACAGACAGCTTCCAAACATTTCTACTGTAGTGAGGGACTGCAGTGTTGCCTTAGGGATGAGGACTGGATGAGTATTTAATGAAGAAAGGGGAAGAGGACAGGGGACAGAGGCCTGAGTATCCCCTGGGAAGAGCTAGAAACTCATCCAGCACTGAAAGGTGACATCAGAGCCGCTATTCAAAAAGAACCCAAGTAAGAAGGCAACCAATCAAACCGACACCTTCCTGTTATTTAGCAAAACATTAACCAATCTCACAGGAGCCATAAAGCTGTCCTTAGGGCTCTATTTTCCGAGTCATAAGGTTCATCGATGAGCTTCCAATACATTTGCAAACCTAACATATTTCTCACAAGTGGGGTAATTCCAAGTCTCATTTCCCCAGCCCTTCAGGTGACCTGCAGGAAGGAAAAAGGGTCCCACCGCCTCACACTGGCTATTCCTTTCTATACCTTGAGTAGCTTTCCAGTCTCCTCACTTGGCTGTTTCTCCACCTTCAGGTTCAAAGTGGTCCCCCCATCACCCTTCCAAAGGTGAACCCCCACCTACCTTCACTCATTCCCTAGCACATCATTGGCATTTTTCCTTCACAGCGCTTATCACAAACTCTATTTTAATTTTTTTATATTTATTTTCTTTGAGATGGAAACTTGCCGTGTCACCCAGGCTGGCGTTCAGTGGTGCGATCTCGGCTCACTGCAACCTCTGCCTCCCAAGTTCAAGAGCGATGCTCCTGTCTCAGCCTCCCAAGTAGCTGGGACTAGAGGCACACACCGCCATGCCTAGCTAAGTTTTTCATATTTTTAGTAGAGATGGGGTTTCACCGTGTTGGCCAAGCTGATCTCAAACTCCTGACTTCAAGTGATCCTCCTGCCTTTCCAAAGTGTTAGGATTACTGGTGTCAGCCACTGCTCCCGGCACTCTAATTATTTTAAATGTTTAGCTTAAAAATGTTTTAACTGGCTGGGCGCAGTGGTTCACGATTGTAATCCCAGCACTTTGGGAGGCCAATGTGGGCAGATCACAAGGTCAGGAGTTAAAGACCAGCCTGGCCAGGCGTGGTGGCAAGCACCTGTAGTCCCAGCTACTCAGGAGGCTAAGGCAGAAAAATAGCTTGAACCCAGGAAGCAGAGATTGCAGTGAGCCAAGATATGGTGCCACTGCACTCCAGCCTGGGCAACAGAGTAAGTCTCCATCTCAAAAAAAAAAAAAAAAAAAAAAAAAGAGTTTTAACTAAAAAATCCCCACACAGACAAACAAAAACCACCTCTCATTACAATGCCAGCTATGACAGCAGAGATGGAGCTATCACTGTGCCCACTGCAGTTCCTGCCACAGTCCCCAGCCCCTAGGAGAGCCTCCCTAAATATGCTGAAAAAATGGATTTTAAAAAAAGGGGAGGATCCAAGCAGTAAATGAGATGCCCGATGCACTGTTCACCCTGATTATACGAGTAATACATGTTGATTGCAGCAAAAAATGTGAAAATACATATGAGCAAATGAAAGAAAATATAAACACCCATGATCCAACAACCCACACCATGTGGACACCCTTCCAAATGTTTTTCCTGTCTATATCTATATATAGACAGCACATATTTTTATTAAAATGGTTCATTTAATGAATTGTCATCTGCTGTCTTTCATCTCACAGTGTATCTTTATCAACCTTCCTTAACCAAGGAACTTCAGCCACATCACTGTTAAAGGCTGTATAATACTCCACTGAGCAGCTAAACCATGAAGCATTGAATGAATCTGGAATTCAGCTGAGGGGAAGTCTCTTCAATTTCAATAAAGGTAAAATGCTTTATTCCAGCACTTCCCCCTTGCCAAGCTTCCCATGTTTTCCCTCTGTGTTTGTATTGCTTTCGAGCTGTATTTCTACAGAACTGCATTTCCCACCGCCCATTCACCACCTGGAGTTATTAGAGTCCTCGTCAACTAAAGAAGCAAAATTGTTTGCAGCCGGAAAAGCTGACGTATGACGAAGCAAGGATGATGCCTTCAAGTTCAAATTGGGAATCTGCTGCTGATATAGGAAACAGAAATGAAGAGTGTGCTTTCTTGCCAAGATTTCAATAGGGAGAAGAGGAAAAGATTTTCTGCACGCCTTCACTTCTTCCCAAGCCCTACCCTCGAGGAGAGGTTTTTTTCCCAAGGGAGAGGCTGTTCCCCATGCTGACTGATGCTGTAAGCAGTTTGCAGACCAAGCCCATGGCGCCATTTACAGACTCACTGGCTGCAAAAAATTAAAAAAAAAAAACTCCAAGAGGGTATGCTCAGAAAGTGCTACCCCTTCCATGAATAGCTCTTTTGGCCTGTGGTGTGGTTCGGCAGCATGAAGCACCGCTCACTTGACATGTTTAGTTCTGACAATCCCATCCCTCCCATCAGGAAAAGGCACAGGCACAGGAGGCATCACCTGAAGGAAGGGACAAGATACCACAAAATCACAGATGGCTCCAGCGGAACGGAAGGGAGAAAAATGGCTGGGTAGGCCATTCGTTTCTCAGCTTCACCCCACTGTGACCCCAAAACCCAGGGAGGTTAGTGAATCTCTACTTTTCTGCCCACTTTACATAGCATACTATAAGGATTAGATGAAATCTTTGCCTATAGAAAAAGAAAATTCCAGCCAGGTGCAGTGGCTCACACCTGTAATCCCAGCACTTTGGGAGGCTAAGGTGGGAGGATTGCTTGAGCCCAGAATTCCTTGAGACCAGCCTGGGCAACATGATGAGACCCTGTATGTAGAAAAAATTTTAAAACAAAGGAAAATTAGCCGAGCATGATGGTGTGAGCCTGTGGTCTCAGTTGCTTGGTAGGCTGAGGCAGAATGATTGTTTTGGCCCACGAGGTCAAGAATGCCATGGGTCGTGATTGCACTATTGCACTCAGCCTGGGCGACAGGGTCAGACCCTGTCTGAAAAGAAAAGAAAAAGAATTCTTAATTGTGTCCAGAGTCATTAATTTATCAATGACATTTTAAAAGATTGATAAAGTATATTAATTTATCAATGCCATTAAAATAAGATTTTTTTGTGTGTTTTACAGAAACACTGTCATTAGAAGAAAGACAAAAGAATTTAATTGGAAATATAATGACAGAAGGAACTTTTACCGCCAATACCTCTGATCAATTGCTTAGTTTCTGCCAGTATTATAGAAAGTGATTTCTACACTTTTATAATGCAATCCTTACAACATTATAAAAGAGACTTACTCCCTCCCTATTTTCAGATGAGAAAACAGAGGGACAAACAGTTCAAGTACTTTGCCAGAGGTCACACACCTACTAGGAGATGAACCAGGATTCTCGCCCGAGTCTTAGCTGCCTGCTTTGCATAAATCATTCCATCGGCCTTGCTTCCCTATCCCTTTTTCCTTTCTGTAAACATTAACCAAATCCCTCAGTGTCAAGCTCCCCTTGAAATACTATACTACTTATCTATAAAACAGGCACAATTATTAGCTACTTTAACAATTGTAGTCAATTGTGAGCATTGACTACAATAATAAGTAGAACTTAGGAAATTGCCAATTTGAACCGTCTTTGGCTATAAAAAGCAACAATTACATATGAAACAATCTGTAAAAGGCTGGTAAAACTTAAATATTTGGTAAACTCTTTTTTTTTTGAGATGGAGTCTCACTCTGTTGCCCAGGCTGGAGTGCACTGGTGCGATCTTGGCTCACTGCAACCTCCACCTTCCAGGTTCAAGGGATTCTCCTGCCTCAGCTTCCTGTGTAACTGGGACTACAGACACATGCCACCACACCCGACGAATTTTTTGCATTTTTAATACAGATGGGGTTTCACCGTGTTAGCCAGGATGGTCTCAATCTCCTAACCTCATGATCTGCCCACCTCAGCCTCCCAAGTGCTGGGATTACAGGCGTGAGCCACCGTGCCTGGCTGGTAAAGTTTTAAATAAAGGCATGTACCTGATTATCTTGGCTTTTGACATTTGCTTTTTTTTTTTTTTTTTTTTTTTTTTTTAATTTGAGAGTTTGGGGGATTTTTTGTCGACAGTTGTTTTACTATTCACATGCGGAAAGTTGTAATCATAGAAGCTGACCGTCAGACCCTGGGCTTAGCCAGTCTTGAGTTTTAATCCCTTCATTTTCTCATCTATAAAATGAAGAAAGTGTCCAGACATGGTGGCTCACGCCTGTAATCCCAGCACTTTGGAAAGCCAAGAAGGAGGTAGATCACCTGAGGTCAGGAGTTAGAGACCAGACTGGCCAACATGGCAAAACCCCCATCTCTACAAAAATATAAAAATTAGCCAGCCGTGGTGGTGTGCACCTATAATCCCAGCTACTTGGGAGGCTGAGACAGGAGAATCATTTGAACCCAGGAGGTGGAGGTTGCAGTGAGAAGAGATCGTACCACTGCACCAGCATGAGTGACGACAGCAAAATTCTGTTTCAAAAAAAGAAAAAAAACATGAAGAAGCTAATGGTACTCATTGTTAGATGTAGATTATTTCATGTAAAGTGCTTAGCACAGGGCACAGAAAATTTAAGAGCCCAATAAGTATTAGCATCTCCTATTATTTATTATTATGGTTTTTATTAATAGACTTGCTTTCATTAAGATGCTATTTAATAAAGCTGCAGTATTATTTCTAATAAAAACCAGACACAAATTAAATTTCCCACTATAGGGAAATGGCATAGTAGGATTCTGAAAGAACCATCTTTAGAATTAATGCAAATCACTTTAATTAAAATGTAAGTCCTTGCTTTGCTACTTGGGGGCAGTCTGATTTTGGGCAAGTCATTTCTTTTCTCTGGACCTGTTTTCTCACCTCAGAAATAAAGGGTTTGCTCTCAAGGACTCATATGTCCTCTCGTGATTTAAAGTTATATAGTTCTGGCCAGGCGCGGTGGCTCACTCCTATAATCCCAGCACTTTGGGAAGCAAGGCAAGCAGATCACTCGAGGTCAGGAGCTTGAGACCAGCCTGGCCAACATGGCAAAACGCCGTCTCTACTAAAAACACAAAAATTAGCTGGGCATGGTAGCATGCACCTGTAGTCCCAGTTACTCTGGAGGCTGAGGCAGGAGAATTGCTGGAGGCTGAGGTGGGAGAATCTTGAGCCTAGGAGGCAGAATTGCAGTGAGCTGAGATTGTGCCACTGCACTCCAGCCTGGGCAACAGAGCGAGACTCTGTCTAGAAAATAAATAAAAAGTTATTTAGTCCTAAGGGTCTCAGGAAATTAAAATCCATCAACATCAAGGACAACATACAACTGAGTACATAAGAAAATGGTAGAAACACAAGAAACTATTTTATAAATTAATATCCCCAGTCTTCTGTAACCCTACTCTTTGTTTCCATAACAGTTGTCACCTCGTAACATCGTTTGTATTATGTTTATTGTCTTTCTCCATGAACTAGACCTAAGCCCATGACAGCAGGAGTTTATGGCTGGTCTGTCCACTAATGCGTACCCAGCCCCTGGAACAATGTCTGGTATATACTAGGAGCTCAGTTAGCATTCATTGATTTTTAAAATGTGAATATTAAGTTAAAAGAACAAAGTACAAAACTACATATAGCAGGCCCGGCATGCTGGCTCACACCTTGTAATCCCAGCACTTTGGGAGGCCGAGGTGGGCAGATCAACAGGTCAGGAGATGAAGACCATCCTGGCCAACATAGTGAAACTCCGTCTCTACTAAAATACAAAAAAAAAAAAAAAAAATTAGCCAGGGCTGGTGGTGTGCGCCTATAATCCCAGCTATCAGGGAGGCTGAGGCAGGGGAATCGCTGGAACCCAGGAGGCAGAGGTTGCAGTGAGCAGAAATCGCACCACTGCACTCCAGCCTGGCGACAGAGCAAGACTCCATCTCAAAAAAAAAAAAAAAGTATAAAACTACATATATCATAAAATGCAAAATTACATTTATAATTATGTATATTACATGTATACATAGGTAGATAATAAATATGTAATAAAGTTACATATATATTAGAAAGCAAAGTTATGTATATCATTAATATAAAATATGTACCCCTATGGGGAATGGTAGAATGGGTCAGAGAAGTTAAAACTCAATGATAACAGGATGAATGTGGGAATAAAATCATATTTTTTTTATTTTCTTTTAATGTTTTGAACCATTTTATTTGCCCAAAAAGATGGCATTTAAAAAAGGGAGAGTGTGGACCGGAGAAAAATGGAAAAGAAAAGGAAGCAGAAGTGGTCAAAGGAGAAACCTGATAGAGAAAATGAGGAAACACAGGAGGGGCAAAAGCAAACAGAAGGCTCATGGCTGGCAGTTACTCTATTAATGGGAATAGAATCACACAGGCAGAAAGAAAAGTAGGTAATAGCATGCAGATAAAGGGAAGGTAATTTACCTTGAACTTTTAATTACAAGCTAGTATCTATTAAACTATTCCTAGGTTGATAGAATTTCCCCCATTAATTGGCTCAATCCACAGAAGTGTTGGTAAATTTCAGCACAAAGGAACACTTGGAACTGTTACGTGTTACCGTTGTCCTCCATTCTGAACCTTCTGTTGATCTGCTACTTTGAAGGCAAAAAGAACAAGGCCCACATTCTTTTTTTTTTTTTTTTCTGAGATGGACTCTCACCCTGTTACCCAGGCTGGAGTACAATGGTGTGATCTCAGCTCACTGCATCCTCCGCCTCCCCAGGTTCAAGTGATTCTCCTGCCTCAGCCTCCTGGGCAGTTGGAATTACAGGCGCGCACTACTATGCCTGGCTAATTTTCTGTACCTTTAGTAGAGACGGGGTTTCACCATGGCCCACATTCTGAGACCAAATGAAGTGCCACAGGCATCTTCATTAGCCAGTTGATGCATCAACCATTCCATCTAGGGCCACCTACTTAGGGGAACACAGAGTGTAGGAAACAGACTTCTCTTCCAGGAGATGAAAGGCATACTACTTACTCCAATACAAAGCAACACACAACTGCCAAATAAATGGCATGGATAATATCAATACATCCTGTAAAATTAACAGGCTAGAAGAGTTCCCTCCAGCTTTGGAAGGTCAGGGGAGGGAGCAGGGAGATGAAGGACTTGTCCTGCACTTTATCCAATAACAGGGACCTGTTCATTAGCTGACTCTTGACCTGGTCCCAACTTGTACTCAAGATCGCTTGCTGCTCTTAATGCCTCCAGCCCCTAACTGCTTGCCTGGGCTCCTCATCATGGCCATGCATTTGCCATTTTGAGCAAACCAGGTCAGATCCCCTGTGGGGCTGCTCTCAACCTCTGTGCTCCTTGTTTACAGCACACACCATCACTGTAATTGTACGGTTATTGAACACTGTGAGCTCCGGGAGGGTGTAGCGGCCACACTGTTTTGTCATGACTGTATCCCCAGTGAGAGCATGGAGTCTGTACAAGGCATGCACTTAACAGCTGTAGCTGGTCAAGGAGATGACATTGGCCCAGCCTGAATCAACACAGGCCTAAGTCTTAACACTACTGTGAATCGCTAGCATGGCCACAGAGCCAGAACTAGAGAATCAGATAAGCAAAACAAGGAGGTAAGATTTAACCCTGCCCAGAATTAGCCTAAATGATCAGGTCACTAGTGCGTAATGTAGTATTTGAAACACAGAGATTTATACAGAATGATGGGAAAAAGTCAAACATGAACTAAAACTCTGAAAGAGCTGGGGTTCTCACAGTCACTTCTTGAGGCTACAGAAGTAAAGATATTGCATAAGCTTTTTAAAAAAAATAACCAATATGGTCCAAGTTAAGAAGAGGTGTAACTGGTTTAGCAAGCTTCTGCTCTAAAATCCTGGTGCCAATTTCATGTTTAATGAGAATGCATACTTCTCCCCAGCATGTAATTCACAGAAGAGGGCAAAGGGGAGAATGTTACCTTGCTCAAGCTCTGGTCTAACCCTGATCCACAGACTTGGAGAAAATGTCTATCATCTCAGTACTTATTTAAATTTTAAAATTTTTTTTTTTTTTGGCAGACTGTCACTCTGTCGCCCAGGCTGGAGTACAGTGGTGCAATCTTAGCTCACTGCAGCCTCTGCCTCCCAGGTTCAAGTGATTCTCCTGCCTCAGCTTCCCGAGTAGCTGGAATTCCAGGTGCCTGGCACAATGCCCAGCTAATTTTTATCTTTTTAGTAAAGACAGGGTTTCACCATGTTGGCCAGGCTGGTCTCGAACTCCTGATCTCACATGATCTGCCTACCTCAGCCTCCCAAAGTGCTGGGATTACATGCTTGAGCCACCACACCTGCCCAAGCTTCTTAATTTAATAGGCCATTTGTACTTATAAGTGCCTGGGCATCAGAGTTTCTGGATGAAATCAACTAATTTTAGAAGCAGAAGAAACTCTGGAATTCACCTTCAACCTAACACTTTTGTTTATGAAAATACAGGGCCCAAGTGGTTACGGAACTTGTCCAGGGAGCAATCCCCTAGTCATGAACTCTAGACCCAGGGGAAGATCAGAGGGGTTTATGTCTACACTGTCTTTATTTCCAAAGATTATTCTATATCACTGAGGCATCAATAAAGTCCTGTGAAATAGCTATATTAATAAGCAGTGTGCAACATTTGGTATGGTACCTGGTATAATCTTTCAGGGTAAAAGTAGGTCAGTTAGGCCCAGCGCAGTGGCTCACACCTGTAATCTCAGCACTTTGGGAGGCTGAGGCAGGTGAACAATGAGGTCAAGAGATTGAGACCATCCCAACCAACATGGTGAAACCCCGTCTCTACTAAAAATACAAAAATTAACTGGGCGTGGTGGTGTGTGCCTGTAGTCCCAGCTACTCGGGAGGCTGAGGCAGGAGAATCGCTTGAACCTGGGAGGTGGAGGTCACAGTAAACCGAGATTGTGCCACTGTATTCCAGCCTGGCAACAGAGCAAGACTCTGTCTCAAAAAAAAAAAAAAAAAAAAAAAAAAAAAGTAGGTCAATTAATTGCTGTCCTTATTTGGCCCTCATTACACACAACACACAAGAGAGACCAAGGCAGGCAAATCACTTGAGTTCAGGAATTCAAGACAAGCCTGGCCAACATAGTGAAATGCTGTCTTTACTAAAAATATAAAATTAGGCAGGCGTGGTGGCAGACACTTGTAGTCCCAGCTCCTTGGGAGGCTGAGGCAGGAGAATTTCTTGAACCCAGGAGGTGGAGGTTGCAGTGAGCCGAGATCGTGCCGCTGCACTCCAGCCTGGGTGACAGAATGAAACTCCGTGTCAAAAAAAAAAAAAAAAAAAAGAAAGAAAGAAAAAAGACATGTGCTGCATGATGAAGAAATAAGTAGAAATGCAGGCTTTATTAGATTTCTAAATCACCCATAGTATCGAGGAATGGTATCTTTCTCAGTCATAACGCTAACAATGATTACAGTGTTCACATAAATACTGTTTCTTGCTGTTCCACCTTTCTCTATGCTGTTCCTTTGCTGGGAACACTTTTCACAACACTCCCATATTTCCCAGCCAAACTCCTACCTACACATAAAGGCTCCCATCAGAAATCTCTGCAGACTTCAGAAATCTATAGAGATGTTAGATAAGCATTTCAAGGTAACTTACTTCCTCATTTTACCTTATGGTAAAATGCCCTACTTACCTCTTACAGACCTTCTATGGTGTATCAAAAAGACTAACAACAGTAGGAGGTTTGCATAGCACTGTGTATTCCGCTGAGAAAAGTGCTACAAAACACAAGGTAGCATTTTATCAATTTATTAAATGTGATTCCTTGAGACACATACAAAGTGGTTTTGATGGATGAACCAACCAACCCCAGATTAATAGCCTGGTTTACTGCACTCTCCTCTCTTTCCAAGCCGCAAGCCAAAATAAACCACCCTCAATTTATCACGTTGCAAAACGTCCTTCTGAACACCAACGCCTGAATCCACTGTGGTTATTAAAAGGATGGATAGCCCATCTATCAGGATGGGATAGGTTATGCTGTGGTAACAAAGAAACCCTGAATCTCAGCCCTAAGGATGTCCACAATGGTCCCTCTGGGGTCAAGAAGGTAAGCCCAGCAACCCCATCTTACTCATTTTCACCTGACAATCTGGTTAGCCAACTCTGTGGCTGACATCAGTTTGAAAGATATGACCCTCAGCCAGACATGGTGGCTCATGCCTGTAATCCCAGCATTTTGGGAGGCCAAGGCTGGCAGATCACCTGAGGTCGGGAGTTTGAGACCAGCCTGACTGACATGGAGAAACCCCATCTCTACTAAAAAAAAAATACAAAATTAGCCAGGCATGATGGTACATGCCTGTAATCCCAGCTACTTGGGAGGCTGAGGCAGGAGAATTGCCAGAACCCAGGAGGCAGAGGTTGCAGTGAGCCAAGATGGCGCCATTGCACTCCAGGCTGGGCAACAAGAGCAAAACTCCGTCTCAAAAAAAAAAGAGATATGACCCTCTCCTTTCCTTCTCCAACCACCTACAAAATTGTCCAGTGGAGCACAGTGAGAATCAGAAGTGATCATCTTTGTAAAACACCCAGGATACTGCCTGGTATATAGGTAGCAGCCAGTAAATGATAATGATGGCTACTTCCCCTGTCACTACCATTATGCCCACTCCTCCTCAAATAATCATCATCATGATATTATTATAATTCTCACAGAACAGTGATTCCTGAACTTAACTTGTCCTGAACATTAGAATCACCTAGAGAGCTTAAGAAAACTTATTAATGCTTCCGTCCCACCCCCAGAGTCTATGAAGTAATTCATCTAGTGTATGGCCTGAGGCTTGGGATTTTAAAAGATTGCCAGGTGATTCTAACGTGTAGACAAGTTTGGAAACCAGTTTCAAGAGGCAGCAAGATTCATATATACACATACATGTCTTTGCATGCACACGTGCGCACACACACACCTGCTCCCAGGTTCCATGAATCGTGCTCCCTCTATGACAGTAGTGGTTACATGACTTAGGGTGAGCTGGGTTATGGTGTGGTAACAAAGCCCGTAAATTTTATCCCTAATGAAAACCAATTGGTCACCTCTGCCGGGTCACAATGAGCCCAGAGCCCTGTTTTTCTGGTCATTACTTGACATTTAAGCCTTTTCTTTCTCTTCTTTTCTCTTTTGTTTTCTTTCTCTCTCTCTCCTTCCCTCCTTCCTTCCTTCCTCTCGCTCTCTCTTTCTCTCTTTCGAAAGGCTCTTGCTCTGTCACCCAGGCCGGAGTGCATTAGCATCACCTCCAGGGCACTAGTGACGCTCCCACTTCAGACTCCGAAGTAGCTGGGACTACAGGCATACCCCACTACGCCGGGCTATTTTTTTTCTTTTCTGTTATTATTATCGGTGCTAGATCAGTCCTAGCAACATAGCAATACCCTTGAGTTCAGGAGAACAATACCCTTGCTATGTTGCTAGGACTGATCTCAAACTACTGGGCTCAAGCAATCCTCCCACCACAGCCTCGCTAAGTGCAGAGACTACAGGCATGAGCGCTGTGGATGGCCTATGCCTCTGCATTTTAACCCCAGACCTTTCTCATGTTCTGTTTACTTCTACTTCATACCTTTCCCCAAGTCCAGTTAAAGTTTGCTAGGCCCAGAGTAAATCAGCACCCACGTATCACACCAACGCGGACAGACTTGGGGGAAATCTGGTTGGAGGAAGGCCACTAAAGGCGTTTTTTAAGGCTGTGCTTTGCTCAATTCTCTGTCCCCAAGATTTAAAACACTGTACATAATGTGCTAGAAATTTGGATAGATAAATCAATTATCATCAGTAATAACCTGGAAAAAAAAAACAGACACAAAAATTCAAAAAGCACAGCATCTAAGCTGAAAACCTTATTCATCAACCTGTCACCAACCACCATTTGGTTTTCAAAGTTTTTTATTGCCGGGCGCAGTGGCTCACGCCTGTAATCCCAACACCTTGGGAGGCCGAGGCGGGCAGATTACTTGAAGTCAGGTGTTCAAGACCAGCCTGGCCAACATGGTGAAACCCCATCTCTACTAAAAATACAAAAAATTAGCCAAGCATGGTGGCACGCCCTTATAATCTCAGCTACTTGGGAGGCTGAGGAACGAGAATCGCTTGAACTCAGGAGATGGAGGTTGTAGTGAACCGAGATCATGCCACTGCCCTCCAGCTTGAGCAACAGAGTGAGATTCTGTCTCTGGAAAAAAAATTATTGATTTATCCCCGGATGAAACTGCATATGCCTGGATGGAATGGAAGTAAGTGAGGCTGGGCGACCTATGAACAAATGAGAGCCTTTCCACTGGGCAGTGAAGTACAGCACACGCACACTGTGGGCAGGAGCGGTGTGAACACATTCTGCACATGCACACGAATGACTTTCAGCAAATCGTCTTCCTGATCTGTCGGATGTTACATCTCTGCAGAACCTGGAGAAAGCCCGAAAACCCAGCTTGTTTGCCCTCATTTTGGCAGTTTAATTTAGGAATCACACTGGCTTTACATAAACTCTTTACCAAAAAAACTGTATTCTGTATTTTGAAGGCACAAGTTAACTGTGGGCCCAAGGGAAGGAAGCATTGTACACAATTACATAATAGCTGCTCTATTACTTTAAAACCTAATGGCAGCCTCAGGCAGAAAAGTCAAAAGGAGAGAGAAACCATTTCTGTAAAATTATCTGATGCAATCATCTCTTCGGAGACATTGTCAGTTGACAATGGTTCTGCTTTTTCTCTTGAACTCATTCAATTTCTGTTATTTACCTCAACCTGGATGGAGAATTTTCCTCCCATCTACAGCTAGTTTTTTTTTTTAAAAAAAAAAAAAAAAAAAAAAAAAAACTATGGCCAAGGTGGCTCATGCCTGTAATCCCAGCACTTTGGGAGGCTGAAGCAGGCGGATCACGAGGTCAGGATATCGAGACCATCCTGGCTAACATGGTGAAACCCTGTCTCTACTAAAAATACAAAAAATCAGCCCCCCGCAGTGGCACGCGCCTGTAGTCCCAGCTATTCAGGAGGCTGAGGCAGGAGAATCGCTTGAACCTAGGAGTTGGAGGTTGCAGTCAGCCAAGATCATGCCACGGCACTCCAGCGTGGGCTACAGAGCAAGACTCTGCTTCAAAAAAAAAAAGAGGCAGGCAGGATTCCTTTAACAAAAACTTGAAATGAAAAGCAGTAACTACTCCCAAGGCTCCAATTATTGCAGAAGACTCATTCAACAAACCTTTTTAGGGTCTCTATTGACAATTTATTTTCTCTACCACAATCACAAAAAAACAGAGGAAGTAGTGTGGAAGCCACAGCTACAGCCACGCCATGCCTGCTTCCTAGGTGTGTGTGGCGTGTGACCGCCGGCAAGCAACTCCAGCTCTCTGAACTTGCTTCCTCATCTGTAAACTGGAAATACTTATTTCTTTGACAGGGATACTATGAGAATTAACTCTGAAAAATGTCTGTCGAGTACCTAGCATTCAATTAAGGCTAGGTAAATGCCCTTCTCAGGAAGCTCACTAGAGAAGGTGAGTTTCTGGTCCAGTGATGACTCATGCCTGTAATCCCAGCACTTTAGGAGGCTGAGGTAGGAGGATCGCTTGAACCCAGGAGTTTGAGACTGGGAAACTTAGCAAGATCCCATCTCTATTATTAATATTTCTAAAAATAAGAAAAAGATGAGTGTCTAATAAGAGATGATACTTTTACTCATATTTGTATGCCAATCCTAGCACACTGCCCACTAAGAAGCTGTCATCACCTCTTTGTCAACATCTACTCCACTCCTCCCCCATGGAGACGCATCCTTCAGTCAAACACACCTCATCTCCAATTCCAAGGACAGGTCCTGAATGGTCTAAGCCAATCAGTGTTATCCCATTTCCCCTGCCACCACAATTAATTGAGAAATGAATGCATGTCCTGAAATGATCCAATCAGGACAAAGCTCAGGAAGTTTGTTCAGTGACTCTAGAGAGAGATGGTAGCTCTTTTCTCTTAAGACTTTGAAGGAAGTCAACCTGAGAACAGAGCAGGCAGAAGTACAGAGCTGGGAGGATCACAAAGAAATGTAGGCGGAGCCCTGACCTATCCTCCCCTCTCCACTTTCTGGTTGTGTGAACCACTTAACTGCTTTTATCAATTATCCCATTTGAACTGGGATTTCTGTCACTTGCAATTCAAAGCACCTAACTGGTACATCCTGGTGCATGGCTGAATAAATCACTGAATGAAGATTTTGCACTTCCAATTATTTAACTCAGACTTTAAGTTCCCTGGCAGCAGAAACCCTGGTCAGTCATGGTCACCCAGGGCCTAACAGTTCCTGTACCTAGGCCCTCCATAAGTACTTCTTTAGAGAAATACATGAAATGAAACTTAACAACTCAGTTAGGCACAGTGGCTCACTCCTGTAATCCCAGCATTTTGAGAGGCCAAGGTGAGCGGATCACCTGAGGTCAGGAGTTCAAGATCAGCCTGGCCAACGTGGCGAAACCCCGTCTCTACTTAAAATACAAAAATTAGTTGGGTATGATAGCAGGCACCTGTAATCCCAGCTACTCGGGAAGCTGAAGCAGGAGAATAGCTTGAACCCGGGAGGGAGAGGTTGCGGTGAGCCAAGATCATGCCACTGCACTGCAGCCTGGTGACAGAGCAAGACACCGTCTCAAGGAAAAAAAAAGGCAGGCATGGTGACTCACGCCTGTAATCCCAGCACTTTGGGAGGCTGAGGCGGGCGGATCAGAAGACTGAGACCAACCTAATCAACATGATGAAACCCTGTCTCTACTAAAAATACAAAAATTAGCCAGGAATGGTGGCAGGCGTCTGTAATCCCAGCTATGCAGATCATCTTGCAGTTCAGAAGCTTTGAAAACCCAACTCCAGAGACCTGTCTAGATCAAAGAAGGGTCAAGAGGAAGCCCACACCATTTTGGAGCCATCAGACAGGCCTGGGCTCAAATCATGACTCTAATAAGCCTCAGCTTCTTCCCCTGAAAAATGGAGATAATAATACCTACTTCCCTGGGCAGGGGAGGCCTCATTCAAGAAATATTTATTTCCCTCCTATTCAGCTAACTCTGCTTCATTCCATGGGTTCTGCTCTGGGGTTCAGAAAAGGAAGTTATCATATGGACAGAGTGGTGGGACACAGCCCAGATCACCCAGCAGAGCCAGCCTGGGAGGATGAGAACAGGTGAGGCACACTGAGCCTCCCATACCTCAACATCCATCAGCCCCTTAAGGAGCAGCATCCCAGGCAGACAGCATAGATAGAACTGAGCCATCCAGCTTCTTGGTTTTGCTGGTTGCCTTCTTATAGAGGGGTGGGACTAGTGTGACTGGTATTATCATAGATCTGTACATCCTTAGAGGCTGTCATTGAACCACTTAGAAGTAATATGGAACTTGGCCAGACTATAAGCTCCAGGAGGGCAGTGGCTTGAATCATTCACTGGTCTATCTCTAGTACCTCAGTAGGCAATCAATGGAATATCTCCTGAGTACATGAATGAAAATGGATGAGTGGATAAACAAAGATTGATGAAATCAAGATTCTCAAAAGAGAACTATGGCAAAACCCTATTATTTAGTACAGTCTGCTGGCTATGCAGCAGCTAAATCAAATACCAGGAAATCTGAGGGGCTTCTGAACTAGCAGACCTAGACTGAATTCTGGCCTTGTCAGAGCCCAGGCCTAGGACCCCAGGCAAGTTCCTAAATTCTCTGAGCTAGGTTCTTTAACAAAACAATTATCAAGATTAAATAAAAAATTTTTAAATTGCGGACGGGTATAGCGGCTCTTGCCTGTAATCTCAGCACTTTGGGAGGCCAAGGCAGGAGGATGGCTTGAGCCCAAGAGTTGGAGACCAGCCTGAGCAACATGGGAGACCTCCTCTCTACCAAACATACAAAAAATTAGCCACGCATGGTGGTGCTTGCCTACAGTCCCAGCTACTTGGGGAGGCTGGTGTGGGTCACCTGAGCCTGGGAAGTCCAGGCTGCAGTGATTGTGGCACTGCACTCCAGCCTGGGCAACACAGTGAGACCCTGTCTGAAAAAAAAAAAATCTGAGTGTGGTGTGTGCCTGTAGTCCCAGCTACTCAGGAGGGAGGCAGGAGGATTGCTTAAGCCTGGGAGATTGAGGCTGCAGTAAGCTAGGATTGTACCACTGCACTCTGGCCTGGGCCACAGAGCAAGGCCCCATCTCAAAAAAATAAAATAACATAAAATAAAATGAAAATAAAAGTAGGGTGATGTCCGTTAACGTGTCTAGCCCAGCATCTGGGACCTAGAAAATGTCCCTTCCTTATGAATGCCCTTTACGTTTGGAAACAGCGATCTTATGTCTCCTCTGTCTCCTATTTCTTGTTAAATATTTCAGCTAATTTAATGGTATCCTCAGATGACTTGATTTCAGAGCTCTCTTCTATCCCTCCCCTCTGCAAAGGCTCCATCTGTTAAAACCCCACTCGGGGTATTGCATAACCAGCTCACAGAATCAGCAGCACGCTCCTGTTTGCTCATTCATCTGTTAATTCATTCACTGAGTAAACACTGATTAAAAAACTACTATATTGGACGTCCTTGGCTTTTGCCTACCCACCATTCACAAACGGCACCCTCATTTCCCTGGGAACCTGCAGTCTTTCCCTCATTCTCAGTCCCTGTACCTGAGCAGGTGCAGGCTGCACCCAATCTCCCTCAGAGGGAGGGCATTTGATCCAAGCTGGCCAATCAGAGCATCGCATTTGCTTGCCACAGCGATTGGTTCAGAGACATACATGTTACCCGGAAAAGACCAATCAGAGAGACAGTTGGACTCAGTTGAACTACTGGAACACTGGCTTTTTTCTTTTCTTTTCTTTTCTTTTTTTTTTTTTTTTTTAACCTCCTGCTAGAACTGCTGACAACCATTTTGTACCACAATCCAAAAGAAAAAGGAGGCAGCGTTGAAGATGGTGAAAAACTGTGTAAGCCTTGGCAACACTTTAAGCCTTGGATCCTCCATGCCTTATGTTTCATTCCTAGATTCTTCAGTTACATAAACCAACAAATCCCCTTTCTGCGGAAGCCAGTTCGAGGTGAGATTCTGTTTCAAGGTCGACAGAATCCTGACTAATGAAATCCAAAGTGCTGTGGTGTAGGCTGCACGCTGGCTATACACAGATGAAGCGAGGTGATCCATACCATCCTTCCGCACTCACAGGCTGATGTGGAGATAGCTACAAACAACTACAGTTATTTAAAGCCAATAAGATAATTGCTTTAATTAAATGCTACACACTGCAATATAAGCACAGCAAAGCACCTGGGTCCAGGAAGGCCTCACGCAGCAACAGCTACTTCCTATCTCTATTCAGGCAGTGAAGATGGAATTGCTATTTGGGGGAGTCAGATAACACTGTTGATTCACATTCATCTTCCAGTAAGCTAAAACCACTACATCCCACGTCGCACATAAGGGTAATGATACTTAAAGCTCTTAACGGCTCTCTCATAGCCTACAAAATACTGTCTCAAGAGACCAGCAAAGTGCTAAGGTCAAATAACTCTCACTTGCATGTATTTCATCTGAATTGTGCAGATAATGTTACGCTCTTAAATACCACAGGTATTTTTTTGTGATTTTGATTCCATACGCTTAAGTTTTCATTCCAGTTTTCTTGACCATTTGTGCCTTGATCAGATCACAACAGCATCAAAACAGCCCTTTCAAGATGAATAACCTACTTACTGAATTTATTTCCAAATGATCAAGGGAAGGGGCAGAGAGAAAGCCTCTGGCTCTATAAAACATTTCCTGATGGGCTAGAAATGTGACTGATTGCAGAAAACAACAATAACAATAAAAGCACCTCTGGGAACATCTATTTTGAGAAGAAAGGTCCTAAAGGGCACTCTTTTTAAGTGAACAGAAGCTGGTGCCTCTTAGACCTTTGATGATGTATACTCAACGGGAAAGTTGTAAAGATAAAATAATTCAGAAAAGGAGGACATCGCAGGACTAATTCTCCTTGCTTTTGCTGTTTCTAAACACATCAGCAATTCATGTGGTCCAGAAACACAAGCTACAGCTTTCCAGAACAAAGAATCTGACAGTTGGAAAAATTAGTACTGACTGAATACTTCCATGTGGTCTCAAGAGAGGTCAGGGACTAGTGTAAGGAGAAAGGCTTGAGATGCCTCCCAGATAACTCAGATTTCTATGAAGCAGCTGGGTTACCCCTGTTTCCAAAATACCTTGCAGGCTGCCATGTATTTCCCTTCCTCTATCCGCATGCCACGGGTCTTTGCACAACAAAGGTACCACCCCTCTTCTTGAAAATGTGATTATGGGCCAAGTACAGCAGCTCACACCTGTCATCCCAGCACTTTGGGAGGCCAAGTCAGGAATATCGCTTGAGCCCAAGAGTTCAAGACTAGCCTGGGCAAGACAGTGAGAGCCCTATCTTTACAAAATGAAAAAAATTAGCCAGGCGTGGTGGCGCATGCCTGTAGTCCCAGCTACTCAGGAGGCTGAGATGGTAGAATCACTTGAGCCTGGGAGGTCGAGGCTGCAGTGAGCCGTGATCATGCCACTGCACTTCAGCCTGGGTGATCAAGCAAAAGCCTGTCTCTAAAGAAATAAAAAGAAAAGCAAAATGAGATGATCATTTATTACACATTTACTGGGCAACTCTGTAGTCCAGCTATCAGCAGGCAATGGAGAGTTTGTTATGGATGTATAAGGACACATCCTCACATCCTGACCTGTGTGATCTATCTTACCTGTGAGCAGATAACACAGGTAATTGCCTGGTGCTTGGAAAATGCTCAATAAATATTGGTCTCCCATGGGGGATATGCAACCCCACCTAGGAGACCTGCTAAATCTCCTCTAAACATTCAAAGAAATATAAAAGGACATATAGCAGGATATCTCCCACCCACCCAAGACCCACAATCCCCTAAGCTTTTCCAAGAAGTATACAGAATTCCCCCCGACACTGTGTGTGTGTGTGTGTGTGTGTGTGTCCTTCCAGCAATCATTTAGGCATAATCAAGCATGAGTATGTGTGTGGGTGGGTGTGTATAAACACTTATACCCTGTTCTTGTTTTCCTGTACCTGGCAGCATACCATATATACGTTCCTGCGAATTGCTTTTTTCTTAAACTTAAGAATATATCCTGAAAATCATTCCTTCTTAGCAGATATGACCTACTATTTTAAACAGTGGTGGAGCAATCTACTGTAAGAATATACATTCAATCAATTCCTTATTTTTCATTTTTTGGGGTCTTGTTTGTTTTTTGAGACAGAGTCTTGCTCTTGTCACCCAGGCTGGAGTGCAGTGGCGCAGTCTCGGCTCACTGTAGCTGCCGCCCCCCAGGTTCAAGCTAGTTTCCTGCCTCAGCCTCCTGAGTAGCTGGGATTACAGGCACAGGTCACCACACCGGCTAATTTTGCATTTTTTGGTAGAGACAGGGTTTCTACCATATTGGTCAGGCTGGTCTCTAACTTCTGACCTAAGTGATCTGCCTGCCTCAGCTTCCCAAAGTGCTGAGACTATAGGCGTGAGCCACCACGCCCAGCCTAAATCAATTCCTTATTGACATACGTTAAGTTGCTGTCACAGTCTATTACTAGCAATGCTGCAATGAATATATATTACATGCATCTTCACACACATGTATTACTATAGGAAAGATAGAATTTTTTTTTTCTTTTTTTTTTTTTGAGACAGAGTTTCGCTCTTGTTACCCAGGCTGGAGTGCAATGGCACGATCTCCGCTCACCGCAACCTCCGCCTCCTGGGTTCAGGCAATTCTCCTGGCTCAGCCTCCTGAGTAGCTGGGATTACAGGCACGCGCCACCACGCCCAGCTAATTTTTTGTATTTTTAGTAGAGATGGGGTTTCACTATGTTGACCAGGATGGTCTCGATCTTTTGACCTCGTGATCCACCCGCCTCGGCCTCCCAAAGTGCTGGGATTACAGGCGTGAGCCACCGCGCCTGGCGGAAAGATAGAATTTTTAAGATAAAATCCTTGAAGTGGGATTGCAGGGTCAGAGGGTATGTGCACTTAAAATGGTAGACAGTGTCAAATGGTCCTCCAAAGAGGTTGTACTAATTTTCACTCTCACCAGTAGAAGAATGAGTATGCCAGTTTCTCCAACCACATTCACAAAAGATTGCTTTGTTTTTAAATACAAAAGAAGAAAGGCAGAGCTCCACTCTTGCTCTATTGCCTCTTCTTGCCCCTGTGATATCATACATGACATTACTGCTTCCTAAAAATTGCACCCCTGGATGCACAACCCAGAAATCAGAGTTTAAAACAGGCTAAGTATGGTGGCTCATGCCTGTAATCCTAGCACTTTGGGAGGCCAAGGCAGGAGGATCACTTGAGTCCAGGAATTCAAGACCAAATAAATTTTACTTTCTTTTTTAAATTTTATTTTATTTTATTTTATCTTATTTTATTTGAGACAGGGCCTCACTCCATGGCCCAGGCTGGAGTGCAGAGGAGTGATCTTGGCTCACTGCCACCTAGGCTCAAGCAATCCTCCCACCTCACCATCCCAGGCAGCTGGGACTGCAGGTGCATACCACCACAACCAGCTAATTTTTATATTTTTTGTAGGGACAGGGTTTCGCCATGTTTCCCAGGCTGGTCTGGAATTCTTGAGCTCAAGTGATCCTCCCACCTTGGCCTCTCATGCTGGCATTGTAGGCATAAGCCTACAGACAAAAATAAATTTTAAAAATATTAGCAATTAGTGTTTTTTTTAAATTAGTGCAGTGACCCATAATTGCTTCACTGCATCCAAGCCTAGGTGACAGAGTGAGGCCCTATTTTAAAAATAAAAATAACAACAACGAACAGTTTAAAATAAAACGAATGCCAAAGGCAGTGGTGTTCTAGAGGTGGCTATCCTGACTCAAGAATCCTGACCATGTTGATCTCTTCCAAACTGTGTTCAGTGGCATCATGTTGGTGAAACTGGTCATCATGGAAGTATTTACACCATAAAAATCAGCAAATGCTACAAATTAGGGCTTCTTTTCTTTTCTTTCTTCCTTTTCTTCTTAAATCACTGTAAACATTTACCAGCACACCAATGTAGACTACAGTGAAAACTGAGGGTGTACTAGCCTCCTTTGAATATTTTGCCCTTGATATCCTGGTCACAAATTCTTGGAACCTAAGGATTGGAAGATGTCTGAAAGGACATCTAATCCTTATGTCTTCTAATACTGCCTCTCTCTTAGTCCCTCTATGTAGACATAAGTAGTGCCATTGATACTTTTTTACCATTATTTCATATACCCATCTCTTAATCACTTAGTGCCTACTTTTGGTGATTTCCCATAGTATAATACTTGCAAACACAGACTCAAGGCCAAATCCTAGCTCTATCATTTGCCAGCTATGTGACCACGAGCTAGTGGCTTAAACTGCTTTTTAGTTTGTCTATAAAATTTAGATGATCATAATAATGTCTCCTCATAATTTTGTTCTAAGGAGTAAATGAGTTAATGCAAATAAAGTACACAGAACAATGGCATGTACTATGCACTTAACAAATTTTAACCATTACTGTCTTCCAGTTCATTAATTCTCTCTTCAGCTATGTCAAATCTGTCATTTAACTCTTTTGTTGGATTTTAATGATTTTTTTTTTCTTTTCAATTTGGCTGCTCTTCAAGGCAACCTATACTTTGTCTACCTTTCTTCACATTTTTATATTATCTTTAGTTCTTAATCATTTTATTTTTTTGCTTGTGAACTCAAACGAAGACATCTTAATCATTTTAAATATACCATTCTTATAGTCTCTTATAAACAGTTTTATTATTTACAACTTGGAGTGGTTTCCTGAATAGTTTATAGTTTTTCATTGTGAACTCATCTTGGGAGGTCATTCTCTCTGTGGGAGTGCTGTTAGGTATGGGTTGTTGAAATATGCCTATGGAATGATTTTGTGTTTGCAGTAGAGGTTTTCATGGTACTACACCAGTTTTTATGTTAATTTTTCAGGTTGAAAGATCTCATATCTCATAGATAATGCAAATACAGATTCTACAACCACATAAGGTATAGTACCATGTGTTTAAGTTCTTGCTGATCACTTTTTTTCCAGTCAAGATCAGCTTCCTCTCTATTTCTCCAGATACTGAAATTTTTCTAGACCCTTTTCATGAAAAAGTCAGACCTTCAAGGCTACAGAGCACTCAATTCTACCTTAAGCCCAAGCCTCCTTCCTAAAGCCACTGTGGCATTAAAATCTTGGCCACCAGGCTCTACAGCTTCTGTGCAAAAGCCCCAGGAGTGGTCATGGCTTCAGCTCACATGCCACCATTTAGCTTAAATTTATCCTTTTTTTTTTTTTTTTTTTTGAGGTGGAATCTCGCTCTGTAGCCCAGGCTGGAGTGCAGTGGTGCAATCTCTGCTCACTGCAACCTTCCCCTCCTAGTTTCAGGCAATTCTCCTGCCTCAGTCTCCCAAGTAGCTGGGATTACAGGCACGTGCCACCACACCTGGCTAATTTTTGTATTTTTAGTATAGACAGGGTTTCGCCATGTTGGCCAGCCTGGTTGTGAACTCCTGACCTCAAGTGATCTAACTGCCTCAGCCTCCCAAAGTGCTGGGATTACAGGCATCAGCCACTGTGCCCAGTCTATCCTTATTTTTGGCATTTGCAGCTGTCTCTTTCTTTAGCGCTCCCTAGATAAAATTCTTACATTTCCGTCAACTCTGTGTTCATACCCGGAAGGACTCACACAAATCAGCTTAGTCCACCACGTTGCCAGAAGTATTCCAGGTCACTAAATCTAATAAAACCACTTATCCACAGTTGAGTTCTGCCCAAATTAAAATTGTATCTCCTCAAGGGTTCGCTTCTAAAGCCAGCATGTGATATGAAAATTCAAAGAAGCCAAAATTCCCCTTGAAAATCCCACAATAAGGTCTCAGGTTGGAGACACACAAACCATCTTTCATGAAGTCCAACACAGTCTTTCCTTCAGCACCGGATTTGATTTCGTAGGTTGAGCACCATATGTAATAGCTGGCTTGGATTTAGGGGCCATGTTGTGTGATAATTAAAATCCACAAATATGAGAAACATACTTGGTGGCACAAGATGCTCACATTCTAAAAAGCCAAGGGAACAAAGACCAACAGACGGAACAGCAGATCTATGTCTGCCATTCACACCCGCTCCAAGAGAGACGCCCATTGGCTGGAATGACGGGATCACCCACGCTATTTAAAGTGGTGTTTTTATCCTTTTGCTCTGTTTTTGTTGAGCAAGTATATTTGGATACAAATAAGGTAGAAGCAAGAATCTATGATGACAGACATCAGAATAGTGCTTATCTCTGGGGCAATACTAAGTGCAAAGGGACATGGGGGAACTTTCTAGAAATATTGTATATCCTGATTTGGGTAGTGGTTACATGGGTGTAACATATTAAAATTTCACCAAGCTGTACGATTAAGATTTGTGTATTTTGCCGGGCGCGGTGGCTCAAGCCTGTAATCCCAGCACTTTGGGAGGCCGAGGCGGGTGGATCACGAGGTCAAGAGATCGAGACCATTCTAGTCAACATGGTGAAACCCCGTCTCTACTGAAAATACAAAACATTAGCTGGGCATGGTGGTGCGTGCCTGTAATCCCAGCTACTCAGGAGGCTGAGGCAGGAGAATTGCCTGAACCCAGGAGGCGGAGGTTGCGGTGAGCCGAGATTGCGCCATTGTACTCCAGCTTGGGTAACAAGAGCGAAACTCTGTCTCAAAAAAAAAAAAAAGAAAAAAAAATTTGTGTATTTTACAGCATGTAAGATAGCTTGATTAAAATACAAGTTAAAAGCATACCTAAGAGGGACAGGGTGCAGTGGCTCATGCCTGTAATCCCAGCACGTTGGGAGGCCAAGGGACCCCAGGCATAATCACCTGGGGTCAGGAGTTCAAGACCAGCCTGACCAACATGGAGAAGCCCCGTCTCTAGCAAAAATACAAAATTAGCCAGGCATGGTAGCACATGCCTGTAATCCCAGCTACTCAGGAGGCTGAGGCAGGAGATCACTTGAACCTGGGAGGCAGAGGTTGCAGTGAGCTGAGATTGCGCCATTGCACTCCAGCCTGGGTAACAAGAGTGAAACTCCATCTCAAAAAAAAAAAAAAAAAAAAAAAAAGCATGCCTAAGTAGAGAGGGCTGCACAGGATTTTGCCAAAAGTTCCCATTATATGGTTAAGCCTCACAAGTGAGGATAGTAGCGAGTCTAGAAAACCTGGGGAGAAAAGAGGCAGAAAAGGGAAATGTGCTGTCACAGAGAGAGGGCGCCCAGGCTCCAAGAGGCAATGGATTTCGGTGAAGGGCGTTAAAGGGTTGACAAGACAAGACTGGTTAAGAGTATTGACTTTCAGTCCAGACTGCTTGAATGTGAATACGAACTCTATCCCTTACCAACAGAGTGACCCTCGGCAAGTTACTTGTCTTCCTTGAACTGTAACTTTGTGGGGGCTATGTGAAGCTTAAACAAGTTAAAAAGCTCTGGCCAGGCGCAGTGGCTCACGCCTGTAATCCCAGCACTTTTGCCAAGGTCAGTGGATCACGAGGTCAGGAGTTCAAGGCCAGCCTGGCTAAGATGGTGAAACCCCGTCTACTAAAAATACAAAAATTAGCCAGGTGTGGTGGCACGTGCCTGTAATCCCAGCTACTCGGGAGGCTGAGGCAGAGAATTGCTTGAACCCGGGAGGCAGAGGTTGCAGTGCGCCGAGATCGCACCACTGCACTCCAGCATGGGTGACAGAGCGAGTCTCCATCTCAAGAAAACAAAACAAAAACAAAAGCTCTTAGCCATAGGGTCTGCATATAGTAAATATTCAATAAATATTAGCTATTATTGTCATTACTCATGACAGATGGCTGGAAATGTCTCCTTCCCTCCAAAATTATAGTTCTTATTTATTTTATTCATTTATTTTTGTTAAGGCAGAGTCTTGCTCTGTCGCCCAGGCTGGAAGGTAGTGGCCTGATCTCGGCTCACTGAAACCTCTGCCTCCTGGGTTCAAGCAAGTGTGCCTGGCTAATTTTTGTATTTTTAGTAGAGATGGGGTTTTACCATGTCAGCCAGGGTGGTCTTGAACTCCTGATCTCAAGTGATCTACCCACCTCGGCCTCCCAAAGTGCTGGGATTACAGGTGTGAGCTACCACTCCTGGCCTATAGTTCTTATTTAAACTAACAATTTGACCTGAAAACTTTGTAGGTTGATGGAGCGAATGAATATTCATCGAGTAAATGAAGGGGTGTAAATGTATTCTGATTTCAACAGAGGTAGAAGGTGCTTATTTCTATGCAACTAAAATCCATCTTGTAGCCATTACCATCACTTTAATATTGCCTCATAAGAAGTGTGGTTAAGAGTGCTGGCTCTGGGCAGGGCACGGTGGCTCACACCTCTAATCCCAGCACTTTGGGAGTCTGAGGCAGGTGGATCACGAGGTCAGGAGATGGAGACCATCCTGGCCAACATGGTGAAACCCCATCTCTGCTAAAAATACAAAAAAATTAGCTGGGTGTGGTGGTGCATGCCTGTAGTCCCAGCCACCGGGAGGCTGAGGGAGGAGAGTGCTTGAACCCGGGAGGTGGAGATTGCAGTGAGCCGAGATCGTGCCCTGCACTACAGCCTGGGCAACAGTGTGAGACTCTGTCTCAAAAAAAGAAAAAAAAAAAAAAAAAAGTGCTGGCTCTGGAGCCAGATGGACATGGTCAAATTCCAGCTCTGTTACTTACCAGCTGGGTAAACTTGAATGAGTTAATCAAATTCCAGGCCTCAGTTTCTTCTCCTGTAAAAGAATTACAGCAAGGATTAAGCAAGTTACAATAATTCTCAGTACAAAGAAAGCCCCCCAGTAAATCCTTGCTATTATTTTTTCCCATAGTAGAGGCACAGTTGGGGAATAACAACTCCAAACAGCATTTGTTTGTCTGTTTGTTTTTTAAGACACAGCGTTGCTCTGTTGCCTAGGCTGGAGTACAGTGGCACAATCATGGCTTACTGCAAACTCCACCTCCCAGATTCAAGCGAGCATGCCTGGCTAATTTTTGTATTTTTAGTAGAGATGGGGTTTCACCATGTTGGCCAGGCTGGTTTCAAACTCCTGACCTCGAGTGATCTGCCAGTCTCAGCCTCCCAAAGTGTTGGATTACAGGCGTGAGCCACCGCACTCGGCCCCAGATAGCATTTGCACAGACCATTATATCACTGAATTGTTTTGCAAACAGTTTTCTCATTTAATGCTCAAAATTGCCTGCTGTATTACAAACAAATAGAGATTCAGGGAAGTTGAGTGATTTGCTGAAGGTTGCACAGCAAGTAAAGAACAAAGACCTAAACCAAACTCCTATGACTGAAGGACAGTTTGGCTGGACCGTGTTGTCCTAGGAGCATATATGGTGGGGCCAGGGCTATGCATAGAGATTTAGTATAAAGGATTTTGGGACCCTGGGGCTGCAGCAGCAGGTCTTGGTCCCTGGAAAATGTTCAGTTCAACTTGGGATTTAAATGGTCTTGGTCATGCTGTCTCCTGAATCACTTCCTGTTTTAGGTTTCTACTTTGCAGAGAAAGAAACACAACCAGGTACATTACACCAGCCTTGTCACCCTCCACACTCGCTTAGATGAAAAAAGAGAATTTTCATCAAACCAAAGTTAAACAACATCCCATTTTAATGCATTCGCCAGCAGTTAGTGTGAAGATCAGAGCAGAGTCTGCAGTGTCTAGACGCTCTGACTATTGAATGCAAGAGCAACAGAATGACTTTTTCTCTGGCCTTTATTCCGATTAAATCTTTAGCTGCCTTAGTGTTTTCTCTTTGCTTTTCATTGAGTGCTGAAACTACCGGAAGCCACTTAACCAGCCTTGTTTCAGTCACAAAAGGTTTAGGGGCCATGTCTAATTGTCCAGAGAGAATGCTATCTGCTGATAATTTCAGCCACTTCTGCTGCTTTTGCAGCTCTTTCTGTTTGCCAGAACAGGTTTTCTTTGTTGTTCTTCTTGTTGTGGCATGAGTGTGGTTTAACATTCCCTTTTAAATAATAATCACAGAACGGCTCAGTGGCCAAGGAGAGGATTTAAGAACTATCTAAGCCAGGCAGGGCGGCTCACCAATAATCTTAGCATTTTAGGAGGCTGAGGCGGGAGGATCGCTTGAGCCCAGTAATTTAGGGAGCTCTCGTCTCTACAAACAATTTTAAAATTAGCTGGGCACGGTGGCACATGCCTACAGTCCCACTGCTGGGCAGTCTGAGACAGGAGGATTGTTTGAGCCCAGGAGGTAGAGGCTGCAGTGAGCCATGATATGCACGCACTGCGCTCCAGCCTGGGTGACAGAGCAACCTTGTCTCCAAACAAAACAAAAAAAAGAACCATCTAAGCATATTGCATACTCACAAACTACGTCGTCAATGTGCACACATACCACATACACGCAGACTTCACATACCACACATGCATTCCAAGTACACACATCACATGCACACACACGTACACCACACACACACATCCCAGGAACACATCCCACACACATGCACACATCACACACACACACCCCACATCACTCAGACACACACCCAGAACACCCAGGGCACAGAGTGGGACTCTGATAGAAGTAACATGCGCCTCTAAACAAGCGTGACTTCTTTTCATTTCCAAGCTATGGGCAAAAAGCCTCAACATCAGCTCTAGAAACCAGACCTCGCCCCTTCTTCCGCCTCATACCATGGATCTCATCCCTTCTGTCTTTCCCAGCATCTGATTTTGGGCAAGTCACTTCACTTCTGTTATAAAGTGAGGACACCCCTTCGCTCAATAGCTACTGAGCATTTATTGTGCGCCAAGCATTGTGGCCATGGAGATAATTCCATGAATCAAACGGTCCCAGCCACCCAGGAGCTCTCCAAGATTAGGGGAGCAACTCCAGGCAGATGAATGCTCTGAAGGAAAGCAGATGAGGTAATTCCAGAAAAGGGTATTTAATTAACTCAGCAGGGGATAGAAAGTGATGGATAATGGAAGAAAGGCTTCCCCAAGAAGGTGATATTGAAGCTGAGAAGATAAAGTTAAGTTAGAACTGGCCAGGGGCAGGAAGGGGTCCAAGCAGAGCTCTCAGCACGTGCAAAGGCCCGCAGGTTGGACTACTGGTCCACCCAGTTAAGCCCAGGAGGTGGAAGAGGGATGGACCTGAATATGTCAGGGGTGGGCTTGCCAGGGTAACGTGCCGGGGCCAGGTGCCCTCCTGAGGTCCCTCCCAGCCCTCAATGCAGATTCTATCGTCTTCTGAGAACTTAGGTCCTCTCTTTCCCTGACAGCTTGTCACTGGCATGCTGAAGTCGGCTTCAGAGGACAAGGGGAGTCCCAGCCACCTCACGTGGGCTCCGCTCCTTCCTCTCTGTTCTCCTCTCAGTAGTGACCAGACGGTGACTCAAGGAAGGGAGCTGTCCTCTATTTGTCATTTAGTGCTTTAAAAGATACTCGCCTATAGTCCCCACTACTCTAGAGGCTGAGAAAGGAGGATCACTTGAGCTTTGGAGTTCAAATCCAGCCTGGGCAACATAGTGAAACTCTGTCTCTATAAAAATAAAAATTAAAAAACACCCAGGGCTCCTAGACCTAACTGGCCTTCTAACCAACTCCCTCCTTTCTCCCACCCAGTCCCTGACCTAGCTGAGAAACGCTAGATTTCTCTGTGTCCTTATCTGTCTTCTCCAAGAGACTTTAAGCTTTAAGCTACCTGAGGGCTCATGCCAGTTTTGGTCATCCTAGTATCCCCTGCACCTGGTACTATGCCTGATGTCCGGAAGATCCCCCAAATCCAGGCAGAACCAAACCAATCCCCTCCCTGCCAATGAGCACTGCCCAGAGCCCTCCCGCAGGGCTGCCTGTCTGAGGCCAAGGCGGGAGACCCAGAATCAAGCCAACCCAACACTCCTCCCCAAGCCCCCTCTAGAAGACTCCACCCCATGAATCCCAATCTGAAAACTGACAGCTATGTTAGCGTAATTCCCTCATTTTATCAACAAAGAACCTCAGGCCCAAAAGAATGATATGACTTGCCTGAGGTCTCTCAACAAATGTGATGTAAAGTTTTTAAAATTATTTATTTATTTATTTTTAATTTTTTTTTTTTTCTTAGTTGGAGTCTCGCTCTGTTACCCAGGCTGGAGTGCAACGGTGCGGTCTTGGCTCACTGCAACCTCTGCCTTCCAAGTTCAAGCAATTCTCCTGCCTCAGACTCCCAAGTAGCTGGGACTACAGGCGGGTGCCACCATGCCTGGCTAATTTTTTGTATTTTCAGTAGAGACATAGTTTCACCGTGTTAGCCAGGATGGTCTCGATCTCCTGACCTCGTGATCTGACTGCCTTGGCCTTCCAAAGTGCTGGGATTACAGGCATGAGCCACCGTGCCCGGCCAATATAAAGTTTTTTTTTTTTGTTTTTTTTTTTTTTTTGAGATGGAGTTTCGCTCTTGTCACCCAGGCTGGAGTGCAATGGCGCGATCTCGGCTCACCGCAACCTCCGCCTCCTGGGTTCAGGCAATTCTCCTGCCTCAGCCTCCTGAGTAGCTGGGATTACAGGCATGCGCCACCATGCCCAGCTAATTTTTTTGTATTTTTAATAGAGACGGGGTTTCACCATGTTGACCAGGATGGTCTCGATCTCTTGACCTCGTGATCCAACCGCCTCGGCCTCCCAAAGGGCTGGGATTACAGGCTTGAGCCACCGCGCCCGGCCCTATAAAGTTTTTTTAAAGGGGCAAAACATCACTTCAATGGAAACCTATCTATCACCCCTACCAGAAACACTGCTTATTTTAAGCGGAAAACCCTTAATGTTGGCAAGTCGAATGGAAGCTTTCCTTCTCTGACCAGTTTCACCACACTGACTCCTGAGATGCTCTAGGCAGAACTAAAAGTTCTCACTGAAGCAAATCTATTTACAAAGGTGACCAGGAATTGTTTTAGGGACTAGATATGTTTTTGATTATGGATCATTTTTAAAGTTAAGTCATTATTATGTGATCTAAGGCTACAATAATTTTTTTTTAAATTAAGCCTCCTAAACCACTTAGTTCCTTCCTGGTTTTTAAAATGTTTTGCTATTTTTAAATGTTTTGCCATTAAACAACTTTACCAGAAGTTAAAAAAAAAACAACAACAAAAAACAAAACATAGATGATCTTTTTTTAATTTGAAACAGGTTCTCACTTTGTTGCCCAGGCTAGAGTGCAGTGGCGCAAACGTGGCTCACTGTAGCCTCGACCTCCTGGGCTCTAAATGATTTTCCTGCCTCAGTCCCCCAAATAGCTGGGACCACAGGCACGCGCCACCGTACCCAGCTATTTTTTTTTTTTTTAATTTCTTGTAGAGAGAGAGTTTCACCATATTGCCCAGGCTGGTCTTGAACTACGGACCTCAGCTCCCAAAGTGCTGGGATTACAGGTGTGAGCCACTCACCCGGAACAAATGATTTTTTAATTTTTTATTATTTATTTATTTATTTTTTTAAAGACGGGGTTTCACCATGTTGGTCAGGCTGGTCTTGAGCTCCCGACCTCAGGTGATCTGCCCACCTTGGCCTCCAAAGTGCTTGGATTACAGGCTTGAGCCATTACGCCCAGCTGGAACAGATGATTTTTAAAGAAGATATTTCTACTCATAATCCATCCACCAAAAGAAATATTCCTTACAATCCTGTGTCCTCTTAAACTCTTATCCACAGATCTGTACTCTGGACACATATATGTATTTCATTAAAACACATTACCTTTAGTATAGAAAATTGTTAGTTTCCTTTTTACTTAAAAAAAAAAAAAAAAGACAAAAACTATTAGGCAAGTCACTGGCACCATGTTTCTGATTAACGCCACAGCAAAACCCAGGCTACAAATTAAAAGCACCTGGAAATTTTGGTTTGAGACTTTTAAAGCAACATTTTCTAACCTGCTTCATTCCATTATTCTGACACTTTCCACATCCCACTTAATAGGAAACAGACAAAGGAAGACAGGTGTTTTTGCTTATTCCACCTGGCATAGCAGGCTCTACTGCTGATGTTTGCAACAGTTGCTTATTGCTGTATTTTTCCTGCAAGTGAAATGACATCTCTGGTTTGGTCAGAGTTTAAAAATACTGCTGCCAGTCCCCGCCCTGCATAATTAAACAGACTCTCTGGGGATGGACCCCACACTATATTGTGCCAAAGCTCCCCAGGTGATTTTCATGTGCAGTTAGGACTGAGAAGCACCAGGTTAAGATAACTCATTAGTCAAAGGAAGCCCATGGGAAATCTTATCTGGAAATGAAGAAGTCTAGTAATTAAATAAAATAGCAGATGTAAAAGTCCCTAGCAGTGCCTGCTACCCAGAAGACCATAAATGTTAATTAAACAAAAAAATGATAATTTAAATAATTACTCCTTCCCCTCAGTGGATTCATCTTGTTATTTTATTGGCTTGTTTATCACTTGCTTTTTCCTTTACCATGATTCATTCTATCCCTGTTAATAAAATTATAAACTTATACCCATAATCCTGTTCACCTACAAGAGCTCTGCAATATTTCTAACAACCCTAATTGCTTTATTTAATAACACTTGCCCCCAGAACAGTGGCTAATATATAGTAAATATGCAATAAACATTAGTATTTATGATAATAATGGATATTCAGAATTATTTTAAATCAGAAGTCATGAGCGTTTTTCTAAACTAGATTGAATTTATTTCATACTATTAGGAGCAGTTAGCAATAATGTAAAAAATTATTAGGGCAATGTTTAACAAACTTATGAAAATAGACCTTTAAGTAAAGCAATTCTTTCGTATAATTTCATGGGAAAAAACTAAATGCAGTCATTACACAGGTAAACTTATCTATCTCCCCATTCAAGGGGACCCTGCTCAGCTATTCCCATAGCTATCTAGAGAAGCTAATAGTTATAAGCGGTATTTAATTCCAACTTCTCCCTATGGTTGCCTCTCCAAGCGTGAATTTGGAAGATCGTTCTTAATGTTTGCCCTTCAGTTCTGAGAAGCCAAACATTTGTTTGAAAAAAAGAAACAATTTCTGAATCAGAACAAAGAGGTTTTTTTGTGTTTGGTTTCTTTTTTTTTTTTTTTTTTTTTTTTTTTGAGAAGAAGTCTGGCTTTGTCGCCCGGGGTTGCAGTGCGGTAGTGCAATCTTGGCTCACTGCAACCTCCACCTCCCAGGTTCAAGTGATCCTCCTGCCTCAGCCTCCAAAGTAGCTGGGATTACAGGCATGCACCACCACCAGCTAATTTTTGTATTTTTAGTAGAGATGGGATTCACCATGTTGGTCAAGCTGATCTCAAACTCCTGACCTCTAGTGATCGAACGGCCTCAGCCTCCCAAAGTGCTAGGATTACAGGTGTGAAACACTTCACCCAGCCAGAGCAAAGAGGTTTTATTAAGGCCATTTCCAAATGTCTTGCCTTGCTGATACAAGCTGCCTCAGTCTTCTTTTCTCGTGATGTGCCAGGCATAGAAGGCTTCTAGCAGGTATGCGGGAAGTTGGGCATGTTCAGCTCGAGATTCAAATTCATTCCCAGCAGACCTCCCTATGGCTCACACATGAACTCTGCTATGCCTCACTTCCTAAGGCCATCAAGCTCCCAAGTCTGCCATTTCATGTTTTAAATCAATTGGACTCGACACCCAGCTGAAAATAATGATGTGCACTCTGTATGTAAATGTCAATTATAAAGTAAAAAATGATCACACATGTGCCAACTCCCATCCTATACCATTTGGTATTATCACCTAATATTTGTCCTTATTCTTTCAATGAGATCATGGGGGAAGTAGAAAAGTTCCTCTTTAACGTTTCTTTCTTGTTAAAGAATAAATGTGCTAATAACTCTCTGTTAAGCCCTATTCTATGTAGCTGTTAAACATGCCATGCTTACAGACATGTAGTATATTCTATGTCCTTGTACTTTCACCAAGATACCTGTGCTGGACATGCTCATAGGCATGTCCCAGCTCACAGCCTATGTCCCTTACCTGTTTAGAAAAGTTTTAAGTTATTTATATTACCCAATCAGATTTTAGTTTAAATTATGGCCGGAGATGGTGGCTCACTCCTGTAATCCCAGCACTTTGGGAGGCTGAGGTGGGCGGATCACGAAGTCAAGAGATCGAGACCATCCTGGCCAACACAGTGAAACCCTGTCTCTACCAAAAATACAAAAATTTGGGCGTAGTGGCGTGTGCCTGTAGTCCCAGCTACTCGCGAGGCTGAGGCAGGAGAATTGCTTGAACCCGGGAGGTGGAGGTTGCAGTGAGCCGAGTGCGTGCCGCTGCACTCCAGCCTGGCGCCTGGTGACAGAGTGAGACTCCGTCTCAAAAAAACAAACAAACAAAAAATATGAGGTCTGGCTCCAGCCAATGGAGATCGGACGCAGCAGTAAGAACAACCCCAAATGTGTAAGGGATAAATATGTCTGCTTCTCCTTTGTTCGCTGTACTCTTATGGCAAGATGGTTAGCAAGAGTACCCTTCCTGCAGTCCAGGGAGTAAAAATTGCTTGCTGAGAGATCCTTTTGTCTCAGTTTTGATTTTTCTTTGCGGCACCGAGCATCTGTTTCCAACAGATCATAAGCACCTTGAGAGTGGACATCTTGTATTTACAGTAGAAGTATTCATTTTGTTTATTTATTTATTTTTATTAGAGTCTTGCTCTGTTACCTAGGATGGAGTGCAGTGACACCATCATATCTCACTGTGACCTCAAACTCCGGGGCTCAACGGTCCTCCTGTCTTTAGCTCCCAAGTAGCTGGGGTGCTACTTAGTAGCATAGGGGTGTGCCATGGTGTCTGAATAATTTTTTTATTTTATGTAGAGATGAGGTCTTGCTATGTGCCCCGTTCAATCTCCAACTCCTGGTCTTAATAATCCGCCCATCTAGGCTTCCTAAAGCCACCATGGGCCACAGTGCCCAGTCTAACTTTAGTTTTTATCCTCTTAATTGTCTATAGTGTTATATAGCTAGACAATCAGATTACCTGAATAATCAAACTTCTCTTTCTTACGTTTTCGTTAAATATTCATCCAGCCAAGCACTAAATGACTACTGAGAGATGGTTGTGGAGCAGGCATCACACAAGTGATTCCAATTTGTCTTGGTTGATTTGAGCTTGTTGGAAAAACCACAGTGTCTGAAACCTCCACTGTAACAGATCTAGGCAAGGCTCCCTAGAGACCCGAGCCTGGTGCTGTGGGTAGCATCCCCCTGGGTGTGTTCCAGGATCATACAGAACAAAAGATGCACCTGGAAAACGAACGCATTTGGAGGAATCCTTCCCCATGCTGGAGTTTTCTAAAGGATCCCTCATCTATTCAGAACGTGTCCTTTTATATTAGCCAGGTTCTCTATAGCTCTGTCAATGTGTTATTATTTCCCAAGTATATAGTCCAGAAAAGATGCTAATACATTGGGGCTGGGGGATGTTTTTTAAAACATATTCCCAGGTGTTCAATTTCCTATTCATAACTAGTGCTAGCTAGTTAAGTGCATGTATACACACACACACACACACACACACACACACACACCCCTTTCCAAAAATATATCAACATTGGCCGGTGCAGTGGCTCATGCCTCTACTCCCAGCACTTCGGGAGGCTGAGGCAGGCAGATCACTTGAGGCCAGGAGTTCGAGACCAGCGAAACCACATCTCAACTAAAAACACCAAAAAAATATTAGCTGGGCCTGGTGGTGTGCGCCTGTAATCCCAGCTACTAGGGAGGTCGAGGCAGCAGAATCACTTGAACCCAGCAGGCAGAAGCTGCAATGAGCAGAGATAGCGTCACTGCACTCCGGCCTAGGTGACAGAGCAGGACTCTGCCTCAAAATAAATAATAATATATCAATGTTTTGCAATCCTCATACCAGGTAAATACAAAGTACTTCTGATTTTCAATGCCTGTTTACCACCAAGATGCAAATCCCATACACATTTTGGGATTCTTTGAAGATAACACAACTGATTCTTGGGTCTACCACAAGTTTATAAACATTCTCTGGCTTGGAATTTCTGTCAATAGTAGCTAAGGTTCATTTCAACATATTGCTATGCTAACATATGAAGGAGAACAGCACCCATAGTATACCTTTTACCAAGAACTGGGGTCTAAGATCTGGGGATATCCTGCTATAATACTAGGCAGTTCTCTTTCAAAGATAATAAACAGCAGGAGGGTCTATTAATTATCATTTCCCAGCTGGCCATGAGGGCTCAAGCCTGTAATCTCAGCACTTTGGGAGGCCAAGGAAGGTGGATCACCTGAGGTCAGGAGTTTGAGACCAGCCTGGCCAACAGGGTGAAACCCTGTCTCTACTAAAAATGTACACACACAAATTAACCAGGTGTGGTGGTGGGTAGCTATAATCCCAGCTATTTGGGAGGCTGAGGCAGGAGAATCCATTGAAGCTGGGAGGTGGAGGTTGCAGTGAGCCGAGATTGTGCCATTGCACTCCAGCTCAGGCAAAAAAAAGGGAGACTCTGTCTCAACAAAATAAAAGAAAATAATTATCATTTCCCTTTAAATTCATTCTCTCCTGGAAATATGAACCATTTTCCAGATTAAACAGTTCATGATAAATGATGCATGATAAAATATTTAAATCTGGAATATATAAAATATATGGAAATATATAAAATATTACATAGGAATATATAAAATATTATATATGGAAAATATATAAAACCATTTTCCAGATTAAATGGTTCATTTAAATGATGCATGATAAAAATAAAAACACAGTTTTTACATTTGCCTACCATTCTCCTGGCATAGGCCGATTGCAGCTTAAGACACACATCATTTTTCCACAGTATCATGATCTATTGCTTACATAGTTAAAATTGTTTTTAATGAGCCAGGGAAGGAGGTGCAATGAGCCAAGATTACACCACTGCACTCCAGCCTGGGCGACAGAGCAAGATTCCACCTCAAAAAAATAAAAAATTATTTTTAATGATGCTGTAGTACTTGCAGCTCTACGTCCACGTGATAAATCTGTCTTCAAGAAATCTGATTTTGGGGGTGGGGAAGACAACTACATAATGTGGTTGGCACCTAACATGTTGATAAATGTTCAAAAGAAGTTTTCTGAGGCTTTAAGCCAATCATCTGTTTAAACCAATAACATTAATTATTACTGTGCACTTTAATACATAGTCTTGTTTTTCGAGAAGTCCAGTTTGGCACACCATTGACTTAATAAACAATATGGGCTGGGAGCGGTGGCTCACACCTGTAATCCCAGGTACTTGGGAGGTTGAGGCAGGAGAATCACCTGAACCCAGGAGGCAGAGGTTGCAGTGGGCCAAGATCTTGTCACTGCATTTCAGCCTGGGCCACAGAGTGAGACTCTGTCTCAAAAACAAACAAAAGCCGTAATATGAGGCCAGGCACTGTGGCTCCCGCTTGTAATCCCAGCTCTTTGGGAGGCCAAGGCAAGTGGATCACTTGAGCTCAGGAATTCAAGACCAGCCTGGGCAACATAATGAAATCCCATCTCTACCAAAAATACAAAAAATTAGCTGGTCGTGGTGGTGCACACCTGTGGTTCCAGCTATGTGGGAGACTGAGGTGGGAGGATGGCCTGAGCCTGAGAGGTGGAGGTTGCAGTGAGCCAAGATGACACCTCTGCACTGCAGCCTGTGTAACAGAGTAAGAGACCATCTCAAAAAAAAAAAAAAAAAAAAAAAAAAGAAACACACACACACACACACACACACACACACACACACACGACAAACAACAAAACAACATAATATGAAGATGGGAAGGAGATAGATGAGGAAGGAAATGAACTATTGTGTAGTGAAAAGCCAGATCCCAATATCACCTCAGTTAAACTGAGAGGTAGAGTTAGCTCACCCACACATACACCTTTTTTTTTTTTTCAAGACAGGGTCTGGCTCTGTTGCCCAGGCTGGAGTGCAGTGGTGCAATCCCAGCTCACCGAAACCTCCACCTTCTGGGCTCAGGACATCCTCCCACCTCAGCTTTCAGAATGGCTGGAACTACAGGCACATTCCACCATGCCCTGCTAATTTGTTTGTTTGTTTTTTGGTAAAGATGGGGTTTTGCCATGTTGGCCAGCTGGTATTGAACTCCTGGACTCAAAAGATTGCCAACCTCAGCCTCCCAAAGTGCTGGAATTACAGGCGTGAGCCACTGTGCCTGGCCCCAGCCCTACCCTTTTTTAAGTGGAGACATGAACAGAAGCTCATTAATAGATGAGAAGAGAAAAATGTTTCTGAAACAAGGGAGAACTGATTATCAAATCCTTCCCTAGTGTAAGGATGTATCCCTTTTAAAGGTATGTCACTATTTACTTGAAAATGTGAGATTTGCAGAGATCGAGAGTATTATTTCTGGGTATCTGGTCCAATTCCCTGATTTTATAGATGAGAAAATCTAAAGTCTGCAAGAAAAAAAACATGCCTGGGGCCTGACCGTAGGATCATAGCAGAGCAGGACCAGGACCAAGCTTCCCGACTCAGCTTCCTCCCAGTCCCAAAGACCTTAACCTGGTGAACTGCTTCCCAGGCTTCGGGTATCAGTTCAGGGAGCCTGCTGTCCTGATGGGTGCCCCTGCTGGCCCACCAGATCCCTGTCCCCGTCCCTCAGAGCACTCCTCACACTACAGGTAAAGGACATCACCATCTATCTATCTAGTTTCCCGGCTGGATTGAGAGTAACTCGAGCGAGCATTCCTCTTTGTGTCCTGGTACTGAGTGCAGTAGTGACATCCACATGGATACTGTGTGTAGTGAACAGAGTGACCAACTTGTCCCCATTGGCCAGGGAATTTCCCAGCTTTAGCAATGAAAGTCCCAAGTCCTGGGAAATACCCCAACCAGGATGGCTGGTCACTGGTAGCAGACGTTAACAGGATCAGACAGCCTGGTCACACTTCCCCCTTCTGTAACCATCCTCCAACACCCAGGCCAGGCCCCAGAGCCCCATCTGTGCCATACAGTCCCTTCAGCTCAGCCCTGTCCAATAGAACCTTCTGCCTCGATGAAGATGACTTCTGTCTGCACTGTCTAATACCTTCACTCTAGCCACACGTGGTTACTGAGCACCTGAACTCTGGCTACTGGGACTGAGGAACTAAATTCGTCATTTTATTTCATTTTAATTAACTGACACATAAATAGCCCCACGTGGTTAGTGGCAACTCTGTTGGATAGTTTAATTCTGGTTTTCCATTTGTGGGATTAGTGTGCCATCACTGCACACAGGGATGAACTTTGAAGTCAGACAGACCTGGATCCAAACCCTGGCTCATTTACTAACACAGCACTTCTTAGGGAATCTTGTTTCTTCATCTGTAATCCCCACAAACTCACTTTGCAACAATGTATGGAAAGTGAAGTGACTGGCCCATAGCAGAGCCTCAAGAAATAGGATTTCTCTAGAAGCAACTAAACCAAATGTATGTAAATATGCGAGAAAAATTTGATTCTGAACCAAAAAAGTAAATGCATGAGCATCATTTCCAGCAGGTCTCTAAAACCCTTGTCTGTTTTTAATTCTCATTCTAAACTGTCACGGCTGCCCAGCTGGGCTCACCACATCTTAATTTGTGTCCCTAGGCCTGCAGTTGGCTGTCACCAAGCCACTTCAGAAGGTATCGCAGTCAACACAGTCTAGCTACAAACATGTATGTCCAACTCTCCAAAACGGATACGTTAAATTTGTGCAATTTTTTTTGTATATCAATTATACCTTAGTAGAGCTGTTTAAAAAAAAAAACCTTGGAAGTGGCTCATGACTGTAATCCCAGCATTCTGGGAGGCAGAAGAGAGAGGATCATTTGAGCCCAGGAGCTCCAGAGCGGCCTGGGCAACACAGCAAGACCCTGTCTTTTAAAAAAATGTATAAATAAAAAATAAAATAAATGCCCTGCTAAATTAAAAAAAAAATGTTTTTAAGAAGACACCATGGGGTGGCAGGGACTGGGTGGGGGTTAGTGGCAGGTCACCCAGAGTGTGGTCACTCAGACAGCCCTGGCAGCGGCAGGAAGGGATCTGGACAGGGAGGGTTCCAGGCCAGTCCCGGAGCAGGGACGAGGCAGCGCTCACGTGCGCTCTGCGCCAGCCACAGGGATGCGGGGACGCTGGGGACGCAGAGATGCGGAGACACCAGGGGACCGCCCTGGAGCACGTCCTGGGCATCTCCGGCCCGAGTGACCTACAGAGGACACCGCCCACTCCCTTCCGCGGGGCACGGGACCCGACACAGGAGGCCGAAGCGCTGCGCAGTAAAGCCGATCTTCTCCGGGGCCCCTCCCAGGCCCTAATGAATACATCCCCTTGGCAGGAACCGGCAGCAGGTCCTAGGAGAAGCCAGCCGCTGATCGGAATCACCGGGGAGCCTTTTAACAATATTGTTCCCCAGAATTGGGGATGAGGGTTTATAGACGGCTCCAGGTGACAGTGCTGCACAGCTGGGGCCTCCTGTTTTTTCTCTGGATGCCTGAGGAGGTGATCCTGCTGAGCTGCCCGGGCGGGAGCACCGCCCATCAGCAGAGAGAAGCACTATTTAGGGCTGTGGCAGGAAGTACTATCCTTAAAAGTCCCCTGCCTCTTTCTGGGTCAACAGTCAGAGGGCTGCAGGGGCCTGAAGCCAGACACGGGACTGCTTGCTTCCTTCTCCTTGCAGAAGGCTAAGCACCTTCCGGTTGTCCAGGACCTCCTCATCCAGTGTCTCCCGGGCAGCGCTGGCAGGGTGGCCCTCTTCCTCATCCCCTAAGCATCCAGGCGCGGGAGCTCTAATCCATGCACCTGACACTAGGAATCCCACAGTCACCGCTGTTACTGTGGCTGCTACCCTCATCTCACTGAGAAAGAAGCCGGCTCAGAGAGATGGGATGAGTCACCCAAAGCCACATGATGCTGGGGGCAGGGCTGGCATGGGAACTCTGGGCTCCAGGGCTCAATTTCCTCCCTGTGCCTCAGGATGTGGCTGCTGCCCAGCCCTCCCACAACACCTTTTCTCCTCCCTCTTACAGAAAACAGGCTCTACCAGTCAGGATGACACTTCACTGCACATGCTAGGGGTTTAATTCATGGGACCCCACCTGTCCTCCCTGAAACAGTCCTGGGTCCTCTGGGAATGGCCTCCAACCACTCCAGAGTGGTGTTTTTTAAGCACAGCTTTGGAGCCTGACACACCAGGGTTGCCACTCAGTAGGTGAGTGGCCCAGGACAAGTTTTTTTTTTTTTTATTTTATTTTTTTGAGACAGTTTCGCTCTTGTTGCCCAGGCTGGAGTGTGCAGTCTCGGCTCACTGCAACCTCTGCCTTTCGAGTTCAAGCGATTCTCTTGCCTCAGCCTCCGGAGTAGCTGGGATTACAGGCACGTACCACCACGCCTGGCTAATTTTGTATTTTTAGTAGAGACGGGGTTTCTCCATGTTGGTCAGGCTGGTCTCCAACTCCTGACCTCAGGTAATCTGCCCACCTTGGCCTCCCAAAGTGGTGGGATTACAGGCATGAGCCACCACACCTAGCCTGGGACAAGCTGCTTAACCTGTCTGGGCTCAGTTTCCTCTGCTGTAAAGTGGGGCTGATGATATTTACCACTAAGGGTGGTGGTGAGGATTCTTAGGGGAGATCATCCAGTGGATGGGATGGGCACCACAGCAGCTGGCAGCAGGTACTAACAGGCAGTAGGTGCCACCATCCAGGAGCAGTTCCTTCTCTCGGCCTCTCCACGCCCCATCCTGACCGGGGAAAACTCCATACTGCTTACCCTCTTGCCTTATTCACCCCCTTGAAATCCCGCAGGCTCCCTGGACCAGTGACCCACTGCCTCTTGCTCGCCACTCCTCTTGGGTGCCTGGGCCAGCCTGGAGACACTGGAGACTGACCATGTGGCCTCCCCCACCACCTAGAAATAGTAAACGAGAAGTAACCTTTTTCTATTCCCCATTCCAGACTTCCTTAATTAAAATCAAATATTTGCACACTCTCCAAGGCCTATAAACCCAAATCGCAGGAAAAAAGATGCTTCGGAGCAAATAGAAGGAGTGTGACACAGGTGGTCAGCGGGACCTCGGGGGGGGGACGGGGCAGCAGGTCCTGAACAACTACCCCAGCCCGGAGCGGCCACCCTCTGCTTTTCTCAGTCGACCTCCACAGCAAATCAACGCAACATTCACTCTGCAAAAGGCCCACAGAAAAGCCTCTAAGGGTGAGTAAGGGTCGGGAGGGTTGGAAGGAACAGTCTACCCCAGCCCCATCCCAAACACTTTCAAACTAGCCCGGCATGGTTGCCCCAGCTGTTAAAATAGTGAGTCCTTCCACACAGGCTGGCAAGTAGCTGCTGCCCCAGGAGCCCTCGTCCCAAGTCCCCTTCCCCCAGCACTCCCAGACCTCCCCCAGGACACAGCAAGGACAGGATTAGTGTCGGGGTACCAGTAGAGGCTTCGGGAAAGTAGTGCGATCGGCCGGGTGCAGTGGTTCATGCCTGTAATCCCAGCACTTTGGGAGGACGAGGTGGGTGGATCACGAGGTCAGGAGATCGAGACCATCCTGGCTAACATGGTGAAACCCCATCTCTATCAAAAATACAAAAAAGTAGCCAGGTGTGGTGGCATGTGCCTGTTAGTCCCAGCTACTTGGAAGGCTGAGGCAGGATTGAACCCGGGAGGCGGAGGTTACAGTGAGCGAGATCACACCACTGCACTACAGCCTGGGCAACAGAGCAAGGCCGCATTATAAAGAAAAAAAGGAGAGGGGAGGGGAGGGGAGGGGAGGGAGAAAAAGAGAAAACAAAAGAACAGAGAGCGGGGAGGGGGGACGAGGGAAGGGGAGGGGTGCGATCCATCGGTGCCTGAGGTTAAATATTCTGGCCATCATTCCTAAGCACAGGTAAAGGGCATGAAGACGCAAACGAAATTCTGGGGGATTCAGGAGAGGGACAAGGTCTCAATAAATGGATTGCTAAGGGAAGAGACAGGGGAAGCAGGCACAGTGGGGAGAGAAGGAAAACTGATTCAAGTGGCAGTTCAGTGGCCCCAAGGACAGGCCCCAGAACTGCCACACCTCCCTCCTCTGGGCCATTCACTCTGTCCCAATTCAGGTCCCCACTGCAGCAGAAGCCTCCCTAGCAGGGTGCTACGGTTTAAACATGTGTCCCCTCCAAAACGCATGTTGAAACTGAATCCCCAAAGTTGCAGTGTTGAGAGATGGGACCTTAAGAGGCAGCTGGATCATGAGAGTTCTGCCCTCCTGAATGGATTAATCCATTCATGGATTGATAGGTTAATGGATTAATGGGTTATCTCGGGAGTGGGACTGGCGGCTTTATAACAGGAAGAGACACCTGAGCTGGTGCATAAGCTCGCTCAGCCCCTCACCGTGTGGTGCTCTGCACAGCCTCGGGAATTTGTAGAGTCCCCATCAGCAAGAAGGCCCTCACCAGATGCAGCCCCTCAACCACAGACATCTCAGACTCCAGAATTGGAGGAAATAACTTCCTTTTCTTATAAGTTACCCAGTTTCAGGTATTCTGTGGTAAGCAACAGAAAACGGACACAGACTGGCCGGGCACGGTGGCTCACGCCTGTAATCCCAGCACACTGGGAGGCCGAGGCGGGCAGATCACGAGGTCAGGAGACTAAGACCATCCTGGCTAACGCGGTAAAACCCTGTTTCTACTGAAAATACAAAAAAAAAGAAAAAAATTAGCTGGGTGTGGTGGCACATGCCTGTAGTCTCAGCTACTTGGGAGGCTGACGCAGCAGAAGTACCTGAACCCCAGAGGCGGAGGTTGCAGAGAGGCAAGATCACCCCACTGCATCCCAGCCTGGGTGACAGAGCACGAGGAAAGAAAAGAAAGAAAAGAAAAGAAGGAAGAAAGAGGACGAAGACACGAGGCACAAGCAAACCCAGCACTGCGTGCCAGCCTCCAAGCCCCTTCTGGTAATGGCATCATTCTCCTATGGGGCATCCCCTAACCCTCCCCTGATGTTCCAGGGGTGGCACATTATCCAGAGGAGGACAGTCAAAGCATGGAACCTCTAGAACCAACAGATGGCTCAAACCCAGCCACGTGACCCTAACTGGACAGTAAGAGACCTCTCTGACACTCTGGCTGAAGCCACTAGGGAAGGGGTACCTTCCCACTCCCCCACAGGGTTGCTCATATGAGTGGATGGAAACCTGAATCCAAACTGATGGCCCCTTGCCATCTTTTTTTTTTTTTTTTTTTTTTTTTTTTAAATAGAGACGGGGGTTTCACCAAGTTGGTCAGTCAGGTCTTGAACTCCTGACCTCAGGTGATCCACCCACCTCGGCCTCCCAAAGTGCTGGGATTACAGGCGTGAGCCACCGCACCTGGTCCCTCTTGCCAACATGAAAGGAGAGACTGCTTGAGAAACAAGAAAGAAAAGCAGCGCCAGGCAACAGGAGACAAAACCTGGCCCGCACAGCTGAGGCCCCTGGACCAGCCCAGCCTCACTCGACACAATAAATGAGCTTTTCTAGATTGAAGCTAGCTTGAGTTTGGGTACTCTCACGTGCAACACAGCGCTGACTGACATATGCTCTATGGGTTAATGAGAGGCTGCTGGTTGCTACTAGGCCCCACTTCCTGCCCTGGCTACCATTTCGGGTCTGACTGTGGCTTGTTGATGGCACCTGAGAGGCTGGGCTAAGGCCCCATGCCCTCCACTTCGTGCAAACACAACCTCCCTCTCTCACTGTGGGCCCTGGACTCCAGTCTCTCTGCCACCTCCCAGCTCCCACCTTTTCTTTTCTTCCTTTTTTTTTAAATGAGACTAAGTCTCACTCTGTTGAACAGGATGGAGTGCAGTGGCGCGATGTCAGCTCACTGCAACCTCCACTTGCTGGGTTCAAGCAATTCTCCTGCCTCACCTTCCTAAGTAGCTGGGATTCCATAAGCAGGCACCACCTCAGCCAAGTACTTTTGTATTTTGAGTAGAGATGGGGTTTCACCATATTGGCCAGGCTGGTCTCAAACTCCTGGCCTCAAGTGATCCACCTGCCTCAGCCTCCCAAAGTGCTAGGATTACAGGCGTGAACCATCGTGCCTGGCCCCACCGTTTCTAATACACAAATCCTCCACTGGCTCCCACAGCCTACAGATTGGGAAAGTCTCTTTAACACAGCTTACAAAGCCACCATCGCCTGACCCTGATGTCCTCAGGAACCCTCTAATTCAGCCACGTGGACCTGTGAATGTTCTTTGGATACACTGAGATCCTTCTCATCTTCAGGCATTTGCACAAGTCACCTGACACGAACAGTGTTTCCAAATGTTTAGAAGTCTTAGCAAGCCCAGTTTATACCATAAGCTCTCTGAGGATGAGGGTAACCCCTCACGTTCCGTAACCCGCATCCAGTCCACTGAGTTCAAAGCCCCCGCTCCCCGTGGGCATTAAGTAAATACTGAAAGGACCTCACAGACATGGCCTCTTCCCCTCTAATTACCAAGGTCCACAATCCTGCAACCTGTCTAACACCCACACTGGGACAGAAAGAGGCTGAGTTCAATACGCCTTTGTTAGGTACATTAAGGTGGGTGGGTTTTTTTCCTCGTGTTTTAACTGAAAACCAGCCAGATGTGTACATTTCACTAAGAGCCCTAAGAAAACGCCTAGGAAGAAAACTTCTCTCAATGCTGCACATGAACTGAGAGCACTTATCATGCCAACGCTGGGAGAGTTAATTTCCAAATAGCCCCTGGAGATCTTCTAGTACAACCTTCCCATTTTACAGAAGTGGAAACTGAGATTGCAAGAAGTAATCACCGCCCAGCGTCACACAGCTAGGAGGCTGACCTGCCAGCACAAACACCAGCTTCTGTCTTTTCCCACAACATTTATTAATAACTGAATCTTCATTTTTGCTTTTCTTTATTACAACACTCATGACACACTCACTTAAGAATGGAAGCCACAGAGAAGCATGTGTGTTCTGCTCTTTGCACCACCTCTCAGTGGGTCTCTGAAAAATGGGGTCTCTGTGTCTACTGGCAGGATGATTAGAGCCTACCATGCCTTAGGCCTCCTGCGGTTTCTCAGCCTCTCTCCTACCCATAAACACAGCCCACACCAGCAGCACAGACAGCAGCTGCCTGTTGAGCAATGAAAGGCGGTCCCTACTTCCCAAAGCGGACCTAGGCTGTTGTCAAGTTTCCATCTCACTGATGATTTTGAAGGAACTCAAATTAAGTGACAACTCAGACAACCTCTGATTTTGGCAAGCACCTACATCAGCATGTAAGGGGCACTCTGAGTCGCTCCCTCTGCAGGGACCGGGGTGTAGGTAGCAGGCACATGGCCAGAAGGGGCCCTCATCAAGGCAGTAGAGGGCAGCAACCGGAACTCACTCCCACCCCAGCCTCAGGACGTGTTCAGGACCTCGCAGGCCTGATGCCCTTTCTTAGTTCACATCGTTGACTTTCTGAGGCAGTAAGAGGGTCACCTCTCTGACTCGTCCTCAGTTTTAGGACACTTCCCCATCTATGAAGGCACAGGCTGCTTCTCCATCTCTTCTACTAGGCTGTGATCTCCTTGGTGCCCAGCACGGTGTGGGCACCAAGTAGGTGCTCCATAAACACTCAAATATACATATATGTATGTACTGTATATGCATGTTTCATACATACAAACGTGTTTGTAGCATATAGTTGGCAATCAATAAATGCTTGTTTTATGTAGACATAACACATACATATATATGCATGCTTTATATATCTAAAGTTTGTTTTCTCTATAAGACATAATAGGTGTTCAATAAATGGTATATGCATAATTCATCCTGCTGAGCAAATGAATAGGTAAAGAACAATACAGTGTGTGTGTGTGTGTGTGTGTGTGTGTGTATTTTTTTCTTTTTTTCTATTTTATTTATTTATTTATTTATTTAGAGACAGAGTTTTGCTCTTGTTAACCAGGCTGGAGTGCAATGGTGCGATCTCAGCTCACCGCAACCTCCGCCTCCTGGGTTCAAGCAATTCTCCTGCCTCAGCCTCCCAAGTAGCGTGTGTATTTTTTCTTCTCTAAGGATTTTGCTCTGTGAAGCTAGAGTGTAGTGGCAGGATCACGGCTCCGTGCAGCCTTGACTTCTCAGGCTCAAGCAATCCTCCTGCCTCAGCCTCCCAAGTCGCTGGGACTACAGGTACCTGCCACTGCACCTGGATAACTTCCTTTTTATTTTGTGTAGAGATAGGGTCTCACTATGTTGCCCAGGCTTATCTTGAACTCCCAGCCTCAAGCAGACTGCCCACCTCAGCCTCCCAAAGTGCTAGGATTACAGTTATGAGCCACTGTGCCCAGCCAAGACATGGTTTAAAGGTACAACAAGGCTGGGTGCAGTGGCTCACACCTGTCATCCCAGCACTTTGGGAGGTCAAGGTGGGCGGATCTCTTGAGGTCAGGAATTCAAGACTGGCCTGGCCTTCATGGCAAAATCTCATCTCTACTAAAAATATAAAAATTAGCCAAGTGCAGTGGCAGGCATCTGTAATCCTAGCTACTTAGGAGGCTAAGGCAGGAGAATCATTTGAACCTGGGAGGTGGAGGTTGCAGTGAGCCGAGATTGTGCCACCATTTTTTTTTTTTTTTTGTATTTTTAGTAGAGACGGAGTTTCACCATGCAGCCCAGGCTGGTCTCAAACTCCTGACCTCGTGATCCGCCAGCCCTGACCCCACCTTTCTTTATCATGTATGTGTTTATTATTCCTTGCCTCTTTCCAAGAGGCATTTGAGATCGCTTATAACCAAAAAAGGACCCATGAGGATTACAAACAGAAGAAAATATGATAGTGAGAGCCATGACAAAGCAAATGGCCTGGACCTGTGAGCTGGTGACAGCTGCTGTGACTAAGCACAAATTCAGCTCTGAGCTTCCTGGCAGCCAGGGCAGAAAGGAATACATGGCGAGAAGGAAGCGCAACCTTTCCTCTATGGTAACACAGCATTTCCTGGCTGCCTTTAATTTCTACAAAACAAAGGTGGGGCCTACTGTGGATGGGCAAGGCTGGGGTCAGCAGAGTAACCATGGGTGCAAGCACCCTTTCATTTACCTTGTTCATTACAGAAATCAACATCTTCTTCCCTGCCGGGGGAGGTGCCTCACGCCTGTAATCCCAGCACTTTGGGAGGCCAGTTCGGGTGGATCACTTGAGTTTAGGAGTTTGAGACCTGCCTGGCCAACATGGTAAAACCCCTACTCTACTGAATATCCAAAAATTAGCCAGGCGTGGTGGTGTGCACCTGTAATTCCGGTTACTTGGGAGGCCGAGGCAAAGAATCACTTGAACCTGGGAGGCAGAGGTTTCAGAGAGCTGAGATCACACCACTGCACTCCAGCCTGGGTGACAAACCAAGACTTCGTCTCAAAAAAACAAAAAAAGAACTCTGGCTGAACCCAGTGGTTCACGCCTGTAATCCCAGCACTTTGGGAGGCTGAGGCAGCAGATCATTTGAGGTCAGGAGTTCCAGACTTGACTGGACAACACAGGGAAACCCCCTCTCTCTTAAAAATACAAAAATTAGCCAGGTGTGGTGGCAGGCACCTGTAGTGCCAGCTACTCAGGAGGCTGAGGCAGGAGAATCACTGGAACCTAGGAGGTGGAGGTTGCTGTAAGTTGAGATCACACAGCTGCCCTCCAGCCTGGGCAACAGAACGAGACTCTCTCTCAAAAAAAAAAAAAAAAAAAAAAAAAAAAAAAATTAGCCGGACGTGGTAGTTCACAGCTGTAGTCCCAGCTACTCGTGAGGCTGAGGTGGGAGAAGCACTGGAACCCAAGAAGTGGAGGTAACAGTGAGCCAAGATCGCACCACTGCACTCCAGCGTAGGCAACAAAACCAGACCCTGTCTCAAACAAACAAACAAAATGACTCCCTGTGCTGCCACAACACCTCTGCCCTGCCTCCCCCAATTCTCCCACCGTCTGGACACAATCATTCAATTGTGTTTCTCTCTCCACCTCTGGCCTGTAAGCTGCTTACAGTCCAGGATTACTGCTTGGGTATATAGTGTCCCCCGAAATTCATACACTGAAGTCCTGATCCCTAATATCAAAGAATGTAAGCTTATTTGGAATTAGGGTCTTTGCAAATGTCATTAGTTGGCATAGAGGAGTAGGGTGGATAACCACATGAAGACACAGACACACACACAGGGAGAAGGCCACGTGAACATGAAGGCAGAGGGTGACCCATCTATTAGCCAAGGTATGCCAAAGACTGCCCCAAACACCGGAAGCGGGGTGGGGGGGCATGGAATGGACTCTCTCACACATCCCCAAGAGGAAACCAACCCTGCTGACACCTTCCTCTTGGACTGCCTGCCTCCAGAACAGCTCTCAGACACGATGTCTGCTGTTTGAGTCCCAGTTTGTGGAATGTGTTAAGCAGCCCTGGGAAGCTTAATTGTCTCTGTATGCCTGTGCGCAGCACACAGAAGGGGGCTCCACCTCTGTGGAACTGGACCACAGAAGCCTGGGTGTTCAAGGCACGGCGTCGCGCTGGGCGGCTGTCACTTTCCAGAAAGGGAGGCAGGTGCAGAGAGGCACCCAAACTCTCCATCTCACCAGAGCCCACTACAGCCTGGCAGTACATGCTAGTCAAGGCTGTGGAACACCAACAATAGAAATCAGCTCTGACTATTTTATGGAAAAGAGGATTTTGATTAGAAGATACGAGAAGCTACCAGAACCAACAGGCAAAGTGCAGAGCCATGCTCAGACAAAGGACCACAGATCCCATGCAGGGGGAGAATGTGGCCAAGGCCATGCCACAGGACATCGGCTGAAGACACTGCCACTCCCACTGGGCCTCACCTCTAAACATCCTCTTCCTGGCCCTGCATCTGTGCAGTATTCAGCCCAGGGGCAAAGCTGAGGGTGGCAGTGCCCACATGGCCAAGCTGAGGCAGAGCCTGAACAGCTCAGAGGCAGTGAGAAAGAATATCTGGTCCACCTCAGCTTCCATACCAGCAGAGGGGCTCTGCCTCCCTCCAAGACTTACACACTGAGGGCTCCCCCCACCAGGAAGGTAGGTGGGTGCTGAGCATCCCAAAACATAACAAGTACCCATCCTGAGACCCGCCAACCCACCAAGCTTTAGAATTAAGTAAAGGCAGATCCCCAAGTCCCATCGCACCAAGACTGGGTTGTACAGAGTCCTACAGAATGGACTCAGGCTCCCAGGGTGGCGGAAGTGAGGGAGAGGCCTCTGCATGTCTACACAGCCCAGAGCCAAGTGTGAACAAAGGAAGTATTTCTTCATCTCTCACCACAGAGAACAAGTGTGAAGCGGAATTTCAAGCATCTGCTATTGCAAAATATCTAAAGCAGTAGCAAAACGTCATTTCCAGAAACATCCCTCTTCCCCTACCCTAGAAGCCACTCAGCATCAGCTACATTCTGGATAACATTATCTGAAGCTTGTTCATTCATTCATTCATTCATTCATTCATTCAGCAAACTGTCCCAGGACCCAGATTTACCTGGCCTTGTGCTAGACACTGGAGTTACCAAGACGAATGAGTTGTCCTCCCTGACCACAAGGTCAGTAAGCTGGAGGAGGACAACAGAGAAGGTTTCGCTGGGGATGGCAACTGTCATGGAGGGTTAGAGGTTAGTGATGGGAATTTAGCATTTGCTGGGCATCGCGCATTTCTAAACACACACACACACACACACACACACACACACACACATTTCCTCCCCATCAGTTACTTCCCTTGTCAGCCACCAACCCTAGGACCATGGTCCAAAGACCAGGCCTGGATGTGCCAATCCAGATCCTGTAAAGAAGGGCTGCAGGCTACTGGATGGACTAACGATGTCAACATGGTAGATGGCAATCTGCTTCCCTGGGTGGGAGACAAGAGACAGAGGCTGACCCCAACATGCCAGCTGGCTGTGCTCTCGGGCAGACCCTAGCTCTTGGTCAGCAGCTGGTCCTCAGGAAACTGGGAGATGAAGCTTGCTTTACGTGCCCCTACTGTACCCTCCACAGTCATAATACCAGTGCTTACCATTTGCACTGCACCCTCCAGTTTACAAGACACTTTAACAGGCATCCACTTCTTCGTTCATTCATTGAACATCAAGGCACTCTGCTTAAAACTAAGAATCTAAAGAGTAATAAAAACACAGCTGCTACCCGATTGGTTAGCACTTCCTCTGGGAAGCCCTCCTTAACCTCTCAGGCTGGGATCAATGTCCCCCACCCTCACCCCACAGGCCTAGACTTCCCTACATCACAGATCCCTGGATCAGCACTGGCTTTCTATCTAACCTTCCCTGGTTTAGATTCAAAAGGGACTCAACTGCCCCATCCACCCCTGCCTCCCCTGAGCTTTGTGCAGTGCTTATGCTGTGAACACAGTGAAGCAGAATGAATGACCTGAGGAAGGGCCAATGGGAGGACCCAGAACGACAGAGGGGCCATGGGAAAACAGAAGCCAAGTGGGAGAGGGCAGAGGAGACTTAAGGTAAGAATCTGGCGTTATCATTCCCTCTTCATTGGTAGATCAGGACATTTATCTCAGAGAGCTTGGGCACTTGCCCACAATGTTACTGCTAGTCAATCAGCTGGGTCTCTACTCTTACTCTCTTCATAGCAATTTCCAAACCAACTCTACATCTCAGACAGCTTTGAGCCCTCCCTCACCCGCTCCCAGCAGAGTTCCATCTCTTTTCCTGTGGCCAACTTACTATTGGGGCTCTAATGTATTCTGTACCCTCCCCTGGGGATATTTTTTTTTTTTAAGATACACTGAAGATAAAAGCCTGGGATTAAAAGAAAGAAAAGGATTCCTAATGATGAAATGGCAGGTACTCACTCATAAACAAACATTTACTAAGCACCTAGAGTATGTTCTATTGTAAGTGCAGAGACACCAGTGTGAACACAGGCAAAAATCACTGCCTTCTAAGATACGATCATGAATTGGTGTTATGAAAATCTGGCATGCCTTTGGGAAGGAAGGAAGAAAGGGAGGAAGAGGGAGAGAGAGGGGAGGGGAGGGGAGGGAAGAGAAAGGAAGGGAAGGGAAGGGAAGGGAAGACGGGGAACACCAAGTGATCTATTCAAGATGCCACTTAAGCTGACCCAGCAAATATGGTCTATTGGGGGCAAGGAGACACCACACAATTCTTTGCCCCAAGACCACTCTACTATCTGCTGTAGGATCCCCTGTCCTCGTTCACTTTCCTTTCAATTTCCACAGTAGAAGAGAAACAGACAGAATGAGCCTCCTTTTTTGGCCATTGCTGGCTTCCTAATTAAAGTCAACGATTTGTGTTTATTCAGGGCCTATAAACACAGATCCAAAAAAGTGTTTAAGAGAAAACAGATGAAATGTGGGTAAGGACTGGCTAATAAAATCACAGGAAAATGCTGTGCGTTTTCAATCATGACTGTGATTAAACAAAACTTGCAAGAGGAAGCTCTGAGGGCCAAGGCGCATAAATGTGTGCAGGGCCTGAGCTTCCAGGGGAAAATGTAAACCATAACTTCCTGCAGAATTAATTGGTCCCTGGTGGGAGATACGTGCTAAGTTCCTCTGGACAGAGCCAGAGAATCTTGATGCAGCTAATGTGGGTTCCCCTCCCCCTCCTGCCACTAGGTTGTCACACAGCCCGTCCAGACTGCAATTAAAAATCCTGTGGATTTACAGGTTCCTTGGGGACGGCCTTTGGAGGAAGAACGTGTGCTCCAATTACAAGAGGCACCTAAAGAAGCTCAGAAACAGAGGCTGCCCCTTCCAGAGCATAACAGTCAGCTCATCTCAGGACCTCAGTGTCCACATCTGGCCGCTGCACCAGATACTGGCCAAGGTCCCTCCCGATAACAGCTTCTCACACACTAGGTCCTTCCCAGCTGGTACCTGGGTGCAGAGGAGTGCCAGGCTCTGAAATGTATGAGGGTCTGGTCTGAATTTGAACATCCGTGGCAGACGTTGAAGAACCCTACGGATTCCACAAGGAAGTGGATGACTTTGCAGAGATCAAAGAAAGCAAAGGAGGGGTGACAGCCAGGGCTGGCCTTAATGAAACCCTAATGAACAAGTTTCCGCAATTAAGGACAACAATGGGAGAGGAACCAGTGGGGACCAGAAAATAATCAATGCCTTTGATTAAGCATTGCTGATGAAATTTCCCATTGGTGCTTTAATCTGGCTCCCCGGGGGGTTGTTGGCTTTGCAGTATCTTCAAGGAAAATCATCTCTTTTTTGAGACAGAGTCTTGCTCTGTCATCCAGGTTGGAGTGCAGTGGCATGATCTCAGCTCACTGCAACCTCTGCCTCCCAGGTTCAAGTAATTCTCGTGCCTCAGCCTCCCAAGTAGTTGGGATTACAGGCACTCGCCAGCACCTGCCACCACACCTGGCTAATATCTGAATTTTTAGTAGAGACAGCTATTGACCAGGCTGGTCTCGAACGCCTGGCCTCAAGTGATCCACCCACCTCAGCCTCCCATAAGTGCTAGGGTTACAGGCATGAGCCACTGTGCCCGATCAGGAAATCATCATGAATGTACATTATTCTCCAAGTCACTAAACAGAGAGCTTGGTCCTTCTGCTACTCCCCACCCCCACCCCTGCCCACCGCAGTTGACCATCTAAGTCTTCAGTGTCAGATGATGGCAACCTCAAGACGCTCAGTGGGTCCGCGCATGGCTCTTTTCTGTACAAGACCATCTTCCTCACCAGCTTTCGCACTCGGCAGGTCCAACTCCCTCATTAGAGTCTCAGCATACCAACAGCTTTCTGCACTTGGTGCTGAAGCCAGCCTCCTCGGGCTGGGACCCATCTCTCACAACGCTGAAGCCTCAATAAACATCAAAGCACTCTTTGGGAACTGGCTTGGTTTCAATACAAGAGTGGAGTCCATCCCAAGCTGACTCCAAGCCAACCTGGATTCTGAGCCACTCTCAGTATGAATGGTCAAGAGCAAAACAAACTGTTGCCAGACTGCTCCAAAGCTGAGCTGTCCCCAGCGTTCACACCTATAGTTTCCTGAATGCTGTTCTGCCTGCCTGCATTAGCACCTGCTGTTCCCTGTCTGAAATGCTGTTCCCAGCGTTGGCCTTCAAAACTCAGTTTAAACTGTCGCCTTCTCTATAAAGCCTCTCCCATCCCCTCTAGGCAGTCTGTTTGGTTCAGTAGTTCCTGAGGGTGTGAGTCCAGCGAGGCCCTGTGCTTCAGTAGAAGTGCAGAGAGGAGAAACGTGTATTTGGCCATACCTTCCCAGGCTAGAGTTTCCAAATAACCCCTTAATTGAAAATCTATTTAAAAATTTTTACTATACGATACTTAAGATGTACAAAAAATGGGCCAGGTACAGTGGCTTGCACCTGTAATCCCAGCACTTTGGGAAGCCAAGGCGGGCAGATCACTTGAGGTCAGGAGTTTGAGACCAGCCTGGCCAACATGGTGAAACTCAGTCTCTACTAAGAATACAAAAATTAGCCAGGCCTGGTGGAGCATACCTGTTGTCCCAGCTATTCAGGAGGCTGAGGCACGAGAATTACTTGAACCTGGGAGGTGGAGGTTACAATGAGCCAAAATCATGCCACTGCACTCCAGCGTGGGCAACAGAGTGAGACTCCATCTCATAAAAAAAAAAAAAAATGTATAGGCTGGACACAGTGGCTCACACCTGTAAACCCAGCACTTTGGAAGGCTGAGGGAGGCTGATCATGAGGTCAGGAGATCAAGACCATCCTGACTAACACAGTAAAACTCAATCTCTACTAAAAATACAAAAAATTAGTCAAGTGTGGTGGCACGTGCCTGTATTCCCAGCTACTCAGGAGGCTGAAGCAGGAGAATCACTTGAACCTGGGAGGCAGAGTTGTAGTGAGACAAGATTGTGCCACTGCACTCCAGCGTGGTAACGGAGCGAGACTCCGTCTCATAAAAAAAAAATGTATAAGGAGTAATAGAATAATAAAACCACTTCTTGTACCCACCACCAACATGTATTCATTTTATGTAATAAAATACATCAAACACAAAGTCTCCTGGGTACCCCAGTCACATCCCCCTCTCCAATCCCCATTGGGAAGCACCATCCTGAATTTGGTGTTTACCAATTCCCTGTATTTCTTTATACTTTTACTACATATGATTGCACTCCCTAATTAATGTACAGCATTATTTTGCATGTTTTAAAATTTTCATAATTGAAACACACTGCCTATTAATACAACAGTCTGTTTCTATGTCCATCTCCTCCCACAGTCTTGAACCCTCTGAGGACAGTGCCGGCATCCTGTTAATCCTCTACATACAGGAACCTAACCCAAACCCTCACACAGAGTTCGTGCTTCATGCATGCTTCCTGGAACTGGAAGAAACAAAACCCCGAGAGCAAAGTCCTCACCCACTAGACCCAAAAAGGAAGGGAGAGAGGGAAGCAGGAGCATCTCGGTGGAGGCTGAAGGTGCCCAGGACCCAAGCACGACCCCACCCAAGGCTGGTAGAAGGCCATGCGGTGTTTATTGTGGGAAGCAGGCTCACAGTGCTGCACCCAGCACACACAGGTTTGATAAAACCGTTTCTACAGATAAGAAAACAGAGGCTAGAACAGCTAAGTGTGGCTGCTCCAGAGGAAACCCAGCCAGGGCCTGTCTAACAGAGAGCGACGGAGGCCTCACTCATCAGGACCAGAGTCTTCTTTTGTTCAGCTCTGGCCCATCCTGACTTTCAAACACCAAATACACCCCCATGTGCCTTCTAGGATTTCTGGAGGCAACCCAGGAAGTGTCGTACAAGTGGGAAAACACTTAAATACATGACGGGTGAGGCAGGGGAAGAGAACACAGTTTATGTGGCCACCATAAGAATGGGCTAGTTTTTGGCAGTACAGAACACCAGCCTTCCGATTAAAGGGAGAGTGTCCCTCGTCATGGCTCTTCTCATGAATTAACCTGTGTCCCTTGACCTGTGAATCCTCTGTCAGCTTAAAATGTATCCATGCCCAAGTGTGGTGCCTCATGCCTGTAATCCCAGCACTTTGGAAGGCCGAGGCAGGTGGATCACGAGGTCAGGCATTTGAGACCAGCCTGGCAAATGTGGTGAAGCCCTGTCTCTTCTAAAACTACAGGCCAGGCGCAGTGGCTCACGTCGGTAATCCCAGCACTCTGGGAGGCCAAGGAGGGTGGATCACGAGGTCAAGAGATGGAGACCACCCTGGCCAACACAGTGAAACCCCGTCTCTACTAAAAATACAAAAATTAGCTGGGCGTGGTGGCATGTGCCTGTAATCCCAGCTACTTGGGAGGCAGAGGCAGAATTGCTTGAACCCGGGAGGCAGAGGTTGCAGTGAGCCAAGATCACACCACTGCACTCCAACCTGCGTGATAGAGTGAGACTCTGTCTCAAAAAACAAAACAAAACAAAAATTAGCCAGGTATGATGGCACACATCTGTAATTCCAGCTAGTTGGGGGCCGAGGCAGGAGAATCGCTTGAACCCAGGAGGCAGAGGTTGCAGTGAGCTGAGATCACGCCACTGCACTCCAACCTGGGTAACAGAGCGAGACTCCGTCTCAAACAACAATAACAACAAAAAATGTATCTGCAAGGTCACCAAGTAAAGTTTAACAAGAGCCAGGGCTAAAGAAATAAGTCCTGGCAGAGTGTGGTGGCTCACGCCTGTAATCCCAGCACTTTGGGAGGCCGAGGAGGGCAGATCACAAGGTCAAGAGATCGAGACCATCCTGGCCAACATGGTGAAACCCAGTTTCTACTAAAAAGTACAAAAATTAGCTGGGCATGGTGGCACACACCTGTAATTCCAGCTACTTGGGAAGCTGAGGCAGGAGAATCGCTCAAACCCAGGATGGGGAGGTTGCAGTGAGCCAAGACTGTGCCACTGCACTCCAGCCTGGTGACAGAGCAAGACTTCATTTCAAAAAAAACACAAAAAACAAATACAAAAAAACACACAAAGAAGTCCCAACTCTGGCCCTGACCAGCTGTGCAGCCTTGGACAAATCACTCAACCTCTCTGGGCTTCTATTTTCTAAAAGAAAAGTATACACTCTACAAACACCCTTGGAGCAAGGCCTACTGCAAGCCTAGCCTGTGGATCTAAACCAGAAAACGACCCCATCCTGGGCCCAGCTGTGTTTAGTGGAGCAAGGTCAAAGTTTAAATGCCAAATATTCTATAGGTAATAAGGTGCTCTTATTGTACTTGATTTTCTATCATATAAACCCCTTTCTGATTGTTTTCTTCTCCTTCTCTTCTTTTTTTTGAAAATTCAAGACATGGTGCTTGATCAATGCTAAGTAGAACAGAGAGCCAGGAAGCTCATCTTTAATTCAGCGCTGACAATCCTCAGCTCAGCTCAAACTTGGCAAAACGCATTCTTCCCTCACATCTATTCATAGTTGTCTGTTCCTAGAGTTAACACTCAATTATTCACCCTAACAGAGGAATTGTCCCATGCTCTGAGAATAACATGGGGGGTGGGAGGCAGGAGGGGCAGAGGAGCAGGGAGAGACTAGCAGAGACCCCAGCTGCCACAGCAGGCAGCCACACTCCTTCGAGAGAGCTGCAAGGTGACAGCGCCCTCCAGGTACGGCCAGTGGGGAGGAGCTGACCTTAGTCACCAGAGCCTGCAACTTGACACACGCTGAACCGCATCCTCACCAGGCCCAACTTGGGATCCCTGTGCACAGGGAAGGGAAGGAAGGCTTAGACAAGTGACATGACCCACCAGCAACACAGAGGAGTACATGGCAGGGCTGGTGAGACAGTGCCGAGGCGCGGCCCATGTGTACCAAGCACCACTCAAGTAGTAGATGCAATTGACACCCTCAGGTGATGAAAACTTTGGAGCTGCCACAAGCCTCAACTCCTCCCAGGACTAAACGTTTTACTGGAATTGCTTCCTGCCTGGTGGGCCTCCCTTGAAGACAGGCTGAGTTGAAGGGAATCTCCCACAAGGTTTTGTGCTTTTGTATTTTTAATATGTTGGAGACAGGGTCTCACTCTGTTGCCCAGGGAACAGTGCAGTGGCACGATCATGGCTCCCTGAAGCCTCAGCCTCCCATCTCATGCAATCCTCCCACTTCAGCCTCCCAAATAACTGGGACTACAGGTGAGTGTCACCAGGCCAAGATATTTTTTTTTTTTTTTTTTTTTTTTTTTTTTTTGAGATGGAGTTTCGCTCGTTACCCAGGCTGGAGTGCAATGGCGCGATCTCGGCTCACCACAACCTCCGCCTCCTGGGTTCAGGCAATTCTCCTGTCTCAGCCTCCTGAGTAGTGGGGATTACAGGCACGCGCCACCATGCCCCCCCAATTTTTTGTATTTTTACTAGAGACGGGGTTTCACCATGTTGACCAGGATGGTCTCGATCTCTTGACCTCGTGATCCACTCACCTTGGCCTCCCAAAGTGCTGGGATTACAGGCTTGAGCCACCGCGCCCGGCCTCAAGATATATTTTTTTAATTTTTTGTAGAGATGGGGGTCTCCCGATGTTGCCCAGGGTGTTCTGGAACTCTTGGGCTCAAGCAATCCTCCCGCCTCTGCCTCCCAAAGTGTTGGGATTACAGGTATCAGCCACTGCACCCAGCCTCTCACAAGGTTTTGATGAGGATTAAATGAGATGATGCACACCCAGCAGAAACCTCTACTCTTACTGCATCCCCCTTGTATTTTAGTCCTTCGTTTTCTTCCTCTGACCCTTGAAACTATAAGGACAAGGAGCCTGCATGACTCAGCATGACTCAGCTTGGTGAGCCCAGGGCCCCACTCAGCAAGTAGCTGGGTTCATTCTTCACTCCTTCAGCCACGGCAGCTGACTGACTTATCGCTTCCTCTCGAAGGTGCTGAGGAGCAGAAAGCACAGATGTGAGGACAAAAGAAAGGTGGGGTAAGGGACAGAGATGGGGAAGACCATGGGCAAACCTAGGGATTTTCTGGACATTCAATAAATACCTACTTGAGATGCTAAGACATGTCCCCCTTTTGCATCTAATCACAGAAATACTCATATACACACATCAAAGTGGTAAATTCAAGGCCTGAAACGAATATTTTTAAAGATGACAATTTAAGCCTGGCGCAGCAACTCACATCTGTAATCCCGGCACTTTGGGAGGCTGAGGCAAGCAGATCACTTGGTCAGCCTGGCCAACATGGTGAAACTACATTTTTGTATTTTTAGTCTCTACTAAAAATACAAAAATTAGCCAAACATGATGGGCCACACCTGCAGTCTCAGCTACCGAGAGGCAGAGGCACAAGGATCACTTAAACCCAGGAGGTGGAGGTTGAAGTGAGCCAAGACTGTACCACTGCACTCCAGCCTGGGTGACAGAGCAAGACTCTGTCTCAAAATAAAATAAAATCATTAATAAATACGTCAGTTTAAATTATCAGCCAGGCACAGTGGAGAGAGCCTGTAGTCCCAGCTGTTTGGGAGGCCAAGGTGGGAGGATCCCTGGAGCTCAGGAGTTAAGAGGCTGCAGTGAGCCATGATTGCATCACTGCACTTGAGCCTGGACAACAGAGCAAGACCCTGTCTCTAAAAGAAAAAAATAATATAATAATAATTTAAAATTTCAATTGTTGGCCAGGTGCGGTGGCTCAAGCCTGTAATCCCAGCACTTTGGGAGGCCGAGGCAGGTGGATCACGAGGTCAAGAGATTGAGACCATCCTGGTCAACATAGTGAAACCCTGTCTCTACTAAAAATACAAAAAATTAGCTGGGCATGGTGGCATGTGCCTGTAATCCCAGCTGCTCAGGAGGCTGAGGCAGGAAAATTGCTTGAACCCAGGAGGCGGAGGTTGCGGTGAGCTGAGATCGCGCCATTGCACTCCAGCCTGGGTAAAAAGAACGAAACTCCATCTCGAAAAAAAAAATTCAATTGTCCACCCAAAGTAGAAAATTAACTCATATACTCATTCATCAAACATATGTCTGGTACCTACCTACTAGGTACTTTCTATATTTGGTACCTCCCTTTAAAAAATGGCTGAGGAGCATTGAATCCAAGCCCTTCCAAAACACAGGCAAAGATGATAGTGAGCTGCATCACAGACATAGGGCTCAAAAGAAAACGGCATTTTAGACACTACAAGAGTCTGTCTGGAAATTTGCAATTGCATAAATGGTTATAGCTCAGCTACCCGCTGGGGTGCCTTTGTCTGTCTGCTCCGTATGGGTTTCTCAGAGGCAGATGTATCCTTCTCTTCTGCCCCTGCCTCCCACCACAAAGCACAGGAAGAGGGTTCTGAAAAGCGGTCCCTCTCCCCAAGAGAGGTCGCGCACACCCGCTGCACCTCACTCCCTGGATGTGCTGGAGGCAGGAGCAGAGAGATTACTCAGGTGCTTGGAGACATAAGGTCACTCATCTTCCATTGAGAACACACCGAACACAGCTCCTGAACCAACGTTCATTTTGCCTTGGAAATAACATAAAGTCCCCAAACAGAAAACACAGGGCAATTGTTCATCAGTGGCTCTCATTCATCTTACCTTTCCCTGAAAATAACTCCTTTTTTTTTTTTTTTTGGAAACAGAGTTTCACTCTGTTGCCCAGGCTGGAGTGCAATGGCACAATCTTGGCTCATTGCAACTTTCACCTCCAGGTTCAGGCAATTCTCCCGCCTCAGCCTCCCGAGTAGCTGGGATGGCAGGCGTGCACCACTACCCCCAGCCACACCTTCGATTAACTGAGCCAAATTCAGCTGTGCTCAAAGGACCAAATGCTTTCCTTTTTCCATTTCAAAAACTTTAAATAATGTAAAGGTGTACTTTGCCTATTGTATTTATTTGTATTTGTTTCTTTTCTTTCTTTCTTTCTTTTTTTTTTTTTTTGAGACCAAATCTCTCTCTGTTGCCAGGCTGGAGTACAGTGGCACGATCTCAACTTACTACAACCTCCACCTCCTGGGTTCAAGCGATTCTCCTGACTCAGCCTCCCGAGTAGTTGGGACTATAGGCGTACACCACCATGCCCAGCTAATTTTTGTATTTTTAGAAGAGACAGGGTTTCACCGTGTTGGCCAGGATGGTCTCGATCTCTTCACCTCATGATTCGCCCACCTCAGCCTCCCAAAGTGCTGGGATTACAGGTGTGAGCCACTGTTCCTGGCCTGTATTTGTTTCTGTGGGTTTTGTTTGTTTGTTTTGCTTTGTTTTTAGCATGGTGAAAATGGAAAGCCTGCTGGACAAATTCTAAAAGAGCTATAGCACTCTGTTTCTTATTTTTGTATATTGCGTATTGTACTTTATCGAATATTGTCTACTGCTCTTCTGCTTATGCGCTGACTCACTGACGTCCCTGTCCATTGGCCTCTCAAAGTGCTGGGATTACAGGTGTGAGCCATTGAGCCCGGCCTCTTCTGCAGTATTTCTTTAATCTGCTCGTACCTGGGTGTGCTTAAGCTTCCTGGGTGGAAAGGTCCAGATATATATAAAATACACATATATACACACACCACACGTGTATATATGTGTATGTATACATATATGTGTGTGTATATATGTATATATGAGTATAAATTTTTATTGAGATGAGAGTCTTGCTAGGTTGCTCAAGCTGGACTCAATCTCCTGGGTTCAAGTGATCCTCCCACTTCAGTCTTCCAAGTAGATGAGTCTGTCTGTTAGGAAAAGCAGAAAACCAGTCCGGCTCGGATCAGAACAGGAAAACGGGACCCAGGCTGGTGGGTTCCAGAGCAGGGCCTTGTGGCTTCACAAGCCGCCACCCAGGGACAGGCTATCTGGTCAAGAGAACTCACCCCTCACTGCTGGGTCCCATAGCAGGCTTTCACGTGCCTGATCTGCTCCCTCCTTCTCTAAATGAGGAGTGACCTAGGTGACTGCCATGCTCCTGTGTGATAATGAGCAACACACGTCACCTCGCTGAACCTCAGTTGCCTCTGAACAGCCTTCCATCTTGGACTGGAATCAGAGCCCCACAGGCGAGATTCTAACAAGAGGTTACACATTGTGAGATACTGACCTCAGCATCTAGGGTGATGGGGCCCACGGGTGGGTCACCTCTAGCTGGGAGATGCTTCCTTTTCAAAGCTCCATCCCCTGATCTGTGCCTTAAAGATTAAAAGCTGGGGTCCGGTGTGGTGGCTCACACCCATAATCCCAGCACTTTGGGAGGCCAAGGCAGGAGGATCACTTGAGCTCAAGAGTTCAAGGTCACATATAGAAAATGGGTGGGGAAATGCTGAAAGCAGACATGTAAATCCTACGTGCACCTTATTTTCTCAAGTCTACATGGACCAGTCTCCAAACATTGAAATTTTCCTTTCAAATTCAATCCCCCCCAGTGTAAGGTCTCAGGACCTTTCTTTCCCCAAGATCTTTTTCTCATGGGGAGTACATGTAAGCAGACCATGCAAAGTGCTACAGATCCCAACACCAAATGCATCAAGAGGTAGATTATTAGTCTGAGTCATTTCACACTAACTTTACCAAAACCTCACTGCTCAAATTAGCTCAAGGAATCTGCTTACAATCACAATTATAAATTCTGAGCTTCCTTGGCTGACGAGTTTGCTGTAGGTGGTTCTTGGCCCTGAGGGCTGCTGAGATGCCCATCGTTATGAGATGCCCATCGTTATAAGATGCCCACTGAGAAAACCCCTGCCCTCTCCTAGCAGGGCACACAGGAGCAGCATCTGCTCTTGGCTAGACAACTCCATTCACAGACTTTTCCAGTTACATTTGAGGTTTACCCAAATGAGGTAGTAAAAGCAGGAGGTGGGCACTGAAGCTCACCTGGTACGTTTGAATTCCAGCTTTGCTTTTTATTAGCCTTCATGTTTTCTCAGTTTCCTCATCTGTAAAATGGAAATATTATCACCTGCCACACAGAGTTACCATGGAAGCAAGAAATAACATATGCAAAGTACATGACATGGCCGGGCACGGTGGCTCATCTGCAATCCTAGCACTTTGGGAGGCCAAAGCAAGTGGATCACCTGAGGTCAGGAGTTCGAGATTGTCCTGGCCAACATGGTGATACCCTGCCTCTCCTAAAAATACAAAATTAGCTGGGCATGGTGGCGCGTGCCTATAATCCCAGCTACTTGGGAGGCTGAGGCAGAATTGTTTGAATCTGGGAGGCAGAGGTTTCGTGAGCCGAGATCGCACCATTGTACTCCAGCCTAGGCAACAAGAACGAAACTCTGTCTCCAAAAGAAGAAAAAAAAGAAAAAGTACATGACACATGATACCTGCTCTATGCTCCATAACAGAAAGTTCATGTTGCCATATAGGAGACCAAAAAAAAAAAAAAATCACAGAGACCCACCACGTGATGCTGATGTGAGCCCTGTTAAGAGGGGCTTTCAGGCCAGTCACGATGGCTCACGCCTAAAATCCCAGCACTTTACGAGGCCAAAGCCGGCAGATCATCTGGGGTCAGGAGTTTGAGACCAGCCCCTGCCCTACAAGGTGAAACCCCGTCTCTACTAAAAGTACAAAAATTAGCCAGGTGTGGTGGCATGTGCCTGTAGTCTCAGCTACTCAGGAGGCTGAGGCAGGAGAGTATCTTGAACCAGGGAGGCGGACGTTGCAGTGAGCTGAGATCATGCCATTGTACTCCAGCCTGGGTGACAGAGTGAGACTCTGTCTCAAAAAAAAAAAAAATTAGAGGTGCTTTCTGCCAGGGCCATAACTCCCACACACACAGTCCAGAAAAGTGACCTCACTCCCTAGCTCCTGCTCTACTCACCACCATCAACCCACTGGCCTGTCATTCACGGTGTTTGGTGACTCTCTCTGCCATTCCAAACCCCTCAGAAAAGCTTCTTCAATTCCTGAGTGAGAAGAATGGGCCTAGTAGGGCTGAGTTTGAGTTAACCCAAAGAAATAAACCCAAACTCCTTCATTCTCCAAGCTGCTCAGGCCTCAGGGGATGTGTGTGGGGTGGCCGTGGGGCACACAGTATCACTCCCCACATGGATCCATCACAGGGCCTAGCACACAGTAGGTGCTCACTCAGCGTCTGTTCTGCTGTTGAATGGCAGGATGCATCTCACTCCTCCCTCAAGACCTGAAAACTTGAGAGTTATGAGGCCACGTTTAGGAATGACTGTAAAATACTACCTTTCAGAATACATAGAAATCCCTATTTGATTCTTTCATTTGCAAGCCTGTTTGATCTGTCTACATACTGGTTGGTCTCTGGTGTCCCAGGAACAGAGGGCAATATACAAAACCAGAGTTTAGGGGAGCAGAGCAGACATTTTAGGAAGTTATTGCCCAAGTTTCACTTCCACATCGTCTTCTGCATTCTTCTTCAACTCTGGTTTTGAGCAAAGCTGGGGCTGGTAAAGAAACTTCCCTTAGTCTACATGTTCCTCTCCCTGAGTCCCAGCACTGAGACTCTGTAGACCAGGAACTCCAATTATTGAGTACCCATTGACATATACCTGACATAAGCATATTCGGACATTTTCTAACCTAAGAGCCACAACAAGCTGGAAAACAGATCCTGAGATGCCAAGAGAAGTTATGCAATGTGCAAAAAACTTCACAGATAGGGAGTTGAGTCTGAATCAAAGAACTCCTTGGCTCCAAGGTCCTTGCTTTTCAACCTGCCACTGTCCTTTTTCAAAGGTGCCAACCACCCACATTGCAAAGTGTTTCATTTTTCATAAAGGCCCCTGAGCATTTTGAAAGCATCTTGAAGAACTGTCCCCCTGCATTAAATTCAGATCCCATCTCTGCCAGAAGAATAGCCCTGGACAAATCAGACAGCTCTCACCCACCTGTGACTATGTCCCACAGAGGAAGGGTGTGTATATGGAGGGCTTCTGCTAGATGCTTTGATACACATTATCCTACTCAATCCTCCAAACATTCCAGGGAAGCAGGTGATAGTAGCCCAGCTTCATCAATGACAATTCTGGTTCTGCAGTGGCATGTGATCTGCCCAAAGTCATGCAGTGCTAAGAAGCAGGGCCAGGGCTCCATCAGCCCTGCCATGCCATAGGCTTTGTTGAGTGAGCACTAGATGTAAATTCCAAAGAGCTCAAAGCAGCCGGACACAGCCAGTGACAGGAGACTCTATTAGGCAGATGAGGAAAGAATGGAGCTTTTCTTCCTCCTACTACCCAAGCCTGTCCCATCCTTAACTCCTCTGCACAACGGGGCCCTCACTGTCCTTCCCCGACCTTCTTATCAAAGGATGCTCCTGCCAGGACGGGGGAAAGACAGAGACAGGATAAGTCTCTTGCATGGTTTATGTTGATTTCAAAGCTGTCACTTTTCCCATGTTAGGCCTTCTTTTCCACTGCGGATTTAGGTGCTTAGCACCCTGCTGAAGGAAGGTCAAGGGCAGAGATACATTCTGAACTAGGGAAGGACTCCAGTCCTCAGCATCCTCCTGCTCTCACAGCATTACTGCTAAACATAGCAATGGATGCAGATGGCAGGCACTGTGGAGCGGTGAGCAAAAACCAGGCTCAGGAGCCAGCAGCCCAGGTTCCAGTCCTGACTGTGCCTCTTGGTCAAGATGCTTCCCCCTGGGGGGGGGGGGGTCCCAGTTCTTTTGTGTGTTAAAATCAGAGTACTGGATGCTTAGGCCTGAGACTCTGAGCATGGGGTTTCTGCTCAGTCCTTGCAGGCCGTCATCACATGGGGCAGCTGTTCAGCTCACGCTGCTTCTCCTCCTCCCCTCCCCATGTCAACGGCTCACAGCACTAGGCCCTTCCCGGCTTATTCAGCACCTGCTGGCAGACAGAAGCAGTTTCTCTACCACTCTTTCCTGTTCCCACTGTAGCCTGTCCTGAGGTCCGCCCTAGGCCTTCGTCACGTTGTCATATGTGTGCTTTGCATGTCTGCCTCGTCCACTAAGCTACCTCGGGAACCTCCAGCATCATACACAGACCTGCACTGTCAGTGTCAGCCTGGCTCCTGAATGAATGATGGGAAGAAGGTCAGGTTGGATGATCTCCTGGCCCACTGCACTCAAAGTGTGGTCCACAACCCAGAGGCATCACCTCATGTGCAAAAGTGTTCAAAATGCAGCATCTCAACCCGCCCCAGTGCCTGCTGAGAACCTCCAAGGGAATCCCCTCATGATACGCAGCACACTCAAGTTTGGAAAACTCCTCCAACTCCTCCCTCCCTTGCTTTTACCACCTAGAAGCCTCCAGAATTGTGAGCTTAGCAGGGCTCACTAAAACATAGCCCATTATTAACCAAGGAGATCTGCCTTAGGAACCTTCTAGAAGCCTCGCCACTGACTGTCACAAGCAGAATCTGAAATGGGTAGTGCCTGGGGTGACTCCTGGCACACATCACTCACTGGCCCTCTCCAACTCTCAAGGAAGCCCAGGCAGCTTTCAATAAGGCTGAGGAGGCTGGACGTGGTGGCTCACATCTGTAATCCCAGCACTTTGGGAGGCTGAGGCGGGCAGATCACCGAGTCAAAAGATCGAGACCATCCTGGCCAACGTGGTGAAACCCCGTCTCTACTACAAATACAAAAATTAGCTGGGCATGGTGGTGTGCACCTGTAGTCCCAGCTGCTCGGGAGGCTGAGGCAGAAGAATCACTTGAACCCAGAAGGCGGAGGTTGCAGTGAGTCAAAATAACGCCAATGCACTCCAGCCTGGTGACAGAGTGAGACTCTGCCTCAATTTAAAAAAAAAGAAAGAAAAGAACACTGAGGCGGTCAGGCGCAGTGGTTCACGCCTGTAATGCCAACATGTTGGGAGGCCAAGGCAAGTGGATCACCTGAGCTCAGGAGTTCAAGACCAGCCTGGCCAATATGGAGAAACCCCGACTCTACTAAAAATATATAAATTAGCCAGGTGTGGTGGTATGTACCTATAATCCCAGCTACTCAGGAGGCTGGGGCAGGAGAATCACTTGCACCCAGGAGGCAGAGGTCGCAGTGAGCCAAGATTGCGCCACTGTACTCCAGCCTGGGCAACAGAGTGAGACTCCATCTCAAAATACAAAAATTTAAAAAAAAAAAAAAACTGAGGCCTGGCAGAGACAGACAGACTGGCTGCCCACTCACCCGCACGGGTCCCGTGTCCACGCTCAGAAAGCTCTCTTCCCTCATTTTTCTACTCTTGACATTTATTCAGCTTGTAAAAAAAGGATCCTTTCCAAAACGTGTCTTCAGTTTTTTAATAAACCCTGCGATTTCTTTAATGATTTCAGATTATCTCAAATATTTATAAAAAATCACTCTAAGCAACACTTCTTTAAGCAAACCTCCTCGTCGACTTCTATTATTTATATATTTATGAACACAATGTTCAAGGAGCAGATGGCAGCTAGTAAGTCCTCAAAAAGGAGGAAAAAAAAAATCAATGGGACAGAACGTAAGCTCCGTGACTCGCCTGTCTACTCTTCTCGACAAGCTCTGGTACGCTCATCTTTCCATTCAGCGGAAGCGCCACACAGAAGTCCACAATTGGTTTGAAACAGCACACTTGGACTTCATAAAGCTTGGAGGCTCCCTCTGTAATCTAGGAATGACCTGCCAGCCAAGGGCTCAATTCCCAAAGGAAACGGAAGCTCTGTCGAGAAAGGGCAAGGCGATGGATGGGGAGACAGATGCTGGGACCAGGGGAGGGGCAGAAAGCACCAGCAGCCGAGGGAAGACACAGACATTTGCTGAGCACCTGCCAGGTGCCATGCTGTCTGCTGTGCACTTCCCATGCAACCTCTGGGTTGATTGTCACAACAACACTTCCAGGTGGCAACTGTTAGTCCTCATTTGAAAGATGAAGAGAAAGACAAAGAGAAAGGAAGTATCTTTGGCCAAAGCCACAGAGCTGATGAGTGGCAGAGCCAGGATGCGAACCCAGGCTGTCGGGACCCGAAGGCTTCACTGCCTCTAGAAGAAAAAGAAACAGAAAAAAAAAATTGCTCTTAACCTCATGCATCCTAGTCTAGCAACGTTGCCTTTCTTTCAGTCTGGGGAGGCCAATCGCCCTGACTTTTAAGACTATGAAAGACTTAATTGCCAAAGTTGTACTGAAGCTAAAGGACTTGCTCCATTGGAGAGCCCAGAAAAGGAAAGTCTCAGCTGAATGCAGGAAGGAGTCGATGTGAAGTTTACAAGAAGATAGGAAATGAGTGTCATAGGCCCATCAAGAGTTGAGTTTACGAGACAGACAGAAAAACAGGGGCGGGAGGACAGCCCTCATCCTGAGAAATGAACGAAAAGCAAAATCACAAGGCATCTGTCTTCAACAGGCCTTTATCAAGTATTTCCTTTAGGGAAGAGAAAAAAAAACCCCTTCACTTCTCCCACCCCAATTTACTTATTTCTAGAAGCTCCAATTCAAGCTAAAACAGAGAGATGAATCTGGCCTTTGAATGCCTATACCAGGCGTCCCCAAACTACGGCCCGCGGGCCATGCGGCCCCCTGAGGCCATTTATCCGGCCCCCCGCCGCACTTCAGGAAGGGGCACCTCTTTCATTGGTGGTCAGTGAGAGGAGCACAGTATGTGGCGGCCCTCCAACGGTCTGAGGGACAGTGAACTGGCCCCCTGAGTAAAAAGTTTGGGGATGCCTATACGCTTGCTGAGGAGACAGTGATTATTCTGCTGTTGGTGATGATAACGATAATCGTGGGTAGTGATCATCATTATATGGGGTGTGCAATGGGAACATGGGCCTTTGCTAAGGGTTTCGCTTACGCTACTGCCGTGAGCAACAAGACCCCATAACGTATGTGTCCATTTTACAGATGAGAACACCGAGGCTCCAAGAAGGGAACAAACTTGGTTCCATGCACATGAGCAGTAAGAAAGAAAATCGAGGTGTGAATTTGGATCTCACTGTCTTACCGAGGCGCCCCAGGAGACCGATGGGGTGGGGATCCTTTTGCCTGTTTAGAAATGGAGAAAAGAGGGTTCCAAGAGTGTAGTGACCTCTCGAAGGCTGCATAGCCAAGAGACAGTGAAGGTGTAGCTGATAAAATTCAGACTTAAAACACTGCCTTTACAATGCTCACTGGCGGATGACTTCACTGAAGACAGCCAAGTCCCAGACCGCCAAAGCCACATGAACGGTGGTCTCTTCAATTAAAGAGATGGCAGTAATGCTGAGCACGGCTGAGGCCACAACCTCCTGGCACTGGCATCCCTCGGGCGTCCTTCCTGTGCTTGGGTCTCTGGATCCTGATGCAAGAGCTGTCAGGGACCAGGAATCCACATAGGGAAGAACCCCGGGAGAACCATTTCAAGGCCAATTGCAGGCCAGTTGCCCTTGAGAAGGAAAAAGAATGTACATCCTCAAAGAGCAAAGGGGAACCCGTCATGCTTCTGCTCATTCTGTCAAAAGACACGTACTGTTTCCTGCATGTGCCAGGCAGCAGGTCACGTGCCAGAGCAAGCATAAAGACCACTCAGGTCTGCAAGAAGCAATGTGAGCTCTTCAGGCCGAACACTAGGCGAGGACCCTCATTCTGCCCCTTCCTGACTGAAGGTCTGGGGCCAAGTCCTGCAGTCTCTCTAAGTCTCAGGAAAATGACACCCTAGCTCTCCTTTACAGGTAACCCTGGCCGCTCCACAGCTCATTCATTCAAAATGAATCTGGGCCGGGCACAGTGGCTCACACCTGTAATACTAGCACTTTGGGAGGCTGAGGCAGGGAGGATCCCTTGAGTCCAGTAGTTTGAGACCAGCCTGGGCAACATAGGGAGACTCCATCTCTACAAAACATTAAAAAAGCTAGTTTGGCCGGGTGCAGTGGCTCAGGTCTGTAATTCCAGAACTTTGGGAGGCTGAGGTGGGTGGATCATGAGGTCAGGAGTTGGAGACCAGCCTGGCCAACACAGCGAAACCCCATTTCTACTAAAAATATAAAAATTAGCCAGGCATGATGGTACACGCCTGCAGTCCCAGCTACTCAGGAGGCTGAGGCAGGAGAATCGCTTGAACCTCGGAGGTGGAAGTTGCAGTGAGCCAAGATTGCGCCACTGCACTCCAGCCTAGGCAACAAAGTGAGATTCCATCTCAAAAAAAAAAAAAAAAAAAATCAGTTGGGCATGGTGGCACACACTTGTGTTCCCAGCTACTTGGGGACTGAGGTAGGAAGATGTCTTGAGTCTGGGAGGTCAAGGCTGCAGTGCGACACGATCGTGCCACTGCACTACCTCAGCAATACCGTGAGACCCTGTATTTAAAACACACAAAACAAATCTGCACATGCTCAAACAGCAGCGTGTTGCTGTACAGAGGGATGCCCTGTTGACATAAAAATAATAATAGCACTTCAGGGGGTTGGGAGTTGGGGGACCCACATAGCTAAGGACCCTAAGAGAGGTACCCAGAAGACTTTGGGGGCTGAGAGAGGAAAAGGGGTGGCTGTCAGAGAAAGCAAAATTAATTAAAAATCTCCCAAAGTGAAGGGCAGAAACATATATCAGCCTTTATCTGAAAGCCATCTCCCAGTCTCCCTGTGCTGGAACCCACTCCAGCGTCCTGCATCACACACGCTGCCTTTCCGGGTGCTGTGAGCCCGGCAAGGATCTAGACTGCAAATTCCAACGTGCCTCCCCAGAAAGAAAACTCAGGCCAGCTGACCACTTCTGCCTGCTGACCAAGGTAGCAAAGCCACCTCTTCAGGCTTCCCCCCACATTACAGGAACCCCAGGCCTGGGAAACCATCCCAGCCATCAGCCCTGGCTCAGCCAGTCCTCAGGCAGTGGCAATCAAAATGATGCCTTCTTTAGATTTTTCTCCCCCAATGCAATCTTCCAAGAATGAGAGAGTCTCAAAGTCAGAGATGAAGCCCTTTTTCACAATGGAGTCAGTATCTTCCCAAGACGGTCTTCTCAGAGAGGGAAGGAGTCCATCCAACGCAGATGGCAAAACGTGGCTCCCTAGGTATCGTGGATGGATGTCACAGGGCAAGGAAGCCAAAATGTGGAAGCACACCGGCTCACCTCTCAAAATTCACCGCCCACCCGTTCATCTCACAGTTATCTATGGGATGCCTCCCACGTGCTCCAAGGCACCCTTTCCAGGTGCTGGAGATGCAGAAATTCAAGGTGACTGGCAATGACACTTTCTATCACTGCGCCCCCTCCAGGCCAGGAAATCTACGGTCGTTTTCTCAAGGTTCTACTAAACAGCAGCCCATTTTACAGACGGGAGCCCAAGACTCAGAGCGGGTAAGTGGCTTGCCCAAGGTCACACAGTTAGTAAGCGGCAGGGCCAGGCATTAAACATAGGTGCAAAGTACACGTGACACTCCCCTGCAGCGCCAGTTTCCCACTCTCTCCCTCCGCACCCCTCCACCTCTCGAAGCAGGGTGGGTAGCGAAGACACACCCCAGGGAGCACCAGCATGGGCAGCTCTCGATTCCTCCTTCCTTCCAACCCTGACACAGGACACACGTTCCAAAGGACACACAGGTTTCTCCCACCCCAGTGTTTGTGTCCACAGCCCCAAAAAAGCCCTGCCCGCTGCAAGGGCACCCACCCGTTAACACTGAACTTCCATTTAAAAAGAAAGATGGTGAAGAGATAAAAGGCGGAGAGGAAGTGCTCTTTAAACACAGGCGGGTGGCTGCCTCAGGAGGAAGTCCTGAGGCCAACGGAGATTTTGTTCACCCCCTCTAGTTCCTCAAATCGAAGGCAACTGGCCTTCCCAGCCCCTGATGGGAGGTGGTCGGCGGCCTGCGCCGCTCCCCGGGTCAGTCCCCGGGTCAGTCCTCGCGCCGACACCTGGCTCACAGGAAGGGTCTGCCCGGGAACCGCCACCCCGACCCGAGCGCCCCCTGCCTCGAGGCGCACGACGCGCCGCTCCGCAGCTGGGTGGACCCGGGCAGCGGCCCCGCGGCGCGCTCCCCTCGGGTCCGCCCGCCGCCCCCCGCGCGCTCGAGGCGCCTCCCCTAAGACCCCCGCGCCCACAGGCGCAGACGCCCCCACCCCGGCGGCGCCCCGTGTCCGCCCGGCCCGGCGGCCCGGATGGCACCCCCGCCTCTCCCCGCACCCATCACGCGCGCGCCGCGCCCCGCGCCCTATGCCCCGCGCCCTCTCCGGGGGCAAATCGGCTCCAGGGGCGCGCGCGCGGACCGGCCGGGCGGCGGCGCCTTTAGAGCCCCGGCACGTACCTGGCGGCCCCAGCGGGCGGGCGAGGGGAGCGCGGGAGCGCAGGAGCCTCGGAGCCTCGGAGCCTCCGGTGCCGCCGCCGCCGCCGCCGCCGCCGTTTCCGGGTTGGCGGGGCTCACGTCACGGCCACAGGTTTGCGAGCGGCCCCCGCCGCAGCGGCAGCAGCAGCAGCAGCAGCAGCGGCCCGGGCGAGTGCCAGGCGAGAAATAACTATAAAAGGAAGAGGCGCGGCGAGGAGGAAGAGGAAGCGCTGTTTACCTTCGAGAAGCCAAGCCGCCAGCGCTCGCACAAAAGGAGGACGCTTGCCTCGCGACGCGCCTCCCCCCCGCGCCCCGTCCCCGCCGCATCGCGGGGCCCCGGCGTCAGCGCGCGCCGCGCCCCGGGACCGCCCCGCGCCAGCCCCCACCCCAGAACCCGTGCCCGCCTGGCCCGTACCCTCCCGAGCCGGGGCGCCGTGGGCCTGGGACAGTGGTGACCTCGGGCAAGTCACCGCGGGGCGCGCTGCGGCTGGGGGCCGTCGCCCTCATCGTGCCAGAAGGAAACCCGGCCCGGGGAGGCACAGCGGTGGCCCCCAAGGTCACGACCTGTCATGCAGGGCTCCGCTCGAACCCCGCTCTCCAGACCTGTGGGCCGGCCAGGTTCCCGTCCCTGGGTGGCTTTCCCCTCACCTGGACTTCAGGAATGGTGACAGCCCCTGCCCGGCTCACCTCGCAGCGGGGTCAGTCGGAGGATGTGCGGTCCACGCACCCGTTCAGCCCTCCCGCGGATACTCACTGGGCCTACTAAGTGCCCGGCTGTTGTGGGCCCTGGAGCTGCAGCTGCGAACCCAGACAAAATTCCTGCCTGCGAGGGGCAGCGGGACCAGGTCGTAAATACCTCATGGGTCTGATGGTGCTAAGTGCTGTGCCAAAGGAAAAATAAAACGGGGTGAGGGGACAGTGCAGGATGTCGGTGCTACCCTAAGTGGCTCTCCAAGGACTTTGAATTTAGTACAGAAATTTCCACATACATAAAAAGCTCCTCGCCGTAGGTCCAGTTTCAGGTATTCTGGGAGACCTCATCTTTCCCCGGGTCTAGAATGGCACAGAGTGCATTTTTCTCCCTCGAACGGGACGTGCCTAGGAAACTGATAATCTTCTCTCTGCCTCGTTCCCCTGGCCCTGAAGCCCATCCTATCATTATCTTGACATTCAGCCAGAATTTCTCGTCGAGATAGACAGTGTTCTCGCAAGTATCTTTCTGCTGTCCTCCAGCAGGGTATCAAAAGGGTCTATTGTCTTTCCACCTCCACCTCCAGCTATGGGGGGTTGGGTGTGCTCACATTATACTCAGTGCTGAGTCGTTTCTTTTTTCTTTCTTTTTTTGTTTGTTTGTTTGTCTGAGACAGAATTTGGCTCCCTCGGCCAAGCTAGGTAGTGCAGTGATGTGATAATTCACTGCAGCCTCGAATTCCTGGGCTCAAGCGATCCTCCCACCTCAGCCTCCCCAGTGGCTGGGACTACGGGTATGCACCATATGCTCCACTAATTTTTAAACATTTTTATACAGATGGGGTCTCCCTAATTTTCCCTGTCTCCCCAGGTTGGCCTCTTTTTCCTGAGCTTAAGGGATCCTCCCTGCCTCAGCCTCCCAAAGCGTGGGGATTACAGGCGTGAGCCACCGCACCTAGCCGGCCATTTCTTTAACAAAGGTGCCTTGAGCCTTCTCTTGGCCAGGCCCAGTGTTAGGAGCTGGAGGCACGGAGATGGTGCCATTTCAGCAGGACCCCGCGGGCCGCTCTCTAAGCTTACCTGAGCGCCAGCGCCCCCATTCCTAAGGAAAGGGAACTGATGTCCACCTTGCCGTGGGGACTGAGAAGTAGGTGGGAAACCCCTGGGTCCTGAACTGTGACCTTGAGGAGAAGCAGGAAAAGGTTTGGAAGAGGCAGAGCTAAGCCCCTTATAAAACGAGCGTTAACAATTCCGAACATGTATAAAGTACTAAGCAGGTGCCCAATGTGCAAAGGCCCATGAAGCAGGTTTACTGTGGCCCAGTGCCATGCACGAGGACACCGCAGCTGGAAGAGAGATGAGGTCTGCCCAAGGCCACACTGATTGGACAGCGGTGGAGCTGGGCGTGTCCCAGATTGTCTGACTCGAGAGCCCATGAATTATCCACCCTGAAGTTTGTTCATCTGTGAAATGGAATGGATAATAATGACTTCATTAGGTTATGGTGAGGATTAAATGAAGTAGCACATATATAGAACCTAATGGGTAGGACCGAGGAGAAAGCAATCACCGTTGTTGTTACTATTATCATAACTCTTGCAATTTACCTTTATTTTTATTTTTATTTTTTTTTTAAGACAGGGTCTCACTTTGTCACCCAGGCTGGAGTGCAGTGGCACAATTTTGGCTCACTGCAACCTCCACCTCCTGGTTCCAGCAATTCTCGTGCCTCAGCCTCCCAAGTAGCTGAGATTACAGATGTGTGCCACCATGCCTGGCTAATTTTTATGTTTTTAGTAAAAGTGGGGTTTCACTATGTGGCAGCTGGTCTCCAACTCCCGACCTCGGGTGATCTGCCCACCTCAGCCTCCCAAAAACTGCACCTGGCCTAATTTTTGTATTGTTTAGTAGTGACAGGCTTTTGCCATGTTGCCCAGGCTGGTCTCGAACTCCTGAGCTCAAGCGTTCCACCTGCCTTAGCCTCCCAAAATGCTAGGATTACAGGCCTGGCCTACCATAATAATTGTTAAAGGTGCGAGGTAAGGAACTTTCGGGAAGCTTGGGATCTGTAAATACTTCGATGTGGCTGTAACATGGAACGCAAATTTGGGGATTTAAGAAGCAGGGAAGATAGGTGAAGGTGAGAGCAGGGCCTGAATCCCTCCTAGCCTGCACTCCACTGAATTCTGAAAACCTGGGATAGAGAGTCTAACTCAGAGGGGAAAGTCTCCATTCACTGCATACAGTGAGGCTGAGAAGATGATCTTGGCTCACTCTGATCCTGATAGGTTTGATGAATTCAAGCCAGTGGGAACCTCTGGCAATTCTGTAGTGACTGCTTGTTTCCCGGGGTGTCAGCCCTGACAAAGGTAGGCAGAAGTCCAGCAACCTATAGAGAGCACTGTTTTAGGAGTTAGGGAGGCCGGCCTGCCATCTTCAGCTGTACAATTCTGGGCAAGTCAGTTAACCTCTGACTTCTTGAATATTCTTATCTCCAAAGTGGGAATGATAATGTTATCTTCTGTCATTGCGAGGACTATGTAAGAAAATGAGTTTTTCGTGCTTTATAACACTAAAGCAGCATGCACATTTCACTTTCAATATTAGAATCCTATGCTTTCATTGGCCAAGCAAAGAATCTTTAAAAAATAAGATTTTAAAAATTAAAAATTAAAAAGGAAGCCTGTGCTTTCATAGCATATGCAGGCCACACATCTTTCAAGCAAAAAATAGCTATTTCCTTCATATGTGCAAAAGCTCCTCAAAAATATTCCCCCAAAATGCGTTTCCCTGCTGAGCATTTACAAGAGTGCTATTAGGTATAGAGTAACAGAAGGTAAAGTCGAGAGACACAGAGACTCAGTTTTTGTCCTGCTGTTACTATTTTACAGTTAAGCACACTCCACATCCCATCGCGATAAAAGCAAACTGGGTGGCGTGAGGCTTAGCCACACCTCTGCACTGGGAACCGAAAGGGAAAACCACGCCCAAGCCCACTAAGGGATGCCGTCCGGCCCTGAAGCACAGCCCTTGGAAGACGCTTCAGAGGCTCAGCTAGCTCTCAAGTTAGAACCGGTGTGTGTGTGTGTGTGTGTGTGTGTGTGTGTGTTTTGAGATGGAGTCTTGCTCCATCACCCAGGCTGGAGTGCAATCTCGTGATATTGGCTCACTGCAATCTACGCCTCCCGGGTTCAAGTGATTCTCCTGCCTCAGGCTCTGGAGTAGGTGGGATTACAGGCATATGCCATCACACCTGGCTAATTTTGTATTTTAGTAGAGACAGAGTTTCTCCATGTTGGTCAGGCTGCTCCCAAACTCCCAACCTCAGTGATCTGCCTGCCTCGGCCTCCTAAAGTGCTGGGATTACAGGCGTGAGCCACCGAGCCTGGCCTAGAGCAGGGTCTTTACAGAGAGATGTGGAGCCTTGGGCTTCAAATGCTGATAAGTGATTATTTCTAGGGGCTGGGAGGAGGGGGGAATGGGGATTAACTCCATGGGATTTCTTTTGGGGTGACAAAAATATTTTGGAATTAAATCAAATGTGGTAGTTTCACATTAGCGAATGTACCACATGCAACCCAATTGTTCACTTTAAAATAGTTATCTAGGGCCAGGTGAGGTGGCGCACACCTGTGATCCCAGCACTTTGGGAAGCCGAGGCAGGCGGATCACCAGGTCAGGAGATCGAGACCATCCTGGCCAACATGGTGAAACCTCGTCTTTCCTAAAAATAAAAGAATTAGCTGGGCATGATGGTGCACACCTGCAGTCCCAGCTACTCAGGAGGCTGAGGCAAGAGATTTGCTTGAACTCATGAGGCAGAGGTTGCAGTGAGCCGAGATGGCACCTCTGCACTCCACCCTGGGCAACAGAGTGAGACTCTGCCTCAAAAAAAAAAAAGAGGTTAACTATGTGTTATATGAATTTCACCTGAATTTTAAGGAAAGAATAACTTGAGGGATAAAAAGCTAGATGAGCCGAGCCTTAACTGTATTTTCAGTATTTTCATACATCCACAATAGCATCGCGGAAACGAACCATGTGTCAGAATCATAGCAACTGAGCACAGTAACTACTTATGAGCAGCCGGTTTATGTAACTCATCCTTTCACCATGGAAAGTAAAAGGATTTAGTATTGAATAGTGTGGTTTGGATATTATTATTATAACTTAATTTATGGTTTTTTGTTTTTTGAGGTTTTAGTTTGTTTGTTTTGGGTAGAGACAGGGTCTCACTGTGTTGCCCAGGCTGCTCTGGAACTCCTGACCTCAAGCAATCCTCCTGCCTCAGGCTCCCAAAGTGCTAGGATTACGGGCATGAGCCACCACAGCCCGCTCATTAATTTGTGTTTCTGGAAAAGAGTGTAACATAGTGGAAAAGCAGGGTTCAGTTTAGAGAGACATGAATTCAAATTCTGCCTTTAGTTCCTATTGGCTGCAGGAGCTTGGAAAAGTTGAGCCTCTCTGTGCCTTGCGTTTCCTCATCAGGTAAAATGGGGCTGGAGATGCTGCATCACTATCATCACAGGACTGTGTTGGGGACTGGGTGGGACAGCACAGGTGACATTCACCTGGAAGGTGCCTCAGCAATGACGGCTATTGTTGCTGTTGTCATTGTCACCATCGTTGTTGTTACTGTATGGTACAGAAAACCTTTCAGAACCTGGACCCATGGGAAAATGGGGTACATCTTAGTCCATCAGGGCTGCTGTGACAAAGCATCACAGACTGTGTGGCTTACAAAAGATAGAAGTTTCTGACTGGGCATGGTGGTGCACACCTGTAATCCCAACTACTTGGGAGGCTGAGGCAGGAGAATCACTTGAACCAGGAGGTGGAGGTTACGGTGAGCTGAGATTGTGCATTGCACTCCAGCCTGGGCAATAAGAGCAAAACTCCATCTCATTCATAAATAAAGGATAGAAGTTTCTTTTTCACAGTTCTGGAGGCTGCATCCTCTTGCAGTGGGAGGGTCGGAGGAGGTCTCGGGGGGCCTCTTCTATAAGGACACTTGTGCACTTTTGAGGCCCAACCCCATAACATGATCACCTCCCAAAGGCCCCACCTCCAAATACCATCACACTGCAGGGTTAGGATTTCAACTTACAAATTGTGAGGGGACCCTTTCAGTTCATCTCAGGGTAACCTTAGAAATTGCTGTCTACAGTCTGGGCGTGAGGGCTCACACCTGTAATCCCAACACTTTGGGAAGCCGAGGCAGGCGGATCACCTGAGGTCAGGAGTTTGAGACCAGTCTGACCAACATGGAGAAATCCCATCTCTACTAAAATTACAAAATTAGCTGGGTGTGGTGGCACATGCCTGTAATCCCAGCTACTCGGGAGGCTGAGGCAGTGGAGGCTGCAGTGAGCTGAGATCGCACCATTGCACTCCAGCCTGGGCAACAAGAGCGAAAGTCTGTCTCAAAAAAAAAAAAAAGAAAGAAAAAAAAGAAAGAAAATGAAGAAAAAGTAAGAGGAGGAGAAGAAGGAGGAGAGGAGGAAGAAGAAATTGCTGCTACAACCTAGTGACTTAGAACTGTACACACTACAGTTACTGAGGGGGCACAGAATGTTTTTGAGAGGTATTTCCCCCAACCTGTGCTGGCACAGAGCACACACAGTAGATGCTGGTGACGTGGCTGGAGCACATGCAGCAATTCCTCTCCCTGTCTGTTTTTCACGGTCTCTGTGGACAGGAGCTGAGAAGAGGCTGCATAGAACATTACCAGTATGTTACAAGGTGACAGCTACCATTAAGAGCAAGAGGGCAAACAGAAACACCACCAACTCCCTGGGATGACTCAGTGGCAGAGCCCCTGGCCCTTCTCACTCCACCAAGAGCCTAAATCCACAAGAAAAGCTGGAAAATGCAATTTATTTTGCAGACATTGCTGTTAAGTGGTTACTTTTTTTCCAGACAGTCCAACTCTGTCACCCGGTGTGGGTGCAGTGGCACAGTCTCGGCTCACTGCAACTTCTGCCTCTTGGGCTCAAGCCATCCTCCCACCTCAGCCTCCCAAGTAGCTGGGGTTACAGGCACACCCCACCGCACCACACCCGGCTAATTTTTGTGTTTTTGTAGAGAGCAGGTTTCATCATGTTGCCCAGGCTTGTCTCGAACTCATGAGCTCAAGCAATCCACCTGCCTCAGCCTCCCAAAGTGCTGTAATTACAGGCGTGAGCCACCACACGCAGCCTGTTAAGTGGTTAATTACAGAGAGAAGAATCGCATAACTGAGTTAACCTTCAATGTGCAGATAAACTCACCTTTGGAGTCGTGGGGCGGGGGTACCTTATTCCCCACCGAGGTATTGCTGGGGCCCTGTGGCCATGACATTGAATGGGATATCAAATGACCCTATGCAGTAAGAGATAGGAGTTTTCTCCCTCTGGTCACACTGAAATAAAACCACCCCCTACATTTAATATGAATCATTTCTCTAAGCATAAAACATCTCTCTCTTGGTCCACAAGCATAGGCTTGTGCACACACACATGCACGCACGCCCACATGCGTACTCGCCAGGAAGAAGACGGTGTTTATGTGAGTTATTTTTTCTAATTCTGAAAGTAACCCATGTTAATCACAGAAAAATCAAGAGAGGAGGCTGGGCGTGGTGGCTCACGCCTGTAATCTCAGCACTTTGGGAGAGCGAGTGGGGCGGATTGCTTGAGCTCGGAGTTCGAGACTAGCCTGGGCAACATAATGAAATGCCATCTCTACAAAAATACAACAACAACAACAAAATAGCAGGGTATGGTAGCAAGTGCCTGTAGTCCCAGCTACTTAGGAGGCTGAGGTACAGGAATTGCCTGAGCCTGGCAAGTGGAGGCTGCAGTGAGCCAAGATCGCACCACTGCCCTCCAGCCTGGGCAACAGAGCAAGACTGTGTCTCAAAAAAAAAAAAAAAAAAAAAAAAGAAAGAAAAGAAAAGAAAAGGAAAGAAAGAAAGGAAGAAAGGCAAAGGAAGGAAGAAAAAAAAAAAAGAAAGAAAAGAGGCCGGGCACAGTGGCTCACGCCTATAATCCCAGCACTTTGGGAGGCCAAGGAAGGTGGATCACGAGGTCAGGAATTCAAGACCAGCCTGGCCAAAATGGTGAAACCCCATCTCTAATAAAAATACAAAAATTAGCCGGGCATGGTGCTGGGCACCTGATATCCCAGCTACTTGGAAGCCCAAGGCAGAGAATTGCTTGAACCCAGAGGTGGAGGTTGCAGTGAGCCAAGATCGCACCACTGCACTCCAGCCTGGGCGAGAGAGTGAGACTCTGTGTCGAAAACAAACAAACAAACAAACAAACAAACAAAACAGAGGAAGAGTAAAGTGTAAGAAAGAAGGCAACACTCCTATAATGCTCCAGGGCCAGCCATTCTTCCTTAACATTTAAGTTATGATCTCTTGGTGTTTGGGGAATGCATCTTAACACAGCTGCCATCACACTGTGCACACGTTGAATCCCACGGTTTGATTCACTTATAGGTGGGGATATTAATCTGACATATGTTTTTAAAATAATACACGGCAAGGCCACTGGCAACCCAAAACCCAGGCGGGGAAGGAAAGGCGGGTGTGAGAAACTGCTGTTTTCCTCCTCAGGGTCATTTCCTCTCGGGCTGACACTATCTTATTCAGACCTTAGTCCAGTACCAGATAGAACCGCTAAGTCAGTTTCCTACATTCCTGAATGGGTGAATGAATGGGGAAAAGATACAATGTCTGATCAAAGGGCCACCAACCTTGCCGACAGGTCCAGCCACAGGTCTCCTCTGCAGGCTCTCACCCTTCATGCAGAGAAATCTGCCTGGTTGAGGGTTTAATTTTGTAATCACCTGGTTCTAGAGCCCAGCCAGAAGGTGCCAGAGTCAGTGCTTCTCACATTCTGGTGTATAAGAATCACCCAGGGGCTGGGCACGGTGGCTCATGCCTGTAATCCCAGCACTTTGGGAGGCTGAGGTGGGCGGATCACCTGAGGTCAGGAATTTGAGACCAGCCTGGCCAACATAGTGAAACCCTGTCTCTACTAAAAGTATAAAAGTTAGCTGGGCTTGGTGGCACGTGCCTGTAGTCCCAGCTACTGGGGAGGCTGAGGCAAGAGACTCATTTAAACCCAGGCAGTGGAGGATGCAGTGAGCCAAGATCATACCACTGCACTCCAGCCTGGGTGTCAGAGTAAGACTCCATCTAAAAAAAAAAAAAAAAAAAAAAAAAAAAAAAAAAAATCACCCAGGGAGTGATCATAGAATTTCGAAGAAAAAGTAGAGATTCCGGCCAGGCGCGATGGCTCATGCCTGTAATCCCAGCATTTTGGCAAGCCGAGGTGGGCGGATCACCTGAGGTCAGGAGTTCGAGACCAGCTTTGACTAACATGGTGAAACTCTGTTTCTATTAAAAATACAAAAATTAGCAAAAATACAAAAATTAGCTGAGCATAGTGTCAGATGCCCGTAATCCCAGCTACTCAGGATGAGGAGGGAGAATTGCTTGAATCCAGGAGTCAGAGGTTGCAGTGAGCCTAGATCTTGTCATTGCACTCCAGCCTGGGCTACAGAGTGAGACTCCGTAATTGGAAAAAAAAAAGGTGGAGATTCGATGGCACAGAGTCTGATTACTAGCTCTAGCGTGGGGCTTGGAGAGCTGCTGAATATCAATTCTTCTCGCTCTGCCCCCAAGCTGATGGCAGTTTTTGCTTTGAGAAATTCTGGCCTGGAGACTGTCTGTGATCCGAGTAAAGCTGGAACTTGTCATTGTTTATTGAGACATCAGCAAGGATTTGGTAAGCCTGCAACCTGCCTCAGTTGGACTGATACAAACAGTGAGTGCAACTGACTTGCTGGGAGTTGCACATCTCACTGGGGAGAGAAATGCTGCTGGAAAGTAAGAGTGAGGAGCTAAGTTATGCAGCAACCTCAGAAGAACTTAAGAACAGGAAGCTGCCCACAGACCTCCTTGGGAAGGAGGAGGGTGGGGGAGGACCAATATTACGTTCGTTCTTCGGGGTTTTTCATTTTTGTTTTCGAGACAGAGTCTTGCTCTTTCACCCAGGCTGGAGTGCAGTGGTGCCACCTCGGCTCACTGCAACCTCCACCTCCTGGGTTCAAGGGATTCTCCCTCCTCAGCCTCCCGAGTAGCTGAGTAGCCACAAGTGCCGGTGTGACCTGGCTAATTTTTGTATTTTTAGTAGAGATGGTTTCGCCATGTTGGCCAGGCTGGTTTTGAACTCCTGACTTCAGGTAATCCACCCACCTCGGCCTCCCACAGTGCTGGGATTACAGGCATGAGCCATCGAGCCTGAGAACCAGTATTTAGCAAACACCTACCATAAGGACAGAAACTGGCTACTAAAGGGAAAAAGGGCTCACAGGTGGTTTTCTTTTTGCCAGCACAGTGGGAAGTTTGGAACATCTGAATATGTTAGGGGACACATTCTCCAATGACACGGGCTCCCAAACTCCCTATGTTATGACATGAAATCCCCATCTGTTTGGGCTTCCTGTTGGTACCTCAGGCACTGACATTCAACTTCACTTCGAACATGTTCAAAGCCAAACAGCAGAGTCAGAATTGGAACCCTGGTCTCTTGGGTGCTAAAGCCTTGTTTTTGCCATGTTGCTTCTTTTTTTTTTTTTTTTTTTTTTGAGATGGAGTCTTATTCTGTCACCCAGGCTGGAGTCCAGTGATGTGGTCTTGGTTCACTGCAACCTCCATCTCCCGGGTTCAAACGATTCTCTCGCCTCAGCCTTTGGAGTAGCTGGGACTACAGGGGTGAGCCAGCACACCTGGCTCATTTTTTGTATTTTTAGTAGAAATAGGGTTTCACTATGTTGGCCAGGCTGGTCTCAAACTCCTGACCTCGTGATCTACCCGCCTCGGCTTCCCAAAGTGCTGGGATTACAGGTGTGAGCCACCATGCCCAGCCTCCATGTTGCTTCCTGAAGAGAAGGGATTATTTATACCTATAAATAATGTTTGGTTAAATGGGGAAGATTCCAGGCTGGGCAAATTTGAAATAACCTCAAACTCGGTGCCATTTATCATGGTTCTGTCTATGCCAGGTGCTGAGTGCTTCCCAGGGATCATTTGGTTTCTTATCTTTTCTTTAAGATAAAGTCTTGCCCTATTACCCAGGCTGGAGTACAGTGGCATCATCTCGGCTCACTGCAAACTCCACCTCCTGGGTTCAAGCAATTCTCTGTCTCAGCTTCCCGAGTAGCTGGGATTCTAGGTGCCTGCCACCAAGCCTAGCTAATTTTTGTATTTTTAGTAGAGGCGGGGTTTCACCATGTTCACCAGGCTGGTCTCGAACACTTGACCTCTGGTGACCTGCCTGCCTTGGCCTCCCAAAGTGCTGAGATTACAGGTATGAGCCACCACGCCTGGCAACCAGTGATCATTTGTAATTCAGGCAAGGAGGTTTCACAAGTGAAGCAACGAACCAGGAAGGTTAAGTCCTTTGCTCAAGGTCACATAGCTAGTAAGGGGCAGAACTGGGTCCCCCAAAATGTTAACTGTCCTAATTTCTTTGATTATTGAATTTAATCCTGTGGTGGGGCTCAGGACACACCACCCCAAAATATGACTGTGGGAGACCAGAATATGCCAACCCAAAATATACTTCTTAGGCATATTTTGAGCTGGTTATTCTGAGAAACTGCAGACACAGGAGTAGCTCTGAAAAGCTGTCCTTTTGTGAAATAAATTTACATCTATGAAGGAAATCTACATTCGTCAAACTATCTGTATTGCGAAGCGGGCTGCTCCAGACAGCTTCTATTACCTGAGATAATTTTTTTCGAGCTGAAGTTGCGCTCTGTCGTCCAGGCTGGAGGGCGGCGGCTACTCACAGGCACGATCATCACGCACGAGTCTTGAACCTGTAGCCTCAAGCAGTCCTCCCGCTTCAGCCGCCCTAGGAGCTGGGACTACAGGCACATGCCACCGAGCCTGGCTACAGAGGCTGTTTATCTGTGTAACAAGACAACCTTTATTCACCAGACATTTCCCCACATCACCCTCCCATAATTTGTGTCAAAGGCCCCTGAGAAACCCCAAGCCCCCCATGACTTTTTGTAGCTCAGGGTGCTATAGAAGCTTCAATCATCTGACCCTTCTTCAAGACGCCTGTTTTATGGGACTCCTGTGTGTATGCATGTTCATTCAAATGATTTTTCTCCTGTTAGATAATCTCATGTCAATTTAGTTTGTAGCCCAGCCAAGCCAAAGAACTCAAAAGGGTGGAGGGAAGCCACTTTCCCCTCCCCTACACCTGATAAAAGAGAATTAAAATCATAGGCATCGGATCAGGTATGGCTCATGCCTGTAGTCCCGCACTTTGGGAGGCCAGGGCCAGTGGATCACCTGGGGTTGGCAGTTTGAGACCAGCTTGGCCAACATGGCAAAACTCTGTCTCTCCTAAAAATACAAAAATAGCCTGTACTGGTGTGTGCCTGTAGTCTCAGCTACCTGGGAGGCTGAGGCAGGAAAATCGATTGAACCTGGGAGGTGGAGATTGCCGTGAGCCAAGATTACGGCACTGTACTCCAGCCTGGATGACAGAGCGAGGCTCCATCTCATACAACAATAACAACAGCAAAACATATGCATTAGATAGCAAAGGCATTCGGTCCTATTCTCACAGTTAGAGAGAATGGTTCCATTGATACAGCTTTCTTTATCCATATTGTCGTTAATGTCTTTGAACAATTTACCACATTTTGCAGTTCCCCACATGCAACAAAGAGGTTTGCTGGGAAGGTTTTGAAGGTTCATTCCAGGCTGGTCGTGGTGGCTCACACCTATAATCCCAACATTTTGGGAGGCCAAGGCAGGGGATTGCTTGAGCCCAACAGTTCAAGAGCAGCTTGGACATCTACAAAACGCCCATCTCTACAAAAAAAAATTAGCCGGGTGTAGTGGCTCATGCCTGTGGTCCCAGCTACTCAGGAGGCTGAGGTTGGAGGATTGCTTGAGCCCCATAGGTCTAGGCTGTAGTGAGCTCTGATTGTAAAACTGCACTCCAGCCTGGGTGACAGAGTGAGACTCTGTCTCAAAAAAAAAGTTTTTTAAAAAAAAGGTTTTATTCCAGCTTCAGCTCCAGCATTCTGTGAGTTTCCCAGAGCAGCAAACTCAAACACCATGAAGGCCAGGTAAGAAACATAAATGAGTGAGGTGCCCCTAACTGTGCAATAGGGAGCAGTGGGGACTGGGGCAAAGAAGAGGTGTGACCTATCTCTAGGCATACTCACATTCAAACCTTTATAAAACCCAGTGCTCATTCCAGCAGGTTCCTGTCTGCAGGCTGCAAGCCTGCAACACTCAGTGTCCTCAAAGCACAGTCCTTCAATCAGCAGCACCAACAGCACCTGGAACTGCTTAGAAAAGCAAAACCTATGGACTTGCAGCTCTGGGGCTGGGACCCAGCAATCTGGGTTTTCACAAGCCTACCAGGTGGTGGTGATGCAGCTGAAGTTCCAGCAACCCCTGGGGAACTTCTTCTGCCCCCAGCAAGGGCTCAGGCTTCAGAAAGTCTTGAAGTTAAGTGCCTTTTCTTTTTTTAGATGGATTCTCGCTCTGTCGCCCAGGCTGGAGTGCAATGGTGTGATCTCAGCTCTGCCTCCTGGGTTCAAGCAACTGTCCTGCCTCAGCCTCCCAAGTAGCTGGGATTACAGGTGCCTGCCACCACACCTGGCTAATTTTTGTATTTTTAGTAGAGACAGAGTTTCACCATGTTGGCCAGGCTGTTCTCAAACACCTGATCTCAAGTGATCTGCCCACTTAAGCCTCCCTAAGCGCTGGGATTACAGGCGTGAGCCACTGCGTCCGACCCATTTGCTCTTTTCTTCCATGTGGAAAGAGGTGCCCTAGCTCCCCAAAGATGTTCCCTGGCCACGCTAGATCAAGACCGCCTGGTCTCCAGTTCTCCCTGAAATCCTAAATACCTGTTGAGTGGATTTATTTCATGTGTTCCTGCTTTCTTGCCTGCTTTATTTTCCATGGGATTGTGTTTTATAAGCTTTATACTTCCTGCTCGTCGAAGGATTTCCACAGCCACTGTGTCTCCAGGGCTTTTGTCTAACACTCCATGATATAGATAAAGCAGCGCTATTCCCTTCTATTTGCACATAAGGAAATTGAATCACAGAAAGGTGGAGTGCCTAAGGTCACAGAGCAAGTTACAGACAAATTTAGGACTGAAGCCCTCCCATCCAGACCTCAGTCCTACTCTAACATGTTTATTATGAAATTATTTACATTTAATGATAACTAATTTACCTTAGTTTCATTTCATTAATTAGCTACATGTAATGCTAATTTAAATGTAACGAATTTACATTTACACTTTGGAATTTTCTTGTTATCCCCACCTTACAGATGAGAAAACTAAGTTTTCCTAGAACAGGATCCCAGAGCTGCTTGCCTCAGAGCCCCCTGGCATGCCTGTTTACAATACAGATTCCCAGGCAGGCATGGTGGCTCCTGCCTGAAATTCCAGCACTTTGGGAGGCCTAGGTGGGCGGATCAGTTGAAGTCAGGGACTTCGAGACCAGCCTGGCCTACATGGTGAAATGCTGTCTCTACTAAAAATACAAAAATTAGCCAGGCATGGTGGCACACACCTATAATCCCAGCTACCTGGGTGGCTGACGCATGATAATTGCTTGAACCTGGGAGGAGGTTGTAGTGAGCTCAGATTGAGCTGAGACTGAGCCGCTGCATTCCAGCCTGGGTGACACAGCAAGACTCTGGGAAAAAAAAAAAAAAAAAAAAAAAAAAAAAAAAAAAAAAAAAGCACATTTAATCAAGATTTACTAAGTGCCTAGCACCTGCCTGAGTGCTTCACATACACAACCTCATTTAACGGTAGGCACTGCTATTATCCCCATCTGACAAATTAAGCCTCTGAAACCCAGAGAGCCTAAATGATTTTTCCAAGGGTCACAGCAGGCAAACAGATGCCTGAATGTGTGCTCTTCACCACAATTTAATGCTACCTTTCCCTAAAACTCTTTTTCTTTTTATTTACTTGTTTATATATTTTAAAAATTGAGATGGGTGTTGATACATTGCCCAGACTGGTCTTGAACTTCTGAGCTCAAGTGATCCTCCTGCCTTAGCCTCCCAAAATGCTGCGATTATGGGTGTGACCTACCATGCCCAGCCATAAAACTCACTTTTATATGCCACTTTAGCATATTTTTTTTCTAACAGTCATTTTTTAAGATGTTTTTGTAAACTTGGCATAGTGCCTAGGACTCAGTAGGTGCTAAATAAATGAGCCAAATGAATGAATGAATGACAGAAATGAATTTTGTAGGACCACTGATGTAAAAGGGCTCTAGCATAATCCCTCAAGCTGTATTTAAAAAATGGGGGAGCTGGGTGTAGTGGTTCACACCTGTAGTCCCATTACTTGGGAGACTGAGGCGGAAGGAGTGGTTGAGCCAGGAGTTCAAGAAGAGCCTGGCCAACGTTGGAAGGCTTTGTCTCTAAATTTGAAAAGGTAGGTGGGGGAAGAATTCTTAAAATAAGTTTTTACGGGCACTTGCTTTTTTTCTCTTGAAGTCTATTGAGCCTGAAAGATACATACACACGCACGTTAGTTAGTTGAAGGCTCTAGTTGGAAATATCGCGGCTACTTAGAATCTGACTTGATTTGCTTTCATTGTTAAAGGAACTGCCACTTCACTCTTTGAATTCTCCACATCTCAGTTGACTCATCAGTAAAATGAGGATGATCATCGTCCCACGTCACGGGGTTGCAGTGGAGACTGAATGAGGTAACACAGCCCAAGTGCTTCAAGCAGCACATGGCACACGAGAAGTTGCCAGTTATGTTCGTGATTGTTATTCTTCTTTTATTGTTGCTATTTGTAGGGAAAGGCACAGATATAAGAATTATTTTTGCTGGGCACAGTGGCTCACACCTGTAATCCCAGCACTTTGGGAGGCTGAGGTGGGCAGATCACTTGAGGTCAGGAGTTTGAGACCAGCCTGGCCAACATCATGAATCCCTGTCTACTAAAAATACAAAAATTAACCAGGCTTGGTGGCAGTTGCCTACTTGGGATTTCTCCAATATGGAAAAGCCTCATCTCTACTAAAAATACAAAAATCAGCCAGGCATGGTGGTGTATGCCTGTAGTCCCAGTTACTTGGGAGGCTGAAGCAGGAGAATCCTTGAACCCAGGAGGCGGAGATTGCAGTGAGCCGAGATTGCACCACTACATTCTAACGTGGGACAGAGCAAAACTCTCTTAAAAAAAAAAAAAGAAGAAGAATTATTCTTATGTCATACTTATGCAAAAGGAAAAGCCTCTGTAGTTTAGGTTATAAATACAAATAAAGACTGAGAGGTAGCAATAGCACCTGCATATAATCCCTAAAAGGTTAATTCCACATATATTTGTACAATTTGCATTTGTCTTTGAAAGACATTATGATTCTTCCAAAATATTATAATTATATTTCATTTCCTTTTATAACTATAGGTTGCTTAAGCTACTATCAAAGTATTCCTTGAGCACCAGCTTTGTCTGATTAGAAGCGGGGGCCTGTAAAAACAGCTAATGAAAAGACCTTACGATGATGTAGGGCTCTAGAGTTCACACACGGATTTTACACACATTCCCTTTACCCCTCAGCCACCTCATGTCCCCTGTGGTGAGGCCGGTACTATCACTGCCACCTGACAAAGTTGAGGTGATGTACCCAAAGTCATCTAGTCATTTATTTATTTATTTACTTTTGTTTTTGCTTTTATTTTTTGAGACAGAGTCTGGCTCTATTCCCCAGGCTGGAATGCAGTGGCACGACCTCAGCTCACTGCAACCTCTGCCTCCTGAGTTCCAGTGATTCTCCTGCCTCAGCCTCCCAAGTAGCTGGGACTACAGGCATGCACCACCATGCCCGGCTGATTTTTGTATTTTTGGTAGAGATGAGGTTTCTCCATGTTGGCCAGGAAGGTCTCGAACTCCTGACCTCAGGTGATCCACCTGCCTTGGCCTCCCAAAGTGCTGGGATTACAGGCATGAGTCACCATGCCTGGTCTAGTCATCTACTTATTATTTTTATTTTTCGGAGACAGTGTCTTGCTCTGTCACCCAGGCTGGAGTGCACTGGTGCGGTCTCAGCTCACTGCAACCTCTCCCTCCCAGGTTCAAGAAATTCTCCTGCCTCAGCCTCCCAAGTAGCTGGGAATACAGGTGCCCACCACCACACCTGGCTATTTTTTGTATTTTTTGTATTTTTAGTAGAGATGGGGTTTCGCCATGTTGGTCAGGCTGGTTTTGAACTCCTGACCTCAAGTGATCTGCCTGCCTCAGCCTCCCAAAGTGCTGGGATTACAGGCATGAGCCCATGGCACCCGATCCATCATCTAGCAGAAGCTGGGCTTGGCCCTGTTTCCAGACTAAGCCCCATGGCAAGAACTGACACTAGGATTCCAATTCATCCTCAGATACTTAGTGACCAAGTCACTGGTGTGAAAGTTGGCAGAATCAAAATGGAGTCACTAAGGTTAAGAAAACTCTGGCCAGACGCAGTGGCTCATGCAAGCAATCCAGCACTTTGGGAAGCCAGGTGGGAGGACTGCTTGAGCCCAGGAGTTTGAGACCAGCCTGGGAAACACAGCCTAATGTGGTCTCTACAAAAAATACAAAAAATTACCCGGGCATGAGGAGGGGTGGGCACTTGTACTCCCAGCTGCTTGGAAGGCTGAGGTGGGAGGAGCCTCTGAGCCTGGGCTGTTGAGGCGGCAGAGAGCTATGATTGCATCACTGCACTCCAGCCTGGGTCACAGAGTGAGACTTTGTCTCAAAAAGAAAAAAAAATTAAGAAAACTCCGATAGCGCAGGAGAAGGCCATGAAGAGCAGGTTCTCAGGCTTGTATGCCTGATAATGAAAAAGACTATGAAAACAACCTTGCATGAAGGCTATCACAACCTTATACAAACAATATTTCTGCAAGGACATCTGCCCAGCAACTGCCTGTCCAACCTCAGACTGGTGTCACCCTTGTAACTGATCTTTGTAGCCAAAGATAATCATCTTAAAACAATTATATAAACCTCTTCACTTTTCATTTAAAAACCTTTGTCTTCCTTACTTCCCTGAATGTGCGCATAGTTTACTATGACACACGTATTCCCTTTCTGATGGTCTAGTTCCAAATAAACGTCTTCTCTTTTGGACAGCCTCTCTGCGATTTAGGTTGACACTGGCTAACCACATAGTGGGGATTACCAGGAAGAAGAGACAGAAGAGACTGTTTCCCCAATAAAAACAGATTTGGGGAGACTTCAATTCAAGACGTGGTAACAAGGACTGGATTTATCCTCCAGCTTTAAATAACTGGAAAAAGAAAAGAAAAGAAAAGAAAAGAAACAACTGTTTTCAAACATGGGACAGCAGACAGCAAGGGCGGTGATTTTTGAGAGAGGATAAAGAAGGTCACTCTAGCCTTTGCTCCTCATCTGGAAATCCCTTCCTTCAAAGCCACCTTCATGCCACCAGCACCGTGAATGGCCCCCAGTTCCCTGCTGGAAGGAGTCTCTATTCCGCCCTGAATATCTCCAGCAAAGCCTCTCTTCGACTTGTCCCATTCTCTCTCGCCCAGCATGGCTGTTGGTGCCTGATGGCCAGGACTCTGGAGCACAGGAGGGCGTCTCCCATCACCATACATCAGAGAACCAACACTTCACAGAGCGGTGCTCGTAAAATGTTTCTGGAAGGAAGGAGTGATGATTCCATGCCATTTATCATTAAAAGGAAAACCAGGCCGGGTGCAGTGGCTCACGCTTATAATACCAGCAATTTGGGAGGCCGAGGTGGGTGGATCACCTGAGGTCAGGAGTTTGAGATCAGCCTGGCCAACGTGACAAAACCCCATCTCTACTAAAAATACAAAAATCAGTGGGGTGTGGTGGTGCACACTTGAAATCCCAGCTACTTGGGAGGCTGAGGCAGAAGAATCACTTGAACCTGGGAGGCAGAGGATGCAAAGAGCCAAGATTGTTATCACTGTATTCTAGCCCGGGCAACAGAGTAAGACTCCGTCTCAAAAAAAAAAAAAAAGGAAAAACAATTACTATAAAAAAAGAAAGAGTGAAAATAAACCTTACAGTCTTTCCCGGTCCCCCTTACTATTTTTGTTTTGCAGCTTAAATAAATGGATCTTTGGATCTTTGGATAAGCCACCTGACTGATGAGAGGAAGAGCTGGCTTTCTTCTGACAATAGTTGTTGCGAACTCTTTGTGGTAAGAACAGTGACAGAACAGACATATCATCAGGGGAATACAGGTCATAAAAGCCACATTCTTGGCACATTAAAGTATTTGAGAGGGACAGAAAGAGTAAGACGATTCTTTCCAACAACTAACAGTTGGGGAAAATGGCACTGTTTCAACTTGGATACCCCCTTTTTTTTAAGAAAAAAAGAATCATAAGGCTAAAACAGTTTTTTTTTTCTTTTAATTGAGAAAGTTCGTTTTAAACATTTTTGAGGGGAAAAAAAAAAGAAGCCTCTAAATGACTTTGGCATTACCAAGTGACACCATCACTATCGAGTTTTCTGTTCGATTCTCCGTGACACTTATTATCGGCTATTCTCTTTATTTGTTTTACTTGCCCCTTAGAAGGCGAGCGCCAGGAAAACCTGGATTTCGGATTCCCTGTGAGATTCCAAGAATAGCCACCCAGCAGGGGCTCTGGAAATGCGCCCTGAAAGAACTCAGGCAACAGGAGACCCTCCTCAGCCCCAGGGCTGCTATTTGCACTCAGAGTGGAGCAGCCTGTGTTTTAAAGAAGAGATCCAGATAGTTTAAAAAATCATTATTATTTTTCTTCAAAAAATTTTTTGGGGCCAGGTGCAGTGGCTTACACCCGTAATCCCAGCACTTTGGGAGGCTGAGGCAGGCCGATCATGAGGTCAGGAGTCCGAGACTAGCCTGGCCAACATGGTGAAACCCTGTCTCTACTAAAAATACAAAAATTAGCTGGGTGTGGTGGCAGGTGCCTGTAATCTCAGCTACTTGGGAGGCTGAGGCAGAGAATTGCTTGAACTCGGGGCGGAGGCTGCGTTAAGCCGAGATTGCACCACTGCACTCTAGCCTGGGTGATAGAGCACAACTCTGTCTCAAAAAAAAATATATATATATATTTAATTAATTAATTAATTAATTAATTTATTTATTTTAGAGGCAGGGGTCTCGCCATGTTGCCTAGGCTGGTCTCCAACTCCTGGGCTCAAGCCATCCTCCTACCTTGGCCTCCCCAAATGCTGGGATTGTAAGTGTGAACCAATGAACCTGGCTCAGATACTTTCTTACCAGTGTCTGGCTGAAATTTCACAAAGAGGAAGGAGAAATCAAAGACAAAAATGAACAAATGAACCGAGGTGGGGTTGGGCCTGTCTGGAAGACAGAAAGGAGGCCGTCTGCCCGATAGCAGGTGTCCAGGGAAACAAAACCATTTTGGATTTTCATTTCTTTTCTTTCTTTTTTTTTTTTTTGAGACGGAGTTTCGCTCTTGTTACCCAGGTTGGAGTGCAATGGCACGATCTCGGCTCACCGCAACCTCCGCCTCCTGGGTTCAGGCAATTCTCCTGCCTCAGCCTCCTGAGTAGCTGGGATTACAGGCACGCGCCACCATGCCCAGCTAATGTTTTGTATTTTTAGTAGAGACGGGGTTTCACCATGTTGACCAGGATGGTCTCGATCTCTTGACCTCGTGATCCACCCGCCTCGGCCTCCCAAAGTGCTGGGATTACAGGCTTGAGCCACCGCGCCCGGCCAGATTTTCATTTCTTTATTATTATATTTTGAGACCAAGTCTCGCTCTGTCACTCAGGCTGGAGTGCACTGGCATTATGATGGCTCACTGCAACCTCCACCTCCTGGGTTCAAGCAATTCTCCTGCCTCAGCCTCCCAAGTAGCTGGGATTACAGAAGCCCACCACCACGCCTGGCTAATTTCTGTATTTTTAGTAGAGATGAAGTTTTGCCACATTGGCCAGGCTGGTCTCAAACTACTGGCTTCAGGTGATCTGCCCACCTTGGCTTCCCAAAGTGCTGTGATTACAGATGTGAGCCACTGTGCCCCACCTGGTTGTTCTTTAAAGTGTTGAAAGTTTCAGCACAATGACTCAAGAGAACAGTCAGTTCAGACAGCCCCTTCCTCCTGGAAGGCTCTCTCCTCCTGGGCACTTCCTGTCCATCGAAGGCCAATGCCATCCATCTTCCCACACACTATCTCTTATCTTAACACTCAGCCATGCTTGCATCAGATCTTTTTCTTTCTTCATTTCCTTTATTTGGTGAAGGAAACCCTGAGTCCCCTGGCACCCACAGCTCTCCCTCCCTCCTCTGCGATACCCAGTCTCCTGAGTTTGGGGTTAATCATCCCAACATTTCCATAAACAGTATGTAAACATTTGCAGATCTTTAAAAAGTCAGAGAAATTGTTTCATTTGGTATGAATCCTTCTGTAACTTTCTTTTGCCCTCAGCACTATTCATTCATACCGTTACATGTGGTCCTGGTCGATTCATGGCACTCATGAACACTGAGTGAGCCACCAAGTGAGCCACCGAGTCTTCTTACCTATCCAACTTTATTACCTACCTTCCTCCATAAGACGGTCAGCTCCGTGAGGGCACAGATGACTTTGTAGGTACTAGAACAGTATGTAGCATGTAATGTAACCTGAAAAATGGGTTAATTCGTTCCAAGAATTAATCAAAGTTGTATAGTATACATTCAAATGTAACACAGTTGTTTGGTTCATTCTTCCACGGATGACACTTTCATTTCTCCAATGTTTTGCTTATTTATTTATTTATTTAGAGACAGAGTCTTGCTCTGTTGCCCAGGCTGGAGTGCAGCAGCATGATCTTGATTCACTGCAACCTCCGCCTTCTGGGTTCAAGTGATTCTTGTGCGCCAGCCATCCAAGTAGCTGGAATCACAGGCATGTGCTGTCATGCCTGGCTAAATTTTTGTATTTTGTTAATACAGGCAGGGTTTTGCCATGTTGGCCAGGCTGGCATTCTGCTAATTACTTTTGCAAGAATATTTCCCATGTCGCCTGTTGCACAGGACAATTTTTATGTACCCAAGGATGGAGTAGCTGAGTAATAGGTCACTATGTGCAGCTTCAAATTTATTAAATATTACTGTCTGCTTTGTAAACTGGTTATACTGAGACTAAGCAAAAACTCTGACCTCAGAACCAGGGCACTCAAATCCTTTCAAAAATTTTTTCCATATAAAAAGCAGGTATGTTTGTGTTTTGATACATCGAGAATTTCTACCTCTTTCTGCCGACTGCCAGTGTTCTATTGTCAGAAGTCACCTTACCTTTGCAAATCAGTTTCCTGTAGGTGGATGTTAGGTTATGCTCTGAAATATCGTGTGTTCAGCATGTTTGCATGTTCTGAACATATTATTTTATTGGGTGGATGTATCAAAATTACTCACATATATTTATAAAATAACTGTATAATATGGCTGGGCGTGGTGGCTCACGCCTGTAATCCCTGCACTTTGGGAGGCCGAGGTGAGTGGATTATCTGAGGTCAGGAGTTCAAGACCAGCCTGGACAACATGGTGAAACCCCATCTCTACAAAAAATACAAAAATTAGCTGGGCGTGGTGGCAGACACCTGTAATCCCAGCTACTTGGGAGGCTGAGGTAGGAGAATCACTTGAACCCGGGAGGCAGAGGTTGATCGCACCATTGCACTACAGCTTGGGCGACAGAGTGAGACATTGTCTCAGAAATAACAATAACAGCAACAACAACAAAAAACCCTGCATAATATAAATGTTTTATTTTTCTTAGGAAATTTCCCAAGAATTAAAATTTTGGTCAGTGTATTAATAAGTTTTGTGCTTCTTATGTATTGTCAAAAATATTATTATAATTTAGATTGCCTCTTGTCTGGAAAACTGCTTCACTTAAGTATTGTATGCATTTTTGTTGTTTTTTCCGTTTTTGTTTTTTTGAGATGAGGCCCCACTATGTTGCCCAAGTTGGTCTCCAATTCTTGGCCTCAAGTGAGCCTCTTTCCTTGGCCTCCCCAAGTGCTGGGATTATAGGTATGAGCCACAGTGCCCAGGCTTTACGCATTTATTTTGCTGACTCTGCCTCTGCATCTCCACACAGGCAATGCTGTGTTATTTTTTGTAACCCTGGAACCTGGCACATAGTATGTACACAATTAAAAGAAAAAAATGGAGGCCAGGCACAGTAGCTCATGCCTATAATCTCAGCACTTTGGGAGGTCGAGGTGGGTGGATCACTTGAGGTCAGGAGTTTGAGACTAGCCTGGACAACATGGTGAAACCTTTTCTCTACTAAAAATACAAAAATCAGCCGGGCGTGGTGGTGTGAGCCTGTAGCTCCAGCTACCTGAGAGGCTGAGGCAGGAGAATTGCTTGAACCTGGGAGGTGGAGATTACAGTGAGCTGAGATCATGTCATTGCACTCCAGCCTATATACAGAGCAAGACTCTCGGAAAAAAACAAACAAACAAAAAAAATTGGCTGGGCGTGGTGGTAAACATCTATAGACCCAACTATTCATGAAACTGATGCAGGAGGATCACTTGAGCCTAGGAGTTTGAGGCTGCAGGTAAGTATGACCATGCCACTGCAATCCAGCCTGGGCAACAGAAAGAGACCCTGTCTCTGAAAAAGAAAGAAAAAATGTTCTCAGAAGAGAAATGGATATCAGTCTACTATAAAGATGGGCCTCCAGGTATTAGAACAAGTCGCCTCAAGCCAAAGTTGGTTAGAGACCCAGAGCTGATGGTGAGGGCAAGGCTGTGATTCCTCGGGCTACCTGGGGCCACCTGGGCCTGCCTGCACATCCATTCCTGCTGCAGGCAGTCAGCTGGCTGGGCTGCCGCTGCCCCTGCCCCTGACTCGGGAGGTGGGGCACGGAAACTGGCCAAGGGCAGAGCCAGGAGCCAGGAGCCTGCCTCACCTGCTTGCTGCAGGCCTGAGACAGCTGCTGGGTGTGAGACCAAGGTGGAGCTCACAGCTCACAGGCTTGTAGTCACAGGGGGTTTGAGGGAGCAAGCCACCTGGGTGACACTTGCCCAAGACATGCGCTCTAGCCGTGTGGCTTTGGGAAACTGAAGGATCTTCAAGTGAGGAGATTATTGTGAATTACCTGCATGGGACAATGTAATCACAGGGATTTTTATGAAGGGGAACAAGAAGATCAAAGCCAGAAAAAGGAGAGGCAACCAGGCAGCCAGAGGTTGGAGTGATACATTCTGAAGATAGAGGGAAGGGGCCACAAGCCAAGGAATGCAGGAAGCCTCTAGAAAAGCCAATGGAAGTAAGTTCTCCCTTGGAGCCTCCAGAAGAAACACAGCCCTGCCAACACCTTGGTTTTAGACTTCTGACCTCCAGAAGAGGAAAAAAATAAATCTGTGTTATTTTATTTTATTTGAGAGATGGAGTCTTGCTCTGTTGCCAAGCTGGAGTGCAGTGGCACCATCTTGGCTCACTGCAACCTCTGACTCCCTGCTTCAAGTGATTCTCCTGCCTCATCCTCCTGAGTAGCTGGGAATACAGTCATGTGCCACCATGCCCAACTAATTTTTATATTTTTAGTAGAGACAGGGTTTCAACATGTTGGCCAGGATGGTTTCGATCTCCCGACCTCATGATCCACCTGCCTTGGCCCTCCAAAGTGCCTTTACTTTCAAAGTGCTGGGATTACAGGCTGAGTCACCACGTCCAGCTTAAATCTGTTATTCTAAATGACTAAGTTCACAGTAATTTGTTATAGGAAATGACACCCTCTAAGCCCCAGAGACCTCTTCTGTAAAGTGGAGATGCTAATAGAACATATTTCATATAGCGGCTTTGTGATTTGCACACGTTAAGGTATTTGAAAGGTTTTAGAAGTGTTCCTGGAAAATAGCAAGCATTTAACAAACACTTGGGCAGGTCGCTCGAGCTCTCTGGACCGAGAACCCCAAGATCAGGAAGGGCTCCTCCTGAGTGCGTGTTCTCAGGGGCTGCAGCTGCCTTCGGTCTTCCTGGACCAGCAGATCCTTCTGCTGCCCTCCTCTTTAGCAGGCGCCTGAAGTCGTCAGTCAGACAAGCCTGGAAGGTGCCAGGATGGGTATCTTTCCGCATCATGGGGGAGCACTGTGTCCTGAACCCCTGACGCAGTATTCCCAGGGCATCAGAGGGGAAGCTAATGGGTTCGTTGGAGTGGAGAAGAAAGCCCTCTAGCTCCTGACTTTCCTGCAGTGGTGCATTACAGCAGAGCAGCCAGGAAAGCAACGAGAGACACCCACCTTTCGTAAGGTCAGGGAAGATAAATCCGCTCTGTAATAGAATAGAGATTTACCACATTCAAAGCTTACACACAGGCCTGGCGTGGTGGCTCACGTCTGTAATCTCAGCACTTTGGGAGGCTGAGGTGGGTGGATCACCTGAGGTCAGGAGTTTGAGATCAGCCTGGCCACCATGGTGAAACCCTGTCTCTACTAAAAGTACAAAAATTAGCTGGGTGTGGTGGTGGGCACCTGTAATCCCAGCTACTCCAAAGGCTGAGGCAGAATTGCTTGAACCCAGGAGGCAGATGTTGCAACGAGCTGATATCATGCCACTGTACGCTAGCCTGAGTAACGAGAGAGACTCTGTCTCAAAAAAAAAAGGTTACATACATATATATGATATATGCATACGTGCACACAAACATGCAAGAATATCTATGCATGTACATGCACACACATACATGCTCCCAACAGTGCCAGGGTCTAGACAGAACTGTGTAATCTCTGTTTTTCAGATGAAGAAACTAAAACTGGCTGGGCATGGTGGCTCACGCCTGTAATCCCAGCACTTTGGGAGACTCAGGTGGGCAGATCACCTGAGGTCAGGAGTTTGAGACCAGCCTGACCAATATGGTGAAACCCATTAGCTGGGTGTGGTGACGGGCGCCTGTAATCCCAGCTACTCGGGAGGCTGAGACAGGAGAGTTGCTTGAATTCAGGAGGCAGAGGTTGCAGTGAGCTGAGATCGTGCCACTGCACTCCAGCCTGGGAGACAGAGTGAGACTCAGTCCTAAAAAAAAAAAAAAAAAAAAAAAAGAAAAGAAAAGAAAAAGGAAAAAAAAAACCCCTAAAACTTAAGAGAGGAAAAGACTTGCTGAAGGCCATCCTGTCGGCTAGGCACCCAGCAAGGGCCATAGCCCGGGTCGCCTCCTCTGCCTCTTGGTTCAGCAGTCCTGGGGGTGGGTGATCCCAGCAGTCGGGGTCCAGTTTGCCTCCTGCACTGCCGTCCAGCAGGGCTGCCCCTCCTTGTTCCTTCTTCCCCTGCTAATTGGTTGCAGGCACAAATAGGATTATATTTATACCAATACCAATTGGATAAGATATCAGTTGTTTTTGAACATGCTCTCTTCAGCCAGAAGGAAAGAGAATGGCTTCTGCGATTCTCACCTCTTCTCTCGTTGTACTTTTGGTAGAATGGGGTCAGTTATTTAATTTTATTTTTTTGAGAATAAGTCTTACTCTAGCTCAGGCTGAAGTGCAGTGGTACAGTCCCAACTCACAGCAACCTCCACCTCCTAGGTTCAAGCAATTCTTGATTCTCCTGCCTTAGCCTCTGGAGTAGCTAGGATTACAGGCGTGCGCCACCATATCTGGCTAATTTATGTTTTTTTTTTTTTTTTTTTTTTTTTTTTTTAAGAAATGGGGTCTCGCTATGTTGCCCAGGCTAGAGTGCAGTGGCTATTCACAGGTGCGATCCTGCTACTGATCAGCATGGGAGTTTTGACCTGCTCCGTTTCCGACCTGGCTGGTTCACCCCTTCTTAGGCAACCTGGTGGTCCCCCGCTCCTGGGAGGTCACTATATTGATGCTGAACTTAGTGCGGACGCCCGATCTGCATATCTCACTACAGCTCAGCCCAGATTGCTTGATCCTGGCCTCAAGTGATCCTCCAGCCTCAGCTCCCTAGTAGCTGGGACTACAGGCACATGCCACCATGCCTGGCTAATTTGTGTATTTTTAGTAGAAATGGGGTTTCACCATGTTGGCCAGGCTCAAACTCCTGACAAAGTGATCCGCCCGCCTCAGCCTCCCAAAATGCTGGGATTACGGGTGTGAGCCACCTCGCCTAGCCATGGGGTCAGGTATTAAAAGATGTTGAGGGGCCACTGTGCATATCATTGCAGAGACCATGAGAGGGGCAGACACAGGCGATACCTCACAAGCTCAACATCTGGTCATGGCCTGAGCTCCAGAACTGGCAGGAGGGGACACCAGGTGCGGATGGAGTATGGAGGGAACAGGGAGAGTGGCTTGTGCAGGCGGTGCCCCAGGAATGAGGGGGAGGCTAAGGCAAATGAGAAAGGCCTGGCCTGATGGCCTAGTGGTAGAGGCCAGGCCAGGATCCAGCCCATTTCCATCTAAGCTCCCAACCTTCTTCTTCTTTTTTTTTTTTTTTTACTTTAATATCCACATATTGCTTTAAGAAAAAAAATCAAAATGTGCAAATGTCATTTTTCAAAGGACAGTCTGTGACTACCCACGTCAGAATCACCTGGGCGAATCTGCGCAGAATCCTGGGAATCCGCAGGCTCCACCTGACCTGCTGAATCAGAGTCTCTGGGAGCAGGGTGCAGGGTTTGCACTGTTAACACTCAAGTTTCCCTCGGGTCTGGGTCTGTCGAGGGGAAATAGAGGAGGGACAGTGGGAGGTGGGGAGTTGGGGAGAGATAGCATGGGGAGAAATGCCAGATATAGGTGATGGGGAGGAAGGCAGCAACTCACACTGCCATGTGTGTACCTATGCAACACTCTTGCATGTTCTTCACCTGTACCCCAAAACCTAAAATGCAATAAAAATAAATAAATAAATAAATAAATAAAAAAGCAAGGAAAGAAAGAAAAAAGGAAGAAATTAAGCAAGCTGCACACGACACCATGGTCCATCACATTCAAACTGATCAAAAACGGTGACAAAGTAAAAACCTTAAAAGACAAAGAAAAAACATTCATTATGTGTGAAGGAGCAAAGATGAGGATGATACCAATTTCTCAGGAGAAACAATGAAAACCAGAAGAGGGGAAGAGTATGAAGTAATGAAAAAAAGTCAAACCAGAATTTTATATCTAATGAAATGTCTTTCAAAAACCAGGGCAAAATAAAGACTTCTCCTATAGACAAAAGCTGAAAGAATTCATCAACCGCAGACCCACACTGTAAGAAATGCTAAACAAAACAACAACAACAACAACAACAACAACAAGGCCTGCCAGGTAGAAGGAAAATGATGCCTGATGGGAATATGAATCTACACAAAGAAATGAAGACCACAGAAAATTTTACCTTCATGTGTAAACATATATTTTTATTTAAATCTGCTTAAAAGTTAATTTACTATTTTAGCAAAAATAATAACATTGCAGTGTGGGGAAAAAAATGCAAAAATTAGCTGGATGTGGTGGTACATGCCATAGTCCCAGCTACTCAGGAGGCTGAGGCAGGAGAATCGCTTGAACTCAAGATGCGGAGGCTGCAATGAGCTGAGATCACACCACTGCACTCCAACCTGGCAACAAAGCAAGACTCTTTCTGAAAAAATAAAAAATAAAAAATAACCCCCACCCCCACAAAACCCAGACTTACTTGACTTGTAGTTCTGGAGGCTGAAACATCCAAGAGCCTGGTGCTGACATCTGGTAAGAAGCTCCATGCAGCAATATCCCATGCTGCAAAACCACGTGGTGAGCAAGTGTGCACGCAGGACGGGAAAAAGGGAGGCTAAACCTATCCTTTCACCAGAAGTTGGCTCCTTGGAACACGAGCCCACTCTTGCAATAACAGCATTAATTCATTCCTGAAGGCAGGGCCCTCATGACTTAAGCACCTCTCAAAGCCCCCACCCACCTCTTAATACCATCACAATGGGCAATTAAATTTTAAATTTCGAAATAAGTTTTGGAGGGGACATTTAAACCATAGCACACACCATTCACCTGTTTAAAGTTACAGCTAAATGTTTTTTGGTATATGCATAGATTTATGCAACCATTACCTCAATAAATTGTAGAACATTTTCATCACCCTGCAGAAAGCTCTGTACCCATTGGCTGTCACTCCCCATTCCTCCCTCCCTCCGGCCCCGGACAACCACTGATCTGTTGTCTGTGCCTGTAGATCTGTCAATTCCTGACATTTCATATAAAAGGAATCCTGCAAAACAAACAAACAAAAAACACTCAAGTTTGAGACCCACAGGTTAAATACTGGGAAAAGCAAAGACTCAGAAATTTGGCAGGGACTAATGGGTCTGCTTGGCAGAGGCGCAAGGGTAGCATCGGGGTACCTGCTCTGGGCTTGGCTCCTCTGGAGCATCATGAGAACAAGGAAGAGCAGGCACTTCGCCAGCCAGGGTGTGTCTGAGCTCCAGGAATCCTGCCTTGAAGGGAGCATTCTCTGAGTAGAGGTGATGTGTTATCAGGGTATCAGCATTTCTCAGCCTGACTCATGGAAGGGAGTGACTTTACTGTTAGGGCCTGAGGGGAAATAAGGAACTTCTAGAATGGTTTCATTTTTATTTTTAAACCCACAGCTCACCCTTGGGCCTTGTGCCAGACCCGATGTTCTAGAACCTAACACTGGCTTGGCCCTCTCTTCTCCCCCAGGCCACTGTGTGACCTGACTCTGGAAGCAAAGCGTGGCTGTGGGTGTCATCGGGGTTGCAGGACCCGGAGCAGACTAGGCCCAAAGGTCCTGGGCACATCTGTCCAGGCAGTGCTCCCCAGTGGGCCGGGGGGTGGCAGACGCAATGCCATGGGGGAGACTGAAACCCCTTACTGGGGCCAAAAGGCTGTTCCTCAGAGAGAAGAGGCAAATAAATGACACTTTCTCTTGCTTTCCGATGATGGCAAACTTCTTACTGGCCCAGCAGGCTAAGAAACACTTCTGCTTGTCTCTGCTTTAGTAATAATATATGCAAAAGCAGTGATATTTTGCCCTTTCTCCCTCTCCACTGCCCTGAGACAGCAGTTTCAGGCTTCCTCTACTAAAAGCAGTTATGATTAAAAAAAAAAAAAAGTGAAAAAAATAGTTATAAGCCATTAAGAATGCTCTGGGTCAGGTGCAGTGGCTCGTGCTGGTAATCCCAGCACTTCAGGAGGGATTTCTCTTCTTGGGAAGCTTCCCAAAGCAGTGGAAAAGTGGTGCAGCCACTTTGGAAAATAGTCTGGCAGTTCCTCAGAAGGCTACAAATAAAATTGTCTATAACCCAGCAATTCCACTCCCAAAACGTACACCTAAGAAATGAAAACCGGCAGGGTGCAGTGGCTCATGTCTGTAATCTCAATACCTGGGGAGGCCCAGGCTGGCAGATCACCTTAGGTCAGGAGTTCATGACCAGACTGGCCAACATGGTGAAACCCCATCTCTACTAAAAACACAAAAATTAGCTGGGTGTGGTGGTGCATGCCTGTAATCCCAGCTACTTGGGAGGCTGAGGTAGGAGAATCGCTTGAACCCAGGAGGCAGAGGTTGCAATGATCTGAGATTGTGCCACTGCCCTCCAGCCTGAGCGACAGAGCGAGACTCCATTTCAAAACAACAACAAAAAAATGAAAACCAACATCCACACAAAAAATATGTACACAAATTTCATAGCAGCATTATTCATAATAGTCAAAAAGAGTGGAAACAACCCAAATGTCCATCAACGGAGAAACAAAATGTAGTCTGTCCATACAATAAAACACTATTTGGCACTAAAAAGAAATGAAATACTGTCCCATGACTTGAGGGAAAAAAAAAAAAAAAAAGAAATGAAATACAGATATATGCTACAACATGGAAAAACCTTGAAAATATCATGGCAAATGAAAGAAGCTGGTCAGAGGCCCACCTATCGTATGATTCCATTTCTATGAAACATGCAAAAGAGGCCAATCTATAGAAACAGGAAGTAGATTAGTGGTTGTCAGGGTTAGGGGAAATGGGGAGTGACTGCTGATGGGTAGAGGTCTTATTTTTGGGGTGATAAAAATGTTCTAAAATTATAGTGATGGTTGCACAATTCTGCAAATACACCAAAAACCATTAAAAGGTACACTTTAGGCCTGGTGTGGTGACTCAGGCCTGTAATCCCAGTAGTTTTGGAGGCTAAGGTGGGAGGATCCCTTGAGCCCAGAAGTTTGAGACCAGTCTGGGTAACATGGTGACAACCTGTATCTACAAAAAATTAAAAAATTAGCCGTGCGTGGTGGTGCATGCTTATAATGCCAGCTATGGGGGAGGTTGAGGTGGGAGGATTGCTGGAGTCTAGGAGGTTGAGGCTGGAGTGATCATGCCACTACACTCTCAGCCTGGGCAAGAGAGAGACCCTGTCTCAAAAATAAACAAAGAAAAGGTACACTTTAAATGAGTCAACTGTACATGAATTGTATCTTAATAAAGGTAAGTTTTTTTTTTGTTTTTTTTTTAAGAGTAAAGAGAGGTAGGGAAGTAGGTGATGGGTGGTGCCAGTAGGGTCCCAAGCAAGGAAACTTATCCTGTCCAGCACTGTTCCACCTCTCATTTTAGAAGACTTTCTCTTTCTTTTTCTTTTTTCTTTTTTTTTTTGAGACGGAGTTTCACCCTTGTTACCCAGGCTGGAGTGCAATGGTGCGATCTCGGCTCACCGCAACCTCCTGGGTTCAAGCAATTCTCCTGCCTCAGCCTCCTGAGTAGCTGGGATTACAGGCACATACCACCATGCCCAGCTAATTTTTGTATTTTTAGTAGAGATGGGGTTTCACCATGTTGACCAGGATGGTCTCGATCTCTTGACCTCGTGATCCACCCACCTCAGCCTCCCAAAGTGCTGGGATTACAGGTTTGAGCCACCGCACCCGGCTTAGAAGACTTTATTTTTCAAAAGAACTCTGCATTGAAGTATAGCCAGTGGTCTCCTGGAGCTGGCTCAATTCAACGCGCAAGAACCAATCATATGTCTCTTTGTGCAACTCAGAATTGACACCACATTGGTAGCATGTAATCAGCCATGATAGAAATATTTACACCACAGGAATTGGCAAATGCTAGAATTCAGGGCTTTTTTTTTTTTTTTTGAGACGGAGTTTCGCTCTTGTTACCCAGGCTGGAGTGCAATGGCGCAATCTCGGCTCACCGCAACCTCCGCCTCCTGGGTTCAGGCAATTCTCCTGCCTCAGCCTCCTGAGTAGCTGGGATTACAGGCACGCACCACCATGCCCAGCTAACTTTTTGTATTTTTAGTAGAGACGGGGTTTCACCTTGTTGACCAGGATGGTCTCGATCTCTCGACCTCGCGATCCACCCGCCTCGGCCTCCCAAAGTGCTGGGATTACAGGCTTGAGCCACCGCGCCCGGCAGGGCTTTTTTTTAAATTAATTTTTTTTTGAGAGTTAAACATTTACCAGCTAATCCCTGGGGATAACACACATAGAGAAATGTGCATGTATCAGAAGTGAATGGCTTGATGAATTTTCACAAATTGAACTGATCTTTGTGACCAGCAACCAAAGAAAGAGTGTCTTCACCCCAAAACCCTTCCTCTAGTGTCCTCTTCTAGTGGTTGCCCAAAGATAACAATGGCTCTTTTTTTTTTTTTTTTTTTTTTTTTTGATATGGAGTTTACTTTTGTTGCCCAGGCTGGAGTGCAATGGTGCACTCCTTGGCTCACTGCAACCTCTGCCTCTCGGGTTCAAGCGATTCTCCTGCCTCAGCCTCTCCTGCAGCTGGGATTACAGGTGCCCACCACCATGCCAAGTTATTTTTTTTATTTCTGGTAGAGATGGGGTTTCACCATGTTGGCCAGGCTGGTATTGAACTCCACACAACTCGGCTTCCCAAAGTGCTGGGATTACAGGTGTGAGCTACTGCACCCGGTCTGTTCGGACTTGTAATTGCACAGATTGCTTATTTTTCCATATTAAGTGGAATCACAGAGTGAATTATTTTGAGTCTGGCTTCTTGCATGCAATGTTATGAAATTCATCCATGTCACTGAATGTGGTTAAAGAGTGCTCATTCTCATTACTGAATACATTGTGTGAACAGTCCCCAATTTATATATATTTCACTGTGGGTGGATATTCAGGTAACTTGCAGGTTTTACTGCTGTAAACAGGACTGCTACAAACATTCTCGTGCACGTCTTTGGCCAATGTATGTCACATTTCCACTGGTGAATCTACGGGTAACAGAACACAAGTGTGTTCAGCTTGAGTAGCTATGTAGTCGACTTCACTTTGACTCTGTTTCTGTTCTCTGCCTCCTGCCCCACGCCCCCAACTTCCCTCTCCTTGCAAGCAAGCAGGGTCACCATGCTGGCATCTTCCACTCTGGTGCAGACCAGACTGGGCCTGGGTTTTTAGTGGGAAAGTAAAACCCAAGCCACTGGAACTAGTTGACAGGCAACCCTGGGGGCATTGCTGTTCCTTCATCTTCAGAGCTCACTTAGGGCGGCAGAGCCATAAAAGGAGCTTCAGATAGGGAAGTCACTGGTAATCGGAGGTGGAGCCAGCCAGGGTAGTCTCGGTGTCTGACGTTTCTAAGTGCTTCTAGCTGAGCAGGAACCAGGCTTTCATATTCAGACAATGTATTCTTGTGAATCTTTGTTTGGTGGCTTAATGTACCATAAAGAGGTCCATTGTCAAGCAGCCTGTTTCCTGGGTGGGAGTCAGCAATATGCAGCGTAAGTGGGTAGAGCCGCCTGGGCCCTCGACTAGGGGTGGGTGCTGCCCATGCTTTGGAAAGGAGAGCAGCTCATGTGACTCCCTAGACTCCACCCCTTTCAACAGCGGACACTCTGCTCGTTATTTTTGGCTGGTTTCATGTGTTCACTCGTTCTAGAAATATTTTGTGATCACCAACTGCAGGTCAAGAACGGAGGAGGTTTATATCTCTAATTTCTTACTTGTCACTGGGGAAGGTGAGGAGTTTTCCAAGTTCTAGTCATTTTATTGTTTATTTTATACATGGTCATCAGCCTGCAAGTTCTCATTTTTGAAGTGGTGAGTGCTAATGATTATTATTCTCTGCTACTTTGTGTTAGGCACCAGGACAAGCGTGTTACACCCACCATCACATTAATGATTTCGTTTATCACACTAATTCTATAATACTAGGACTACTATTATCCTGTTTGGGCAAAGGAAAAAAGCTGAGGCTTGAAGAGGTTAAGGCTCAATGCATTGCTTTGATTTCAAAGCCCAAACTCAGACCCTCCCCTGACCCTATCCCTCTAGGCCTAGGTAACAAATGGCTGTGGCTGGCCCCACCAGGCTACCAAGCTGCCACCCCAGGGATGAACAAAAGCTGTGCTGCAGGTGATGCAATGTTCCAGGCCCTGCATCTGGTTCACACTGCACAGAGAGCCCGTGGCTGTGCATGGGACAATGTGCGTCTAGCTTTAAAAAGATGGTCACACAGCACTGGGCGAGTCACAGAGCACTGTTCCACCTTCCAGACTCCCAAGCTAAATGTCACATCTAAGGAAACTTGAGGCTCAGAGCTTAAGCCACGTGCCTGAGGTTACAGAGATGACTGTTCACACGCAGTTGTCTCAATAAATGTCTGTTGTGCTGGTAAGCGACCAAAGCAGGTGAACTAGGTCTGTCAAACTCCAGCTTCCGTGTCCTTTTCTTTTTTTGAGGCAGTGTCTTGCTCTGTTGCCTAGGATGGAGCGCAGTGGTGTGATCACGGCTGACTGCAGCCTTGCCTTCCCAGGCTCAAGCAATCCTCCCACCTCAGCCTCCTGAGTAGCTGGGATCACAGGTGTGCACCACCACATCAGCTAATTTAAACAATTTTCCATAGAGACAAGGTCTCACCATGTTGCCCAGGCTAGTCTCAAATGCTGGGCCCAAGTGATCCTCCTGCCTCAGCTTCCCAAAGTGCTGGGATTACAGGTGTAAGCCACTATACCTGGTGTCTGTGTTCTTTTCATTGCATCTTCACATAGCAGGAAAAAGACAGCTGTGTTCTGGTAAGTACTGAGGCCAGGATGAGGGTTCTCTCCACTATTAGAAGTGGCCCCTGTATGGCTTCCAGGTAATCCTCCCTTGCAGTGTCAGTTCCAGATTCTCAGGGACTTCAAGGTGGCTCAGGAGTGACCTGAGTCCCCTGGCTAAATGCAGAGTCCTGAGCTCTTCCTGAGAGTTGGAATCTGCAGGCAGTGGGGACCTCAGGTGATGCTGCCGACATGTGAAAACATGGCCCTAATATATTTTAGGCCAGTGTATGTGTGACACATTTGCCATCTTGTGCCCTCAAATTTTCTCAGAGCTATAAAGTTTTCAATGCTGTTGAAGTGTGAAGCCAAATAAGGCTTTTCCCCTGGTGGTTTTGCAGGTCAAAGTTTTGGCCTCCTGAGCCTCAGACTAGGGTTTGCTGTGTGGTAAGATTTTGCAAAACAGCTGTTTATCTGAGCTTTAATTCCTGTTTTCAGGGGCTCAAGTGTTTGTGTACGGGCTATGCTCACACACTGTGCCTTCTTCTGTCACTCACATCCAACCTGCACCAGGTCACCCTGTGTGCCACCTCGACCTCTAACTCCCAGTGCACGGCAGCTGTCCATAAAATGTTGCAAGAAATGCTCACTGTGGGCCTGCTGGCAAATGCCTGAATTTCCAAATCTGGAACTTCATCGCACTTCATGGTTCACCCCTCCCTGGTGCTGACCTCATGGCAGAGGGCTGGAGCAGGCCAACTTTGACTAGCAGCAGCCAAGAGGCAGCACAGGGTTGGGGCCAGGAGCCTCATGGCTGAATCCTGATGTCAGGACTCAAAATTCTGGCCTCCACCCTTCATGAGTGACTTGACTTTTTGGCAAGTCACGGCTCAGCCGCTCTAAGCATGTTTCCCAATCTGTAAACGGGGAAAGTAATCATTCCTACCTCACAATGCTGCTGAGAGAACTGAAACCATGTTGCTAAAGTGCTTGGCTGGTGCTCAGCACCTGTGGAGGCCTCAGTAGGATGAGCTGCCGGTGGCCCACAGATCTGCCTCCATGGCGTGTGGAGACCTTCCTCCTTAGCACAGTAAGGTGACGTTGGGGCTGGTCCTGCCTGCCTTCAGCCTGCTGTTTCCTTCTCCTGTCTGTTCCAGCTGTTGTAGAGATGCCATGCCATCCCAGCAGCTTTGCAGGAACTCAATCTGTGTAGGCCCCGAGAATGAGCTCCGCCCCTTTCTCCAGGCAGCTCCGACAGTCATTGTTACTTACCCATCTCTCCCCGCTTCTCAGGGACAGAATATGGGGCTGTCTTTTGCAACCAAAGGCCTGGCACTGTCTAGACACAAATGGAATGCTTGTGGAATATGCGAGCCTCAGGTGTGTAGGAGTAAGGTGACCTATTTAGTGGACTTCACCTCCATCCCAGGCAGCTGGCTAAGGAGGCCAGGCCTCTGCTGGGGGGACACACTCTCAGGCACACCTGCTAGAGACGTGAGCCCATTCACTCCAAATTACCCACGTCACATAACGGGGAGAATCAAAGATGTCCATGGGGTTGGAGAGGAACATATGAGGGCCAAAGTAGAACAGGCTGAATAACCTCAGTATCGATCATTGCCACCATGACCAGTGCACCGCTGCCACACACACATTCTAAGAATGGGGAAGATTCGGTCTTAAGCCTAAAACAGTACCCAGTGGTGGGCTAGGCTGGGCATGGTGGCTCATGCCTGTAATCCAGGCACTCTGGAAGGTTCAGGTGGGAAGATGTGAGCCCAGGACTTAGAGACCAGACTGGGCAAACAAGTGAGACCCTATCTACAAAAAAGAAAAAATCAAATGGGAGAAGTGGGTTCAGGGTTAGGGGAGAGGAGAATAAAAGAGGGTGTGGGGAGTAGGGGCTGTGGCTGAGGCCGCAAGGACCTGGGTCCACACGGTTGCCCATCACTCACTGTGGGAACGTGCCTAACGAGGCACTGTGCCCTGCCAGACTAAATGCATGTAAAGGAAACGTGGGCCCAAGCACAGGAAGCCCTCAAAGGACCTGAGGTGGAGAGACAGGGGTAAGCCTCTAGTTCCTGGCCTCACCAGGGAGGCTGGGCTGTCGGGGGGCTGGTGGATAAGGGAAGGGCTGCTTTCAAGAGCATCAGAGGGTGATGGAGGGGGTCACTGGTTCCAAACAGACACTGTTCCAGGCTTCGAATCACATACAACCGATGAACATTTTATCATCAGATAGAAAGCTGGGTTCACCTCTCGCTGGATGATCCAGGTCACTACGTTCGCTTTTCCCAGAAATATCCCAATAGAAAGCCACCGGCTTCCATGCCCAAACCCATTTTCTCTGGTAGCACGGTGTTTAAAAGGGTTTGTCTTGGACTGTGAACAGGCATTACATCTACCAACATTTTTTTTTTTTTTGAGATGGAGTCTTGCTTTGTCATCTAGGCTGGAGTGCAGTGGTGATAATCTTGGCTCGCTGCAGCCTCTGCCTCCCAGGTTCAAGCGATTGTCCCACCTCAGCCTCCTGAGTAGCTGGGATTACAGGTGTGAGTCACCACACCCAGCTAATTTTTGTATTTTTAGTAGAGATGGGGTTTCACCATGTTGGCCACGCTGGTCTCAAACTCCTAACCTCAGGTGATCCGCCTGCCTTGGCCTCTCAAAGTGTTGGGAGCACAGGCATGAGCCATCACGCCTAGCCATGTTTACCAACTTTCATGAAAGACAACAGAAGGAAATACCGAGACCAGCACTTCCATGCCACAGTTTTGGCCTGCTTTCCACTGCTGCGGTCCTCTGCAGCTAGAAGTGGGTAACAGAGAGTGTCTTCTGCGTGGTGGGAATCCCGAGGATGGCCTTGGAGCCAGAACCACCTGTGTGCACTCCTGCCTTAGTCATTTACAAGCCACACATCTCTTCTGTGTGAATGAACGACTCCGAGCCTCACTTGTAAGCTCTGTAAAGCTGAGGGTTTCACGCCTCTCCTGGGCTTGCGGAGGATTCAGGGGGGTGATGCAGGCAGACTGCTGCACTGGTGGGCCAGGTCTGCTCCACCGTGTGGCAGCATTAGCCGTGACAGAAACAAACACATGACGCTCAGTCGATGTGCTGTTCATATGGCAACACGTAGGTCTTGTGTCCCTCCACCTTCTTCCTGCCCTGTTCATACTGACAGGCGCAGAAGTGGACCTGGTGGAGGTAGGACAGGAAGGCGCCGAAGGCCTGCAGTTTGTAAGCTGGGGCAAGCGCTATGGTATGTATCCAGAGTGAGCTCTGATACAGGTTGGAGTGACCTGTGTTATCTAAATGCCCAAAGCCAGATGAAGTCTTGATTCTCTCCTGTCAGCAGGGTAGTGAACAACTCACAAAATGGCTTGATTTCAGATGTTTGGGATCAACTGAGAATATGTTTATTTAAAAGCAATTTTAAATATTAAAAAAAGTAGAAATTAACACATACAGTACTGAAAAACTGTCACATTAAACACATGTGAAACGACAAGTGTACTGATGTTTGGTGGTAACATCCAGATGAGAATTCGGCATTTAACTAGTGGCACTACAGGATTCCTATACAACATGTTGAAGTTCTAGGCAATAAAAAAATAAATAGCAATTGCTGTTCAACAGTAAAATAAGACACACACTATTTGCAGAACATAACTTTCCCCTCTGGGGGAAAAAGAACTAATTTGCTATTTTTTTTATAAGGTTCCATATCTCCAAAATACTATATAATGTACAAAATTGCAGATAGTGGCTTGCTGAGTTTAACATCAAGATCAGATTTAAACTCAACAAGATCATCGAAGGTATTTCTACCGAGTTTTCCTATGTCCCACAGTAAGCTGGGTTAGAGAGAACTCAAATTCCTGATGGAAAACAAAACCGAACAAAAAAACTAGAAAAAAAAAAAAAGATATTAAAAATGCAGTGTAAGTTGCTGCAAAAGGGGAAAAAGAATAGACACTAACTCCATGTAATTTTAGACATGCTGCTTTTGTTTTTTTTTCTTTTTTTTTTTTTAAACCAGTTTATTTTGAGATTAGTGAAAAGAGTCTAGGCCACAAAAATGAATAGCTCTTTAATGCAAGTTAAAATGTGCACATGAATGACTGGGACGCTGAGCAACCTCAGATGCTGACTTCCGTCCTGACACCAGTGTGGCTTCAGTACTGAGGCTGCTAAAGCTGCCAGTCACACCCCAGCATGTCAACTGGTTCCTCACACTCTCAGTTTGGTATGGAGATTCCCATGTGCCCTGACACTGAGGAAGCAATTGCTTAAAATCACTTTCCAATAACAGCTGATAAAATATTTTGCAGGTTTGTCATGCAAGGTTTATTTATTAAGTGGCTATTCAAAGTCTGTATAGCAACCACTTAAGCAGAACTAAATTAATATTCACTGAGCACTGTAAGAATCAAAAAGGGCTTTTCCTAAGGGTTGGGTTGGGAGTTGTGCTTCTGTGAAATTAACATCTCTCACTCACTGCCAAGATTCTCTGCTTAAAAATATTAGTTTTCTGTGCTGTTGCCAAAATAGCAATTTAAGCAAATGTAGTGCCAGAATGACACATGAGCCTTGGACTCAGGGAACAGTTCCACTGACTGTGGAGTACAACTACTGTATTCTTCTCCAAAATTCAGACTGATGTAAAAGACTGAAATACAATGTTCTTAAGGATCTGATAAACAAGGCTGGGATGAAAAGAAAACTGAGAGGGGGAGATTGCTTTTCACAGTGCAATTCACAGCAGCATTTGAAACTTGGTTATGAATTGACTTAAAGGTGGACAGAGCTTAAGACTGGACAACTTATTATAATTGGGGTTTAAAAAAGAGCATGGGAAAAGAAATGTTTGGTTTCAGCACCTGGATTCTACAGCAGGGAAACTGTGTGAAGGGCTGACTTTTAAATTCTTCATCTCGAGTAATGTTAAAAGTTTAAATTTGTCCAAGAACAAAACTAAGAAAATAATGATTAAAAACGGATGCAATGGATGCTTCAACATATCTGAGGGATGTGCATTTATAACACAATATGTCCATCCATACTCTTGAGAAAGCCAATGATTAGAAACAAATATTGTTGCAACCTTATAATTTCTGCTTTAATGGCAATCAAGTTTAAAAAATGTACAGTTCCACTTATCCATACTATTCCTTTATAAAAGGCAGATTTCAGGTAAGCTTCTAAATGCATGCATAATGTAGAGGCTAATATTTTCTGGCAGTCCTTGGTTCCTGAAAGTTGAACTTCATATGTATTTTAAACTTTTGTCAAAATAGTCATGAAAGATATGTTACTTTTGCATAATGAGGTAATATATCGGGGTGGGCACTCATAAGACAGTATAAATCCATTTGTCTAAACTTGCATGAGGCTGTGTGCATCGTAAAATGCCACAAAGAGTTTTGGGTCAGTGAGTATTTTGCTGAAGGAATAACACTTACATTTAACTGAGCACTTTTCTGTAATAAATACCAAAGTAGGTTTTTGTAGCTGTAAACTGTGTACATAGATAACTACAGGCTGGTCTGTCATGGAGCTAAAAGTTTCACCTGGAAAACAGAACCCACCTCTTTGCTAATGTTACATTTTCAGTAACACAACTGAGAATACTGCATTGTTAGGAACAGAGAGTCAATTCTATGCCTTTCAACGGTTGCTGGAGACCACTTCTATTTGCAAAGCCAGCAGTTCCTATACTCCTATTTTTGTTTGTTTGCTTGTAAAACAGCATAGAGAGATGTAAGTGCTAGATGCCAAGGATGGCTTTGGCAAACCAGTAAGGTGCACCGGGTCCGAGGCTACCCTCATACTGGCAAAGGCGGAAGACCACAGGATATTTACAATACACACTACATCCCCCCTCCTGAGGTGGCCCTTCCATGAGTTTCTTACTCTGTAACAGCAGCTATGTACACACTGTGCCCGGGGTTACATGGAGGCAGCAGTCTTGCATGAAGGATGTGGACAATCGTAAGGTTCTGCTTTTTGCTAGTCGGACAGGATATGAACAAAGGACACTGGAAAGACCCCCTTCCTTTCAGGCTGTCCTTCGATGTGCCCAATCTGCAGGGAGAAAAGAGAGTGGTCAGGATGGAGGCAGCAGGCAGTGGCCCCATGACAAGCCCAGTCCGGTCTGCCCACAGACATGGGGTGGAATCCCAGGCTTACTCTTCTTCCCAGGCTTTAGTGGACTACAGAGAGCTTAATGGTCATAAACGACATAAGGAAATAGCAAACAACAGAACTTCCAATACACTCAGCATCCTACATGGATCTTGCTGCACCCACACAGCAACCTCGAGGTGGATATTTCTTACACAGTTTACAATCTTCATTTTACAGATAATGGGACAGTAGCCCAGAGAGGTGGCATGCTCTCCCACAGGTGTGGGACTCTAGAGTCCTTGCCCTGAACCAGGGGGCCTGGCTGCCTTTATAGGTGGGTGACCTCAGACAAACCTTGCTAAGCCTCTTCTCTGTAAAGTGGGGCTAAAAAAAAAAATCCCTTCTTCCCAGGCTTGTATGAAACATTTAAGGAAGAAAAAAAAAAGCATATGAAAAGGCTGCTATGTACTATCACTTGTTTTCCAGTTACCATGGAGCAAGAATACTGTGAAAGTTTGAGACTGATGGTGGCCAATGGCAATTTTACTCTCTGTTGCATTAGCTTGTAAGCCACAATTACCCATGAAAGTTTTTTAATTACCTCAATTAGATCAGTTTAATTGCACTAAAGAGAATCATGCAATGAGCCTTCAACAGAAAAAACAAAATGGTGCACACTGACTTCAAATACCAAATTGATAGGGAGGAGGGTGGCTTTAAGAGTGGAACAGAATCAACTAGGCCCGCTCAGCTCTCCTGAAGGCCTGCCCACCTACTGCATGTGGTCTTAGTTGGCATCATGCATGTGGGAGGTCTTTGTGAATTTCACATCACAGGATGTGTGTGTGGCACTACCTTTGTCTGGCTAGGCATGTAATGGTGGGACATACCACGTTCCCTAGGAATGATGCTAGGGATACCAATGACAACTTTCTACTCTCCTCAACAGTCTCTGCTGCAGTCATCAGTTTCTTCACAAAGAACATGATCACTGCTTGATTACAATAATATTAAATGATTACAAAGTGAGTTCCTCAACATCCTTATGAGGAAGGATTAATCATGCCTTATTTTTCAGAGGAAACAGGCTTACAGAAGGACATGCTTTATCCAAGCGCCATGGAGCTAGTAACTGATTCACTGGGAGGGCTTCAGAGCCCATCTCCTCGTCATGAGACCAAGTGGGCTCTCTGACAGGCTCTATGCCAGGGGCAGGCCCCAGTCTGCTGACAGAGGCTGGAGATACCCCCTGGCCACCCCAAGGTTGATCCCTTCAATCCAGGGTTTCTCACCTTGGTGCTGCTGGCATCCTTGCTTGTGGGGACTCCCTGAGCACTGCAGGATGTTTACTGGCATCCCTGGCTTCTATCCACTAGGTGTTGGTAGCAACCCCCTTCCTTCCTAGGTCCTGACAATCAATGTTTCCAGATATTATACATGTCCCTGGAGGGCAAAATTGCTCCAGTTGAGTCCAAACAAAAAACCTGCAGCTGTGATTAAGAATTTGAGGTCACTGTCTAGGCCTGAAGAAAAGTCAAAGGTGAATGTGTGTCTATGCACATGTATGTGTGCACACATGTATATACACAGGTATTTCTGGGCATTCTTAGGTACTGCTGGCTCAGCTGTGAACCTCAGGTCATTTCCTGGCAGACAGAACTGAGTCCCTCTTGGCAGGAGAGGGCTCAGGCTGCCAAGGAAGGGGAATTTTCACACTGACGTCAGAAAATGATCAACAAGGAAAGCAGAACAGGTGGCTGGTTCACTGTACCTTGACCTGGCAGTTCCCATCAGGAGACTTACTCCCTGGCAACTGGAAAATCAGCAGCTGTGTGGATTGCCCTTGCAGGTCACTTACAGCCTGGGTACCTAGCAGGGCCCCTGAGGATGCTGATGTCTTTTTCCCTCCTGATGCCTGGGCTGCAGGTTTTCATGTAAAAGGAGTTTTCACAGGTATTTTCATTTAATCTTTTCCTAAAATTACATGAAGAAGGTATCATGGCCCACTTGACAAAGAGAGAACTGCAGACTGGATTAAGAATTGAGCCTGAGGGCGTGTCAACTGCTGAGCCTGAGCAGGGAACTCAGCCCTTCTGATTCCCAGCCTGGGGACAGTGTGGAATGGTGAGCAAAGCATACAGGCTCTGGAGTCAGAGCCCATCCGGAATCTTGACTTTGCCTGCTTACTGGCTGAGGGACACAGGCAACGTGCCCAACTTTCTTCAGCTTTAGTTTTGTATCTGAAAAATCAGAAAACACCTACAACTCACAAGGTTACATGATACCATGGGTAAAGTACATACAAATGTTAATTATCTTGACCTGTCTTCAAAACCCCAAGGCTGTTTTTCCAGCATGTAATAGTGTGTGACACAGAAAAGACACCAAATGCAATGGCTGTTGTGTGAGTGATGCAGCTGACAGGGTCCTTGTGCTGGAGGGAGCTCTTTTTTTTTTTCCGCTAGGTACAGAACTAAAAAGGGTGCTCTTTTACTGCACTGTCTGCAGGCTCCAATGTGGTGCTTGCCTAGGCACCTGTATGAATGCACAGAAGTGGACAGATATTCATACGTACCCACCACTCCTGGTCCTCTTCCCCTGTGACGATAATCACTTCTCCCTCGATGAATGTCAGCTCGTCGTCATTGTCTGCCTGGCAGTCATAAATGGTCTTCACCCGCCTCACTTTATTTTTCCCCTTAAAGAAAGAAATGGGGTTTTAATGGAAATAATGGACTGAAAGGAAAAAAATAGTAGTGGTTCTTTGTAAAATGGTTGACCTTGGGTAAGTAACTTAACCTCACTGGGCCTTGATTTTCTCACCCTTGAAGGGTGGGAAAAAGAATGTCTGCCAGGCACCCACCAGCATGCTGTGTGCTCTTAAGGAACCACAGGTCCTTCCCCAGCATCAGGGTAGGCATAGGCTCTGCATTGGTGATTGGAGATCATCAAGTTATTTTCACCAGATGGGTCCAGGGATGAAAATTCAGCCTCACCAAAAACCATGAAGCACTCTGTACCCTCAACACCCAACAACATCAGCTTGCAGAATGATAGCAGAGTCTAAAAATGTTTTTAGGAAACATGACGTAAAGCAAAATGTGCAGTTTCTGCATACTGAATGTGCAGCATAAACAAATTTCTCAGTCCCCTCATGCAAAACAGCAAGTCAGTACACGCTGGTTAAACACAGCAGTATCGGCGTGGGGCTAGGAGGATTCTATGCAGTTCCTAAAACAGTTTTAATTTTTGATCAGTTTTGACTTCAGTGTTTATTTGTTGAACTTCCAGTTCTTTGCAAACAGAAAAGTGAAAATAGAGGTATCACCTTCTAAATGATGGGTTTTTTGGTTTGTTTTGCACCTGGCTAATGAGCAATTAAAAAAACCAGCAAGCTGGTCTCTTTAAATGTTTTGGGTGGAATGATTCTTCCTCTGTATTCCCTGGTTTCTCCTTTAATCCCTCTGATAGTCTCAGCTGCTTTTTGAGTTCCCCTCCGGGCCTGTGTGGGCGGGTCAGAGAAGCCTGGGAGTGCGTGAGCAACTGAGAAGGCCTGTAGTGTGTTAACTTATAACGCAGAGATTAAATGAGATAATAAAACTATAGAGTATGTAACGTGAAATGACAACTTTGCATCAGTGGTGTCTGGTAGTCACGGGAGAGTTCCCTTTTGAATAGCAGAAGTATCCACCATGCCAGACACGGCAGCCTCCAACCTATAAGATGAGTAGAATATTTTTCTGAAGTATTGGTAAGATGTACTTTTATTGTAACATTTTACTTATTTATTTATTTTTTGAGATGGGGTTTCACTTTGTTGCCCAGGCTGGAGTGCAGTGGTGTGATCACAGCTCACTGCAGCCTCAACTTCCAGGGCTCAAGCAATCTTCCTGCCTCAGCCTCCCAGGCAGCTGGGATTGCAGGCATGTGTCACCATGCCTGGCTAATTAATTTTTATCTTTTATAGAGACAGGTTCTCTGTATGTTACCTAGGCTGGTCATGCATCCTGGGCTCAAGAGATCCTCCCGCTTTGGGACTCCCGAAGTGCTGAAATTACAGATGTAAGCCACTGCACCCAGACCCATTTTAATTTTTTTGAGACAAGGTCTTGCTCTGTCACCCCGGCTGGAGTGTAGTGGTGTGATCACAGCAGCCTTGAACACACCTGGCCTCAAGCGATCCACTGGTCTCTTCCCAAAATGTTGGTTATTGTAACATTTTTGTAACAGAATGTGAGGTGGGTAGAGCTACCATACGCAATGGGAGAACTTTTGTTTTCCCTGTTGACTGTGCTCCTCCTTCTAGGGAGCTGGTGGCCTGGTGGGAGGGCAGCTAGGTTCCGGATAAAAAGCATGTGACATCTTCCTGGATCACCACGTTTCCAGAAAGAATGTGAGGGATAAAATCACTTATGTTAAAATAAAAATAAAATTAATACAGAGTAAGAAACATTTCATGAAAATGACAGCATATGGGATTTCTACAAAATTCTATGCTATTCTATTATATCAACAGCTTTACCTCTAATTCCTTTAGGAAGATGCAGTGAGAAGGTCTGACTTAGCAGATACTCAGGGAGCCAGATGCAGTGGCTCATGCCTGTAATCCCAGACCTTTTGAGAGGCCAAGGTGGGAGGACTGCTTAAGCCCAGGAGTTCAAGACTAGCCTGGGCAACATGGAGAAATCCTGTCTCTACCAAAAATATAAAAAAAAGCCTGGTGTGTGATGTCCATCTGTGGTCCCAGCTATTCAGGAGGCTGAGGTAGGAGGATCACCTGAGCCCAGGAGGTTGAGGCTGCACTGAGCTGTGACTGCACCACTGTACTCCAGCCTGGGCAACAGAGACCACCTCAAAAAAAAAAGACTATACCCAGACCCCTGAGAGGGAAATTGCTTTCTCGTAACCCTCAAGAAAGGGAAAGTTTCACCCTCAATGTTCCCAGGTAACAGTGACTACTTGCTGAGTTGTCTAGGTGCCAGCCAAGTGCTATTCATCTGTCACTGTAGTTAATCACCTGTGAGCTCATATATTAGCTCCTTTTTGTATGTGAAGAAACTAAGGCTCAGAGAAAGTAACTTGCCAAGGTTGTGCAGTTATGTTAGGCACTGAAGCCAGGTCTCGAAGCCTGTCTGCTGGAGCCCAAAGCCTGAGTTTGTAACCCAAAGGCTCCAATCCACCATCATGCTTGAACCAGAGTACACAAGGGTCAGGTGAGCGGGCTCTCACTTTTTCTTGTGTAAGTTGGAGCACTCGCCCTCCCACCAGCTTGCAAAGCGCAGCATAGGGTTCCTAAGGGCCTGGACACTGGTCCCACCTACCGTATTGATTTTTCTGGGCAGTGGTACGGGCGTCTCTGGCAGAGTAGGCGTGAGGTCATTAGAATCTTCAGATGCTTGCTTTTGGATGGCATCTCTGGACTGCACATTTGGGGACAGATCCAATGGGTGTGACTTCGGTGTGACCTCAGAGGATTGCTGAGCCTTGGGTGAGACATCTCCAGTCTGGGATTTTGCTAGCAGGTCTCCCAGCTGTGGTTTGGGGGGCAGGTCCTTCATCTGTGGTTTGGGAGGTAAGTCTGAGAGCTGGGGTTTGGGTGGCAGGTCCCCCAGCTGTGGTTTGGGGGGCAGTTCTCCCGGCTTAGGTGGCAAGTCTCCAACTTGGGGCTTGGGGGCCAGTTCTGTGGGCTTCGGGTGCAGGTCTCCAGGTGGTGGCTTTTGTGGCAACTCTGCCAACTGTGATGATTTCTGAAAGATTTCAGGTGGGATGTTGGCTTTGTCTAGGGAGAGATGATCTGTTTTCCTTAGTGCCACTGTGGAAGCAATCAAAGAGAGGGAGGTCATTGGTGGGAAGGGCTGCTTTCCTGTCAGTCACCTAAAAGAGGCACAATCATCATGAAGGGAACTGACCTACAGTGAGCACTTGAAATGGATGAACTCAGGAGCCAGGCCCACCCAGGTTGCCAGTTTTTACAGAGACAAAGGTTGAAAGCCTGGAACACATTACGACGCATGATTTCATGCTTCAGTATGTAAGAAAAGAATGTCTACATTCACCCAAAATTAAAAAAATAAATATAATAGAAACAGATTGCAGAGAATCAGAAAGTATAGAGCTCTTAAGCCTAACACCTGAATGTGGCCATTTGAAATTAGTTTCTATAGTTTCTTTAAAATGTTCTATATATTTTCTATAGACATAACTTTGATTTTATCTAGTACTATTTTAGCAACAGTATTTGCCATGTTACTAAAAATTATTTATTAATGGTATGTAATTCTGAATGGTGCATTCTATTCCATTCTATAGCTATATCACAATTTATTATTATTTCTCCCCATTTTACACGATTCTTTTAGTAAGTAAGATAAGAAGCAAAAGGCTTCTCCTCTCACTCTGCGCCCCTGTCTCTTAACCTGCTACATTCTGGATACACATGCATGTGCTATGCCTCTTAAAAACCACACAAGGGATACATACATTGTCGGAAACTTTGTTTTTCTCCCATTTAATATGTTTAGGAGAGTTCCAAATCAGTTTTTTATTCTGTTTAATGGCTGCATAGTATGTACAACTTAGGAAATACATCAATTTGTTGACCTGATCCCATAGCTCTTTGTACAGCTCTTGGTACTTAGAAAACTATGGACATGTCTCCAATTCTAGCTCCACCACTTAACAGCTGAGTGACCTTGGGCAAATTACACAACCTTTCTGTGCTGGAATTTACTCATCTCTTAAAACCCTACCTCAAAGGGTTGGCATGCAGATTACATGGGTTTATATATGCGAATAATTTACTGACAGGCCCTGGCAGGCTGTAAGCATTATGTAGGAGTAGGATTACCATTACTGTTACAGGTTTTTGAGGCCCACATTCCTATTCTACTCATTTTTGTAACTGTGGCTCCTAGCACAGGGGCCAAGCACACAGCATGCATTCAGGGAGAAACAGCTGACTAAGGCACACTAAGTGACTCACACTAGGAATTTGAGCTTAAAAGTAAAATGTATTCAGAAAGACATTCTTAAAGTAGAAGAAGAAACAGATAAACCTCATTTTATAAATGTCACAGACTGTACTGGGGCTGTTTCTGCACATGACCTGTCTAGCCATATCTCTAAAAAAATCAAAATCAAGGGACACTGTTCTCATGGGCTGGTCCCTAAGCTTCATTTGAGGTGGCTTGGCTCTAAAACTTAAATTACATCAATTTCGTTCCCCTCTTGGAAGCATGAAATTGGCTAAGTAACAATCTGAGCCAGGCAGTCATGAGGGAAAAAGCAAGGGGGAATCCCTGAGACGATGGGGCTGGAAAGGTCTTGGCTGTGAGTCACACTTATAGGCAAGAGAAACTTGTAAGTGCCAGGCATCAAAAATCCTCAAAATACCCCAGCCCCTTCACCCGCAGCTCCGATTCTAGGAATTTATTCTTAAACAGTGACTGAAGTCATACACCAAGATGTCTGTGCTAAGAATGTTTGGCACAGTACTGTTTATAATGAAAAAATACCACCCATCTGAATATAGGGGATTGTATGGACAATGAATAAAAAATAGCTGGGTGTGGTCACCTGTAGTCCTAGCTACTCAGGAAACTGAGAGTGGAGGAACATTTGAGCCCAGGAGTCTCAGGCTGCAGTGAACTATGATGATGCCATTGCACTCCAGCCTGGGTGACAGAGTAAGACTCTGTCTCACAACAAAAAAAAAATGATGACAAAACGCAGCCAATAAAAATTATCAGCTTAAACAGAAACTTTAAAAAAGAGCAGGGAAGAAAAAGATGAAAGATGCACACTAAATCATCAGTTGTCTTGGGTGGTAACACTTCAGGTAGTTTTTCTTTCTTTTCTTTCTTGTTTTTTTTTTGAGACAGGGTCTCCCTTTGTTACTGAGGCTGGAGTGCAGTGGTGCAATCAGGGCTCACCTCCCAGGCTCCAAGTGATCTTCCTGCCTCAGCCTCCTTAGTAGCTAGGACCACGGGCATGCACCACCACACTCAGCTAATTTTTAATTTTTTGGTAGAGATGTGCAGGGCCATGCTGTCCCCAGCTTCAGGTATCTCGACCCTGTCCCACATCCTCTCTCTGCACTCTTGGCTTTGGTGTGACAATGTGACTGTTGGCACCAGCCTGAGACCCTTGAGGGGAAGATACAAGGCTGGACAGGGCCTTAGTGTACAGTGGCCCAGGTGACCCAACTCTGGGCAGGAGAGAGATGGGACCACAGGGAAGGGAAGGAGAGGAGGCTGGCCTTCCTGAGTCCTGCTGCATGATGTAGCTTCATCTTCCTAACAGCCCCCTGATGCGGATATCATCGTCATCCCCATCTTCCAAGTGAAGATACTGAGGGAGGCTGTGGAGCCTCCCAAGTCACAAAGTGAGTAAGGGATGGTTGATTCCTAGCCTGAGGATAGTTCAGACTTACAGGAAAAGGGTTACCATTCCACCCCTACTTGCTGGGCATGTGCTGTGCCCAGTACCATTTCACGCACTTGGGACACAGCAGATGGAAACGACTAGGCCCCTGCCTGCTGGGAGCTCACATTCCGCAAGACAGAGACAAGTAAACGTGGAGTTACCAGAGGGTGATGGCTAGTAAGCAGGGGAAGGGAGAACAGAGTGCTGGGCAGGTGGGGAGGAGGAAAGTGACCACCAAAGAGGGTGTGGTCAGGGAAGGCCACTCTGATAGGACAAGAGTGTGTCAAAATGTGCAGGAGGCTTGTGATATTTGGTGGGGGTTGGGAGAACTACCAGATGGCTCAGGACAGAGGAGTGATGTGATTGAATGTGGATGGCCCTGCTGTTCTGCTGAGAACAGACTGCAGGGCCAGGTTAGGAGGCTCCAGGCAGACAGTGTAGGAGGCTCCAACTGTCCAGACAAGAGACAATGGTCACTTGATCCTGGTGACAACGGTGGAGATGATGAGAAGTGACTGGGTTTTAAATAGATGTGGAAGGGGGATGAAACAGTATTTGTGCAAGCACAGGATATGGTGTGTGAGAGAAACGGAAGAGTGAAGCACCTCTCTTAGGCTTTAAGGCCTGAACACCTGGAAGAATGATACTGCATTATCAGACGGGGAGACTGAAGGAGGAAGAGTCTGGAGTAGAGTCGGGAGTCTGTATTCCAGTTTTAAGTCGAGAAGCCTGTGAGACATTGTGTAGGGAAAAACCTACTCCTCTAATTGTGCTTTTTCCTCCACTTACACACCACAATGATCATCAGCACAGAAGAAAACTTCTGCGACCAAATGTGTGGGGGTCTCACCCCACCACTAAGCAGCGTACAACAGCCAGGTGTCCTCCAATCCAATTCTGACACTGTCTACCTGGAGACAGTGTTAGATCCCACAGCTTAAGGCTTAGTCCCCTAGACTGTTCCCACCTTCCTGCCCAGTTGTAAGCCCAGGCCTCTGGAATTTCTCACCAGTTGGCTTCAACTGGGGTTCCAACAACTCCCTCTGGGTTTGACTGATTTGCTAGAGTGGCTCACAGAACACAGAGAAACACTTACCTAAGTTTATCAGTTTACTAAGAAGTGTGTGTGTATGTGTGCATACATGTATATATATATATTTTGAGATGGGGTCTTACTATACTGTCCAGGCTTGAGGGCAGTGGGACAATCATGGCTAACTGCAGCCTCGACCTCCCAGGCTCAAGTGATCCTCCCATCTCAGATTCCCAAGCAGCTGGGACTATAGGCCTCTGCCACCATGCCCAGCTATTTTTGTTTTTATTATTATTTGTAGATACAAGGTCTCATTATGTTGCCTAGCTGGTCTCCAACTCCTGGGCTCAAGTCATCTACCCGCCTTGGCCTCCCTAAGTGCTGGGATTACAGGTGTGAGCCTTCTCAGGGTCACAGCTCCTGGCCCTAAGAAGGATATTTTAAAGGATAAACATCCAGATGAACAGATACACAGGGCAAGGTCTGGAAGGGTCCTGAGTGCAGGAGCTTCTGAACCTGTGGAGTTGGGGGTGTGCCAGCCTCCTGGCACGTGGACGAGTTCTTCACTTTCCTGTTGGCCTCCACAGGTTTAGCTTTCTAGAAGCTCCCTGAATCCAGTTTCTTGGTTTTTTATGGAGGCTTCATGAAGTCAGCATTCCTTCCCCCAGGGTACAGGGTAGGACTCTCTTAGGGGAGGATCTCAAACCCACAGTCTGAAAGATGGGAAAAGATTAGAGTCCAGCTTGGGGCATATGAAACAGGAGGGCAGGAGAGATTTGTCTCCTGAGGCCTAGCACATCCAGCATTACAACAAAAGACTGTAACAAGGGATGTGGACATTATGAACCAGGAACTGTGGACAGACACCAATACATATTATATCGATAGCTCCAAATATATATGTATATCTTATAACACCATAGGCCACTCCTTGGTTTTCAACCACAGATCCCTTATACCAAAACAATTGTATCTATCAGAACATCTGTTGTAGCATTTATAAAACAGAAACAGCAATGCTGCCAATCAAATCCACCTAATATCCGGAGAAGCAAGTGCGGGTAGGGATATATTTAAAGAAATAACCCCTAATTTGTTCCATGAAGTCCTACACTTTCATAATCGTGTACTAGACTCACTGTTCTTTCCCACCTTGGTCTACTGCTATTGCCCCTTATGATAAACTTGTACAGAGCTGTTTAGCACAGAGATCAGCTGATGGTTAGGAGATACAGTTCCTTATTAGGCTAGTCATTTTCCACAGGTTTACATCTTGAGGGGGTTTCAACTCAACCTCCCAATACATCTGCTCATCAGTATTACAGGCTTATTTACATGAGGAAGCTGAACCTTACCAATGCCACTGGTATTACACTATACTGTGGTACGATCATGGTACAATTTAGCTTCACTACAGATTAGTAAGAATGAAAGAGATATTTCCTTTGCCTTTCCAATAAAATTTCCCCTTACCTATATACTAAATGTTGTTAAGGACAGGTGTTACAATGGCCATGACTCAGTCATTTCTGGATTCAAAGTTAATTAGGGGCGGAGCCAATCACTCTGTCTCATCTCACAGGCTTGTACTGAGACTGGTTTCCCCTGGATGCTATTAGTCATAGCACAGTCCATCTGCCTCCTGCAGGCAGGAAATGGGTGGTGTTTATTTTACTAATTAATAAATAGAGACAGGGTCTCACTTCCTTGCCCAGGCTAGTCTTGAACTTCTGGATTCAAGTGATCTTCCTGCCTCAGCCTCCCAAACTCCTAGGATTATAGGCTTGAGCCACAATACCTGGCCTATTTCATTCATTCATTCGTTCGTTCATTCATCCCTCCCTCCCTCCCTCCATCCATCCATCCATTCATCATTTGAGAGGTGTTTAGAATAGTTCCCATACCTATCAACTGCACTGTAGAATATGTTTTACTTAGCCCTATTCTAGAGGCAAGGGCAGTCATAGTAAATGCATGCCCATAGTTCATGCCTTACAATTATGAAAACTGCCAAGTGCCCTCAGAGAACTTCTGTAAGTTCAGAGGGCTATAAGAGTCCCACAGGTGTGCCCCTGAGCCTCAGCAGCCAAGACTGAGAGCCACTGCCCCAGGGCCACTTCAGCCTCTATTTGTATTAAAATTGTGAAGAGGCCCTTTTGGGTTTGGGTACAGGCCCTTTCCCAAAGCTGTGTCTTAGCATTCTTCAGCATTGTTTCTCGTGTCTGCCTGGCTCACTCTGCCAAAGCCTCCTTATCTTTTCAGGCTGATTCCCATCCTTTTGCTTTCCTCCTGAAAGAGAACTCCCTCTAATCTGCATTTTCCTCTGAATTCTGCTCCTTATTAAAAGCAAACTCAGTTTATCCCAAGATACCCAGACCTGTACTTATCTTCTGTAAGGCCCTTTCCTGTCTCGTGGGTCAGTGTCGTTTAATTCAACATGCATGTTGTTGCACTGTGTACGAAAGACCTCAGTATAGTTAGGATACATGTTTTGCATCCAGAAATGCTGGGTGCCCCATAGTAGAGTTAGATGAGTAGGCCTCCCACAGCATTCCTTGTCAAACATGGCTCACTACTACCTCAACCTTTTGGACTCAAAAGATCCTCCCGCCTCAGCTTCCCACGTAGCTGGGACCACAGGTGTACACCACCACACTCTGCTAATTTTTCAAATTTCTGTAGAGACAAGGTTTCACCACGTTGCCCAGGCTGGTCTCGAACTTCTGGACTCAGGTGATCCTCCAGCTTGGGCCCCACAAAGTGCCTGGATTACAGGTGTGAGCCACCGTGCCCAGCCCCACAGTTTTAATCCCATGAAGAACCCACTGTTTCCCCCTATTGTGCTTACTAGCTTTTCATCCACAAAAGGAAGGGTGGTAAGAGTGTAAATAGCACACTGTGGCATGTTGGGTATGCTGCCGTTACATTTTGTCCTTTATGCCCAAAGATCTTTCCAAGCATCTGGTCATCAAGGTTTATATTAATAGTTACATAAAAATCAGTCTGTTGAGAGCCATATTACCACACATTTGGTAGCAGTGAAGCAGGATTTGTTGGAACAGCTCTGACTCACAGAAACGTGGTTTAAGAAGAGAAAGGATAAAAGGGTGGGGGATCAGGAATCTTTGATTCCTATGTGGCCATGTGGTCACCCAGGGTATGAAGCCACAGTTGTGTTGAGATCAGTTACCAAAGGCAAAAGTTAACAGTGGAATTCAGAGATGGATCTGACTCCCCAGGAACTGGTGCACTGGATGCATAAATAAATAAATGCAAACTAAGAAAAAAGTAAAATATTTAATCCTTTAGTTATTGTGTCTCTAATAGCTAAAATAAAAGAAGGTGCTGGGTCAGGACTTGAGGCTGGACTAAGTTCAGATGTAGGCCTGCTTGAGCTGAAGCCACTAGCCTTAAAGTTACCCACAAAGGAGAAAATTATGCAGGGACAACAGAAAGTACTTCTGAGACTTGTGGTTACCAAGAAGGTAGTCAGTATGAGGGAGGGGCAAAACCAACTAACCAGGGAAACTAGAGGGTACAGTGTGAAGGAACTGTTTCATTCTGTAGATCAGTATCATCAGCTTCCTGAGGAATCTTTACTAAAATGGATTATGAGAGTGACAAATTTAGGGGCAGTATCTTTGGTTTTAAATGCCACAGAGTGAAAGTACATGTTTGGATTGATGGGACCCACAGCTCACTACTGAACAACTGCAGATGGGTATGTTTGAACCAGATGCACAGGAGGCTATTCTTGAGGTAAGTGCCAGCCTGGTGGAACAGATAAAGCCACTGTAAGGTCTGCTTACCCTGAGAAGGGGCACTGTCCAACTCCACCTATAAATGCCAAGTGGGACACCCCAGATGCAGCAGCTGATATGCTCTGTATGCATATCGGACTGGCTTTATGATGACGGGGCTATTCACACGCTGAATACAGCTACCCAGGTCATGGCAAATGCTGTGGTTCAGAGGGCCCCTTCTACATGGGCACCCCATGTGATATTATTCCTACAGAACTGAACCTGAGTTCAGTTGGAGAAGCTTCATCAAATTTATGGTCTCAGCTTCCCTTTATGCATCTTACAGATGCTAATAAAAATACTGGGTTAACTAACAAGAGAACAGGGAAAGGCAAAAGGGAGAGCTAAAGGACTCCTTCCAGAAGGTGGAAATTATTATTATTATTTTTCACAATTGTTTCAGTTGACAGAAAGTGGAAATTTTTAGATGGTTGTTAACAAATAAGGTTAAGAAAGAAAACACTGATGGGATAAAACTAAGAAGAAAAAGAAAGGAGAGAGTCACAGGATTCATCCCAGCAGGGTGGAAATCTTTAGATGGTTATTAAGAAACGGAATGAATAAAATGGAAATTGATACAGTTAAAACAAAGGTCTTTGTTTTTTGATGCAGGGTCTCGCTCTGTCACCCAGGCTGGAGGGCAGTGGTGTGATCTCAGCTCACTGCAACCTCCACCTCTCATGCTCATGTAATCCTCCCACTTCAGCCTCCTGAGCAGCAGGACTACGGGCATGAGCCACCAAACCTGGCTAATTTTTTGTATTTTACGAAGAGACAGGTTTTTGCCACGCTGCCCAGGCTGGCCTCAAACTCCTGAGCTCAAACAATCCGCCTGCCTTGGCATCCCAAAGTGCTGGGGTTACAGGCATAAGCTACCACAAAACAAAGGTCTTTTTGCTGTTGCTAAAAAAATCACATGTATTCTGTGAGCAGGGGCCATGCTAATCTTCTTTGTATGGTTCCAATTTTAGTGTATGTGCTGCTGAAGCAAGCACAACAAAGGTCTTAATACAATATGACTAAAAGGTGAGTAGACCAAACGGAGCCCCTCCACTCTCCCAACATCAAATGACCCTAACCAGTTTACTGTATTCCTCCCAGTTTGAAGAAATTTTAAAAGTTGGAAGGTAGAGATGACAATGAACCATATGATCTGAAATTGCCTGGGGCAAAAGTGGGGCAGACTAATACAAATAAAGACAAACAAAAGGTCCAGGGTCCTTTGGTTCAACCCTTGGCTGCAGACCCAAAGCTTTTTGCACAAGAGAGAGTAAAAGGGTCTGAGGTGAAGAAGTTCCTGAAACTAGAATATAAAAATGTAAGGGTTGATAGGATGATGAAAGTTGGTATATTTGAACACACTTCATGTGAAGTGACTGCATGTCTTTTATCTGACTGTATCATGGTAATGAACACAGTAGCATGGTAATGAACACAGAAACCGGAGAATGTTTCCCCTGTCTGGTACTATAAAATAGAAGGCATGTAAATCTGCTCTCCAAGCCCTATTAATCAGCTGTGCCCAAGACCACATAGTGCAGAGTAGAAGCTAGAGTGCTGGCAGGGACAAACTCTCCACCTGATAACCCTCTGTGGAGCAATTCCTGGGGCTAACGACAAAAGTGTCTGAGCACCTCCCAGCAACAACTACTGGGACTTTGGAATAGAGAATTTCCACTTAAGGGCATTTACTACCTTGCTATGAAATATTAATTGAAGTTACCCCATGACACCTGAAATACTCATGCTGTCTCAGGCGATGTCCGAGAACATTCTAACGGGGATGGCAGTACCCAGAAGAGTTCCACAATAAAATGGAAACGGTTTATGGAGTATCAGGCTACCTGAGGAATGGAAGGAGGAGGCACTCTTGAGCAGAATTTCTTTTCCCCCAAATCATCTCAGAAAAAAAAAAAAAAAAAAAAAAAAAAGCTTACTTTTTCTTCCCTACCTGATGCAGTGATTCTAGGACGAGAGTTGCAACTACAAGTGTTGGGACAGCAAAGATGATTTTTGTTTTTTAGATATGGGATGTCACTGTATTGCCCAGGTTGGTCTCTAACTCCTGACTTCAATCCATCCTCTCACCCTCCCACAGAGCTTGGATTACTGGTATGAGCCACTGAGCCCAACTTTTAAAAAATATTTAGCAGGAATGCTTTCTAAGTAAAAAACTATAACCATGTTATTAAACCTTATGTCAAAATTCCTGGGTGCTTGTGGGTGAGATGTGCCTTCACCACTTCTAGCAAAATTGGGGCTATCAGTGAATATGGCTGGTGGTAAAAATTGCTCATTAATTCTACACCTGTGTAACCTCACTCTTTCTGAATGGGAGTGGACTGAGAAGGAACTACTTGCTAGACTTGCATTGCTGCCTGTAATCTAGACCCGCACAGTGGCAATTCTAATGTCCCTTCTAAAAAGTTTGGAGATTAATGGAGAGAAGGAGAAATAGTAGCAGAGAGTAAACAAATAAGTGGGTTATGAATTTAGGAAAATTCAATGTTACATTAACAACTCAAAAGAGTCTCAGGGCAAGAGATAACATTGCCTCTTAGCTCAGTGATTCCAGATGCATAAGAGGATGAGGCTGTGTATTTCCCAAGGCCACTCCTGCTTGTGGACAATACTGAAAGAAATCCTACAAACTAGAATGTCCTCATCATCCTGGGAGACATTCATACACTATGATGGACTGGACTAACATTTGTGATTGTGTGTGTGTGTATATATATATATATATATATATTTGATATAAAGGATCCATAGCAGAAAACCAGCAAGTAGGGCTGTGGTGTCACGTGTCAGTTTCCATCCATGGTTTCTGGCTTAAAGACCTTGTTGCAGTCTTCTGTTATAATGTTGGGTGTGCCAGGTCTCACAGGCAGGCCTCTAATCCAATTGTGGGTCCTACCCTATACCCTGGGGGAAGGAATGCTAACATCATGAAGCTTTCATAGAAAGTCAAGAGGACAGGGTTTAGTGAGCTACTGGAGAGCTGACCATGTGGAGGCTCCTGGAATTTCCAGGGAGAGCTTGGAAGCCCTGCACTTATATGGCTTGGCTGTGTCCCCACCCAAATTTCATCTTGAATTATAGCTCCCATAATTTCCACACATTGTAGGAGGGACCCAATGGAAGATAATTGAATCACGGGGGATGGGCGGTTTCCCCCATACTATTCTGATGGTAGTGAATAAGTCTCATGAGATTGGATGGTTTTATAAGGGGTCTCCCCTTTCACCTGGCTCTCATTTTTCTCTTGCCTGCTGCAATGTAAGACATGCCTTTCATCTTCTGCTATGTTTGTGAGGCCTCCCTGGCCACGTGGAACTGTGAGTCCATTATACCTTTTTCTTTATAAATTACTCAGCCTCAGGTATGTCTTTATCAGCAGCGTGAAAACAGACGAATACAGCACCTATTCCCCTATACCTTGCCCTACACATTTATCTGTATCCTTTGCAATATCCTTTATAATAAACTGGTAAATGTGTTTCCCTGAGTTATGTGAGCTACTCCAGCAAATTAAATGAACTCCACGAGGGAGTCGTAGGAATCCCAATTTGAAGCCAGTCAGTCAGAAGTTTTGAAGGCCTGGACTTGCAACTGGCGTGTGTGTGTGGTGGGGGGCAGTTTTGGAGATTGAGCTTTCACCCAGTGGGACTGCCAATATCTCCAGGCGGACAGTGTCGCAACTGAATGAGAAGACATCCAGCTGGTGTCTGCTGCTTGGTGCGTGGGGAAAAATCCCCTCACGTTTGTCACAGAAGTCTTCTTCTGTGTTGATTGTTGTGATGTGAGAGCAGGGGAAAAACGGTTAGAGAATTTTCCCCACAGGCATCAAGTGGCAATATGAAATAGGCTGTTGTTGGTGAATTTGGATTATGGATAGACCCTTTGGCAGGAGATAGAAATGTAGAGCTTTCTGGATGGGTATAAATCTGTGGGACTGTTTGGATGACTTAAGGAGTAAGGGAAGATACAGAACAGAAGCAGTCCATGAGTGCGGCCTGTGGTGCCCAACATGCAGGGCTGAGGAGAAGAGAAAGCAGCTAAGGGGATCAGGAAGGAACTGACAGTGCAGCGAGAGTAGACAGGGGGTGTCCAGAAGACAAGCATAGCATTCGAGGCAGGAGAGAAGCTGTAACTGTTCCAAAAACTGCAGATGGCCAAGTGAGACAGGGCTGAGGCTTAACTACCAGTCTGTCGGCTTACAGCGGGATGGGATGAGAGGACGGACGCATGAATCTTTTCTCTGAGCATTAACAGCTGTGAACTTCACATACAGAGGCAACACAATGGTGTACACCTTGTGATGGAACACGCTACCATCTATGAAGCGGTTTTGCCAAAGCCTGAATCTATCCGATCAGTTTCTGCAATCAATTTCCAATTAAGAGGAACTACGGCAGATAGAGGAACATGTTAAATGAACAAACATATGAGGATGGTATCCAGACTGGAGAAATCTATAGGTCAAATAGCCCAGTTTCTTCAACAAATAAAAAGAGAGAGATGCAGGGAAAACTTTAGCCGAAGACACTTAGAGGCATATCAGTCAACTATGATATGTGGACCTTATTTTAATTCTTATTCAAACAAACAATTTCTTAAAGAAAAAAAGGGAAAGGGAGTTGTGAGACAGCTGGATATGTAACACTTGGTATTTGATGATATTAAGAAATTTTTGATTTTTTAGACATGATGAAATTGTTTGATGTAATAATAGAACTGCATGTGTATACAACTGGCTGGGATTTGCTACAGAATTACGGAGAGTGGCTGGGTAAAAAACAAGATGAAGCAAGATCAGGTGCAAGCTGGTAAGTGCTAGAATGGGTGATAAGTAAGTGGGTGTGGTGGAGGAGGCTGCAGGATACTATTCTGTGTCTTTTTTTTGTATTTCTGTATATATTATGGGAAATTCCAAATAGTAAACACACACACACACACACACACACACACACACACAGAGAGAGAAAGAGAGAGAGAGAAAGAGAGAGAGAGAGACAGAGAGCCAGAGAAGAGCCAGAGAGAGCATGGGTGCAAGGGGGTGGTGGTGGGAGGGACACAGGTCTTGAAGGGTATTGAGAGCAGGCCTGCCCTGATAGGGCGGGTCAGATGGAAGGGAACAGCATTGCAAAAGAGGGAGGGACATGTGCTGGAGTCTGTCCCCAAAGGGGTGAGAGGGTACAGCATTTACCTTAGGACTATGGCCACTATACCTGGCAGATGATAGTAGGGGTGGACTCCTGTGCTGACTCAGTAAGGAACAGAAACAAGGAGCTCCTAAGGATAGGAGAGAGTGCCGGGGAGTGGGCTGAAAGGTCGTGGTGTCAGGACTGCTGGGCAGCCCCAGATGACCATGTAAGGTCAGCGGTCATGTGGAGAACCAGGCTGCCACTCTGACTGTGCCTCTCAGAAGTCAATAGAGTGGCAGAACTCAGAACAGGAGGGGCAGGAGCTGACGGAGCACATCAGGGAGTGACTCTGGTGATGAACTGACACCATGGTGTGAGGCGAGGGAGGGCACAGAGGGGATGAACATAGGAAAGGGCTGGGAGCAGCCACAGTGAAGTCCCACAGGCACTGAGAAGTGCTGGGGTCTGGTGCTGAAGGAAGCAAGCTGGAGCAGCAGGGGTGATGTGTGAGAGATCTGGGATGGAATCTGGGCACACTGTCGATGGGGGTACATGCCTGGAAGTTTGTGTCAAACTCCTTTGAGATTAAAAGAGCCCTTTGGGCAGATTTTAAAAATAAAAGGCAGCAAAAACCAATCCCCATCCTGGATAAAGATTCAGCAAACTCAAGGGAAGTCTTGCATGTGTTCTATGGAGAGTGAATCAGCAGCCATTTGGGAATCCCCTCATCTTACTAAACAGGAGCCTGGCCTGAACAGCCAGTGTTCTTCAAAGTGTGTTACTTCTCTGAAGAACTCTAGAGAGTGGTTCAATTTCAGCTTCCCAGTACTAAACCCCAGTTTGACTTCTGCTAAAACTAGGCAACAGAGAACTGGACTGGGATCACAAGTCTTGCTGCTGGCACTGAAAATTCAAGGAGCAGACCCTGAGCTCCTCTGAGCTCCCATCTGTATCCAAGGTGGGCCCTGCTGGCCTTGCAGGAGGGAATGACCTAGATGCTCCTAGAGGTTATTTTGCAACTCTAAAGGTAAGGTATGGTAACAAAAAAAAAAAAAAAAAAAAAGGCAGAACTATCACTTGTATTGTAATAAGACTTAAATTTTGGTTTTACAAATGAAAAGCTTATCAGCATTAAAGAAGACTTGGTCAGAGAGCTGAGTGTCTTAGCTTGGCAAAAAAGCAGCATTTATAGACACTGCTTTCTTGTATTCTGGAAAGCATGGGTATCTCTACTCTGCACGACAGATGCCATCCCAGGGAAGGATTCCTTTGCCACCCACTTGCTAGGGACTTTCTGAAGCATGACTTCATTTTGTCCTTACAAAACCTCATGATGTAAGTATTATTTCCCCGATTTTACATATGAGGAATTTCAGGTTGAGTGAAGCTACTGTATCACCTGGCCAAGGCTACATAGCTACTAAGTGGTAAGGCCAGTGTTGGTTCCAAGGTCTCTCGGATTATGTTTACAACGGGAGAAAAAATGGTACGTGGGGATTATAATAATATATCTTCTACAAAAGTATTACGTATTCTGCAAAAGTACGGTGCTTTGTTAATGAACAAATATGAATTTATAAATACCTTTTGTCATTTAACAAGTATTTACTAGGCATTCACTATATCCCAGGTGCTGCTCTAAGCATTTGGGGTGGATCAGTGAACAAGAGAGATTAAAACCTTGGGCCCCTTGGAGGGGTTAGTGACATTTTAATTACATGTGAATATGAAAAAGATAGGTCTTACCTTTCTGAGGTAGTTTAGGAAGAACTCTTGGGCCAAGGGCAGTCTTTGCAGAACTGGTGCTAATTAACAAATAAGAATCATTTAGGATCTAAAAGTGCTAGAATATCATTAGTGATTCAAGGAAATTCAAGGCATTTACATAATCATCTGAAGAATGCTTTCAAAATTTCTTTAACCAAAGATTACAGTCTATTTTCCATATTTCAGTTTGCCTGGCTGAAGAGGCACAGTGAAAGGGTGAAAAAAATTCCCTCTTAATGATAAAGCCCAACGCCTCCATTTCAAAGCATTTATGAAGGGACCTGGCACACTCTAAGTGGTGACCCCAATGTAGTCCACAGAAGTAACTCATCCCACATGATCCCACAAAACAGCTCTGTGTTTCCAGACAAGGTAATGGAAGGGAATGAAGGTGCTGGTGGCTGGCAGAAGGTCCTACACGGGTCAGAAGTGGAAGTGGAAATTCATCCCTAGCTCTGCTGGCCTCCAGAGCCCTCACTTCCTCTACTATAGTAAAGCAAAGAGCTTGGTTCTCGGGCCTCCAGGCTCTCCTTGGCCTTGCCCTCCTTTTGGAGGACAGGTAAATGAGGGCGACAAAGGCCCAAGTCCCTGGAATACAGGTCCACGCTAAGTTGTCTGAATCATCAAATGTTAACTTCTGCAACCGAGACCCCAGTGCTATCAGTGGTCTGCATCAGGTGGAAGCCACTATTTCTCTTTAACAAGAGGCTTTGAAGCTTCGGCATTCTGAGAGGATGCCAGGAGGCCTGCATGCCTGAGAAGCAGCAGTAGCTGAGTGCCTGAGCCCCACCTGCCAAGAACCCCTGTATTAACTCGTCTCTCCGTGCCCTGATGTCCTAAGAGTTTGGCAGCTGCTGCTTTTTTCTATCCTAACTGTATTTAAAAGAAAAGTAAAAGCCAAACCAACCAACAAAACAAAAAGGAATCAAAGAAAGAAGACAAAATGTGTGTGCTCCCTTCTGTCCTGGCACTTGGCCAACCTTAGTCTTCACTGCTCTTTCCTCAGCTCACTTGAAATCCTCCTGCCTCTGGGCAACTGGGGGATCTCGTTGAGATAAAGCTGCCTCTAAACAAGAACAGTAAACGTGAGAGGGCTTTGCTTCTGACATTTTTGGGGTATATTTTTCTTGTGCTATGTCTCAGCATCTTCCTAGGCACACCCATGACTGGTGTGTGGGCAATGGTCATTCCTGGCCATGCTAGCAAGGCCAAAGCCTAGAGGCTCAGACGCTTCTTTTGCACAAGCTCCTGTGCTGTGCTGCGGAACCTGGGCTTGCTCCTATTAGAAATGAACACAGGACCCTTCTGTTGGTGGCACTGTGTGCAGTGAGGGAGGAGACTGAAAACTTAATGAGTTGGCTGGATGCAGTGGCTCACGCCTGCAACCCCAGCCCTTTGGGAGGCCAAGGCAGGTGAATCATCTGAGTGACGTCAGGAGTTCTAGATTAGTCTGGCCAACATGGTGAAACTCCATCTGTACTAAAAACACAAAAAGTTAGCCAGACATGGCAGCATGCACCTGTAGTCCCAGCTAACGAGAGGCTGAGGCAGGAGAATTGCCTGAACCTGGGAGATGGAGGTTGCAGTGAGCTGAGATCATGCCACCGCATTCCGGCCTGGGTAAAAGAGACTCCTCAAAAAAAAACACCCAAACAAGCTTAATGAGTTGCCAAAAGCTCTAGTTCACAATCAGATTGATTTTGTTTAAAAACTTTTGTTTTTGAGATTAAGTCCTGCTCTGTTTACCAGGCTGCAGTGCAGTGGTGTGGTCTCGCTTCCCACAACCTCCACCTCCCAGGTTGAAGTGATTCTTCTGCCTCAGCCTCCTGAGTAGCTGGGACTACAGGTGCGCAACATCATGTTTGGCTAATTCTTGTATTTTTCGTAGATACAGGGTTTCATCACGTTGGCCAGGCTGGTCTCGAACTCCTAACCTCAAGTGATCTCCCTGCTCTGGCCTCCCAAAGCGCTGGGATTATAGGCGGGAGCCCCTGTGCTTGGCCAAAACTTTTTTGTTTGGTACAGGGTCTTGCTGTCACCCCAGCTGGAGTACAGAGGTGCAATCACGACTCACTGCAGCCTCAATTTCCTGGGCTCAGGTGATCCTCTTGCCTGCCTTAGCCTTCCGTACAGCTGGGACTACAGGCCTGTGCCACCATGCCTGGCTGATTTTTTTTTTTTTTTTTTTTTTAAATTTTTAGAAGAGACAAGGTCTTCCTTGTATTCCCTGTATTGCCCAGGCTGGTCTCAAATCCTGGGCTCAAGCGATCTTCCCATCTCAGCCTCCCAAAGTGCTGGGATTACAGGTGAGCCGTGTCTAGCCTTTAAACACCTTTTATGAATGTTTTTGAATTGTCAGATACTCTCCCCATTCTGGAATACAAAGACCAGAATTTTAGTTTTACAGGGTCCCCCAAATTAGGGCTGAAGGAAGGTGAGTGAGGAATGAAAGGCAGGGCACAAGAGCAAGGAAAGGGCATTGAATGTGGAGTCAGGAGAACAAGCAGGCTGGAGAGCTGGCTCTGACATCTGCGCCCACCACCTAAAGCCTCTGGGCCTCACTCTTCTCACCTGCAAAACTGAGGATAATAGTAATTGGGCCTACAGAGTACATATGATAATGGTATTTTTAAAAGGCTAGATATGGTGGCTCATGTTTGTAATCCTAGCACTTTGGGAGGCCGAAGTGGGAGGACTACTTCAGCCCAGAAGTTTGAGACAAGCCTGGGCAACAAGCTGAGACCTCATTGCTACAAATAAATAAAAATAAAAATAAAATCAGCCAAGTAAGGTGGTGCACACCTCTGGTTCCAGCTACTTGGGAGGCTGAGGCAGGAAGACCTCTTGAGCCCAGGAGATTGAGGTTACAGCAAGCTGTGATTCTATCACTGCACTCCAGCATGGGTGACAGAGCAAAGCCCTGTCTCAAAAAATAAAGTGATTTTGTTTTTTCATCTTTCAGAAACTCTGGAAAGCAACCCCCACACACCATCTGACTCTTTCTCCCTGAAGTTTGGGTCTGGAAGTGGCTCTCTATCCTTTTCTCAGACAGCACCTCCAGAGAAAACCCTTTGGGGTAGGGCTGCATAAAAACTGCCCATAAAAAATCTCCTCAAGTATACAATTTCAGTGAAAAAAGGGAAGAAAAGAACACTGCTGTCAGCCTAGTCTAAAAAAAAAATCTCAGAAACAGAGAACTTGAAAAGAGTGATATTTTTATGACTGAAAATCTCTGGGCGATCAGATTTCCCTAAAGAGTATCTTTTCATTCCCAAATCTGCAAAAGGAGTCAAGAGGGAAAGTAACAAAGTTATTTGATTAAAGTATCAAGAATAAAAATTCATTCTGACAGGAATTTTGTTCGAGACCATTGCACAACCCTGTGACCACTGGGAAGTGAGGTTAGCTCCTGTCTGTGAACTGGGTGGACAGCGGTGCTGCTCAGAGCACGGTCTGTAGACCTGTGCCCAGTCCAGCCACAAGATGTGCACGCAAGCCAAGAGTGAACGTCTGGCTTCTCGTCGTGGGCAGCCCCCCTCAGCTGACCACAGCTTTGAGCAGCACTACAAAATCCATGAAAACTCATTTCTAGATTCTGTCCATTTCATCAATGGATCCAACAGGGGAAAGGAAGTGCTGAGATGGCTTACCTTGACTGCTGGGATAGCCCCTCGAACTTGTTTGTGGTCTTACTTGAAGATGATGGACCCACATCGTTACCTACAAGGAAAACCAAATGTGAAAAGATGCATCTGCAGATGGGGAAATGCAATATGAGAATATATGGGTTTGGCCTACAGATAGGCATTGCTCAAGTTCCAGAAAGGCATTTAAGAGACCCAAGCTGAAGTAAGAGCCAAGATGGCTGAATTGGAACAGCTCTGGAGTGCAGTTCCCAGCAAGAACAACGCAGAGGGTGAGTGATCACTGCATTTCCAAACGAGTTTTCACTGCCCACAGACCAGAAGATTCCCGGGTCAAAAAGAGCCACAAGTTTCCAGCACAGCTGTTTTAGCCGGTGCTGTGGGTTGACACACAGAAACTCACACAAATCTGGGCAGCCGTTTCAACCGGTACCTGGAATGCCTGGGAGACAGAGCTGCCCATTCAACTGAAAGGGAGGGGGCTGAGACAGGGAGCCAGGTGATCTGGCTCAGTGGGTACCACCCCCACAAAACAAACAATCTGAAATGCTCTGGATTGAGAGTTTCACAGCAAGCACAGCTGGACCCAGGATGGTCCAGGTCAGTGGGGGTAAGGGCGTATGCCACTACCGAGGCAGTTCTAACTGTACCTCTATAAAAAACACCTCAAGGAAGTTCACACAACAGCTGGGCAGAGCCTGAAGCAGCTCAGCAATGCCTCTGCTGGCAGAATCTGACTAGACTAACTCCATGCTGGACAGGGCATCATCTATGAAAAAAGGTAGCAGCACGTCAGGAACTTATAAATAAAGCCTGACCTTCTTAGGACAGAGAACCTGGAAAAAGAGGCAGTTATGAGTTCTGCTGCAGCATACTTAAGCGTACCTGCCCAGCAGCTCTGCACAGAACAATGGAGCTACCAGCATAGCACTTGAGCTCCTATAAGGGACAGACTGTCTCCTCAAGCAGCTCCCTGACCCCTGATACCCAAAGAGACACCTCATAAAGGAGAGCTCAGGCTGACATCTGGCAGGTACCCTTCTGGGATGAAGACAAAAGAAGAAACTAGCTGCAACCCTTACTGTTCTGTGGCTACTGTGGGTGATCCCCAAGCAGCAGGGTCTGGGATGAACCTCTAGCAGTCCTGTAGCAGAGGGGCCTGACTTAGAAAGAAAACTAAGAAACAGAAAGAAATAGCTTCAACATCAACAAAAAGGACGTCCACTCAGAGACCCCATCTGAAAGTCAACAACTACAAAGACCACAGGTAGATAAAGCCACAAAGATGGGAAGAAACTAGAGCAAAAAGGATGAAAACACCAAAAACCAGAAAGACTTTCCTCCTCCAAGGGATCACAACTCCATACCAGGAAGGGAAAGAAGCTGGATGGAGAATGAATCTGATGAATTGACAGAAACAGGCTTCAGAAGGTGGGTGGTAATAAATCTCAAAAAAAGGTTAGATGAAATTTTTTTGTTTGTTTGTTTTTTGTTTTGAGACAGAGTTTCACTCTTGTTACCCAGGCTGGAGTGCAATGGCGCGATCTCGGCTCACTGCGACCTCCGCCTCCCGGGTTCAGGCAATTCTCCTGCCTCAGCCTCCTGAGTAGCTGGGATTACAGGCATGCGCCACCATGCCCAGCTAATTTTTTCTATATTTAGTAGAGATGGGGTTTCACCATGTTGACCAGGATGGTCTTGATCTCTTGACCTCGTGATCCACCTGCCTTAGCCTCCCAAAGTGCTGGGATTACAGGCTTGAGCCACCGCGTCCGGCTAGATGAAATGTTAACTAGAATAAATAGCTTAGAGAAGAATATAAACAACTTCATGGAGCTAAAAAATACAACATGAGAACTTCACGAAGCATACACAAGTTTCAATAGCCAAATTGACCAAGCAGAAGAAAGGATATCAGAGATTGAAGATCATCTCAATGAAATAAAATGAGAAGGCAAGATTAGAGAAAAAAGAGTGAAAAGAAATGAACAAAGCCTCCAAGAAATATGGGATTATGTGAAAAGACCTAATCTACGTTTGATAGGTGTACCTAAAAGTGATGGAGAGAATGAATCCAAACTGGAAGACACTCTTCAGGATATTATCCAGAACTTCCCCAACCTAGCAAGGCAGGCTAACATTCAAGTCCAGGAAATACAGAGACCACCACAAAGATATTCCTCAAGAAGAGCAACCCCAAGGCACATAATCGTCAGATTCACCAGGGTTGAAATGAAGGAAAAAATGCTAAGGGCAGCAAGAGAGAAAGGTCTGGTTACCCACAAAGGGAAGCCCACCAGACTGACAGTGGATCTCTTGGCAAAAACTCTACAAGCCAGAAGAGAGTGGGGGCCAATATTCAACATCCTTAAAGAGAAGAACTTTCAACCTAGAATTTCATATCCAGCCAAACTAAGCTTCATAAGCGAAGGAGAAATAAAATCCTTTACGAACAAGCAGTTGCTGAGAGATTTCATCACCTCCAGGCCTGCCTTAAAAAAGCTCCTGAAAGAGGCACTAAACAAAGAAAGGAACAACCAGTACCAGCCACCCCAAAAATGAACCAAATGGTAATGACCATTGACACAATGAAGAAAATGTGTCAACTAACGGGCAAAACATCCAACTAGCATCAAAACGGAAGGATCAAAATCACACATAACAATAATAACCCTAAATGTAAATGGGCTAAGGGAAATTGGATAAAAGGTTAAGACCTATTGGTGTGCTGTATTTAGGAAACCCATCTCACGTGCAAGGACACACACAGGCTTAAAATAAAGGGACGGAAGAAGATTTATCAAGCAAATGGAAAGCAAAAACAAAAGCGGGACTTGCAATCCTAGTCTCTGATAAAATGGACTTCAAATCAACAAAGATCAAAAGAGACAAAGAAGGGCATTACATAATCGTAAAAGGATCAATGCAACAAGAAGAGCTAAAAATCCTAAATATATATGCACCCAATATGGGAGTACCCAAATATATAAAGTAAGTTCTTAACAACCTACAAAGAGACTTAGACTCCCACACAATAACAGCGGGAGACTTTCACACTCCACTGTCAATATTAGACAGATCAACGAGACAGAAAATTATCAAGGATATCCAGGACTTGAACTCAGATCTGGACCAAGTGGACCTAACAGACATCTACAGAAATCTCCACCCCAAAGCCAAAGAATATATATTCTTCTCAGCACTACATTGCACCTACTCTAAAACTGACCACATAATTGGAAGTAAATTACTCCTCAGCAAATGGAAAAGAATGGAAATCATAACAAACAGTCTCTCAGACTACAGTGCAATGAAATTAGAACTCAGAACTAAGAAACTTAGAACCACACAACTTCATGGAAACTGAAAAACTAGCTCTTGAATGTGACTGGATAAACAATGAAATGATGGCAGAAATACAGATGTTCTTTGAAACCAACGAGAATGAAGACATAATGTACCAGACTCTGGGACACATTTAAAGCAGTGTCTAGAGGGAAATTTATAGCAATAAATGCTTACATGAGAAGCGAGGAAAGATCTAAAATTGACACCCTATCATCAAAATTGAAAGAGCTAAAGGAGCAAGAAAAAGAAAACCTCAAAAGTTAGCAGAAGACAAGAAATAACTGAGATCAGAGCAGAACTGAAGGAGACAGAGACACAAAAAACCCTTAAAAAAAATCAATAAATCCAGAAGATGATTTTTTGAAAAGATCAACAAAATAGACCACTAGCAAGATTAATAAAAAAGGAAAGGGAGAAGAATCAAATTGATACAATAAAGAACGATAAAGGGGATATCACCACTGATTCCACAGAAATACAAACTACCATCAGAGATTACTACAAACAACTCTATGCACATAAACCAGTAAACCTGGAAGAAATGGATAAATTCCTGGACACCTGCACCCTCCCAAGCCTAAACCAGGAAGAAGTTGAAATCCTGAACAGACCAATAACAAGGGCTGAAGTTGAGGCAGCAATCAATAGCCTATCAACCAAAAAAAGTCCAGGTCCAGATGGGTTCACAGCCAAATTCTACCAGACGTACAAAGAGGAACTGATACCATTCCTTCTGAAACTATTCCAGACAATCCAAAAAGAGATTCTTTCTCAAATCATTTTATGAGACCAACATCATCCTGATACCAAAACCTGGCAGAGACTCCAACAAAAAAAGAAAACTTCAGGCCAATATTCATGATGAACATAGATGCAAAAATCTTCAATAAAATACTGGCAAACTGATGGCAATAACACATCAAAAAGCTTATCCATCACGATCGAGTAGGCTTCATCCCGGGGAGGCAAGGCTGGTTCAACATACGCAAGTTTATAAACGTAATCTACCACATAAAGGGAAACAAAGACAAAAACCACATGATTATCTCAATGGATGCAGAGAAGGCCTTTGACAAAACTCAACAGCTCTTTATGCTAAAAACTCCCAATAAACTAGGTATCGAAGGACTCTATCTCAAAACAATAAGAGGTATTTATGACAAACCTACAGCCAATATCATACTGAATGGGCAAAAACTTGAAGCACTGCCTTTGAAATCAGGCACTAGAGAAGGATGCCCTTGCTCACCACTCCTATTCAATATAGTATTGGAAGTTCTAGCAAGAACAATTAGGCAAGAAAAAAAAAAAGGTATTCAATTAGGAAAGGAGGAAGTCAAATTGTCTCTATTTGCAGACAACATGATTGCATATTTAGAAGACCCTATCAACTCCGCCCCAAATCTCCTTAAACTTATAAGCAACTTCAGCAAAGTCTCAGGATACAAAATCAATGTGCAGAAATCACAAGCATTCCTATACACCAATAAGAAACAGAGAATCAAATCATGAGTGAACTCCCATTCACAATTGCCACAAAGAGAATAAAATACAACAAACAAAGGATGTAAAGGACCTCTTCAAGGAGAACTACAAATCACTACTCAAGGAAATGAGAGGACACAAACAGATGGAGAAACATCCCATGCTCATGGATAGGAAGAATCAGATTGTGAAAACTGCCATATTGCCCAAAGTAATTTACAGATTCAATGCTATCTTCATCAAGCTACCAATGACCTTCACAGAACTAGAAAAAACTACTTTAAAGTTCATATGGAACTACAAAAGAGCCTGCATAGCCAAGACAATCCTAAGCAAAAAGAACAAAGCTGGAGGTATCATGCTACCTGACTTCAAACTATACTACAAGGCTACAGTAATCAAAACAGCATGGTAATGGTACCAAAACAGAGATACAGACCAATGGAACAGAACAGCGGTCTCAAGGGCAATGCCACACATCTACAACCATCTGATCTTTGACAAACTGGAGAAAACCAAGCAATGGGGAAAGGATTCCCTGTTTAATAAATGGTGTTGGGAAAACTGTCTAGCCATGTGCAGAAAGCAGAAACTGGACCCCTTCCTGATGCCTTACACTAATATTAACTCCAGATGGATTAAAGACTTAAACATGAGACCTAACACCATAAAAACCCTAGAAGAAAACCTAGGCAAAGCCATTCAGGACATAGGCATAGGCAAGGACTTTATGACTAAAACACCAAAAGCAATGGCAAAAAAAAAGCCAAAATAGACAAATGGGACCTAATTAAACTCCAGAGCTTCTGCACAGCAAAAGAAACAATCATTAGAGTGAACCAGCAACCAACAGAATGAGAAAAAATTTTTTGCAATCTACTTATCTGACAAAGGGCTGATACCCAGAATCTACAAAGAACTAAAACAGATTTATAAGAAACAAACCAACCAACCTATCCAAAACTGGGTGAAGGATATGAACAAATACTTTTCAAAAGAAGACATATATGAGGCCAACAAACATATGAAAAAATGCTCATCATCACTGGTCATTAGAGAAATGCAAATCAAAACTACACTGAGATACCATCTCACACCAGTTAGAATGGCAATCATTAAAAAATCTGGAGACAACAGATGCCGGAGAGGATGTGGAGAAATAGGAACACTTTTACACTGTCGGTGTGAGTGTAAATTAGTTCAACCATTGTGGAAGACAGTGTGGCGATTCCTCAAGGACCTAGAAACAGAAATTCCATTTGACCCAGCAATCCCATTACTGGGTATATATCCAAAGGATTATAAATCATTCTCTTATAAAGACACAGGCACACATACATTCACTTTGGCACTGTTTACAATAGTAAAGACCTGGAACCAACCCAAATGCTTGTCAATGATAGACTGGACAAGGAAAATGTGGCACATACACATCATAGAATACTATGCAGCCATAAAAAACGATGAGCTTGTGTCCTTTGTAGGAACATGATGAATCTGGAAACCATCATTCTCAGCAAACTGACACAAGAACAGAAAATCAAACACCACATCTTCTCACTCATAGGCGGGTGTTGAACAATGAGAACACATGGACACATGGAGGGGAGCATCAGATACCAGGGTCTGTTGCGGGGGCCAGGGGAGGAACAGAGGGGAGGGGGGTGGGGAGTTTGGGGAGGGATAACATGAGGAGAAATGCCAGATATAGGTGACAGGGAGGATGGAGGCAGCAAATCACATTGCCATGTATGTACCTATGCAACAATTCTGCATGATCTGTACATGTACCCCAGAACCTGAAGCACAATTAAAAATAAATTAATAAATAAATAAAAGACCCAAGCAAAAATACTATGCATTTCTGGCATATGGCATATGACCAAAACAAAATTGAGCACTGCTTTGGGCTTTGTGGTTTATTTCTGGTAAAGGAGCATATCAAAGAGGCGAGCAGCTGCCCCGTGGCAAGGCCTTGAAGATCACTGAAACTTGGTGACATTCCCATTGGCTCAGGATCTTGTCTTTAGCTTGAGAGTAGAGAAAGAAGAATAAATTTCAAGTTCACCAAGAGGTCCCCATGCTAGGAGACTACACCCTAATATCCAGACTAAGAAGAAACACACAACTCACAAGTTATGAGTGTGCGTGTAAACACCATTAGCAGGGTGGTGCATAAACCAGTCATCTGTTGGGCCAGGCCCTCAGGCACTTAATGACTTATCATTCATTCACTTTTTCATTTTTATCCATTTTCTTTTTCAAGATAGGGTCTCACCCTGTCACCTAGGCTGGAGTGAAGTCTAGTCATGCAAATAGGGCTCACAGTAGCCTTAAACTCCTGGGTTCAAGTGTTCCTCCTGCACAGCATCTCAAGTAGCTGGGACTACAAGGATCTTCATTCAAATACTAACTTTTTTTTTTTTTTTTTTGAGATGGAATCTCACTGCATTGCCTAGGATGGAGTGTAATGGTGCAATTTCAGCTCACCGCAGCCTCTTCCTCCCAGGTTCAAGCAATTCTCTTCCCTCAGCCTCCCAAGTAGCTGGGACTACAAGGCGCATACCACCATGCCTAGCTAATTTTTGTATTTTTAGTAGAAACAGAGTTTTACCATGTTGGCCAAGCTGGCCTCAAACTCCTGGCCTCAGATGATCCACCCGTCTCGAACTCCCAAAGTGCTAGGATTACAGGCATGAGCCACCGCACCAGGCCAAATATTAACATTTATTAAGCACCTACTATGTGCAAGGCATAAATGTGAAGAAGGTGGCATAAAAAAGTCACTGCTCTTACAGAGCTTATGCTCTGACCCATGAGACTTATGCACAGGAAATATACTAATAATGTGTAATTTGATGAACAGCAGTTGCTATTGAATGAGGAGAAAATAGTTTCAAAACTGCTCACAGGAGTGGGAGAGAGGGAGTAGAGAATGCCCTCTAGGTAGGACACAGCACCTGGACAGGTGAAGAACTTTCTAGTGGGTGAGCAGCAAAACCAGAGGCACACAGGTGGAGGTAAATGTGCAAGAAAAGAGGCTCTTCTATGATCCATTTCATGGTGGGAGAAGTGCAGGGCAGTCATGGAGCCCCAAGCTGCGGGGGCCCAGGAAGATTCCCCAGGACCCTGCATGGACACCCTCTCTCTAAGGCTCTAGTTCATTTCCTTGCCCTTTCTTCCTACAGCTGCTCTGGAAACTCTTGATCTCTTCCTTCAGCAGCCTCATCTCCTCCTCTGCCTAGAAGACTGTAATACTGCCTAGGTGGCACTGGGAAGGGGCTGGCTGAGGGGGCTGAGCAACAGGAGGGCAGATGAAGAGGGCAGGGCTGAGGAAAAAAACGATCCTCACTCTGCCCTGCATCTGCTCAACAGCACCACTGGTTGCCAACATGCTTTTATATTCAGTGTGAGACTGGCATCATTACCCTTTTCCAAACATAAGGAAATAAGACTAAACGAATAAATGCCTGCAGGTCCCCTATAGAAATGGTGTACATGGGAGTCCCGATCACAAATCAGTGTGCTCTTCATGACCCATCAAGACACCCTATAGTAACATTATTAACAGCAATGATCATTTACTGAGCACTTATTGTGAGCAAGGTACTGTGCTACATACTCATAGTAATTATGCTTATGAGATAAATAGTATGATCACCCCTCATTTTATATATGAAGAAACACACCGAGAAGTATAGGCAATTGCCCAAGGTCAGGTGACTGGTAAGGGTCAAAGCTGGGAGAGGGGCCAGCAGCCCTCTTCCAGGGTCTGTACTGTGAACCACCACACTCTAGCATCTATCACCTCCTGGTCCAATCTGCACCCACTGAAGAGGGAGAGGCTGGCAGGGTGTTCACCTCCTGGGCAAAATGTTCTATAATTCTATGATATTGATATAAGAAGAAATGAGGTAAACTGGCATTACCAGAAGAACCAAAGGCTTTCAAACTTAGTTTTGTTTAATTTTAATTACACTAACCATCAGTGTATGTCCATGAGCCCATGTAACTTAATATTTAAGGACTTATTTGGCAATGCTTATAAAATCCTCTGAGCTGTAATGTTCTTTAAGGTAGGTAGGTATTTTTTTTTTCTTCTTTATTTTTTATTAGTTTTTTTCAAGATGGGATCTCATTATAGTGACCAGTCTGGTCTTGGGCTCTTGAGACCAAGTGATCTTCCCACATTAGCCTCCCAAAGTGTTAGGATTACAGGTCTAAGCCACCACATGCGGCCTTTACAAAAAAGAAAAAAAAAAAAAAAAAAAAAAAGAGGGAGAGACAGGGCCTCGCTCTGTTGCCCAGGTGGGAGTGCAGTGGCATAATCCTAACTCACTGCAGCCTTAAACTCCTGGGCTCAAGAGATCCTCCTGCCTCAGCCTCCCAAGTAGCTAGGACTATAGGCACGTACCACCATGCCAGGTTAATTTTTTATTATTTTTTGAGATACAGTCTTGCTCTGTTGCCCAGGCTGCAGTGCAGTGATGTGATCTCAGGTCACTGCAACCTCTGCCTCCCAGGTTCAGGTGATTCTTCTGCCTCAGCCTCCCGAGAAGCTGGGACTACAGGCATGCACCACTATGCCTAGCTAAATTTTTTATTAATTTAGTATTTAGTAGTAGAGATGGGGTTTTACCATATTGGTTAGGCTGGTCTAGAACTCCTGACTTCATGATCCACCTGTCTTGGCCTCCTAAAGTGCTGGGATTACAGGCATGAGCCACCATGCCGAATTTTTTTTTTTTTTTCCAATTTTATAGAGGCAAGGTCTCACTATATTTCCCCAGCTGGTCTCAAATATTTGGCATCAAGTGATTCTCCTGCCCTGGCCTCCCAAAGTGCTGGGATTACAGGTGTGAGCCACTGCACCTGGCCCGGTTGGCATTTCTTTCTAGCACCATGCTCAATGCTGAGTCTTCAAGGCTAGATATCAAATCTTATACATGCACACTTAAATGAGCTATAACAATCAAAACGTCAAGGAAAATTTTATTTTCGGGGAATGAATTGTTGCATCCATTAACTCCCTTTCCAGGCAGAAAACAGTCCAAACAAGCGATTACTAACACAGGGTACATGAACTATACATGAGTGAATCTGGGATCAACAGGGCTGTAAAGGCCCCCTGGCTCTGCTGTGGTCATTCTCTCTGCTGTCACACAGACAAGTCATCATGTCAGGGGATGCTGCCCAATACCCACAGGCCCAAATGTCCAGAATCCTTTTTTAGCCTTACTCTTTGGCCGTTCAAAATGAGTCTCCACTCTCCAAAGGTGCTGTGAGTTGTTATGTCTCTGTAATTTTGCCCCTTACATTCCTTTCCCCTGTAAGGAAGGCCTGTTTCCTTTCACTTTTGGTGAATTCCTATACAACCTTCAAAGAGTATCTTTGGAGTCACTTTCTGAGAATTATTCCAGAGCTGACTTGACCAACCCTGGTAATCAACTTCTTATTACGAGTGGTTAATTAGACGTACAGATTTTGGACCTAGACAAGTGTGATTTTGAATTCTAGCTGTACTGCTGACTAGTGGGTATGAGTTTGGTGACTTCTTATTCTGCTAAACCTTAATTCCCTCATCTATAACCTGGGAACAACCATGGTACTTACTACCCTAGATGGGTATGAGCACTAAAGGAAAGAAACTTTGAAGTATGGGGCACAGGGCTAGTACACAGGAAGCCTGACACAAGGGTAATATTCACTGCTCTTCAATGGCATGAAACAGAAATGATGCTAATTTAATCAATGGGTGGTCACTTCAAAGAATGGATCCGCCTTCTATGCCTCTGTAACACCACTTTTTAACACAGTCTATGGCACACAGCAGTCAGTAGTCCCTGCTAAAGAAAGACAGGACTAACCACGCTGGCTCTTCAACTTGTGTCCACAGAGTGCCTTCTTACACCTGGCTGGGTAGGCGTCTGTGGTCTGGTTGACGAGAATCCTGTCACTCTCTTTGCAGAGACAGCTATGCAAAGACTATCTGCTGTGCTTGGGAAGAAAACTGTGGCTTAGAAAAAATTCTGAAAATAAAACAGTACTGAAAAGAGAACACGAGGAGCAAAAATATGGAAGCCACTCAATCCCTTTTTCTCTCTGTGTGCAATTTGGAAAAGGATCTTAGTGTATCAAGTGTATCATATAGATGTGTGTAAGAGAGGGTTGGAGATACATCCTGGGCAGGCAATGGAAGAAAGTGCAGCCGAGACTCCTGGTCACCTATTACAGCTTCGAAGCTACAGAAGAAGAGTTTGTGGAAAGAGAGGGGACAATGGCTCAGCAGTGAATGGTCTGGTTGCTACAGGAGTATTCTGTCATAGTGAATTACTATACAGGCTTTGGAGTCAGAAATGGGTTCAAATCTCAGTTCTGCAATTCTTGGATTTAAGATCTTATGCAACTCATTTGACTTCTTTATGCTTTAATTTTCTCATCAGTAACTGGGACAATAATAGTCCTGCTTCCAATAAGCAGCTATGCAATAAAACAAACCACCACCACCAACAAGAAAAACCAAAAAAGCAAAAGAAAAGAAAAGAAAAAAAGAACATAAGTAATTGTGCATGTTTCAGATTAGACACCAGAACTACTGAGCTTTTTTACCTGGAAGTCCCGGCTCTGAACTATAAGCAGTAAATCTATTTTTGATAGAGTTTTTCATCCATTATTTGCTCTATGTGAAACAAAAATACAATTCTAACTCCCAGTGACCAAAGATGAGGAATGTAAGTGATTCTCAGAGGTCACTTTGTCAGGGATTGGTAGAACCTGCATCAGAACTTGGACTTCTGGAATGTTCTTTCGGTGTGTGCTATGGTTTCCCATGTGCACTACAGACACTTCTCTAAATGCCAAAGGGTGGAGGGCCAGAGTGGGGGTGGGGGAGGAGAACTGCTGTCAGATACTAATTACAAGAGTCTCAGGTATGAGAATAGGGTTAGTCTTAAGGCTACCATGAACCTAACAATTAGTTGTATTTCTTTCTTTGCTCTTGCCTGTAAGAATCTTAGGGTCAAAACCATGGCCCACTTCCAGATACTGTATGTGACTTTATGTTGCTTATTTTGTTGAGAAATCACACTCCTGGAATTCACCTTGCTATGCCACCTTTATTCTCCCTTTGTCCTAATTTCTTATTATTTAAATTGTGTTAAATATGTTAGTCTGTTATAAAGTAGGTCATAAAAAAAAGATGAGGGCTGGGTGAGAAGGCTCACACCTGTAACCCCAGAAGTTTGGGAGGCCAAGGTAGGAGGATCACTTGAGTCCAGGAGTTCAAGACCAGCCTGGGCAACATAAGACCTTGTCTCTACAAAAATTAAGCCTGGGTAACACAGTAAAACTTTGTCTCTACAAAAATTAAAAAAATTAGCTGGGTGTGGTTTGACGCACCTAAAGTCCCAAGTTACTTGGGAGGCTGAGATGGGAGGATCACTTGGGCCTGGGAGGTTGAGGCTACAGTGAGCCACGATTATGCCACTGTATTCCAGCCTAAGCGATAGAACGAGACATTATCTTAAAAAAAAAAAAAAAAAAAAAAAAAAAGAGGTTCAATGAAATGCAACTTCAAAAATCATAAAGTCCCTACAAAACCCATATCTGCCCATAGGACTATCTGTTTTGCTATCAAAAGCTTGCCTTACAAGTCTCCTGAGACAGATAGCTGGATTCATCACAGAAGCAGGACTTCAGTAATGTAATGCTGTGGCTATTTTGGGCACTGTGGATGTTGTGGTTTTGGCAAGGAAGAAGCCTGGGGTGGCCTGCCCAGCCTGGGCAGTGTGGGAGCTGCACACCAGGGGGCCATGCTGCAGATGGTTAAGGAGGCACAGCCAGCAGAGCCTGTGCTACTTGCCAGGCGAACCATGCTAAGTCAGCTTCATGGGCACAGAAACCACTGCTGTGAGGAGAACAGCCAGTGGACCTGCATTTTGCGAGCACAGGGTGGTGCATGGAGAGGGTAAGGAGGCCCGGCTCTCAGCCACAAAGGCTGCAGGTGAATCCTGACCCCCCCATGTACGAGCTATGAGAAAGTGTAAATCATGTTACCTTTCTGCATCTCAAAGTTGAGATAACAATAATAGCATTTTCTCTCCGTGTGACTGTGGTTAAGAATGAGGTACGTGAACACATGCAAAGTGCTCAACACAGTGCCTAGCACTTTTGTGAGGGCGCTTACAAGTGATGGCCTTATAAAATATTATGCATGTAGTTTTTGATCCGAAGATTCTAAATAATGAAGAATTGTCATCTTCTTTTTCCTTACAAGCCATAAACCTGTATTAAGAACTTATGGGCCAGGCGTGGTGACTCATGTGTGTAGTCCCTGGCACTCTAGGAGGCCAAGGTAGGTGGATCACTTAACTCAGGAGTTTGAGACCAGCCTGAGCAACATAGTGAAACCCGTCTCCACAAAAAATACAAAAATTAGCTGGTGCACCCCTGTAGTCCCAGCTACTCAGGAGACTGAGGTGGGAAGGCAGCTTGGGCCTGTGAGGTGGAGGTTGCAGTGAGCTATGATTACGCCGCTGCATTTCAGCCTGGGTGACAGAAGACCCTGTCCCAAAAACAAAGAAAAAAGAGTTTATGAAGGGATGAAATGGAATTCCAGAGGGGGAAAGACAGACTCTCTGTAACGAATGAAGTGTAGTCTTTTATGAAGTAGATGCATAAGGTTACAATCTCTGGCCATCGTTCTCACAAATGTCTCAACATCAACTGCCTTGCTTATTTCTTCCCGCCTATTCCACTCATCTTCCAAGGCCAAATGAAAGATCTACTTCCTTCTTAAACCTCCTTCTACCTCTTTCTTAAAGGTTAGTGCAAGATTGGGCAGGGCTAATCATCAGCATAGAAAACAGCAGAGCCAAGACTTGTCAGTTATGGCTACTCTGCAGAGGAGCAGAATGTCAGAGGTGCCCCTGAGACCAGAAACACAAATGTGGGGGAACCAACCAAGGGTACAGGCTTCAGACTTGACAGCTGGGCTGATGGTGGTGGCTCATGACTATAATCCCAGCACTCTGAGAGGCCGAGATGGGTGGATCACTTTAGGTCAGGAGTTTGAGACCAGCCTGGCCAACATGGTGAAACCCTACCTCTACTAAAAATAAAAAAATTTAGTTGGGCGTGGTGGTGGGTGTCTGTAATCCCAGTTACTAGGGAGGACTGAGGCAGGAGAACTGCCTGAACCCATGAGGTGGAGGCTGCAGTGAGCTGAAACTATACCACTGCACTCCATCCTGGGCAACAGAGAGAGACCGTCTCAAACAAACCTACAAACAAAAAGCCAAAAACAAAAACCAATGAAATAAACAGGTGGAAACTTCCTCCTGGCTGAGGAAAGAGGCTGCTGTGCTGCAGGCAGGTCATGGGAGTGATGCCAGTGCTGCTCTATGAATGCTTAGTGAGACTAGCAGGTACAACAGAGTGGTGGTGTGAACCAGTGGCCTAAAACAGATTGGGACAGGAGGCCTCGAGTCTTGCCTACTTTACAAGTTTGATTCCTTATTTAATATTAGGCAAGCAATCAGGGTGAACCCATTTATCTATAAGAATGGAGAGCTGCTGACAAGGAGAAAATTGAAGGAACAGTAGGGAGAGAAGTACATCTGGCAGTTACGTGACAGCTCACATCTTCTTAAGACGAGAAAAAACAACGGCCAAGACAGGGTTTGAGGATTTTGGGGTTGTTGGGATGGGGTAAATATATTTTGCATGTGAGTTGGATGTGACTCTTTGGGGGTCAGAGAGCAAGCTGTGGTAGGTTGAAAAATGGCCACCCAAAGACATCAAGTCTTGATCCCTGGAATTTGTAAATGTGACCTGACTAGGAAAAAGGGTCTTTGTAAATATAATTAAGGATCTTGAGACAAGGAGATTATCATAGGAAATTCAGGTGGGTCCTAAATACAATCACATGTACCCTTATGAGAGAGAGACAAAAGCAGTTTTGAGAACGCAGAAAGGTGGCGGCAGTGGGGAGATGACATGAAGGCAGAGGCTGCACCACCCCAGCTACACTGCTCCAAGGAATGCCTGGAGTCACCAGAGGCTGAGAGGCAAGAAACAGATTCTTCCTACAGACCCTCTGGAGGGACCAAAGCCCTGCTGGATTTTGGACTTCTTGCTTCTAATACTGAGAGAATAAATTGGTTATTTTAAGACATCCAGTTTGCGGTATGCGTTACAGGAGCCTCAGGAAACTAATGCGGGTTTCTCCCATCTCTAGCTATACAGCAAAATGCTAGACTGAGAATAATGGCTAACAGTAGCTACCACTTAATGGGTGCTTCCTATATTTTGGTTGTTTTTTATATGTTCTTCTCATTGAATCTTCATGATAACTCTATATGCAAAACAGACACTATTATTAGCCCCATATTATACTTGGAGAAACTTTGGGACTGAACAAATAATATTTGCTGAAAATCACAAGGCTATCGAGTGGTAGAGATGAAATGAGAATCCAGACAGTATGACACCAGGGTCCACATCAGAGCACTTTTGCTCTGTAGAGAGAAGCAGTACATACCCTCAGAAGTTCAGGAACTGGGAAAGACGGGCATAACAGCCACTGTGATACCAGTTATACCAGGGGGGACAAAGAGTAGGAGTGAGGAGTGATGGATGGATTGGGGAAGGCCTTTTAAGCAGATCCCAGGAGAGTAGATCTTGAAAGATGGCTAAACATTAACATAAAGAAGTAGAGGGAAGAAGATTCTAGGCTGAGGGCATACTGTAAGTAAAGGCTCAAATCTCAGAGAAAAAAGTAGAATTTTTGGGAATGTAGTGTACCCCAACATGGCAGATATGTTCAGCTTTAGGGGTGGAGAGGTAAGGCCTGGTAAGAGCTAAGGAGCTGTTCTTTCACTACCTGCTCATGCCTGGTATCTACCCCTCAGTTCTGATCTCTCACAGTTAAAGGCCCTGATCCTCATGGGCCGAGCAGAGGTGGGTGGTTTAAAGGAACATAAGAGCACTGGAAATATGCATCCACAGAGGGAAGCTGAAGGCATCAGAGAGTAAGGTTGCTTAGGAGGCTGATCCCCTAAGTGTCTCACTGATAACAGGTCTGGGCCCTGTCTTTGGCTTCTAGAATACAATGTCAGCAGGAGGCGGGGAGGGATAAAACCAAGCAGTGACAATACAACACAGACCACAAGCACCAGGATCAGAGCAACTGTAACCTTTCTAAGGGGAAGTCCAGCTGTGTATGCATGCACCAACACATGCCCGTCACTGAGCTGTGTCCATAGGTAGTATATCTCACATACATGCATGTATACCAACACAGCCTTTCTAAAATCAAAATTTTAAAAAAATTTTAATTTTTTTTTTTAATTTAAAATTTTGATTTCAAAAATATAAAGTCTGTGGCCGACGACAGATGATGATTTTTGTCCTTCAAGGCTGGTTGTAGGTGAGAGGCTCTTAGCTGGTAAGAAACTGGCCGACAGAAGTGTCCACATATGGAAAAGGTTCTAATGCTCACAGCTCACTGTTGGGCACTCTGATAAATTTTGTTTAATAAAAAATGTTCCCTGCACCACTAACAATGGGAGGAAAAATGACCAGCTGCTAGTCCTGCTTGAGTGACGGGAAAATCTAAAAAAGTAATGATTTTCAAGCCAGAAAACAGGAATTTGGTAAATTTTTGAGGAATGTTTGAGTCTACATAACGTGAATAAAGCACTTTAAATCTTACAAGAAATAAAACCAACTGAACGAGAGGATTAAAATTTAGAGAAATTGGGAAAGGAGATTAATTTGTGATACGAAAGTCTGCATGTAAAACTTGTGACTTTCAATGGAATGTTACTTGGGGGAATGGCCTTTTTGACAAAATCTAGGGATCCTGAAGGCCTTACACAGCAGGCTCTGAAAATGTCAAGGACATCCTTAGTCTACATGTACATATGTGCCAGCATATCTCAACTGTTCCTGCCTGGCTTATGGGAACTAATTCATTAAAACCAAACTCCAATGTCTCCTCCTCTCTAAATCTTTCCTGGCTTTCTTCTAAAGTCTGACACTCGGTTTTCCAGCATTTCCACAGTGTTTAGACAACATGTCTATCCTGATAGTAAAAAACATGTGATCTAATGATTTACCCACGTGTTTCCTGCATTAGACCATGAGGACCATGAGCTCCATGAGCATATAGACTGAGAAGGCCCAAGCAAGGGGCAAGTAAGTGCCTCAGGTAAGCAAAGCACAGTCAGAGAATGATCAGCTAAACGCATACACATGCTTGAAAGATGGCTGGGGTGTCTGGGCCAGATGGTGAACAGGTGACAATCTGCAAGGGGACAATATAACTTTACCCTAAAACTCGAAACACAAAAAATAAGAAGAAGGCCACAATGAAACTCCATGGCAGGAAGAGGCGAGACACACAAACTAACACATTTATTCAGCAAAGCTTCTTTGAGTGTCTATCATGGGCCAAGACCCTGTTTGGTGATGGGGTGACCCCTAAGTTGCTAGCAGGCTAGTAGTAAAGACGGAAATTATGTTCCTTGTAGATGGAAATTTGTCATGTGCAGTCAATGTCACTGAAGTGATTTAACGAGCTGACTCTGGGCAAATTTATTAATTCTCAAGTGACTACTGAATATTCACTGTGTGCCAGGCATGATTCCATTAAACACTGGCAAGAACAAGATGGACAAGGTTTTTGGCTGTCATGGAGCTTACATTTTAGCGGGGCAGCTTACATTCTGTGATAAGGTGTTCAGGAATAAACAGGTAGGGAGGAAGCTGCATTGGAGGAGGGTCAGTGAGACAGACATGTGAGCTGAGAGCTCAAGGATGAAAGGGAGGCAGCCTTTCAAAAAGCATGACAGAGTTCCAGGGAGTGGGAGGGCCCTAAGGAGGCAGAGGATGGTGTATCCAAGAAGTGAAAGGCCAGTCCTGAAGACACTGGCAGGAGAGGGTCTGGGAGATAAGAGCCTGATCATGCAGGGCCCGTGGGCCTTGGTATAGGGAGTCTGCATTTATCTGAAGCTCAACAGGAAATCTTGAAAGAGTATTAAGGGGAAGAGTGTCCATGATCTGATTTTATTTTATTTTATTTATTTATTCTTGAGACAGAGTTTTGTTCTTGTTGCCCAGGCTGGAGTGCAATGACATGATCTTGGCTCATGGCAAACTCCACCTCTTGGGTTCAAGCAATTCTCCTGCCTCAGCCTCCAGAGTAGCTGGGATTACAGGCATGCACCACCACACCTAGCTAATTTTTTGTATCTTTAGTAGAGATAGGGTTTCTCCATGTTAGTCAGACTGGTCTCAAACTCCCAACCTCAGATGATCCACCTGCCTCGGCCTCCCAAAGTGCGGGGATTATAGGTGCCAGCCACCGTGCCTAGCTGTGATTTATATTTTACAAGAAAACCATTCTGGCTATTGTGAGGACAATGGATTACTTTGCTTTTCTGAGCCTCTGTTTCCTTATATATAAACAGGCCTAATAATACCTACCTCACAGACTTGCTATTACGATTGAATTAGATTTAGAAAGTGCTCAGCACCTTACAGTTTTTAGGGCCAAAATATTTTTCAAAATGTTTCTTGGCCTTAATAGACAGCTAGAATCATGTCATATATACCCAGGTCCTCGCCCAGCATGTGTGGGCATTTTGGCACACTTTCTGAATGTGCTAATGGGCCACTGCCCAGTGGCGCCCCGCACGCTACCTGGCCCCAGCAGCTTTGGCCCTGACTTTAGGATAACTTACCCCAAGGAACTGCGCCTTTGTTTGGGGGCCCATGAGGTAGTGGGCTGGGAGGATCGGATAGGGTTCTCTTGTGTCCGGGTGGTGGGGGAGGAGGCCTCTTCTTGGATAGGGTGGAGCTGCCACTAGAGGTCTGGGTGCTTAGAGGGAGTGTTGAAGGTGGGCCAGTTGGACCTAGAAAGGAAATTGAATGGGGGCAGGAAGGTTAATCCCAGTCTCACAGATACAAAATAGCTAGTATGCAATCACTTCCACACATCAAAATGTGGTATGACACACAGCAACAAAAGCAAAAGGCTGGATATGGCTAAGTCCATCAATCTAGTAACAAACAGGGTTTTAAAAATTTGTTGGTTAAAATGGCCAGGGGCAGTGGCTCATGCCTATAATCTCAGCACTGTGGAAAGGTGAGGTGAGAGGATTGCTTGAGGCCAAGAGCTTGAGATCAGCCTGGATAACATAGCAAGACCCCGTCTCTACCAAAAATTTTAAAAAAATTAGCTGGGTGTGGTGGCATGCGCTTGTAGTCTCAGCTACTTGGGAGGCTGAGGTAGGAGGATCACTTGTGGTCAGGAGTTCGAGGATACACTGAGCTATGGTTGTGCCACTGCACTCCAGCCTAGGCAACAGAGAGAAAAACAGATTTATAACAAAAGTAAGAAGAGTGTGCTTTAAGGAACAAAATGCCAGTCAATACAGAATGCTACTGGGTTTAGATCATTGAGGTACAATGGGAAAAATAAAACACACACACATCTTAAAACAATTAACTCCTTAGAATCATCACAAAATCTACTGAGGGAGAAATCACACACCAGTTTTAGCAAAATCAACAGAGAAAGAACAGGGTACACGCTAAGCCTTCGCTGGGCCACAAGGTGAAAACGAAACAATTCATGTAACAGAATTTTTCTCTCTACAACTTTTTCTTTTAGTCAGTAAACTGCCTGAAGTTTTCCTATGTGGTGGCGTGATCTTGGCTCACTGCAATCTCTGCCTACTGGGTTCTAGCAATTCTCCTGCTTCAGCCTCCTGAACAGCTGGGACTACAGGTGCGCGCCACCACACCCAGCTAATTTTTGTATTTTTAGTAGAGACAGAGTTTCACCATGTTGGCCAGAATGGTCTCCATCTCCTGACCTCTTGATCTGCCCACCTCGGCCTCCCAAAGTGCTGGGATTAGAGGCATGAGCCACTGCGCCCAGCCTGAAGTTTTTCTTAAAACAAAACAAAATGGCTTTTCTAAATAATGAAGAAAGAACCAGATGTAAAGCATTACCTGGGGGAGAAAAAAAAAAAGAAACCCAAAAACCCTTTTCTTCCGGGTCTAAACTGCTCTAGAAATTAAATCATCTATTTATACTAGAAGCCTGAACAACAGTTACATAAATTAGACAGTGATTTTTACAGACTTAAAAAAAAGACTCAACTTTCTCCAGAACTAAAGACAAGACAGTAGGAATGACAGTAATGTTCTATATACACACAAAAATGGGGTTTGTTTTTAAAAGCTGTTAAGGGAGTACTGTATATTTGTTTTTAGTTTTGTTCACCCAAAGTGACGCTGAAGTGGCTGGTGTGTGCCAGGTATTCCATGCTGGGTACTTTCACCAGCATAGAATTAAGGTATATGGCTTAACTGTGTTCATGGCAAACTGCTTCTGCAAATGCTAAGAAAAAAAAGCTAGGGCTGGGCACAGTGGCTCACACCTGTAACCTCAGCACTCTGGGAGGCCAAGGAAGGCAGATCACTCGGGGTCAGGAATTCAAGACCAGACTGGCCAACATGGTGAAACCCCATCTCTACTAAAAATCCAAAAGTTAGCTAGGCATGGTTGTGCACGCCTGTAGTCTCAGCTACTAGAGAGGCTGAGGCAGGAGAACTGCTTGAACCCAGGAAGCGAAGTTTGCAGTGAGCCGAGATCCCGCCAATACATTCCTCCCTGGGCATTGCAGTGAGACTCCATCTCAGAAAAAAAACAAAAACAAAACAAAACAAACAAATAAACAAAAAACTGCTAAGAATACTGCCATACTGAATGTTTAACACAGATTAGTAGATACCTAGTGATCCAGAAAGGCTCCAAAAGAGCTTTTTACATTGTTTGTATTTTTAAAAAAAATTGCTGGCCTCCTTCCGTGGTAAAGTTAGTTTTAATATTTCCCACTGTCAATTACTAGTCCCTACTTAAACCATTATTTCTCTAAGATAGGCTAGTCCTGAAAGTAAATACTGTTAATCTCAGCAAAATTATCATCTGCTTTGGGTTTAAATGGCCAGGCTATATAATTTATTTCTTTGTCCCACTAATGTGATACATAATGGAAGCCTGATGCTTACCCCAAATCAACACTTAATTAGGGTATCAGTCACTGCCCTTTCAGAAACTATTTTTATAATAATAGAGATTATTATGGCCCTGCATCTTTATAATGCTTTATAGTTTTCAAAATGTGTTTGTATATGCTATTCCTCAACTTTTTTCCCTAGATTTATCATTAAAAAATTTTTTTTGAGACAAGGTCTTGCTTTGTTGCCTTGCCTGGAGTTCAGTGGCACAATCACAGCTCACTGCAGCCTTGATCTCCTGGGCTTAAGCAATCCTCCCACCTCAGCCTCCTGAGTAGCTGGAACTACAGGTTTAGTAGTAGGCGTAGACATCTGGCTAATTTTTTTTTTTTTTTTTTTTAGGTGGAATCTCACTTTGTCACTCAGGCTGGAGTGCAGTAGTGCAACCTTGGCTCACTGTAATCTCACCACTACCCCCCTGCCAACCCTTCCGGTGATTCTCCTGCCTTAGCCTCCCAAATAGCTAGGATTACAGGTGTCTGCCACCACACCTGGCTAATTTTTGTATTTTTAGTAGAGACAGTGTTTCACCATCTTGGCCAGGCTGGTCTTGAACTCCTGACCTCATGATCCACCTGCCTTGGCCTCCCAATGTGCTGTGATTACAGGCATAAGCCACCACACCCAGCTGACATCTGGCTAATTTTAAAAACTTTTTTTATTTTTAAATTTTTTGTAGAGACAGAGTCTCAGTCTGTTGTCCAGGCTAGCATTGAACTCCTGAGCTCTAGCAACCCTCTCAAAGCGCTGGAATTACAGGCATGAGCCACCATGCCTGGTCCAAAAATTTTTTTAAAATGTTTATGGATACTAATAGTTGTACCTCTTGATTTTCACATCAACCCTGTGAAGTATGTGGGTCATGTAGTATTGTCCCCATTTTGCAGCCAAAAACTCAGAGGCTTGGCATGATTAAAGTCACAAGCCATGAGGGGCACAGCTGGGATAAGGCAGGTGTCCAGGACTGGTGAAGCACTTGCCCCATCAAATGATGCTGCTGGTTCCTGAAAGCCAGGGCAGCATTTCCTGTGCTTAGCACATGAAGAAAACAACAAATGCTCAGTATCAGGAAGTGTAACTTTCCTTTTGGAAATAAATGGATAATAGATAACAGATAATGGTGAGGTTCTCTAGCAATTTTATCTTTATCGCCATCTAGGGACTTTCTGATGCAGATGCAGTTCCCTGCCTGGAAATAAAAATTGTCAGACAAAATGCTAATGGAGCCATGTCTGTGAGCAACGCTGTACCACATACGTATGAAATTCTGGGAGAGATCAGACCAAAGAGGCATCCTGTAACCATAAATCACGCAAAATCCAACCCCCTGAATAATTTCAAAAATTAAAGAACTAGTGTGTCCCATGCCATTATATACTTCTGACTTCCTTCATATTGCTGATTATAATCTCTAATTATTTAATTCTTTGTTTATTGTTACTTGACTCTCCCACCAGACAGGGAGAGTCCTAGTCTATTAGAGCCGTGCTTTTCTTTGGTTTGGTGTAGAGTAAATACTTATTGAATAAATAGATAACTAAACCACCACTTCTATCTTTTCAGGTCAGTAATTTTTTTTTTTTTTTTTTTTTAAGAGATGGAGTTTTGCTCCGTCACCCAGGCTGGAGTGCAGCGGCAGTGATCTTGGCTCACCGCAACTTCCCCCTCCTGGGTTCAAGTGATTCTCCTGCCTCAGCCTCCCAAGTAGCTGGGACTACAGGTGTGTGCCACCACATCTGGCTAATTTTTGTATTTTTAGTAGGGACAGAGTTTTACCATGTTGGCCAGGCTGGTCTCAAACTCCTAACTTCAGCTGATCTGCCTGACTTGGTCTCCCAAAGTGCTGGGATTATAGGCATGAACCACCACGCCTGGCCTAAGGCCAGTGATTCTTTTTCTTTTTCTTTTTGAGGTAGAGTTTCACTCTGTCACCCAAGTTTGAGGGCAGTGGTGCAATCTCAGTTCACTGCAACCTCTGCCTCCCAGGTTCAAGTGATTCTCTTGCCTCAGCCTCCCGAGTAGCTGGGACTACAGGCACACAGCACACCACTACACCTGGCTAATTTTTGTATTTTTAGTAGAGATGGGAGTCTCACCATGTTGGTCAGGCTGGTCTTGAACTTCTGACTTCAGGTGATCCACCCACCTCGGCCTCACAAATTGCTGGGATTACAGGCATGAGCTGCAGCGCCCAGCTAGGCCGGTGATTCTTAAGGAGGCCAATATGTTTCACTTAAGGGTGACTAATCACAAATGTTTGGAGAGAATTAGCAGGAAGGAACAGTATTAAGTGTGAAAGGGATGTTCAATTTTATAATCTTATATTTGGAAAACAGACACACAGACAGACCTATCTATTGTTTTGTAACAGAGGCTACAGAAAGAAAGGTGCTATAAAATCTTGGCTGGTAAGGCATGAGTCAAAATAAGGTTGAAAAACACTGCATACAAAACTCCAGAAACACAGACTTAAAAAATGTTTGAAGATTTAAAGAGCTCAGAAGACTTCCAAAATTAGTAACCAGTCCCAGAGCATTAAAAGAGATCTTTTATGCAAAGTAAATCTGAGTACTGGTTCAGTCAGGAAAAAAGCAATTTTGGTAAGATAAAGAAAGCAGAAACAAAATAAAACGTAACACAAAAATGGGTGGGGATAAGATTAGTGAGTGGTGGCAGAGATGCAGGGGTGACTACGAGGGAATTTTCTCTCCTGAACTCTGCCAGGGGCCTGTGGAAGTAAGAAGAAAGTGCCCCAAACCTCATTTGCCACTAATATTGGCTACCATGTGAAATAATTATCTACATCTTCTTAAAAACATGGGTCTAGTCTTCCAAAGCTTCTGTGAATAAATTTGAGGTTAAATTAATTAGAAGGTCTTCCAAGAGGAGACAGATTACATCTCATTCTTTCTGAGGGTTTACATGTTAGTTTAGCATCAGATGTCACATTCAAAGAAGCTGAATCATTTAAGAGTGTATTTTCCACAAGAAAGCATTCCCTGCCCTTAAACAGAGGTGAACAATAGGGTAAGAGGGCCAACATTTATTTAAAAATAATCCACGATGCTGGGTGTGGTGGCTCAAGCCTGTAATCCCAGCACTTTGGGAGGCCGAAGCAGGTGGATCACGAGGTCAAGAGATCGAGACCATCCTGGTCAACATGGTGAAACCCCGTCTCTATTAAAAATCCAAAAATTAGCTGGGTATGGTGGCGCGTGCCTGTAATCCCAGCTACTTAGGAGGCTGAGGCAGGAGAATTGCCTGAACCCAGGAGGCTGAGGTTGCGGTGAGCCGAGATCGCGCCATTGCACTCCAGCCTGGGTAACAAGAGCGAAACTCTGTCTCAAAAAAAAAAAAAAAAAAAAAAATCCACGATTAGAAAAAGTTCTTGAGGCTGGGCATGGTGGCTCACATCTGTAATCCCAGCACTTTTGGAGCCGAGGCAGATCACTTAAGGCCAGGAGCTCAAGACAAGCCTGGCTAATACAGTGGAAACCCCATCTCTACTAAAAAATACAAAATTAGCTAGGCATGGTGGCATACACCTGTAATCCCAGCTACTTGGGATGCTGAGGCAGGAGAACTGCTTGAACCTAGGAGATGGAGGTTGCAGTGAGCCAAGATTGTGCCACTGCACTCTAGCCTGGGCTACAGATTGAGAGTTCATCTCAAAAAAAAAAAAAAAAAAAAAAGTCCTCGAAAACTGTTCTGTGGACATCCACAGGTGCCTGTTTTCACCACCCTTCATTCTCGAGGCACTTCTGAGTCCTCTCTTGGATGCCAAGTGCTATACTCTGGACACAGGCCTGTCCTCAAGGCACTCTGCTCTGTGGCTTCTCTCCTCACTCGCCCTGTTCTCTAGGGGTTCTAAATGTGTCTTCTGATTTGTTCTATACCATCTTCCCTTGGTAATGGCCCTCCCTGCACAGATGGCATCCCCAGCCCTGATCTCGACTATGCCTGGGTCACTTCCCACATCTCCAACAGCCTCTCAGTCACTCCATTTGGACATTCAGCTGTGCCTTCAACTCAGGTGGTACCTACTGAACCTATCTGATGTGCAGCCTCGGGGATGCCTCTGACTGAGGTCTATCTCAGAAGTGTGCCTGGCATGCGTCCAGGGCTCAGGAAGTGCATCCGTGCAGTGCATCGCAGAAGTGACTATGTTTACCTTAGCAGGCCCACAGGCAGTTTTCAGGCCAAAGGGCTTGCCCCATATTCCTGGGCTCAATAATTTAGTCTCTTAAAAAGTGGCAGCTATCTCCTGAGACTCTCCCAGGAATATCTCTTCTCACTGAAGCCCCCTTATGGGAAATCAATATATTCTTAAACAATGAAGGTGGTTTGAGAATATCTCCCAAAATGGCACTCAACAACAAGATCTCTCCACTTAGCCCAGAAAAAATGTCCTGGAAAATCATTCATCTATGCCTAAAATATATATAAATACATCTTAAAAAATAAAAATGCATTCCTAAAATCATAATCAGCATGCTTTCCAAATCTCTTCCTCCTCTTCTTGCATTTTCTGGAGCTACCATTTACTGAGTATTATATGCCTGAGCTAAAACACCATATTTAAAATTTATCTTGTAAAATATTATTATCATTATTGTCATCATTATTATCCATTTGAAAAACAAAAGGACCCAAAGCTCAGAGGGTTTAGGAACTTGGTGAGTTACAGCAAATGAGCGGCTGCGTCCAGGCAGAACCCCACTCTGTCTGACTCAAGGCTGGGCTCTCAGCCTTGACAACAGCCGGTTTCCCTTCCTCTAAATGGCATCGCATCCTTTCTTGTTAGAACTTTCAGGAACGCAACTGAGTTATCTCTTCACTTCCACATTCTTATGTTTAAAAAAATTTTTAGTTGACACAATTGTACGTATTTACGGGATATGTAAGTGATATTTCAATACATGTGCACAATGTGTAATGACCAAATCAGGGTAGCTAAAATCTATCATCTCATTTATCATTTCTTTGTGCTGTGAACATTCAAAATCCTTGCCTGTAGCTTTTCAAAAATATATACTAAATTACTGTTGATCATAGTCACCCTACAGTGTTACAGAACACTAGAACTTAGCCCTCCTATCTAGTTGTAATTTTGTAACCATTAATCAGCTTCGTCCTCCACTCAACCCCTTACCAGACTCTAATAACCTTTCTTATACTCTCTATTTATATAAGCTCAACTTTTTTTCTTTTCTTTTCTTTTTTTTGAGACAGAGTTTCACTTTGTTGCCCAAGCTGGAATGCTGCAGTATGATGACAGTTAACTGCAGCCTCAAATTCTGGGACTGAAGTGATCCTCCTACCTCAGTCTGCCGAGTAGCTGGGCCTATATACATGCATGTTACCAGGATAATTTTTTAAGAAAAATTTTATGTAGAGATGGGGTCTCACTGTATTTTCCAGGCTTGAGCTTAATTTTTGTTTTAACTCACACATTAGTGAGAACACATAGTATTTATCTTTCTGCGTCTGGCTTATTTCACTTAAAATAATGTCCTTCGGGCTCACACACACTGCGTGGCACACAGCAGGATTTCTTTCTTTTTTTCTTTCTTTTTTTTTTTGAGACAAGAGTCTCGCTCTGTTGTCTAGGCTGGAGTGCAGTGGCACGATCTCAGCTCACTGCAACCTCCGCCTCCCGGGTTCAAGTGATTCTTCTGCTTCAGCCTCCCAAGTAGCTAGGATTACAGGTGTTATGTTACCATGCCCAGTTAATTTTTGCATTTTTAGTAGAGACAGAGTTTCACCATGTTGGCCAGGTTAGTCTTGAACTCCTGACCTCAGGTGATCCACCCACCTTGGCCTCCCAACGTGGTGAGATTACAGGTGTGAGCCACTATGCCCGGCCTGTATGTCTTCTTTTGAGAAATGTCTATTCAGATCCTTTGCCCACTTTAAAATCAGATAATTCCTTGTATATTCTGGATATACAAGTCCCTTGTAAGATGAATAGTTTGCAACTAGTTTCTACATTTCATAGGTTGTCTCTTCACTCTGATTTGTTTCTTTTGCTGTGCAGAAGCTTTTTAGTTTGATATGGTCTGCTTTGTCTACTTTTGTTGCCTTTGCTTTTGATGTGTTACTTATGTAATCTTTGCCCAGACTAATGTCCTGAAGTGTTTCCCTCATGTTCTCTGTTAGTAGTTTTATAGTAAGTCTTTAATTCATCTTGAGTTTACAGATATCCAGTTTTCCCAGCACATTAAAGAAGGTTCCTTTCCCCAATGTATGTTATTTGCACCTTCATAAAAATCAGTTGGCTATAACGTAGATTTACTTCTGGGTTCTATGTTCTGTTCCACAGATATATGTGTTTGTTTTTACACCAGTACAAAGCTGTTCTGGTTACTATAGCTTTGTAGTATATTTTGAAGTTAAGTAGTATAATGACTCCAGTTTTTTTCTTTTTGCTTAGTATTGCTTTGGCTATTTGAAGTTTTTTGTATTTCCATATGAATTTTAGGATTGCTTTTTTCTATTTCTATCAGGAATGTCATTAGCATTTTGAAACAGATTGTATCAACCCTGTAGATTGCTCTGGGTGATATGATCATTTTAATTACATTAATGCTCCCAATTCATGAGCATGGGATGTCTTTTCATTTTTAATTGTCCTCTTCAATTTCTTTTATCAGTGTTTTACAGGTTTTCATTACAGAGCTCTGTCACCTCCTTGGTTAGATTTATTCCTAGTTTTTTAATGTTAGTTATTCCCAAAAGGGGATAGCTAACATAAAAAGGATTGCTTTCTTAATTTTTATTTTATTTTATTTTTATTTTGAGACAGGGTGTTGCTCTGTCGTCCAGGCCAGAGTGCAGTAGTATGATCCCAGCTCACTGCAGCTTCCCATGCTCAAGAGATTTTCTCACCTCAGCCTCCCTACTAGCTGGAGACTACAGGCTAATTTTATTTTATTTTTGAGACAGAGTTTTGGTCTTGTTGCCCAGGCTGGAGTGCAATGGTGTGATCTCAGCTCACCCGCAAACCCCGCCTCCGGGATTCAAGCCATTCTCCTGCCTCAGTCTCCCAAGTAGCTGGGATTACAGGCACCCGCCATGACGCTTGGCTAATTTTTGTATTTGTAGTACAGTCAGGGTTTTCATCATGTTGGTCAGGCTGGTCTAGAATTCCTGACCTCATGATCTGCCCACCATGGCCTCCCAAAGTGCTGGGATTACAGGAGTGAGCCAGCACACCTAGCCAATTTTTTTATTTTTATTTTTGTGGAGATAGGGTTTCAACATGTTGCCTAGGCTGGTCTTAAACTCCTAAGCTCAAGCAATATACCCACCTCGTCCTCCTAAAGTGCTGGGATTACAGGTGTGAGTCACCATACCCAGCTTTTTCTTAATTAATTAATTAATTTTTTTATTTTTATTTATTTATTTTTTTGAGACGGAGTTTCACTCACGTTACCCAGGCTGGAGTGCAATGGCGCAATCTTGGCTCACCGCAACCTCCGCCTCCCCGGTTCAGGCAATTCTCCTGCCTCAGCCTCCTGAGTAGCTGGGATTACAGGCACGTGCCACCATGCCCAGCTAATTTTTTGTATTTTTAGTAGAGATGGGGTTTCACCATGTTGACCAGGATGGTCTCGTTCTCTCGACCTCATGATCCACCCGCCTCGGCCTCCGAAAGTGCTGGGATTACAGGCTTGAGCCACTGCGCCAGCCTTTGATTTCTTTTTAAGCTAGTTTGTCACTGGTGTATAGAAACACTACTGATTTTTGTATGCTGATTTTGTATTCTGTTAGTTTACTGAATTTATTCATCAGTTCTAAGTGTGTTTTTGGTTGCGTCTTTAGGTTTTTCTATATACAAGATCATGTCATCTGAAAAGAGATACAATTCGGCTTCCTCTTTTCCAGATTGGATGCCCTTTACTGCATTCTCTTGCCTGACTGCTCTGGCTAGGACTACTTCCAGTACTATCTGAACAGGAGTGGTGAAAGTAGGCACCCTTGTCTTCTTCCAGTTCTTAGAGAAAAAGCTTTCAGCTTTCTCCCATTCAGGATGATTTAGCTGTGAGTTTGTCACATATGACCTTTATTATTTTGAGGTAAGCTCCTTCTATAAGTAATTTATTAAAAGTTTTTATTACAAAGGATGTTGAATTTTATCAAATGTATTTTCTGCATCTACTGAGATCATCAAATGGTTTTTGTCCTTCATTGTGTTGATGTGGTGTGTCACATTTATTGATTAGTGTATGCTGAACCATCCCTGCATTTCTGGGATAAATAACAATTCATCATGGTGTATTATCTTTTTGATGTGTTGTTGGATTCATTTTTTTAGTATTTTGTTAGGATTTTTTGCATCTATGTTCAACAAGGATATTCTTTTTTTGTTGTGTCCTTGTCTGGTTTTGGTATCAGGGCAATGCTGGAGTTACGAAAAATTCCTTTCTCTTTGATTTTTTGGAATAGTTTAAGAACTAGTGTTAGTTTTTCTTTACTATTTATTTATTGATTGAGACAGGGTCTCACTCTGTCACCAGGCTGGAGTGCAGTGGTGTGATCTTGGCTCACTGCAGCTTTGATCTCCTGGGCTCAAGTGATCCTCTTGCTTCATTCAGCCTTCTGTGTAATTAGCACCACAGGCAGGCGTCACCATGCCCAACTAATTTTTTATTTATATATATATGTTTTTGTAGAGACAGGGTCTCACCATGTTGCTAAGACTGGTCTTGAACTCCTGGTCTCAAGTGATCCTCCTGACTCAGCTTCCAAAGTGTTGGGATTACAGGCATGAGCCACCACATCTGGCCTATAGTTCTTCTTTAAAGATCTGGCAGAATTCAAGTAATAAATCCATCTGGTCTCGGGGTTTTCTTTGTTGGGAGGCTTTTTGTTACTGATCCAATCTTGTTACTTGTTATTGATCTGTTCAGGTTTGTTCTTTCTTCCTGGTTCAATCTTGGTGGTTGTTTCCAAGCACTTGTCCATTTTCTCTAGGTTTCCTAATTTACTGGCCTATCATTATTTATAATAGTCTCCTACAATGATCTTTGTATTTTTGTGGTATTAGCTTCCTTTTACATTTCTAATCTTATTTATTATACCCCTTTTTTTGTCTAGCACTAAAGGCTTGTCAGTTTTGTTCATCTCTTCAAAAAAACCCAACACTTTTTGCTTTTCTATACTGTCTTTTCAGTTGCAGCTTAATTTATTTATTTCTGCTCTGATCTTTTTTCTTTCCTTTTACTAATTTTGTATTTGATTTGTCCTTGCTTTTCTAGTTCCTTGAGGTGCACCATTAGGTTATTTGACGTTTTAAAATTTTTAAATTATTTTTTATTTTTTTGAAATGGAGTTTCGCTTTTGTACCCAGGCTGGAGTATAGTGGCATGATCTCAGCTCACTGGAACCTCCCAAGTTCAAGTGCTTCTCCAGCCTCAGCCTCCCGAATAGCTGGGATTACAGGCGTGCACCACCACGCCCAGCTAATTTTTGTATTTTTAGTAGAGATGGGGTTTCACCATGTTGGCCAGGCTGGTCTTGAATTCCTGACCTCCCTTAGGTGATCCACCCACCTGGCCTCTCAAAGTGCTGGGATTACAAGTATAAGCCACTGCACCTGATAACGTTTTCCTTTTTTTATGTAGGTATTTATTACTACAGACTTTCTTAGTACTGCTTTTGCTGTATCCCACGGATTTTGGTTACATCTTCATCTTTTAAGGGTCAGTTCAAATGTAACCTCATCTAGAGTCCTTCTCTAATCCATCTCCTCTTCCCTGGAACACCTGCTCTATCTCTGAGCTTACACAGTGCTTAATGGCAGTAGATATTCTCTACCACGCATTATAGCTACAATTTTTCTTCCTTTCTAGACTGTGTGCTTCCACAGTATTGTCTCCACAGCTCTCAGTGCCAGGGCCCAGCACATCCTGGGTACTTAGTACACAACTATAAAAATAATTCATAGTGTAAGTCAGGAGGATGCTTTTTCAATATCCTTGTACATCTGGTTTTTAGTTACACACAGGAAAACCAAAGATCTCTCACACTGGGAGATCAAATAAAACTATAACTTTGAAGTTTCAAAGAAAAAAAAACCCTAGAAGATGGTTTAAAAATTATCTAGACAGTTTCTGAAAACATCTGTAGAAATATAATTCACACATTTGAAACTCCCACATAGGAAGGATGGAAGAAGTTTTTTCTATCCAACTCAGGGCAACACACATGAAGATTTTATCACTTTCTAATAGCTTTCTTTTTTAAATGTATTTTTAATTGATAAAATATGTATTTGTTATGTATAACATATTGTTTTGAAATATGTATACAGTTGGACCTTTGTATCTGAGAGTTCTGCATCTACAGGTTCACCCAACCCTTGATTAAATATATTCAGGAAAAAAAAAAAACCCTGCAATAAAAAATAATCCAACAACAACAAAAACCAAATTAAACATAATAGTATAGCAACCATTTACATAGCATTTACATTGTATTAGGTGTAACAGTCTAGAGATGATTTAAAATACACAGGAGAATGTGTGTAGGTTACATGCAAATACTACATCATTTCATAGAAGGGACTTGAGCATTCCTGGAGTTTTGTTATGGGATGAGATAACTGTACATTGTGAAATGGTTAAACTGAGCTAATTAACATATGCATTACTTAATGTATTTATCTTTTTTGTAGCAAAAACATTTAAAATCTACTCTCTTAGCAATTTTCAAGAATACGGTACATTACTAACTATAGTTACCATGTTGTACAACAGATCTCTTGAACTTATTCTTCCTAACTGATCTAATGGTTTTCATAATATAAAGCTTAAAAGAGTAAAAAGCTTATTTATATTTATACAAAGAAGGACTCAGTGTAGAAGGAAAGAGCTGTTATCATCTCCACATTCAGACAGAGAAACAGGGGCATGGTGGAGTAGAGTGTGTTGGGACACTACAGAAAGTCAGCCAGGATTACGTGCAGCAGGACAGGCTGGTGCCCTGGCATGTCATGTGCCACACTGCTCTGTTAACTAATTTCCACACAGGAAATAACATTAGCTACCCATCTGTCCTTCCATCTCCTTCTATGACACTAATAATTAAGAGGAAAGTACCGGGATTCAAGAGACTTAGGGCTGATTCCTTAACAATTACTCATCCACCTTGAATACCAGAAGCACAACAAGGATTTCCTCTGCTTTCCTTTCTACACCCTGAAAGTCAGGTGACTTAGCTAGAGAACCTCAGTCAAGGTCACTATTCAGGGCAAAAATCACAGACGATACTTTCCGGCCAGCACTAGGTGATTCATGTTCAATGCCTTAAGAAGGACTGGGGGAACAGATTTAAAAAGGCCAAAAACCCCAAAGCAAACCAAACCCAAACAAAGAAAACACCCTAAAAAAAACACAAATCAAGAGCAACAGCCCATGGGAAGCTTTAATATTAAGTCACTCAAATGACTGTCTTCTCATGAGATAAAAAAACTGCAGGAGACTGTAAAGTCATCAATATATGAATAACACTACTGATAGGAAAATATTTCCCAAGTGAGTCTGAAATCATGCAGTAGTGTACTTTCATAGTGGCAGGCACTGCCATATACTAAGCAAGTCCTTGGAGAAATGCATAAAATGCATACACAGCTGTGTTTGGGCACAACTGCTGCAAACATTAGATTTTCAGCAAGTCACCTATCACACCCGCAGATACCTGGTTTAGTTTTATCAGTGTCCCCTCCTTCCACTGGCCACCCATTTCTGGGTCAAGCTTTCACTGATTCTTTCTGCTGTTTATGCATCTGACGAGCACTGACGAGCATCCTACTCTCTGTGTCAGGGAGGCAAAGGCAGCTTATTCACAGCCCTTGTCCTTGAGAAGGAGTTCTGCTCCTAACTGGAAGAGAGCACACTTCTCTAACCCTCTCTCCGAAGCTGTGAAAGCACCTCTCCTTCCTGCTCCTCCAGGACTACTCCCTACTGGCCCCAGGGGCACATTTCACTGTGTCCTCTTTCCCTGGAGCTCTGAGAGTGGGAGCTACTTCTCTCTTCTTATTTATATTTCCAGTGCCCAGAATGTTTGTTAAACCGAACACATGCAGGAGGATTGAACAAACTTGTATTTTATTGAATGCTCACTATGCGTCAGTCACTTCACAGACATTATTTCATGCTCTCTAAGCAGTGACCCAGCAAGGAAGAAACCTAATCCTTATTTTTCAGTTGAAGACTCTGAAAATCAGCAAGATCAGCTCAATGTTAGGATGAGACAAGTACAGGGCAGGACTGACCCTTATGAGAAGAAACCACGGTCTCTCAAAAAAAAAAAAAAATTATGTATGTATTTATGTATGCATATGGGTATGTATGTATGTATTTTTGAGACAGATTTTCGCTCTGTTGCCCAGGCTGAAGTGCAGTGGTGTGATCTTGGCTCACTGCAACCTCTGCCTCCTGGTTTCAAGTGATTCTCCTGCCTCTGTCTCCCAAGTAGCTGGGATTACAGGCACGCGCCACCATGCCTGGCTAATTTTGTGAATTATTAGTAGATGAGGTTTCATCATGTTGGCCAGGCTGGTCTAGAACTCCTGATCTCAGGTATCTGCCTACCTCAGGCTCCCACAGTGCTGGGATTACAGGTGTGAGCCACCAGGCCCGGCCACCATAGTCTCTTTTGTGTGGCACAGAAAAGAAGGCTTCTTGAAGAGGAAAAGGTGATGCTTGAACAGCTTCTCGGGAGTTCACAGCTGTCCAGGCAGCCATGGTCTGGCTTGACACAGACTGATCTGCCTTAGTTTGTTACTCTCAAACTACTATATATACTTTGATTAATAAGAGTATTTAGTCTCTTCATCTATTCAATTTTTTCTGTGGCACCAACCCTTCATCAACAACCATCTATTATAAATCTCAGTATGCCAGACACCATGCTACTTTTGTGCACGTTATCTGCTAGTTTATTATTTCAAAGCCTTTCTAAGGTAGGAAGTCTACATTATAACAAATGTGTATGAAATGCAGAATTAATACTTACAGGTATTCACATGCTATTGAGAAGGGCTATATAATGCCTGATTCTAGAGGCCTGGCTTCAGGAATACATGAAAATGAACTGTAATTAGCATATCAGTTGTTTGCCTTTCTAAAAGCTTAACAGGTTAGTTCTTTGAAGCATGTTAAAGAAGTTTCTTGAGATTGGAATTATCATTCATTTATTTAACACATCCTTTCTTTGAGTTAAGATGCATACCAAATGCCAGGTCTCATTATCGAAAATTAACAGGTTTAGATGACTTCACTCTGGTCCCAATTTCCCAAAAAAAAAACCTCTTGTAAAAGCTGAGGAGCTGTAGTAGCATCAATACCGGCAGTGGTATTCCCTATGGAGCACTATATGCCAGGCACTGAGCTAAATGCTTCATATACTTTCATTTAATCTAGACAACAATATCATGTGAGTTAGCGACTCTATGTCAGCTACAAGTTTTTGTGATTGCTACACAAAAGGTATGAAATTCTGCAGTGGAAGAAAGCACAGTTCTATACCTTAAGATGCTTTCTCCCTGTATTATCTCACTGGATTCTAACGACAATTTCATGAGGCAGGCAAGATGGAGATGCATGAATCATCTTTTTCAATGTGGAAAAGAAGAAACAAGAGAATCTAGTTTGACAAGTCTTAAGGCCCATTTTAATTTTTTATCCTATTTCGGCCACCATGTGACCTTAAGGTTCCTTAACGTTTCCTGGGCTCAGTTACCTTATCTGTAAAGTAAGTAAAGATTGTGTTAATTTTTTATTATCTTTTTGTCTCTAAAAAAAGTCAGGAAGATTGCTCAAGCCCAGAAATTCAAGGGTGCAATATATTATGATTATGCCACTGTACTCCACCCTCAGCAACAGGGTAAGACTCTATCTCTAAAAAATAAATAAACCTAGGTTCTATGATATTATTTTATTTAAAGTTTAAAAAGAAACTGATCTTGGCAAGTCTCAAGAACCAGTCTTAATAAACATACAGTATAAGTGGGGGAGGGCAGGGGGAAGCTACTGATCACTTATAAGGCACTTCTACAAACTTTTAATTTTAGAGCTTTTAGTCTCTCTGGACCCCACATCTGAAGAGGGGTTAGGAGCAAAATGTTTTGATATGGGGCTTGAGGATGGTGACTCTGGGATTCTGCACTGCTGTGCTCCTCTGAGACTCTGGGGCACTGCTTGTGCACAGCACAAGGGGGCTTTGCTTGATGGTAATTTAGGTCAAGCTTCCTTGAATTTTTATGAGGCAGCTGGAGTTTTTTGAAAATATTCCTCAGATTCAGAATAATTCTTTCTTATCTTCCCCTTTGTGGAGACTTTATCTTGAGTGTCTGTTTCTGTCTCACCAGAAAACTTAATTTAGGGATCTTTCAGACCCCTGAATTTACAGTTGAGGAAATGACTTCTGCTACAAATAGAGACCTCTGCTTTGCTCGTCATGAAGACCAAGCAACCCCAATGAAAGAGCCAAGACATCCTTGTTTTTATGCAAATAGTTCTATCAGTTCAACAGAAGGAAATGAAAAAACAACATAGGGGCCCCAAAACAGCATTATCATACAGAGCATCAGCTGATCTTTACAATGTCTTCTAGGAGCTCCATTCTAAACATTACCAGTTTTCCAAATTTAAGTGCATGTGAGCTGAGCTAACTATGAGATATTGCACAACTCAAATCCCTTATAAAAGTCATGAGAAGGCTGTACTCCCTACGTCTCACCAGCAGACAGGCCAAATCTCTGAATTTGATGTCCTGCTGTGAACAGCCATGAAGAACACGCTGATTTTTGTAGGGAGGATTTCTATTGTCAATTATGCGCTTTTTTGGGGGAAGAGGAGAAAGCACTCTATCCTTAGTTGACCACGGTTGCTGTCGCCAAGTCTCAAACACTTGTTTCAGCAGCTGGAACACCAAATAAATTTAGTCTTTGTCTTCCGGGTCTTTGGTAAAGAGCTGGTTAGAATTTATTCAAGGCATGAGAGATATACTTGGCACCAAGCCAGACAGTCTATATTATGGGTTTCTGTGTCCCCCTTGAGATAAAATTACAGAAGGGGGTGGAGGGAAGTGAGGGAGTCTCTTGGCACCCAGGATTCTGGTGTCATTTTCTCCTATAAACCATTTTCGGGACTCTCAATGACCTAGAGGCTCTATGAACAGGCATAAGCTGTGCCTGTCTAAATAGGTCACCATTGCTGTGTTGGTAACCACACTCAGAGGATGTGAAATCTTTCAGTCACTTCTTCCATTACTATATTTGCTCTGGAGGCTTCTCACAGTTCTCTGTAGAGTGCAGAAAGAGAATTTCAGCTCTATGTCAGACTGCTACCCTGATGGGGAATACCATTACCTATAGGGAAGCAACAACACAGCATTCTTACGCTACGGACCTGCAGCTTGATATGTGAATGATTTAAAAAAATACGTTTTAGTACAATGTATGGAATGGTAAGAAAACACTAGTGGGTTAGATCTTTGGCTTACATGCACTATTACTGTGTGGTCACCGGTTATCTTTGATGAGAGCTGTTCATGCCTAAGTGTTATTTTAACTTTCCTCTATTAGTTTATCATCTATGAGGCCATTTGGGGTCTCTCTAAGAACACAGCTCCCATTTATAACACTATTTGAATAGAGAATAAGCTCTAAAAAAACACTGTTTTGAATAAAGCTCACATTTCCCAGAAAATAGCCCCAGTATGATTCAAATAGGCATGGCATTGTGTAGCGAGAGGCCTTGAAACCTGTGGGAGCACAAGCTGAGCACACAGGGAGAACCCTGCATTCGGATTTACTGGCAAAGAACAAATTTGAAGCTACAGCTCTGGGTACCTCTCAATTTTCCCCACTGGCTAAGGCAACACTTTAATGTTAGCCTGAGAGGCGCCAGCTCTGTGAGATATTTGACAACACACAGCACAACAACCATCCTCTGGGTAGGATTCCTCGTCCGGGTGCAGTGACTCATGCCTGTAATCCCAACACTTTGGGGGAGTCGAGGCAGGAGGATCCCTTGAGCACAGGAATTGAAGACCAGCCTCAGCAACATAGCAAGACCTCATGTCTACCAACAAAACAAAACAAACAAATAAAAAAGCTGAGCATGGTGCTATGCACCTGTGGTTCTATCTATTTGGGAGGCTGAGGTGGGAGGATCACCTGAGCCCCAGAGGTGGAGGTGGCTGAGCAAGGCCTTGTCTAAAGGGAAAAAAAAAATCCTCTCCAGGTAGAGAGTACAAGAGAATGGGTTTTGCTCACACAGAACGTGGGGTTAGAATTCCCAGTACCTGAGAACTACAGGCCAATTATTCAGCATCCCTGAACACATCCCCTTATCTACGTGATGCCAGTAACTGCATAACAGTACCTATATCATTTTGAGACTATTACATGAGAAGTACTAGGCATAGAGCCTCTAGTAAGGCAAGTGTTTCATAACGATTAACTATCACTATTATTACTAGCATCTTCCAAAGAGAGGCATTTTAATGTAAAGAAAAGTAACTCTCCAGAGAACTGAAACCACTCCACATTATAAAAAGCACAGGTTCTGGAGCCATGCAGACCACAGACTCAATCTCAACTCTACCTCTTACCAGTGGTGTGACCTTGGGCAAGTCACTCTACCTCGTTGAGCCTTAGTTTCTCCTTCTGTAAAATGGGCACAAAAACACGTACTTCACAGGATTGTCATGAGGTTAACATAAATAATCCACAAAGTGCGCCCACAACACTGCCTGTCCTGCTCTTCGTGCCTGGCAAATGACACAGTCCCTATTTCAAGCTGCTCCTGACAACATGATCCATGCCACTCAAATGTACCTTGTAATTCTTACCTCAAAGCTGGCTAGATGACCAGCTCTGAGGATGGAGTCATGACCCCTTCTCAAAGCCCATACCTTTCCCGGCGTTTCTAGGAGGCAGAGGGGGAGCCTCCGCAGTTGGTGATGTGGGCGAGTCTGTGCTTGTGGAGACGAAGATCTGGTTGGTGAAGGCTCCATAGGAGAGCCGTTGTTTGTCCCTTGGAGTGCTGAATCCTGGCAGTGCCAGCTTGTCCTGGGGGGAGATACTGGAGGAGTGGCAGAAGCTCTGAGGTCTGGGTGAGCGCTCTTTCTTGACGGGGCTTGGCTGGCAGATGAAACAAGAAGGTGAAATAATAAGGAAGGACCATCCTTCAGGTGTACAGAGAGCCTCTGCAGGGTGAGCTCAGGTGGGAATCTGGGTTCCTGTGGCTCTCTGAGCTTTACAAGGTCCGCCACAGCGAGCCTCATGGTGGTGACACAGTACAAGGGAAGGATCTAGATATCACCCTTTTACATATTTCACCCTATGAATAATCACACTAGTGAAACACTGGTTAGGATGAGCAGCAGTGTCAGAAGCATAGTGTTAAGGTCACAGGTAGATTTAGCCTTTAATTAGCAATGTCCTTCAGAATGCAGCACATTTTCAGCAAGATTTGAATCTATTTCCACCAACTTCTAATTTGCTACATTAAGATTTCTTCCCTCCTCAATCCTTTAACGTTGAAGTTCTAGTTCTCATTCTTTGCCTCTTTTCTCATTTTATATCCCCTTGCAAAGTAAACGGATTCACACCCACTGCCCCCAACACAATAATGACTTACAGATCTATAAATCCAACCCTAACTACTTGGGTTCCAAACCATTTTCAACGGCCCATGAGGTGTCTCTGGTATTTGCAATTGTGGTGATGACATTAGGATCCGCTCAACTGTCCAAGTTAGAAACCTCAGTGTCACCTAGAGTCCCTGGTTCCTGCAGACACCTCGGAAACACACCTCAAAGCCACTCCTAGTGCAGGTGCTCATCAGCTCCCACTGCAGCTCTAGCCTCTGGAATGGCCACTTCTCCAGTTTCTTTTCTCCAGTCTATTTTCCACATTGCAGCCAGAACTGGTAGGAAACTCTGCTCTTTAGACAACAAACCTCTTGGGGCTTCCGACTGATGCACAAAAACCCAAAGGCTGGACTTGGCTCATTAAGCTATCTTGATCTGGTCTGCTTGACACCAAGGCAGCTGCCAGCCTCTCCCCACCCAGCCAGGCGAATGCGTCTCACACACAGTGTTTCTCTCCATTCCTGAGACATCCAGGCTCTACCACGACTCCTTTCCTTGGCACATGCTGCTCTCCATCTCTGGAATGATGCATTCCACCCCACTTCTTTCCCTGGCAAGCCTCTACCTATCCTTAGAAACCCGTCTCCAATGTCCTTGAAAAGGTCTTCACTGCTTGCCAAGACTGAGACAGCTGCTTGGTACTCTGAAAACCTCTCAGGAATTTTCCCAAACACTTACAATGGTTATCACATCTTACTATAATTTATTTCCTCCTTAAGCTGTTAATGCCTTGAGGACCTCTTTGGTCACTCCTTACATCCTGCCTGGGACAGAGGAAATGTCCAATACATATGCAATCAATTAAAGCATGAATGAACTTTCAGAGGTAGTTAACTGCCTATAAAGAAAAGCCAGTGAGAAACGGGGTTAATCCTACAAACTGTCTTCTACTAGCTGGGAGACTTTACAATGTCCCTTATGTACTTTTTTTTCTCTTTGAGACGGGGGTCTCACTCAGACACCCAGGATAGAGTACAGTGGCGGGATCTTGGCTCACTACAGCCTTGACTTCCCGGGATCAGGTGATTCTCCCACCTTTGCCTCCCGAACAGCTGGGACCACAGGTGCCCACCACCGCGGCCAATTAATTTTTCTATTTTTTTGTAGAGAGGGTTTCGCTGTTGCCCAGGCTGGTCTCAAGCTCCTGGGCTCAACCATTCCACCCATCTCAGCCTCTCAAAGTGCTCGGATTACAGGTGTGAGCCACCACACCAGACTATGGACTTTCAATAAAGATGATCTGAGATAACCTAAGTGCTTAGTCTAATCCATATTTAATGAACATCATGCCTTAATGATGGCACACATTCTGAGAAATGCATTAGGTGATTTTGTTCTTGTGTGAACATCATGGAGTATACTTACACAAACCTAGATGGAATAGGCTACTGCATATTTAGGCCATACGGTATAGCTGATTACTCCCAGGCTACAAACCTATACAGCATATTACTATCCTAAACATTGCAAGCAACTATAACATAATGGTAATTACTTGTGCATCTAAACATAGAAGAGGTAAAATAAAAATATGGTATATAAGAGTAAAAAATGGTACTTTCTATGAATGGAGCTTGAAGGACTGGAAAATGCTCTGAATGTGAGTGAATGGCCTAGGTGAGTAAAGGCCTAGGACATTGTATACTTTTATACTGCTCAGTGTAGTAGGTCTGTTTATACAAGCATCTCCACAACGCATTGCGCTACGGTATTATGACATCTATGACATCACTAGGTGATAGCTATTTTTCAGTTCCATTATAATCTTACAGGGATCCCCACTGAGTATGCTGTGTGTTGTGGACTGAAACGTTACTATATGCTGCATGATTATGTTCAATAAATAACAACTGTTGTTTACTTACTAATTACTTGGAGATTAATTTTATTTTTGTTTACTTTTGGTTTGGTTTTTTTAAAGACATAGGGTCTTGTTCTGTCATCCAGCCCAAAGTGCAGTGGTATGATCATAGCTCATTGTAGCCTCAAATTCCTGTGCTCAAGCAATCCTCCTACCTCAGCCTCTCGAGTAGCACCACCATGTTTTATTGATCGATTTATTTACTTTGTAGAGACAGGGTCTCACCATTTTGCTCAGGTTGGTCTCGAACTCCTGGCCTCAAGCAATCCTCCTGCCCTTGGCCTTCCAAAGTGCTGGGATTATAGGCATGAACCACCAGGCCCAGCCTCAAGGTTAATTTTATGTCGGCAGGCTACAATGTCCTGGTGTTTGGTCAAACACCAGTTTGGATGTTGTTGTAAAGATATTTTTTAGATGCAATTACTATTTAAGTGAGTAGATTTCGAGTAAAGAGAACTGCCCTTCAGGATGTGGGTGAGTTTCACCTAATCAGCCAAAGGGCCTAAGAGAAAGGACTGAGGTCCTCCGAAGAGGAAGGAATGCTGCCTCTAGACTGTGTGCAGCCTGAAGACCGCAACATTCACTCCTGCTGGATTTCCAGCCTGCTGGCCTGCCCTGCGCATCTTGAACTTGACAGCCTCTTCAATCATGTGAGCCAATTCCTTAAAAAAAATTTCTCTTTCTCTCTCCCTATCCTATTGGCTCCATTTCTCTGGGCAACTTAATATAGCTGTTAAATGGTGCCCAATAAGGACTGAACAACAAAAATGGCCTTGGTACATCAAATTGTAAAACCACGATCAATCAATCTCACTAAAAATGGATCTTGTCTACACAGAGAAGAAAAGCTGGGTTAAGTGCTGAGGAATTTGAGGATATAATTTATACTCACTTTGTCATCCAGATCATCATCACTTTCATCCATCTCCTCCTGTCGAAGATTCCACTCATATTCTACATGGACATGTGGATTGAACTTTCCAGATTTAGCCTGGGAAAGCTGGAAGGAATAGCAAATGTGCACCATTTTAATTTAAATCAAACATCCCAATATTATACAAACATTGAGCAAATTCCACCTTACTCTAGTTTTCAGTGAATCAGCTACAGGTGTACTACAGGCAAAACTGATTAGACAAGCTGCAATGCTGCATGACAGGCTCAAGAGAAATGCAAAGAACTACAGGCAGAGCCTTCTCTGTTTCGATAACTTGTCTCCAAAATTAAAAACCTTCTTCTTATTAAATGGGCCTCGAATTTGCAAATTCCTGGCTGAAAGGCAAAATATGTCTTTGAAGTTTAAAAGGTAGGCTTTTAAGGTCCCAGTCCAATCTGTGGCCCCATTTTCTCATTCATAAAATGGAAGAAGAAATAACTATCTCAAAGGATTCTTTTAAGAATAAAAAAAAGGCCCAACTGCTGGGCCTGAAACCTGGCACTTAGCAGAAACTCAAGAGAGTCACACTAATGCGAAGGCCCAGAGTTGCTAAGCAAAACTAGTGGGGTCAAAAAAGGTGAGTGTGCACAGGAGGGGGAGGGGCTGGGAGAACAGTGTGTTACCATTTTGAAGACCACTGCACTCTGAGCTTTAACTTGCCCAATTTTTGGAATCAGCTTCTCATATAATTCTTTACTGTTAAGCTTCAGAGAAAGTCTAATGGTCTGGGAAATAAATAGCATGACCTCAATCCACAAGCCTATCTGTAATATCACCTCTCAAAATCCTTTCAGCTCCTTTAACTGCATTCCAAAGACAAGTGGATGACAAATTTATCATTTTCCCACTTTTTCTCCCATCCAAGTATTAACCAGGTTTGATCTTGCTTAGCTTCTGAGATCAGATGAGACTGGGTGCGTTCAGGGTGGTATGGCCGTAGACCATTTGACCGCTTTTTATAACGCAGCACAGTGCTTATCTGAATTTCTTTAGCCAATGTTAAAAAAAAAAAAATGAACTTGCTTTTTTTTGAGATGGAGTCTTGCTCTGTCACCAGGCTGAAGTGCAGTGGTGTGATCTCGGCTCACTGTACTGCCTCCTGGGTTTAAGTGATTGTCTTGCCTCAGCCTCCCAAGTAGCTGGGACTACAGGAACATGCCAACATGCCCAGCTAATTTTTTTATTTTTAGTGGACGTGGGGATTCACCATGCTGGCCAGGATGGTCTCGATCTCTTGACCTTGTGATACAGCTACCCTGGCCTCCCAAAATGTTGGGACTACAGGCGTAAGCCTTCGTGCCCGGCCTGAATCTGCATTTTTAATATTCAATTCGTTTCTCAGAATGACACTTTTAAGGCAGCCAATGTCTAATAAATCTTCCATGTCCATTTTTGCTTACCAGATCTTCACACTGAGTAGCTTTTAGTCTCTTTGCTATGTCTAGGGCAGTTTCTCCAGCCTGGTTAACTGAAACAGAGAAAAAATTAATTTGCATAATTATCTAGGAAACACCTTAAGAAAAGGCAAGGAACAACAATGACATTATAATGTAACATGCAATACATGCTCTTACTACAGTCATGAAGACACTGGGACACACTCTTACCTATATCCACAGTGGGCTTGCTCCTGAGCAGAAGCTTCAAACATTCAGGTTTACTGTACATACTACAGTAGTGTAGAACTGTATTTCCCAAGGCCGTCTGCTTATCCAGGTTCCCACTGAAAAGTCAGAAGGTTAGAAAAAATGACTTACTCTGTAACTTAAAACTATAGATCAGCCACTTATTTTTGTGCTGACAATTGAGTCCAATTTGAGACCTACTTATTACAGAGAAAATTATGTTTCTAACCTAGATTTATAAGCAATATAGTGGTAACAACTAGCATTTACTTAAGAGTGCGACAGACATTGTTTCTTAATGTTTACATGTATTAGTTCATTGAATCTTTAAAACCATCTGATGGGGTAAGTACTAATAATAACCTCTTTTACAGATTAAAAAAACCTAAAGCACAGAGAGGCTGAAGTGCTTGCTTTCAAGATTTTCAGGATAGGTATGGTAAAGCAGGGATCTGAGCACATGTAATCTGTCTCTGGAGCCAATACTTTGACCCGCTATGCTATGTTGTCTCTGAGGAAGAAATCTGGACTTTTACACAGGTTGGCTTGTGTCTATGTACCATTCTTCCTATATGGGTTCAAATCCCCTAATATTTTGATCACCTTCTTTCGATGAGCTCTAGTTCTTCCTCACATATCTGTTGCTTACAGAACAGATAAAGAATAAAGAATCTGGCCGGGCGCGGTGGCTCAAGCCTGTAATCCCAGCACTTTGGGAGGATGAGGCGGGTGGATCACGAGGTCGAGAGATCGAGACCAACCTGGTCAACATGGTGAAACCCCGTCTCTACTAAAAATACAAAAAATTAGCTGGGCATGGTGATAATCCCAGCTACGCAGGAGGCTGAGGCAGGAGAATTGCCTGAACCCAGGAGGTGGAGGTTGCGGTGAGCCGAGATCGCGCCATTGCACTCCAGCCTGGGTAACAAGAGCGAAACTCCGTCTCAAAAAAAAAAAAAAAAAAAAAAAAAAGAATAAAGAATCCGGCAAGTCCAAACTTCCTATGTTCACTATTATACTTCCATTAGTATGTCCCAAACTTGAATGAGCTGTTGATCCAGCCACACACACTGCTGCTGTCTTATATGAAATTTATGAACAACAAAAACTCAAAAATCTGGTTAACCTGTGATGTTCTTTTAACCTCTCCTAATGGTTGGGAAATGTGTCCAGTCTGCACAGCAGAGTTTTGAATACAGACAGAATTTTACATTTATAAAGGTCAAGGGGTGGCAAACTATAGCCTGTAGGCCGTATCTAGTTCACTGTCTGTTTTTATAAATAAAGTAATATAAGTTTTATTGGAATTGAACCATACTTGCTTGTTTACACTCTGTCTATGGCTGCTTTCACACTAACATGGCAGAAATGAATAGCTCTGTCAGAGACACTTCATGCCTGCAAAGCCAATATATATATATTAACTTTAAAGATCAGATTTTGTTTAGAGAAAACAAAAACTCCACAACCCAAAGGATGGAATTTTACATTTCAAGACATCTCCCAGTAAAAAATATGTTTTATATCTAGCGTGATACAGAAAAAGCTTGCCAATTCCTGATCAAGGCCACTGACAGGACTGGTTCGTGTTAATTTATAAGGCATATTCAGGTAATTCAATAGAGAAAACAAAAACCATACCAGTTTTGTACAAGGAAGTCAACCAAATGGAGCGATGTCTGGTCTGCAGTTCGGACGGCAAGGTGAAGGGCTGTCTCCCCAAGCTCCTGAAAAGGGAAGGAAAAGTATAAATAAGTGATCATGAGCTCTACCTAGGGAAGCTTGACATACATTAGTTGCCCCGAAGTAATTATAAGGAGCAGACATTTTCACTCTCAAAATCTCTTGATTTAGACATGGTCACCCAATGTATAAGAGTCTCACTGTATGGTATAATGTTAAAATAAGTCACCTTTTAAACTGATTTTCCACATTACTTTTTATCCTATGATTTCAGTGAGGACTTACCTGCCCAGGTTCTAGCAGTGGTTCCATTAGCTCTACCCCCTCTGCATAGACTTGAATTAGTGCAAGTAAATCCCTGGATTTGATAGCCTCAAGCAATTCATTTAGTTTAGCTGACGAAGTTGAACAGGTCTTCCTTGAAAACCTATGATCTACATACTTCGCAGTGATATATTCTTTTCGTACAGTCCTAAAACACAAGACAAAATAAAGCATTTTTATTTTCCAAGTGCTAAGAAAGGTTTACATTTTTCTGACAAATATTTCTCTTTGAGAAGGGTTATTTTAATTAAGATATGCTTTTTTTCACCATTCAACAAACCAGGTTTTAGACAAAATTATTCCAATAGAGACAGAATAAAGAAAATAATATGTATTTAACTAATATATATAGGTAATAAATATAATTACAAAGTAAACAAGCACATAAATCACAGTAAATTTCTTTTTCACCTTGACCAACAGCATGAGAAATCAATTATAAATATTTCAAACTCTTGTTATATATGAGGAAATTAAAAAATTTAAGAAGTTAAACACATTATGAAAGACCAATTAACAGTTTTCAGAGCTTCATGGAAAGGATTTTTGTCATCTAACTCCTATTTATTTTATAAAATTCTTAAAAGGATGGGGTCTTGCTATGTTGCCCAGGCTGGTCTTGAACTCCTAAGCTTAAGCAATTCTCCTGCCTTGGTCTCCCAAAGTGCTGGGATTACAGCTGTGAGCCAATGCATCCAGCCATAACTCTCCATTTTATAGGTGAAGAAACTGAGGCTCAGAAAGGTTGTCACTGAAGCAACTACCCCAGGCCAGGCATTGAGCTCTAAAGGGGTGAAGATGAGCTATCTTTCCTGCAGAGGTTTTGGTGTGGGAGCAGGAGACCACATGGATAACATGCCCAAAGTCTGAAGGGGTGAGGTACTTTTCCCTTCTCTTGAGAAATAGCCTTTCTCACTTCAGTTCAAGTGTTTCTGGTAGGACTGAGCTTACCTCCCAGCGACAGGGGTGAGTATATGACTTAAGTGGCCCAATGGTTGCCTTGGTCACCTTTGGGCAAAGACTAAAATGAAAGTCAGCTCAGAGGAAAGGAGAGGTAAGAGTCAGGGAAAGAGAGCTAGGGTCCACATGACGCTGTCTGACAGCCTGGATCCAGCTGCACCTGAATCCATCCCTTTAATTTCCCAGTTACATGAGCTAATTAATAAAGAGAGTAAATGGACTTCAGATTAAATCCTAGTTCTACAGCATCCCAGCTATGTGACCGTGGGAAACTGCTTAATCTTCATGAGCTTTAGGTTGTTTTTTTTTTTTTTAATCTGAAAATGCAGATAAGACATTGGTATATTTTGAATTAAAGAATGTACAGTGTCTAAGAAGTGTTTTCTACCTTCTGAGAGGTCTCTAACACAACGGATATAAACTTTCTTGCTCAAAAATATGCATTCCACCTGTGGAAGCTGCTGCTATTTCCAACACCTCACAGTCAGGCAACACAGTTTAACATTGCGCTGGTACTTTTTTCTTTCATTCTGGGTTGGTAGTAAGAAGAGTTGAGCTGGTTGATAATGGCACACAGCCTCTGGTCTTTTCTCAACTCTATGCAGTTGAGAAAAGACCAACTGATTTACTAAGTAACAAAGTGCTCATGCTCATCGGTGTCCTTTATGCTTAGGTCAAAGTCCCTTTAGGATGGCAAGAGCCTGATGAATTAGAAGACTTCCAGTAACTGAAAGAATGGCCCAAGCCTGGCTTCTGAGGGCTCTGCTGCATGTGTCTTATATAAAGTGTGAAAGGCAGTTACTGTGTTGATGAATGGAGCAACAGACTTAAAAATTAAATGGCTCTTGATTCAAGTCTGAGACCACATGCTAACTATGTGACTTTGGGTAAATCAAGTTCATGCTGCGCCTCAGTTTCCTAACCTGTAAAACATTAGTAATCACAGATGCCTGTTCCAAGGAAGCAAATTATGGGTAAGGAACGAAGAATGATGCATGTCTTAGGGGTTCATTTGAAAGCTTCCTTCCTATTATTATCCATAAGGGCAGAACTGGACTTCAAGATGTAAAGTTGCGGGGAGGTAGATCTTACATTTCTGTTTCCGTGCATTCATCTGTGTTTCAGGAACATCTGCAGATGGCTTCATGTCACTGGAAGTATCATGCGATGCCACACAATTATTTGGAAGAAATGATGCAGAGGGCGCTCAGGTATCACATTACCTTGATCACCTTGAAAATCACCTCTACCCTTAGGTCTCTAATTCTGTGGCCATAGGAAGTATCTGGCCTCTTACTAGGCACAATACCTTCAACTTTTTGTGGGCATTCAGCCCATGGTTTCCTGACAATTTAAGGTTTTCTGACAGTGGAGTAATAGGGAGAATGGAAAATAGATTTGTTTGGAAATCTGGACACTAGAATTCTAGTGCTATGGTTGATAAAGACAACTTTTCTCCTCTGTCCCCTTAAACCCAGGCCTCTCCTTTTCTACTCCATTTTCACTAAAGCTACCATCTATTTACCTAGAGGTAAAACCTTGGGTGTCATCTTGACAGAGTCTTAAACATCACATATTAAAACTGATTAGCAAATCCTGTTGGCTCTCACTTCAAAACATATTGGGAAGTCCACTACATTTCATTACCTTCACTGCTACCACCTTTGTCCAGTTTATCTTCAGCGCTCAGTGGATCTGAAGCTGAAGTCTAACAGCTTCTCCCCTGTCTGTTTCCATAGGCTCCCAGGCCCCACCATACTCCTCACAAGTCTGTCCTTCACACATCAGCTACAGCTGGGTTTCCCAGTCTCAGCCCTACTGACATTTTGGGCTGGGTAAATCTTTTATCTGGCAGTTGTCCTATGCATTGCAGGATGTTTAGCACCAACCCTGACCTCTACCTGCTGGGTGCAGTAGCACCTGTCCAAGTCATGACAACTGCATGTATACAGACATTGCCAAATATTCTCTGAGGGCAAAGTCACCCTTGGTTGAGAACCAATATCACATGATCAACTTAAAACATAATGCAGATCATGTCACTTCTGTTTAAAACTTCTCAATGACACTTGCAGTGCATGACTTACATGATCTGGTCCCATCTCCATCTTGCCCAGCATTTCCCCGAATGCTCAGTTCTCTCCTGCCACAACTTCTTTCAGGTGATAGTTCAAATATGCCTTACTCACCTTGGGGCACCCACAATGACTATTTCAGCTGCCTGGCTGCTCCCCACAGGGAGGGGCCGTTATGCCCTTCAGCTCTGCTTTCCCCATCTTCAACCCGAAAAAAAGTCCCCTCCCCCTTCTCCACACACTTCAACACGTCCTCTTGTTGTACTTTCTTCACAACACCTAATACAATGTGTAAATGTATACTGACTTTTTAATTCCTGTGCTTTCCTCTCCTCAGTCAGAATGTAAGCAGGACAGAACTCTGTCTTGTTTGCTACTGTATCTTCAGCACCTACAAGAGTGCCTGGAGCAGGGAAGTTGCCTCTTAAGGATTGATCAATGACTAAATGAGTGATTAAACTGCATGTTACACGAGGTTCACTTTATGCCTCTGGGTCACTAACCAAACAAAACTAGTAGTAGTAGTAGTAGTAGTAGTAGTAGTAGTAGTAGTAATACTTACATAGCGCTTACTACAGACCAATAATAACAATTTTCATAGATACTTATACAGCACTTACTACAGACCAAATGCTGCTCCAAGCACTTATTTGTTTTGAGACGGAGTCTCACTTTGTCATCCAGGCTGGAGTACAGTGGTGTGATCTCAGCTCACTGCATCTCCACCTCCCAGGTTCAAATGATTCTCCTGTCTCAGCGTCCCAAGCAGCTGGGACTACAGGTGTGTGCCACCATGCCCGGCTAATTTTTTGTGCTGTTAGTAGAGATGGGGTTTCATCGTGTTAGCCAGGATGGTCTCAATCTCCTGACTTTGTGATCTGCCTGCCTTGGCCATCTAAAGTGCTGGGATTACAGGTGTGAGCCACCATGCCTGGCTGCTCCAAGCACTTTGTACTCAAGCCCCTTGTTACCACAACTCTCCGAGGTAGATATATGTTCTGGATGAGGAAACTAAGGCAGAAACAAAGTCACTTGTCCAAGGTCACATAGTTTAGGAAATGGCAGAGCTACGCTATGAATTCCAGCAGTGTGGCTTCAAAATCTATGGCCTTAACCACTATATTAGAGATACTATAGAATCACTGACATTTTGAAGGCAAAAGCCTTACAGAGGCCAAATGACTAGATGAGGCATGAAGCTGACCAGGCCACGCTGATACTGTTTCCCACATGAGAAACAGGACATAAAAATCCATGCTGTTACGACGTTAATTCGACAGCAGGGTCTTCAAGGTTTCGGTCACACAAACATTTCAAAAATAATAGTGTGGACAAAACTGCACTGTATGTGTACTTGAGAACTTACTGTTACCAAGCTGGTAAAATAACTTACATCTTATTTCTTCATGGTAGTTTTATGATCAAATTAACTTCTGAAAAGCCTTTTCAGTGTAATCTGTCCTTTTTTGTTTTCATCTGCATAGTGTTCTGTTGTGTGGCTCTACCATAGAGTATTTCATCAGATGCCTACAGATGGATACTTTCTTTGTTTCTAATCTTTTTCTATTACAGAACAGGAATAAATTCCCAGGAGTGGAACTGCCGAGTCAAAGGGTAAATACATTTATAATTTTCGTAACTATGGTTAATTTGTTTTTCATAATGTACCATTTTGTACTTCCACTGGCAATATTATGAGACAGAATGTCAGTTTCCCCACAATCTTGCTGAGTGGGTTTGTAAGCATTTGGATTTTTGCCAGGCTAACAGGGATCTCCAATTGTCTTTGAATGTCTCTTACTTATCACAATACGTCATGTTTTTGAGAGAACTGCCCCCATGACAATCTGTGCTCCACAGAGCAGGCACTCAGCTGCAACTACAGAGGGGAAGGTGAGGGTGAAAAGAATCTGTGCATTCTGGAAATACATTTCTAAATACTCTACTTTCCCCTGATAATGGGGTTTGCACGAAAAAAAAAAAAAAAAAAAAAAACTAAAAAACTAAGAAGTTTTTTGGGAGGGTAGAAAAATACAGAATCTTAAAAAAAAAGTTCAATATATGAGAAATACTTACATATCACTTGAAGGCGTTGGTTTTGGTGAGGGGCTGGGTAAATTTGCTTCCATAATATCATTAAAACTATTGTTTCCTACATTCTTGGCCAGCTGTAACAGAAAGTAAAAAAAAAAAAAAAAAAAAACACAATATAGCAAACTCTTTACTACTAGTTAAAAGTGTCCTATAATTTACTTTTGAGATTTCTGAGTATGTGTTTTCCCTCATTTGACTTAGAACATAAACCATCATCCATCTGGTCAACAAATATTTACTGAGCATCTGCTATGTGCCAGGCACCAAACTCAGTGCTGGAAACACAGTGATGGGTAAACCATGTTCCTTTTCCACAGGTGCTCAGAGTCTAGTGGGGCCACTGACAAGGAATCAATCATGTCTACATTTATGTGATAAATGCTAAAACAGAATCTGGTCCTACACACATACAAACGATCTGAGATTATAGAGAAGGCTCCATGTGAGTTTAACCATAGGTTAAACTTTTAATAAACAGCAATAGCTTTTCAACCACCATCCCCTCTCCTTTTCATATTGAACACATTTACTCCCTGGACAGAAAAGGACATAGGAGTACTCTGTATTTGTGAACAGATTAAGATGCTGCAGGTAGCAGAGGACCCAGGAAGCATTTTGCTTCTGGTTTCAAGAGAATTCTAAGATAATTTGTCCTGAAGGGCCTCTATTCATTTCATGAATTTTGGGATGCAAAGTTTAAGAAACATACATGCAACCAGGTCTTTGGGGAAAAAAATCTTGGGTTAATTGCAGGGCAAATATTTGGGATTTGGACTTTCCTCTTTCTTGTCATCAAACTGGATTTCATTAATACAGGTCGAGGAGATGAGTGACATCATTTCTGCACTAAAGAAGAACGTGTTTCAGATGTTAGGTCACTGTCTTTTCTCTATAACCCAGAAGTGAACTAGGGAGCTGAGTATCAGCATGGTAACTTCCTGCTTTCTAAATTAAAAGGAATGTCTTGTATTGTGCATAGAACACAAGACAGATAACGATTGCTTAGTGAACGCTCACATGGCCAGGTCTGCTAACTGGGTTACTAAATGCCCATTTTGGTACTTTTCTTCAGTCAAGGCTAATGATAAGCTAGACTTTCAGCTTGTTTTTTTGAGCCCAGGTTCACTCAGGTTCTGCTCAACAGTGAGGCTCCTGTCTGAGAAGTCATATTTTTTTAAAAAATTTCACTCTTAGTACAAAGACTCTCTCTCCCAGTGCACCACTGTTAAAATTATGCAAGACAGGGCATTTGTCCAGTAGGCTTCCTACTTGGGGGATGCCAAGTAGGACTCCCCTTCTGTTTTTTGGTATATCTTGGGGAGCTATTTGGACCTGATGACAACTCCAGATCTGGGTGACTCATGATGGGGAAGTACAGAGGTTAAAGGAAAACAAGTTTAAGTGTACATAACTCCTTTTTTGAATTAAGAAGTCAAGCACCGCAATTTTACACAATTTCTTCACTTACCACCTAAAGAAGTTATTGGCAGGGTGCAATGGCTCACACCTGTAATCCCAGCACTTTGGGAGGCTGAGGCGGGCAGATCACCTGAGGTCAGGAGTTTGAGAACAGCCTGACCAACATGGAGAAACCCCATCTCTACTAAAAATACAAAATTAGCTGGGCGTGGTAGCACATGTCTGCAATCCCAGCTACTCAGGAGAATCACTTGAACCCGGGAGGCGGTGGTTGCGGTGAGCAGAAATTGTGCCATTGCACTCCAGCCTGGGCAACAAGAGCAAAACTCCGTCTCAAAAAGAAAAGCAGTTATGGGTTAGCGAGTAGCTGGTTTTATAACAACAGTTAACAAGCCACTCCTAATTCATGTGTACTTTCACAAACTTAGAAATAAAAAAAATAAAATTGAAATAAACTCTTCAGTCATTACTTATAACAGAAGCCATGAAGTAATGTGAACATTTGAGTTTAACTGCTATTTCAGCGAGTCATATGAAAACTAATTCATAAAGGAAAAATAGTTTTGAAGAAGCCCATCCCAAAAGAAAAGAGCCACTTTCATTGAGCTAATTATAGACATGTATGATTTGTTCTTTCTTCAAACAGGAAACAGAAACAGCATTACACACCATAAAAGCTACATTTTAAACATCTATGCAAACTCATAAAATTCAGGAATTACAATTCTTTGTACTCAGCAGAATAAAAAAAATACAAACAATATTATTAAAATTACTCATGACAATATTAATCTTCCCAAGTACAGGTCACTACTTACCAAGAGTTCAGAAGTTCCTAATTTGTCTAGTTCCAAAGACTGAATGCGAGAAATATGAACCCCCATTTCCCTATGGATGCCGGAACATTCTATACAGGTCAAAATACCCAAATTGGTTGAAAGCCAGGTAGGTTCTGTGGAAAGAATTTTGAAGACAATGAAACAAACAAGACATTTAATTTTAGTGTGCCAACTACGGAGGAAGCTCAAACAACAGCAGTACGACTTGTTAAGAACTATGAAGGAAAGACTTAAAGAAATGGACTCTTGTGGTTTAGCCTAGGGACTACTATAACAGTTTCCTTTTGATACTGAAATGAAAACAAGATTAAACACTTTATCCTTGTGAAAATGTGAGAAAGGCTTTTCTTACGAGATCCTACGCAATACCTTTAGGCCTTGTGAGAGATGTTCCCTCACTGCCACTATCACCTCTGACAGTGATGGACTGAATGAAGGTCTATGAAGTACTGCTCACAGGTGAATGGATTCTATAGCCATCATTAACCTCCAAGTTGTAACTAACATTAACCCATCAGTTCGTGGTCATGGCTTCCCCAGGAGCACCTCTTAGTAATAAGATGGCTGTAAATAATGAACACCAAATGTTTAGGGACCTAAGCCCTTTTTTTCTACAACCTCCAATGGCCCTAGGACAGTGGGAACTATTACTTGTATGTTAGCAAGATCTTCAGTGTTCTTTCTCTGGGTCAAGCTTCTTTCTGACTGGTCAATGTCTGAGATTTTACTAAGTGTCTGCCATTTCCTGACATTGTGTGTCACTATCATACATGTACACAATAATGGCAGAAAATCTGAGACTTTTCTCTGAGGTCCTTATGACATCCTGTGTAGAAAATCCAGTTTCACAAGTAAAACAGTAAAAAAGGTATAGAGTGCTTAAGAACAACAGGTTTGCATCCTGGTTCTGACCCCTACTAGCTGTGTGACGTTATGCAAGTCATTCAACCTCTCTGAGTCCTGGTTTCCTCATCTGTAAAATGGGAAAATGGGAGTATTGGGATCTTGCTCACATGGCTTCTGCAGATTCAATGAGATAAGCAAAACACCTAGTGTGATTCTCAATACAGTAGGGGCACTCAATGTTAGCTGCTGCCAATACATAGATAATATAGTGCTATTTGAAAATACAAGTCTGGGAGACAATGGTATAGAGGTTAGGGAGGGTTTGACTGAGTAGGAAGGAAGGAAAATCATGTACCATATGTCAGTTAATTTAACATAAACCATTTCTTTCCTTTTTTTTTTGAGACGGAGTCTCACTCTGTCACCCAGGCTAGAGTGCAATGGCATCATCTTGGCTCACTGCAACCTTTGCCTCCTGGGTTCAGATGATTCTTCTGCCTTAGCGTCCCGAGTAGCTGGGATTACAGACACTTGCAAACTTGCCCAGCTAGTTTTTGTATTTTCACCATGTTGGGCAGGCTGGTCTCTAACTCCTGACCTCAAGTGATCTGCCTGCCTCAGCAAAGTACTAGGATTACAGGTATGAGCCACCATGCTATAGAAAGAGACTGATACATACTTTTAGGATATGGAAATTATGAATCAGAATAGTAGAGGGACTCGGTGTGAGATTGTCCAGGCTGTGAGTGGCAGACTGTCATATAAAATGTGGACTCCATGTCCCCTACTCTCTCCATAATGTCCATGCTGTTTATATACCTGGACCTTATAGGAAAGGTAGTATTTTGGCAGTGACATCTAGGAGAGCAAGAGGGGCTTTCCAGGTAGAGAAAATAGCAAGGTAAAAGTAGCTCAACGGTGGGAATTATCATGCTGAAAATGTGTTTTGTGTGTGTATGTGAGTGTGTCCACTGCGGTTAAGGCTTTTCAATAACTAGATCATTTAATATTCTACAGAAAGAGAAAGGATGTTATAAAAGCTGGTTCAAATATGGGACAAAAACCTGATGAGCCACAATCGCAGCAAATGTCATTCCCTGGGAGCCTCTGGACATCCTCAATAATGGCTTTTGTCAGGTCTTCCAGGCTGTTCTCTCCTGCACTCTGCTCTCCACGGAAGGCCATGGTTAGGGCCTCTTCTTTGCTATTTGTCAATACTGATATCCATCTGTTGGCAAAAACATAAGAGGAAAAAGGCCTTTATAAGAGCATGGCCATTGTTTTCTTCCTGCACTGCTAAAAAATCTACTTTTGTCAAGTAATTCCGAAAGAGAAATATTCCCCCTCCCAAAATCGCAATAAAGTGAGGAAAAACGAGTAAATCCAACTTGAAGGAAAGTGAGAGTTAAAGAATGGAAAGTTACATACAGGGGGAGAGGAGCAGATGAGTGAGAAAAGCAAAAAATCAATATAACTGAGGACTTGCACGAATATACAAGGAGACTGAATTTCAGTGTGGGCATATTGAATAAAGGGAATGTTGGAATGGAGAGGACTCAATGAGGGACCCATTCAATGCAAGGATAAGAAAACAATGATGAGGAATGGACAGGGGACAGGAAAAGGAGTTTAGCAAAAGGTGTTTGTTTTCTGCAAGACCATGTCAGTGGGGACACTTACTAGTGAAAAATGAAGAGATATTTCATTAGGAGCCACAAAAATCTATGCTTATGAGAAAGTCATATTAATATGGAAATATGACATTTATAATATTAAATGAAGAGTTCAGGTTATTTACTTATATACAGTATGACTACCGTATGTCCCAAACAAAATAACCCTTTGCTACTAAAATAACCTAAAAATCCAACAACAGGGTGTTGATTAATAAAGCATGAAATAACCACAAAGTAGAACAGTTAAGTGGGCATTAAAGTGTACATTTTCAAATGATTTTTGATGACATTGGATAAATGCTTATAATACAGTGTTTTGTGAAATCAACAACCAAAAAATCTATTATATGACTGATATGGTTTGGATTTGTGCCCCCACCCAAATCTCATCTTGAATTGTAATCCCCATAATCCCCATGTGTCTGGGGAGAGACCCATGGTGGGAGGTGACTGGATCATGGAGGTGGTTTCCCCCATGCTGTTCTCATGACAGTGAGTGAGTTCTCACGAGATCTGATGGTTTTATGAGGGGCTCTTCCATCTCTGTTCCACACACTTCTCTCTCCTGCTGCCATGTGAAGACAGACTTATTTGCTTCCCTTCCATCATAATTTTAACTTTCCTGAGGTCTCCTCAGCCATGTGGAAATGTGAGTCAGTTAAACTTCTTTCCTTTATAAATTACCCAGTCTTGGGTATTTCTTTATAGCAGTGTGAGAACAGACTAACATAATCATATAATCCCAAATTTAAATATATATATGTATTAAAGGCCAAAAAGAATTTCACCAATGTGAAATGGTTGTCTCTGAGTAATTTTCTGCAGAAAACAATTGATAGAGGAATTGCTCGACTTTGTGCTTTCTATAATATTTCAAAACTATAATGAGCTAGCACTACTTTCGTGAATGAGAAAAAAGTCAAATTTACTTTTTATTCTTCTTCTGATTTCTTTTTTGAGACAGAGTTTTGCTCTTGTTGCCCAAGCTGGAGTGCAGTGGCCCAATCCTGGCTCACCACAACCTCCGTCTCCTGGCTTCAAGCAATTCTCCTGCCTCAGCCTCTGGATTAGCTGCGATTACAGGAATGTGCCACCATGCCTGTTAATTTTGTATTTTTAGTAGAGATGGGGTTTCTCCATGTTGGTCAGGCCGGTCTTGAACTCCTGACCTCAGGTGATCCACCTGTTTTGGCCTCCCAAAGTGCTGGCAATATAGGCATGAGCCACTGTGCCTGGCTGCCAAATTTATTTTTTAAAAAGAAAATGAAGAACATTTCCAAACCACTGTAGTTTTGTTTTGTTTTCTTAGTTACTACATAGACAGCTAATGTTTATTCTCAACAGGCAATACAAAGGTTTAGAACCAAGTCTCTAATTTTTTCATATATCACTCAATAAAATGGATATGAAACAAAGCACTATACAAAAGGCTTTGAATAATAGTGATAGCATAATAATTAAAAAACAAATTATGTTTTTGGACTATGTGAATAATGCAAGTCACACCTTTGACTCTAGGTGGCGCTCACCTTCAGAATGTTGGGAGAAATAAAATTAACTTCTACTGTAATGTGGAAAACTGAACATTTCAAAACCAACAGTCTAGGAATTTGATGTGGCAGGAACAGGGAGATTTTGTAACTTTTAGAAGATTAAACAGTATTTTTTCTATCAGTTAATCTCGAGTTAGAAACTAGAAATTGTTTTGTTAAAAACAACTCAAGAACCTGGGTTCAACAGGACTGATAACTGCATTCTATCAGTGACACTGATGTTATTGGATTTTTCACTTGACTACAAAGCCTCTATTTTGCTTTCTTCACGCATTATAGAATTTGGCTAATATTGGCCAGTATCCAATATGTACTAAATACTTACAACTTATTGACATACAGATTGAGCACCCCAAATTCAAAATCCAAAACACTTGTTGTCCCAAGCATTTCAAATAAGGGATATTCAACCTGTAGAATCTTCCAACATGCCTCTCAGTTAGGGTTTATAATACTTTATACATGAGGAAACTGAAGTTATATGACTTGCTTAAGGTCCTGGCTGGATTGTGTCAGACCAGATGGAGATAAGAAAACACTTTTGTTGACTCACTTTATCAGAGTTCCTTCCATTTGCCTCTTTACTCAGGAGCTCATGACAAATAAAGAAGTTTGTCATGATAATCAGAAAAAAATATATTTAAAGGATAATTTTCTAGAGAAAATAATTCAAATTTGGTGGAATGAAATGGCTACATTTTAAAAGGACCAAGAATCACAATGATCATTTATGACAATATTTTTAAACTTTTAAATTATTTTCAAGTAACAAGCATACTCAAAAGCATAAAGAGTATATGAATATATTTTAATACTTTAAAAGTCCCTTTGAGTTTTAGAAGATAAAAAGTAACTTGGCACTGTGCTAAGGGCTTTACATATCTTATCCTCTCAAAATCGTGCAATTGAGGTAGATAATCCCATCTTACTGATGAGAAGACTGAAGCCAGATGATGTGCCTAAGGTTAAAAAGCCACTAACCACAATAGTGAATGTATGTAGTTGTAGCTATTGGGAGGCTGAAGCAGGATGATTGTTGTAGCCTAGGAGTTCAAGTCCAGACTAGGCAACATAGAGACACCTCATCTTTTTTTTTTAAAACCACTAGCCAGCAGAGCCTGGATTAGAAGCCAAATGAGTCTAACAAGCATCTGCTCTTTGTATACTTTCCTCAGTGAGAAGGAATTTTTTCATTCAATTTCTTCAAACACTTTCACATGAAAAATAAACTCAATGCAGTGAAAACTGCCTTTATGTAACCTGGAAGTAAGTGAAGAACTATGGCTTCGCTCTGGGGCATGTGCTTTCTTTGTGGACTGCCATTACCTCCTACATCACTCAGAACAAAGTTCCCCTCTCACTATCAGCACCCAAAGAGAATGCAGGCTGGGCACTGTAGCTCACGTCTGTAATCCCAGCGCTTTGTGGAGTTGAGGTGGAAGGATGGCTTGACCTCAGGAGTTTGAGACCAGCCTGGGTAAAAACAGCAAGACCTCACGGCTACTGACCAAAAAAAAAAAATTAGCTGGGCACGGTGATAAATGCTTGTAGCACTAGCTACTTGGAAGGTTGAGACAGGAGGATCACTTGAGCCTGGGAGACAGGCTGCAAATGAGCTATAATCATGCCACTGCACTCCAGTGTGTGTGACAGTGAGACCTTGTCTGGAAAACAAAACAAAACTACCAAGTACAAAAGCTTCGAGATGGGCCAAGTAATTCTTTTACTGAGAAATGTCAAACCTCATGGGCAGGAAACCAGTATCTAACAAAACTGGGACTGAATTACCTGTAAGTCCTACGAGTAAATAAAATATTGAAGGCCTGAGTTTGAGTCACAAGGGAACAAAGAGAAAGCGGTTGTGTTCCCTGCCTCACCCAAATTACTCACCTGTGTTTCACTTAGGGCTTTGAGAAAGGGAAACGAGGAGAGAATGAAATCAGAGAAGGAGAAACGCTATTTCAAGGTGACCGTGAATCCTGTCTGGGTTCAAATCCTAGCTTACTATGACTGTTACCATGGGCATCTTGTGCCTCTGTTTCCTCATTTGCAAACTAGGGACAAAAGTCAGGGCTGTAAGGATTAATAAGACAGTAACATCGCAATAAATATTACCATTTTCATTATAAACAGTACCTCTCCCTGAATCTGTGGGTGGAAGGACAGCCCTCTGACTTCTTCCTTTCTCATTTGACTTCTAGTCACCTTCTAGTCCACCAACTCTATACCCATAACACCAAGTCATCAATCATTTCCTTCCTATTCCATCCTCCTGCTTCTGAGCCATCAGAGCCTCCTACCTGGAGGCTTACTTTCCTCTAGGAAGTCATCTCTGAGCAACAACCCCAGGAAGCCATGACGGTGTGTGCCCTGAGTCTGTTCCTTCAGCTCATGGCCTCCTCTCCTTACACTTCGCACCTGCACTATATCACACCGACAGCCTCCTTCAGTAGAGATGCAGTTCCTTCAGGGCAGAAGCTCCATCTAATTTAATGTATTCTCAAGGCTTTGCATAGTCTTGTCTTACAGCTGGCATTCATTAAATATTCAAATAATGAATAGCTAATTAGACCTTTCTCCTCCTTTTCCTTTGTTTCTCTACCTTCTCTCTCAGCTTTCTTTCCCCACCCTGTTACTTCCATCTCTGTATCTTTTCTACCCATGTTCTATTCTCTTTCTGATCCTTTATCATTTGTTCTTTGAAATCGGAAAAGGGTAAAACTCCCCAGAGAAGACTGTGTGTGTATGAGCAACAGCAAAAGCAAGTAAGCAAGTGCAAGAGAGAAAAGAGGTGAGTGTAAGGCAGAAAGGGTAGGAGAAGAATTCTGTGACCCTCCAGAATAAAAAAGGAAAGAAATGAGAGGAACATAGCATTTACTGTGTGCCACTAATGGGACAGGAAGTTTGACAGTTTATGAAACTCGGTCCAAATTACCCCAAGTACTCATTAGAAATTAAAAAAAAAAGTGAACACCAATAGCGCACTTTAACAAAAACAACCCTCTCCCAAGCAGCTGAGATTTGTAATAGTCACACGTTGCCTTTTTCAGTGTAGGCTATAAGAAAGAAGATGGCATAAAGACGGCTCAGGACCAGGGATAGTGTTTAAAAAAGGGGCCAGGGACTGTCTAAGGTTGCATACCTGGTCAGGTAAGTGCAGTACTCCAGTGATATCAAAACTGGTCCTGGCCACTTTATCAGGTTCCCCTTAATTGACTGTCTACCCCAGTGAAAGGCACCTGCCGGTGTTCCTTCCTTCAGAATCCGGCTCTCCTGCTTCTCTTAACAGTAACGGTCAAGTGTCCAGGTAGGCTGGCTGATATGTTTGGCCACCAAAAACTGAGCAAAGGCCCCTCCTGAGGTCAAGGAATGTGATTAAAACATGCACAAGGCACAGTCTTGCCCTCAAAAAGCTCTTGGTCTCCACAGGGCTGCAGACATGCACCAGAGGATCACAGAGGGGTATAAAAAGGCCATGGGCAGACAATTGGGAGCAATAACCCCAGAGAGGGTGGGGCTAAAGCAGAATCTTGCTGGAGGTACCAGAACTTACTGAGTAGACAAGAGGGAGAACCAAAGACAGAGAGAAGAGCAACATGTGACAGCCCACGGGCGAGAAAGAAGCATGGAGCCACCAGGAGAAGTTCTTACAAATGAAAGGAAAATGTTCATGTATATAGTAAAGAGAGAGGTGCTTTTTCAATCCAAGACACGGCACCATTATTTCAAAACTACTTACGCTACATAGTCCTGCTCATCTTCTGCCTGAAAGTGATATGTTCTATTATCTAAAATTAAAAAAAAAAAGAAAAATAAGTGAAACCATAAAAAGCAGTGTTCTTTCAGGTATAACACAAATTTAAGCTTCTGGGGAAAAAAAAAACAACCCAGTAAAAGTAGGATTTTAATATTATTTTAGTTTTACAGCAGTATCAGCCAGGTGCCTTGTGTATATTACTGCCAATCTTCACAAAAGTCTTTTCTGTGTCTCATTTTACAGATGAAAAAACTGAGGATCCAAAAGGTTCAGTGACTCACACAAGGTCACACAGCAATAAAATAGCTACATGATTCATTCTGTCAAGATACCTTAAGAGCAACAAGAATGCAATAAAATAACCACAAATACCATGCAAACATCTGGCACCGCTTCTGAATAAACAGTGAGGAGAGGGGAAGGTCCTATTTGATCCAAATGGGTTTTCATGATAAACTGGAGAGTGCCAGCTACTTCAGCATTTTCTGTTTCATTCTCAATTTAACTGTTACTGTGCTTTCTTTCTTTTTTTTTTTAATTTCTTTTTCAGAAATGATTCATTTACTGTTCTCCATTGGTCTTGACTTACCTACAGAATAGCCCCAAAACCCCAACACTAGGCATACTGTGCCCCAGATGTTGGGGCTACTCTCTGGATCAATTGGGTTGCAGGAAGAAGGGCTCAATCTCTGCTATCCAGGTAAGGGAAGGCGTGCCCTAACTTGGACACTTTGGGCAGCTGTACATGAGGGAAGCTCTTTTTAACATTCAGGATTTCAAGAAAGCTTCAACATATTCGGGTCAAACTACTACATCCTGAGCACTTCCTGTGTGACAGGCTAGGCATTCATACCCTTCATCTCCCCTGGAGAGAGAGACAATATGTATGTCAAAGAACACACCATGCTCATGGCTGTAATCCCAACACTTTGGGAGGTTGAGGCAGGAAGACTGCCTAAGCCTAGGAATTCAAGACCAGCTTCAGCAACATAGGGAGACCCTGCCTCCACCAAAAAATTAAAAATTAGCCAGGTATGGTGGCATGCACCTGTGGTCCCAGCTATTTGGGAGGCTGAAGTTGCAGTGAGCTGTGGTTGCCACCACTGGACTCCAGTCTTGGTGACAGAGACAGACCCTGTCTCAAAAACAAACAAAAACCAAAACAAAACAATAAAGAATATGCCATGGGTGGCAGTGCCTGAGAGCCTTGGATGGGTCTCTGCTTTATTGCTGTGTGACCTTGTGTAGCTCGCTGGACCTCCTGGAGTCTCAGTTTTTTCTTCTGTAAATGGAAAACTGATAAGGCTTTTGTGAGGATTAGCAATAATGTATTTAACAGATAAGGCTTTTGTGAGGATTAGCAACAATGCTTTTTTTTTTTTTCCCCACTTGACATGTTAACAGACGCTCTGTAACTGACAACTATTATTAATAACCTATATATTCTCATAACTAGGGGTTCTTGGCTTTTTGAAGTCATAAAATAATTCCAAATTTTCATATTTCTTTCTTACCAATAACCCAAGAAATCTCTTGGTCATGAAAATCACAGGGGATCTAAACTTCATACAGATGCTGCAGAATACAGCTTACACTACATCTAAAGAGCCTCATGACTAATTCCATCTTTTGGGTCAGGACTCCTTCTGAGCTTCCATTCACATAATTGCATCAAAAGGGTTTTGAAGGTCAGAAAAATATTTCTGTGCTTCTATACACTGATCATGCACTTTGGCTGTTGGCCTGCCTTGCTGGGCTGTTGACAGAGAAGGAGGGATATTTAAGATGAGTGTTGCAGGATTTCAGGATATTCATGAGAGTCACTTCACTGGCACTGTCATCCTCTCTTTAGAAAGAGAGGTCCTCTCAGCTACAGTGTGGGTCGATAAGCATACCCATGGGAGCTGGCCTAGAGGAAAAACATCTTCCTCCAACTTTCTACACACTGTGAGAGCACAGGCTACAGGCTGTGGGGTGGGTAGCTCATTATGCTCTCTCATCACAAGAGAAAAACAAACTCTGAACCAAGAAATAGAAAAGTGATAGGGTGCAGTGCCATCAATTCACGAAGGTTGAAGGCAATTCTGCTTGGAAGCAAAGAAATGATTTTTCCTTTAAGAGCCAGATTTTGCAGGGATATAACTCTGGGCAAATTTGTTGTACATAGACATTGGCATACCTGCATTCCCAAGTCTACATGAGTGCTTCTTAACCACAGGTGCCCATTACAATCACCTAGGGGCATTTTTGTTTGTTTGTTTAAACTATGTCTGGGCCTTATACCAACAACTGTGATTCAGTAGATCTAAGAGAGAAATGAGAATATACTTAGAAACATCTTTCCAAGGGGATAAAGCTGTGTACTCGCAGTCAAGCACTGGTCTAGTTCAATGTACAAATACTAGATTCCATTCTATTGCTGGTCAGATCTGACACTGCTATGCCTTGTCAACTGCAGGTGGGCTCAGTGGAAATTCAGAGACCTGGGGCATCTTTCCAGAGCTGCACATGCAGGAATAACAAGAACCTGTTCAAATGCCAACTCTGAGGAGCCCTGCTTGGAAAAGCTGCTGTTTAAGTATCTGGAGAATGAAAATGTGCAGGTGTTAGAAGCCACAATAACCAACTCAGAGAGAGAAAAAAGACTCACGTGATATCAGGTCAAAAGATTTTTTGTCTTCGGCATTAGGTTTTACTTGGCAGGTGAGAAGGTTCAACTTAGCTGGTTGCCTGTTAGACTGGAGAAAAAGGGAAAATAGAGAAGTTATATGCAACTCTACTCTCTTGTCTGCAGGCTCAGTGCCCTGCAGGGCAAGTATGCACTTCACAAGGGCTGCTCAGTGGTACAAAAACATATTTTCAGCAACAAAGAAACAGACACTGAGCATTGTTCAAAGTTTACTGCAAGAAGATAAGTTTCTGCCCTCAAATATAAGCTGGTAAGTTTAGTAAAGTTTTATTTACCCCACTTGAACTCTGAATCTCATTAAAGATGGGGAAAAAAATTAGGTGTCCTACTAAATGTCTTTAAACTGTGCATAAATATCCTGGTGATTTTTCAGAGTAGAATAAAAAATAATTCACCTTACTTCCAATGAACAGTGGGCATGATCCATGGAAATGCACCTTTCTGGAACCTACACATACCTAAGCACCAACAGTTTGCACTTTTAACACTGTATCTTACTGTGAAATGTAGCTAAGCTATATTGCATTTATTCATTCAAAATGATCAATCAATCATCCCCAAACTGATATCCCAAATATCCATGGATTCAACGAATTTTGGTTGTCATGCAAAATTTACATTGCTTCTCTCAGAAGTACAATGACAATTACTACCTGTGAGGCAGTGCTTAATGAACCCCAATATCTGGGGAGAGAGAAAATCTGAGAAGGATTTAATATAACTTATCAGGAAATCTCTTGGTCACACATATAAAACAGACACTACAGTATTCAGATAGCCATGCTAACTTAGGAAGTCTTGCCACATATTAACACTGGGCAAGACACTCTCCTGTCTGCCCATGCCCAAGGTCACATGCTGGACAATGGCTAGGATTCTTCCTTCCTGCAGAAGCTGACCAAGGAATGAAATGTTTGAGTGCCTGGGATGGGCTGTGCTCGAACTTGAGAAGCCTGCAGAAATAAGCAATAAAACTCTTTAGTTGAACCTATATCCCTGTCTCAATTGAGAGCTGTAGTTCTCAAAATCCTAGTACCAGGTGCCTCTCCAGCTGAGGAATTACAATTTTTAGGAAAAGAGAGGGGGAGGGAGTTAGAGACAAGTCACATCAGTGAGCCAAAGTCTGAAATAGCAGAGATGGCATACAATCAAGACAACTTCAATGACACACTGCCACCTCTCCTAAATAATAGGCATTAAACATTTCTGTTTACCCTCCTGTGCTCTCTGGACCATTTTCAAGATGTTTCTCCCTCTGTGATTTCAATGACATTAGATATAGAAAACAATGCCCTTTGTCCCATATCTATCTGTTCCAAAGCAAACTGCTTTGTGAGAGGAAGTGAGAGACCCAGTAGGGATTCCGCGTTCAATGCATGTACCTTTGATTTAGAAATGGAACCAGGAGTCAAGTACAAGAGAATTTTGCCTAAGAGGAAATAGTGCTTGGGAAGATTCCTGTACTCGAGAACTTGTGAACAAACCTAGAAGGGTAGCAGGAGCTTGTGGGTCTGCAAATTTTTCTTAGAAAACAGTTGAAGCTTGAGTTGCTAAAGGCCTCAGACTCCAAAATCAGAATCTGTAGCCACAAAGCAGGCTCAGCCCACTGTAAAAGGAACTGTTAGTTTTACATCTCATCTTTTTGGATGCTGATAAAATTGCTGACTTTCTCATATAAATGACAATAACACATGACCACCTGAAAAGGTAGTGACCCAGTTAATGGTGAGAACTCTTGCTACGATATTATGTTCCAATTTGGAACCTGCATTTAAAGAAGGATGCAGAAAAGCTTGGGGAGATCAAGAGATGATTAAAAGGGTGGAAAATAGAAACTCTGAAGATGAGTAAGAGGCATTACTTAGTATAGAGGAGGGAAAGCTAGGGAGTGACTTCATGACCATCTTCAAGTAAAAGAAGGTTGTTATTGGGAAGGTTGGGCAGCTGTTTTCCATTAGCTCAGATGAAAAGAAATGTACTCAAATTGTAGAAGAAGATTTGCACAAGACATAAGGAAGAACTTTCCAAGCTTAAGTTGATTATGCATAACAAGAGGTTTCAGGTTTCTTAAGTAGAGATGAACTGCCTTTGAAAAATTTAATGATTTTTAAGCTGGTCAGGCGCAGTGGTTCATGCCTGTAATCCCAGCACTGTGGGAGGCTGAGGCAGGTGGATCACTTGAGGGCAGGGGTTTGAGACCAGCCTGGCCAATGTGGCAAAACCCTGTCTCTACTAAAAATACAAAATTTAGCTAAGCATGGTGTTGCATGCCTGTAATCCCAGCTACTCAGGAGGCTGAGGCAGGAGAATAGCATGAGCCTGAAAGGCAGATGTTGCAGTGAGCCAAGCAAGACTGTCTCAAAAGAAGAAAAATTTAATATTTTTAGACACTATTCACATTTGAACGTGATAGAAAGTTAACTTTATTTTTTTATTCTCCCAAAATCTAGGTTTCTCTGGTGTTTCTGAACAACCTTACCAACAGATACAACCAAGAACAGATATGAAATCTTAAAAAAAAAAAAAAAAAAAACACTCAGCTGAGTATTAACTGCATCCAGGCAAGTTAAACAGCACTATTCACCTCTCACTTCTTTCTCTCTCTCTCTTTTTTTTCTTTGATAGGGATCTCGTTCTGTCAGTCAGGCTGGAGTGCAGTGGGGTGATCATGGATCACTGCAGTCTCAATCTCCTGGGCTCAAGTGATCCCCCCGCCTCAGCCTCCCAAGTAGCTGCGACTATGGACGCACATCATCACACCTGGCTAATTTTTTTTTGGTATTTTTTGTTGAGACAGAGTCTTGCCATATTGCCTAGGCTGCTCTCAAACTCCCGAGCTCAAGTAATCTGTCTGCTTCAGCCTTCCAAAGTGCTGGGATTGCATGTGAGAGGCACCATGGTGGCCTCAGGCCTCAGCTCTCCTTTCTTTTAAAAACAAACAAACAACAACAAAAAACTTTTAGGTTTGGGAATACATGTGAATGTTTGTTATGTAGGTAAGCATGTGTCACAGGGGTTTGTTGTACATATTACTTTATCACCCAGGTATTAAGCCCAGTATCCAATAGTTATCTTTTCTGCTCCTTCCCCTCCTCACCTCTCATTTCTAAGCATGGACTATTTCAGAGTATTTGGCTGATAAGGAATTTACACAGTTTAAGTCACTCCATGATTGACCCACAACTTCAATGGTCATGACGTATGATGTTTATTGTCTTAGAAGTTGGTCAAATCTACTAGACTGACTTTTGCTATGTTAACATGAACTGCGTTTGACACAGGAACATCCTGCCTACACAAGAGTGTTCTCCTCCAAACTGAGCTGTCAGTGAGGCATCTGACAAAGCCATCATTCCAAAGGTGACTTTGAGGAGCCAAGTATGCACAATTTTTGACTGACTAAGCAGCTAACATACCCAGTGCTGAGCCCATGAATACCAGAGGGGAGTGGTATGTTCCACAAAAGTCCAAGGACCAAGGCATTTGAAGCATGGAAATCACTACAGTAATAATTGTAACACCGGATGTTTGCATAACTTTCCAAAATTTCAAGGCACTTAGTACTAATTTATAGGTATATTGATGAGAGATGGTATAATCTTTCCTGGGATTTCAGCAGACTAAAAGTAAAACTAAATGATTTACTCTCGGCTATACCACAGTAGAACAGTTTAGGAAATGCTTTCATATTGTTTAAGTAAAGGAGAGAAAAAAGAAAGCAAAACAGAAGAGAAATTCTGGAAATGTCTATGTATCTACTGAGTCCTTGCTGTTGATTCCTATCCTGCTCAGAATCAACACACATCTGCGCCATGACCTCCAGGCACCAACAACAGGCCCCCTTCTCGCACTTAGCTCCTGTCACTCTGAGTTGTTCTTTGGCTGAGGAGGGGCACTGGTCCCTCCTGCTGCTCACACATTCCTGCGGGCTCTGCTTACTTCTTGCAGGATTCTCATCAATCAGCACCTCCTCAGAGGGGGCAGTGCCTGGCCTGACCGCCTCCCCATGATGTTCCATTCTTGTATACCCTGCTGTATTTTCTTTCTGGCTCTTATCACTCCTTATTAGCTTCCTGTCTTCCTTCCCACTAAGGGCACACACATTTTTTTCTCATTAAAATGTGCCTGGCACACATCAGGTACTAGCAAGATCATGGCTTACAGCAGATTTGACCTCCCAGGCTCAAGCAATTGTTCCACCTTGGCCTTCCTAGTAACTGGTACTATGTGTGCATGCCACATGAGGCTAAATAAAAATATATGTTTTTTTTAGAGACAGGATCTCACTCTGTTGCCCAAGGTGGAATGCAGTGGTGCAATCATGGCTCACTGCAGCCTTGAACTCCTGGGCTCAAGGCATCCTCCTGCCTCAGCCTCCCAAGTAGCAGGGACTCCAGGTACACCTCACCATGACTAATTTTTTTGTTTTTTGTAGAGACGGGGTATTGCTTTCTTCCCCAAGCTGGTTTAAACTCCTGGCCTCAAGTGATCCTCCTGCCTCGGCCTCCCAAAGTGCTGGGATTATAGCTATGAACCACCATGTCCAACCCTCAATAAATATTTACTAAATGAATGACTACATTCCAGGCATCTTACGTCATATGCTATCTCATGTACTACCTGTGAGCGAAGTCTTTTTAGTTTCTTTTACTAAGTGAAGAAATGAAGGCACAGAGAGGTTAAGTAATATTCCTAAACTCTCCCAGTAAGGAAATAGTTTGCATGGGTCAGAGCCCCCACTCATTCTCTTCTGCGTTCACTCTGCAGTCCAGTTTGGAAAGAAAGTAATCTGACATAGCTCGGGGAATAACAGCTGGATGCCCAGCACACAAGAATATTTCCTCCTGGTTACAGTAAGGGTTAGAAGTCAATAAAGCAAAAGCTCCAAAGATTAACTTCTGTTATAATATCTTCTTGGGTTATTTGATTCTCCTCTACTTACTTTCATAATTGGGAAAAAGAGAAATTTTCGAAGCCACTTTGAATTCCTAATTTGAATTCCTACTTATTCATTATATATTTATCAAGCCTCTACCACATTCCAAGTACATCTGAAAAACACGCAGTCTGTGCCATCAAGCATCTATGGAAACTGACTTGATTAGGTACGGGGCCCAGGCACCTGAGCTCAAGGGTGTGCACCAAAGATGTAGGCAAGGATCCACACAGGCAGCCTCCACTTTCTAGACAGGACTTGGAGGAAGGAGAACTGACAAACTGGGAAGCATGAGGAGCAGGTCCAGAGGCCTGGGGCATAGGAGAGGACAAGCTGCAGGAGGTGATGATGAGCACACAAGAAGAGAGACTCTGCATGTGGCACTAAGAAACTCACATTCCTACCCATGACCCTGGCAATCTACTGGAGGAAGCTAATCAGTGGAGTGACCTCTATTTCACAGGGGTAATTGGCAAGAGAGGTAGAGGAGGTAGAGAGGAGCTGAGAAAGTAAGGAAGATAAGCAATGAAATGAGGAGGGCCTGAATTAGAGCTAACTTATAATAGTGGTGCTGGTAGCCAGAGGCTTAAGACAGCTAGAAAGGGAGACTTTTAATGCATCATTCCACAAGTAACCTTTACCCTAGTATGTGAATTACTCAGTCCAGGAACCTTTTGAATGGTGATTAGAGGGAGGGACACATGGCTCCTCAAGGCTCTCTTGAGCAGCATCTCTTTGAAAAGCTACAAGAGCCTTTCCAAATACAGTTATGACACTTTTCAAAAATGAAGATTCTACAATTCTGTTCGTTCAAACTCTGAGGCTTGTCCTTTTTCAGGTTTTACTTATCATTAAAATAAGACACATTCATAGAAGAAAATGAGACACAGATAGTGCAAAGAAGAAACCAAGCATTAGTTGTTAATCTCACTTTTACATGCAGCAATAAATATTGTTAGTACCTTAATTTTACCAAGATGCATGTGTGAGATGTCTGGTTTTTTTTTTTTTTGGACATATGTTGGTTCAACTTGTATATACTGTTTTGTAAACCATTTTTCCCAATTAACAATATACACAGATGTCTTCATTTTACATGCCCCTTCCCCACACACCTTCAGACAAAAGGCAAACCTATTTAAGTTTTTTTTTTTTTTGAAAATGTTTCAACCAGGGAATCTCTGGGTATACTTTATGATGAGAAGTGATGAAGATATCCCTCTGACATAATACAAAGTGGCCGTTCAGCTAGGAAAATCTTCAAACATGGAAGTAGAAATGCATGCAGAAACAGAATGAACCAATTCCAATTAATGTTTCTGTGTTTCCTAAAAGAAAATAAACAGCACACATTTGTCTTTAAATATCTTAGCATGCGCCAAGGTTCCAGCATTTTTGCTGGAAGGTAAAGTTGTTAGCACAGGCATATTTCTCACTTAGCAGAAAACAGCTGCTACTGGAATTAGTACCCAGAAATGAAATTATTTCCTCCTATCATCATACTGAATTGCTCTGCTTTACAAATAAGAAGTGAACATCATTAATTACTTGGAAAATAGGCCTCACCCGGCCTATTTTCCAAGTAATTAATGGAAAGATGATGCTGACATGTGGAAAGAGGTAAAAATAAAATGACAAAGCTCTCTTAACTTCCTATGCTAGTGCCTGAAAACAGAGCTGCGCAGACCATTATGGTCATTTTCGAAGTTTTCATTCAATCAATACTTTTTTAGACACCTACTGTCCCCTATAGGGACATATATTTTTGGCACACAATCAATAACCACAACAAACCCCTGGCAAGAAATTAAGGTACATGCTGAACACCTACCACTGCAGAGAGATCTTATCTCCAGAATTTTAGCAATCAAGACTATTAGCGTTTGGACTTCCAAAAAGATAACAGTTAACTGAGCATCTAAACTGCCAGGTATAGTATACCTATTCTATTATTTAATTTTTGCAATGACTCTGTGACTTAGGTACTGTTCCTAAAGCCATTTCATAAATGAGGTAACCAAGGATCAGGAAGGTGAAGTAAACTAACCTATGTTTTGCAAAAAGTAAAAGGCAAAGCTGAATTCTCAACAAATCTCTCCTCACTTATCACAGTGCTTCCCAATCAAGACAAGCCCTTGGAAAACTTACAAAGTCAGTCAAAATACAGCTTTACTGTTTTGCCTTTTCAGGTTCGTACTGCCCTTTAATGGCCAGTTCCCTCATTTTCCCTCCAGATACACGTTCCAAATTCCAAACTTACTACTCTGTAGCTACAGCTCAAGCTCTTCCAACCCTTGTGTGATCCTTCAGACAGAGAAGATATAAGTAGAGATTATCTAACTGAAGTAATTCATTCCAGAGAGTGGATGACTGAATTCCCTTAACCCTCCCAACCACTTTATTTCTTTGCCAAACATTTATCACTGTATCTCTCAACCATTTTAATAAAGGGACTCATCTCCAGTTGGCAGAATGTATGTATATGTGAGAAAGAAATATTTGAAAATAGAGCACTCCAAGAAAATGTCTTTCATTGTAGCAAGGAAGCTGTTACCTTACTTTTGAGAGGATATTCCACTCAAATCAACATTAAACAATCAATGCTACAATGCAAATAGAAAAAAAAGAGCTTACTGGGGCCTCCTGCTGATGTTGCTGCATCCAATGAATGCGCTAGATAGTCAACTGTGTAGGCATTTCTGCAAATATTTATTGAGTACCTGCTATTTGCTAGTATATAGAGTTTGGGCCAGTACAAGAAAAAGTTTTAAATTCACATTTCCTATTTAGCTACAACAGCCACTTTACGTCATGTTATCCCACAAGGGTACATAAAACAAAAACCTTCAGATTTGGAATATTTGCATAAAATGCATTAATTTGATAGTAAAACATCTGAGCTGTAGTATATATATATTTCTGAGACGGAGTCTCACTCTGTCATGGAGACCGGAGAGCAGTGATATGATCTCAGCTCACTGCAACCTTCGCCTCCCACCTCCCAGGTTCAAGTGATTCTCCTGCCTCAGTCTCCCAAGTAGCTGGGATTACAGGCACTTGTGCCATCACACCCAGCTAATTTTTTGTATTTTTAACAGAGATGGGGTTTCACCATGTTGCCCAGGCTGGTCTTAAAATTTGTGTCCTCGTGATCCATGCCCCTCGGCCTCCCAAAGTGCTGGGATTAAGCATAAGCCGCTGTGCCAGGTCCCTAGTTTATGTCTTTAAAAAAGTATTCTCATCACATTTTATTAAAAAAATGGGCAGTGAGTGGCTGAGACAAAAATGTGTTTGAGACTTATATTATCCTCACACAGAAAGGGCAGTCTTCAAAGCGAGGGAATCATCATGTTGATAAGAACACAGCACTTACTCATGCTGGGCCCCGTGCCATACATCTTACATATACTTGCTCACTTAATTCTCACAATCACTCTAAAACTAAGTACCACTATTTTACTTCTTGACAGATGAGGAAAATAAGGCACCAAAAGGTTAAGTTAACTCTGCTTTCAGGTCACAGCTAGTTAACAGCAGAACATTAGGTTAAAGTAAAACTTTTTTGGGGGGGCAGGGTCTCATTCTGTTGCCAACGGTGGGATGGCAAGTATCTTAGAGCTAAGCAAGTATCTTAGCTCTTCTGAGTCTCAAGCTATATCACCACCACAAGGGAAAACAATGCTATCTCTGCTGCAATAAAGAACTAGGCAAGACATGACAGTTGTCTGGTGCTCTACTTCCAAGTGGGAGAGAGCAAAGGCTCTGGACTTTACCTTCTTGGGTGCATAGCTGGCTTTAGCACTTAATGTAACATTCAGGCTTCTTCCCACTAAAAAGATGATTAATACCTACTTCCTTGTGAAGGTGTTATCAAAATTAAAAAAGAACGTATGTAAAGTGCCTAGCATGTAGTGAGTGCTCAATAAATGTCACCTATTTTATTCTGAGACAGGGTCTTGCTGTGTCACCCAGGCTGAGTGCAATGGCACAGTCATGGATCACTGCAGCCTGGACCTCCTAGTTTCAACCAATCCTCCTGCCTCAGCCTCCTGAGTAGCTGGGATTACAGGCAGGTGACACCACACCCAGCTAATTTTTTTTTTTTTTTTTTTTTTGGTAGAGACAAGGTCTCAGTATGATGCCCAGGCTCGTCTCAAACTCCTAGACTCAAGTGATCCTCCTTCCTCAGCCTCCCAAAGTATTGGGATTACAGGTGTGAACCACTGCACCTGGACAACGACAACTATCTTTACAATTAACAATTCTTCCAAAAATACCTCCTCTGATGGTGTCCACATAGCTGATACATAAAATTCTATTATTATCCATTTCCCTTTAGACTAAGGCAGTATTCCTTGTTAAAATACAATCATCTCTGGGAGTTTCCCATTAAGTCACTAAGGCTCAAAGAGAACATCGGATCTTATCTAAGGTGGAGGTTCTAGGGGAGTAAACTGAATAGGCATGGGCAATAGGCAGCATCAGAAGAAGCAGAGAAATCTAGGGGACACAACCCTGGTGAATGTGATGACACAGAGTCTGCTAACAGAGGGACTGCAAGCACACAGAGGAGAACCAGAAGAGTGGTGAAAAAATTCAGTAACTCTGGGGACTTAAAATACTAAGTGTTTTAACAAACATCTGGCCTTGCAAGAAGCTTAGACCTGTCCATTGCTCTGACTTTACTGTTTCCTTTATTAAAAGGGCACTGAACTAGAATAAAGAAGGAGGTGATGAGAATTAGACTTCAAACTGGCTAAGTTCTAACTGAGGCCCACAATCCAGCTCACAAAGTTGACAAATATCACTGTCATTGCCTGCAAATTTCTGAGTAACACAACTCCATTCTAGCCCCTCTACATTGTAACAGTAGCAAACAATGGTGGAAGGGCTCAGAGGGTCTCTGCTCTGGCTGAAGTTGAAGTTATCTGATTAGCAGTATTTGGGCTTCATCGCTAGATCAGTTAAATCAGAATCACTGAGGGTAGAATCAGGTGATTCTAATGTCTCATAAGGGATCAGAGTCATTGGATTCATTTGGCCAATTACAGCCCCCTTCTATCACGTACAATGGTTCATTCAGGTGCAAGTGATGAGAGTTTTCATTTGCAATAAACTGTATACTGATGCTTCTAATATCTAATCTTGTATCTCAAATAGGGAAAAGACCCTCCACCAGGATTCAAATAGAGTAAACATCTCTGCTGCATGTATTATTTCAAAGAATAACCTGTAAGATATTAGCAGATATATTTCTAAACTTATGTTTTATAGCACTTGAACTTGGGAAGCCCCGTAGTAGACATTTATGTCTTCAGGTTCTGTATTTGCAATGTGCAAGACAAAGATATTTCACAGTCACTCTTAGTTTTGCAAACAGTGCAGCTTATCCCATATGTCCAGATAACATTTTCTATACTGGAACAACTGTATTTCTTTTGCCGGGGAACATGGCTGTGGAGAAGGTTCAACACCAGTGCCTTTAGACCTGTGGTTGCATTCATTTCATCAGAGATAGGGTCTTGCTATTTTGTCCAGGCGGGAGTGCAGGTGCAATCATTGCACACCGCAGCCTTGCACTCCTGGCCTCAAGTGATCCACTGGCCTGTCTTCCAAGTACCTTGGACTACAGGTGCATGCCACCATGCCCCACTTGCAGATGCATTTTGAATTTCATTTAGGAAAGTTAACATCTGGTCTTTTGTTTAAAAGAGTGAGGGGATATTAGTGAGTTTTCACAAATGAAAATGTCACAACTGTCACAATGAAAGCAAGGTGAGGAACTAGCTCATAAAGTGAAGGGGAAAAAATGGCATTACCTGAAGCTGTTTAAAGAGACATAGAACAGAATTGTAAGTCAAAAGGGGGAGGGAGCAATTCAGATAGAATTAAAACAATACTGGTTCAAGTTCATCCTTAACTTTTATGTATTTTTTTTTTTTGGTAGCTAGAATACATAGATAGCAACAGCTTTCAAAGAGTGTCTTATCTGAACCTCTGAACTCTTTACAGAGGGCAAGGAAAGTGTTAACATTTCCACCCTTATTGGCCTCTCTTAGGTTCCACGAACACACTGTCCAGCCTCATAATTCTGGACTATTTTCTCCCTCTACCAGGGCTCTCCTTGTCCTAGCTTTAGGCTAAATGATCAGAAAAGCCTTTCCTGACCACACGAAAGTAGCTGTCCATTTGTTTTCCATCACAACCTTCTGTTCACTTCTTTTATGGGACTTATCTTTTGTTTAGTACAAGCTCCAGGAGGATAGGGGCCACTAATTCATCACTGCTTCTATAGTACTAGCCTAGAAAGGAATAAAAAAATTTTAATGAGCCAATTATGCTCATTTTATATCTGAGAAAATCAAGGCTCCAAAGGCTTAAATAACTTATCCAAGGTCCTACAGTTTTTTCAGGAGTTTGAGTCTGGGTTTAACTGGCTCCAAAGTTTGCCCTCTTACAACTCACAGTGCTGCTTTCTAACTGTTGGAGCAAAGAAAAATATTCTCATTCTCTCTTCTCTGTGACAATGAGGGTAAAGATGTGGAATCAGGGGACAGCCCAGGAGAGCCTCCGAAGGCCAGTCACAGAAACAAGGTTATTGAACACATTGCAAAGAAGAGAGCACTCCATCTTGCAGGTCTCTTCCTGCTTCCTGAATGTGCTTTTAGTGCTTCTTTTAAAGCCCTGGCAGTTGAATGTTATCTTCAGGGCTCTGGATAGGGCAAGAAAACAACAGACTTCAGATCCAAAGAGCCAAAGAAAAAGGAGAAGAAACACATCTAATTCTTGCTTTAGTGAAATGCCATGGAAGGTGACAGAGCTGCTGTTAATCCTTAACAGGCGGAACTTAAATCTCTATGAGAGAACAGGTATCCCAAATGGGCTCTGTAAAGTAAACTGAGTAGTAATGAAAATAGAAATACAGAAGAATTCCAATGGCCAGGCGCGGCAGCTCACATCTGTAATCCCAGAACTTTGGGAGGTCACTTTAAGTCAGGAGTTCAAGATCAGCCTGGCCAACATGACAAAATGCAGTCTCTACTAAAAATACTAAAAATTACCCAGCCATCACAATGCATGCCTGTCATCCCAGCTACTCAGGAGGCTGTGACATGAGAATTGCTTGAGCCCAGTAAGCCAAGATGGCGGCACTGCACTCCAGCCTGGGCAACAAAGGGAAATGCTATATTGAAAAAAAAAAAAAAGAATTCCAATAAACCACAGTTTAAAATGAAGATAGTTACACATTAGAGGAGTGGTAATAATAATGATAGCTGACATTTATTGAGCACTAATTCTGCCCTACATTCTGTTCTAATTATTTATAATCAATAAACTCATTTAATCTTTACAAGCACTTATGAATTAGGCCTTATTAACAGCTCCATTTTATTTAGATGAAAAATCCTCACTAGAGATTTAGTGTCAGGGTTGAAATTCAAGCCTAGGCAGTCTGACTCCAGGGTTCCGGATGCTGTGATCCTACGTCAGCTCACTGAGATGATAACAGCTATTAAGTTTAAGGAACACTTATTGTGATCCAGGCTCTACAAAGCTTGAAATGCATAATCTTATTTAATTCTCACAACATGGAAAACAGGTAGTGTTATTCGATTTTACAGATGAGTAGTAAAAGTTAAGTAGCTTAATAAAATGCACATACAGTAAGATGCTGAATGGGCATTTAACTGCAGATGGACTCAAAGGATGTACTCTGAATCTCCCTGTTTAAAATGATCAGCCTGTCAAGCAGGTGTACACACACACACACACACACACACACACACACACACACACAATCTACTGATGAGGTGGAACCTCTAAAGAGGTCAGCTGGATTTAACCTTTTTGAGTAAAACATCAGGCCTTAATGAACTTTTGTGTGCTATTAAAAATACTTTTGGTGTTGGCTGATTGAGAAAAAAGTGACTATAAATCTAGTAACTGCACCAAGTGTTAATCACACGGGCATCTGAAGACATTTAAAAGATGTAACATATTATTTAGGCAGTTTGATTCAAATATAAATTCTTGGAACACTTGTTTTATCTTCATGACTAGTACTCCTCCTTCTCCCTTCCCAGAATCCCTTAAAGCTTTCTCTACCCTAAGACCCCATGACTAATTTAAGGAGTTTCAAGGTTAGGCCAAGGTAGAGAGTTTCACTGCAAAGAACTGCTATTCATGAAACCTTCAAAGACCTAACAACAATCTGGCATCTGAGGGGAAAAACAAAACAAAACAAAACAAAACAAAAACCCTATGATACAGTAGAAAGAGTATAGACTTTAAGGCTGAAAAACTGGTCCAGCTATTTACAAACTTCATGACCCTGCGACACAGGCTTTAACCTCTCTGAGCTTCATCTATAAAAGGCAGTCTCATTAGAAAAGTGTTCACTGAATACTAAGAACATGTCAGGCAATGTGTTAGGTATTAAAAATTCAAAGGTGAGTAAGATGCGGTCCCTACCTCCTAGGAACTTCCAGCATGGTGAGAAAGGAAAATAGTGATGCTTATCCTGTAGGGCCACCTTGAAGATGAAGTACAGGGTGCATTCCAAGTGTTCCACAGATGGTAGTTCTTTTTCTTTTTATATCCATTATTTAAACAAGGTGACACTGTGGTTATTAAATTCAGGGAGTAGGGTTTTTGAAGAGGACAGCTGCTTATACTTTTGAAATTGATTTTTCAAGATTACTACAATAAAGTAATATGTCAACTATAATTCTTATACTTTCTGTTGTAATTTATTTTATTATATTTATATTATAATGCTAGTTAGAAAAAGCAATTAGAAAGTATAGAAATCTATAATAGTTTAGTGGCTTCATATAAACTTTATACTTAGGTTTTGAGGCTAAAATTTTTTTTCTTGAGACAGGGTCTGGTTCTGTCACTCAGGCTGGAGTGCAGTGGCACAATCTTGGCTAACTGCTACCTCCACCTCTTAAATTCAAATAACTCTCCCACTTCAGCTTCCTGAGTAGCTGCGACTATAGGTGTGCACCATCATGCCCAGCTAATTTTTGGATTTTTTTGTAGAGATGGGGTTTTGCTATGTTCCCTGGGCTGGTCTCAATCTCCTGGGCTCAAGCTATTGCCTGTCTTGGCCTCCCAAACTGAGGCATGAGCGGATTACAGGCGTGAGCCAATTACAGGTGTGAGCCACCTCGCCTGGCCTGAGGCTAACTGAAATGTTTGCCATAATTGTTAGAACTGGTATTTTGAAATGAAAGCATCTTACACTGTGCTTAGAACATACTAGATGGTCCACAGTTGGAAGCTGCTACCATTAATATTACTATTGTTATAGGAAATTCAGAGATTCACACTGAATTTGGTTTCCACAGTGCTGCATTACTTTGAATAGCCAGTAAAAAAAAAAAAATTGTATCTTAACAGATACAGGAAAAGCAAAGAATTTATGAATGAAATCTTCTAAAGATGGGTTGCAAACTTTTCAGGTGTACACTGAAATGTATTTCTCCCTAGAATAGTAAGCTGGGGAGATGAATCACCCCTGGAGCAGATCTTGCTTGGGTGCCCATGCCAACAAACCTTGCACCATTAATCTAAATGCATACTTGGCCCTCTACTTCTGTTTGATAAGAACAATTTGCAGAGGTGACACTGATTAGGGCCTTCAAACCAAAGAAATTTCCATGTGTCCCAAACAAACACTTCAAATTTTCTGACAACAAAGGTTCTTCTCACCACTTTTTCAAAGATCACTGAGGCCCTTTATGTTTTTCTCAGAAAACTGCTGGCCTTGATTTTCAACCTGATTCTAATCAATGGTGTTTGCAAAGTCAGGAAAAGCCAGCTAAAACTGGCTAGAGACCTTTCTGCGGGAGCAGCAATGTGATTTCGAGTGATGTAACTGGCAGCAAAAAAGGTCTGGGCCAAAGCCAATGAAAAGGGGGGAATAGAATAGCACAAATCAACAGGAGGGAATCAGAAGTTAGGGGAGTAAGCCATTTCCCTCCAGGCTGCTCTGGGGGCAGGAGAGTGCTGATGTATGTAGCAGGAGGGTCTGCTTGTCAACAGGTTTCAGTATTGTCAGCAACATCCAATAAACTAATGGCAACAACAATAATAACTATTAACAGAATGGCCACACATGGCATGAATCCTCATATAGTCTTTATGCATTAAATACTTTTCTCAAGGTCACAAAATAAATGGCAAAGTTGGCATTCAGACTCAGATTTGACAGATGCCACAGTCCATTCTCTTAGCCACTAGACAATGTGGGTGATGTGATATTTGTTGTTAATTCGAGCTTTAAGAATGCATATAAACAGTTGGCTTGGCCACAACAATATGTTTTGGCAGGAATAAGAACAAGAGGGGGAAGGGAACTTATTTTATTTTTAGGAAACTGCCCAAGGTCATATAACTACTAAGCAGTGCCACTGATTCACTTCACCAACTATATGATCTCCCACCACTCTGCAATGCCTTTCACAGCAGATTTCTAAGAAAAGCAAATAATTACAACATGATAAAGCCATTATATAACTTCTCAAAATGCCTAGTGAGGACTGTTACAGCCTGACAAATCCAGGGGGAGAGCTCTGCAGCAGAAGACAAGGAGACTTGGGGTACACATGGTAAATCTGACTGGGTGCGGTGGCTCATGCCTGTAATCACAGCACTTTGGGAGGCTGAGGTGGGTGGATCGCTTAAGCCCAGGAGTTCAAGACCAGCCTGGGCAACATAGCAAAACCCCCACCTCTACACAAAATACCAAAATTAGCTGGGCATCATGGTGTTCACCTGTATTCCCAGCACTTTGGAGGCTGAGGTGGGAGGATGGCTTGGGCCTAGGATGAGGAGGTTGCAGTAAACAGAGATCGTGCTACTGCACTCCAGCCTGGGTGACAGAGCCAGACCCTGTCTCAAACAAAACAAAACAAAAACATCGTAACTCTTTGACTAAAAACACACCATCTATAGTCAAAGGATCAGAAATTTTCACTCTAGCATACACAGGTGACTGTGTATGGAATTAAATATAAGAAAGTAAAAATTAGCTAATTTTCCATCCATGCGTCTTTGATATCTAGGCCAGAACATGGCAGAATGGAAGCTTAAATAAGGATTGCTGAAGAAATGTGTAATTGTTAGATAGCCTCAATCATAATTACGAACAGATCTAAGTCTGTGGACAGGATTTCTGATATCAGATGGGTAGCTGGACACAACTGGCATGAAAGCTAAAAAGTTCAGCTGGGCTGTTTGAGGGAAATCGAAGACCTCTGAGGAGTTCCTCTGAGGAATCACGGAAAGTGGGCTGCGGTGGGGCAAGGGACAGAGACGATGCAACTGCTCAAGTTCCATAAAGGACAACAATCTTTAAGATGTGTGCAGTCATTTACACAAAGGATTGGGCCACAAGTGTGTACTAGGAGTCTGTTGCGTGTCAAGTTCTGTGTGAGAGGCTCACGACAGAAAGAAGAACAGGACTAGGTAAGTGCCTAAGAGGTGTTTACAGTCTAGTAAGATGATGGGGTTCTGCAGGAAGAGAGAGAAGGGCCACATGGACTAATGTCAGACAGACACCCAAGTTTGAACTTCCAATTCTGCCAGTTACTAGCCAAGTTACAGCTGTTCTTTGTGCCTCAATTTCTTCATCTGTAAAATGAAGGTTATTATACCACATAGGTTGTTGGGAGGATTAAGTGAAATAAATTTTATGAAGGTAAGTGGTAGTTCCTTTCCTCCCTGATAGAGAGATATGTAAAGTCAGCTGTAAGTCATACAAAATTACCAGTGTAAAATGCTCATCTCTCATTTCTACTATTCTGTTGGTAATTGAGCAGTGGCCCAAGGACATCACTTGGCACAGGATACTGTAGTTTAATGTTTTCTTCTTTTTCTTTTTCTTTTTTTGAGACAGAGTTTCACTCTGTTGCTCGGGCTGGAGTGCAGTGGCGCGATTTCAGCTCACTGCACCCTCCCCCCTGCCTCCTGGGTTCAAGCGATTCTCCTGCCTCAGCTTCCCAAGTAGCTAGGATTACAGGTGCCTGCCACCATGCCCAGCTAATTTTTCTTTTGTATTTTTAGTAGAGATGAGGTTTCACCATGTTGGTCAGGCTGGTCTCAAACGCCTGACCTCAGGTGATCCACCCACCTTGGCTTCCCCAAATGCTGGGATTACAGGTGTGAGACACTGCACCTGGCCTACTGAGTTTTTAAAATCCAAACTGAGATTACTGGGTTAAACAGCAAGCACATTTAAAAAGACTTAGCATATACTTTGCCATCTCCATTCCTGCTTGGTACATTTTCCACTAGAATCTCTGTATCTTTAAAAACTGAAAGGAGTTTTCTGTTGGTTTAAAAAGGGCAGACTTACTGTGTGCTTCTTTGACTACCCTAAGGTTTTTGCATCTACTGTTATGTTTCCTACATTATTTTTACATGCAAAGAACAGCTTCTGTCATCTTTATAATTCAAAAAACTAGGTTTTTCAGAATAATCAATATTTCCCAAAAAATAAGACTATAAAATCAAAATACCTTATTCATTTTGTGAGAGCAAAAAAACAAGTTTCTGGTGATACCAAAGAATGGTGCAGACCATTACAGGACGAGATAAAACTTTTTTTTTTGTAAAGGAGTATCTGAAATGATCTGACCCAAATACATAAAGATATTTCGGCAAATTTTTACTGCTGAGTACATAATAGTGTTTGCTTTCTGGCCCATGAAGCCAGAAAACATAACAAATGCAGGGTACATTAAGAAACATACTTACTGTGGCATGTGAGATAGTCAGAATCCCATTCTTGACAGAACACTTCCTCCTCTGCCATACTTTCCGGATCCTAAGGAGGAAGTCAAACACAACTAGATGTAGTATCTGATTCACTCTGGGACATGCAATGATATAGTATGATACATAATAATAATTAGAAAATAACTTCTCCAAACCAAAAAAAATCCAACCCCCCAAATCAAAATTCAGGTTGCCTTTTATGATCCCAGGTGGAAGGTAATTCATAGAAGTAGGCATGTACAAGGATGCTCATTACAGTATCGGTTTTTTTCTTTTGTTTTTTTGAGACAGAGTCTTGCTCTGTCGCCCAGCCTAGAGTGCAAACGTGCAATCTCAGCTCACTGCAATGTTCGCCTCCCAGGATCAAGCTTATCTCCTGTCTCAGCCTCCCGAGTAGCAGGGATTACAGGCGTCTGCCAGCGTGCCTGGCTAATTTTTGTACTTTTAGTAGAGACAGGGTTTTGCCATGTTGCCCAGAATGGTCTCAAACTCCTGGGCTCAAGTGATCTGCCCGCCTTGGCCTCCCAGAGTGCTGAAATTACAGGTGTGAGCCACTGTGCCCGAGCATAGCACTGCTTTCGACAGTAAAAATTGGAAAGAGGCCGGGCGCGGTGGCTCATGCCTGTAATCCCAGCACTTTGAGAGGTCGAGGCGGGTGGATCACGAGGTCAAGAGATCGAGACCATCCTGGTCAACATGGTGAAACCCTGTCTCTACTAAAAATACAAAAAATTAGCTGGACATAGTGGCGCGTGCCTGTAATCCCAGCTACTCAGGAGGCTGAGACAGGAGAATTGCCTGAACCCAGGAGGCAGAGGTTGCGGTGAGCCGAGATCGCGCCATTGCACTCCAGCCTGGGTAACAAGAGCAAAACTCCGTCTCAAAAAAAAAAAAAAAAAAAATTGGAAACAGAAACAATAATAACAGCAGGAGACTGAATAAAGAAATTACAGGCACTACACTGATATAACTCCTCTCTGGGAAGGGAATCCAAACCTGTTAGGGGTGGTGTTAATAAGCAGTTTTTAAACATATCTGTGAATCTTTCATAAGAATGTTCAATTACTTGTTATTAATAACTGATTTTTAAAAATTAAGACAGTGACTGGGCATGGTGGCTGTCTGTAATTCCAGAACTTTAAGAGGCCGAGGCAGGGGGACTGCTTAAGCCCAGGAATTCAAGACCAGCCTGGGCAACATAGGGGAACCCCGTATCTACAAAACAACAAAAAAAATTAACATTAAGAAAGTAACTCAAGAAGTCTGCCACGCAGGGAGTAAGCGGTGAACTGCCTCGGAATGTACAGACAAGCTGAGCCAGGGCTCGAGAATGCATGCCATTTTTGTAAGTCATACACCACCCCTTTAGGGGGCTTCCAGAGACAAAATGATGCCTCAGAACTCAGAGAAAGAACTGTCCGTGATTTGCATAGGGAAGTAAATGGTGACCAAACCATTCACAAATAGTTACAAGCAATACACATTTTGAAAATGTGATTTGAAGATACTGAAGGATAAAAAAAACTAAATAAAACTAATTTAAACTTGGAAAAGTTAGCGCGCGTGCGCGCGCGCGTATGTGTGTGTAGCTCCAGGAACAGGCAAGAGACTGCATGTGTGCAGACCTACGTGTGTGCAGGTAGGTGCAAATGCACTAGTTGAGACTACTTCCATCAGGTCAGAAGAAATCGGCAGGGAACAGGGATTCCCTAGGCCGGAAGAAAGTTTTGAAGGCCTTCTGATGCCATGGAAACATGACATCAGGAGAACACTGCAGCTTTCCCAGGCATTTAAAACAGTATCATCTTGTGTTTTTCTTTTCCTTCTTAAATTAGTCCTCTAAGAAAGCTGCCACAACACAAATTTAAATCCATCTCTAAACACAAATAATACTGTGTATTTAACTACTAGAAGCACAGTTTGTTCTTCTTGCTTCACAGAGGGAAGTAACAATTTGACACCATCTAGCCAAATGTAAATTGAATATACTGTATTCAAAATGCTAGCCTTGCTCAGGAGGCTAACTACTAATTGATAAACCCTCCTCAAATTACAGCTAAATCACATATTTTCTTCTAGAAGTACTGACCAGGGAAACGTCTGATTAGAGGTAACAGCTCTCAACTAATCAGAGCCACATTTAGTCAATGTGACTAACTCACTGTAAATAGTTTTGCATCCATCTTACCCTTACAAGAGCCTGCTAACATAGGTGAGGCATCCCTGTATACACTAAGCCAAAACCAGTGTCATCCCAAGTATCAAACACCCAACCCAACAATCAAACCATTCAACCTTCAGGAATAGCTTAAAACCTCAGTTTATCCACTTTATTAAGCTTTTATTCATTAGTTTTACTCACCCATGTATATTACGGAAGCACATCTCTCTCTCTCTCTCTCTCTCTCTCACACACACACACACACACATCTTCTCTTGCACTGCTAATAAAGCCAAGGAAAGTAACACAGAAGCATTACTCTTTTTGGTTGACAAGAGATTGTGACTGAGGCACTTTCAGATTGCCAGAGGAAAGGGAAAAATCTTGAGATATCTCCTGGCATAGCTGAGAGCAGTATCGCCGATTTTTTTTTTTTTTTTTTTTTTTTTTTTGGTGAGACAGGGTGTCACTTTGTCACCTGGGCTAGAATGCAGTGGTGTGATCATGGCTCACTGCAGCTTTGACCTCCCAGGCTCGAGTGATCCTCCCACCTTAGCTTCCTAAGTAGCTGGGACTACAGGCATGTGCCACTACATCTGGCTAATTTTTGTAGAGATGGGATTTTGCCATGTTGCCCAGGCTAGTCTTGAACTCCTGGGCTCAAGTGAGCCTCCTGCTTCGGCCTTCTAAAGCGCTGGGAGTACACACATGAGCCGCCAAGCCCAGACAGCACCTGATCTTTGTGAACATTTTGATAGCTTCTATTTCCAAGACTTCTCTGGACTAGACTGAATTGCTGTGATCTCCTTCTCTGTATTGAAAGCTTTACAAATGCTCCAGTCTGCATAGCTTCTGAATGGACATACCAAGGACTCTTGCCATCTGGTATGCATAGAGAGTGCCACACACAATTACGGATTATGCCACGCTGGACTCTTACAATTCCAGGAAAAAAAAATTCTATTAGAAAACAGTCTCGTATAAATAGGTAAGTTCCAACTTTGATGCTAGATCACTTGAGCTTCGATCCCAGACCAATCTCTAGCTATGTGACTTTGCTCATGTTATTCGACCTCCTGGAGACTCAGTTTCCTTTTCTGTATTACTAAGACAATAATGCCCACCTTCGTACATATAATGAGAAAATATAATAAAGCAATTGCTCCTTTGCCTCCCAATAATTGCCTCTGGTCCATAATGTTTTAAAACATTATTATTTAAAATTTTAAATCATTTTTCAAATTGTATAATAATCCTTTAAGTGATAAAGAACATTCTAAAACTAGGGTCAAAAATTACTGATGCAAATAATACTTCATAGAAAAGTCACAGGACCTATCAGCGGTCATTGTTTGCAAATGAGTCTGCTTCCATGTATAAGTGTTTCAACTTTTTACTCTTTCACAGAAGCAATCACAAGCAACTCCCGGTTATTAGTACTCATCTTTGCTATCTGTGTGATTATTAAGAGATGGAACTGCCTGACTTCCTTTCCAATTCTATGATACAACAGCTCCTTCTGTATCTCTTCCCAACAGACTGCATTCAAGGTGAGGGTAAGAACCATATCTCATTTATGTTTACCTCCAGCATCTAACAGGCTGCCTTACACACTAGAGTATTTCATCAATGTGTGGGGAATGAGTACATGAAGGAAGAGACCAAAAGAATGAAGAAATCAAGGGGGAGAACTTGTGCTAGTTTATGTCGTGCATATCCCAAGGGTGATCAACAGCAGCAGCGGCCCCTCTGAAAAACAAAGGGGAGATACCCTGGCATGAAGTCAGAAGACACAGGTTCAAATTTGGGTGTTCATACTTACTGTCCATATGATCTTAGTCAAGTTATTTAACCTCTGTGCAAAACGTGTCAAATGAGATGAGTGAGAGGGTGCCTGGGCGTGTGGCAGGCATACACAGGTGCTCACAAGATGATAATTTACTTGAACACTTTAGGGTTTGAACTAAGCAACACTTATGAAAAGACTTTGTTGATCTTCCTTGGATATTCAGATTTTAACCACATCACTTAGAAATAGGCAATTCTAATTTCAAGGTCATTGTGATTTCAAGTGAGTAGTGTTAAAAAATTACTTTTATACTTTCGCCTCAATAGATACATAATAGTACACAGTTGCTCATAATGGAACACAATATTAATTTTCCACTTGATGGCAGAACAACAGGTGACCATGTTTCCAAGAGATGTTGATACCACAGATGGTAAGGGAAGAACAAGGAGCTGAGCTTGAGGCTTTCCAGCAAGATAAACTATGGAATTTCCAATTTATGTACACTTGATCTCATGTGGTTTAGACCAGCATTTGGCCACTATTCTAGAGCTCAGTTTAAAGCTCTGATTTTGTTAGTTGGTATTTCTTTTCTCCTTTTACTTTCACAGCAGGATTGAGCTAAGTGATTCTACAATGAGCCAGATGCTGCTTTTCTTTCTTTACACCCCGTATCAGCAAGTCCCGTTGGCCCTACCTCCATTAACCACAATTGACCACTTCTTACCCTTCTTCTGCTGTTCCCCTGGCCTCACCATCAGCTCCCATCTAGGTTTCCAAAGCAGCCCTCTAACTGTTCTCCTTGTTTCTGTGCTTTCACCCTCCATGACTGTGCTTCACTTGGTAGTCAGAGAGAACCTTCCAAAATATGTCGGATTATGTCACTCTTCTGGCTCAAAACCCTCTAATGACTCTCCATCTCACTGAGTGGTTCCCCATCCCTATGACTTTATCTCCTATGATACTCTCCTTGCTCACTACTCTAGCTACACTGAACTCCCAGGTATGTGTCACCATGAGACGCATGCTCCCGACTATTCCCTCTTCTTCCAGGTATCTGTGTAGATTTTCTCACTTCCTTTGCTCAAACATCAACTCAATAAAGTATTCCCTAACCACCTGTAACGATAGCAAGAACCACTCCCATCTCCCACACCACCTGCATCTCTTGCTTTAACTCTTTTCATAGCACTAATTACCATCTGATCTAACACATATTTACTATTTTTTGTCTCTTTCCTTCCTTAGAATGTCAGCTCTATCAGGGCCAGATTTTCTTTTTTCAATGCTATATTCCCAGGGCCTAGAAAAGTGGGTCCTAGACATACAGTAGGACTCAAAGTATCTCTGTTGAATGCGTAAGTAGAATAATAAGCAAAACAGTCAGTGACCTCAAAAATTTAGAAGAGAAATATCCATAATTTTAACAAACAAATTAAAACAAAAAATGTACATGTCTCAGATTAAGACAAGCAGCACATATCCACAAGTAATCAGACAACAAGGAGGTTTCTTTTAAAAAAAAAAAAAAAAAAAAAAACAATGGTAACAGGCCAGGCCAGACACAGTGAGTCATGCCTGTAATCTTAACACTTTGGAGGGCCAAGGTGGGAGAATTTCTTGAGGCCAGGTGTTCAAGACCAGCTTGGGCAATATAGCGAGATCCTGTATATATTAAAAAAAAAAAAAAAAAAAAAAATTGGTCCAGGCACGGTGGCTCACACCTGTAATCCCAGCACTTTGGGAGGCCTGACCTTGTTATCCGCCCACCTCAGCTTCATACCCACCCACCTCTCTGCTTTTATTCACTGGTTTTCTCTGCCTGGTTGCCCACCGGGCCACTCAACCTTGGGGGTCACCCTTGACTCCTCTTTTGCCTGTTGTATCATAGCTAATCTGGCAAAAGCCCTTCCATTTCTAACTCTAAAAGTAGTATACTTCTTGCCATCCACAAGGTCCCGGCTCTAGGGTAAGCTGCTGCCATCTCTCCTGGACTGTTCAGCAGCCTCCTAAGGAGGGTCTATCTGCAGGTAATGAAATGTTCTCGACTGATTGTTCCCAGGTGCAGTGGCTCATGCTTATAATCCCAGCACTTTGGGAGGCTGAGCAGGAGTATCACTTGAGCCAACGAGTTCCTGACCAGCCTGGGAAAAGTTAGCTGCGGCCAGGCACAGTGGCTCACACCTGTAATCCCACACTTTGGGAGGCTGAGGAGGGTGGATCACCTGAGGTCAGGAGTTTGGGACCAGCATGGCCAACACGGTGAAACTCTGTCTCTACCAAAAATACAAACAATTAGCTGGGCATAGTGGCAGGCGTCTGTAATCCCAGCTACTCAGGAGGCTGAGACAGGAGAATAGCTTGAAGCCAGGAGGCGGAGGTTGCAGTTAGCCAAGATCGCGCCACTGCTCCAGCCTGGACGACAGAGACTCTGTCTCAAAAATAAGTAAATAAATAAAATAAAAAATAAAAATAGCCAGGCACGGTGGCGTAGCATGCGCCTGTAGTCCCAGGTACTTAGGAGGCTGAGGTGGCAGCATCACTTGTGCCCAGCAGTGGAGGTGCAGTGAGCTTCAATGGTGCCACTGTACTCGAGCCTGAAAGACGGGGCAAGGTCTTATCCTCTCCCTCCAAAAAGACAATTATTAAAGGGAATAATCAAGATTCTACTTATGCACTTACTGTGAAGCAGAATCATTTGTTTAAGCAACAGAAAAGAAGGCTCATGTGGCAGAATCCTGGGGAGAAAATGGAACAAGATGAGGCAGGACAGGAAAGGCTGGGTTGAGATGCTATTTGTAAAGGGAAGCCACTGGAGTATTTTCAGCAGGGGAATGACATCATGTGCTTTATGATTTTTAAAAAAACCATTCTAAGTGTTGTGTGAAGATGAACTGCAGAAAAAGAAGAATGAGTGAAGAAAGGAGAACAGTTAGGAGGCTGCTGAACAGTCCAGGAGAGACGGCAGCAGCTCACCCTAGAGCCGGGACCGTGTGGATGGCAAGAAGTATACTACTTTTAGAGTTAGAAATGGAGGGGCTTTTGACAGATTAGCTATAATACAACAGGCAAAAGAGGAGTCAAGGGTGACCCCCAAGGTTGGGTGGCCCGGTGGGCAACCAGGCAGAGAAAACTGCAGTGAGTAAAAGTGGAGAGGTGGGTAGGTATGAGGTCAGCACATGCCTGCTGCATGTGCTACTCAGTAGCTGCCTTAGAGCTCAGTAGCTGCATGTTACAAGTCAGAGATGCCATTTAGGGGCCACAGAGCAATTACCACTTCTTCTAAAGAAAGCAGGTTAAATTACAGACTTACCTGAACAAAACCAGTGTGCTAAAGGTCTGCAGCTAGTATATTATAAAACTTTTAAGTGTGTTTCCCTATATGAGAGGCTGGAAAAATTTCCTAGGTTAATCACATGCTGAGACACTGGGCTGGGCTCATACATACCCATCACTTTTCTTTAGCAGGTATCCCTTCTTTTCACTGCCATATTCCTTATTACCCTGGAGCTGATGCATGCTGTATCCTCCTTGTCGGCTCTGCGAATCCTAGGAAAGAAAAACTACAGGTTAAACAAAAATTGGAGACAATTCTCACATCCTTGATTCTATTCTGCCACTGAGCCTTTACCACTAGTCTGGGTCTAAGGGAATTATGGAACTTTAAGAGCTGCCAGGTCCTTGCCTTTATTTTAGAGGAGGAAAATGGGCAGCTAAATACTTGCCAGAGTCACAAAGCAAGTCCGAAGCAGAGCTGGGTTGGATCTCTGATTTCTTGTTCAAAACCCAGCTCTACTCTGAACTGAATTCAACTAAGCACAGTTCACTGGTAGACAGACTACTAGACTGAAACCAGTTTATACCAGCAGCAGAGGCAACCATAGGAGGGACTGGAAAAAGTGAAGTGGACCACAAAATCAAGTCCATGCAACCTGAGTATGTTCTTCCCTTAGGCTGTATCTTTTCTCCCTTTACACATTCTGCTAAAACACCCCAAATAAAAGGGCAACCTTCTAAGTGAGGTTTTAACAATTATTATGTTTCTTGTTTTGTAGTTAGTGCTCTGTAAAATATACCTATAAACCATACTTTTCAATTAAGACAATTCTTTTTTTTTTTTTTGAGACGGAGTTTCGCTCTTGTTACCCAGGCTAGAGTGCAATGGCGCGATCTCAGCTCACCGCAACCTCTGCCTCCTGGGTTCAGGCAATTCTCCTGTCTCAGCCTCCTGAGTAGCTGGGATTACAGGCACGCACCACCATGCCCAGCTAATTTTTTGTATTTTCAGTAGAGACGGGGTTTCACCATGTTGACCAGGATGGTCTCGATCTCTTGACCTCGTGATCCACCCGCCTCGGCCTCCCAAAGTGCTAGGATTACAGGCTTGAGCCACCGCGCCCGGCCTTCAATTAAGACAATTCTAAGGCAGTGAAAAGTGTACGTTGTGGAGGGTAACAAGGGCCAAACCAACAAAACAGATGCAAAAAGGTTGATTTATTATTAGCACTCCACTGAGTGCTACTTTTTCTAAGGACTACATGACTAGAAACAGTCATTACATTATGAAAATGTAAGAAATAAAATCAACAACGTTGAACTGCCGAATGAGAACACGGTCTTTAGACATACAAGTAGGACAATATATTCTCATAAAAAGTATTGACTTACTCTCCTAGACTTCGATCAGGAAGGGCAAAAGCAACAGAGAAAAAAGGTAGAACATTTGAAAATATAGTTAATTTCATTGAAAATCATATCACCCATAATTTAAGCATTTTATATTATGTACACAGAAAACATCATTCTAAAGATAATACTAGACAACATATATCTTTAGATTCATGATAAACTTTGGGTGATAGGACAATAAATGTTTTTATTTATCCGGTTTTATTTCAGGTCACATTGCATGAGAACAGAAACATGGCTAAATAGAAGAACATGAGGTACACAAATATTTTACCAAAATAAAATGGTTGACAAACCTCAAATATGTAAGTATAGGGAATCAATATACCTCAGTGAAACCCCAAACCAATTATTCATAAAATCTAATAACAGCCACAAATTGCAGCAGGACTATTTTTTTTCCCAAGGGAAAAAACTCAAATATATCCAGTTCATAAACAACACCTGAAATGTGACGGTGTCAAGGTAAGCTAAACCAACCACAGACTGTTTACTGACTTATACACAAAATACCTTTAAGGCCAGGATGGCTTCTTTCCGACATTCGGGATCTTTTTGGGCCAAGTAATGTATGTTTGGTGATGCAAATTACAAAGGAAAATCTCTAGGACAATGTATCTTTGTAAGGCTGTTCTACACATGACAGATTTTGTGTAGACTATACTTTCAGGGATCACTTCTATAGTTTGTTACTGAATACCTCCGAAAAGCCAGGTATTAAGGACCCTGAGTATACAATATAAGCCTTGGCTTTGAGGTAGATGCTCAACTCTCACCATATCACTGTCCCGCTCTCTTGGGTAGATAACTGGGAGCTTACTGTACACTTAATCAGGCAAGCTGACTCACTTTAAAAAGCTTACAAACTTGAGTCATTTTCTTTCTGAATAATTTCTCTGTTTATAACTGGCCAGATTCCCTCCATATGAAACATTTAATTGGATGATATTAATCATTTGGGAGAGGTGGGGCATTGACTTGAATCTAGGATTTTCTTGCAAAATTCTCCCTAAGTATTTTCTATTTAAAAATGTGCGTGTGTGTGTGTGTGTGTGTGTGTGCGCGCACATTTTTTTTGGAGGCCAGGTATTGCTCTGTTTACTAGGCTGAATGCAATAGTGTGATCACAGCTCTCTGCAGCCTCAATCTCTCAAGCTAAAATGACTGTCCCACCTCAGCCTTCTGAGTAGCTGGGACTACAGGTGTGTGCTACCATGTTGGGGTAATTTTTGCTTTTTTGTAGGGATGGGATTTCAGGCTGGTCTTGAACTCCTGGACACAAGAAATTCTCCTGCTCTGGTCTTCCAAAGTGTTGAGTTTACAGGTGTGAGCCACCATGCCCGATCTAAATGTTGACTTTTAATCAGGGCCTATAGCCTTGAATTCCATAGTAATGTGGCTCACTAAGTCCTTCTTAATAGAGATTTTCACACTTTCTAAATGGAAGTAGGACTGAGGGACTGTACTAAATATCAGGCAAGCAAGAAGAGCAACCTTCCCCTATCAATATCTCCAGCAACAGTCCCTAGTAACAATAGTAGTAGCAGGCATTTTTTTTTTTTTTTTTTTTTTTTTTTTTTTTTTTTAGGGAGGAAGCAGTGTGTTCATAATCCTAATAAAGAAAGATAGATGAGGTTGCAGGGAACTGAGGCATGGGACAAAACAAGAGGCAGGGATTAATGAAATCCACAGGGCTTTCTGCTTTAATCCAACCAAATTGCATGAAAATTACTCAATTATGAATTTGGAGTCAGGGATCTCCGCCCTATCTGTATATCCCAGAAACATTAAAAACAAAATCTAAAATCTTCCTGTATATTGGCGCTCACTCACAGCCCTCTTCCTCAGAACCCTTGTCACTGAACTAGACTTCTCTTCATCTGCCCATGTTATTCCTAGGTCTGTCTGAATGCTTTTAAACTATATAACTCTCGTGGTAATTTTCTTTTTGGTACATTGCTAAGTTTTCAAATGAGCCTACCACTGCCACATGTATTATATTGGAGCTGGCAAAGGCCTGTGACAGATCTCTCTCAAGCCTTTCACGCCTTTCCCACCTCAGAGAATGGCTCCCACATGTGGCAGGAAACAAAAACACACACTCTATCAAAAACAAGCAACTATATATGTCTAATCTTAACCTTTGCTAACCTTTAAAATAAAATACTAAGTTAAAAAAATAAAAATACCTTTTTTTAAACAAGGATTCCGATGCTAACAACTTATAAAAACAATTATATTTTTTAAATTTACCACTAATACATTTCTTACATATTTATTACTAGCTTAAGTAAACCTTAAATTCTAAATAACAAACTCTTAGATTGACTGGGTCTTGCTTTACATCAAATTAATATGCTTTTAAAGGTGAATACCGTGGCTAAACGTCAGGCTTTGATCTCATTAAACTAAGCAGAAAGGAGGCAGTATGTTTCAGAAGTTTAGTATCAACAACCCTAAATTAACTATTGATGAGTTTAATGGCTTAATAAAGTCACACCAATTATTCCTTGTGCACTGTGAGAAATGATGGCCATTCAGGTTGCTAAGCAGGGCACTCTAGATAAACAAAAAAAGGTTTTCTTTTTTGAGAAAGTAGATAGTGGAGACTTATTAACATTAATAACAATTTAAAAACTGACACAAACTGAAGGAATCGAATAGGTTCTGAATCCTTTGATAGCATACTAGAAATTAACTATGTATTCAGGAAAGAGAAAAACTCATTTGGTCAAAATATAAAACATAAACAATGAACTTAAAATCTTTTTAGTTTAATTTCCTATTCTCTATTAGCAGTACAGACTAATTACTTTCTTATTTGAAAACCTTATTAATGTATAAAATGTATTATTAAGAGGCAGAGTCTCAAATCTTTTCAAAGTGCAAGCATACATACTCATTGATTTAATGAGGTTATAAATGTTTGTGGTATCCAATTTAAAACTAAACCTCTACTAGAGAAGCCTAAAATTTCTAATGTAAGGTATGAGTGGAGTGGGCAAAAGATTCCTTCTGTTTCATTTTTTAAATTTTTTTCAATTTTTTAAAATTGCATTTTAGGTTTTGGGGTACATGTGAAGAACATGCAAGATTGTTGCATAGGTGCACACATGGCAGTGTAATGTGCTGCCTTCCTCCCTATCACCTATATCTGTTTCATTTTTCTAAGTATTTGAATAGTTTTCTGGTACCAGGCTACATGACAGATACTGTGACATGAGTAATTCAGAAACAGAATCTGTCAAATCTGCCAACCATATGTGATGTGATTTTTAAGAGGATCCATCAGTGAACCCAAACAAAAAAGGTAAAATTTTTGGAATAATTTGGTATATCCTAAATATGACTTATCACCATTTAAAATTCTTTCAGGCCAGGCATGGTAGCTCATGCCCGTAATCTCGGCACTTCGGGAGGCTGAGGTGGGTAGATCACTTGAGGTCAGTAGTTCGAGACCAGCCTAGTTTAACACGGTAAAACTCCATCTCTACCAAAAACACAAAAAATTAGCCAGGCATAGTGATGCATGCCTGTAGTCCCAGCTACTCGGGAGGCTGAGGCACGACAATCACTTGAACCTGGGAGGCAGAGGCTGCAGTAAGCGAGATTTGCACCACTGCACTACAGTCTGGGCAACAAAGTGAGACTCCGTCTCAAAAAAAAAAACCCCAACCAACCAACTAAACAAAAACCCATGTTCGAATCTAAAAATAGTTATGTAGCAAATAGTTCTTTTGTAGGTTAGCATATTACCAAAAGCTTAATAGAATTTCATAGAACATTTCTTTGCTAAGACAATACAAACTTAAGGATAGGAAAAAAAAAAAAAAAAGAGTTTACCAAAATTCCAGGGATCTATTTACAACTAATTCTTGGAGCTTCCTTTAATGGAGCTGAGTTAGAACCTGGTGGGAGTCAGTCGGTGAAATGGTATGTTGGGTGTTTTTGATTCCTCAGTTAATCTTTAATATTATTTGACACTCTTCAAATAGTAGTACCATGGTTAGAACTCTCTGTGGATAGTCTCCTCTCACATTTAATTTAAGTCATGAAAAATCATTACCTTCTAAACATATTCTCCAACGAGTGATGATAAACAGCATGAGAAAGGAATAGACATGTTGTGAAAGATCAATTTATTTCTTGTGAAACTCTCTGGACAAGGTACTAATGAAAACTCATTTATTAATCTAGGGTGGAGTTAAATCATGTGCATTTCATCATGTACACACTCCTTTGGCTTATATGCAACTTTGTTCTTTAGCTAGCATGAGCAGGATATGTAATTCTCCATGCAAAACCAAAAGGGGCTATAATAGTCCTCCCTTTTATTTTTCAAGAAAGCTTCCATATGTAGGAAAGAGGTAATACTGTGTAACAAAACAAAGGTAAGCACAAGTGGTTAAGTACATACCAGTAAGTAAAAAAACCCCAAAACCACAACCCAAAAACATCTCATAATTTTATTCCAAGATTGAAATCTACTACCTGCTCTTCCCTTCTACTTGGGTCTTTTTAATGCTCTTACACTGAGAAGTTATTCAAAGGAACCACATTTCTCCTAGGATTTATATATGAGCACCTTCAAAGGGCATGGCATATCTGTGTTTCAGTCTGAAGTCCACTGGGGGTCTCATACTCAGAAGTTCTTGTAAATCACAGTCAGAGGTCTCAAGCCACAGGTGCAGTCACTGCCTGAGACTCTGAATGACATGAATGCAGAAACTGCCTTAGTGCACACAGATGTTCCTGGCCACTCTGCCTACTCCACAGGATAGCAGATGCCTAGTGTTACACTGCTTCTCTCACTTGACCAATCCCCAATGCATATACAGAAACTAGATTTGGAGAACCAGAAAAGTAGAGGCTTATATTGACTCAATAAAGAAAAAAACCTTCAGGTTGCTTTAAAAGATTACTGTCACTAGTGCAGGGCTTCCTATGTTTTAGGAGAGTTGCTTTGTTTTAGACTCATAAACCCCTTTCAGAAAATTTGGAATTTAAAATAAGTGAGTTTGCTATTGTTGGGTGATAGTCTTTAAAAACTGACTATAAAAAATGCTGTATTTTGGCTGGGTACAGTGGCTCATGCTTGTAATCCCAGCACTTTGGGAGGCTGAGGCAGGTGGATCACAAGGTCAAGAGATTGAGACCATCCTGGCCAACATGGTGAAACCCCATCTCTACTAAAAATACAAACATTAGCTGGGCATGGTGGTGCATGCCTGTAGTCCCAGCTACTCGGAAGGCTGAGTCAGGAGAATCACTTGAACCCAGGAGGTAGATGTTGCAGTGAGCCGAGACTGCACCACTTACATTCTAGCCTGAGAAACAGAGAGAGACTCTGTCTCCAAAAAAAAAGCTGTATTTCATGTTGTTATTATTAAACACTGCTCTTAATGATTTTTGTTCGTTTGTTTGGTTAGCTGTGGCAGGGTCTTGCTCCATTGCCCAGGCTGGAGTACAGTGGCAGAAACATGGCTTACTGCAGCCTCCACTTCCTGGGCTCAAGGGATTCTTCCACCTCAGCTTCCCTAGTAGCTGAGACTACAGGCACATACCATTACGCATGGCTAATTTTTCTTTTCTTTTCTTTTTGTTTTTTTTTTAAAGAAAATATTAAGATTCATAAGAAAGACAAAATATAGTTACTATTCCTTAAGTGAAACCGGATGATCATAAAAGTATTCTTGTTGTATTTGCATTGAGTAAGGAGACGAAAAGGAAGAAAAATCAGAATAGCTGGTCTTGCTGTCTTACAGGGCACAGCAGAAGAAGAAAATTCAGATATAAATGGACCTGAACAGTTCAAACTTGTGTTGTTCAAGGGTCAACTGTACTTTGAAATCAGGTTGCATGATGCCCCTGCTTTGTTCTTTATGCTCTGGATTGCTTTGGCTATTCAGGGTCTTTTGTGGTTCCACACAAATTTTAAGATTTTTTTTCTACTTCTGTAAAGAATGTCATTGGTATTTTGACACAGATTGCATTGAGTAGGATGTATATGGCCCAAAGTGAAATGGAGATTAGCAGTTGTTGTAGTCAGGGTGCTACTGGGAAACAATGGCCCAGGCTTATTGAAAAGTTTAAAGAAAGGACTTTTTCTAGAGTGTACACAGGGTTAAGGGAACTCATGCAAAATGGGGTGATAGGGATATGCTTTTTTTTTTTTTAAAGAAAGAAGAAAGAAAGAAAGAAGGAAAGAAAGAAAGAAAGAGAAAGAGAAAGAAAGAGAGAAAGAAAGAAAGAAAGAAAGAAAGAAAGAAAGAGAAAGAAAGATAGATAGATAGATTAGCATGGCTAATTTTTCAAAGTTTTTTTGTAGAGATAGGGTTTCATTTTGTTGCCTAGGATAATCTCAAATTCCTGGGTTCAAGTGATCCTCCCATCTTGGCCTCCCGAAATGTTTGAATTACAGGTGTGAGCCACTGCTCTTAAATTTAAAACATAGTAATTTCATGTTCACATGGATGACTAGTTAATTAACTCCTGGATGGAAGGGACTAAAGCTTAAGACCTAGAACTGTGCCTTGCACACAGTAGGTGTTAATGAAATGTTTGAACAAGTAACATTTATAATTAAGGATATGTACTGCATTCATCCAGCCTCTACCATGCATTCTATACTCTTTCAATATCCAAGGACCATCTCACCTCCCTAATTGCAGGGGAAAGCTTCTATAGGATTCTGCATCAAAGTATTTCCCTGGCAAATGAGACATGCCCCCTTTGGCTGCCCAGAAAGACAGGTGGTCTAAAGAGGACAGTTGTAGAATGTACTGACTATGTTTCAGCATACACTTCTGAAAAGCATGTCTTCAAAACTAGGATAGAAAATCTATAGTCATGGGGCTGGGTGCAGTGGCTCATGTCTGTAATACCAGAACTTTGGGAGGCTGAGGTGGGAAGATTGCTTGAGTCCAGGAGTTCAAGACCAGCCAGGGCAACATTTCTACAAAAAATACAAAAATTATCCAGGCGTGGTGGCATGTGCCTGGAGTCTCAGCCACCTGGGAGGCTGAGGTTGAAGAACTGCTTTAGGTCAAGGCTACAATGAGCTGTAATTGCGCCACTGCACCCTAGCCTGGGTGACAGAGTGAGACCCTGCCTCAAAAAAATAAAGAAAAAAGAAAAAAGAAATTCAGGCATGGAATTAGATACCCAGAACATCTTTCCTGTAAGGAAGGAAAAGGAACTAAAATACAGTCTCTACATGGGGCTTATGGTAAGTACCTACTTGTATATTATGTAAGATATCACTGTGTCTGTCTTGCAGATCAGGAAACACAAGTGTCACAAAAGCAGCCTTACTTACATTGTTAGCCTTTTTGTAAACATGTAAACCACTTACTTCTTTCTGATCAAGTTGAAGAGAGGATTTTATTAAGTCTCGGAGAGCAGTTAGCTGTTTCTTTTCTTCATCCTGGGTCTGTTTTATCTATGAAAAAAAATTACGACTATTACTTACCATTTATACTTTAATTTATTCAAAAATATCACTCATCAAACAACTCTATAATATAGTTGGTTTTCTTATAAAAGTCCTTTACACTATCGCATTTTTGATATCAGATTTCTCATCTTATAAAAGTACCAGTGGGCTTTGAAATTAGTGAATAATGCAACATGCATTCTTATTAAAGAACATATCTAAGCTAGACAATTAACTCTGAAGTACTAAACAGTTTAAGAAATATCATTGAGATTATTTGCTTCTGGTTTTCCAAAGGGTGGTAATGGAAATACCATGATGTGATTCAACAGTCCAGAAAAGAATCCTAAGAATGACCAATGCATACATGAAAGTTTACATAGCATGAAATGGGGTCAAGGGATTGGTGCTGCCTTTTTTTTTTAACCGCTTGGGACTTAACTGTAACCTGAATCATGTTAACTACTAAAAAAAAAAAAAAAAAAAAAAAAAAAAAAAAAATCAGAAAAAATACACAGCTATGTATTTTTAAAGTTACATAAGAATATAAGGCATTAGTTGTAATTCTAAAACTTTAGTGGTATTTACTCATACTCATAAATATATATGCTTTTATTTACCACCAAATGATTTCTGGGCAACAACTTTACCATTTCTAAAATATGCATTTAGACCTAGACACTAAAAAAAGAGAGATAATATAAAACATACAAAAAAAATCTATAAACGAAAGGCACAGTGGCTCATGCTCGTAATCCCAGCACTTTGGGAGGTCAAGGCAGGTGGATCACTTGAGCTCAGGAGTTCAAGAACAGTCTGGGCAACACAGTAAAACCTTGTCTCTACTAAAAATGCAAAAAAATTAGCTGGGAGTGGTGGTGGGTACTTGTAGTTCCAGCTACTTGGGAGGCTATGGCATGAGAATCCCTTGAGGCCAGAAGGCGGAGATTGCAGTGAGCCGAGATGGCACCACTGCAGACTAGCCTGGGTGACAAAGTGAGACTTGGTCTGGAAAAAACAAAACAAAACCCAAACAAACAAAAACACTATAAACCTGCCTATTCAGAGAGTCACTTAATTTTTAACCTTCCACAATCATACGTTCTTTCTGCAACTGCTGACCAGGGAACATCAAATGTGACGCTAACTGAATCGTAAGTGCAGAGCCATCTGGAACTGATGGCTACTCTCTTCCCTGCTCCTCTCATGGCCCCAGAAGGCACTCTGGAGTAGTTCACCATTGATGACTCCTCTGACTTAAACTTGAAGGGTTATCTGCCCTAGGTTTGTACAGAAGTATCATTTAATCTTTTCTGCTTTTAACATCTTTCTAATACAGGTTTCAAATTCAGTGATATTTATCCATGAGAGCAAGTTAAATTGCATGTATTTTACAAAGAACTTACATTATATAAATCAGCAGCCAGTTTTTCAATGTACTGTTTCAACTTGTCAGCTGTTTTCAAGCCATCTTGAAAGAAACTACAATTAAAAAAAAAAAAATAGGAGATTTACCACCAGTATAAAAAAGAAAGAATTTTTGTTTCCTTACGTGGAAACAAAAAAAGAAAAAAACTAGAATAACCTGTAAAATCTGAAAATACACAGATCTGTGTGTGTGTGTGTGTGTGTGTAAAACTGTCTTGTATAGACATATATACTCATTGCATTTATCTATACAAGACAGTTATAAAACTAATTACAGTATTTTATAAAGATTTACCAATGAACAAATTACGGCTACCAGTTGACATTTGATAGAAGATACCGCAAGGAGACTGGAAATTACAGTTGCAGTCCCAAAACAGTGATTTCATAATGTGCATGTCCATTATACACAGAACAGTTCTTCCCAGTTGTATCACATTTGAATTTGAAAGAGAGAGAAAGACGCATTAACCAGTGGAATATCATGAGGTCAATCTAGACACTATAAGAAATATGACAGAACTACAGATAAAAGCAAAGGAAGAGTCAAAGTTCATTCAGTTCCTCAAAGATCCCTGTGTTCCAACATATATTTGAAACACAAGATTTCAAAGCAATAACACCAATGGGTTTGGAAAGCTTTATCCTACAACATATGGTTGCACTAGTTCACCTGAGAAATAACAAGAATTAGTATCTGTGGAGCATTTATCGCATGCCCAGCAATACAAACACTTTACACCAGGCGTCCCCAAACTTTTTACACAGGGGGCCAGTTCATTGTCCCTCAGACCGTTGGAGGGCCGCCACATACTGTGCTCCTCTCACTGACCACCAATGAAAGAGGTGCCCCTTCCTGAAGTGCGGCGGGGGGCCGGATAAATGGCCTCAGGGGGCCGCATGCGGGCTGTAGTTTGGGGATGCCTGCTTTACACAGTGATTTCATGTACACAACCCTAATAAATTAAAGCACTTGACTCTCATCTCCATTTGTAAAACTGAAGTACAGAGTATGTATAAAACTTGGTCAAGCTGCAACTAGTAAGCAGCAGAGCTAGTGGAATTCAGATCAGTTCTGCCAGATTCTGATCCATGCTCTTTACCAGAAGCGAAGGGATTTCTTGTCTCATGTGGCACACTTCCACTCAGGAACCCAGTCTCTGATACCAGTTTAGAGAAATACACAATATACCTCAGGAAACTGGTGTTTAGAATTTTCTCTGCCCTATTGGAAGCTTCTCTAACCATGCCCCCACAGCAAATTATTTCTCAAGGTACTATCTGTTTTGCTGTCTCCCCACAATGAGGAACTGGAGCATGAGGACTGTCTCAAGTCCCTATCACAGTGGACCCAACACAAAGGAGACTAAATGAAGCAATATCAAGACATTTTAAGCTGTATCTTTTTTTTTTTTTTTTTTGAGATGGAGTCTTACTCTGTCACCTAGGCTGGAGTATAGTGGCACAATCTTGGCTCACTGAAACCTCTGGGACTAGCTACCACACCAGGCTAATTTTCATCATGTTTTCAGTAGAGATGGGGGGGGAAGGGGATGGGGGGGCGGGGGGGGGGGCTTTTGGTTAACCATTTAATGGAAAAACACATGAACACAGTAAATCAATCTCTTTCTCTCTCTCTCTCTCTCTCTCTCTCTCTCTCTCGGACAGGGTCTCACTCTGTCACCCACACTGGAGTGCAGTGGCTCACTGCAGCCTCGACTTTCTGGGGTCAAGTGATCCTTCCACCTCAGCCTTCTGAGTAGCTGGGACTACAGGTACACCCCATCATGCCTCGCTAAATTTTTATATTTTTTGTAAAGATGAGGTTTTGCCATGTTTCCCAGGCTGTCTTGAACTCCTGGACTCAAGTAATCTGCCCTCCTTGGCCTCCTAGAGTGCTGACATTACAGGTGTGAGCCACCACCACATCTGGCCTAAACTCTCATTTTCTAGCATTTGGTTTTTCAGCACTGCCTATAGCGATGCAAGTTAAACTTCTCAGTACGAATCTTAAAAGTTTATGTTCTGACCCTTGAATAGTTTCTAAGTTTTATCTCCTACCATTTTCCCTTAAAAACTCCAAGGTCTAGCCATGCTACGGTTATTTCTAGTTGCTTTTTCCTTTTCAACCCATCTTCCCCCACCTCAGCCTCTGCATATGCTACTCCCTCTGCCTGGAATGCCCTTCCCGTCTATACCTGCGTAGTAGTCCGTTCTCACACTGCTATGAAGAAACACCTGAGACTGGGTAATTTATAAAGAAAAGAGGTTTAATTGACTCACAGTTCCACATGGCTGGGGAGGCCTCAGGAAACTTACAATCATGGCAGAAGGCACCTTTTCACAGGGTGGCAGGAGAAAGAATGAATGCCAGCAGGGGAAATGCCAGACACTTATATAATCATCAGATCTTGTGAGACTCACTCATTTTCAAGAGAACAGCATGGGGAAAACCGCCCCTATGACTCAGTTACCTCCAGCTGGTCCCACGCTTAACCCATGGAGATTACAATTCAACAGAAGATTTCGGTGGGGACACAGAGCCAAACCCCATCAACGTGCATGCCAAATTCCCTTTTATCAAGACTCAGCTCAGTTGCTTCCCCATAAGCAGTATTCTCTAGACTTGATAGTCAAAGCATTGGCTTCACTGAGCAATGGCTTTGTATGGGTACAAAGGTAATCACAGCGAAATCAGTTTTGGTCTCCGATACTACATTTAATTTCTGGAGCAAAGCTTTGAAGGTAGAGCATTTAAATTTAAGATGGATGTTGTCAGGACTTCTTACAACCAAAAAAGCAATTGCTCTGGGGTTAGATGATAATGACTAGAAAACTGTGTTCTGGAAAGTCATTTAATTTATCTTGGCTTCAGTTTGCTCAAGTGTAAATGGGCAAAAAATACGTGTAAATGGGCAAACAATACAGATAGGACATATGAAATCAGCCAGCAAAGTGTGGGGCAGTTAGCATGTGCCCAGAAAATGATTTCCTTCCAGAAAATTCCCTTCCCAGAAAATGATAAAGTTATGGAGCTGCATAACTTTATCATATAAGGAGTTATTTCCTTTGCAGAGGGATACAGATTCCTTGCTGATATTTTTGAAAAGGTATTTCATTTTCACTTTCAACATAAAGGGAATTTAATCATTATGCTTAAAAATATGTGAGTTTTGCTTGGGAGACAGGGGCACCAAGATCTCAGAAATCACCACTGAAGAATTTATCCATGCAACCAAAAACCACTTGTATCCCAGAAACTATTGAAATAAAAATTTTAAGAAAAGAATAGAACATGAATTAAATATCTCCCCAGTTTTTTTTTTAAAGGTGAGTTTCAATGAGAATGCTGTGTTTTCCAATATGGTAGCCACTAGTCACATGAAGCTGTTAAAAATTAAATAAAAAATTCTGCTCCTGAAGTCACACAAGCCATATTTCAAGTGCTTAATAGCCACGTGTGGCCAGTGGGTACCATGCAGATGGTAAATAATATGAACATTTCCACCATAGCAGAAAGTTCTACTGGACAACACCACAAAGAATAAGCAGGCCAGGCGCTGTGATTCATGCCTGTAATCCCAGCACTTTGGGAGGCCGAGGCGGGCAGAACACGAGATCAAGAGATTGAGACCATCCTGGCCAACGTGGTGAAACCCCATCTCCACTAAAAATACAAAAAAATTAGCTGGGCATGGTGGTGTGTGCCTGTAGTCCCATCTACTCAGGAGGCTGAGGCTGGAGAACTGCTTGAACCCAGGAGGAGGAGGCTGCAGTGAGCCGAGATCGCGCCACTGCACTCCAGCCTGGTGCCTGGCAATGAAAGCAAGACTCTGTCTCAAAAAAAAAAAAAAGAATAAGCAAGTATTTGAACAGCTTTAGGGAGAAAGAGGGAACTGTTTTAGTTTGAAATGACATTGATAAAAGTGAAAATTCCTGTTAACTACAAGGCTGAAGAAAGACTCCAAACAAATTTACTTTCCTTCAGCTTCAATTATTCAGACTATTACATACCCAGAGACTAAGAAAAATCAATATAATGATTGCTTTAATCTGTAGCATGATTCCATTTTTGTAAACAAAAAAAGCCAGATATGTGAATCTAGTTAATCACCTAAGTGAGAAGATTATAGGTTTTTGTTATTTTTCCTTAACTTGAGTTTCTAATTTTGTTTCTGAAGAATATAATGTATTACTCTTTAAAACAAAATTAAAGAATCAACATTTTGTCTGGGATGAACAATTAGGAGGTGAATCCCTTGCACAAAGTCATTATAGGGCCAAGTTCCAGTTTTGATAAGAAATAGAGCAGGAAAGGAGGACGAGTCGCAGGAGAAGAACAAAACCGCCACGGCGGTCATTAGCAATGTATCAGTGACACAAAGCTAAGAGTGACATGCTGTCATCTGCACTGTCCCTCTGTGCTTCATTTTCTCCTCCTTGAGGGTCATAGTTCCAGCTGTGGACAAGGTAGACAGATAGCCATCACAGGTGGGCACCTGCACAACATTTCACAGAGGGCAATGGCTTCTCTGTTCTTTTCTCTCTTCTGTTTTAGCTGGTCGTAGTTCAGTGGATGTGCAAGGGCTACTGTACACGTGGCTCATGCCTGTAATCCTAGCACTTTGGGAGGCCGAGGCAGGAGGATTGCTTGAGCCAGGAGTTTGAGACCAGCTTGGACAACATGGTTGAAGCCCTGTCTCTACAAAAAATACAAAAATTAGCCGGGTGTTATGGTACATGCCTGTAGTCCCAGTTACTGGGGAGGCTGGGGTGGGAGGACTGCTTGCGCCCAGGAGGCTGAGGCTGCAGTGAACTGTGATCGTACCACTGCACTCCAGCATTGGGTGACAGAGTGAGATTCTATCTCAAAAATAAATAAATAAATAAATAAATAAATAAAAAAGCAAGGGCTTAGGAGTCAAAACTATATTGTATTTTGTATTTTGGCTCTAAACCTTACTATATGTGGTAACCCTGGGAAGGTTATTTACCCTGTCTGAATAACAGCATGCTCATCCCCAAATGTAAACATTTTCTAGTTTCAAGGAGCATCAGATGAGCTACTACACATAAAAGTGTTGTTAACTGGAAAGTGAAGCATGTGAGTTCTGATTACCTATCACTACATATAACACATAAATCTTCCAAATAGAAGGGAAAATTACCTCTGGGACATTTCATTTATCTTTTAGCCATTTTTTCTATAAATTACTGTAAAATAATGAGATCTTCAGAAGATAAGTAAGAGTAATGGCAGCTAACATGTTACTGAGTATTTATTTAGTCTTTACCAGTTACCTCCCTATTATACACAATTAATGGAATCCCTTTTTAGTCTCATTACAGAATCAACTAGGCAACTAGGTGCAGAACTTCCAGCCCCACCTCTTCTCCCACCTCTGGGAAGACCAGAGAGGCTGGAGATTGGACCCATCACCAACAGCCAATGACGTAATCAATCATGCCTATGTAATAAGACCTCTTTAAAATCCTCTAAATTAAGGTTTTTAGAGAGCTGCTGGGTTAGTGAACACATGCAATCTTTCGTGTCTGGCTTCTTTCACTTAGCATTGTTTTAAATGCTCACCCACATTGTAACATGTATCAGTATTTCATTCACATTCAGCATTGTGGTTGAACTATGCTCCATTTTGATATACCACATTTTGTTTAATCTTTTATCAGCTGATGAATATTTGGGTGTTTCCGTGTTTTGGCTGTTGTAAATAATGCTATAAACATTCATGTACCAGTGTTTGTTTAAATACCTGCTTTCTGTTCTTTTTGGTATACAACTAGGAGTGGAACTGCTGGATGATATGCTAATTTTATCTTTAACTTTCTGAGAAGTTCTCAAACTGTTTTCCAAAGAAGTTGCATCATTTACATTCCTACTGGCAATGCATAGTTTGCAATCTTTCCACATCCCCACCAAGATTTTTTTTTTTTTTTAATTACAACAATCCCTATGGATACGAAGTGCTATTTCACTGAGGTTTTGATTTGTACTTATGTACAATGACTAATGATGTTGAGCACCTTTTCATGTGTTTGTGTGTGTGTGTGTGTGTGTGTGTATAATTTTTTTAATATAAAGAGTCTTGTACTGTTGCCGTGTGTGTGTGTGTGTGTGTGTGTGTGTGTGTGTGTAATTTTTTTAATATAAAGAGTCTTGTACTATTGCCCAGGCTAGAGTGCAGTGGTGTCGCTATAGCTCACTACAGCCTTGATCTCCTGGGCTCAGGCAATCCTCTCACCTTGGCCTCCCAGGTAGTTGGGTAATTAAAAAATTTTTTTTGTAGAGACAGAGTCTCCCTGTGTTGCCCAGGCTGGTCTTGAACTCCTGGGCTCAAGTGATCCTCCTACCTCGGTTTCCTAAATTGTTAGGTTTATAGGTGTGAGCCAGCACATCTGGACTATTGCTGAGTTCTTTATATATTATGGATATCAGACTCTTATCAGAAAAATGTTCTGTAAATATTTTCTCCTATTCTGTGGGTTATCTTTTACTTTCTTGATAATATACTTCCATGAACAAAAGTTTTTAATTTTGAAGCCCAATTTGTATTTTCTTTGGGTTCCTGTAATTATGTTGTCTGCTTTGACATGTTTACTAAGCATATAAATCAATGAACATGACTTTGAGCAAAATACTGATCCTTTTGAGCTACAATTTCTTGAGTGTTGGGAATATTACATGAGAAAACAAATGCAAAGAACTTAGAGGTAGAGTCTGTATAAGTTGGCCTAGAAAATAAGCTCTCAGTAAATGTTAGCTATTACTATTAATACCTGTAAAATGAAAGATAATAAAACAATGTAAATGCTCTTGACTCCGCAGGTCATAATGACACTTGTGGGTTGGTAAAAGAGGCAGGTGGACAGGAGGATATGTCTCTTTTGAAAGCAGCATTTAACTGAGAATGTTTATGTCTGAAAATGAGCAGTAATTAGTGTGAATGAGCTGAAATAGGTTAGAACCAGTTAAAAGCCCTTCTTTTCTGCTTCCTTTGTTTATTTTTCCATTGTAGTAGCTTCATCCACACTGAAGTGCCATGACTATTATTATCAGGGCAAATTCACTGTTGAGTACCAGCTGACTTTGTGCTGAAAATCACTTTGGGAACTGAAATAAGTACTGAGAAGAAATCTTAAAAACAAAACAAAACAAAAAAAAAACTCACCTAAGTAGAGAATGCCTAACAGGTCCACAGAGTTTTAAGGAACTGACTGAAGTAGAAAAGAATAAAGAAAACTACCCCGGCTTCTTGCTGTGACAGAGTTCTTGGGGTTCAACCATGGAGCCACTTTTAGTTGAATCCCCTTATAACATGGTTTTACTACTTGATGACTTAGAACACCTCTCTCCCTACAAGGTTTTTACTGTGTATGGTTTTCTTCTGATGATCTCTCTGTGACCTAGGGGACATTCTTCTACAAGATTGCAATCTGGCAACCAAATTCTAGCCATCCTCCAAGTTCAATGACAAGTCCCACCACCTCCCTCAAGGTGCTAGCACCTTCTCCTCAGTCCTCCTGGTATCAGGAGTCTCTCTTCCTTTTTTTTTGAGACAGAGTTTTGCTCTTGTTGCCCAGGCTAGAGTGCAATGGTACTACCTCGGATCACTGCAATATCCATCTCCCAGATTCAAGTGATTCTCCTGCCTCAGCCTCCCAAGCAGCTGGAATTATAGGCGTGCGCCACCACATCCGGCTAATTTTGTATTTTTAGTAGAGACAGGATTTTGCCATGCTGGTCAGGCTGGTCTCGAATTCCTGACCTCTAGTGATCCACCTGCCTCTGCCTCCCAAAGTGCTGGAATTACAGTTGTGCGCCAACACACCCAGCTGTCCCTCTTCCTCTTGTGCTCCATGGTACTAGCCCCATTATGATTAATAATGGATCTGACTTACTTCTTATACCTAACAATTAGCTCCTGAGGGGAGAAGTCTTGATTTATCTCTATCCCAGAACTGGGCACAGTCTCTGATCTTTGGTAAAAGACTAAAAAATATTTGTGGAAAGAGAAAAAGCAAAGAATAAAGGGAGGATGCATTAGCTACACAAGTTTGAATCACCTTTAGCAGTGAAGGCTAATACACGTATAGTTTATAAAGCATCTTCTTTTGAAAAACTTTTGTGTAGGTCAAGCTCTTTTTTATAAACTTAGAGAATTTAAGATGAAAATAGATTTCTAAAGTCAGGTAAAATCAGTTTTGTTGCCAAAGTATTGTAGAATTTAGGAGTCTGAGAGATTCCTTTATTTCTTTAAAACTTTCAAAGGAATTCAATGTTTCCAGGAAAACTAAATTTGATGAGAGATGAGAAATTCCACCCAATACTAAAATAAGGGACCAACAAAACACATGCCAAAGTTTCGTAACTGTCGAACCACACTGAAGCCAAAAGTAAGTTAGTTAGTCAGGTCTTGAGCAAACAAACTTAATCTTAAGAAGGTGAAATCTGTTTCTACTTCAATATATTATTTTTATTTTTGAAAGATGTTTTTGTAAGGTACAATTTACTTTGAAAAGGGAAAAAAAGTTAACGCCATCAAATTTGTGTAAACAACCATCTGATCACCAAAAAGGTTTTCCTGAAGAGAAATATTCTAGACAATAAAATATATAAATACATAATTTAAAATGTCATTTAGAATCATCACACCTGTCAACACATACAAGGTTGCAGGCACTAGGCTAAGCACTCCATATGCATTCTCATTTTTACTTTTTACAGCCTTACAAAAACCTTAGTGTGCTACAGAACCATAACCCAACTTGACAGATGAGTATACGAGATTTAGAGAAGTACCTGATTAAGAATACAGTTACCTAGCTGCAAAGCCAAAATGTGGACTCATCTAATTTGAATAACTCAAGCTTTGTGCTTTTCCTATAATATTAATGCTGACCTCCTTAAATGTTTTAGTTGAATACAGGCATCTCTCTAAATATAACATTATTGAAAAGAATAAGAAAGATCAAAGAAAATTGTGAATTTAACTTTTTGGAGAGTATTTAATCTATTAACCTTTATATTATTATAATATTAACCTTTATATTATTATGCTTATGAAAGCTGTCCATATCACTTCTGGAAGGTCCTTGGGATTATTTTCTGTATAACTTCCAGCAACTAATACAGACTTCACTAATAGTAACTGGCACATTTTCAGACACCAACTCTACCAGAAAACCCATGAAAGTTAACCCAATAAGCAAAGAAGTAAGCAGACAAATGTGGTATCATAGACCCATGAACATAATAAAAAGGCAGCCCTGCAATACAGGCAACGTGGTGCCACAGTAGAACAATGAGTATCTCTCAAAATATAACACCAATTACATAGGAATCCATGTATAAATGCAAAGTATTCTTAATGCCCAAACTATTTAAATTCATTTTATTTAGATGGAACAAAACAAAACCGAAGACTCAAGGTGCACATGATGCAATAATAGGCAAAATGCCAAGTAAGAGAGACAGGGAAGGGGGTCATCAGAACTGGCATGGGATCATGCATCTGTAATAAGAGCTCCACAGGTGGTCAAAGTTAGGGAGAAATATTTATAAGTATTTGCCTTCTAGAAAGGAAGACAGTATTTTTAAGCCCTAATTTGAGCTACTGATTTGTATAAGATACTGAAGATGGAAGACACTATTTCTTATCTATTTAGCTGAAAAAAGTCATCACAACACGGTATTTACTCATGTGATGAAGAAAAGAAAGAGGATTAAGACAAATAATACAGTACAGGGGGCAGTAACTGGGCTAATAATAATGCTTGCAATATTCTACTCACTTGCACTGTGCATGGTAATACTTTATAAGATTCTGCAGCAGATCCACACCCTTTTTGGTCTTGATTTCATTAACTTTAATGAGATACTGTGGAAATAAAACAGGATTTTATGTTGGTTAATTCCAGAAAGGGCTCTTCACCCTGAATCTGTACAAGTTACCAAGCCTTGGTGTCCTTAGACAGTTTAGAGAATGCTGACTGACACAGTCATAAAGTGTACAAAACAAATTGGCTAGAGAGTTAGCATTTTGTAAATGATTAGTTTACCCGACAAGCAGAAATGAAACACAGCAAGACATTCTAGAATTATTATTTCCCCTTGGTGCAATGGATCTCAAACATATAGTTCATATGGCCAAAAACCTGAAAAATGGATTGTTTTTTGCAGAAAGTAAGTAGACTAGCATTCTCATCAAAGAATATACCATAAGATATTAAAACTTTAGGAAAAAGAGGTGAATCAGAAAGAATTTTTGCTACTCAAAAATGAAAAAATATACCATTATTAATTTGCTCAGGTAACTAAACACTACTGGTCAAGATTTTCTATTGACATTGTTTGCTGCTTGCTTACTTCTTTCATTGTGTGAGAAGGTTCATTGAGCACACAAATCCAAGTACCAAAGGGTTATGAAACAGAAAGAGAGAAAGAGAGAAAAAAAAAGAGAGAGGAGGGAAGGAAGAAAGGAAGGTGGAAGGGGAGGAAGGGAGGGAGGGGAAGGGAAGAAGAGGGGAGGGGAGGGAAGGGAAGGGAAGAGAGGGGAGGGGAAGGGAAGAAGAGGGGAGGGGAGAGGAAGGGAAGAAGAGGGGAGGGGAGGGGAAGGGAAGGGAAGAGAGGGGAGGGGAAGGGAAGAGGAGGGGAGGGGAGGGGAGGGAAGGTGTAGGGAGGCTGAGGCACAAAACTGCCTGAACCCAAGAGGCAGAGGTTGCAGTGAGCCGAGATCATGCCACTGAATTCCACTCTGGCGACAGAGCGAGATTCTGTCTTAACAGACAAACAAACAAACAAAATCTCTTACTCAACAGCAGTGTCCGAACAGGTGGGTTTATACGTCAAGAAGTGTTCATGTTCAACTGGAATTCAGTTTGAGAGCCACTGCTCTAAGTTTCTAAGTTTAAGGCAGCATGCTTTTTGTTGCATTTTTTTGTGAAATCGACTTTCTTAATGACACCTTCATTTGAGTTTTCATTCAAACTTGACATATGGTTAAAAAAAAACATGCTCTAAATATATACCAATAAAACTTAATATTCACCAGTGTTACTTCTCACCACGTTTTCCTTCCACGACCACTCACAAGCAACATTAAGGTTCTCACCAAAGAATCCTGTTTTGGCTTAAAGAGCCCCATAGGGCCAAGGCTCAAAATATCAGATAACAGTGCAAAGGCAGGTTCCCAAAAAGCTTGGAGAAAAAAGGAGATTAGAATCCTTAAGAAACAGTTCCCTCTCTAATAATTAAACACAGTCTGCCTTTAAGCATAAAGACTGCTGACTAGCAGGAAAAATTACAGCGGTTATAATTCTAAGCAAATGATGGAAAAGTCCATTCTTACTTCACACATTTGGAGCTGGAAGAGGCGTCTTTCCTTCTCCATTTCTTCTGCAATCTCTGCTCCTGTTATCTCTGTGCGGATCATCCCATGTTGTTTTGCATGTTCTCTTTTCTCTTTCTCAATTTTTGTACTGTAATTAAAGCCAACGTCATTTTAAAAAAAATACACTCATGTACAACACCAACCGTAGACCCTAATATAAACTATGGAATGAGGTGACGATACGTCTATGTAGGTTCATCAACTGTATCAAATGTACCACTCTGGTGAGGGTCAGTGATATCGGGGGAGGCAGTGCATGTGTGTCAGGAGGGAGCATATGGGAACTCTCGGTGTCTTCTGCTCAAGAAAGAAGTCTACTATAAACAAATCACACTCATGTCTTCCCTTTAGCAAAAGCCACTGATTATTAATTCCTAAAGTAAAGAGGCAAGAATTCTTAAGTTGGTAGAATCAATCAGAAGTAAAAGCCTACGTTCAAAAAGAACACACAAACTGTATGGATTTTCATATGGGAAGCTTTTTACATTTTTACTTTGATCTTACATATGATAGCTTCATATAAATTCTCTTACATTTTGGTAGGCACAAAGAAATTCTGATAGTTTACCTACTCTTTGGTAAAGGAGTTTATAATAAAAAAGAATCTGAAAGTTGAAAGACATAAGGATTTCCTTGAATATGAACAGCTTACAAGACTTCAATTATTTCAAAATAATTGAAGTATATAATGGATCTTTGTGGTTGTGCACAAAATTTAGTCAAAGATAATTTCCAATGTCCTCTAAACTTGAGCTATTTCCACCTTCCAAGAACATATTTTAATCAGTCAACCACTTGTTACTGGACTGTAAAAAATGCAGAAGAAATCCCAACACATAACTTGGAATCCTGTGAAAATGTTCGTGTGTGTGTGTGTGTGTGTGTGTGTGTGTGTGTGTGTGTGCGGGGGTGGGGGGGTAGGAAAAACAAGGTGAAAAAGAAGAAAGGCCAACATTAAACCTATAGCATCCAATGCTACACTTGGCTCTGATACATTATACTCTGGTAATAATACCAATGATTATAGCCTGCTTTCCAAAAATCCATTAACCTGAAAATTGGCTTCTAATTTCAGAAACCGCCTGTAACTTCTAGTTGTGAATGCAAAGATTAACTGATTTAACCTTCAAGTCTTCTTTAAGTTATGGTGGGTAGGGGAAAGCAAACTCCAAAGAAAGCCAATATCCTTACCTATATACATACACACAGTGGAAAATCCACCCATTAACCCAATGTAAAATCTACTTATAAACCCAGTTGGGATTGACTCTAATACCCTAATGCTATTATATTTAAGAAACTCTTTAATCATGCCACCTTGGCAGTCAAAGACGCATGATAACAGGGATTTTAACAGAAAGAGAATAAATCTCAGCTCTCTCTCCACTGATGTGGGTGGGAAGAGAAGAAATATGGAAGGACATGCATAACCGAATTATAAGCCTTTCAATTTACCATGGTGACTTAAACATACATGTCTTTATTTCTTTTTCCAGTGATCCCACTAAGATGAGAGTAAAGGCATAAAGCCGGATAATCTCCCAAAGACAAGAAGAAATGAAGACAAAAAAGGATGATAGAATTCAGTAACTATTTGGAAGAGCGAGGTTGAAGAGAGAAGGAGAGCACCTCAAACTGTAGGGTTCCCTGCCTCCCTTGCTTACATAGCTTCTAAAATGCCCCCATATGTGATTCCCCAAGTGCTGAGATTACTAGGCAGGAGGCTGAAAGAACTGCAAGGCTCTAAGACAAACCTCAGACACTGACATTTGGAATACCCCTAATGAAAGAGCTGCCATCACATCCTAAAACTTGAAACCTAGAAAGAAGACTTTCTGCTTTCTTGCAGAAAGCGCATCTCTAATGATGCATATGAACTTTTAGTCTTTGAGTACCTTGCTTGCTCTAAAACATGAATGTACCAAAAGATTATACATCTCCAAAATGAAAGTGAGAGTAAGCAAAGTATTAATAACAAAAGGGAGAATTGGGAAGGAACCAGAGGCAATAAGGAAGCAGATAAACATTTTATAAGATGTCATTAAATCTTCGGCTAAAATATTCCATCTATGAAACAAGAAAAAGAAACTATAAAGCTGTTTGAGGAAAAGAGTTTTTAGAAATTTAAAATGACAGCCAAAATAAAAAAGCTAACTGATACTGTGGGGAAAAAAAAACACTGAAAAAAATAACCTAAAATACCATATAAATAGAACGGAAAAGAGAAGAAAATTTTAAGTCTAGGAAGTCAAATATTATATGATGAAAATTCCAGAAAGAGGAAAAAAAGAAAAAACAGGAGGAATTACAAGAAGTTTCCAGGAATGATGAACAAAAATTTGTAAACAAAAATCACAAACAGAATACACATACCGTGGCACATGAAGACTCTTCATAAAACCTTTTATAGAGACAAGACTTTACATTTTCTAATCGAAAATAAATGAAACAAACAACAACCACATATCACATACAAATAAATGGGAATCAGAAAGGTGTCAGATTTTTTTTTTATTAGCAACACTGGAAAGTAGAAAACAATGGAACAATGCCTTCAATTGCCTTCAACATTTGCTTCAGCTAAGCAAACAATACCTGCCTTCAACAATGCATTCAACAATTTGAGATAAAATGTTTATTATTGTTTTTGAGACAAAGTCTTGATCTTTCACCCAGGCTGAGTGCAGTGGTCTGATCTCAGCTCACTGCAACCTCTGCCTCCTGGGTTCAAGCAATTCTCCTGCCTCAGCCTCCTGAGTAGCTGGGACTACAGGTGCCTGCTAACATGCCTGGCTCATTTTTGTATTTTTTAGTAGAGACAGGGCTTCACCACGTTGGCCAGGCTGTTCTCAAACTTTCAACCTCAAGTGATTTGCCTGCCTTGGTTTCCCAAAGTGCTGAGATCACAGGCATGAGCTACTATGCCTGAAAGTTATTACAAAACCAGTATTTTATATTTGGCCAAACTCTCACTTTTTGTGGTGGCAGAATGAAGATAATTTTGGAAATACAAAACCTGAAATCTTTGCCTCCTTTAGAGCTGTTCTCTGAAAACTACTGAAGTAATGGGCCAGCAAAATATGGAACTATACTAGTCAAGAGAAAGGAAGTAGATTTAAAACTAAAGAGAGTCAAAGGCCATCCCAGGATGGCAACTGTACTGCTGATCTAAAAGGAATGTCTCCAAGAAAAAATTTAATACTGAGAGATACATAATTATAATAAAATACATAATGTACTTTGTAAACAGAAATATTGACAGGTGTCTGACATCTGCTGGAGCAGATGATAAAAATTCACAGAAGGCTGGGCATAGTGGCTCACGCCTGTAATCCCAACACTTTGGGAGGCCACGGCGGGTAGATCATAAGGTCAGGAGATTGAGACCATCCTGGCCATGGTGAAACACCATCTCTACGAAAATACAAAAAATTAGCCTGGTGTGGTGGTGCGTGCCTGTAGTCCCAGCTACTCAGAAGCCTGAGGCAGGGGAATTGCTGGAATCCGGGAGATGGAGGTGGCAGTGAGCCGAGATTGTGCCGCCGTAATCCAGCCTGGCAAAAGAGCGAGACTCCGTCTCCAAAAAAAAAAAAAAAAAATTCACAGAAGATTCATATAGAACTAAGCAAATGAAAAAAATGAGGCAAATATGTCATTAAGAAAAAGCAAACAACTCTACTAGATGTAAGAATGGAAATTCAATCCTATTCTACCATTCAGATTAGCAATGAATGCTTACACCTATAAAAATGTGAACACTGAAACTAGTTTAATCGAAAATTGTTCCATTAACCATAATGAATTAATGAGGGTACAAAAGTGATGGGGTATCTGTGCAAAGGAATGTAATCCTCATCTACCAGAGTGATAAATCACAGCCAAAGCTAGAAAGAGCAAGAGAATACTGAGGAACATGTAGGTAAGTCAAGAGGCAGATAAAAGAGTTGAAAAAAGGGGAGAAGGCTGGGCACGGTGGCTCATGCCTGTAATTCCAGCACTTTGGGAGGCTGAGGCGGGTGGATCACGAGGTCAAGAAATTGAGACCATCCTGGCCAACATGGTGAAACCCTGTCTCTACCAAAAATACAAAAACTTAGCTGGACGTGGTGGCACATGTCTGTAATCCCAGCTGCTTGAGAGGCCAAGACTGAAGAATTGCTTGAACCTAGGAGGCGGAGGTTGCAGTGAGCCGAGAATGTGTCATTGCACTTCAGCCTGGGCAACAAGAGCGAAACTCCATCTCAAAAAAAAAAAGAAAAAGAAAAAGAAAAAGGGGAGGGACTAGCAGGATCAGTAGGGGCAGGCAGAGGACCGCTGGATTTCCATTAGAAGCACATTTGTTGCCTACTTAAGATTTTCCTTGTCATCATTTGTAAAGAACCTTGTAACATTAGGTGCAGCATTAACTCACCAAGTTTAGACTGTGGAGGACAATACAGAAAAATGAGAAGTGCTACAAAGGGTACCTGGTCCATCCTAAAATGCTCTAATCTATGATAGACTTTATGTTGAAGCCACTGTTATTTGGGGTTTCCATTATATGCTGTATAAGAGTAAGTCTTAACTAGCAAAAGTAGTGTCTGGTGTTTTATTTTATGTACATTTATCCTTTTGACCAAATGAAATTTGAATCTTAAAAAACTTAGAAATGATTTATTGTGTGACTTCCCTATGCTAAACACTGTGACAGCTGCTTCAATACATTACCTTATTTTGTCCTCACAAAAACTCCGAGAAGTAGGTAATTTTTATATATTTTACAAGTAACAATCATAAAAATTAAGTATTTTGGCTCAAGGTCACAAAACTGGTAATGGTTCCTAAGTCTATGATCTAAATTATTACAAACTTCACTGCCTCCAGAGTTCTAAATGGAAGACCACAGAAAACATCCAGCCTTCTCCATTATCAAAACTAATAAATGAACTTCCGTGTAGCAGTCATTTTTCTTTCTGTAACTTGTAACTGCATGAGTCCTAGTACATCAAAGAGACAAATGCTTGTTTTCTTCCTTTCCTAAACCACTACAGCAACAAAGAAGTCTATCTTAGGGAAATTATTGACAGAGATAAGCAAACAAACAAAACCTGCCTTCATAAGTTCTTAAATTCATGACCCACTCAACTTGCTAGTCCTGTTACACATTTCCAGGTCTGAATAATTTTTTTATTTCTTCAATGAAATAGTACACAAACTATGAGTCATTAAGCACTGGTAGAATAACACCATATATAAGAATAATGTGGTTGCAATCCTTACCAAATTTAGATTGCAGAGGACAATACAGAAAAATGAACAGCTAGGTTGGGCACGGAGGCTCACGCCTGTAATCCCAGCACTTTGGGAGGCCAAGGTGGGTGAATCATCTGAGGCTAGGAGTTCGATATCAGCCTGGCCAACATGGTGGAACCCCATCTCTACTAAAAATACAAAAAATTTGCTGGGTGTTAGTGGCAGGCACCTGTAATACCAGCTACTTGGGAGGCTGAGGCAGGAGAATCACTTGAACCCAGGAGGCAGAGGCTACAGTGAGCCAAGATGGCGTCAATGCACTCCAGCCTGGGCAACAAGAGTGAAACTCAGTCTCAAAAAATAAAAATAAAAAGAAAGAAAGAAAAAAGAGTAAAAGAAAAAGGTACAGGCAGACATGTTCTTATGCTGAGTGATCAGTACAAGGAAGAGCACCTGTATCATATTAGAATGCTTTACATTTTAAGTCACTTATAATACTAACCACCAGGTACTTCTAGGTCTTCAGCCAACAGAGATTTAAAAAATATACAGTTGTACCACCTAATGTTGGTAGTACTTTAGTTGACAAAGCACATATAATCATGTTTTGTTGTTCCTATGTCCCACAAAGAAGACATATTCTACAAGTCTAGAGCAAGGATTTTTCCCCCTTTGTCCTCCCATTTTCTTTTCTTTTCTTTTCTTTTTTTTTTTAGAGACGAGGTCTCGCTATGTTGCCCAGGCTGGAGTGCAGTGGCTATTCACAGGCACGATCCCACCACTGATCAGCACGGGAGTTTTGGCCTGCTCTGTTTCCAACCTGGCACAGTTCACCTCTCCTTGGGCAACCTGGTGGTCCCCTGCTCCCAGGAGGTCACCATATTGATGCCAAACTTAGCGTGGACACCCAATTGGCATAGCACACTACAGCCCAGAACTCCTGGGCTCAAGCGATCGTCCCACCTCAGCCTCCTGAGTTGCTGGGACTACAGTCACATGCTACTGCACCCGGCTGTCCTCCCATTTTCTAAGTACTTAATTCTATTCCATTCCAAGTTCATGCACGGCTGCCTCTGGGCAGGGCAGTACTTAGCTTAAAAGTGTGAATATTCATGACCCACTTTCATACATAAAGATCATAGCCCACAGCATTCATTTATCAATTGACCCTTTTAAGAACCTTTTTGTACTCTACTGCATTTATAACTGTCAATGCACAGAAATATTCCTAAGACAGCAAGTCTCTAACAATGCCCTTATTACATAACCAATTACAAGAATAGTTTGGAAAAAACATATTTAATCCTGAATTTGTTTTTCTTTTGCTTGTTTTTATCCTGCTGCTATTGCTGCCTACAGAAATGTTTTATTCTCTTACGTTTACAGTTTTCCAAGTTTATGGCCAAGACTTTTATTAAAAGCTTTAAAAATACGTATCTCCTCCCACCCCACCTTCCGGCTTGGTGTTATAAAATTCTCAGAGTAATAATAATAAAGGAACATGGTATGATGCACACAGTATAGAGATGGGCCAAGCACCTTGCAAAGTGCTTATTGCCCTAATCCCTTACAAGAACTCCACGAGGTTGGTGATCTGACCTCAGTGCCCATGCTATGCTGAGGCTCTGTGCTCAGACCTGGAGTGAATGGCACCTGGACAGTTAACTAGTTGTCTAGCCTTCACGAGCCCTTTAGCCTCTCTAGGCTTCATTTTCCCTGATGTATATATAGAGAGACTAAAGCTGTACAGATAGGTTCCTGTGAGGAGGTCACACATGCAAAAAAACACTTAGTGCATGTCCTGGCAGGCATGAAGATGTCACAAGTATTAGTTGTTACTTTTACTATTTTCCAATTGTTATACTATACAGAAACTTAAATGGTTCATGGTTACATGCTATCTATAATGAGAGTCACAGCCCTATAACTTGATAGATGTGTCAGCAGCCATAAATGCCAATATAACTGATAGTAAAAGTACCTCTCCCTTTAGACAAATAGCACAGGAGATGCAAACACTTTAGGTCAGTGCACCCAAACTCTTAGCCCTACTAAGGATACACTACAGGATATACGAAACAGGTTTTTGCTGAGAAGTTATCAGTTAAGGCTGTCCTTTTTCCAGTTTTTTTTTTTGTTTTTTTTTTTTTTCAAAATTCACAACAATATTTAAAAGCAAACAAACTAAACAAAAAATCACTTACAACTTTGTCTCATAATCTTTCCAGGCTTTGTCAAATGGCTTCTTGAGATCCTTAGAAAAGAGAAAATAAAATTAAAATTACATCTACTTTTGCTGAAAACGAATAAATATTTTTGAAATAGTATTTCAGCAAGAACCGCTTCCTTTACAGGACACTGGGAACTTCACTTTCAGGTACATCACACCTTTTTGTTTTGACAGGATCTCACTGTTGCCTAGACTGGAGTGCAGTGGCGCAATCCCAGCTCACTGCAGCCTTGAACTCCCAGGCTCAATCGATCTTCCCACCTCAGATTCCTGAGTACATTTTTGTAGAGACGGGGGTCTCATTATGTCGCCCAGGCTGGTCTTGAGCTCCTGGGCTCAAGCCATCTTCCCACCATGGTCTCCCAAAGTGCTCAGATTATAGGTGTGACCACTGTGCCTGGCCAACATCACACCGCGTATTACATACAAGAAGACTAAGAGAGGAAAGAAGGGTGAGCGCCCTGGTCATGCTGATGAAGCAGGAACCCGAGGTACAGAGAGGCTGGGTTCCCAGTGGTCACACTATGGAAGCCAAGACTCGGGCTTAGCTTCTCTCTGCCACCCACAGAGGACCTTCCCAATCTTCTTAAAAGTGCCTAATCTCATTCCTCTGTCAATACCATTATGTGAAGTGGCACATTTTTTCCAATGATCATTTTCCAAGAGCATTTTTAATGCTAAAAATGTTCAAAGAGTCTTTCAAATACAAGTACTACTATGATCTTAAAAGAGAAAAAAAAGTCAATCCTTTCAAGTTAAAGTGAAAATCAAATTTCTGAACACTTACTCCTTTGACTCCCTTTAGGTCTCCTTTTAACAAGGAATCCAAGGTGAAGATCACATTGTGGCTCAGACCCTGGAGCTGAAAAAGCAAAGGGAAGATGGGAGATGGTTAAAAAATAAAGTCCACATGAAAAATAAAACCAGCTACTATTGACAGCATTTTTCACACACCAGGCTCTGTTGAATTTCCATGCACTATTTCACTGAACCTGCATGTCACCTCTGTAGGTTAGGCAACATAATTATCACCACTTTGCAGCTGAAGGGACAAAGATGGAGTTACTTGTGCAGAATCATGGAATGGGGCTAAGATTTGAGTTTAGGCAGTACAGACTGGGTGCAGTGGCTCATGCCTGTAATCCCAGCACTTTGGGAGGCTGAGGCAGGTGGACCACTCGAGGTCAGGAGTTAGAGACCAGTCTGGCTCACATGGAGAGGCCCAGTCTCTGCTAAAAATAAAAAAATTAGCCAGGCGTGGTGGTGTGCACCTGCAGTGCCAGCTACTTGGGAGGCTGAGGCAGGAGAATAATGCAAACATGGGAGGCAGAGGTTGCAGTGAGCTGAGATTGTGCCACTGCACTCTAGCCTGAGTGAAAGACTATGTCAAAAAAAGAAAGGAAGCAAGGAAGGAGGGAAGGGAGGGAGGGAGGGAGACATTGAATTTAGGCAGTAGCTCCAGAGCCTGTGTTCTTAAACAGTATACTATAGTACACACATATGTGTACAAATAATTCCTCAAATCATTTTAGCACTTCCATTAACACCTCTGCCAAAATTGTAGCTCTTACTGTGAATTTTCTTTCACTGCTTCTGTTTGAGTAAGGAGGGCTTTTCCCATTTCCTTTTCACATTTTTTAATAGCATATATCATTATCTGAAATCACTGTGTTTGGGTTTTATTTTTTGATTAGATTTATCTTTTAATTTTTAGTTTTTATGGATACATAATAGTTGTATGCATTTATGAAGTACATGTGAAATCTGATACAAGCATACGATGTATAATGATCAAATCAGGGTAACTGCAGTTTCCATCACCTCAAGCATTTATGATTTCTTTGTGCTAGAACATTTCAATTCCACTCTAGTTATTTTGAAATATATAATAAAAATCATTAACTACAGTCACCCTGCTGTGCTGCCTAACACCAGATTATATTACTTCTATCTAACTGTATTTCTGTACGTAATAACCAATCCCTCTTTATTCCCTCCTCTCCACTAGCCTCTGGCAATTCGTCATTCTATTATCTATCTCTGTGAGATCAATTTTTTATTTTTTAGCTCCCACATGAGAAAGAACATGCAATATTTGTCTTTCTGTACTTGGCTTATTTCACCTAACATAATGTCCTCCAGTTGGATCTACTTTGTGGCAAGTGGTGTGATTCTGTCCTTTTTTTTTTTTTCTTAATGGCCAAATAATATTCCATTGCGTGTATATACTATGTTTTCTTTATCTACTCAACTGCTGATGGACACTTAGGTTGATTCTGTATCTTGGCTATTGTGAATAGTGCTTTGATGAACATGAAAGAACAGGTTATCTTGCTGTTTTGCTGATATACTAATTTCTTTTCTTTTGGATATATACCCAGCAGTGGGATTCCTGGATCATATGATAATTCGATTTTTAGTTTTCTGAGGAGCCTCTAGATCGTTCTCCATAGTGGTTGTAGTAACTTACATTTCCACCAACAGTGTATGAAGGTTCCTCTTTCTCCACATCTTTGCTAGCATTCATTACTGTCTTTTTTATAAAAGCCATTTTAACTGGCATGACATATCTCACTGAAGTTTCGATTTGTATTCCTCTGATGATTGGTGATGTTGAGCATTTTTAAAATAAACCTGTTGGCCATCTGTAGGTCTTCTTTTGAGAAATATCTCTTCAGATCTTGTGCCTATTTTTAACCTGAATTTTTTTCCAATGAGTTATTTGAGCTCCTGATATATTATGGTTATTAATCCCTTGCCAGATGGGTAATTTGCAAAGATTTTCTCCTTCCTATTCTGTGGGTTGTTGTTGGGATTCACTTAGTGTGGCTGGCAAAATATTACGGAAAGTTAGAAGATTATAGTCTCAAACTTTTGGAAGGCTGAAAGGTTTTAATGGAATGGGCTGAAGGCAGCCCGTTTATTACGTTAGAACTTTAAGCCACAGGGTAAAAGATTAGGATAATAAAAGCTTTCTCAGTTAAGTCTGTTTATCCCACATTCCTTTGTCCCTACTCTAATTTGTTTGCTCATGTAAGCTTTGTGCTAGATGGTCCTCTCAGGGGGAGGTCAAAGGGGAATTACCTGTTAACAGTGTTAACTTTGGGCCCTAGAACAAAGACCTTTTATCATTCATAAAATCACTTTTTTAACCATGTTAATTATACACAAGCCTGTTGACTTAGAACCTCTGGTATTAAATCTATACTGAATAAATGTGAGAAGGAGCAGTAAGTGGTGGTCAGTTAGCTGCAATTGCCCTCTGAAAGCAGCTGACAACCATCTCTAGCCCACTCAGATTCATTGTATTCTGGTGTGGGTGAGTGCATTTTATTCATCCATTGTTGAGTCAGGGTATGCAGGACAGACCTGTGCAGGCAGGGATCAATGTCTCAGGTGGTGACCCTGACATTATACCCATCACAGCTGGTGCTCAAGCAGGGACACCGATGTGACCAACACCACAGCTGGTGCCCTGTGTGAGATCAATGCCACAGCTGTACCCCGGTGTGAGGAGACAAGACTGTGATGCTTGTCACAGCTGGTGCCCGAACAGGGACACCAATGTGATTGACACCACCGGCTGTCTCTTCACTTTGCTGGTTGTTTCCTTTGTGGTGCAGAAACTTTTTAGCTTCATGTGATCTCATTTGCATTTGCTCATTTTTCTTTGGTTGTCTGGACTTTTGAGGTCTTTTTCAAGACATCTTTGCTCAGAGCAATGTCCTGGAGAGTTTCCTCCAAGTTTTCTTCTGGTAGGCTCATAGTTTGTCTTAGTCTACACTCCATTTGGATTTGATTTTTGTATATGGTGAGAGGGTCTAGTTTTATTCTTCTACATATGGATATCCAATTTTCCCAGCACCATTTATTGAAGAGGGTATTCTGCCTTTTCAGTGTATGTTCTTGGTGCCTTTGTCAAAAATAATTTGACTATGTGAATTTATCTCTGGGTTCTCTATTTGGGTCCACTGATTTATGCATCTGTTTTTATGCCAGCATTATGCTGGTTTGATTACTACAGCTTAGGAGTATAATCTGAAGTCAGGTAATGTGATGCCTCCAGCTTGCGTACTCTGTCTCCCTCACTAGTACAGAAGGTCGATGAGGACAGGGACACCTTGACTTTTCTGTTAATAGGTACATCCTTTGTGTCTAGATTCCACTGAAAAGAGAAGATGTTTAGGAAGTGCAATCTATAATAAGGAAACAGATTTTTTTTTTTTCACTGCTCTGCAGCAGTTGCCTGAGTCTCTTTGATTTTAAGATGGTACAAAGAGGAATCTACAAAGGAGATGAAGATGCTACCCAGCTGCAAAGAATGGCAGGGGGGAACTAAGGGAGGCAGAGTCAGGTATGAAAAGAGTAACCAAAACAAGGACTGAGTTTTTAACTACTTGTCTTCAAGGAACCCCTGTTAGTAGCGCAGAACCCAAGAATACAGTGACCTACAGGACCAGATTATAGCTGGAAAGATTTGTGGGTCCCCTCACACAAGAATTTTACTCACACAAAAGTATACTCAATTGTCAGTCTGTCCATCCACCTACCCACCCATCCATCAATAATCAAGTATCTACTCTGTGCCACACACTATACCGGAAGCTGGATAGGCAAAGATGAATAAGCACTATTCCTACTTGTAGACAGCTCATATTCCAGGAACAGAGGCAGTCACTACACAGCCAACTCTATTACATTATGCTATTATGTGTTAGTGGTAGAGGGAGAGAGTGGTGTGAGAAGGACCAAGCTGACTTGGGAGGGTTTTGTGCATGACTTTCTTAACCACATCTCTTAAGTGGAATATTATAACCTATTGCAAGCAGCTATTGTGAGGATGGAATTAGTTAATATGTGTAAAAAGTATGGCTGGGTACAGTGGCTCACAGTAATCCCAGCATGATCTGGGAGGCCCAGGTGAGTGAATCATGAGGTCAAGAGATTGAGACCATCCTCGCCAACATGGTGAAACCCCATCTCTATTAAAATACAAAAATTAGCTGGGCGTGGTGGCACATGTCTGTAGTCCCAGCTACTTGGAAGGCTGAGGCAGGAGAATTGCTTGAACCCAGGAGGTGGAGGTTGCAGTGAGACAAGATCGCGCCACTGCAGTCCAGCCTTACTACACTCCAGCCTGGTGACAATGTGAGATTTCGTCTCAAAAAAACAAACAAAAAAAACCCAGTAATGTGCTAGCTTACTCCCTGACACCTAGGAAGTGTGGAATATATGTTTATTTTTTAAATGCTACGGGATGCTAATTATGAATAAGGTAATGTGGGAGCAAAAAGGGGCAGGGAGTAGGCAGGCCTTCCCCTTCTTGCTCTTAACTTTTCCCTAACCCTTTACTGTTGTTTTCATCTGAGGCTTCCTGAAATTCTCAGTCATTCTACCTCTTTACTCTCCCTGAACACCAACTAATTTTATACACAAGGAAGGTTTCCCAATGCATGTCACCACAGGGTTTGGATCAGAAACAATCACTTCTTTCTTATTTCAAAGATCAAGGGATTTCTACCAAGACAATTCTGTCTGTGATTTTGCCACCAATCACACACCAATGACCTGGTTGGCAGGACAGAGAGCTCTATTCGAGCTCTAGTCTGAGAGTCTATGTTCCGTGAGGCTCTAGGACACTGGTTCTTGGAAAGTGGGGCAAAAAAATTAAAAATAAAAAAAAAAAATCTTAGCTGTTACACCTGTTTGTGACCCTCCAAATGGCCACACTATATAAATGGTATCAATTATGTCTATTACCTTTATTAAAATTTCATGGGGGGAGAGATAAGGCTCTTGGAGAAAAAGAGGATTGGATCACTATGAGAAAAAAAAAAAAGGTTGAGCAACACTAACTGGGTCTGAGACTGAAAGAAAAAGATTAATAGGACTCACCCTCTGTTCTATATAGATAGCTGAAATAATTTACTCTGAGTTCTCAATTTCCTTCTTGGAGTACAATTCCCTAGAATCCCCCTATCCTGTGGGCCTTAGAAGTCTGGATGGACAATGGGTGAATAAGGTTGGCGGGGCCTGACTTGCCTTTCACTAGTCAAGCCACTGCCTACCTTTCCCCTGTTCATGGAGATCTTTACCTTATTTTTCTTCAAAGCACTTACTATCCCTACCCATTTGTATATATGTTTGTTTCCCTATTTACTGCTGTCTGTCTCCCCAGTTTGATTGCCAGCTTGAGAGTGGGAAATGTATGCTCACTGCTATATTCCCAGAACTTAGAACATTGCCTAGCACAAAGCAGGTATTCAAAAAAGACTTGTAGAAGAAATGAAATACAAGATCATTTGTATACCAGGTTCTTCTCTACAGGGCTATCTACACTGATGGAAAGTTACATGCCTATCAATACAGCACTGGCTAAATAAATTACAGAGCTTCTAAACAACCGCCAAAAAAATCAAGAAAGCTCTTTACACTTCACTTTGAAAATATCTCCAAGATAAACTTTTATGTGATAAAAGCAACGTACAAAATAATACTTATAGTATGCAAGAATTTGCGTATGAAGGAGGAAAAAAGGCTGGGTATGATGACTCATGCCTGTAATCCCAGCACTTTTGGAGGCTGAGGCTGGTGGATCACTTGAGGCCAGGAGTTCAATACCAGCCTGGCCAAAATGGTGAAGCCCCGTCTCTACTACAAAATTAGCCAGATGCGGTGCCACACATCCTAGCTACTCAGGAGGCTGAAACAGGAGAATCGCCTAAACCTGGGAGGCGGAGGTTGCAGTGAGCCGAGATTGCACCACTGCCCATCAGCCTCGGCAACAGAGCAGGACTTCGTTTCCACAAAAAAAAAAAAAAAAAAGGAAGGGGGAATTCTATGCTCTAATTATTTCTGAAAGAATACACAGAAATCTGTTGATATCAATTTCCTCCAATGTTGGAAACTGGGCAAAGGAACAGAATGGAAGAGGAGACATTTTGCATTAAAAAATAATAAAAATATGTAATGTACTATTTAAAAAGTCAAAAATTTAAAACAAAATATGAAAAGATAATGATTATAAAGAACCCCTTTTCAACTCTTTGTTCTTAATTATAGTTTGCATCAATGCCTCAAATCCTCTGCAAAATGAAGCAGAAAATTCAAAAAAAAATTAATGTTATTAGTACCTTGATATGAAGACTGTATTATAAAATAACAATTAAAGAATTATGAAACTCTGTGGTTAGTACTAAATGTGAGGGTTATTCCAAATGAAAAGTGCCTCAAAGCAATGTACTGACCACACACCAAACACGTAAAGTAACTTCCTTAAAAAAAAAAAAAAAAAAAAAAAAAGCAGATACAGGGTCTTCCCATGTTGGCCAGGCTGGTTTCATACTCCTGGCCTCAAATAATCTACCTGCCTCGACCTCCCACAGGGCTGGGATTACAGGCGTTAGCAACCACACTCAGCCACACATAGTAATTTTTTAACGTCATCATTGTGTTTAGGCATGAGGGGAAGACAGAAAAACCCCAAGAAATAAGAATTTTTCCGTGGTTACCTACACACCTTCTTGAGGGCTGATAAGAAATCATGAAGGCAAAACACGTATTAAGAATTCAGAACGGGGCCGGGCGCGGTGGCTCAAGCCTGTAATCCCAGCACTTTGGGAGGCCAAGGCGGGTGGATCACGAGGTCAAGAGATCGAGACCATCCTGGTCAACATGGTGAAACCCTGTCTCTACTAAAAATACAAAAAAGTAGCTGGGCATGGTGGCACGTGCCTGTAATCCTAGCTACTCAGGAGGCTGAGGCAGGAGGATTGCCTGAACCCAGGAGGCGGAGGTTGCGGTGACCAAGATTGTGCCATTACACTCCAGCCTCGGTAACAAGAGCAAAACTTCGTCTCAAAAAAAAAAATTCACAATGTTCCCTGTGACTAGTCAATGAAAAGGCTACAGGAAAAAAATTAAAATTTACAAAGTCTTTCCAACTTACTTCCCAAGAAAAAAGTAGGCTAATTTTAAAAACTGACAAAGGAATTTTTCTTAAGTGACAAGTGAACAGTAATTACCTATGTCATTATAAAGAAACAAAGAAAGGTTAAAGAGAAAGCAGACCAATCTCAAGAGGAGGAAATTTTAGGAAATATTGGGGGGAGGGGGGAGTGTTGCAAAAAAATTCCTTACTTGGAGATCTCAATGAAGAGAAAACTTATTCTCTGTTATTTTAGGTGATTACTGTTCAACAGAGATGGAGTATATGACTTCACAGTCATGGGACTCTATAAATTCCTGTGTTTTCATTTTATAGTTCTTTAAGGAATCCTTTATATTAGTGGTCCCCAACCTTTTTGGCACCAGAAACTGGTTTTGTGGAAGACAGTTTTTCCACAGATGGCAGAGAGTGGAGGAGTTGGTTTCAGGATGAAACTCTTCTACCTCAGATCATGAGGCATTAGTTAAATTCTCATAAAGAGTGTGCAATCTAGGTCCCTCACATTCACAGTTGACAAAAGGGTTTGAGTTCCTTTGAGAATCTAATGACACTGCTGATCTGACAGGAGGTGGAGCTCAGGAGGTAATACTTGCTCACCCACCAATCACTTCCTGCTATGTGGCCAGGTTTCTAACAGTCCCAGGGGTTGGGGGCCCCTCCTTTACATGACTTGAGAGTTTTACAAACTGATCATATAACAGTCATTTCCAAGGCACTTACAAAACAGCCAATATAATATAATAACAATATCAGTAAACTTCCTATATCACCTGTATCTTTAATAAATGTTTTTAAAAGCCTTTCAAATCCATTATGTAATTATTTCCCATTGATTTTACTAAAATTCTATTGACTACTCTATCTCCATTTACTCAACTTCCAAATCATTTCCTTTCCTTTATTGATAAAGTGGAATTAACCTAAGTTCTTTACATGATTCAAGTCTATAAGAAGTTGAAGAGTATGTTTGTGAATGTATATATTTTTTTCATTTTATTAAGCAAACAATGCATTTAAAATCATTTCAGGGCCAGAAATGTTGGCTCATGCCTATAATCCAAGCACTTTGGGGGGCCAAGGTGTGAGCACTGCTTGAGACCAGGAGTTTGAGACCAGCCTGGGCAATACAGCAAGACCTCCATCTCTTTAGAAAGAAAAAAAATAAGATAAGCTGGGCATGATGGTGCATGCCTATAGTTTCAGCTACTCAGGAGACTGAGGCAAAAGGATCACTTGAGTCCAGGACTGCAAGATTACAGTGAGCTATGATCCTGCCACTGCCTGAGTGATAGAGTGAGAACATAGCTCTTAAAAAAATTCCAGAATGATATTTAAGTATGGTAAATAGTTTTGCTTTCTGAACAAACTGCTTTTAAATTCCCTTCTTCAAAAGGAGAGGTTTTTCTCCCTGCTAATACATACATCAAGCCTAACCAGAAATTTGGAGTAAATCAAACACAGGGCGACTGAGGTCTACCTTTCATTATGCAAAGGGCACTCATGGAAGCAAGTAATTGTAATTAATATTAAACTTGAAAAAAAATCCACTTATTCTTTACAACTGCTTTAACACTGCCAGCATTATATAAAAAATAGCCCCTGTTATCCCAGTCACTGGAAATGACTTCATAAACAGTTTTTCCTCTGTATATATAAACATGTATCTTTTGCTCTGATTTTTAAAAATGTCTTTACAGCTTTGCCACTAAAAGAAATGACCTCACTTATTGTTTACTGATTTATCACCTGTCTTGCCTCACTAGAAGGTTTGCTTCTTAAGAGGAGGCTCTGTATCTGTTTTGTTCACTAACTGATTAGATCCCAGAGAAGGAGTCAAGGAGCAGTTGTAGGCTGGGCACAGTGGCTCACAGCTGTAAAGCACTTTGGGAGGCCAACACAGGTGGATCACCTGAGGTCAGGAGTTCCAGACCAGCCTGGCCAATGTGGTAAAAACCTGTCTCTATTAAAAATACAAAAACTAGCTGGGGGTGTGGTGGCAGGCACCTGTAATCCCAGCTACTCAGGAGATTGAGGCAGGAGAATCGCTTGAACTTGGGAGGTGGTAGCTACAGTGAGCTGAGCTCACACCATTGCACTCCAGTCTGGGTGACAAGAGAGAAACTCCATCTCAAAAAAAAAAAAAAAAAAAAAAAAAAAGCAGCAGTTGTAGGTCACACTAATATCATTTCTGGCTTGCCTGAATTCTGCCCAACTCAACTCCAAGCTCCTCAATGGGACTGTAGGTGGAGTGCCCTCAAGGGCTCACCCCAACAGCCGCCCTGTCCCGCTGGAGCAGCCAACCAGCAAAAAGACAATGAATCAGCAGGGCCTCATTTTTTTCTTGCCTCCTGAGAGGAGAGCAGAGCACAGCTGTACAAATGGTACTTCCAGGACACCTATATGCACACAAGACTGTATTAATTAACGAGGACATAATTTGCTTGCTTTGTCATCTTGCATTAATTTTGACATTCCCTCTCTACTGCCCATTGGTTCTCTCTCTCTCCAGAACTGAAACCGTTTCTCTGAAACTAAGGCTAACGCAAATCTGCTGACTTGCTCAACACATTGGAAAATCCAATTAAAATAATGAGCCAGCTCCCAGCAGTTAAGTCTGCTATTCCCTGGTATAAATTGGGTATTCTGTCTAGTATATTAACTCCTTCATGCCCTAGACAGTTATAATACCTTGAAGCCATTTAAAACGGGTGCCTCCTAAAGTGGCAGGTCAAAAAATAAAACCAAATACAAATAAAACTGATGCCGCATCATTAGGCTGCTCTCCAGGGTACTGTGATACAGAGGAAAGAATCCCACAGGCATGTGGCCACTCATCACTCCTGGCCTGAGTGAACTGGGAAAACTGTTTAACCCTGCTGGTGTCCCAGCACCTTCCTAAACTAGCCCATGCCAATGTGAGTGGATCTGGGCAGAACTGACACCAATGGGCCAGGTGCAGTGGCTCATCTGTAATCCCAGCACTTTGGGAGGCTGAGGCAGGTGGATTGCTTGAGCTCAGGGGTTGGAGACCTGCCTGGGCAACATGGTGAAACCCCTGTCTCTACAAAAAAAACACAAAAATTAGCTGGGCTTGGTGCTGCATGCCTGTAGTCCCAGCGGCTCAGAAGGCTGAAGTGGGAGGATTGCTTGAACCCGTGAGGTTGAGACTGCCATGAGCTGAGATGGTGCCATTGTGTTACAGCCTGGGCAACAGAATGAGTGAGACCCTGTCTCAAAAGAAAAGAACAGACGCCAATGAAGCTCCACTTTATACCACACCACAGAGGTCGCTGGTTTTATGCACAAAGTCTCATTATCCGGTAACCCTACAAGGTTTTACTAAATCACTTGGTCAAACCCACACAGCTAGTTGAGACATAGTGGATGCAAATGCAGGCAAAATGCCTGATGCTACTGTGGGGCAAATGCTCAGACAGCAATAACTTAAGCACATCCACAGAATGACCCTATGGCAGATGCACATAAATGTTTGTTCTGAGCCAGGGAATCCCAGGAGTGGCAATCGCAGAAATTCGTTTCCTGTCTATGAGGAATGTCCGAGTGCCCAGCCCATCCTGTGGAACATGGGCCATAGAGAAGATTGAGGCCTTGGGTTCCATGAAAGATGCCAGACGGAGGTGGTTAAGGGGAGTGCTAAGTGAAAATCCTATATAAGCTACATGCTGTTCACTAGTGGATGCAGTTTTCCTGTCCAGCCTGCTACCATTGGCGTTTCCTGTATGTAAGCCCCTAGTACACCTCATGTCTCATTTGCTGGCTCTGAGCCTTTTCTTTGGCCCCTTGAACCTGGTGCCTTCCCTACTGAGGCTAATAGGAGTTCAGCACAACAACTACATAATATCCCTTAATCAAATGTAACTAGGTTTATTTTCATAAGTTTTTTTAATGTTTTGAGACAAAAGTCTCATCCTGTCGCCCAGGCTGGGGTGCAATGGTGCAATTTTGGCTCACTACAACCTCCACCTCCCAGGTTCAAGTGACTCTTCTGCCTCAGCCTTCTGAGTAGCTAGGATTACAGGTGCCCACTACTATGCCCAGCCAATCTGTCTTTAGCAGAGACGGGGTTTCACCATGTTGGCTAGGCTAGTCTTGAACTCCTGACCTTGTGATTTGCCCACCTCAGCCTCCCAAAGTGTTAGGATTTCAAGTATGAGCCACTGTGTGTGGCTTTTTTTTAAAAAAATTTTAGAAAAGTCTCACTTTGTTGCCCAGGCTGGAGTGCAGCCATGCTCACTGCAACCTCTGCCTCCTGGGTTTAGGCAATTCTCCTGCCTCAGCCTCCCAAGTAGCTGGGACTACAGGCACCTGCCACCATGCTCAGCTGGCTTTCATATTTTTAGTAGAGATGGGGTTTCGCCATGTTAAATCATAAGATTCTTGACACTTGAAAGCTCAGCAGTAATGGTGAAAAAATGATAATGAGATAGCATTTCAGGTACTTTTAAGGCTGGCATGGGGAGCTCCAAAATATCCTTTCTATTGCACCACATTCTCTTCATCTCACAGTTCCCGGTTCCCTGCCTCGTTCTGCAAGGCAGTCTCCATAAACTCTAAGATAAAGCAGCCCATTATACCCTGTTCTCATCTAGGCGGAGCAGCCTGAATTTTCTTTAAATGACAGAGGGTACTGTATTTAACGTATGTTATCTAAAGTTACTGCTCACAACACCTCTGTAAAATGGGTCTTAGTCTCACTAGATTAATGAGGAAACAGGCTTAGAGAGGTTAAGTAACTCGCCCAAGGTCAAACAGTGAGTAAAGCAGATGGTCAGGTTATTAATTAAGGTTTTTACTGACTCCAAAGGCCATTCTCATTTCCTCTGTGCTCTGCTGTTACAGTGATCTTTTAAAGTGATTACCAGATTATATTATTCTCCTGCTTAAAACCCATCATTGGTTTCCCACTGAACTACATTAATAACCAAGCTCCCAATTTAGTTCTGGCCCTGCCAACCTGTTTTGAGTCCCTCGAACCATTCTCACTGCACTTCAACTCCTTTCTGCTTCTTAACCAACAGAGCTCTCTCCCTCTTTGCACATGCTTTAGTATGTGTGTTTGGAACACTCTTCCTCTGTCTCCATGTCACTTCCTCAGTGAGGCCTTGACCATTCTAAATAATAAATAAGTCCCTTCTCCCTAATCTCCTGTTACTCTAGACCAGTGGCAGAACAGGCTCACTTTCACAGAGTACTGCACTTTACAATTGCCTGTGTGTTCCTTTACTGCCTAGAGCAAAGCTTCTTGGAGGCAGAGGCTATGACTGCTTTGCCCACCACTGTGTTACATCAAACTCCTAAAGTATAGACATGTTATATATACTAAATAAAAATGCTTATTGATTAAGTAAATGGATGAATGGAATCCTCTCCAAATCAGGAGAGCTGCTCTAAAGCACCAAGTGTTACAGAAACTGAACCAGTTTGGGTTTTCCTGGAGTGCCCAGGACCAGAATTGGGGAAGAGGCAAGATTCAGGAGGGGAATAGGAGAGTTAGAATTGCTCCCAGGATATGGTTGGGAGTGACAGAACAAGGGCACCCCTCCCATCCTGCAGCTGTTAGGCTTTGTCTGACAAGAGGACAAGAAAGAATGAAAGTCAGGAGACCTGTTCTAGGCTTGAATCTGCCTCCATCCAGCTGTGGATGTTTGGGGAGGTCACTTTCTGTGTCTGTCATCAACAAAGTGCAAGGTCACTAAAGTCTCTAAGACCTCTAAGGTACCTTCCAGTTGTAACACTCTTACAGCTTAAAACGAGCTAGAGATACAGCTGAATAAAGGAGAAAAAAATTCCAGCTCATATGGGTGAGAACTATAGGGAGATGCTCGAACTGCCTCAGAGACAGGGCAGCCCTGGTCCCCCTCCAACAAAGTAACAAAAACAACCAAACAGTTCTGTGGTAAAGCTAGAGAGTTAGAAAAGTCCATTCGTCATCATTTAACAATTCTCCATTTTTTAGTATAGTCGACGATGTTCACTATAAAATCTGGCACAGTATAAACATAACCTTTTGAAAAAGTCTGAAATATTTCAAGGAAGTAAGCATCTTAATTTGATCAGAGCAAGGTGCCAACTATGACCTACTAGGGCCTTGGGCTACTGGCAGTTTTTCCCCATCCTCTGACTCTTAAATGATTAGGAAGGAGGAGAAACAAAAGCATTATAAACTGAATTAATGCAGTAATGACAACCAGTAACTAAATAATATGTAATCATGAGATATGTAAAGATTTCAAACTATTAAATTTTGGACAGTGATAAATGAAAATATTCAAAATAGGAGTTTGGGTAAATAAAATTATGGTGCAAACATAAGCGGGCATTCTATACAGTTTTTAGAATGTGCCTCTGAGTGGTAAGTGCCTCTGGGTTCCGCATACCTCTCTTCGGAGACTGTCCGGGTAAATGGGGGGAGAGGATCCCAGCTCGGAACCCTGCCCAAACAAGCCTTGATTTAGGAAGTGGTATGCTTCCTACTAAGCAAAGGTTCTTAGGCTGCAGTATTTTACAAAACAGGGAAACAGTTTCAAAATACGTAAGTGGAAAATCAGAGTATAAAATAGCACTGCAGTATGAACGCAATGTTAAAAAAATTATGACTTTAAAAATATGAGAAAAAGATGTTTAAATAGCATAAAGTTTACAAAGAGGGTACACACACACTCTCCTTAACAGATTATAAGATTACTGTTGATTTTTATTTTAGTTATTTTCCCCCATATTTTCTGAGTTTTCAACAGTGAAGTGGTATTATTTTTGTACTTAGTTATTAAAAAGAAACACGACACAAAATGATAAGAGGCTGATAGAATTAACCAGTCATCTATTTCTCATTCAACTTATTCTTTGATTATTTATTGTTACACGATGTAAATCAAATGGCATGCATAAAAGTAAAAACAACGTAAAAGTGAATTTGGTAGGGGAAAACAGTTGCAGCTTCTCTGTGATACTGGGACATTCTGGATCTCTGTCCAGAATGACAGTCCTTCCTAGCGGTTCTCAAAAGTGTGGTCCTCAAATAAGTAGTGTCAATATCACTTGGAAAATTGTTGATTATGAAATCCTAGAGCTAATTCAGAAACTCCAAGAGTGAGGCCCAACAACCTAAGTTTCAACAAGTTCTCAAGGTTTAATGGATGTGAGATCAAGTGTGAGAACCACTGCCTTAGACTAAAGGCTGTCTAAGAGAAGGAAAGACTTATAGCCAGAGAGCAGAAATCACTTGCCTAAGGTCTGAGGCATAATTACAATGGAGAACAGAGGTACTGCTCTGGAAGAGCTGGGACAAACCCAAGGAAAAATGCGAACAAAATTACGCCACATGCTAAAGGCATTTGGGAATGACAAGACTGAATTTAGGCATAAAGTACATTTAACTGGAAATGCTAGAAAGAAAAATGAGTAGGTCTAAGAGTGACAGAGAATATGAGAATTCCTTAACTTAAAATAATGCAATTATATTTTATCTAATTCAATTTTGTAAATGGTGGGTTAGATTTAACATAATCTCCCACATCAAGTAAAAATGAAACTACCATTTCCCTTTGCATTATCTGCAGCATCTGATTTCATTTGCTGATAATTACATGGAAAGGGGAAGCAGCTAAGATTTCTAAGACCCAGACAAAGGAGAAAGTAAAAGGAGGGGGTGTGTTATATAGGTAGGCTGTGGTTTGAGAACAATATCCCCACCTTAAGGATTTCTTTATTGTACTTAAAATGATAATCAGTTAGTTCATGATCAACTTTCAGACCTTTAATTTCATTTCCATGCATGGCATTTATAATTTGCTCTTTTTCTCTAGAATAAAACTATACTGCAATATTGAATCACATTTTCCTTGCTTTCACTGAACATCTTTACCATAGATTATGATCAATGTTTTGCAGTATCTTTTACTCAGGATATACCTTCTTAACACAATTTTTAAAATTCAGTAAAATAAACATAAGCAAGCACACAGGGCTTACCACGTACTGGGGTGACATAGTCATGTCTCACAGTAGACATTACTGTCTTCATTTAACTGACAAGAAAACAGAGCCATCTCTGCTCCCTTTGCTTGGAAAGCCCTGCCCTGTCTGCTTGATCTATATTTTCATGCTGTAAGACTCATTTCACTTAATCCTCATTAAATTTTTCAGAAGTCAAAGAACCCACCTAAATGGAAACTCTGATATGCAGTTGTTTGACATATTTCAAAGCCTCCCTTGCAGAAAAGGAATCTTCCTAGCTATTACATTTGTGATGCCAACTGCTGCCAGGAAACCCCATATGTGGGAAACCAAAAGCATGATGTTTTTAAAGTCTGGTCCTATACCCTTGTCCATCTTTCCCTGTAAAATTAAGGAGTGCTCTAGGGTAAACTATTAAAACACTATGTATAAGCAATCTGTTACATAGAAAATGACAGTCTTAACACAGAGTCTGGAACAGAGTGGGCACTTGGTAACTGCTAGCAGAGACAAGGACACACTTTATGGAGAGTTTGTTTCTTTCTTGGTGCTAAAGTATAGACTTTTACCTTACTCTTTATCAAGTGTATTAACCATTACTTAATATTATTTAATGTTTCTATTTATGAAAACAGCCTTTGCTAGCTTAAGATAATAGTTTCATGAATATATTTTAATTATTTATGGTTCAGATAAAGGGTACCTCCTCTGCAAAGCCTTCCTTGATACTCTTGCTTTCTAGATGAATGAATCAATCTGCCTCAGGTGACCTAGCTCGGGCAGTGGTAGAGCAGAGATATGAACTCAATTATATCTGATTTCAATGTCAAGTTATTTCTGCCAATTCTCTGAATTTTCAGTTGCTTAACACATCTGGGGCAGTATGTCAATGAAAAGATCCACTTGTTTTTACTGAAAGGTGTAGTCAGATGCTAGTTCAAGACTGCATCAGTTGGCCATTTCTTCATGTTTAACCCTGAAGTTACTAAACGGTATAATCTAAAATGAAAAGAAACAGCAAAGTGGCAACCAGCTTAAAAAGAATGAGAAATTACACACTGAAATATAAAGTAGAAATGAAATCATGTCATTTGCAGCAACCTAGATGGAAATGGAGGTCATTATGTCAAGTAGGAAAAGCCAGGCACAGCAAGACGAACACTGCATGTTCGTACTCATAGGTAGGAGATAAAACACTTGGTCTTGCAGAGCAGAGAATAGAATAATAAATACCAAAGGCCAAGAAGGGTGTGTGGGTGGGAGGGGAAGATGAAGGGAGGTTGATTAGTGGGTACAAACATACAGTTTGATAGGAGAAATAAGCCCAATATTTGATAGCAAAGTAGAGTGACCATAGTTAGCAACAATGTATTGTATACTCAAAGAAGCTAGAAGAGAGGATCTGACATGCTACTAACACACAGACACAATAAATACTCAAGGTGATGGATACCCCAAATACCCTGGCTTGATTTTATACATCTAACAGATACTCACAGGTACCCCGTAAATATGTAAAATACTTCGTATCAGTAATAACGGTGCATACAGACATAAAAAAATACACACACGGCAAAGAGAAGAAATCTATTATTTTTGATATCTCAGAAAAACAAAGAAATTCTTGGAGGGCAGAAGTGAATTTGAATTTTTTTAAAAAAACACACACTCAAATGAAATGGATTACCTGGTCGAGCAAAACATCTAAATCAGCATTTTCTGAAGTAGTTCCATGAAAAGTCAATGTTTCTTATACAACAACAAAGTCTGTGCTCAAATAAATTAGAAAGCACTGCATTGGACAAGTTTCTTTATAGCCTTGTTCCCAGGTAAGAAGAAGCCAAATGTACCAGACCCAGGAGGCCACTGTGTAAGGCTGTGCAGGGTGTACATGGCTCAAAGCAACCACCTGGCTTGTACAAGGGAAGCCTGAAGTCCAGCCATGCTCCCCTCACTAACCTGTGTTTCCCGGTGCTGACTGACATCAGCCCTAAAAAAGCACTGGCTGGGCTCCAGATCCCAACAGTCCAGATCTGGAATGGTGGCCTTGTCTGAGGGCCCTAGTATGTGGAGGTGAGGAGAGACTCAGAGGCAACATTGTGCAGAAGAATCCAAAGCCAGCTCAAGACAGAACATTTAATCTGAAGCAGCTAGGAAAAGTGGAAGATGCAGATAAAGGGTTATACCTGGGATGGAAAATGGGAAATCAAGGAAGAGTGAAAGGGATCAAAGAAGTGAATGTGGGGCAGAGTTTGACAGAATTCTGTGTTAAGAAAGGAAGAAAGACCTGCATTTACTTTTTGCAATGTACCTCCAGATCTGGACCTGGAGAAAGCTCAGGAGCCTTTTAGGACAAAGATCATGCAGACAAAAGACTGTTAATTCTCTCCAATCAGTGTTTGCCTTATCTTTATAACATCATTGTCAATGTTTTAATTGCTGTTCTTTAAGTCAATACAACTTTTAACTTAATTTAAAGGTAAATTTTACATTACATTCATAAAAGGATGTCCGTATCTTTTGAGAGGTGGTAGTGTACTCTAGGGCAGGGGACCCCAACCCCTAGGCCATGAACGGGTATAGGTCTGTGGCCTGTTAGGAACTGGGCCACACAGCGGGAGGTGAGTGGTGGGCTATGGAGGGAAGCTGAGCTCCGCCTCCTGTTAGATCAAGGGCGGCATTAGATTCTTATAGGAGAGGGAACCCTATTGTGAAGAGCGCATTCAAGGGATCTAGGTCGCACGCTACTTATGAGAATCTAATGATAAATGTAGTACGCTCGGATCATCCCCAAACCATCCTCCCTGCTACCCCTCATCTGTGGAAAAATTGTCATCCACAAAACTGATCCCTGGTGTCAAAAAGGTTGGGGACCATTGCCCTAGAGCTGACCACCTGGGTTTGAATGCTGAATCTGAGATCTACTTAACTCTGTGACTCGGTTTTCTGAGCTCTTAAATAAAGGTAACTATGGTTACTACCTGGTAGGGCTGTTGTGAGGAGTAAATGAGGCTATATACATATGAGGCAGGGAGGATAATGCTCACCCAACACTCCAGTGCTCCCTCCCATTTCCATGGGTCTCCTGCAGCTAGGTAGGTGGGGCCAAGAACACAGTTCACACCAAAGCACTACAACATCTAGGAAAGCTGTGAAAAGTATGTATATACTTCTCTAGTCTCTCTCTTCCCTGGTAGACAAGAGGGAGCTTCCATGTGTCTAAGTCTATGAGTTGCTGTTACTAAGTAGAACAGACCCCTTCGGTAGACATGTCACATGTGAAGGAAATGAACCACGTTAAGCCACAGAGATTTGGGGATTAATTATCACTGCAGTATATCCTAACCTATCTTAACCAATAAAACACGTAAAGTACTCAAGTGCCCAGTGCCTGGCATACAGTTACCACACTATAAAGACAAGGTCTTGTTATCAGTATTATTTGTATAGCAAAAGTTAACCATTAAAATAAAAATAATGCAAACTTCACTTGCCTTAAGGCTGTGAGGTGAGACCAGCTCTTTTACCAAAAAGATAATGATTAGCAAATGTTGTTAGAGACACCAAAAAGCATTCCAGTACCAATCATTCTTAAAGTTCAGTCCTTTCCTATGGTCAATGAAACTTTGCTCCAATAAGCGATGATTTTTCTTCTCCCTTCCCCACTCTCTCTTTTTCTTCTTTCTTCCTCTCACACAGAACCACAACTCTACACTCCTCTCACACAGAACCACAACTCTACACCAAATGCTGTTTTGTGAGTCTGAATCAAGTGAAATAATAGTAGACAACTAAATACACATACTGCATGCATACACACTTTAGACAAGTGCTATTAACAGCACGCAAAAGCCACAAACTGAAAATGCAATCCAATTTAAAATGTATTACTTGAAACCCTACCTTGAAACATTGAATGCAAATCCTTAAAGAAAAAAAAAAAAAAACCAAAACAGAAACCATTTTCAAATTCAGCCTGAGGTATACACTAGAATATCTGTTTACTGAATGTATTTAAGACAAACTCTATCTGTATTGACAAATAGAAAATTCAAATAATCAGCTATGGTCCAGATATACAATGAAACAGTGTGCAGACTGTTAAAACAATTTTGCAGTTTACTTATATGGTCATGGAAGACTATCACGCTTCAAATAGAAACCAAAACAAAAACCTGAGTTCACAAAATATACATATAATACACGGCTTCTTTTTTTTTTTTAAGTTGAAACTCATTTAACAGCAAAACCTGTCCTGACTTCGTTTGTTGGTACTCTCTGATTAAGGTGGGGCATCTAATAGTCTTTATTTATCCCACTTCATGTGAATATTGACTTTTCACTGCAGACACAAAATGGTGTTGAATTAGTACCTTCCCAGGAAGTCACAAGGGGGTATGCTGTATGATATAAGGCATGTACATGCTGTCATCCTTCTGAAATCTGTAAAACTCTGAATTTTGGAATAAATCTAACTCCAAGGATTTTGGACCTGAATGAGATATATATCCACACCTACAGATATCTATACAAATTAGCAGTATCTCTGTGTATAAATCCATAAAATTGTTTCAAAGAAAATACTATACTCTTAAATATTAACAGAAGCTAGAATTATATAGTATTTAAAAATTTTCCACATTTCTGAAATTTTTGTAGAAATATATATATATGATTTATCCAATGTAAGGGATTAAGAAAAAAAAAAGAAACTTTCCCTGTTATCCGCCCATCAACCCACATGGACAGATCTCATTTCACAAAATGTTCCACAATCTTAATTGGTAATGAGGCATGTCAGGACATGAGGGGTTACCTGGTAGATCAAATACTAAAATCTGCCAATGATGGATGATAACTTTTTTAAAAAATAAGGTTTAAAAAATGTCATTATATAGTTCAGGGCACCCAGAAGCTACCAATTTTACCATAAGGCACATCCATGCTTTCCGTACTTTTCAACACTTCAGAGAAGAACTTGAGAAATAATCTGCTGGCTGCAAATCTAGATCCAACCTGTAAGTTATCAGATATCCTTATTTGAGGGGAAAGAAAAGAAGAAAAGGTAAAACAAAAACAAAAACAAAAAACAAACAAAAAAACTTTAACACTAACCACAATACCCTACAGTCAGAGACTGCAAACAGGAAATGCTATGCAGCTGGAGAAATCTTTACTTTGCTTCAACAGCTCTGAAGCAATAACTGCCCTCCAACTGTTTAATGAGACGCAAGTTACAGAACTGTCCAAAGGCTTCAGGAGAGAAGCAACCAGATGCATGATGAGTCCTGGATGAACCAGAATGCTTCCGGGTGGCTACCACTATTTTAAAAAGAATTTACATACATTTTCTACAACCATTGCTACCTTGGGACTTTCAAAGGGTATGGCATTTAAATGGATTTCCTCTGTCCGTTGAGAATGTATTTCAATCCACCAGTTATTCCTTTCCTGACTCATTTTGTGGTTTTGGTATTAAATGGATGCAATTCTCTGTTGACTTCTTATCTTCTTTGCTAGGACGACAGGAATGATGCCTGATGCTGGGAGTAGAGCAGACCCAGCATAGCTTAGCAAGCAATGATTTTTTATTGCTTTCTTTTCCATGGTTAAAAAAAAAAAGATTAAACATAATTTTTCAGGACTATACATTTTAATCAAACCAACAACAAAACCACTTAGAAACTGCTAAAACTCAGGAGCATTCTGCTTCCTTTTTCTTTTTTTAAACAAGAAAGCTGCATTGCAAAGAAAGCCTTTATTATTAATACATTAACTACTAAAGGGGCCCTCAGAGTAGAAGGAATGGAATGTATAAAGGCATGGAAGCATGAAATGATATATATTCCAGGAACAACAAATCATTTGTTATGTCTGGAGCTGGCTTTGATTAGGAAGGCATCTTTAATGAGAGAAAGGATAAGTTCAGAGAGATTGCAAGTCAACTAAACAAATACTTAATTTTTTTAAAAATGTCACTATCTATTAAGTACATGCTATGAACCGTATGCTTTGATAGGTATTTCACATAAATTATTTTGAAAAATGTCAAGAGAATACAAACTCCAAGAGGATATGGCCCTTATCTGCCTTGTCTATGTTCTTCTCACTGCTGTATTCCTACTGCCTACCCACAGTGCTTATGCAGAATCTTAATAAATAATTCAATGAATCATAAATGAACACAGGGAGGGATTATTAAACCCTTTTTACAAAAATGAAGAAACCAAGACTCAAAGAACTCAACAAGGCCACACAAGTAAGAAGATGCTGAGTAATTATTTTTACACAGGCCTCATTAAAATCAAAGCCCATGCACTTAAAACTAACCCTCAAATATAGTAAAAACAACAGCAACAGAATAGATCTTGCCCACGCTTCTCTGGCTTCTCACCACTAAGAGGCAGCATTCCCTAGATATATTCAATCATGACAACTAGACTCACTTCTGGGAGGAAATAGCTAATCATTCTACTTCTGTGGCACAGTGACCACATACAGGACTTCAACTAGAGGGAGAAGTTCACCAGAAAGAGAAAGACTGTTTTAGAAAACCTACAGAAGTGCGAAGGATGAGGGCTGGGGACTGCAGATCAGGTGTTTCAAAGAGTATCAGAGAAGTGAGAGTCTGATTTGTGTTCTGCACATTTGTTTTACATTGAAATTTTTACATAATCATGTATTACTAAACATTTTCCCTCTTTGACAATAATTTGATAGTTTATACTTTTATTTTGAAAAAATTACAGGCCAAAAAATTGTAAAACTAGTAGAGGTCCCTTGTACCCATCAACCAGCTTCCCCCAATAGTAACATACTATATATGCTAAACAGTACATTATCAAAATGAAAAAATAAACACGGTGCAAGACAACTAGGCCACAGACCTTGCTAGAATTACTGGGGGCATTTTGTCATATGTATAGATAACTACAGCCATCACCACCATCAAGATATCAAACTGTTGCATCAACACAAAGGAACTCCTTCAGGTCACACTGCTGTTCCCTTTCCTAACCACAGATAACTACTGATCTGCTCTCTGTCTCTGTAATTTTGGATGACTTTGACTTCAGTCATAAAAATACACAAATGGCAAGGTTATCTTATTTAAAGTCACTTTTTTAGGGAACTTCTTTCACTTTAAGGCAATAAAAGCTTACAGGGGTATAAAGAACATGAATGTAAAACACAAACATCTTGTAAGTACTTGGGTTATCCTCGATTGTCTTTCTGCATGGGTAGCTGAACTGGCATTCTGCAGATGTCACTGCATTGGCTCTCATTAACAGGAAGGGGTTGAGGCTGCAATGGGGACGAAGGCTGATCTGCCAACGATGAGAAATTCACTATGTGGGGCTCTCAGATAAGTCACATTCTATTGAGCTTCTGAATCTATGACTTGACCCAACTTGGGAAAGTGTGTCTGCTCTAGTGCCAGTACTACATAAAATCTAGCAAATACAAAATTGCTTAGAACCTATCATTTCATCTATTTGCCACCCCCCAACCAAAAAAAAGATACAGACAAAAGGACTAGAAAAGACAAACTCCAAATGTCAATTAGAGTTATCTCTGAGTAGAGGGAATATGAAAGAGAAATTACAATTCCCCAATAGGCATGTGTTCTTTTTATAATACAAAGTCCCCTGTTAGTGGCCATTAATACCATAGTAATACTAATATTAATGTAGCCTATTAATACTATAATAATCCAGTGTGTACAAAGGATTTGCAGGTTACAACATTTTTCACATGAAGGGTATGATTTCATCCCTACACAACCAATAAGGCATGTACAGAAGGTAATTTCCCCCATTCTACTAGTGAAGAAATTTGTAAGTTAGGCAGCATTAATCTACTTAACAGTAGGGCTGACACCAGTGGTTTTAAAGCATGATGCCTAGGCCCCCAAGGGTTTCCAAGGTCCAAATTATTTCCATAACAATACTAAGAAGTTATCTGAATTTTTCACTGTGTTGACATCTGCACTGACAGTGCAAAAGCAAAAGTGAGTAAAACAGCTGGTGCCTTAAGCATTTATCAACGCACTGCCACAAACTGGAGTTAATATATTCTTGATGGTCTTGCTCTTGCAGTAAAAAAAAAAAAAAAAAAAAGGCTATTTTCATCTAAGAATGACCATAATGAAAAAGTAAAAATGATTTTTATCACATCTTGACCCTCAAATTCAACCTTTTAATGTTCTGTTTGATGAAACAGGAAGTATGCATAAAGCCGTTTTTAGGCATATCAAAATACGACGGTTGTTTTGAGGAAAAGCACTTACGTAATTTTTTGAGTTGCAAGTTGAATTAATGAGCTTTGTTTTTTAGTGGAACACCTTTTTTTTTTTTTTTTTTTCTTGAAAGAAAGAGTAGCAAACTACAGTTATTCAGACTCTGGTATATGCCAAACATGTCCTTGAAAATGAATGAAGTGAGCTTAACATCTCAAGGCAAACAACTGAGAGCATTTATTGCTAATGATAAAAACAGAGCTTTCAGAGAAAACTACAGTTTTGGAAAACCAAGAGCTGACAGCTTCCAAATAATGTTCCTTTACATGGTTTCAGATTCATACCGTTAATAACATTTAAGGAAGGACTACTTGCCAAATTTTTATGTAGTATCATAGAATACCTGAAATGGCTCTTATTTATTTATTTCTAATTTTCTTTCTGAGACAGAGTCTTGCTCTGTTGCCAGGATGGAATGCACCGCAACCTCCGCCTCCTGGGCTCAGGCAATTCTCCTGCCTCAGCCTCCTGAGTAGCTGGGACCACAGGAGCGCGCCACCATGCCCAGCTAATTTTTTGTATTTTTAGTAGAGACAGGGTTTCACCACGTTGACCTGGATGCTCTCCATCTCTTGACCTCATGTTCTGCCTGCCTTGGCCTCCCAAAGTGCTGGAATTACAGGTGTGAGCCACTGTGCCTGGCCCTGAAATGGCTCTTAAAATACTCTTCTCTTTTCCCAATACAGGCCTGTGTGAGGCCTTATTTTCCATATACCTCAACCAAAACAATAAATTGCAACAAAATGAATACAGAAGTAGATAAGAAAATCTAGCTACCTTCTATTAAGTTGGCTTTAAAGGGATTTGCAAAAATGTTAAACAATGCCACCTTTCTAATGTTTTTTGGTTTGAGAAAATAGTTACTTTTCCTTAAAAACAGATTTTTAAAGTGGGTTTATTATTTTAAAATACATAATACATATGAAAAATATGTTTTACTTTCTAAGACAGTAAATATGGATATAAATAGCCTACATAAATAAAAACTACATGGTGTCCTCAGTCACTTTTAAGATTCAGGTCCTGGGCCAGGGATGGTGGCTCATGCCTGTAATCTCAGCACTCTGGGAGGCTGAGGCAAGTGGATCATGAGGTCAAGAGATTGAGACCAACTTGGCCAACATGGTGACCCTGTCTCTACTAAAAATACAAAAATTAGCTGGGTGTGGTACAGACACCTGTAGTCTCAGCTACTTGGAAGGCTGAGGCAGGAGAATTGCTTGAACCCAGCAGGCGGAGGTTACAGTGAGCGGAGATCACGCCACTGCACTCTATCTAGCCTGGGTGACAAGAGCAAAACTCCGTCTCAAAAAAAGAAAAAAAAAAAATTGAGGTCCTAAGACCAAAAATTTTGAGAACTACCATCTAACCATCTAACACTCTCTTTCCAATATGCTGTAACTCATCAATGAGAGAAATCAAAGGACAAAAATAGCCAAGAAAGTACCTTGCAGGCTAAACACACACAGTAGTTTAATGATCACCAGGACAGGCCCTGGTTACCCTGTCAGGTGGGCATTTACCACCCACATAATCTATCAAGGCAATGTAATTTGTGGGCTGGTATCACTGAAACAAGGCAGGATCTGTAGCCACAGGGCTTGAGCTCAATCCCTAATTGCACCATTTTGTAGGCACGTATTTTTTGAAGATTTGGTGTACCTGTCTCTAAAACGGGATATAACTGACAGCTGTCTTTACATTGAGTTACCTTAAAAATAAAATGAGAAGATGTAAGTAACAATGGAGGTTTGTATTTGTGAAACAAATTGTGTCAGGTATTGTGGTAGTGACTCACTTCTCTGATCTGAATGAAATCCTGCCACTACCAAGAAACAGTCACTCTTATTATTTATTTTTTAGAGATAAGGAAACTAGCATTATAAAAGTTAAGTGATTTGCCAAAGGCTATAAAGCTAGTGAGGTGGGAGCTGGGTTTCCAGGTGTGATTGAGACCAAAACTGATGATCCTCCAACCACCCTTGCTTCATAACCTCTCGAATCCTACATTACAAGGTAGAGTAACTTTTTATAGGAACCATTTTCTATAATTCGGAGGAGTGGGGAGTAAAAAAAGGAAGTTACTTCAAAATTGACTTGGTGCATTTAAAGTGGAGAGTTCTATAAATGTTAATTAAGTCTACTCGTTCCAGATCTGAGTTCAAGTCCTGGATATCGTTGCTAACTTTGTCTCACTGATCTGTCTAATATTGATATTGAAGTCTCCCACTATTATTGTGTGGGAGTCTAAGTCTCTTTACAAGTCTTATATATTTGGGTATTCCTGTATTGGGTGCGTATATATTTAGGATCTTTAGCTCTTCCTGTTACATTGAGCCTTCTATCATTATGTAATATCCTTCTTTGCTTCTTTTGATCTTTATTGCTTTAAAGTCTATTTTATCAGCAAAAACTGCAACTCCTGCTTTCTTTCTTTCTTTATTTTTGCTCTCCATTTGGTCGGTAAATTTTGCTCCATCCCTTTGTTTTGAGTCATTGTATATCTTTGTATGTGAGATGGGTCTGGATGCAGCATACCGATGGGTCTTGGCTTTTTTTTTGCCTGTCTGTGTCTTTGGATTGGGGAATTTAGTCGATTTAAATTTAGAATTAATCATAATATATGTGAGTTTAATACTGGCATTTAATGTCACATCACACCTATTTACAGGTTTAAATGAAATATTGGTTGGCTGCTTGTTAGTTATTTTCTTCCCTCATTTTTTTTTTAATGTCTCTATTATTAAGCACAGTTATAGGCATATCCATTTTTAGACAGCATTCTAGCCCGGGCAATAAAGCAACACCCCCGTTCTCTCTCCCTCTTCCTCTTCCTCTTTCTTCCTCTCCTTCATTCTTTTTTATTATTATTATTCTTTCTTTCTCTTTTTTTTTTTAAATAAAAAATACAAAAATAAAAAAATGAAGTCTGAAAACAGTGCCAGGATACATGTTTTGTTTTGTTTTTTTTCAATTGATTCATTTTTCCTTCATATATTCTTTTTAATATTTTTATTATTACACATATTTTTAAATAAATAAAAATTACCTTCCTGTCCTTAAAAAAAAAAAAAATTGACTTGGTGCATCAACTGTGGTAAGAGCTCACAGAGTAATCAGCTATAATTCCAATCCTTTTTGCAGTTCTCAGATGTCTGGTTAATTAAAAACAGACTCAGCCCCATGCAGTATTAATGCCAACATCTTTGTGGGTAACTCTTGGGAATTTTCACGTAACGTCTCACTTGATCATCATACTTTCTTTTTTTCTCTCTTTTTTTTTTTTTGAGATGGAGTTTCGCTCTTGTTACCCAGGCTGGAGTGCAATGGTGCAATCTCGGCTCACCGCAACCTCTGCCTCCTGGGCTCAGGCAATTCTCCTGCCTCAGCCTCCGAAGTAGCTGGGATTACAGGCATGCGCCACCACGCCCAGCTAGTTTTTTTGTATTTTTAGTAGAGACGGGGTTTCACCATGTTGACCAGGATGGTCTCGATCTTTTGACCTCGTGATCCACCCGCCTCGGCCTCCCAAAGTGCTGGGATTACAGGCTTGAGCCACCGCGCCTGGCCTGATCATCATACTTTCTACAATCACAGACAGTTCAGAAAAAGAAAAAAAAACAAAAAAACAAAAACCCCGAAGTGTCTGAGTGATGGTTGAGATATTACCATCATTGAGTGCACTGACTATTTTTTAAAACCACTCTCCCACCTGAACCTGCTAAACACAATACACTTGCAATAGTGACTTCTTACAACTAACAAATAATAAATGTTTATCTCATCTAGGGTTAGTCAAAAGCTGAAAGCTAGTAAGAGACCTGGCCCACAAATCTATCCTTTCCTTTTTCTCTATAAACATAAGTAATGTTTTAGTATAAACTATTAAAATACTCTTCATAAGCAATACTTAATTAGAAAATGACATTTTTTAGGATTTATCATATACCTTGGAACATAATAGACTTTTGGTACTTGCTGGTTGAATTGAGAATACAATTTACAAAGCCCAAAATGTACCGAATACCTTTACCTACTTTAGTTTCCACATTTCAACTGTGTCAGTTTGCTTAATGTTTCTGGCCTTCACTAGCCTAAGAGAACAGGATTTTGGGGAATCTTCTGAGAAGTATGGGTTCACATTTGGCTACTCCTGAGCCTCAGGAGGGTGGGCTGCAGGTGCTGCACAAAGATCCAGAACCCTAATCCCTCGGGGGGAGCTGGCTTTCTCGGAGCCCTCTGCTCCAAGGCATGGTGGCCCTATCAGTCTGTCTAGTTTGCTCTTCCCTTTCCTGGAAAAGCATAGAAAGGGAAGCAGCAAGTTGCTGGCTGTTGTCAAGTTGTGTGAACTCCTGGGACTGCCTTTTTCTTCAATCAGAATAATGTTTTCTTAGTAACCAAACTACAGTAGAAACTGATTCTTCTGACTCCCTCAACAGGAATGCTACCACCACTTTCAGAAGCAAAATTTGTTTTTCTTTATTAAATGAATTAGTCTTTCCAGCAATTTCCTTTAGATTTTTCTTAGACTTCTACTCCTTAAAGGGGAGTGCATGTAAAAAAAGGGGCCATAGCATGGGGTATGTATATGGGAGTAGCTTGATCAGTACTTCTGCTTAGGGAAACAACACAACCAGAGCATGAGGTGACAGAGGTAGGGTATTGTAGAAAAGCAAAGACAATGGATTCAGAGACAGAATGTTTGGGTTCAAGTCTGTAACACATACTAACAGTGTAAATGAACAAGTTACATATCTCAATGTGCCTCAGTTTCATTATCTGGATTAAAGGTACAGGAACCTTTACTTTAAGATTGTTGTAGTGTCTTCAAAGAAATAATCCACATAACGCACCCACCAAACTGCCAGGTTCGTCAAGAGTGTTCAATAAATCTCAGCTGGTTTTGTATGAAGGTGAGCAAATGTATTAGATGAGCAAATACAGATGATGAATGCTGGCCTGAATGGCCACTGAGCTGTGTGTATGGCACATATACACACAGTTGAAAGGAAGCTGTAGCGTAGCAAAGTGTAAAGATGAATTGGTCCAGGAACCTCGGAGGTAATGACTCCTAAGCCAAATGCATTTGGTCTCTTGGAAGCTAAAGGAAGCTATCCATGTGAAAACACCCATCTTAGAGAAAACAGAACTTGGCCAAGCAAGTCCTTTACCAGCTACGACCAAAGTGAACTGTCAGTCTTGTTTCACTTCCTCTCTTTCTACCACACCACACTTTGAGCAAGGCCTCCGGCAAAAGTGCAGGCAATGCTCAGAGGGAAGGAAACCGAGGGTGCTTCTCTGCATAAATAAGGTTTATATAATCTAAGACTTACAAAAATATCATGGATTTGTTAAATTCCAAAGCACAGAAACACTGGAGCCTAAGTTTAAAATTATCCTTTCCCAACTTTTCGAAAATAAGAAATACTTCTATGTTCAATATTCATTTGCTTTCAGATTTGCTTATTTACTGTGTAAGATTAATTCAGTGGCATAAATCACCCATTAGAAAAAGTGTCAGGAAGACAGAAACATACACACATATATTTATTTACTGTGATAGAGAAAAAGAATATTGTAATTGGCCAAATAGGTTAATAGAGTATAGAAAGGTAGTTTTCGTTTTTTCAAATAGGTTTTCTTCATCTGTAAACTAACCTTTTGTATCCAATGGATTTATGACAAATTATCACCTAAGGTCACAGAGGCCTATTTGATATGTGAATAACTGAACTAGGCTAAGGACTTCTTCAGCATGAGTTCTGGATCCTTAAAAGAGGTGAAAGTATAATAACAAGAGACTGGCAGAGAAGAAGAGAAAACAGCTCTTCTTCTCCAGGGCAGAGTTAACTTGGAAATGTATGATATAAATAGTTTTCCTTTGGCACCTTTCAACCTCATGGTACCCCTTTCTCTGGGGACTTAGAAAAGAGACTAAATTATTTCACTTAGAGATCTGGGTGCCTCTTAGAGAAATAATTTCATCCCCCCAAACCAACAAAATCCAAATGATCAGTCCAGGTGGACTTTCTAAGTGTGCACATGGTATGAGGGTTCGGGAGGGGGGTGCAGTACAACATGGGGATGCCCACACACAACTGCTTGGGAAATAGGTTTCTCCACTACCTCAATCCCTGGGTCTGTCTCCTGGGGTCAGCACCTCTAGTGTTTCGGATCTTTAGGGATTCTTCTTGTCATCTACTTCTGAAACCAGAGATTCCCTAAATCTCAAAACCCTTCTCTTGCTTGCGGGTTAAAAGGATGTGGGGAGTTAAGGGAGGTTCGTTATTTATAAATCAGAAACCAAAATGCATGATCACCATCACACACAAGTGATATATTACTTTCCTTTTTTTTTTTTTGAGACAGAGTCTCGCTCTAGCACCAGGCTGCAGTGCAGTGGCGTGATCTGTGCTCACTGCAACCTCTGCCTCCTGGGTTCAAACAATTCTCCTGCCTCAGCCTCCTGAGTAGCCAGGAGTACAGATGTGCACCACCATGCCCAGCTAATTTCTATATTTTAGTAGAGACGGGGTTTCACTATGTTGGCCAAGATGATCTTGATCTCTTGACCTCGTGATCTGCCCACTTTGGCCTCCCAAAGTGCTGAGATTGCAGGCGTGAGCCACCACAACCAGCCGAGATACATTACTTTCAATATGCATTTCCAATGTATGTTTGACACAGAAACCATCATTATTCTTTTAGCCAATTAAAAAGCAGAAGTTGCTGAAGGTTATCTTTTAAAAAATCAATGGTAGAGATGTGGAAGAGAATTCAGGTTAAGCAGTTTCTCTCTCAGCTTCAAAAAATCTATTCTATCAGCTGGGCCAAAGGTACAAACCACAGGAATTTCACAATGGGATTTTCTTTAAGCAAATCCTAAGTGACTAAAAAGCTTTTTAGTTGAGGTGTAGAAGTCACCTAGGACTAAAAAGCTTTTTTGTTTTTTATTTCTCACCCCACGACCAAGAATTGAGGAGGAAGGATTATTGAAATGTTCTCTATATATGACATTATACTTTGGAAAGCCTGTAATTCTTTTTACTCACATATGAAATGTCTTACCAGATTTTTCAGCAGTGTGGACAGTTCCTTTGTAAGAGTAGAAAACTTGACAAACGCGGTGCCAAGGTCAGGGTTGTCTCGACTTAAAAAATTACTTCCAAACTTATCAAGAACTTGTGCATAGTTTTCTTCATTTTGTACATGATCTAAAAACAAAAAAGAAGAAAGGAGTCTGAGCTATTACTTGCCACAATAAATAGTTTGAAAACTGATCATTACAAATTCTCAAAAGGGAAGCATAAACTGTATCAATTATTTGTAGCACATATCCGAAAGGTGGTTAGGAGTACACTAAATATTCTAACTCATTCTACTATGAAAGATTTTCCCTTTTTGTTTCACAGAATTTTAGCTCATTTATAGTCCAGTTAATCCACTAATTCCCGATAGACTGAGGGGTCAAATTATCTCACGTTTTCAAGCAATTAAGAAACTATGAATGGCTGAGTGTGGTGGCTCACGCCTATAGTCCTAGAACTTTGGGAGGCTAAGGCAGGCAGGTCACTTGAGCCCAGGAGTTCAAGACTAGCTTGGGCAACATGGCAAGACCCATCTCTACAAAAAATTAAAGATTAGCTGGGTGTTATGGCATGCACCTGTGGTCTCAGCTACTTGGGAAGCTGGAGCCTGGGAAGTTGAGGCTGCAGTGAGCCGTGTTTGTGTCACTACACTCCAGCCTGAGAGACAGAATGAGACCAAAAGAAAAGAAAAGAAAGGGAGGGGAAGGGGGAAGTGGGAAGGGAAAGGACCGATGATCAGAAAAAGGAGAAAATTCTCCTTGGCAAAACAATCTTGGATTGCAAAAGAAAAATTCATGTGTCCTAACGAGTTTCCTTCCCTGTAACTAATCTTCATTTACTTTAATTCTGTCTAGGTCCCAGGTCTGAGGAATAACATTTGTAAAATGCTTTTCATAGACCATCTCTTGCGCAAAATGTTCAGAACTGGATCAGATGAATTAGGTGCACAAGAGAAACATTAATTTGTGAAAATTTCTCCGCCCTAAGCTTTTGTTTTCTAATTCATAAAATGAGGCCAGTATCTGCCTTACAGAATTGTGGTACTGGTAAACTGACATAAAGTATATAAAAGTTTCTCAATAGAGCAAATATACATAACAATAACCCCCACTGCCTTGAAACATATTCTGCATCTGGCTTCCAGGAGTTTTTTTCTTGAGTGTCCTCTTGCCTCTTGACTGGTCCTCTCCGTTATCTTTGCTGGTTCTTCATCTCTCTGACCTCATCATGTTGAGGCCCCTCAGTCTTGGGCCTTCCTTTTCTACTTTTGCTTACTTTCTTGGGATCTCAGTCTTATGGCTTTAAATACTTTTCTATCAGCTGGTAACTCCTGAATTGATATTCCTAGCCCAGACAACCCTACCCTCTGTAATACAGACATATATTCAACTGTCTTTTCAATATCTCCACTAACTATGTTCAATCTTCACATGTCTAAAACCAAACTCTTTATCTTCTACCCAAACGCTCTTTTTCTCAGTACCCTATCTGTGGCAATGGCAAATACCCTTTGCTTCTGAAATGGTCTCTTTGTTGCTGCTTTTGCTTCCCAGCAGTCCGTTATCAACACAGCATTCAGTGTAACACTGTTATATAGTATACATCAGAACTTGTGACTCTCATGGCAAATATTACCACTTGCCATAAATATCCAAGTTCCCAATCCTTGCAGGGCTACAGAAAGGAGTACTGCATTTCCCTACAGTCTTGAAGTAAGGCAGGGAATATGGCATGCACCACCCAAGGCCATGTGAGTGGAAGTGACGCATACTACATTCACATGAAAGCATTTCAGATGCCTGTACTCAACTCTCCATCTCCATCCTCTGTTGTGGTGTACAGAGAAGCTGAATTTGCATGGAGGCCCACAGTAGATGCATAGTTATTTATGAAATGAATAAATGAACAAATAGGTTTATCAAAGTTGTTATCTTTAAAGGCTTTACAATAAATTACTTTTCTTTATAAAGTCTTCCTTTAGTTGGAAACAATCCCTCCTTGCCCACAATTCCCGTATCATATGTGTGTGTGTGTGCGTGTGTGTGTGTGTGTGCGCGCACACACACTTCATTTCCTACCACCACACTGCAAGAGGCAGAGATTACTTATGGTTCACTTTGCATCCCCACCCAGCGGACACTGCTGTAGATCTTTCAGTGAGCTGGACTTTCAAAGCTGCGGCTTGGTTAATAGTTGTTGACCCAAATTTATTGAATTCCTTTTCAGGAATTGAAGAAGCACCCCCTTCTGAAACAGCCTAGGTTGTTCAATAATTGAGATCAAAATTTTAAATTCTGCTTTCAAACACACTTTAGTAAATGCATGGGAGGAATGGGCAATCATGAAACAGAACATGAGTTTGGAGTGGGAAATAACCCAGGAAGTCTAAATACAATGAAGGAAACAAGTGTCACGGCAGTCTAATGAAATGAAATGAGGCCCTAACCGGCCCTCTAATCACCACCACATTAAAAATTCATGGTGCCTGCAGTGGCTGTCAGCATTTCAGGCTGAGATATTAAAAAAATGCAGCTCTAGTTACTACCCAAGTTCACTCAGAGGAGCAGCTCAGAAAAACACAAAAGAAAGGCCACACTAGCTCAATGGAGAGGATGCACAGGTTTCATCACCCTCATGTGCTGGTGCTACTCCTGATACCTTTTGTCTGAGGCCAAAGAGGTCCCAGCTTACCACCAAGACTCCCACCTTGTCTGATATCCTTTTCTGATTTTGAAGACCAGTGAAAAACGAATTCAGCTGCCTGTTCATTTTACCTGCTCCCAATGGGAGTATCTCAGTAGTAAACACAGATATATAGGCTGTTTGGTTGAAAATATCAAATATTGATAATGAAAAAAAATTTATCAGAGTAATCAAGTATCCATGTATGCACCACCCAGCTTAAGAAATAAAATATTAAAGAATGATTCCCTATTCCCCTACTACTGTATCTCTACCCAATTCCAATCTCTTTCCCTCCCTCCCTAGACAGAGCCATTATCCTGAATTGAAATTTCATGCAGAGGTTAGAACGAATGACAAGAAGCTCTCAGTGATGACAGACTCATTAAAGAATAAGATGGACTTGGCAAAGGGCTAAGGCAGAGACAGGCTATGGGAAGAAAAGTGTTGCGAGAAGCTGAGAACCTTCTGTGACTCAAATGCTTATGCTTTCTACAATCTCATATTTCATCCTCACCAGTTCTGCAAGGGAAGAATTATGCTTATTAGGTAGATGAAACATGAAATGTGATGTGAAGCAGAAGACTAGATAAGTATAGGCTGTATGTTTTGCTAATTCCACGGCTGAATAATCATGTAGTCTCTTTATTTCCCCTCCTCTCTCTATATATACATATGTATGTATATGTGTATATAATGGCATATATGTGTGTATGTGTGTGTATGTATATATACACATACATATATATATGTGTGTGTGTGTGTGTATGTATACATACGTATATATATGTGTGTATATAAAATTTCCTAGTGTAGGCTGTGTGCGGTGGCTTAGGCCTATAATCCCAGCACTTTGGGAGGCCAAGGTAGGCAGATCACGAGGTCAGAAGTTCAATACCGGCTTGCCCAACATAGTGAAACCCCGTTTCTACTAAAAATACAAAAATTAGCCAGGTATGGTGATACATGCCTATAGTCCCAGCTACTGGGGAGGCTGAGGCAGGAGAATCACCTGAACCCAGGAGGTGGAGGTTGTGGTGAGCCGACATCACACTACTCCAGCCTGGCAACAGAGAGAGACTCAGGTCTCCAAAAAAAAAAAAAAAAAAAAAAAAAAATTCCTAGTGTTGAAATGTAACAGTTTAGTAAGATGTATCTTGGGGTAACAATAATAATAATCCCATGAGAATAGAAATGATAGAAATTAAATGTAAGATGCTTAAAACAGTGCCTGGCATGTGCCCCAAAATGTTAGCCACTGCTACCGCTATATACTCATGACTACTTACAATACAGAGATGTCTGTAATATCAAACGGTGTAAAAACACAGGTCTCATGACATGTCTTTTTTTTTTTTTAACATACTGTATTATAAAGTTAGCAATGTCAGTACTAGAAAGATCACACACATGTCCCCCAACACGTACACCTGTGTTCTAAATTAAGGGTTTATCCAGCAGATTTTCAACAGACACAGAGAGTGAGATGGCAAAGAACCATGATTCTGGTGGAGGAAACAGCAAGGGCAGCAACAAAAGGGAGGAACACACTGCAGAGTACAGGAAGCCACTTGAGTGGAATGTCAGCTCAGAGGCATAGGGAAGAGGAGGGAAAGAAAGGGCTGTGGTGGCGGCTCACTGCCACAGGAATGAGTGTGTCTGAAGGAGAGGAACTGGTAAGGCAGAAAATGGCCCACTGACTTCAAGAGGTTTCAGAGAGCAGGAGGCAGCTCTGTTTTAAGATCTTTATTATATCCAAGACTTTTCGGCACATGGTACAGTGGGAGTTAGGGTAAGTAGGTGAGAAAAGAAACTGGATAAAAGAAAAGAACAGAAAAAGAAATATCCATTAAGAAGATACATTCTTTCCCAATATTCCTAAGAAACTTCTGGAATCCATGACATTGTGGCAGAATGCAAGGTAACTGTTTTGTTGTTGTTGAGACAAGGTCTTGCTCTTGTAGACCCGGCTGGAGTGCAGTGTCACGGCTCACTGCAGCCTCAACCTACTGGGCTCAAGTAATCCTCCCAACTCAGCCTCCCGAATAGCTGGGACTACAGGCACATGCCATCATGCCTGGCTAATTTTTAATTTTCTGTAGAGATGGGGTCTCGCCATGTTGCCCAGGCTGGTCTTCAACTCCTGGGCCCGTGTGATTCTCTCACCCAAAGTGCTAGGATTTATAGCTGTAAGCCACCACACTCAGCCTGCAAGATAATTCTAAGAGCTAGGTGAATCCTTTCAGTTTAAACAAGAACAAAACAATACAGTTTTATCAACAAGACCAGAAAAGGCTACTTCATTAGGATTTCAACTGCCAGCATTTCTGTGGGGAGATGACTAATATCAACTAATCACCGATTTACTACTCCAATATTACTACTCCAGTAATAACTGTATTAACAGCTAGTTTGTTGGGTATTAACTACACGTTATTGTATTAAGCACTTTACATACAGTATATTACTTCATTCACTCTTACTCATAGTCCATGAGATAAATACTATTACCATCCTTACTGTGTAGATACAAACAGTCACTCATGATGATACAACTCATATATAAGGACAGGCTGCCCTAAAACAAGCCACTTTGACATAACAATTATTTTGAAAAGTACTTAAGAAACAGCAAGGTAGCTGGGTGTGGTGTTTCACACCTGTAATCTCAGCATTTTGGGAGGCTCAGGTGGGCAGATGGCTTGAACCCAGGAGTTTGAGACCAGCCTGGGCACCATGGTAAAACCCCATTCTATTAGTCTGTTCTCATGCTGCTAATAAAGACATATCCAAGACTGTGTAATTTATTTTAAAAAGAGGTTTAATTGACTCAGTTCAGCATGGCTTAAGAGGCCTCAGGATACTTACAGTCATTGGTAGAAGGGGAAGCAAACAAATCCTTCACATGGTGATGTATGAGAGAAGTATGAGAGAAGGGCAGAGTGGAAAAACTCCTCACAAAATTGTCAGATCTTGTGAGAATTCAGTCACTATGACAGAACAGAATGGGGGAAGTCCCCCATAATTCCATCATCTCCCATGAGGTCCCTCCCCTAACATGTGGGGATTACAATTCAGATCACAATTCAAGATGAGATTTGGGTGGGGACACAGAGCCAGACCATTATCACCCATCTCTAGCAAAAATGCAAAAATTAGCTAGGTGTTGTGGTATGAGCCTGGGATCCCAGCTACTCATGAGGCTGAAGCAGGAGGACTGCTGGAGCCTGGGAAATTGAGGTTGCAGTAAGTGGTGACTGTGCCACTACACTCCAGCCTGGGTGACAGAATGAGACCTTAACAAAGAGAAAAGGAGAAAGGAAAGAAAAGAAAGAAAGAGAAGGAGAGAAGAAGGAAGAGAAGAGAAGGGAAGGGGAGGGGAGCGGAGGGGAGGGGAGGGGAGGAAGAAAATTTTCTGCTGAAAAACAAGGCATAAATCTCATTTTGTGAAAGTGTTACCCCCACCTCCTTTCTAGGAAGAGGAAAAAAACTGTGTTACAAGAGATGAAAAGTCAGCACCAAGATTAATCTGCATAAATAAACCTTGTTAAAATAATCTCTATCATCTATTTGTTTCCCTCATTTATTTATCTTCCCTATAATTTACTGCCCTGTAATTCCTAGAAACCTCCTTTTCTCTTGTCACTTATCCACAATTTCCTGCCCTTTGTTAAAATAGTACAGCTAGTGATTGACTTACGACCACGGTCAGGACTGCGGAACGGTCATAACAAGAGTTGGTTGTAAGTTGAGTAGGCTATATGTACAGTTGAAATGGTGCACGCGGAGATGGTAGTGCTGCCGGAAGCCACTAAACCTTACAGGGTAGCAGAGAATGTTTTTTTCCTCCGCTAGACTCCACATCCTGAAGTGGGACAGGCCTAGGTTCAAATCTCAAGTCTGTCACTTACTATCTGTGTGGTACCTTGGTCAAGTAACTTTATCTTTCTAAATCTCATTCTTCCCCATCTGGAAATTATAATGGCATATACCTCATAGAGATGTTATTAAAAAAAATTTTTTTTTGAGATGGAGTCTCGTTCTATTGCCCAGGCTGGAGTACAATGTCACAATCTCAGCTCACTGCAACCTCTGTCTCCTGGGTTCAAGAGATTCTCCTGCCTCGGCCTCCCAGGTAGCTGGGATTACTACAGGCACACGATACCATGACCAGCTAATTTTTAGTAGAGATGGAGTTTCACCATGTTGGTCAGGCTGCTCTGGAACTCCTGACCTCATGATCCACCCACCTTGGCCTCCCAAAGTGCTGTGCTGGGATTCCAGGCGTGAGCCACTGCACTCAGCCAGATGTTATTAAATTTAAGTAAGCTATTGCATGCCAAATGCCTGGTACACAATGAGTTCAATAAATATTTATAATGGCAATGACACAATGATGACAACTATACCAACTATCATCCTTGGCCACTGCATTGGAGCCAGCCTTTTACCCCATGGACAGGAGGCCGAGGCTTCAGACAATACTGAAGAGTTTATAGCCCTAAGGGCTGGCATTAACAAATACCTTAGGAATACATTATAATTCAATATTCTTTTTTTTTTTTTTTTTGAGACGGAGTTTCACTCTTGTTATCCAGGCTGGAGTGCAATGGCACGGTCTCGGCTCACCGCAACCTCCACCTCCTGGGTTCAGGCAATTCTCCTGCCTCAGCCTCCTGAGTAGCTGGGATTACAGGCATGTGCCACCATGCCCAGCTAATTTTTTGTATTTTTAGTAGAGACGGGGTTTCACCATGTTGGCCAGGATGGTCTCGATCTCTTGACCTCGTGATCCACCCGCCTCGGCCTCCCAAAGTGCTGGGATTACAGGCGTGAGCCACCGCGCCCGGCTTATAATTCAATATTCTTTAAACATACTATGTATAGTCATCCAATGAGGCCTTCCTCAAAACTTTTGGAACCATAGCAATTATTACATAGGTCTCTCCCAGAGGGGTTTTTCTGATAGCCTGTGTTATACCTTACCAAATAGAGCAATTTTCACAAAACCTCTGGACCAGACTGCCTGCCAAACCTAACCTTCGATTCTCAGTGACTCTAACTATGGCTGCTATTTAGTAAGCACTGACTACGTAGAGGGATTCATCACAGTGAATATCCTAAGCACTGACTATGTAGAGGGATTCATCACAGTGAATATCCTGAAACTCCTGTGACACTCCCTCAAGGCAACTGCTTTACAGATTAGAAAAGTGAAACTCGGTGGTGAAAAAAGGATTAGATCCCAGCTTCATTTGATTCCAAACCCCATCATTTTCCACTGACACACTCAGGAAAGACTATCATGGATAACAGAACATTGTGTGCCACAGTATCTATATAGAATCTAGTATGTGAAAGGCTTGATGACAAATACCAGGAACAAAAAGGTGAATAAGACTTTCTATACCGTAATAATATTGACAAAGTAATAATAATGATAATTATTTGCAATTGCAAATTTTGATTAATGTTCCAAGAACTGTGCTAAGTATTTTTCCTGTGTTAACTTGTTCAATATTCACAATGTAGAATCTGGTTTAGAGAAGTTAAGCAAGTTGCCCAATGTGATACAGCTAAGAAGCAGTAGTGACAGGCACTGACCCCAGAGCCTGTGCTCTTAACTAGTGTACTTCAGTTAAGTGCTGGAGCCTCCAGAAGTCTTTTAACTTGAGCCAGATGTCAAGTGACTGAGAGACCTGAAAATCCAGGTCTTAGTTCCAGGCTCTACTATGTCAGGAGACTGAAGCTCCTAGGGGCCCTAATTTCTTCATAGATAAAATAGGTCTAATAACATCTGCTCTGCTGAGAGATAAAGGTGTCATAACTAACATAAGAGCTCTTTTGGAAAAACCCAAAAAAATTATAAAACCACAGAGGATTATTTCTACTTAATGAGTACAATAAGGCCTTGAGAACACAAAAAAATAAATCCATCCTAAAAAGCGTTCCAAACCACAACCAAGCACAACCTAGACATCATTTGGTGAAGGATCACATAGAACATAGGCCTAAGTGACACAGAGATTTGGGTCTGAATCCCCACTCTGTTCTAACTGACCATATATAACCTTGGAAATGGCACTTAGCTTTTCTGGGCCTCAACTTCATTAAGTGAAATGGGACAATGCCAATAAGGTACATGGCATGCCTCTAAAAATATCTTTATTTCTATTAAGTTCATTCACCCTGAAATTCAGGGCTGAAGTCCTGATGCTAATGGACATCAAATATAAATTTAAACATGGTATTTTTTGGAGGATTCCAGGATATATAAGATGACTATGGATCAAATTCCAGGTTTTCTGTTTATAAATTGTGGATCTAGGGCAATTTATATATCATCTCAGATTCTGCCTTCTTAGCTGTAATAATACCTACTTGATTGGGTTATGAAGGGAAACAGATGAGAAAAGTCTATGAAGTGCCTCATCTAGTATCTAGTATACACTGGGTGTTCGTAAAATGCTAAGTACCATCCCACACTCCAGAATCTCACTTCCTTAATTTCCCATACTTTCTTTCCTGGGAGCCTAGCCTCTCTTCCAAGGTCTTTATGCAAGTTCTCCTTCTGTGTCAAGAGTCCAGAGCAACAACTGTGTATCATCTTATCTTCATGAGCTAAGAAAAATCTTTCAGTGGATAGCTAGGATACATGCTTTATTACACTCCAGTCACAAAACCTATCCAAAGTTCTCCTGTTTGTAACTTCCATCACAATTTCAGGACCCATCCTGACTCTTTCAACGTCAGATATAAGTGTAACCTACCAAGAATCCTGTTATTCACTCTCTTCTTATCCTCTTGCCAAGCTGGGGGTCTCAGCTTAATAAACGTTGTTATATGCCCAGTTCCCAGTGCTGGGCCTGGCAATAGTGAGTTTACAGTAAAATGCTCACTGCATGTAGTGGATTCTCCTAGAACAAGCCTTTTTCCTTCCTTCAAAAAACACATAGCAGCAGCCATGTGTCAGCCACATAAAATACAGTGAGCTATAATGTAATAACAAAGCCATATAATATGTCATAAATCATCGTGCTGCCATAAAACGGGAAGTGACAAATTATTTTATATTATCCCATACATACTTTGTAGCACTAAAAACACTTATAAAATATTTTTCAAAATTATGTAAATAATTCATATACTATTACAGAGATATAAAAAGATAAAATTACAATTTCCTTTCCCCCTTTCAAATCCCACCTCCTTAAAATAAGCAAAGTTAATAATCTGGAGTATATCTCAGTGAAATATTATGATTAAAAAAAATCACACACACACATACAGACACACACATATAGGTGTTTCCACCCCTTTCTCACCTTTAAAAAAAAAAAATGGGATATGACATATGACCACTATGGCTTGCTTTTTTCCTACGGAATAAAAATCATGACATTTAATATGTCAATCTAATTATTTTAACTGTAATTATGTTCCATAATAAATCCCCCTGCTGAGAGAATACTAGGTTTTCTGTAGCTTTTGTCACCAAAACACAATGCTGCAATACTCTTATACATAAGCTCTTACATGCCATTAGTTTATATCTGGAAAAATATATTCACAAAAGCGGAAATGCTATGGGATAGGGTATACAATTCAAATTTTAATTAATATTGCCACATTTTGTCCAGAGAAGTTGGTTAGAGCAACTCACATTCCAAACAGCAATGCACATACACAAAGGGCTCAACCACATAAGCACACAGATGTTACTGTTCCTTTTAGTTCTGGCCACATGTATATAAAAAAAATTGACTATAGTAAATCTATCTTTTTGTATTTTATTGTCCATTAACATTTCCTTTTCTGCCTGTTTACATATTTAGCCTAGTTTTCCAATGCTAGTATTTTTCCTATCAGTTTGTAAGAATGTCTTTTATAAAGAATAGAAACTTTGTAAGTTGCAAATATATCTTCGATTTGTCTTGTAACTTATTAATGGTGTCCTTTGCCATAGAGAAATTTAAAAATTTCATGTAATCATTATAGATCAATCTGTATGCAGATGAATTTTTGGGGCTTCCTGTCTTGCTTATGTTCCTAAGCCTTCTAATGTTTAGCATTTTTAAAAATACTTAATCTTTAATCAAAAGCAATGTATTTTGTTTATATAGCACAGGAAAGAGTTCGTTATTTAAAGTATGCTACTAAACTTTCTAAAGTTTCATTCACTTCAATATTTAAATACTTAATCCATCTGCAATGAAATTATCTATATGGCATTAGGAGTTACAACTTTTTTTTCCTTTCTTCTGTATGAAAACATACTGCTATTTAAGATGGACTATAGAAGGCAACTATTTAATATTTGATATAAAAAAAAAAGAACACACAGACAACACTTGGATGGAGTGGGTTAGGTTTCACAAGAGAAGATAATTGAGCAGAAACTTGAAAAATGAATAGCTGTTTAACAAGTAGACTTGTGGTGTGAACATTCAAGGCAAGAGATAGCAGCATACCACACAGGCGCCTAAAGTACTCAGGAATAAGGAAGCCAGTGTTTATGGGCTGAGACACAAAGAAACTAACATGGAGTGTCTGGTTCCTCCAAAGCTTACCACCTTCAATCTAGTGTCAAGTAGGTTAAGATTTTGTTTTGTTTTAAGAGGCAGGGTCTTGCTCTATTGTCCAGGCTGTAATGCAACAGCATGGTCATAGCTTGCTGTAGCCTTGATCTCCTGGGTTCAAGTGATAGTCCCACCTCAACCTCTCCCTGGTAGCTGGGACTATGGGCATAAACTACTATGCTTGGCTTTTTTTGTTTTTAAGAGATGGGGCCTCACTATGCTGTCCAGGCTAGTTTCAAAATCCAGCGCTCAACCAATTCTCCTGCCTCAGCCCCCAAAGCACTGCGATAGGTTAAAGTTTTAAAAGCACAGTCCTAGGCCGGGCGCGGTGGCTCAAGCCTGTTATCCCAGCACTTTGGGAGGCTGAGGTGGGTGGATCACGAGGTCAAGAGATCGAGACCATCCCGGTCAACATGGTGAAACCCCGTCTCTACTAAAAATACTAAAAATTAGCTGGGCATGGTGGCGCGTGCCTGTAATCCCAGCTACTCAGGAGGCTGAGGCAGGAGAATTGCCTGAACCCAGGAGGCGGAGGTTGCGCTGAGCCGAGATCGCGCCATTGCACTCCAGCCTGGGATACTTTCTGCCACACCAATCCATAAACTCAGTGCCACTTGTCCTGTGACCCAGAAACGAATTTAATTTTATAGACACCACGTTATTGGGGAATGAAGAGTTTGGGTCTAAACTTTTTATTTCCTTATCTATAACACTGACTAATTTGGAAATAGCTGCTGATTATGAGCAAGTTATTTCACTTCCCTGAGCCTCAGTAACCCTACATTTTCCTACCACCATTAACTCTTAAGAGTCTATTGTTAAGATTAAAAACAAAGTCCTTGGAGGCAGAAAGCCCTGTGTGCATTTTTCAAAACCGCTTTTCTCCCTGCCACTTTGGATGATTCATTTCTATAATTTCTCAAGGTCATTTTGAATGTGGAGTTGTTCTTTCAAAGTCCTAGCCAAGCCCCAGCCTCTGGGGTGTTATCTGGAAACTCAGCATGCATATTCTCATTTCTGCAGCACTGACAAATCCATTAAATAACAGAGCCCCAAGAAAAGATACCCACAGAGTTTTACAGAGCTATTACTCAGCATTTAAACAGCATCTGAACATCACTCTCCTACAGCAGAAGCAGAAATGTTCTCTCTCCTGGCTTCATCACACAGCCTTCCTGCCTGCCAGAAGAAATACACATTACACTTTGGTTTACTGATGGCTCTGCAGGTAATTGCAATGCTTTGAGATCTGGCCCCTCAAATACGTAGCAAAGACACAACCTATTCTTTCCCTACCTCAGTCTCCACAGTATGACTACCCAAAGGAGCCAACCCTTCTAAATAAATTGGTGTTTAAAAACAGGACCCCATATTTTACTGCTAATTCACAAACTTTCATCAAGCACCTACAATAGGATGCAAAGGTTGTTTAGCGTTTAGAATTATGGCCTTAGATATGACCTTTAAGTCCTTCTGAACTTTAGCTTTTTGGCTTATAAATTATATGTAAAATAGAGATAATAAAACCTTGTTGGGGCCGGGCGCGGTGGCTCAAGCCTGTAATCCCAGCACTTTGGGAGGCTGAGGCGGGTGGATCACGAGGTCAAGAGATCGAGACCATCCTGGTCAACATGGTGAAACCCCGTCTCTACTAAAAATACAAAAATTAGCTGGGCGTGGTGGCGCGTGCCTGTAATCCCAGCTACTCAGGAGGCTGAGGCAGGAGAATTGCCTGAACCCAGGAGGCGGAGGTTGCGGTGAGCCGAGATTGCGCCATTGCACTCCAGCCTGGGTAACAAGAGCGAAACTCCATCTCAAAAAAAAAAAAAAAAAAAAAAAAAAAAAAAAAAAAAAAAAAAAAAAAAAAAAAAAAAAAAAAAAAAACCTTGTTGGGTTCTGGTTCTGCTAATGCGGTAGTAGCCTAGGACAGGACTCAGCCTGAGTAGCTACCCTCTGAACTAGTGCTCTGCAGTATTTTTTTGTGGTTGATTTTTAGAGACATGGTCTCACTCTGTTGCCCAGGATGGAGTGAAGCAGCGCAATTACAGCTGACTGCAGACTTGACCTCTTCTGGCCATCCTCCCACCTTAGCCTCCTGAGTAGCTAAAACCAAAGGTGCATGCCACCATACCCACCTAATTTTTCTTTTTAAATTTTTTGTAGAGATGGGGTTTTACCATGTTGCCCAGGCTGCTCTTGAATTCCTGGGCTCAAGTGATTCGCCTGCCTTGGCCTCCTGAAGTGCTGGAACTACAGGCATGAGCCGCACTGTACCTGGCCTTCCAAACTATTATTAATCATCAATCCCTGTCAGTAAACCATTTCAAAGCATTTCCAAGCACTGCTTACATGTTTATTTAATCAATTATATATTATTATATATATTATACTACATATAACATAGTATATATTGTATGTATCAAAACAATACTGTTTATATAAATCAATGGTTCTGATCTCAATGTCAGGGGCTCCAAAAACCCCTGAAATTGACTGAAATATTCTGCTTTGTAAGATTTTTTTTTTTTTAATTCAGAGAATGTGTGTCATTGTTCTGAGGTTTACTAAGAAGTCTATGACCCCAAAATATTCAGAATTAGAAGAAATGTTAGCTGTATCTTAAGACAAAGCTTCTTGCCCTTTCTGGGTGTATAGTTGGTGAGTCTAAGGGAAGGGCAACAGCACATTTGAGATCAAAAGGGGCAGGTCTCTCTGGATTAGTTGCTAGGGAAATGCAGTACTGCTAGACACTATGAACTCCGCTTTGGGTATGCACAATGCATTTTAGAGGCTACAAAAGCATCTTCATCTCATTTCATAAATAGACAAGAAAAAAATCATCATCTCATCTGCTTCACTGGTAGAAAAAACAAGGTCCTGAGAAATGAAGGGACTTGTTAAAAAAACACTCATTTACTTCTTGTCAGAGTAGAGATCATATCCCAGCTCTCTACCTAGGAGCATCCCGACTCCTCACTGTACAGGCAGCATAGAACACCCCCCAAAACATGAACTTAACCAGGCTTCTCCACTTCAGAACTCTGGGAAAAGGCATCACTCTAAAATGTGGACAAGTAAGATAATGAGGGCCGCAGAGAACACAGATGTGTGGGGACTCCAAAAGTGTGTGTGTCTGTGATTCAGAATATACACAATGGGCCAGGAGCAGTGGCTCACACTAGTAATCAGCAATTTGGGAAGCCAAGATGGGTGAACTGCTTGAGCCCAGGTGGTCAAGACAAGCCTGGGAAACATGGCAAAACGACCTCCCTACAAAAAACACAAAAATTAGCCAGGCATGTACCAAGTGCCTGTGGTTCTAGCTACTACCTGGGAGGTTAAGGTGGGAGGATCACCTGAGACCAGGAGGGCGAGGCTGAAGTAAGCCAAGATCATGCCATCAAACACTCCAGGCTGGGCAATGGAGTGAGACCCTCTCTTAAAAAAAGAAAGAATATGAACAATTAAAAAACACCTATAACTTGGAAAAAAAAAAAAAGAATGTAAACAATGAAAAAAACCTTTAAAAAGATGTGTGGCTACTATCTTTTTTCTTTTAGCTTATCTGAATTTTATACAGTAAACACATTAATATCACATTGTCCTTTCACGATGGGGGAAGAAATCAGAAAATACCAGTGAGAAAAATCAGCACAAGATGTCCCAGTCCCCCCAGCACCCACACAGCTCTCTATAAAGAAAAATGTACATGATTGATCAATTACCTGAGCCATGAAAGATCTCAGAATATCCTTCTGTTATCTGAATGCAAGAGACAAACTGGCCGAGCAAAGTCATCCTCTGTCAACCCCTAAATGTTTTGTCTTATGGCCTTGATTATCAATGAAAACTACTTCAGAATCAGTAACAACTTGCTTGATTTCCATACTCAAATGGGACAACACAAAATCAATTAGTTATTCTTTCTTGCTAAAGGCTTAATTGGAGAAGCCTCTCCAGTTGTAAAAACAAGACATTTTAAAATTCATGTTGACATGTGAACTAAATATATAATTGAACACACACATGTGACTGCTTGTTAGAGGTTGTCATGGCACTGTTGTTTCTAGAGGGTAGATTCTTTGCTATGGTTTAAGTGCAATGTCTTTATACAGGAAAATACAATTCTACTTTGATGAGACATAAACCATTCAAGAATGATGAAAATGCAATTTGGAATAAGAGGCAGCAAGATATAGGTAAAGCCATAAAATCTTGACTGTAATTGTAAAGAAGGGTCTATTTAAGGCTCGAAGGTGGTCCTTAAAGATAACTACAGTCATTAATCTGAATCAACGGACTTGCACACAACAGGTATTCAATGGTGGTTATTATTTATTTTTACCAAAAGAAATCATTAAAGCAGAAAAATACATTTTTATATTCATGTTTAACAGAGCAAATCTGTTGTTCATCCTGAGGCTTAAAAAAACCCCAAACTAGGCTGGGCATGGTGGGCTTATGCCTATAAATCCCAGCACTTTGGGAGGCAGAGATGGGCGGATGGCTTGAGCCTAGGAGTTCAAGACCAGCCTGGGCAACACCGTAAAAATCCATCTCTACCAAACATCCCCTCCCCTTCACACACACAAAAAATTAGCTGGGCATGGCGGCATGCAACTATAGTCCCAGCTACTTGGGAGGCTAAGAAGGGAAGATCACCTGAGCCCAGAAAGTCAAGACTGCAGTAAGCTGAGACTGTGCTACTGCTCTCCAGCCTGGGCAACACAGTGAGATTCTGTCTCCAACAAAACCCAAATTAGTGGTCACAAGTTTATTTAAAACTACTTAATTTCTCATGTTGTATATTCCCCAAAGATACAAGCATCCATCATTAAATGAGAGCACTCATTCTACAATCAGCAAAATGGAGGAAGTGCATACACAGGCTCGTATATGTAATAAATAGCTTTTAATTACAAGTAACAGAATATGTGAGCCAATAACGATGACCCAAAAATTGAAACTTCCTAAGAAGCCTAGGATTTTAATATTACTCTGGAAAGAGACATCATTTTTTTTTAAACAGCATTCTGTTGAATTGCTCTAGTTTATCCCCGCATAATTTATAGAGAGTAATGCTCTCCTGAATAAGTATACTCCCTTTTGCGGGGGAAAAAATACCTCTTCCTTGACCATTCTGAAGGAACTGATTAATTTATTTTGACCTCCCAAGGAGTAATAATGAACCCACAATAATGCAAAATGCCTTTAAGGCCCAAAGAAACTTGTTTAGATTTTGCTCAATCCCAGTATTTCTATCTAAACCTTCTGAGAGCTTAAGAATTGTTATCATTTTTACTAATAAATTTACTGTAATATCAAAAGATTTTTTAAAAAATCTGGTTATCATCCGCAAACTTGAAAAACAGCAAAAAAGGTAAAATTTCCTAGAGACAAGCTGCTTTTGTATAATCTTGTGACATTTTATTCTAATCTATTATATATCTTACATACACCTGTTAAGAAAGGTTTTCTCCCCACTGAAAACTGCAAGATTAAAATAAGCATTATGTGACATCACAGTAAAACATTGAACCTAACCACCAACTCTAGTTACTACTGAACTCATACTATACCTTCAAGTCTGAGGAAATGTTTAACTAAAAAATAGCTGAAATGAAGTTGTCTGGCTACAAACAAAAACATTTGCTTCCTATCCACTGATAAATTTAGTACTTCACCTTTAAAATCCTAGATTTGATTGTGCACTAGGAGCTTTTTCCTACTCCTAAAAGAGGTAATTTAAAAAAATGAGAAACTGAAGAGAACACCATACATTTTTTGCCTTAAAAACAAAAACACTCTCTTACAAAACTATCTACTACTTAATTCTAACTGAAAGGGAATGGGAGACAAAAATGGAAGGCAATGAGAAAACCAATGGCTATCTTCCTTGTCATGAAAAAGCTGCAAAACTTTGTAACAATCTAGCTGTGTTTTGAAAATGACTTCCACGTCATATGCTTGTAATCAAATTATATACCACTGTCATTTTTTTATTGCCCAGAAATATTAAATGATTTACAAGCCTCAACTTTAAGACCAACAATGTTATAGATTCTAGAGGGCATCATGTGTTACTAATAAGCTAACATTTATTCTGAATATATCCTGGCATAAATTTTAAGGAGTCAGCCATGTAATAATAAAATGTCCATTTAATTTGAGCAAAGAAAAAAAAAAAAGGTAAAACTGTATTACAGAAAAAGACCTAGTAGCAGGAATATTCTGAGTTCCCATTCCCAGAAAAAAGTGCACACCTGTACCTGTGTTGTGTGAAAATATATCTGTTCAAAAAGATTAATGTTTTCAACCTAGCTCATTTGGTAGAACAGCCAACTCAGTATACCCATGCTTACTATGAACCACATGCTTCTGTTTTGTAAAAGTACATCTCACTTTGTTTTTAAATACTGAGAAGCAAGCAGTAAGCTCTTTTCTCAAGCAACACCTGACTTATGTGCATTTACGTGCCCATGTTTCCAAGGGAAGAAATCCCATGAATGCCAGCCCCACTCCTACTGTACTGACCCAGGGTCTCTCACAAAGATCAAGATCAAGATGCCAGCCAGGGCTGCAGTCATCTGAAAGTTTGCCTGGGGTTAGTAGATTTGCTTCCCTGTCTCACTAGCACGGCTGGTAAGTGAGTGGTAGTTTTCAGTGGGAGATCTCTCTCCACAGGACTGCTTGAGTATCCTCAATATGGTAACTGCCTTCCTCCAAATAAAATGACCAGAAAAAAATGGAAGGACCAGGTGGAAGCTATCTTTCTATGGACTGGCCTTGGAAATCACATGGCATCACTTTTATTACATTCTATTCATTAGAAGGGGGTTAATAACTCAGCAACTCTGGTGTACATTCAAGGGGAAGAGGGATTAAGCTCTATCTTTGCAAAGAAAATTGTCCAAGGATTACAATGTATTTTGAAACCTCCACAGTGCCCGAGAAACTATTAGCCATTTTAATCACATATTAGCAGAAGAGTGAAGGAGGGAGAAAAGGGGAACGGGAGAGGGACCACTAAGGCAGACTTCCTAAACAACAATCTGGTTCACAGATTAATAACATCAAAACTTCAAAACTTACAACTAACAACACAGGAAAAGTGAATGGCTTGGAGAATTTTCCATTGGTCTAAGCAGTTCACAGAAATGAGTTTTTTGTGTTTTTTTTTTTTAAATGTCCTCATACACAACAAGGAAAAGTGAGACACAAATTCCCAGAACAATCTTCAAACTAAAGAGCTTGCATGGAGACAATTTGTTTAAAACAAACAAACAAACAAACAAAAAAACCCCCTCATTTTTATACTGCTTACTAGTACTGATAAAAACTTACGTGTAAAAATAATACATTTTAAGGGTAAGAACCTTCACAATGTTTAGCCATCTTTCAAATCACTTTGAGAAGGTGAGTGATTGGTAATCTCCAACCAGAAATATAGGAATGCTTTTTGAATGTTTAAAAAATGTCATATGGGTTTTGTATCACTTAAGCATTGTGAGAAAACAAGAAAATTATGAAAATGCATTGGGAAACAGATACCAGGGTTCAGCCTCTTGCGGTTTCTCTGGATGAGGCCAAAAGCCCTTGGAGGGGAACAGCTTGGATTCCACTGAACATGTATCATGGAAAGATATGCAACACCACTGTTTTACTCATCTAGTTATTTCTGAAGACTTAAATGTCATAGTGCTGTCCACAAGCTCAGCTGTACTATACTCGCTCATGATTGCAGAAACCCTTTCAGGCTTCTGTGAGGAACCTGGGGAGATCTGAGTTTGTCCCTACATTTCTGAAACATGACCATGGTAACTACTATTTGTGGTCTTATCTGGGAAACACCAAATTCATCCCACAGATTACAATGCTGGGAGTTTCCATTTGGCAGATCCATTCATGAATACTCATGATTAGTGAATATTAACAGCTGATCTCAGAGAGCTTCCCACGTAGTAACCTATCTAGCCAACATGCAGCGATTCATTCAACCCTTGTTGAGCCCCTGCTATATGTTAGGTAGAAGACAAATACAGAGTGGCTGTAAAAGAGCAAAGCTGGGGGTCAGCTGGGCTCTCTTTCCATTATTTGCTAGTTACGGTACCTTGAACAAGTTACTCTGGTTCTCTAAGTTTCAGTTTCATCATCTATAAAGTGAGGACAACAGTACCTTATCAGCTTGTTTGTCATAGTCTACTATAGCATAAATATACAATGAATATCATTTTCTCCTAGTGGTACTCCCTTAACACCTTCCTCACACTACCTCAGATCCTTCTTCCTATTTCACCCTTTGCACTTCGTAAGCTTCCTTTTATAGCACTTCCTACTTTCTAGTTATAGATACTTTCCAGTTTGGTGATTGTTAATCTCTTCCCCACTGGCTTGTAAAATTCATGAAGGCAGAGAATTTGATGTGCCAGACACCTAACACCCAGAACAGGAGAATACAATAGGTGCTCAATAAATATCTTTTTAACAAACTAATAAATTACTTTGACAAATGCATAAACTACAAAGATGAAAAACATAGTACTAGTCTTATCAAAAAGCTCATAGGCCAGTACAACAGTTCTTAATTCTAGCTGCAAGTTATTATGAGCTGGGGAATAGTATTTTTTTCATCCCAATACCTGGGTTCTAATTTGGAATAATTCTAGGTAAGAGTCTCAGGGATTCCTGTTTTTAACAGTTCTTCAGGTGATCCTAATCAACAATGGTAAGAATCATTAGTCTCCTCCAAGAGAGATGGTTAGTATTTGCAATACAACAGGATACATGTTCTCTTATAGTATCACTATCCAAAAGGACTTCCTGTGATGATGGAGAAGTTTCTATTTCTGCACTATACAATATGGCACCCACTAGTCATATATGGCTGTTAAGCTCTTGAAATGTAGCTAAAACTGAGGAACTGAATTATAAATTTTATTTTAATTAATTTAAAATTTAAAACCATATATCATCAGAGGCTACTCTAATAGTACAGACCTAGGAGGAGGGTACAAAATCTAGTCTAGACTGGAGAGATTCAATGTTCAGTTAATTGTGCCATCCCCATCCACAAAGAGGGTGCAGTCTACTGAAGGGGGCTGCACCCAAATTCCGCATACAGCCCTTGAAACTCTCTCCTCTTTACATCCATACAGGAACAACCTCTCCCTTCTGTCATACCAAGGGCAGCTATGATCAACAAAATCCTTTTAAGAACAGGAAGAAGCATATCCCCCAGTAGAGGAGCCTTTGTGTGAGCTGCTGAGTGATGTGTCCAAGGGACACATTTTGAGGGAGAACATTTGGAAAAGAGTCACATGGAGGGAGCTCTCAGCATAGTAAATACAGCAGTGCCTCACACCTGTAAAGCAAGGATCTCCCTTTTGCGGCTCACAAGCTGAGAGCCTCAAGCACAAACCAACATCATCACACTACAGAGAACTGACCATTCTTCCTAAGACAAATAATGGTTCATGAAGCTCTTTAAAAAATAAGGCTGGTCAAATGTTATATGTGGAATCACTGAATTCACACAAATATTCATCTAGCTGTCCTTTCCCCTCATCTACAATTTGTTAAGCACCTACTATGTGGTAGGCAGTGTATTAGGGGTCTTAGATGGTTTCTCATTTTGTTCATACAATCCCCCACACATTTGATATTATTTTTTAAATTTACGGTGAGGAAGTGTAAGACTCCTGGAAGTTAAATCATATACTTGAACAAGTATGACAAAGCTAGGATTCAAACTCAGACCTAGACTACTTGAGTTTCTCTTTTTTAAAAGGGTATGTAGTGTTCTATTATATGTATACTATTGTTTCTTTTAATAAATCCCTTTTTTTCCTGCTCTTCCAAACCACAATCAAGGCTTCAGTGAATCTTCTTGTATATAATACTTTAAATAAATTTTTATTGGTACATAATATACATACATACAGAAAAGTACATAAATCCTAAGTTCAGCATCTGATGTATTATCAAAAAGTATACTTAACCATGTAACCACCACTAATATCAAGAAACAACAATATCAGCACCTCAGAAGCCCACTTTGTGGCATCTCCTAGTTATTTATTCCACTTGATCCCCTGAAGAGCTAATTTCAAATATAAGAGCCTAACACAAGTGTGGGAGTTCAGTGAAATAAAAGCGAAGGGCAGAAGTAATAAATCAGGTATGTAACTTAGCCCAAGACCTAAAATGACATTTGGTCACAACTACATGACTATTAGTTATCTACCTTAATGAGAAGTTAGTGTGTTATTGGATATAAAGAAATTGGGAGCAAAATGAAGGCACCAGGGTGCAAAATGTCTTAACAATTAATATTACAGAATGTCTCAGGCCTGGGGGGGGGGGGTTAAAAAACAAGAGAATATTAGGTTTCCAGTTTTTATTTGGCTAGTGATTCCCAGCTCTGATGAGACAGAAGGGCCACAAAGTACCTGAGGGTTTTGCCTTGTTCATGTTTCATTCAGCTCAATACTTTCATGATGATAACATTAAGAGGAATATGCATTTACTGAACTTCGATGACCTGGCAGACCCTTTACAGATATCAGCTCATTAAATCCCTTCAACAACTTTTTAAATAACACTATCCCCATCTTACAGAAGAAAAATGGAGGTTCAAGAAGGTGAAACAATCAGCTCAAGGTCACCTTGCTAATAAGTGGATTAACAAGAATGAAAACCCACATCTGTCCAACTTCACGGCCTGTGCTCTTTCTACTATAGCCTCCTGTCTTCCCTCCCAGGTTTTCTGTTAAGTTACAGACCACTGATGTCTTATCCGTAACACATTGGTAGGTGAGCTGGTACTACAATAATGACAAAAGATGTGAGTGAGAAACTCTGAAATCCATTTTGTTTACAAGCCTCTCCTCCACAGTGCTGGAGCCTACCAATTTTTGTGGTTACTCATTGTTTTTTTGTTTTTAAATTTATTTCCTCTTATGCATCAATGACATACTTTTACCTCCAAGCTGACAAAGTTACTAGACAAAGTTAAAACATTTGGTTACACAGGTTACCTGGCACACCTCCCAACAAAAGAAAAGATGATAGCTGGCAGGTCTGTTGAGGTCTGAATTTAATTTTTGTCCCCTCTTCTCTAACTTTTTCCACAACCATAACCAATATTGATTTTCAAATGTGTACATGTAACACTAAGGAGGGGGAAAGATTCTGATGTGTTTAACTAAGGCCACTGGGTTACAGGTTGACCAAATTCACAGAGATTTTATACACCTCATGTCACTTGTGGTAAAATAACTCATAACTCTATTAAGCACTTAAGTATATAATAAAATCCACTGCGACTAATGTTTTTTCTTCTTTCTGTTTTGGTAAGACTAATAATAGGTTTAGGCTGATAGTAAAACTTTAGAGAAAAAGAGAAATTTCTTTACCTACTTATTTTTACATTTTGTCACATTTCCTATAAACTTAACATCTTTTAAATAACTAAGAAAACTCTGTAGGCATTATTCATGTCATCCAATTTTTAGTAAGTGCTTACCTTGACCAGAATTATATATTGCTTTCACAGACTTCTTCACCTTCTGAAGGGCTGTTCTATCTTGGTCTAGAGCCTAAAAGAGAAAAAAGGAGGAAAAGATGTTAGAAGATTTGGTAAATTAAAAAAAAAAAAAAGAAAAATTCATTTGTAATTGCATTTGTTTTCCTGAGTATCAAAACAACAACAAACTGACATATTTATTAACAATGAAACATTTCAGACTTGAAGTCCCTGAGATTTGAGTAGTTATTTTTTCAGAAGTACAGTCATTTCACAAAGCTCTGTGTGAAATAGACAGCATTTTAGTCAGTCAATTACCATGCTAAACTATGCACAAGAAAATACAAGACACCTAAGAAATCTTAAGGCTTGTATTCTCTCATGTGTTTACAATCTGTTAAGGAGAAAAGGTAAGCATAGACCTGAATGGCACAATACCCCAGCAGCAGGACATATTTTAGCACCTAATGGTAATTTTAGCCAGAAAAACATTTCAAGAGGTATAATGAGTAGGAATGACCTGAAGAGCTTTTCACAGTGCTTTTAAGTTTTGGAATTTTAGGGTTAAAAAAATAAATAACTATGACTTATAGCAGTTGAATTTTAGCAATCTTTTAATTTTAAAAAGTTTGGAAAATGCCATCATTATTCTGGCAATGCTATTAAATGATTCCTTAGATGATGAATCAACACATTAATCTATTTGTGGTACAAGCAGGGTCTTCTAGGGGTCTGCTGTTGACTCTTAATCTAGGTGCAAGACATACAATTGTGTTTAGTTTGTTAAAGTTCAGCGAACTGTGCACTTAGTATAGGTATTCCTTTCTGTAAGTGTATTACACTCCAACTACAAGTTTAAAAGGGGCATAGTCAGTATACTTGGCACACTGAACTAACTTCCTAAAATAATTGTAGGCCCATTTCTGCTACTGTGGTTAGGCTAGGAATTCCCAGATGATATGTCAAGATTTGGAGGGCATGAACAATCACAGTAATAAGCTGAATAAATAAAAATTTAAAACATTAAACGTACACTTGCATCCATTAAGTCATCTAAACCTTGGAACTTCAGACCAGAAAACTGAAGCCCACAGAGGTAAGTACTTCCCTGAAGATGCCGAAAGGGGTAAACAATGGCAGCAGGCACCCACCATTCCCCTTCTGGAAAATGGTCTTTCCTACCATTTTCCTTCACCTCTTATTCTCTAGACACCAACGGCTGGCCAGGTGAGTACCCGACTCATACTGGGCTCAATGTCATCCCTAGGATTTCTGGGCTTGAAACAATGACCACAATGCTCAGTCCCTTTCTGGTCACATTGGCTTAGGACTGCCAGTGGTTCTGTTTCTAGATGTAAGGAAGAATCTGGCCAGACAGAATGACATTAACAGAGACACAGTAACAAAGAAAAGAGGTAAAGACAGTCCTCTGACTTCTTAGTTTTTGCGTCTAGCTGTCCCCAAGGCATATGTCACTGTTAACCTTCCTACAGTCTGAGTACATGAGACAACTAATTCCTTCTGTCCCAAGCCACTTGAGCTTCGAATTCTGTCACTTGTAACCACAAGTCCTAAATAACACTAGAACTAACATTTACTGAGCACTTACTACACATTGGGTATAAAGTTGATTATATTTATAAAACATAACTAATTATATAAGATGTATATGCTTTCAAATATTTTATCTCTTTGCATTGCATCTTTACAAAAACCCTGTTAAGTATCATCTTCATTTTTTCAGATAAGGAAAGGTAGCAGACCTTCAATAACTATTCACAGAAAGGGAAGGAGAAAAAGGCTTTTCCAAGGTCACAAAGTCAGAAAATGCTAATGTCACATTCCACACTTATACGTACCAAACCCCAAAGCATATACTTTCTTTACTGGGATGCTGAGACAAAAAAACAAGGTTTCCAGGCTGCAAGTTTAACACTATTTCCACCGTATCCATCACCTACATTCTAATTTTGTCACATCGATTGCCCACCTGTACTTCTGTTCAATATTTTTCTTTAAATACACTCACATCTTTTTAAAAAAATTTAAATAACTGTATTGTAAAGAGCTATGATAAAGGAAAAACCAGAGGGAAGAACTAACATTTAACAAATGCTTGGAATAAACCAGAAAGCATGCTAAGAGGTTTACATAGATTATCTCACTTAATTCTCACAAAAGTCCTGTGAAATAAATATGATTATTAAATCCATTTTATAGATGAAGAAACAGAGGCTTGGCTTAGAAAGGTTAACTTGCCCAGGGAAGCTGAGCTGGAATTTGAACCCAGGTCTTTGACAACAGAGCCTTATCTTCTAACCACTACCTAATTCTGCATTCTAATGATATCTATGATAAGCTGAAACTAAAAACAGTCTCATCATATGGGGGAGGTAGTGACTATATATCAGTTTTGAGATAAATCTGGGTTTTAAAACATTACAAGACATTTAAATTGCTAAGATTAGGAGGAAAAGAAAATGATGCAAATAAGCATTTACTTAAAAGACTGAATCCAATGGGTTTATTTTCAGATAAACTATTTTTGTGATGATCTTTTTAAAAAAATCCTAGAAACAGTCATTTATTTTTTTTCTATATTTATGATTGCTCTTTTTCCCTGATGAAAAACCTTGGGCCTTAGAGAAATTAGTTAGCTTGCCAAGTGTCACATACTAAGTAAGAGAAGAGCCATGCTTTTTCAAACATGCCACCTAATCTGCTGTGGAAGGCAAGTGCAAGTTTCCCCTGGATCTTAACATTTCTAAATTATCTTCGAGAAAGAAACAAAGATCTGCTTCTGGAATCAGTTACCTTTGGGGAAATAATGACTGAAAAGGGATGGCTGTAGGCTAACAGAAGTTAATAAGTGGGCTTTAGAGTAAACTCCAAATGAGCAAATGAATGTGGAAGATTTCAGCCGAAACATTTTTTGAGACCATCTACCTACTTTCTTTTGTTGGGGGGAGCAGGTACAGTCTCAGAATTTCTGTTGAATGTTTACCAACTTGCCTATGAACTGGTAGGGTGTAAAGTTTACCTACTTACTTTTAAAGGTTATTAAAAGCAGTCCCATTTGACAGCTATAGTCAATTAAGTCTAAGTGACAATTCTTTTTTTTAAGCTCTAGTGTGTGGCCGCTGGCAAAAAGAAGCTAAATAAAATGCACTTTTCAGAGCTTCATGTTTTAGAGCGCCAGGGGATACTGTCCTTCAACCAAACAAGGCACCCTCTAGCAGAAAGTGTCCTACGAAGCTTCATTTCCATAAATGCTAAACAACAACTGCAGTGACATCCTTTAAAATGTCATATATGTAAAATTAAATAAGGGCTAAGATAAAAATGGTAGATAATATAGGCTATAAGATTATCATTCCCAAATCATTAAAAGTATGATAAGATGTGTGTGGGCATTTCTAGGTATGCATCCACAGTTGAACAACTCAAAAGGGTGAGATGGGGGCGGTGGTGGGGAGAATGAATTAACAAATAAACGAATACAGGAGAGGGTAAAGTTGTGAGAGATTGCATCATTACTTTCTCTTTAACATTACTTAACTAAAGATCAGGAATGTTAATTGAGAATAGTACTTCCAACCTTTTTACTTTTATTTCACACATATTCCTAGCAAGTCTTGTCATTTGAATCTAGGCACAGGGAAGATTTGCAGGCTGCTGCAAATTAGAGAGAGGCTGCTGGGAAGCCATACTGATGGAAGCACTAAGTGAGAGCTGACAGCCAAAAGGATGTAGAAAAATTACACAAACTGAACCATAAGGATTGAAAAGTCCTTCAGACTTTGAGGACATGAAGGGTACCCCTCCAGGCCAAGAAGTATGCCTCAGTCACAGTGGAGTGTAAGAGCAGATATTCTCAGAGACATGTATGAATCTGATCATGCCTGCTTCCAGCTCAGGGCATTTGAACTAGCTGATTGCTCTGCCTAGAACTCTTCCCCCAAGCTCTCTAGATGACTGGTTCTTTCTTTTTACACAGGCCTCAGATTAAAGTCCTTTCCCAGCAAAAGCCTTCTAAGGACATCCTACAGTAGTGTACACCTTTGTCCCACCCAAGGGTTACTCTCAAGTGCACATCATGCCATTTTTTCCATAGTGTTATCATATCCTGAAATGATCCTGGTCATGATTTATTTGCTTTTATGGTATTTCTCTCTCTACTAGAAGAACGAAAGTTCCGTGAAAGCAGGGGCTTTGTATAACCTGCTCACAGCTAAGTTCCTATTCCCAGTGTCTAGCAGATAGTAGATGCTCAAAAATGCTTATGAAATGAAGCGACAAATGACTGAATACATAAACTCACTAGTATAATCATCTCTACAAAACAGAAAAGTAGGCAACATAAGACTTACTTTGAAAATGGTTGATAAAATAGTTCTAGATTCAGAAAACATGGTCATCTGTAATTCCTTCCCTAATGATTTTGAACAACCAAAGTTTAAAGGTATACATATCTTCTATCTATAGCCATATATGTAGAAGAGGTATGACTATCCAGTGATGAGACTAATGTCTTAACAAAACATTGCCTTAAAACAGTTATTCTGTGAATTTTCTTTAAAAATATTTTATCAAAATACATTTATGTTAACTGAGCAATGGTAATACTGCTGCCATTATTCATTATGATTGTCTATTTTAGAATTACTTTCTAAATCTATAGCACTTTCTATATACTCAAGTAGGAAAATTGCTCTTATTTTGGGTAGATTTGATTTTAGATAATAACTGTAACTCTTTGGAGCTAAATTTTATAAATATGTTTACAGAGGCAGGAAATAGTACATAACAATAAAATTCTAGCACAGAACTTCCTAGAGATATGCCAGGGTAGCAGGGAATTATATCTAACATCCAGGAGGGCTCTGAGCATTCAATATGTTAATATACCTAGAAGTGCTTATCATAAAGCCTTGAATGGAGCAGGTGCTCAAAAATGACTAGCTGTCATTACCCTCACCTCTGAAGGCGGTACCGAGTGAAACACTTGGAGCAGCGACAGCGAAACATCTTTGAAACAAATACTCATATACCAAAGTGATTTCCTTAAAAAAAAATTTTTTTTTTTTTACTCCCTTGGGGAAAAAAAAAGTGCTTCCATTTTATTGCTTTATAGGACATTCAGAGAGGTCACTTCAAAGATGCTTTTTAATAGATGCATTTGTTCCATAATCGTCACAAGGCAAATGTACTTATATGTGTTATTCCTTTAATGAGGAAGCAAGGGAATGCTACTTTGGTCTAAATTTGGTTTAGACTCTGATTACTTCAGCCTTGAGCTTGTTGGGCAATCATGCTACTTTGATGGGAGGAGGGAGAACTGCTGGGTTTAGGGATGTCTACTTAACACTTGCATAAGAGGACGAAAAAGTGACATAAGTTCTCATGCAGGCTCACAGCCAAATCAGCAAATTATTTATCCATTGTTAGGCTCTATATGCTAGAACATATACATGAATAATCACAATGTGAAGGCATAAGCTCTTTCTATGCATTCATTCCACACTGTTCCATGTGATCAAGGGTAGAGTTGTGGATAAAGGTCCTCCTCAAAAAAGGGGAGAGGTAGAGGCAAACCATACAAATGTGTGTTGTCAGCCTTCCATAACTGCAGGTTCCACAAGGGGAACTTGTGTGTGCATAGATTTTGGTATCTGCGGGGGTCCTGGAACCAATCTCTCTGAGATATTGAAACAACTGTATTTTTTCTGCTGATTTTCAGACTTGGGTTTTTACACCATTTATGTACTTACTCATCCACTCAAGTGTACCAGACGCTTCAACAGGCACCAGCCTAAGTGTCAAAACCAAATTGTGCATCTACCTCTCCTTAACCAGCTGCAGGCCTCCTCACTTCTACTTGCTACAGCAAAACAGCAGCAGCAAAACCCATTGCTAAAAGAAATGGGAAGCCCAGTAAGGCTTCTGATAGGATTGATAAAGTAAGTTATTCATTAAGCATTTATTATTGCCAGCCTGGGGCTTGCTTTATCTACACTTCTCACATCGTTCCACTCTTTACCTTGTTTTAGGTGTTTAGGTATCCGGTTATCTCCCTCCACTCCAGCAACTAAAAGTTTTGTAAGAATACCAGGACAATATTCATGTTTATTTCTTCACATAGAAGACGCTTTGTAAGGATTCCCTGACATGGAGACATGAAGACACACGCGCGCACACGCGCGCGCACACACACACACACTCTGCTTGCTCTCTCTCTCTGGAGGAAGAAAGGAAAGATGAATGAATTCACTGTCCTTCCAGTAAAACGAAGTCCTCGCTACTGCCTGCAAGGCCCTATGTGACCCAGCCCTCTGCCTTCTCTCCTCTGTTCCCACATCCTCCACTACTCATTAAGTTCCAGCCACACCTATAGTTTTTCTAACCCCAGTGCACTAGTCCTGCTTTAGAGCTTTTACAATTGCTGACCTCTCATCTAAAATCTTTTTCTTAAAACTGTCTTTGCCTAAATCTAAACAAGCCTGGCCTGTACCTTCAGTTTTTTTTTTTTTTTTTTTCTGGCATTCAGCTCAAATGTCGTCTCAAAAGGACATTCTGACCACCCAACTCACCGTCACTCTCTTGCTTCCTAAAAAGCACTAACACTCTCTGAAATGATCTTATTGGTATGCTCCTACGTTTACAATCCGTCTGTCCCAATAGAATGTCATCTCTCAAAGAAGGTAGTACTATTCTGTTCATGGCAATGTCACCAGCACTGGAAATGATAAAAGATGCTCAGTAAATATCTATTAATTTTTTATGTTCCCTTCTTTTCACAAGTATTGATCTACTAAATTCATTTAAAAAACTTGTGTTAAGTCACTGATCTGGCTGGAGTGCTGAATCAAGGGTGTGCAGATCATTCTGTTGTAACCTTCATATCAAGACTAAAAGGCCCCAACAGGTAGCATGGTATCAGGCTTACTAGAGCAGTCAGTGGAAGCTGACTGAATGAACGAGCAAACAAATGGAAGGTGAAAGAATGAAAGAAAGTATGAATGGAAGAATGAAAGATAGAATGAATGGTGAAAGAAAGAGTATCTCTCTTAAGTCTGTTTCTGACATCTGAGGACCTGTCGGTGGCTGTAGTTAAACTGGCCTGTTGCCGTGCCCTCTCCTATACTAGTAAATTGATGGTCCCAGAATCTTCTGACTACTTGAAACTAAACAAGAATGCCCATTCCTGGAGACTGTGGAAGAATCCAAAATGACCATGAGGGGACAACGAACGCTCCCAAAGCAGATTTGTCTCCTCATTTGAAAGAGTAAGTGCAGTAGCCACAAATGAAATTAAAACCCAACTAGTCTGAAAATACTTCTCATCATTTCTCCTCACTAGAATTATCTTTCTGTGCATTCACCCACCCAGCAAACATTTACTAAGCATTGGCTAGGAACTAGGCTATAAAGACACAGAAGTGACTGAAACATATCCTGTCTGTATGGCACACCTTTAGAAGAACAAAGTAAGTTTCATCGGGTTCCAGGAATAACAAAAAGAAGGTTGGAAAGGAATTAAGGAGAGAAGAAGGGAGCTAACCAAGAACGTCCCCTGTGGGTCAGGCGCTGCCCTAGATCATCTCCATCTTCAACGCGTACGATCCTGGAGGAGACGACAGCCACGGCATTCTACCTGACACTCCTCTTGGAACAAGGCAGGAGGGAATGGGAGTAAGGGTGCAGATAGGAAAGACAAGTTGGGGCAGAGAGAAGCAGAACAGAAACAGGAACTCGAAGTACAGCCCCAATTACAGCAGTTTGAGGAGTTGAGGCGTGGAGTGCTAAGAATCATCCTGTGTAACTATAAGACACCCACAGTTAGTGGGGTTCAACCAGGAAACAGTAGTGCCAAATACTTGCCAACAGAGGAAGAGGGACCTGGCAGTAGCAGCTTATATGAAAGGAAGAGGTAAAGATGTTATCATTTGTTAGTTTCAAAATTAATATGAGTTGAATGAGGCTGCCATGAAGGGGAAATGACCAACCTAAAATAAAATTTGATTTGCATAACACAGCCAAAAAATGGAAAGTTTATATGTTATCAGTAAATGAAAGTTTTAAGCTGTTTATCTATGCTGTTTTAGACTATAAGAAGTGCCCTTAAGATTCTCCTGTGTTTATAAAGATTTCTATCAGAAACATTTAATGTCTTCTCCAATACCTACAGCTTAATGGTTGCATAGTTCTCAGCTGGAATTTGACTCAAGAACAGCAAAGACCTATAGTTCCTAAACTTTGAAGGGCTTGGGCCCCACTTAACAAGTTACTTCACAGTTCAGATCCATGGCAAAAATTCAACATACCACCTTCTGCCAATACCTCCTAAAGAATTCTAAGGTTCTAGTCCATGCAAGAAAATACCACTAAGCTATCTAGGAGCCAAAGAAAAGCTACTGCATAAAACTGTAGCTTGCAAAAGTCTGCTTTCCTATATAGGCATAAATTATATGTCAGGTGTGTATACATTTTGAGGGCAGGGCCTAAGCTAGGCCCAGAGTAGGGATCAATAAATATGAGTCAAATAAATCTGATTCTATATTAAAAGCATCAAGAATTAAAGCTGTACAGAAGGAAACAGGAATTCAATAACGCTGCTGTTTATTTCTCATGTACTATTTGTTTTAAAGCCTTAGTGTTTATTCCAATCACTTAAAGGAAGCACCATTTTAAGGTAAATACTGTAATATATATTTTTTGTTTGGGTAGCATATGTAGAAATATTCACTTTCGAATCGCCCTAGGACTCTTAGAGGTTCACAAGCCTCATCTTGCCTTTCAAAAGTCAGTCACATCTATCACATATCAATGATGAAATCATTTTATGATCATTTATGAAAATTTAGGACCTGAATGAAGCACACTCCTCTCAAGTAGTCACTGTGAGTTGTAAATGAAGCCTTACAAAGTCCTACACTTAACATAGGCAAAAGGAAGCCACTGTGGTGAAGGGCTTGACTCCCTCCCTCCCTCCCCACCACCTCCCACCCCACAAATGAGAAAAGCAGACTTTAAGAGAAAGTAGTTGAGTGAGGGGAAGGTATAGGCCTCATATCATATTAACAATCTTTTCATTAAACAACTCTGCCTTTTGTACCAATGGCAGAATCCAGCAATGTGTACAGAGAAAGGAAAATACATCCCCTTCAGGACCCTTGATATGATTTGGCTCTGTGTCCCCACCTAAATCTCAAGTCAAACTGCAATCCTCACATGTCAGGGGAGGGGCGTGGTGGGAGGTAACTGGATCATGGAGGTGGTTTCCCCCATTCTGTTCTCATGACAATGAGTGAGTTCTCATAAGATCTGATGGTTAAAAAGTGTGGAACTTCCACTGTCTCTCTCTCGCCCCTGTGGTCTCATGAAGAAGGTGCTTGCTTCCTCTTCACCTTCTGCCATAGCTGGAGGTTTCCTGAGGTTTCTCCAGCCATGTGGAACTGTGAGTCAATTAAACTTTTTCTTTATAAATTATCCAGTCTCAGGTAGTTTTTTATAGCATTGTGAAAACAAAGTAATACAACCCGTAAAGTCAAACCTGTCACCCTAGAGAAGTACAGCCGTTCCACCTGTTCCACACATCTCAATCTACCTCTTAGGGCTAAACTAAGTCTTGCTTTTCTCTGTACCTAATCAGTAGAATCCTTGATGGTCCCACACCATCTGATCTGGCACTAAGTTACTACAAGTACCCATAGTTCTAAGTGATCATCAATGCTATAGAACTCAACTATCATTTGTTAACAGGTCCAACCTTTGTCTCTTGGAAGAAACAGAGCCTACTCTTGCAGCAAGCCACCATGTTGAGAGGTATAAAGCCATGGCTACAAACACAATGTGACCCTGATCAAGTGAGTCACCCTCTCTGATACTAAAGGTACTGTTAATGCCTTTCTCATGTAATACCTGTAACAGACATGTGTTTGCTTCTTGTTCTCCTTTTCCCAATGGTCCTCAGAGTCTGATCTTAGCTCTTTCTTCCCTCTCTTCTCCCCAATATTGATGATAAAATGACAATGTGACATTGTCATTAATCTTGTATCATCTTATATAATCATCACAATAACTTATAAGTTTTCTACTACCTATGCTTTACAGATAAGAAAACTGAACATCAGAATGGCCCTTAGATATGCAGCTAATAAGAGAGCCAAGATTCCAAAGCAGTCTTCCTGATCCCAAGGTCTGTATTAATAACCATGTTGCTCTCCAACTCTTCAACCTAACACAATGGGGTTCAAAAGATGGAGGATCCTTAAAAAAAAATCAACCAAGGAAGGATTCATTAATCAGGCCACTAGAAAATTAGTTTCAAAGACCCTCTTCCTTCCCATTCCAGGGCGCTCCATGTAAAGCCGCTAAAGAGTAGATGAGATAAAACAAACAAATGAGTAGATGAGATAAAAAACAAAGTAGAAAGGAGTCAATATACAGCTCACTGTGGTTGTGCCACCCAAGCAAGTCAGACTTGAGCTGCCCATCAGCCATTTCACATAGGTCTATCTGCTAAATACTTTGCTCAGCACATCGAGTGTCAGCTAAAACCACAGAGGGGCTTTCCACTTAGCTTCAGGCAAACTCTGGGAACTACAGCCTTTGTGGACTTCACAAAGTGAGAACTAGAGTCTTGACGATGTGCCTCATTTTCACTAAACCTGATTGGTGGCACATGTACCTGCACATAGAAAATAAGAATATAAATAACCAACCACAATACCACGTGGAGATGCCCAGGCTTGTGAAAGCTTCCAGGTGCCTTTTAAAATACTGGTGACTTACTGAAAAACACCACTGAGGGGGATTGATTGGTAGAAAAATCCTTGAAAAGAATTAGAGGGCTTATCCACAGGATCTGAGAGAAAACAGGAGCTTATTTATCAAAGAGGAATAGTTCATCTACTTGGTATTTCGAATCCTAACTCTGGCCCATTGAGAAGTCACTCAAGCATTTAGTCTGTGCTGAGGAATGTGGCTGAGGGAATGAACAGGCAGATATGGCTCCTCCATCTACAAAGACCTATATCTCCAGGCATCAAGTCTGTTCTAGATGTTCAAGACAAGAAAGTTTTCTTCTTCAAGGTGGAGGAGACAGAGAACAACCATGTGCATGTCAACATTCTGAGAAAAGAGGCCCTTGGTGTTAAGAATCATCAAAGAGATCAGATGTCTGAAAACAAGTGGCCACAGGAGGATGAAGAGAGAACGCTGGGACCCATCACACAGGGAAGAAAGGGCCATGGTAAAGAGACTGGATTTTATTCTGGAGGCTGTAGATTGGCCAAGATGGAGCCTCTAGGGTTTTAGAAAAAAGAAGTAATTAGCTTTGACCTTGAGAAAAATGACACTGGCTGTTTTGGTGAAAATGGAAGGTAAAGGGGCAAGATTGGAAAGGCAGGGGACAAGCTGAACTTCTCTGAAGTATTTCTGTTGTTGGTTAATCCACTTCCACCTCCTGGACCACACCCCAAACTCAAGGTTTCCTCAAATCTTCTCTTCCTCCTCCATGTCTATATAGTACACAGTGATGGCACGAAGATGTCCAGCTGGACACCAAAGTCACATTCCTCGTTTAACCCTCTGTATCCAAAAGGCCACAAAATTCTGCCAGTTCAATCTCAGCAGCATTTCTTTTTTTGTTATTGTTTTCTTTCTGTTTTTTAGAAACAGGGGGTCTCACTAGGTCACCTGGCTAGATTCAAACTCCTGGGCTCAAAGGATCCTCCTGCCTCAGCCTCCAGAGCAGCTGGACTACACAGTGTGTGCCTCTATGTCAAGCTGTTCTGCAGCATTTTTGAAACCCATTCCATGGGCTCCTGCCTTTAGGACTTAACCATGCCCCAGCCAGGTACGTCTACATCCTCTAGCAGTTCATCCTCCACCCATTCATCTTCCTCACAATTGCAGAGTGTTTCTAAATATGTCTAGTCATGTCATTCTCTGGCTTTAAAACAGAATAAAGTGGAACCCCCAACCACGGCCCATAGAGCCCTTCTTTGTCTCACCTCAAACTACTTTCGCAGACTCCCTTTTGCAGCCAGCCCACTCCTGTCACTGTGACTTTCCGCTTTATATTCCTGGCTCTCCAAGTTCATCATGTTCAAACATACCAGGATCTTTTTCTGGCTTCTATGACTCTGGAGATGTTAATTCTCGTAGGTAAAATTTTCTCTTTTCTGAACAGTACTTCTGCCTTTCACCTTTTTCTCCAGTGTCTTCTTATCAATTTTACAAACTCTTGTTCAACCTTTAAGATTGGATTTTATCACCCAATAAGAAAGTTTCACGGCCCCACTTCCTCAATCAAGAAATAATCTCTCTTCATTTACTAGTGTTATGAGAGCACCTGCCAGGTTATAATGACATTTTCCTCACATTTTCAACTTGGCAAAGAATAGTTATTAATTTTTTAAGATACCAGACACACATATGTATGTGTTTGTCTATGTATTATTTCCTCCCACTTGTACAGCCAGCTTGCTGGTCCTGCACCCCAGGGTGTAGAAGATCTAGATGTGCCCAGTGCACAGAAACTGGAACCGTCTAAATTTGACTGCCCCTCAGATGTCTCTGGTTTTCAGCTTCCTGTGGAAATGTGTAAGACTAGACCAATCTGCAGTCTCTTCTGGCTCTGATTTCTGAAAATCAAGTATTTTCAAATCCTAGGAACATTATTCTTCTGTTTTAACTCTCTTAGCATGCTAGATTTTCTTTTAAATGAAAGACATTTTAATTTAATAAAGTAACACAAATAGCATCAACATGGAAATATATCTGGGAAAGTATCTAATACTTAAGATTGCTACGCAGTTAAAAAGATGGGCCATAGTGTCAATCTCAGATTCTAATTCCAGCCATTTCTGTGTCCCTATTTTGCTTCCTCTGACCTCTGAAATATTGTGAAAAGTCCACCTTGAATTTAATATTCAAAGACCTCATTAATCTAAGAAGACAAGCATTAATAATCCCTTTTTGGAGATGAAGAAATTGAGTCAGAAAGTAGGGATCCAGGGCCAAAAAACCAGTAAATGGAAAAATCAGGATTTTAACCCTGGAACGTTTAATTCCAAAGTCTGTGCTTTCTGCCATGTCTGGCTGCTTCTCCAATTAAAAAACATGTTTTATTCTACTTTCTTTTTTACATCCAAGTATGGCACATGCTAAGCTTACTATAGTTGGTTCGTCTCTCTAGCTTCTGAGAACAGAAGTTTGAAGGGAATACAAGCTGTAAGCCACTGGTGACTTCTCCACTTCAGTTATGAGTTTAGACCCAACTGTTTACTCATCAAAACAAACCTCAGAGCTGCCAACCCCAGATCTGGTCATTGCGGGTTTTTGTTTTTGTTTTTTTTTTTTTTTAAGTAAGGAGAGAGAGACCTAATTTGGCAGAAGAGATCAAGAAGCCCCGGCTATACTTTTGCATAAAGATGATTACTAAAAATGAAGAATTGCTTCTCATGAAAAAAACTGATGGAGTTAAAAAAAAAAACAATCAAATGAATTAAAACAGCAGTTTCTCTACTGCAATTTGCAGAAAACTGTTTCTGAGAGATGTGGGTAAGTATTCTGGAGAAAAGGAATTAATAGTAAATTTGGAAAATACTACATTCTAACGATATCTTTTTCCTAGAGATATTGAATGCATATCAGGCTATCAAAGACTAGAATGTTTATTATTATTATTATTATTATTATACTTGAAGTTCTGGGGTACATGTGCAGAATGTGCAGGTTACATAGGTATACACATGCCATGGTGGTTTGCCACACTCATCAACCCATAACCTACATTAGGTATTTCTCCTAATGCTATCCCTCCCCTAGCCCCGGTATGTGATGTTCCCTCCTTGTGTCCATGTGCTCTATTGTTCAATTTCCACTAATGAGTGACAACATGTGGTGTTTCATTTTCTGTTATTGTGTTAGTTTGCTGAGAATGATGGTTTCCAACTTCATTCACATCCCTGCAAACGACACGAACTTGTCCTTTTTTATGGCTGCATAATATTCCATGGTGTATATGTGTCACCTTTTCTTTGTCCAGTCTATCACTGATGGGAATCTGGGTTGGTCCCAAGTCTTTGATAGTGTGAATAGCGCTAAAATAAACATACATATGCATATGTCTTTATAGTAGAATAATTTACAGTCCTTTGGGTATATCCCCAGTAGTGGGATTGCTGGGTCAAATGGTATTTCTAATTCTAGATTCTTAAGGAATCACCACACTGTCTTCCACAATGGATGAACTAATTTACACTCTCGTCAAGGAAAAGCATTCCTACTTCACTACTTCCTCTCCAACATGTGTTGCTTTCTGACTTTTTAATGATCACCATTTTAACTGGCATGAGATGGTATCTCAACGTGATTTTGATTTGCATCTCTCTAATGACCAGTGATGATGAGCTTTTTTTAATATATTTGTTGGCTGCATAAATGAAAGACTGGAATGTTTCAACGAAACATGTTTAACTCTATATTCCAGCAATTCTCAACCAAGATAATGTAAATAATTAAATACGCAATTACAATCAGAATACCTAGCTTTGTTCTTATTTTTGTACACCTGCAGAACAATGTTTTTTGGAACACCAATCTAGAACACTAATTTTTTAAAAAATTGGCCAGGCGCAATGGCTCACACCTGTAATCCCAGTTCTTTGGGAGGCTGAGGTGGGTGGATCACTTGAGGTCAGGAGTTCAGGACCAGCCTGGTCAACATAATGAAACTGCGTCTCTATTAAAAATATAAAAATTAGCCAGATGTGGTGGTGGGCACCTGTTACCCAGCTACTCGAGAGGCTGAGGGAGAATTGTTTGAACCAGGAAGGAGGAGGTTGCAGTGAGCCAAGATTGAGCCACTACTCTTCAGCATGGGCAACAGAGTGAGACTCTGTCTCAAAATTAATAAGTAATAAATTAATTTTAAAAAACTGAACAAAGTTAGGCCTCAAAAAATAGAGATTATGTACATCAGCTAAAGAGGTCCACAATTTTCTAATGTCAACAACAGATACTATTAGGAAAAAGATAAATAATTGCAATAAATGTTTACAGAATAAGCAAAACTAAGACAAAAGAACTAAGAGGGAAAACTACAACAAAAATCATGCATTAGAGATGTCAAAATTGACATCTCAAATATATACTTAGGATGTGGAATTCTTATGCTGCTGCTATAGAGACCTAGAAGAACAGAGGGACAAAAAACATTAACACAAGAAACTAAAAATAGCCAACATATGCAAATAATTTCAATCGCACTGACAACTTTTAAATTCCACATGGAACAATAATAAAATGTCTTTTTATCTTTCTAAAGCTGTAAGAAATAGAAACAAACAAAAAACTCAGTGACTGGAAAGGCTTTGGAGAAATGGCCACAAACCATATAGTAGACAAATTATATTTCAAGTCACAAAACCACCCTTACATTTGAAACAGTAATCCCAGTCCTGATAATTCCTTTCAAAACAACTGCTACCATATCCTCAATAATAAACAAAGGATATGTTGCTCTAAATCATCAATCATCAGCAGTGTTTTATAGAAAGTTAGAAGTAGCCCAAGTCCAACAACAGTGAAATGGTAAACTAAAGAGTAATAGAAAGGACCCTATGGTTATTAAAAATTACGTATGTAACAAATTATAACAGACAAAGGTCTATCATTTATTATATAATAATGTTAGCAGATATTATAAAATATCTTAATTTAGAATGTAAAGTTACATGTATTATAATAATGTAAATTATCTAGAAATGTAAAGTGCAGAGACTTACCTACAGATGTTTAAAAGTTGTGCTATGTTGTAATTAGGAAAATTTTTTGTTTTAAAATGATTTCCTTATACAATATTAAAAGATTGATTCAGTACTTACAATATTTTTAATCCTCTTAACAGTGTCTTATAATACATGTAATGCTTGCTTTTTCCTGAGCAATTTCAAAGGACCCAACAATATGTTAACTTTCATAGAAAACAAGGAAGAAATGGTATATACTCTCAGTAATCTCCATGTTGCCTTGAAAACTATACATTTAAAAAATTAGTAGTATATTGTGTTTCAAGAGCTCCTGTCTGGGTTGCAAAAGAAAACTGTAATCATGGCAATTACCTTGTGAACCTCTAATTTCTGTTGTAGTTCTAAAGTTTCGGAGTTAGCACACCCACCCACGAGCACCATGGCTTTTTCATCTTGATGCAATTTCAGTTCCATTCTTGGGAAAATAATAATTATAGGTACAACAAGGTATTTAAAGACCAAAAAAAAAAAAAATGCTCATGAGAATACCACTTCTATGTTAAAACACAGCGAGAGTTCCTTAAAAGAATTAAAACTTAGACTGGAAAGAAGTTTCCTGAGTCACATCTTTTTAGGATAGTAAGAACTTATAGGATCCTACTTCAACGGACAACAGATTGGAACAGATTGGGAACCACCGAGCCTTTTAGCTTCCCACCAGTTCTAAGATCCCATAATGTCCTAATAAACCTGTTTGTCTGGGTCTTGGCCTAAACGATTCAAAATATGTTACGGATGGCTCACAGTCATTCAGGCTTAGTTGCACAATCTTATCTGAGATGGAAAATCACATAGCTACCGACTAGATGCTGGAATTTAAATAACATGGTTTGGAGCACAAAATCTAGAGCCAAACTGCTTGTGGTCAAATCCTAGCTCCACCACTTACTTACACAACCTGGGCCAGAAACTTAACCCAGCTGTGCCTCAGTCTCCTTCCTCCGTAAAACAGGGAAATTTATAGTAATTGATCTCATAGATTTATAAGGATTAAGTGAAGAAACCCATAAAAAGTACCTTAGAATGGTACTTGGAAGAGAGCAAACCCTCAATAAATATTAGGTAGAATTTGCAGATGCATATACTTTAATTTTTTTTCCCCCCAAGGTTCCAAAGATACATAGTTAGCAAGAACAAATTTTATGGGAATGGTGGTGCTACTATAGTAGGAAAAGAAAAGGGAGATGCAGATACAAAGCCTTCCACTGAGCAAGCTCTTTAGATTAGTGATCTCCTAGAAGGAAGCACACAAGTCAGTCCGCTGCAGTGTGGGAAGAAAAATATTATAACTTCTGTTTGCAGTTCTTATGTTGTATAATTATATGGCATTAGCACAGAAAAGTATAGGTATATATATTTACATATATGAAGACGAAATGCATGCTCAAAAGGCTTTACAAATGAGATGTACAAAAGTTTGGGAACCACTGCTGTTAAGGAACTTAAGATTTTACTTTTTCTTAAATATTTCTGGTAAAAAAAAAATATGACAATAATGACCAGCTTGGCCAATATGGTGAAACTCCATCTCTACTAAAAATACAAAAATTAGCTGGGTGTGGTGGCAGGTGCCTGTAATCCCAGCTACTCGGAAGGCTGAGACAGGAGAATCTCTTGAACCCAGGAGACAGAGGTTGCAGTTAGCCGAGATTGTGCCATTGCACTCCAGCCTGGGCAACAAGAGTAAAACTCCATCTCCAAAAAAAAAAAAAAGACAATAAAACTTCTTGGCCCTATACATACAGAATAATTCAACATGTAGTTACTGACTGCCATCAATGCTTATAAGCATTATGGGAAAGGGAGTAAGATGTGACAAAAACGAAGGCCAGGAGCTATCGATTGTCTATACAGAGAGACAGCAACAACAGTGCCCACTGTTTAAAGGCTACTACCAAAGATGCCAATGGGTTTTTCTTTTTAAAAATATTTTAGACATTTTTATTTAATAAATAAATTTAGTAAATAGCATTGTAAAAAGTGAACTGTTAAAATTCAAGGCACTTAATAACGCGACCAGTATAAAACAAGATGGGCAATTCAAACGGTGAGAAGTAATCATACAGTGGTCTGTTAGGGCACAAATTCAAGGTAAGACTTGGGTAAGTGACAGCTGTTGCATGAACTACAGCACAACTTCACTTGTTCATTAAAAAGGAAAATCAGTTAAAACTTCAAAGAGAAAGTACATATAAAAAAGTTTTACCCCAATATTGTAAACAAATACATTGAAAAATGAGAAGAGATGATAAAAGGCACCAGACATTAAACAAAATAAAAGTAATAAAATTCAACTCAAAAGGTCCCCATTCAGAGAATGGTTTGTAAATAATGACTTTTATGTAAATAGTGCTAAATCAAGGACCCTTTAGCAGAAAATTTCTCGGTAATTTTACCTAAGGCTTGAATTTGTAAGGAGAAGTTAACAAAACATTAAGTAACTCTTAAAATGGTACACTCATTTTAAAGCTATCCGTTTTTCCTTCCTAACTCTCTGAATGGGTTTAAGTCGCAACAACTAATCCAGTAAGTTTGAACTTAGAACTACCATTATACAAAAATAAAATAATACCTTATATCTTGCCATTTTTACCATTGTGCTTGTGACTTTCCCAACTGCCGAAATATTATCCCCATCTTTCCTTTCCAGGAAAATTAAGGGTCTCTAGAGAGGCTGAGTGACTTTCCACATAAGTAATAAATGTCTCAAAACTCATCTCCCAAATAAAAATTTAGTTTTTAAAAAATTATTCAGTTCAGAGATCTCCCATAACCTTAAAGATATAAAGATACCATACTGCTAAAAGCAAATAAAAATAGATATTTAACTCCTAAGTCTATTTCCTACTTATCACAAGGCACTTAGGACACCTGCTACTGACAAAAAGAAAAACTCAAGACAAGTTCCTTTTTGTATTAAACACAACACCCAGCTACCTAAAAATCTTAAACTTTAGCCAGAACTCTGCCTCTCTAAAACACTACTTTCTTTTTTGTTGGCTTCCTATCTGTGTTCATGTACATGTTCTCTATGTACCTAATGACTGTTTTATGGGCAACCAGTATTCTGCTTTTTTCACTTAACATGAAGTTGCAAATATCTTATTTCCTGCATGTGCATGGCCACTTCAGCACCTGCATAGCATTGTATCACTGTGACATATCATCTGTCTCCTATTCATTCCTGTCAAAAAACTTAATGAACAGTTTTTCCACTTTCGTAACTAACAGTCTTGATTAATAAAGCCTAAGTTTCAGGATGAATGTCAAATAACAAAAAGTAGCTTTTATGAAAAATAATTTTATGTGTTTAAAAGTATGATTGTGAATTATCAGTAGGTACAGTACTAATGTTATTTTTTCAGATAATAATAATTTATGTCCCTAAGTCCCAACACTGACAAAAAGTCTTACATTTCATTTTTGACTTCTAAAAACTGGTCACATACCAGAGATGTCACAAAAAATCTAACTAATCCTCTTGCAAATTACATGTGAGTGCAATTTAGGATATGGTTAATTCAAAGTAAATGCATCTTAAAAGGGTCCAGTGGCTAATGTGGACCCCTGCTCCCAACACCTACCCTCCCCCCTCCACACACAGAACAGTTGGTCCTTAACATGTACTCTTTCAAACAAAGCTCCCTCAGGATGGCCAATTCAGGCAAAATGTCTCATTAGGAAGAGAATGAGAGAATGTTCACAGACCCAGGGACCTAATGATTCAATATTAACTTGAGGAAGAGAGGGATGAGTTACCAAACTTTGTCCTGAAGCACTAATGAACATTATGTTCTACAAGGTATTGTTTCCATATACATAAATCTTCCTGTTCACAAGAGTTAAAGAAGTTTTCTACAAATTAAACCCTTTTCCTCGAAGATGCACATTAGCACTTCGGAGATGTTTTCCTCAAAAAGGTCAGGTTTTCTGTCACAACGTAACTACATTTATTTATACACAGTTTGGCTAACGTTTCACAAAGCAGTACTCTGGAGGACTTGGTATTAGGCACAGAACTTCATGAAGAATATTTCACTTCATAAGCTTCTGCTTGATAGATCTGATAAAGAAAAAAAGATTTAGAAACTTTGACATATTTAGAATATACCTAAATTTGAGTAATAGTCACTGAGATCACTATTTCTCAAAATCTGTGCCCAACTAGCCCAATTAATGCTGTTGGGGACAAAAAGAGATCTGGCTAGTAAAGTTTGGAAATACTCCAAAACTACATCTCCTTTCAAAAATTCAAAAAGCTTTAATATACCAAAAGCTCACTAAATTCCTATTTTTAAAAAAATGTTTTTTAACTTTAAACTTTAACACAGTATTTTCTAAACTTATTTGGCCTCAAGAGCACCTCCCCATTATTTTTTAGAAGTACCTACTAATCTCAGAACTAGTTCTCCATACAACACATTAATTACACACGCTTGAACCATAATATTCCAGCAAATCTGTTAGAGCAGAGATTGCAAACATGGGGCCCAAAATCGAAATTCAAGTTGCTATGGGTGTTTTACATGGCCAGTATAACGTAAATTTGTATATGAGTGTATAAACATTTCAAAACTTGGGATATTTAAAATAAAAAATTAAAAGATCAGCTTTTACTACAGAAGGTCTTGGTTGATTGGAATTCACCTTTTTCCAGCAACAACAGTCAGTGGACCTATAGAGGAGATGTCTTTCTAGGTTCTCCAGCTGCCACTGACCCAGTCGCTGACACCTGGTGCCAGGTCCATGATGGAAGATGTTAGGGCACGTTTGGAATGCTTGAGGAGAAAAGTCAATTGTCAACCAGCCCATCCCCTGCAGTCTACCTCCTCCACGAAGCATATGACCCAGGATAATTTGTCAAGGACAGTCCCTGTTTATACCCATTGCCCTGGCATATTTAACACAGCCACCTTCACTCTTGCCCCCTTTTGAAGCAGTTAAATGTACGCTCTAGCTGTGAAGGTGTCACAGACCACCCTGATATTCACTTAACTTCCTCCACCCTTAAGTCCCATGGATGTTTTAAACGGTGAGTGCATCCTTCATTACTTCCCAGTTGTTTCGTGTGAGTGTAGTGGAAACGACAGAGACAAGAGCCCAGATGACTTGGTCTGCGTTTGAGCTCTACCTCTGAAGGGCTCTGTGAGTTGTGTGTCTCCTACTCCCTTTGGGAATGAGGATCTTCATCCCACTATTTTACAGGGTTAGTGGAAGGTTCAGAGATGCTTATCAGTTCTGAGACTGTATCTCCATGACATTATGACTGTCTCACACACATCTCTCATACTCCAAATGGAATGGTTTTGGGTTCTTACAGTAAATACGTAACATACACGGTGACTGACTGATTTGCTGACTTCTTCCCTGCAAAACTGAGGAAATGTCCTTGTTTCAATTCCCATGTTTCTTATGCCTTCTCTATTTCCTTCGCCCCTAATTTTGGGGCAAGTGGTAGGAAGGCCTTTTCCCTACTGGCCCCATTGATTCCAAAAATAAATTCCAGAGGAGCATGTGTCCATTTGCTTATGGTATTTTAATTTTTTGAAGGCTGGGGGTAAGAAGAGAACTCTCTAAAGCAAAAAAATAAATAAATCTCCCCACAGAGTATGGTTCACAAAATTCATGACCTGAGCTGATCTGAAAAATAAAAATCTGCCTGCATTTTAGAAAATAAAGTAATGACTCACTAAAATGGGCTGGATTTTTTCCTCTGTGCCTTGGGATTTCTAAATATCAGAGAATTTCCCTTGGGATTTTCCCCATCAGTCTTTATTTGCTCCCAAGAAGCTTCCAACATTCTTCTATTTTCTACTCCTTTTAAATCTGTTCTCTTTATTTCAGCTAATAACAAGTTATTCCTCACAAGTTCCTTCTATGAAAAGAAAACCTCAAAGTAGATGCTAAAATGCTTAAAACTCACTTTAAACCCTTGCCAGGCCTGTTTTGTGAGACTACACTGAAATCACCCTGGATGCAAGGTCTCTCCTGCTGACTTTTAAGTTTGTAGATGGACAGATCAACAAAAAAGCAGAGCTCTGATCCAACAAGTGCCCTTCGGGGCTGGTTATGACTGTACAAAAATTTCAAGTAAAATTAGCGTAAATTAGAAATGCTGTTCTTTAAAATGCAACCTAATGAACCATCATTATCTTGTCATGCTAGCTGACTAATTAGCTATGCACCACTGCCTCACATGACATCCAAACACTTTAGTTGCTTATAATGGTCAGGAAGGGGTGATAGTACGTGCAATTCTACAATGTATTCACCTGAGAAAGAAATTATAAAAGGTTAGATCCTAGCTCAATGAACTTCACACATACAGATCAAGAGTTCTAAGAGAAGCAAATTTTGCATACTTCTTGTCTGAGGATAAAGAAATACTAAGGCTTTCAAACTAAGTGCATTTATCTATATCAGTCATGGGCAGCACTGAAAATTATTTAAAAATTCCTTTCCAAGTGACTTTTCTCTCTTCCAAAAACTTTAGGGAAAATAGATAAAGGATATGTTAAATTCCTTTTCTTTTTGAAAGAAGAAAAAAGGACAAACAACGTTGTTCATTTAGATATTGTCCAGTTATAGAAGAAAACCCATTAAGAATCTATGTTTTTCTTTCCATTCAGTATTTACTCCCAAAGTTTCTTGTTATTTCTGTGACAGTATAAGGTCTTTACAATGTAAGGTGTATAATAATGAATTATTATTATAATAATAGATCTAATTAGATTTGAGTAAAACCTGAGAGAGTATTCACAACAGGGGTATATTCTATAGAATCGCAGTCTCTTCCAGTCAAATCACTGCCCACTCTGATGGCTGGGCTACCAGACCTTAAATGAGCTCTGTGCCAACAGGTGTTGATCTTCAACTTCTCTCCTACCCACTGCAGTTCAGCCTCCATACTAACAATGTTTCAGCCACTTTTCTCTAACAGCCAAAAGCTCATCCCATCTTACTGACTTACAGAGCAGCTAAGACCTTAGAGGTGACGTATCTTAATTGCGGTATTTAAAAAAAAAAAAAAAAGCAAAAACTGAAATTCTGAGAGGTTAAATGACTTGCATAAGTTCATATAACTTGGATGGGTGAGCACCAGGACTAAACCCGGGTGTGGCTTCTCCCTCTATTGAGGTGTAACTGAAATTCCAGACTCTGGGGAGGCACTGGCCCAGGCTAGCGAGTAAGTCCGTCAGCTCAAGACACTTGGTGGATGAGCTTCGAAAGAATGGATCAATTTGACCTCTGAAGGGATCCCCAGAGTCTGTCTCTATGTGCTAAACCACTTGTGCTCTCCAGCCAGTACACTACGGAATAAACAAAGAAGTATCAGGGCACACTCAGCCATCGGATGAACACAGTGCCTCTTTCCAAGGCACTGAAGATTTTTGAGAGAAAAAGTTTTACATTAAAACCGACATAAACTATATTGTGCATAAAACCAAATTTGCTTTTTTTCCCCTCAAGATAAAACACTGTATTTCCAGAAAATTTCAAAGCCTCTTAGGGTCTCTTATCCCTCAGTCAACTTCATTAAGATATACTGTCCACATTTATTCGATTATATATTCTCAAAAAAAAAAAATGGTGTGTGGGGGGGAAGGGCAATCACTAGTCACAGACCCCACTGTGAGGAAGCCATGCCAGTGAGACTGTGAAAGATGATTAAGGAATTTGCTGGCCCCTCAGTTCCTGCATACTCTCTCATATTCCAAGGATCCCATTATTCTGAAAGCAATTCCAGTTTAACTATATGTGTGCATTGCCTGGTATGTGTACACATGACACCACAGACCATAAACAGAAGCCAGTCACTTTGGTGCTCAAATGAACAAATAATGTTCTGAAGGGAAAAAGTGCCCAGATATATTGGTCTCCATCATGGAATCTTCCTACACAACATTTAAGGGCATTTCTGCCCATATGCTACTTGCACCTAACATGATAACCTAACTACCCCATAAAATCCAACTCTACTTCCAAGGATAAGTTTTAAAAGGACTGGAATGGAGATGTAGAGTGGGAGAAGGCTTGGGAAATACTGGAATGAGATGATACATGAGCAAGTGGCTTAGGGTCGGGTTAAGGGAACCTAGTTATCTTCCACTGTGAGTGAAAATGACCAGGACGACCTCATACAAGAGATATCTAACATCCACTCTGGCCCGTCTAAATTAGAGGCTGATAACTCCTCAGGTGGCAGTACCCTGAGGCAATCTAATATAGTCAACAGAGAGTAAGAATCTCTGATACACAATACAATTTTTTTTTCTTTTCTTTTTTTTTTTTTCCCTAAGACTTTTAGATCAAGAACACAATACAATCTTGAGAGTTCATGCAAATAGTGTGAGTGCCTACGTGGGAGCCTGTGTGGAGGGGGTAAAAGGACCTGGCTCTGGGAGATTCGGAAGGAATTAGGATCATAGTCAAGGGATCTCCCTCGCCATGTTAGCTCTTGTTCTTAGTTCTATGACTACTGAAAGTTGAACCTCTCCCCAAGAAATTTCACAATTCTTACATATCATATATACACAACAAAGGCAAAATGAACAAAGGGAATATGGTAAACAGGTGTAAAAGAAAAAAACAAATGAACTTTATAATTACTGTAAAAACAGTTAATTGTTATAAATTCATAGTTTATATTTAAACTATGAATACTTTTTCCATTTGCTAACAACAAGCATATGAGGAAAAATGTATTTTATAGACTGTCTTCATGTTTTTAGTGCTATTAAAAAAGAGAGTACATGTGGAATTTCAGATAGGTTAGACAGAAGCTTTATTCACTATTCTCTGCAGTGAATGCTTAGGGTAGAAAATAACTATCAAGTATGAAGAAAGTAGCCTTTGAATGTCAGTTGGAATTCCTATCTCTTCAAATGTCTTTAATATGTAGATTATAAGAACCCCTCACCTCCCATGATCCATGTTGGGATAAAAGGTGTAACAGAATTCTGAAAATATTTATAAACTAGGCTCCATTGAAAATTCCCCCCAAAAGCTCTAGGAGAACAGACCTCAAATACAAGTTTATTTTCAGATGCATTATTAAATGCTTCAAATTTTTTACTTCGGCAGAAGGATAAACATAAAAGCCTGTTCCATGACCCCAAAGACAGGATTTCCTTGCATGACGCGCTAATGAAAAATGTAAACCAGTGGAAGTTTTGACTCATTGCACCAGAGTCTGCAACATTCCAATCAAAGATCTGCCCTGGATCGAGAGAGAAATCCTCCTCAAATCAAAAGTTACCCTAAACCCCTTGCCTTGACAATATTTCTGCTTTTGTACAACACGGAAACACGTAAAAAGATCCATCCCCTGAAATACTTGATTTTTACTACTATGAATATGCATTTACTAATATGAATAGCTGCCGCTGACTTGGTATATAGTGTCTGATTATGTGTGTTGATCACAAAACTTACCTTCAAAATGCCCGGATTCAAAGATCAGGTGGTCAGGTTTTACACCAAAAGGCCACACTTTTCTCCCAGCTATGCCGAACCAGGGAAGGCAGCATGACCTAAAGGCTTCCCAGCAACCCAAGATGTAGTTGGAGAAAAAAAAAGATGAGCTGGGCTAGTCAGATCCCACCCTCTCAGGAATTTGAACTAGAAAAAAAGAAAGTGACTGAGAAGAGACCATGATGGGCCATGCACAAATCTTACTGAAGGGATACAAACTTAGATAGTAGAAAAAAGATACACCAAGCAAAGGCAAGTCTGGGCACAACATGAGTGTGAAGAAAACAAAACAGATAAATGCAAAAAAGGAGACATCCTTGAGAGACACCAAGAGGTAGCTGGAATTAATCCCCCACCAACCACGACTTACTGGTAAGTTTAAGTGAGCTTTTGCTCACTTAGGGAGCCTAAATGAAATGGTTCTCATTGTTATTTTATTTAAGTCTAAAAACCCTATGAAGTGTGTATTATTATCCTTGGCAGTTCACATAGCTATTAAGTAGCAAGATCAGAGAATCAAGCTCAACAATGCCTTGCTCCATATCCTTGAGCTTATTCACCATTCCATATGCATTCCGCAGTAACAACTACCAGTGCCCTCTACCAGCTAGGCCCTCCAGAGGGACACTTTACATCTATCATCTGTCGGTTTTACAACACATTTGCCTTGAAAATTAGACACATTGCGCAGATGAGGAAACCGAGGTTCAGAGAGGTTCAGTGCGTCTAAAGTTACACAGGCAGTAATGGCAGTCCAATGACTCACACGCGTTCTTCTTGCTACACACCTCTGTGGTGCACACACTGACAACTTAGGTTCTAGCCCGTTAAAACTAGTGAGAAGAAAAAAACTACAACTGGAAAAGGCAGAGGATTCCTAAATACGATGGACATGACATGGTGTGGAGGTCAACAGAGAGACAAACACACATGTCTTTCTTGAGTGCTACCTCCAGATAAGAAGAGAATGAAGTTTCAGAACATCAGAGATTGGTTTAACCTAAAGGCAAATCAAATCAAGAATGCTAGCTAAACAACTGAGGCTCCTAAATACTGAGGATTGGAAATGGAGAGAGAAAAGTACTGACGTTTCATCCCACCTGGTCCTTCCTTGGTTGACCTGGTAAGAAAATGTTGCTGGGATCTATATAGGATACTGTGGTCACCAGATGGACACGTATCTCAGGCCAGCCAAGTCCTCTCAATCAGAAAAGGCACTGGTGCGTGCCAGGCAGCTGAGCTGACTTGGCTAGTAGGACTTCTCCTCCCTTTCCTCTGCCTGGTTAGATAATAGTGCTTGGAAGGAAAAGTGGCTCAAGCAATGCTCTGATTGTGGAAGCCTACTTAGTTGTCCCCTTCTTGATCAATACTAGCAAGCAATGGTTATCTAAACTTTTTCAGAACTATAACTTCATTCTTGAGTTGTTATTCATATAGAGTCACACACACCACATTTCACTGTGTTTCAATTCACTTCACTATGTGCTAATAAACAATGTGTTTGTTCCCCACCCTTGACCCATGAAAAAAGGTGAATCCTTCCCTTCTAGAAGCACACTGGGTGATGATGCTGGTGCATCACAAGTAAACCACAATGTCAACATATGATGATCACTATGTACGCAAAGGGGCTCCAGAAGCCCTACTTGGGTGGGTCAGGGGGAATGTCCCAGAGAAGGTGCCATTTCACCATCTTTGAAGAGTAAATGACCCCCAAGCATCAAAGGAAGAGAAAAGCATCTTAAGAAACGGGGAGGAACATAGTCAAAGTATGGGAGAAGAAACTATGAGGTCTAAAATTACTGGTGTGCAAAGAAGTGGTAAAAAAGAAAAAGAGGGATCTTTCAAAGAATATTGTGAACTGAACCAAGGATGTGGCCCTTTTCTCATGGCATCAAAGGGCTGCTGGCAGCTTTAAATAGGAACTGTGATGGGGGAGCCTGTTTCCTTCACAGTTCCCCAGAGCACCTAGAGCAGGCAGAGTAACAGGAGATGCTCGTAAACATTTCTGGAAGTGAATAGTCATATAAGCAATCAGGATTTGGGAGAGTGTCCCATCATACTTTCCCCAAAACAAGATAAAAGAAGCAAAGATAGGCCGGGTGCGGTGTCTCACACCTGTAATCCTGGCACTTTGGGGGGCTGAGGTAAGACGACTGCTTGAACCCAGGAGCTTGAGACCAGTTTGGGTAACACAGCAAGACCTCATCTCAACTAAAATTTAAAAAAATTAACAGTGTGTGGTGGTGCACGCATATAGTCCCAGTTACTCATGACGCTGACACAGGAAGTTTGTTTGAATCCAGGAGTTCAAGGTTGCAGTGAGCTATGATGGTGACACTGCACTCCAGCCTGGCTAACAGAGTGAAACCCTGCCTCAAAAAAAAAAAAAAAAGGCCAGGTGTGGTGGCTCACACTTGTAATTCCAGCACTATAGAAGGCTGAGGTGAGCAGACTGCTAGAGCCCAGGACTTCAAGACCAGCACAGGCAACATGGCAAAAACCTGTCGCTATTTAAAAAAAAAAAAAAAAAAAAAAAAAAGCAAAGAAGGATTTCCAGCATTATAGCATAAAGCACACAGAAGTTCTGGATAAAGTACAGCTAACACCCATAGTGAGTAAGCAGATGATTTTGCCACAGCCCTTTTCCATTTTTTTGGTAATTTATGGGAGCTTAGGTTTCAACACTCCTGTAGAGATAACAAAAAATGACCCACAGGTGGGGGACCAAAACTTAGATTCCCTCCCAAAGTTGGATCTCTTGAGGGACTATAATCTCAATGAAAGGTGAACTAGGGAAGAGAGAAAATCCACCCACAAGCACAGGGAGATGCAAAAAAGCTGGTTTGTCTCTAAGTTGGGAGTAGAAGTGAAGGTGGGGCTGCAGAAGTCTGACCAGAGATGATAAAACCATTGGTCAGTGATTCCACCTGAATAGAATCTACTTTCAACCTGAAAAGTGATTGTATACAACAGGTGTCTAGACATTCAGGGATGAGGGGAATCATGTCAGTAACTTAATTTCAAATAGTGGTGGTCAGGGGCAGGAGGTTCTGTGTACTATACTTGTCATTTTTCAGTAAGTTTGGCATCTTTTAAAAAATATTTTTAAATGAATTAAATAAGTAGTTTGGAGCTGGAAGCACCCCAGGAGAATGAAATGCAAAACCACTGTGGAAGGTAATGACTCAAATCAGGCCATATAAATTTCTCACAGATGAAGCCCTCCTGATAATGAGATTACCTTTCAAAAACACAAAAACGTGAAAGAATACAATCTACCACGAGTGAGAACCAAAGATATAAAAAGCAGAACTAATTTCCCCAATAAATTAATCTAATACAATTACGAATACATTATACTATTTGTAAAAATAAAGACCTAAAAACAAGAATAAAAATGAGAAAAGAACAAGACACTATGAACAATGACATACAGATATAAATACACATTAAGCAAACTAAAAACTAAAAAATATGTATCAAATGGATCATTAAAATAGCTGATGAGGGAATTAGTTAACTGAAAGATTTATCTAATGAAATTATCCTTACAATGAAGCACAGAGAAAGAAAAAGCAAAATAGTGAGGATAAGAGACATGGAAGATAGAATGAGAAAGCTTAATATTAACCTAAACCTACAGGTACCAAAAAAAAAAAAAAAAAAAAAAAGCACCATAAATAGGACTAAGAAGTAGCACAGTTCCTTTTCATATACTCCAGTTGGGGAAGTCCTTGTAAAAAAGTTATCTATTGCTAAACTCAATAGTACAGTTAACCCTAGTGACAGCTCCTAGATCTAACAAAGTTCAAGGAAAACGAGAGCAATAAAAGCTATAGTAATCAAGCAATTCACGGACCTTGAAGAATAAGGGAATAAATGCTTTGCTGTGATATAATACTGACAGCTAAGACTTACTGAGTACTTACCTGTGCAAACACTGTGCTATGCTCTTTAGATCAAGAATCACATTAGATTCTCCCAAAAACTCAGTAAGACGGGAATGATAAGATGATGATGATGACTTCACAGATAAGGAATGTCAAACACCTTGCCTGCACTCACACAGCAGGTAAATGGAGGGGCTTGAAATCAAGCCCAATCAACCCAACTCTACAGCTAGGCTCTTAACCATTCTGGTATCTCAGCAGAACCCCTCTCCCTTAAAAAAAATCTAATTTGTATTTAATGAATAAATTATGTATTGAAGGAATTCCTCTACCCTATCCTTATGAAAGCATTGTGGTCAGGGTGGAATCTCCTTTGCCCATTGGAAAGAATATTTTCCTTCACAAGAGCAGGGAACTCAGTTGGGACTAACACATTTTCTGCTTGAGAAAACCTTCCCATAAGTAGTCTATAAAAGAGGATGTTGGGTGAGGCCCTCTCTCTAGAGAGAAACTCAGGAAATGTCCAGCCCAGAGCTGGTAGGAACAGCTAAAAAAGTAGTCTTTCCTAAAACCATAACCCTTCTTTGTGGCTAATGGTGTTACACAACATTTGAACAAAGTAACATGGCAGCACAAGACAAGTTCCATAAAGGCGGTGCTCCATTTCCTCTGTCCAAGCATCTCACTTCCATGGACCCCAAGGAAATTGGTCACTAGGAGAAAAGTGGCTATTAAAGAAGTTACAGATCTGATGGCATGAGCCAAAATACAGACACAAACTCCATAGATCCCGTAACATAGAAATGATTTAGTAAATTAAGGAACATTTCTATATGACGATATTATGTGGCCCTCAAAATAAGACTATATTGGCATGGCGCAGTAGCTCATGCCTGTAGTCCCAGCACTTTGGGAGGCCAAGGCAGGTGGATCAATATCAGCCTGGGAAACATAGCAAAACCCTGTCTCCTAGCTACTTGGAAGACAGGTGGGAGGATCACTTGAGCCCAGGAGGCAGAGGTTTGCAGTGAGCTGAGATTGCGCCACTATATTCCACGCTGGGCAAGAGTAAGATCCTGTCTTTAAAAAAAAACAAAAACAAAAAACTGTATGACTATAGAACAATATTTGTACTATTTTAAAATAAAAAAGGAAAATTCAACATGGCATGTATTTGAAGACAGTAACTGTTAAAACAATGTATGCAAGCAACAAAAACTAAAAAGTAATAACTAAAAGTAGTTGGGTTAGAGTACTGGGAAGGTAGGTGATCTTTTCTCTCCAAATATTTTTAAAATGCTACTGTATGGTATAATACATTTGTTGGGCGGGGAGGAGCGGGCAGGCATTGAGGCTCCCTGATAGCACTCCAGTTTAAGAATCATTTGCGAGGGAATGCTGGGAAGATGGCTGCCTAAGAACAGCTCAGGACTTCGGCTCCCAGTGAAAGTGCAGAGGGTGAGTGGACGCCGCATTTCCAGACGAACTCTTATTGCCCACAGCCCAGGAGATACCCAGGCAGAGGGGTCGCCAGCGTTGCAGTCCCAGCCGGTGCACCTGTTTTGGCCCCCATGGGGCTGATTCCGCCCGCGTGGCTGCTGTGACCACTCCCTGTTGCTGCGGTTCTCCGGACAAAAAAGCCACTGCTCTAGGAGCCCTCTTAGCTGGCGATCGGAGCCCTGAGACGGCAGAGTTGCCCATTCATCTGAAATAGCGAGACAGGCCAGGAGATTCCTAGGCAAAAAATCTGCCAGGAGCCGGCACCGCAGTTCGCGCCTACTCAGTGAGTCGCAGCACGGCAGATCCCGGCGCCTTTTCAACAAGCAACTGGAACGGCGGGGTCCTTCAACTTAAAAGAAAAGACTCTGAGTCAGGGAGCCAGGTGATCAGGCTCCGTTGGTCCCACCCCTCCACCCCCAACAACAACGAAAACAAAAACAGTAATTGGAAACCCTCTGGGTTGAGCCCTTCAAGCACAGCTGAACCGGGACTGTCCGGCTCGGTGAGGGAGGGGTTTCCGCCATTACTGAGACACTCCACGGCTGCCGAGGCAACCCGCCGTTTCCGAGGCAACCTGCCACAAGAGAGAGAGTCTGCCATAACAGAGGCTGGGCCACCCTTGCCGAGACAGTTCTAACTACGCCCATATAATCAGGACTGCAGGGAAGAGCTCAGGGCAGCTGGGCGGAGCCCACAGCAGCTCAGCAAAGCCCCTGCGGGCAGGCAGTGGCTAGGCGTGCTGCTAGCTGGGCGGGTCAGACCTGAAAGAAAAATCAAAAAAGGCAGTAGTGCAACGGAAACTCATAAAGCTCCAACTCCCTGGGACAGAGCACCTGGCAACAAAAAGTGCTTTATGAGTTCAGCTGCAGCAGACCTAAACATACCTGCCCAGCAGCTCTGAACGAAAAACGGAGCTCACAACTCAGGACTTAAGCCCCAATAAAAGATAGACTGTCTTCTCAAGTAGCTCCCTGACCCCCATAGATCCAAAGACTCACCTCATAAAGGAGAGAACGGACTGACAGTAGGCGAGCATCCTTCTGGGACAAAGATAGCAGAAGAGGAAACTGGCAGCAACCCTTACTGTTCTGCAGCTGCTGCAGGTGATCCACAGGCAAGCAGGGCCTGGAGAGGACCTCAGCAGTCCTACAGCAGAGGGGCCAGATTGTTAGAAGGAAAGCTTAAAAAAAAAAAAAAAAAAAAAGAAGTAACTTCAGCATCCACGAACTAGAAGCTCACTCAGAGACCCAATCTGAAAGACAGTAATTACAAAGACAACAGGTGGATAAACCCACAAAAATGGGAAGAAACCAGTGCAAAAAGGAAGAAAACTCCTGAAACCAGAACACCTCTCCTCCTAAAAGGGATCAAAACTCCTCACCAGCAAGGGAACCAGACCGGATGGAGAAGGAGGGTGATGAAATGACAGAATCAGACTTCAGAAGGTGGGTAGTAAGAAACTACAGTGAGCTAAAAGAACACGTTCTAACCGAACGCAAAGAAAATAGGAACCTTGAAAAAAGATTGGATGAATTGCTAACGAGAATGGACAGCATAGAGAGGAATATAATTGAATTGATGGAGCTGAAAAACACAACACGAGAACTTCGTGAAGCATGCACAAGCTTCAACAGCCGAATTGACCAAGCAGAAGAAAGGATATCAGAGATCGAAGATCAATTCAATGAAATAAAAAGAGAAGGCAAGAACAGAGAAAAAAGCACAAAAAGGAATGAACATAATCTTCAAGAAATGTGGGACTATGTGAAAAGACCCAATCTACGTCTGATAGGTGTACCTGAAAGTGATGAAGAGAATGAATCCAAGCTGGAAAATACTCTTCAGGATATTATCCAGGAAAACTTCCCCAACCCAGCAAGGCAGACCAATATTCAAATACAGGAAATACAGAGAACACCACAAAGATATTCCTCAAGAAGAGCAACCCCAAGGCACATAATCGTCAGATTCACCAGGGTTGAAATGAAAGAGAAAATGCTAAGGGCAGCCAGACAGAAAGGTCAGGTTACCCACAAAGGGAAGCCCATTAGACTCACAGCAGATCTCTCAGCAGAAACCCTACAAGCCAGAAGAGATTGGGGGCCAATATTCAACATCCTTAAAGAAAAGAACTTTCAACCGAGAATCTCCTATCCAGCCAAAATAAGCTTCATAAGTGAAGGAAAAATAAAATCCTTTGTGAACAAGCAAGCACTCAGAGATTTTGTCACCACCAAACCTGCCCTACAAGAACTCCTGAAAGAGGCTCTACACATATAAAGGAACAAGCAGTACCAGCCACTCCAAAAACACACCAAATGGTAAAAGAGCATCAACACAATCAAGAAGCTGCATCAACTAACCAACAAAACAGCCAGGTAGCATCAAAATGACAGTATCAAATTCACACGTAACAATACTATCCCTAAATGTCAATGGACTAAATGCCCCAATCAAAAGACACAGACTGGCAAATTGGATAAGAAGCCAAAACCCATCAGTGTGCTGTATCCAGGAAACCCATCTTACATGCAAGGATACACAAAGGCTCAAAATAAAGGGATGGAGGAAGATCTACCAAGCAAATGGAGAGCAAAAAAAAGCAGGAGTTGCAATTCTCATCTCTGATAAAATAGACTTTAAAGCAACAAAGATCAAAAGAGACAAAGAAGGACATTACATAATGGTAAAAGGATCACTGCAACAAGAAGAGCTAACGATCCTAAATATATATGCACCCAATACAGGAGCACCCAGATACATAAGGCAAGTTCTTAATGACTTACAAAGAGACTTAGACTCCCACACAATAATAGTGGGAGACTTTAACACCCCATTGTCAATATTAGACAGATCGACCAGACAGAAAATCAACAAGGATATCCAGGACCTGAACTCAGACCTGGAACAAGCAAACCTAATAGACATTTACAGAACTCTCCACCCCAATTCCACAGAATATACATTCTTCTCAGCACCACATCACACCTACTCTAAAATTGACTACATAATTGGCAATAAATCACTCCTCAGCAAATGCAAAAGAACGGAAATCATAACAAACAGTCTCTCAGACCACAGTGCAATTGAGTTAGAACTCAGAATGCAGAAACTAACTCAGAACCGCACAGCTTCATGGAAACTGAACAACTTGCTCTTGAATGTTGACTGGATAAACAATGAAATGAAGGCAGAAATAAAGATGTTCTTCGAAACCAATGAGAACGAAGACACAACATACCAGAATCTCTGGGACACTTTTAAAGCAGTCTCTAGAGGAAAATATATAGCAATGAGTGCCCACATGAGAAGAAAGGAGAGATCTAAAATTGACACACTATCATCAAAATTGAAAGAGCTAGAGGAGCAAGATCAAAAAACTCAAAACCTAGCAGAAGACAGGAAATAACTAAGATCAGAGCAGAACTGAAGGAAATAGAGACACAAAAAACTCTTCAAAAAAAATCAATAAATCCAGGAGCTGGTTTTTTGAAAAGATCAACAAAATAGACAGACCACTAGCCAGATTAATAAAAAAGAAAAGAGAGAATAACCAAATTGATGCAATAAAAAACGATAAAGGGGATATCACCACAGATTCCACAGAAATCCAAACCATCATCAGAGATTATTACAAACAACTCTATGCACATAAACTAGTAAACCTGGAAGAAATGGATAAATTCCTGGACACCTGCATCCTCCCAAGCCTAAACCTGGAAGAAGCCGAAACCCTGAATAGACAAATAACATGGTCTGAAGTCGAGGCAGCAATAAAGAGCCTACCACCCAAAAAAAGCCCAGGTCCAGATGGGTTCACAGCCGAATTCTACCAGACATACAAAGAGGAGCTGCTACCATTCCTTCTGAAACTATTCCAGACAATCCAAAAAGAGGGAATCCTTCCCAAATCATTTTATGAGACCAACATCATCCTGATACCAAAACCCGGCAGAGACTCAACAAGAAAAGAAAATTTCAGGCCAATATCCATGATGAACATAGATGCAAAAATCTTCAATAAAATACTGGCAAACCGATTGCAACAGCATAACAAAAAGCTCATTCACCATGATGAAGTAGGATTCATCCCGGGAATGCAAGGCTGGTTCAACATACCCAAGTCCATAAACGTAATTCACCACATAAACAGAACCAAAGACAAAAACCACATGATTATCTCAATTGATGCAGAGAAGGCTTTTGACAAAATTCAACAACGCTTTATGCTAAAAACCCTCAATAAACTAGGTATTGACGGAACGTATCTCAAAACAATAAAAGCTATTTACGACAAACCAACAGCCAATATCATACTGAATGGGCAAAAACTGGATGCATTCCCTTTGAAATCTGGCACTAGACAAGGATGCCCTCTCTCACCACTCCTCTTCAATATAGTACTGGAAGTTCTAGCCAGAGCAATCAGGCAAGAAAAAGAAATAAAGGGTATCCAAATTGGAAAGAAGGAAATCAAATTGTCTCTATTTGCAGATGACATGATTGTATATCTGGAAGACCCCATCATCTCAGCCCAAAGTCTCCTGAAACTGATAAACAACTTCAGCAAAGTCTCAGGATACAAAATCAACGTGCAAAAATCACAAGCATTCCTATACACCAGTAATAGCCTTAAAGAGAGCCAAATCAAGAACGAACTGCCATTCACAATTGCTACAAAGAGAATAAAATACCTAGGAATACAACTAACAAGGAACATAAAGGACCTCTTCAAGGAGAACTACAAGCCATTGCTCAATGAAATAAGAGAGGATACAAACAGATGGAGAAACATTCCATGTTCATCGTTAGGAAGAATCAACATCGTGAAAATGGCCATACTGCCCAAAGTAATTTACAGATTCAATGCTATTCCCATCAAGCTACCAATGACCTTCTTCACAGAACTGGAAAAAAACACCTTAAACTTCATATGGAACCAAAAGAGAGCCCGCATAGCCAAGTCAATTCTAAGCAAAAAGAACAAAGCAGGAGGCATCACACTACCGGACTTCAAACTATACTACAAGGCTACAGTAATCAAAACAGCATGGTACTGGTACCAAAACAGAGATATAGACCAATGGAACAGAACAGAGGTCTCAGAGGAAATACAACATACCCACAACCATCTGATCTTCGACAAACCTGACAAAAACAAGCAATGGGGAAAGGACTCCCTGTTTAATAAATGGTGTTGGGAAAACTGGCTAGCCATGTGCAGAAAGCAGAAACAGGACCCCTTCCTGACACCTTACACCAAAATTAACTCCAGATGGATTAAAGACTTAAACATCAGACCTAATACCATAAAAACCTTAGAAGAAAATCTAGGCAAAACCATTCAGGACATAGGTGTAGGCAAGGACTTCATGACCAAAACGCCAAAAGCAATGGCAACAAAAGCCAAAATAGACAAATGGGACCTAATCAAACTACACAGCCTCTGCACGGCAAAAGAAACAGTCAGTAGATTGAATCGGCAACCAACAGAATGGGAAAAAATTTTTGCAGTCTACTCATCTGACAAGGGGCTGATATCCAGAATTTACAAAGAACTAAAGCAGATCTACAAGAAAAAAACAAACAAGCCCATTCAAAAATGGGCGAAGGATATGAACAGATACTTTACAAAAGAAGACATACAGGAGGCCAACAAACATATGAAAAAATGCTCATCATCACTGGTCATCAGAGAAATGCAAATCAAAACCACATTGAGATACCATCTCACACCAGTTAGAATGGCGATCATTAAAATATTGGGAAACAACAGATGCTGAAGAGGATGTGGAGAAATAGGAACACTTTTACACTGTTGGTGGGAATGTAAATTAATTCAACCATTGTGGAAGACAGTGTGGCGATTCCTCAAGGACCTAAAAATAGAAATCCCATTTGACCCAGCAATCCCATTACTGGGTATATATCCAAAGGATTATAAATCATTCTACTACAAGGACACGTGCACACGAATGTTCATTGCAGCACTGTTTACAATAGCAAAGACCTGGAACCAACCCAAATGCCCAACGATGATAGACTGGATAGGGAAAATGTGGTACATATACACCATGGAATATTACGCAGCCATCAAAAACGATGAGTTCACGTCCTTTGTAGGGACATGGATGAACCTGGAAACCATCATTCTCAGCAATCTGACACAAGAGCAGAAAATCAAACACCGTATATTCTCACTCACAGGCGGGTGTTGAACAATGAGATCACATGGACACAGGGAGGGGAGCACTACACACTGGGGTCCGTTGGGGGGAAATGGGGGAGGGACAGGGGGGTGGGGAAGTGGGAAAAGATAGCATGGGGAGAAATGACAGATACAGGTGAGGGGACGGAAGACAGCAAACCACACTGCCTTGTGTGTACCTATGCAACAATCTTGCATGTTCTTCACATGTACCCCAAAACCTAAAATGCAATTAAAAAATAATAATTAAAAAAAAAACTCTCAATAAACTAGGTATTGAAAGGACATACCTCAAAATAATAAGAACCACATATGACAAACCCACAGTCAACATCATACTAAATGGGCAAAACCTGGAAGTATTTTCCTGGAAAACTGGCACCAGACAAAGATGCCCTTACTCACCACTCCTGTTTCAACATAGTACTGGAAGTCCTGGCCAGATCAATCAGGCAAGAGAAAGAAATAAAGAGCATCCAAAGGGGAAGGGAGGAAGTTAGCCTACCCCTGTTTGCAGATGACATGATTCTATACCTAGAAAATCCCAAAGTCTCAGCCCAAAAGCTCCAAAGACTGATAAACAACTTCAGCAAAGTCTCAGAATGCAAAATGAATATACAAAAATCACTAGCGTTCCTATACTCCAGCAACAGTCAAACTGAGAGCCAAACCAGGAATGCAATCCCATTCAAAATTGCCCCAAAGAAAATAAAATATCTAGGAATACAACTAACCAGGGAAGTGAAAGATCTCTCCAATGAGAACTACAAACTCAAGGAAATCAGAGATGACACAAAGAAATGGAAAAACATTCCATACTCATGGATAGGAAGAATCAATATTATTAAAATGGCCATGCTGCCCAAAGAAATTTACATATTCAATGCTGTTCCTATCAAACTACCAATGACACTCTTTACAGAACCAGGAAAAAAAACTACTCTAAAATTCATATAGAAGCAATAAAAAGGCCCGAATAGCCAAGGCTATCCTTAAAAAAAAAAAAAGAACGAAGCAGGAGGCATCAAGTTACCTACTTCAAACTATACTACAGGACTGCAGTAACCAATTTTGTACCATTCTGCATGGCAGTGGTACAAAAATAGACACAGAGGCCAATGGAATATAATAGAGAGCCCAGAAATAAGGCTGTACACCTACCACCATCTGATCTTTAACAAAGCTGAAAAAAAATCAAACAATTGAATGGGGAAAAAACTCCCTATTCAATAAATAATGCTGGGATAACTGACTAGCCACATGCAGAAGATTGAAACTGAATCCTTTTCATACACCATATAAAAAAATCAACTCAGAATGGGTTAAAGGCTTAAATGTAAAATCCAGAACTGTAAAAACCCTGGAAGACAACCCAGGCAATACCATTCTGGAGATAGGAATGGGCAACAATTTCATGAGGACATGAAAAGCATTTGTGACAAAAGCAAAAATTGACAAATGGGATGTAATTAAACTAAAGAGCTTCTGCACAGCAAAAGGAACTATCAACAGAGTAAACAGACCATCTACATAATTGGAGAAAGTATTTGCAAACTATGCATCTGACAAAGGTGTAATAATCAGCATCTATCAAGAACTCACACAAAATTAGATTTATAAAAACTTTATTTAAAGGTGGGCAAAGAACAAAAACAGGCACTTTTCAAAAAAGACATGCATGCAGTCAACAAGCCTATGAAAAAAGTTGGGCATGGTGGCTCATAACTGTAATCCCAACACTTTGGGAGCCCAGGGGTAGCAGATTTATTGAATCCAGGAGTTCAAGGTCAGCCCAGGCAACATGGTGAAACCCCATCTCCGCAAAAAATACAAAAATTAGCTAGGTACAGTGGCACACACCTATATCCCCAGTCAATTGGGAAGCTGAGGAGGGACAACTGCTTGAGTTTAGGAGGCAGAAGCTACAATCAAGAGATCATACCACTGCCCTGCACCTGGAGGTGGGGGTTGTAGTGAGCCAAGAGCATGCCATTGCACTTCAGCCTGGATGACAGAGCAAGACTCTGTCTCAGAAAAACAAACAAACAAAAACAAACAAAAAACACTGTCTCAGCCCAAAATCTCTTTTAGCCAATAAGCAACTTCAGCAAAGTCTCAGGATACAAAATCAATGTACAAAAATAACAAGCATTCCTCTACACCAATAGTAGACAAACAGAGAGCGAAAGGATATTTTAAGCATGGTTTAAGCGTATTTTGCTGTGACAAAAAGCATGTCCCACTAAAAAAATGTGGAACAGAAAATGAGTATAGCAATATCCAATCTGATTCCAAAGTTTGAGAGTCTGTGCTATAAGGAAGGGATGCACATATCATATTAGTAAATAATTATAATTCATTAAAAATGAAATTAAAAAAAAAAAGAATCATTTGCAGTCTCCACAAAATTATACTACTGTTTGTTAAACGAAATTCTTTCCCTGACATCCTCCCCCACCAATTTTGCCAATGTTAGCTTACATTATGCAGGACAAGAGCAATATCAAGTTACTTAACATGATTCATGAAATCTGAGGGGTGAAGAGGGAGGGTGGAGAAGGAGCAGTCAATGGTGCTTAAACTACGAACAAAAAAAGTACTGTGGCTTGTACATAAAACCATTATTGGCCTCCATAAGGCATTATCAGTCCAATAATACATTTCTGTTTTAGAGAAGTGTACTTGAAACCAGAACAGGCCTTGAATTTCAAACACATAGAACTAAAGGAATGCTGCAGTGGGAGAATTAAGGCCAACTGAAATTGGCCTTTTGTCTAGGATGCATTCTTTAGACTTAAGAAAAAGGCAGAGTCTGGTTTAGCTGTGGATAAATTTAAAAGTAAAATCCAAGGTTTGCAGAATTACCCACACAGCCAGAGATAGAAGGCCAATGCAGATTTTTGTGTTACAGTTTCCAAGTAAAATAGCCATTCTGTGACCTGACTGTACCTCTAGCTGGAAGGAAGCAAACAAAAAAATTGTTAACAGGATGTCTGGGAATACAGGTAGTGACAGTTCAAGTGTCTGTTTATACATACTCGCAGGGTCAACAGCAGGAAAGAAACAAGAATGTTAAACCTATGTCCCCACAGACTAAACTGCCACTCAGTAATACATGCCACCTACCAAAGTCCCTCTCCAAGTTTCATACTGACATGGTGGTCATCTCACCTTAGTGTAGCAAACCTAGGTTTTGATAACTATGTGTGACTGTCTCACCTCCTGTGCACCAAAAATACCAGTTCCCTAACTAAAGACAAGTCTCCATCCAGACAATGAGTGGTAACCTACGGGGTCACTATCAGATGAGGCACTGTCCTGGGAAAATTGAAAGGTATGTAAAAGTCAGGGTCTCTGGTTATAAGAATGGGCTTCTGGATCATGCAAGGGTAGAGTTATTTTTCATTGTTGTTTTATCTGGTCTCTGGATTATATAAATGTGCTGAGTGTGTATTCCAAGCATACAGGATCACAAAATTTTGAGGCATTTGTTCCAAGTATAAAAAGGTATCAGGCCGGGGATGGTGGCTTACTCCTGTAATCCCAGCACTTTGAGAGGCCAAGGCAGGCGGATCACTTAAGGTCAGGAGTTTGAGACCAGCCTGGCCAACATGGTGAAACCTCATCTTTACTAAAAATAGAAAAATTAGCCAGGCGTGGTGTGGTGGCCCACACCTGTAATCCCAAATTCTGGATGTCAAGGCGCAAGAATTGCTTATATCTGTGAGGCGGATGCTGCAAATGAGCTGAGATCACGTAGCCTGAGAGACAGAGCAAGACTCTGTAACAAAAAATAAAAATATATATACAATAAATAAAATAAAATGGTACCAAACATTTAAGACAAAGAACCAAGCTAAGTCACTCCCCTATATGGGCCCATGCTTCCCCCTCCAATAAGATCAAACTTTTTCTTTTAGTAAAGATCACACTAAATTCATTTCATTACCCATTAATACACTGTGACCTGCATTTAGACTAGGATATTTCTGCAGTCTCCTGTAATTCTGATGGTTCCTAATTCTAACATTCTTTCGTTCTGATCTGTGTAATTGCTGAAGAGGAATCAGCTCTGTATGTAAAAGCATAAAGAAATAACTTCCCTCATTTAAAAGGTTAATTGGATAACTAGTAGTAGAGACAAGTAATTTATATATTCAAAGCTTTTCATTTCACTCATATTTTGCTGTGTGCATAAAAACAGTCTTTCAACTCAAACATGCATAAGAACACAAAAACTAAACCAACTAAGCCAGATCTTCATTCTGTATATTTCTTTGCAAGAAGGCAATTTGGTTCTAATATTTGAATTTAATAAAAAACAAACAAAACCCATCCAAAGCATACAGGTACCTCAGGAAGGTAATTTCTGTCCAACAGGTAGTAGCTGCTGTGAAAAAATAGTCCTTAGCCAAGAGTTACAGATTTTACTCCACTATTTCTCTCTACCTTTAAAAGCCATTTCCTTCGTTTGCTTGAATTAATTTTTCCTAATGAATTTTGCACTGATCTTGCTTTTCTGAAACAGAAATCTGTCCTATAACTATTGCCTGAGTAGTTCATCCTACAGTGTAAGATGAGTCATCAGAACATAGAACAAGTGAACAATCCTCTTAGCCAAACAAACCACTGTCTCCTTTGCAAGTATCCGAGTACACTGGGAGCAGTCTGAGGATCACACTGTCCCGAAACAAGAACTGCTGCTTCTGGTCCCCAAGGAGGACCCACTGATCAGGAGAACCTGCTGCCAGGCTGCTTGAATTTGGTCTCACTTGCCCTGTGAACAACAAATCCTTCTCATTCCCAAGTCTTCATTCTACCAATCAGCAAAGGCCCTGCTTGCTCCTAAAACTGTACTCAACCAGAAAAGCTATACTAACAAGTGCCTTAGACCCAGAGGAAAGGGTGATGCTTCAGCATGTGTCATGTTAAAGGGGCAGTTCACCCCAAACATACCTTCAACCTGACTCTACCCTTTTGTAAAAAAAATCAAATACAAATTATCCTGATGTGCTATTAAGATACTGCATTGCTTGTAGACCACACAGCTCCAAAGTATTTGTTTTTCTTTACTAAGAAATCATACATACATTTCACATAGTTTTGATAAGAAGAATATTTACCACCCTCAAGGAAAAGGAGGCCAGGGAGCCAAAATCATTTCTTTCATTCCTGCATGTACACCTCAGATGCTTGGGCTATTCAGCTAACTTTGCAAATCAGCGTCCAACACCTACCAACCCACATCTCCGTATTTCTTGGGTCTTCTGTTTTTGCATCTTTTAGGAGTACAATACAAGCCCCAAGGTTTTTAAAATGAAACTAAATGTTAAACTATAAACAACTGGTTGATCACCCACTGAGCTAAACTTGCTTTCATTACTGGGATTTCATATCATCAGGAAATGGTTCCCAATGTAGCTATATATTTTCACATAGTCATCCCTGCTTCAAAAATTACTAAATTTAGATTATCATTTTCTAGTCTCCTGTTTATGAAGACTGTGTGGCACTCTGAGCTTTCCTCCCATTTTGTTATTTTTATAATTTATAAAATCTTTGTGGAAATAAAAACATCATGTTTTTATAATGGAACGGGAGAAAGCAAGACTTACTGTCTCGAGTTGAATGACGAAGAAATAAAAAATAAAAATAAATTTAAAAAAAGAAGACTGATTGTCACTAATGGGCTGCAGTAAGCTATAGTCCCAAATACTGGGGAGGCTGAGGCAGGAGGATTGCTTGAGTCTGGGAGATCAGGCTGCAATAAGGTGTGGTCATGCCACTGCACTACAGCTTAGGTGACAGAGCAAGATTCTGTCTCAAAAAACAAAAACAAAAAATAGGCAAAGGACATGAATAGACATAAAAATGGCCAGCAGGTATACAAAAAAAAATACTCAACATCACTAACCTTCAGAGAAATACAATTTAAAACCACAATGACATATCATCTTACCCCAGTCAGAATGGCTATTATTAAAAACACCAATACAAACAAACAAACACCCTATGTTGGCAAGGATGTGGAGAAAAGAGAACTCTTACACGTTGTTGGTGAGAATCTAAATTAGTAGAATCACTATGAAAAAGAGTAAGGCGATCTCTCAAAAAACTAAAATATAATCATCATACAATCCAGCAATCCCACGATCTCACTACTGGGTATTTCTCCAGACAAACGGAAATCAGTATATAAAAGGGATGCCTGCACCCTCCCATGTTTACTGCAGCTCTATTCCCAATAGCAAAGATATGCAATTAACCTATGTGTTCATCAACAGATAAATACATAAAGAAAATGTAGTATATATACACAATAGACTACTATTTGACCATAAAAAAGAATAAAATCATGTCATCTGCAGTGACATGGATAGAATTCGACATCACTATGTTAACTGAAATAAAGCAGGCACAGAAAGAATACTATCTTATGTTCTCACTCATGTGGGAGCTAAAAATGTTGAGGTAGAGATGGAATGACAGATACTAGAGACTGGGAAGAGTAAGTAGGTGGGAGGGAGAGAGAATAAAGAGTGATTGGTTAATGAGTACATACAATTAGATAGAGGGAGTAAGTTCTTCTGTTCAGTGGCAGAATAGGGTGACTACAGATAACAATAATATATTGTGTATTTCAAAATAGCTCGAAGAGAAGACTAGAAACCTTCCCAATACACAGAAATGATGGACACCCTAAATACCCTGACCTCATAGTACACATCCTATGCATGTAAGAAAATTTCACATGTACCCCATGTACCTGCCTTATTTCAGTTAACATAATGACCTCCAAATATAATGTTTCAGTAAGAACAGAGGGGCTAATCCAATGGAGAAAGATAAAATCCTATCACTCATATGCCAAACAAATCAACAGATTTTTTAAAAGGTTAGTTTTAGTGTTGTAATTAACATTGATTATCTAAAATTTAATATGAAAAAAGCCCATATTCTAAATCTCTTTCCTTCCTGAGGAAGGAGAAAAGCATCAAAAGCAATCAAAAACCTTGAAGTTCAGAGGTTCCTACCAAGGCAAGATCACGCCTGCTTTCATTCAAGGTCTGCAGAAGGGGAAGGTGAGGAAGCAAAGCGGGAGGAGGCATCAGTAAGGAATTGTTGGGGGGAATACGAGCTAGAAGAAAAATAAACCACATCCAATACACTGGTTGTGCCATCAGAATTACCTGGGAACTTGCTATAAACACGGAGGCCAGGATACTGAACCCAGGAGCTTCTATTAAGGAGGAGCTCACTGGACCTTGGTCTGCGTCTCTGGGTATCTCTGGGCATCCTGATGGAAGCTGCCTACAAACCTCACTTGGAGAAAACCTCATTTGTAATGTCATGCTTAAAGATGACAGAGCTGGTGAGATAGGTCACACTTGCAAAAGGACAAAGAAGTAGTTTCAACTGGTCTGTGGTGGGACTCAGGCATTAGCCCACATGTAACACGTCTCAGGTGATTCCAATGGGCAGCCAGGGTTAACACTGCCCCTCTCTGGTCACATCTGCCACACAGATAAAACCTTGTCTGCTCTCATAAAAAAGCTCACTACTTCCTACTCCCAAGACTTGTTCAAAATCCCATTAATCCCAGCACCCTCCATTGGACGAAGAGGGGTGGGGGAGACACATGGAACTGGGGTCCATGAGTAAAGTAAAGAGATCTGAGTTCTAGCCTTGGCTCAGCTATTAACTGGCTTTCAGATCTTGATCCTCAGTTTCCCCATCTGAAAAAGGAAAGGTTTGCAACAAATTCCTTTAGAACGTAAAAGTCTATGACTCACAATACCTTAAGCATAATTATCTTTCAGCTCCCTGTCTGCGCTGCTTTCCCTTGGGGAAGTATCAACTCAAAATGACAGCAAGCTTTGCAATTATTAGAAGATGACAAACAATTGGTACTAAGAAGATGGAAGAAGGGACATGTCTATCAATAAGGCATGAAAGATGGAGTTCAACTGGGCCTTGCTGGCATTTTTCAGAGAGCCAAGCGGAGAAGTTTTGTTTTGGGGGAGGTGCAGAAATGGGGAGGTTACTATGTTATCTTCTTTGGTAGAGAGAAGATAAAAGCTAGTAAAGAACCAGGCTGAAGAATCAAACAGCTGTGGTTTCTGTTCTGAACCCTTGCACTAGACCACCCAAATCTACCTTAAATCCTAAATAGAAAGCAGGGAAGAGGATGCTTAACCCCATACTTGCGCCACAGAATATCAACTTGATATAGCAACCTCTGCCTCTTTTCTCACGATTGCATTCATTGTTGGGGATGTTATCTTTGAGAATTAATACTGGATGACATAATATTTCTTTCAGATCTGAGTGATCAACAAAAGTTTGTTTCCTTGGGAGCATGGACTTTTCGCTAGCAGAGTACTGAGCACAGAGGAGATGTGTGCTGAAGTGACCTGAAGGAATCTATGTTCTCTGGCATAGAATCTGGATCCTCATAAAGCCTTCTTGAACACCACCAGTACAGGACTGGATTGGCTCTTAACTATACCTACTGTAATTCTTATTTCTGTATACCTGTGGGTGAAAATGGAATATGAACCTCTTTTCTCTTTTGCTTATAGTCCACTACCCTTAACTTGAAACAGAAACCATTTAGTGAGGCATAATAAGCATAGACTCTTGACAGTGTAGCTCCATATTCAACTCTAGCTGTGCTATTTTGTAGCTGGATGACCTTTAGCTACTTCTCCAACTTTCTCAGAATCTTCATCTGTAAAACAGGAATGAATAATCCTAACCATCTCTAAATCTTAGGTGAGAATGAATGAGCATATACAAAGCTCTGAGCACTCCGAAAATACTAAACAAATGGTAGCTCCTTCTCTTCTTCCAATTCTTCGAAACCCATAACTGGGAGATGTCTTCAAATGAAGTTATATTCCTAGCCCTAACAGAAAGAGGTAACAAATGGGTAAACAAGGAGGCCTGTAATTGGGCTTTTCACAGGTACAGAGCTAAAGAAAGCTCACTAATTCACTTATCAAAGGTTCCTGGAAGGCAGCAGTAATGGCTTTGGGCAGCAGCACTTATGTACTTTCAGACAGATGACTCAAGTCAATAACCCTCTCTCAATTACCAGTCCCCTGAGGCATCCCAGTTCCTGCACACAAAAGCTCCTTCTGGCCAGCCTAGGAGGGAGAAAGTACCTTCTAAACAGGGAAACAAACACAGAGAGCTAAGAGCTTGTCTCAAGAAGTTAAAAGGGTTTTAAAGGGACATTATCAACTTATAAAGAAATTCATTCAAATTGGCTCAAATTTTACTAGCAAGATAGAACTTCAGTAAAAAAGAAAACAAAAAACAAAACTTGTGCATATAAAAATCCTTACAATTAGAGAAATGTAAGCATTTTGATGCTTTAAAAATTATGTATGTTTAAATCTATATTTTCTAAATATTATCCAAATAAACATTAAAATGTTTTTAAAACAAACAAGAAGGCCATATCAGAGGCAAGATAAGATTTATTTTGTTTGTTTTTTTGTTGTAATTCTCCAATGAAAAAGGCACGTAGAAAACTATATTCCTCATGAAAAACAGCACTGGAAAAGAACATAAACCGTTAAAAGCAAGCAGGTAATACTGTCACGTTTTTGCAGAAGTAAAGGTACGAATAATGACTGGACTTCATCAACGGCTCCAAGAACAACAGATTCTATGACAGAATGATTAAGGAAAGAACCAAGTCACAAAAAGGCAAGCTTCTTGAAGGGAAGAGTGTGAGAAAGATTCAGCCCAGTTCCATGAATGGATGCTTTGCCCTGACAAAAGATATCACAAAAAAAAAAAAAATCCTGCAGGCCTGATTTCTAGCTCTGGCATTGCTACTAATAGAGTATGGTGTTCCTGGACACAGCAAGCTCCTAGACATGGGTTCCTCATTTGTTTAAAAAAGAGGGCTAGGGGCCGGGCGCGGTGGCTCAAGCCTGTAATCCCAGTACTTTGGGAGGCTGAGGCGGGTGGATCACGAGGTCAAGAGATCGAGACCATCCTGGTCAACATGGTGAAACCCCGTCTCTACTAAAAATACAAAAAATTAGCTGGGCATGGTGGCGCGTGCCTGTAATCCCAGCTACTCAGGAGGCTGAGGCAGGAGAATTGCCTGAACCCAGGAGGCGGAGGTTGCGGTGAGCCGAGATCATGCCATTGCACTCCAGCCTGGATAACAAGAGCGAAACTCCATCTCAAATAAATAAATAAATAAATAAATAAATAAAATAAAATAAATAAAAAATAGAGGGCTAGGGAAACGCCAGGCCGCTTCAGCTGTAAGAATCTCTTGCATTTCCTCTAAGTTCACAAAGTGATTCCATATACATTCTGCTACTGTGACAAAAGCTACATTAGTCTCCATTTTATAAAGGATAAATGATTTACCCCAAATCACACTGTAAACAAATGCTAATAAAAACTGTAACTCATAACTATGAATTCAAAATTTCGGCTTTTCTTCTACTGTGGCCAATCATGAAGAACAAGGAGCAAGCTTGATAAGATATGTGATGGTCTATGCTACTGAAAGGTATCCTGAGAAGGAAAAGCGGGCATGTGTGTCCCAAAGGCTGATCCCAGGGTCTTCTGTGACAGTATCTCAGCCACAGCTGAGATTATCTGGAATAAGCACTTAGCCCGAATTCTGACCAAATGGATTTGTGATTGGGATTTGCAGGCCAAACAGAACTGAGAGCCAAGACTGCAAACACACACACACACACACACACACACACAAGCTCGCGCGCACTCGTTCGTGCCCTCTCTCTCTCTGTCTCTCTCCCCCCAACAAAAAAGCCCTGTGGCAGCATGAATGACCCTAAACTATGAGAAGGTAGAAAGTGTGAGTCAAAAGAAACCAAAGAACAGAAACAAAGGAACACGGAGAGCAGTGCACTGACAGTGCCAGGAGCAGTCTTGGCAGACACAGAGAACTAAGTGAACTCAATGGTGGAGGGTGGAAGAACTCTGCCTGCTGCTGAGGGAGGTCAGTTCCTGGGGCCTCTCGTCCACGTGTGGCCTCGCTGGCTCACAGTGGGTCCAGTTTTGCGAGCAAAACCCCTCACCTGTCCACATCAGAATCACGTGTGCGCTTTTCAATGCACACCCAAAGGCCTCCCACCAGACCCTTCAGATCAGAATCTCCTAGCTGATTATGATGCCTGCTCTGGCTGAGGACCACGGGCCGCAGTAACCAGGAGTGAGACTGAAGAGAAAGTAGCTGCCAAACAGCACCAGGGAGAGAGAGTAACGAGTCTGCCTCATCCAGTCTGGCCATTCACCTAAAAGGTGGTTTCCTGTAACAGCCACTTGGTAACAAGGACAAGGCAACAGGAGAAAAACACCAATAACTATAAGCCATGCTAGCTCTTTATGTCCGGTGAATCTAAAACAACAAAAGATGAAGCAGATGAAGCTGAGGGGAAAGAACTAGAAAGTTCAATAGAAAAAATACAAATTCAAAATATGAATTCCATTTTTACCACATGAAAAATGTTTAGACAATCCCATCTTTATAAATGTAAGCAAAACTCACGACAGATATAAAACTTAAGTGTCATAACAATCTAAATCTAACAGGACACCAAGAAGTCTAAAGAGTGGGAATAAAGGAAGTACAGATATAGACATGGCTTTTAAATGCCTTAGGAAACACCACCAGCAAGCAGCCATTAGCTCCAATTGGGAAATGATTTCTGTAAGATTTCTCACAAGAGCTTACAAATTTGTCCCTGGATTACATAAACGTCTTTGACGCTCATATTGTGTCTGCTGACGAAGGGCTGTAGGCGTTCGTGGGCCCATCACATGGACCTAGCAGGATAGTTTTCAGACTGCAAATGGAGTTCACAGAGATGTACAAGAGTGGCAGGGAGTCCCTAGGGAGGACCTCATCTCTGTAGAGCTCAAGGGGCCAAAAAGAAATCCCAAGTAGTCTGGTTCTCAGTGAGCCTGAATATTTATTTCCCTGTGCCACAAGAAGAGACCTAGTAAGTGTGTTGAAAAACCTGAAGAAAAAAAAAAACATCAAAGGGCCTTGTAAAATTAAGTATGTAAAGTAGCACCAACGCCCCCAAACCATGAGTTCCTTAATTCTTTATGATGTTACATAAATAGCATAAAGGGAATGAGCAAATAAATACTTATCAGGTTGTGTTACGAATGCTTTTCATTGTAGTAACACAAGCATTTCAAGCTCTTGAGCCCAGACCTTTAGGATGGATATGACCAACCACAGAAAGCTGTAGTCATATCCTATAATCTAGACTTTTTTTTTTAATGAAAAGGGTGTGGCAGGTAAAATTCACCACTCCTATGCTAAATGAAAAAAGAAAAAAAAAAAAGAAAGAAAGAAAAAGAAAATGTGTCCCTATCCAAAAACAAACTGCATTTTTTGCTGACATCAACAGGGTCAGGGTGGAAACAAAGAAATTACCCAGAAACTCATTGGCTTCTGTTTCATTAGAAACACATGAAGACAATATAGGCCAATGGGAAAACATTCTTTGCAAAACTCTTCCTTGCAAATAAGCATTTCTCTCTTTTTCCTTTTCAGTATGCATCATCCAGTTTTGCAGCTAAGAGCACAAATATTAGACTGGGACACGTGATAAAAGACTTAATACAGGACCCAAAAAACCCTGATTAATTCCTAGGATATTTCACCCATACGCATTAAATACCCTTTCTAAATAGAAATATGCATGGGTGAAACGGAAGAGAGAAAGCTGTTATTTCTGGGCGAGCCAACATCTACTCACCCTACCCAGTAACCACTCTAGGGCAGAACCAGAACTCAAGTCCATGGCTTTTATCTCTTACTTTTATGTCTTTTCATAAAGGCCTTCACAATTAAAGGGTGTTCGGAATGTTTACAAAGCACTTCCTCACCTATTAGTTCATTCAAAACAACCCTTACAGACAAACAAGGGAGGCACTCTCAAACCCATTTCACAGATGAGGAAGCTGAAGTAAGAGGTGTTATTTAAAGTGATACCTAATAAGGTATTGAAAGTGATATCTAATAAGAAACAGAACAAATCCCAGTCCCTCTGGTTGTCAGGTAAAAGCAAAATCTCCAAAATCAAGCCCTTGATTCACAATGAGACTGAGAGGAAAAAAAAAAAATGACAGAAGTACACAAATCCTACACAGTCTTCTGAACTTTGTGGTTGCTATAGCCTAAAAGTACACAGGGGAGGCACAGGAAATCACTCTTTTCTCATGTAAGGTCTGAATCATACACCCAGTGCTAGGGGTTCTGAAGTCACCCACATCTTCTGCTGCAATCAGCTTCTCTGCCAGATCCATGGCTGTCCCACATGGAGTCTTCAATACGGCAATGAGGGAATGTGGGGACTGGCTCACATCGCAGTAGATGTTAATAGCAGGTGTTAGAAATCCACTTCTGAGAGATAGTTAAGCATATTTTTAAATAGAGTTGGGGAACAGAAATTGTAAAAGCAGCATACTGCAGTGAAAATAAATTTGCTTTTGAAACAAGCATAGGGTTCAAATTCCAGCTGGGCTGCTTATCAGCTGTGTGATCTCAAACAAGAAACTAACCCCTCAGCTTTAGTTCCCTCATCTATAAAACAAATAGACTTGACTAGATGATTTATTTAGTTCCCTCATCTATAAAACAAATAGACTTGACTAGATGATTTACAACTTTTTGATTCTCTTGAACAAATAATCAGTATAAAACTTACAACTAAAAAGAGGAGATGAGAATTAACTTTTAGTAAACATCAACTATGTGCCACGTTAGACACGTAAGTCTGTGTTTTCATTCAGCAACTTCGTACTATTCTAAGAGTATCTCAAACTGGCACTTATATGTTCCTTATTTCATTTGGTCATCAAAAAGAGGTAGGCAGAGCTACTGTTCTTGACTCTATTTTGCTGACAAGGAAACCATGGTTGAAAGGAATCAAGAAGCCTTTAAAACACACCACAAGGCCAGTGAGCAGCCCAGCTAGAACCTAACAAAGATGATTTCGCCAGACAGTCCAGTGCTTGCTCATATTCCTTGCTGTCCCTTTTCTACTTTTACTTCTCATATGGAGGATGGATTTCAGGAGAATCTAGCAGGATAAGGTGGTAGTGGACCTCTGGTCTAGAACACAAGTTTTAAAAAGTGGTGTGTTATATATTCAATTGTGATTATATGTCCCAAGAAACTGGGCACTTTGTGGATAAAGTCTAATTGTGACAATGGTCATGAAATCTTTTGACAACTAGTCCTCACAAATCAGCACGACTCCTGGGAGGCATCCTTGACACACAGTCTGCCACAGCAGCAGCATTTTCAGAAAATGTCAGCATTTTCAGAATTCAGACTAGAACTTTCTTAGAGCAAATTCATATAACTTAATCATCCTACTGGACTCTTCCAGCTTTTAGCCATAGTGTTATTTATTCATCAACAAAAGGCAACAGAAAAGAGGAAGAGCAATACATACTCAGCAGAGATTCTATCAGAGAGTGAAAATTTGTAATAAAATAGAATTATCCAGTTACTTAAAATTCAGAACGATCAGTTACTGGGGCTGGGAAGAATGCCAAAAGTGAATTAAATTTTCTATGTTAGAATTTAACACTTCAGTTTTTATTTAAATTTAAAAATAAACAAAGAAATGAGAATTTTATCTGTCCATTCTTCTGCTTGGCCATTAATAGCATCATTTGATTTAAACAAATGATAACCAAGAATTCATGTCAATGATTTGTCTAATAGTCACTGATTTGTCTAAAAATGGGTAATATGCTTACAGATTCACTTTTTCCAAATAACATATAACAACCAACATGTTATTTTTCCAAATAATAGGTTAAGAGTATGTATGTATACACACTCAAAAAACACATTATACTTAGTGGCTGTGTTGCATGGCAGAGGAGAGCAGAGGCTTGGGGTCAGATAACCTAGGGCTATTTGACATTGAACACCTTATTTTATCCAGATAAACTAAATTACCTTATCTGTGAAACTGGAAATGATATGTATCCTCCCCACAAAGGTTGCTGGGAGAAGTAAACAACCCTACAATTCAATAAAACTCGTATTAGAGATCCACGGATCAACATAAACAATGTTTCCCTACCACTTACAGCTTTCTCCTTTGCTTTTAAGTTTTTACAAATCTCTTTATGGTCAATGCCATCAAATTTTCTTGATTTTTTTCGGTAAAGACTGATGCATGCTTATTAACTGAATTTGAAAACTTACTACTGGGGGAAAGGGAATACCTTCCTTGGCCCTTGATTTCTTCATCACGACAGGGGTTTTTACTTTCTAAGAACAGGGGTTTATATCTCCTGTATAGGTATTGTAAATATAACTAAGTACTGGTCCAACTTTTCAGGCTAAAAAACTTATCGAAAGTATAAAAAATAGTTTTTTTGGGGGGTTAAAAAAAACAACTTAATTCATTCTGTTTTGTAACATATCCATATGGTGATATGCGGGGAACCCAGGAATCAAAATACACAATCATGGTTTCCTCTAAGAAACTCTGCATCTTATATTACATTGGTGCAAAAGTAATTGTGGCTTTTGCCATTTAAAAGTAATGGTGCCTGGCACAGTGGCTCAAGCCTGTAATCCCAGCACTTTGAGAGACCAAGGTAGGTGGATCACTTGAGGTCAGGAGGTTGAGACCAGCCTGGCCACCATAGTGAAACCCTGTCTCTACTAAAAATACAAAAAGTTAGCTGGTCATGGTGGCAGGCACCTGTAATACCAGCTACTCAGGAGGCTGAGCCAGGAGAATCGCTTGAACCCACGAGGTGGAGCTTGCAGTGAGTTGAGATCATGCCATTGCACTCCAGCCTGGGTGATAGTGCAATACTCTGTCTCAAAAAAAAAAAAAAAAAAAAAGTAATAGCAAAAACCGCAATTACTCTTGTACCAAGCAAATACGTATGTTCTATATTTTGCAATATCATTTAATTAGAATCCAATTTGATTTAATCACACTGTCAAAGAAGAAGTACCTAAGCTCCCGCAAGTATACAATGCTTTAGGAATCTAATAATCCATAACTGGGAAACCGCTATTTCTCTACTTATTTTGCCAAATAGGAAAAAAATAAACATAAAATATACTGTGACTCCAAACTTGTAGATGTTTTAGTCAAAACTATAAATTCCTTTTGTATTTGTATATTAATTCCTTCTTTTGGAAACAGCTTATTAGTCTATTTATAAAAACAAATCAAAATATTTTTGAAATCTCATCTGAAACTGCTTAAGGTTCAACAATTGCAATACAACTGGTACCATCTGCACTCCACGTGGATACTCATTATTAATCATGATGCATGAATGTAATTGTGAGCACTTAATAAGATCCCCTTTTGGCAAACTGAAAGTCTAAATCATTTAAGTGCCTTTCTCCTTTTTATAATACAAGTGGTTGCCCAAAGAGAAAAAAGCCTTGTCCCAGATATGACCAATGAGAATTTAACTAGAGAGACACACAAAAATCTACAAATATGCTGGCCAAAAAAATGAAGCACATTTTTACACATTTCCTTTACCAAGCATTTTCTCCGTGCCAGTCTTGTTTTAGGTGTTAAGAATATTAAAATACGGGCCGGGCATAATGGATCATGCCTGTAATCCCAGCACTTTGGGTGGCCAAGGAAGTGGATCACTTGAAGTCAGGGGTTTAAGACCAACCTGGCCAACATGGTGAAACCTTGTTTCTACTAAAAATATGACAATTAGTCAGGCATTGTGGTACATGCCTGTAGTCCCAGCTATTCAGGAGACAGAGGGAGGACAATCTCCCAAACCCGGGAGTGGAGGTTGCAATGAGCTGAGATCATGCCACTGCACTCCAGCCTGGGTGACAGGGCAAGACTCTGTCTCAAAAAAGAAACAAAAAAAAGAAGAAGAAGAAGAAAAATAATATTAAAATATGTAAACATATTCCTTCAATCTCAATAAATTCCCAGAGAGGCAAGCAAAAGCATAAGCAATAGTCACATCAGTTCAGAGGGAGATGTTACAGAAGGGCAGCTTGCAAGAGTAGTTAAAGCTTCAGATTTTGGAATTAGTATTAAAACCACTTTTTAGGGAATCTACCACTTAACTTTTTGCCTCAGTTTTCACCTCCATAAAAAAGGATAAGAGTTGCTATCTTACAGGAGTGTTGCAAGGTTTAAATGAAATACAGTATGTAGAGGCATTTAATTACAAGCAAGGAGGTACTCAATAAATGCTATTGAGTACACATCTATATTGGATCAGAAAAATCTCCTAGAGAAGCTGATGCTGAAACTGAGGCTTACACACTATAAAACAAGTCACCCTTCCTCTCTATAGCACTGTCCCTTTCAGTGCTTAAGGCCTGCTCTTATGACTCTGCGCTTTGGCCAAGCCTTAGAGATGCTAAGGTGTGCAACACAGTTTTGTCTGTGACAGAACTACATTATTAAGGTTTTCAAATGCTGCTAAGGCTAGCTAAGTAGCATAGATTAAATAAGAAAAAAAAAGTTCTGGTATGTGTACATCAACCATGGCATTCAAGCCACAATATCAAAACCAACCACTAATTTGCAATTACTCAAGAGTATCCACATTATTGGGGAAAATATATTTTTTAAAAGCTGTTATCCCTACTCATAAAAATTACACAAATAATTGGAAATACAGTGTGGTGGGGGTAGACAAATGAACAAGAACCCAAAGGATCACAAACTCAGATAGTTACTAGGGTCAGGAAGATAATATTAATAAAAGAAGCAAGGTTGACCTATTATAACAGGGAGAACGTATCGCTGTGATAAAGTTACAACAACTTTCATTATTTAAGTAAAACAGCTACTAATTGAATAGCTTTAGCTGGCTTTTGCTAATTGGGAAAGGAAGTTCAGTATTATTAAATGGTCTAATTTTTCAAACAGGCCAGAAATCCAGTATTTATGTGAAATTTCCTGAAATACGAATAACCGCAACTAGGTCAAATTTGGTGGAGAGAACAAAACCTGCATGGGCTGGATTTGGCAAGCGGGCCACCAGGTTGTGAGCCCTGCAGTAACGACCGTAGGAGAGAGGAAACATGTATCCACATGGGCTGGAGGGACCTCTTTGTAGAGAGCATGACATCTGGACTTAGCCTTAAAAGAAGACAGGGTGTAGATGGCTGGAGAAGGCCAAGCAAAGGCAGGGATGTGTGGGGAACAGTGTTTCAGAATGGAGAGACTAACTTGGTAAGAACAGAAAGTTGTAGTTGAGACTGGATACATGAGGAAGAGCCAGATAATATGAGGCCTTAAAACCAGGTATAGAAAATCAGATTTGGTTGATGAACAAAACAGAATCTCTGTCAGTAACTGTCTAAATTGAAAAACCATAATATTCAACAAAGGGTAAGGGCCTAAAACAAATGGTTCCATGTCCTAAGAAATATCAATATTTGGATGGAAGGCCAAGGTCTCATGAGAACATCAGTCCTAAGGGGCTTCAGAATCAGAAACTCATCAGACGTAGGAAATTCCCAGAAGCAGTGAAGAGTTAATCTAGATGGCCTGAGAGTATTTCACTGACTGTATCCACAAAAACCTTGTGGGGGACTGGGTATGTGATCAGGATAGCTTTTTGTTAGAGTCATCATCATCACATCCTCCTTAAATTCCCAGTACACTGGCACAGAGGACAGAGGTGCTTATGGGCAAAACCCATCCCTGAGAAGGAATTAAAGTGGCCAACCGAAGGCATAAGGCTTCTTCAAAATTTGGGGGCCCTAAAGAAGAGATGCCTTTTAAAAACAAAATTCTATCCATAAAACCTGGAAATTTAGTAATAATGATCCAAAACCTCAAAACACTGGAACAATAAAAGTAGGAAAATGAAAACAGGGGTAAACAAGCATTCTAGACAGTAGTAAAACCAATAAATTATACATATAAATGGATTCAAGTGGCTATAGTGTAACTTAGCCCACAAAGTATGAGGTTCAAATGAACCCCCATAAAGGTAAAAACAGGAGTCAAATTGTGGTTACTAAACTTTTCCCTAAAGTTAATGGAAACTCCATGAAACTTTTTAAGCAGGGGAACGTAAGCTATGAGGGCTGGGCTGAAAATAAACTAAAAGGGGATGTGCCCAGGTACAGCCAGGATTTATGAAGATAAGCATCACCACTCTACAAGGCCAATGGCTTCCTTTGGTTATGTTTGGGAACCAGTGACAATGAACCACAGAGACCACATGTAGACTGTGTTGTAGGATGCAGCCACTGGGAGGGAGGGGTAACTTAGCAATGCAGCTGTTAAGTATCTCTGCAACCACTGACAAAGTAGGACAGCTTTGCACAGAGGGAAAAAACATCTTTCCTAATATTCCCCCACCCCATAAAGAACATGTGATCTCCTTATGAGGTAGTAAAACCAATCATTCCTTTTACACACATACACACACACACACACACACACACACACACACACACACAGAGAGAGAGAGAGAGAGAGAGAGAGAGACTGACTCATGATGAGTGGGTGGCTGCCCACAAAGACTGATCCTAAAAAAGAGAGAGAGACAGAGTAGGTGGCTGCCCACAAAAATTTGTCCTAATGCCTGTGAAAGAGGAACTGGAAAACCTCTCCCATCCACATCCTATTTAAGACCTAAGAAAGTAAAGACCAATCTCTAACAAAGATGGTCCTAGTAGTTCCTTGAGAGCAAAATTTGGAGTGAATTACTTCAGGGAATACCAGACCTAAGAGAAAAGGAAGGCTTGGCAACTCATATTCATTTTCCTACAGCAAGCATTAAAAAAAGTATTAGTAAAATAAGCATTAAGATATACCAGTAATGACTTTAAATAGTTTATCTTCCTTGCAGAACTTCCAGAAACATATACAAATAAAAATGGAATACTCAAGGAGTTGTAAACCACCTACCTGGAAAGAAAAAAATTAATAAATAAATGAACTTGGTGCCAGTCTACAGGTACTAGTGAACACAGAATTTCATGAATGAAGAGAATTTTATGTATGTTAGCCAAAACAAAATGATCTTAACACTAGAAAAAATTGTGGTAGCCTAAATAAAACCAAGGAAAAATATAATTATAATCATATTTATCTATTCAGGAAATATCTTTTTAAAAATTTAATTTCTGAAATGAAGTCGCCATATATGTAGCTTCAAAAATACTCTGCCAATTGTAACTCTGACATCTTTGGAAAATTAAACAAACACAACAGGTTGGTTTTGTTTTTCTGAAAGCTCTGGGAAAGCATCCATGATTTGTGTCAACCTGGCATTCAAATTTAGCTGGAATAAGGCTGATACCAGTTTTTGTCTTCTATAGGCAATAGCCAGACTTTCTTTAAAAATGTGAAATATTTGTTTATGCATGTCACAGTGGAAAGTTTTCTACCTCTGGTTTCTGATGTAACTTTATCATGTTTTGTTCATGCTGAGAAAGTACCAACAACATTCCAATACTGATGAAAAATAAACAAACACAAAATAATGAGTCAAGGCCTTACTGGAACAGATATCATAAATAATTTGGTACTTGTCTTAACTTAGAAAATCACTGCCTGATAACAAATTTCTGAAATATTTATTATTTTTAGCCACCACTTACTGAAAACATACTATATGTGTTAGGCATGGTGCTAGAAAATAACAGGTGTTATTTCCCTCAATCCTCACAACAAATTTGCCAGGCAGAATTATTTTCCATTTTCCAAATGAAGAAACAAGGCTAAGTGTGCATTAATTTGCTCAAGTTCTCACAGTATCAAAGGGCAGAGCACGTTTTAGACACCAGGACCACCTGGAGTACACTGCACTGCTTCTTATAAAACACTAACAATGGGTTTTGGTGAAAATGGGGCCATAACAAAAACCTGCTACAAAATGAACTTACAAAGTTATTCTCAATTAACTAAAAACGAAGCTAGCATTTATTTTACTGAGTTTATCTCACTGTGTATATGACATTCTACTTCCATTCACACTTTAAGTCCATCGCTCACTTTGATATAAAACAAAAACGCTATTTACAAAATCGGGAGTCACAGCAGCCAGAGGAACTCCTTCGTGTACTGATGGTGCTGTAGTTACAGAAAGTGTCTGGAAGCCAGAATTCCTGGGTTTCTAATCCTGCTTAAGCAACTTAATACTTGTGTGCTTTGGTTCCTTCCTCTATATAATGAGGGTTGCTGTGAAGATTTAATGAGTTAAAGTATGTAAAGCACTAAAAACAATGCCTGGTGCACAGGAAGTAACCAATAAGGGTTAGCCATCATCACCTTCATGCTCATCACACCAAGACTGGTGTGAATGATCAAAATTCACAGCATCCGACATATTTACTGAGCTTTAAAAAGTGTGCAACTGCCCAAATGAATGCACAAATGAGCAAACAACTTTAATGTCTTTGTGCTCATCATTATGAAATGATGAGAAGCAAAAGTTCCTACCTGTAAGGAACATTAATCAAGACACCAGTTTATAAACAAGGTAAGATATGCTAATGGTATAAGAAAACACTTCATAGCAGGGAAAAATTCAGATGAAGAAGGCTTGTAGGGGTCAAAAAAGGAAATAAGCACAATTTGAGGGAAGACTTCCTGTTGGCCAAGGAGGGAGACCTTGAAGAGTATTGCTCAAAGGAACGCAGGTAGAGCATTTTTAGTAATGGGGTCAGAAGGAACACAGGGAAACTTATTGTTAAGCAGAATTATCTGACTCTAATTGAACAAAGCTGACTACATATGCACCAAGAGTTCAAAGACTGAAATTCATACATTTTTGCATATTCCCTGCCCAAAGCACAGTACCTGGAACAGGCAAATAATGGCTAGATGGATGAAAGCACAGGATGGAAAGACAGCTTGATAGATGGATGTTGGGGGATAATAAAAGGTAAGATAGGGTAGGTAAGGTTACTTCAGGTCAGGAAGAGCTTGAACAAATGGACAATGCAGTATAGATGGTGGCAGCATGCACTTACTCATCAGTCACACCCTCCTTTACGAGTATTGTCTTTGTTCTATCCATCCGTCCACCCATTCACCCACTGACCCACTCATCCATCCACTTTTGAGAGGTAAACTGATTTTTGGGAGGAGGCCTAGTTAGGCTAATTTTCTCAGCCCATGGGAAACACAGTTCAATGCGATGCTGAGGACATAAAGCCTAACCCATATAGCCTAATAGTCAAGGACTGAAGGCCAGTTCTGTGGGCAAATGCCTCAAACCCTCTGCATCTGCATTTCTTCTCTGCAAAATGAGTAAGCCCTATCTCACAAGTTTGACTGCAAACTATCAGACATAGATTATGTCAAAGGCCATAATTACATATTTTATAGAACATTATTATAACTATTTTGTGCCCTTTAACAGGGGGAACACTAAACTGCTATGTTTGGGTTTTGTCAACTCTGTACCCCTGGCTCTTCCACTCACTCTAGCATATAGCAGAGACCCCGGGAAGGTTTGGTAAATTGACTTAACATTTCCAACACATACTCTCTTGTCCCTATCATGGCCTTCCTCTTGCCCAGGCTTGTCCTTTCTAGTCAGTCTCACACAAAGTCAACCCAGCACCCATGTAGAGTGAGGCCATCCCAAAGCTCTTTCAAGCTGTGCTCTAGCCCTACTCCTACATCCATGCTGCATGGAACTCTTTTCCCTTGGCAGGAGCTCCAGCCACATACATCAAGCAATCAGTGATAAATGGTGCTCCTGCTAATTAATGCAAATATGGGAAGCTTATCTCCTCAGCCATGCTGGAAGCTGCTTGAGGCTTTTCATCTGTGGCTTTTTTCTGATAAAGCTGGGGCTTTTAATCTATTTCTAACCTTTCTGGTTCCAGTATTTGACTTCAAGGGCATCGTTCTTCAGTTTAGGTCCCCAGAACTCACTCCTCAGGGTAATTCCATTCTTTTGCAAGAGCTGCTATTAAAAAAAAAAAAAAAAAAAAAAAAAAAAAAATCCTTGTTGAAACAACTATTAATAAAAAGGATATCTTTGAGAATATCCTCTCTGCAAATGTTTATGTTTTATTTGAAGCCACGGTGTCCTACCTGTGGCTGTGCATTTACAGAGCACTGCCAGCTCTTATATGTTATCTCTAAGAAGGAACAGGGCATTCATAAGTCTGGTCCGCAATAGCCATTAACCAAACGTGTTAATCACCTTCAAGACAGTAAGCAGGGCAGTGTAAAGGACCCACAGACAAATTTGAAGGAGACTCTGTCCTCCAATAATTTAAAATGTACTAGGCAAGGGCGCGATGGGAAGAAGATGGCATCTGTACTATGGTAAAACTACTGTGGAAGCACAGGTAATCTGCCCAGTAATCTGGTCAATGCAAGACGTTCACAGCAGCATTACTTATAGAAGGAAAGAAGGGAGGGAAGGACAAATCACAATGTCCAGTGATGGGAGATGGTTAAGTAAATCATGATAAATTCACAGGATGGAACTGTGTATAACCATTAAAAAATACACTTACCAAGAGCATATAAATAACATGGAAAAATGGGTAGGTTATAATGAATAAGGAGGAGGCATCAGACTAACACCATTAAACAAAAACATGCACAAGAAAAGCATCAATGTGTTCATAGTAATAATGTGGTCATTTTTTCCTTCTTCCTATGTTTTGTATTTTCCAAAGTAGGTATGTTACTTTTATATGAGAATATTCTTTAAAATTTATTTTTGAACAGTGTATTCCAAAGGCACAGAATATCATATGCAAATTTTAGAGAACACCCAAAATCCTTAGGGAGGCAACAACCTTGCAGAATGGTCCAAACTGTTAAGAAAGGAAAACAGTGGGGAGAGGAGGACTGGAGGGCCTCATATTTATAATAATGTCTCTAAGTCAGCTGTTTATAACGTAACACATGCCACTCTCAAAGAAAGGATGTTATAAAGAGTGGTTATATTCCCAAGGTAGCCCATACAGTCAGGTAAACTCTCAAATCACCTCAAGTATCTTACTTGTATCCACAATCATTTAGCTAGGGCTGACTATTTTAGAATTTATAATTTTGTGGATTCCAGAAAGAAATTACAGTACGCTTATTGCATATTATACAACATACCCTGTAGGGACTAGGGTAGAACTCCATTATCAGATTCTGGTAATAAAGCTTTTAAAGATCCAGTAGGTTTTTAGTTTCTAAAAACCTCATGAAATAAAACTTCATGTCAAAATTATGAACATTTGGAATTCAGAACAGCAAACAACAGTGGACCTATAACTGCACATACTCCATTGTACATGGTCATTCATCTGAACACCCTTCCTGGCACTCAACAGTTAGCAAAGGGCCAAGAGGTGTCGTATTCATCATTGTATCACCAATACTAGCACAGCGATAGCAATATAAAAGGACACTCCATAAATATTTGCAGAATGAATGAATGAATGAATGAATGAAATATAATACTGAGTCTATTTGCCAACCACTTCATACTCCTCACAGTCCTCGCACTTCTCTTAAGGCTCACATATTCTACTTTGGCTGAGGTGTCACATAACCGTGCTACTTCTCCTCCTCACATTCCCTCGACTTTAAGTCCTTCAAGGGCAGGGACTTCAAGTGAAACAGCAAGGCCTACAACACTAGCCCATATTCCCTCACATGGAATGTTCTCAGCTTAAGCAAAGACACCAAATTCTAACCTGAGATGCCCAGAACACTTTCTCTAGCCCTCACCTAGAGATCCAAGATTCCTCTTTTCTAACTATAGGATCCAAACCTTCTTGGAAAGAGGAGCAACCCTAAACCAGGGCTATGTGGTGCCTGAGTCTAGCCTCATCCACATGGGGATGTGTGCCTGATTTCATAAAGAACCCCTTAAGTCCTTCTAGCCTTCTCTCATTCCAGTGGTGGTCATTCTTCCCATGCTGCAGTCACATTTATAAAGCTTTTCAAAATGCCAAACTATCTCTACCAAATGCAAACCACTTAATGAACTTTATCTGTGGACTCTTTTCCTGCAGATTCTCTGAGGCATGACAAAGCCATTAACAGGATAATGATGATACTCCTTCCTCTCCTTATGCCAGGTACTACACAATCAACTTTAGTAATGTATCACACAGACTTTCCCTTCCTTGTTTTGACATGCTTTCAAGCCACTGAGATGTGGCTTGGATTAAACGGAGTAAGGATTGTAAGGGTTCATGCATTCAACGAAGACCTTCACAAGCGGGAGCTACTCCTCCTCTAAAACCAAGAAACGTTTTGCAGGCTAAGGAACAGAAGAGTTGCCAAGTTACCATTTCAAGAATCCAGTCATCTTGACTTTTCCCCTGAGGCTTGCCTCTGCTGCAGCTAAAAATGAACCTCAGATTCTTGTATATATTCACATACCCCTCCAGCCAAAAATGAAGAAAACTGGTATGTAAATGGAAACATTACAGAACACTCTTAGAATGTGAATGTCAAATTCTCCTAGTGTTGAAAAATCTCAGAGATAAAACCAGGTTCGACACCCAAAGAAAAATGCTGGAGCCAGAAATAGACACTTGCTAAAGTATACATTCTAAGTATATTAATTCCAGGAAAAAAATAATTATATAAGACATAGGCCAGACAGCTTCTTGTTCATCTGCCTCCTCATCTCTGCCTCCACATGTCCCTGGGACTTACTGTCCTCATTAAGGGGAAAGGTCTCCTGAAAGTCATCTCCTGAGGTCCCTCAAGAAAGAAAAACGGAAGGTGTGAGATGGAGACACTGACAAAACAATAATACTTATTACCTTCCTATCTCCTACAGGGTTTCCATGAGAAGAGAGATCAGGGAAAGAGGGAGGAGAAGAAGGGAAAAGGAGGGGGAAGAAGAGGTAGATAAGTTTGACAAGTAAGTGAGAAAGTAAAGGGACATAAATGAGTGGAGTGAGTAAATTAATACGTTTCATTCCTACCTTCAAAAGGCAACCAATGTCCCCATTTACAAAGCAAAGAGTGAGATTCACTCTCACTTACATTTCCAGGCATGAATTGTTTATTTTTATTAGATCCCAAGATGCCATAGGTTAAAGTTCTCCAAACTATGGAAACCTGACAACTCATGGGCTCCCTAAAACACCACTTGTTACATTTCCCTTATAAGGGGACACCGAGGAAAGGTAATGTGCAGGATTACGTATCAACTACAGCTGCATCTGACGCTTGTTTATTCATGTGAGGGACCAGATCATTCTCAAGCCCCAAGTCAGACCCCCTTTCCTTAAAATGCTTTCCTAAAATCTGCTGAAGAGCTGAACTGAGAACAGAACTCAAAACTGAAAAATTTCAGTTTATGTCTCACCTTTAGCTTCCTGCCCCTACTACCCTTTCAGATGCCATTACAAATTTATAAAAAGCAGACAATAGGGAAAAAGAAAAGAAAGACAAAAAACAAAGTCTGAATCATGCATACATGCATGCATTCACTTAACATGTATGAAGGACCAACATATGCCCGACAGGGGAGCTACAATGGTGAAGAGGACTCTTTCTAGGTCCTCAGGAATCTCACAGCCCGTCTGCACAGGTGGGTAATAAGATGTGCAGTTAAGACGGTGCAATCAGCTTTGTAACAGATGTATGAATAAAACATGAATGAGCGACCAATTATCTGCCTGGCCCCCAACCCCAAACCAGAGGGAAGGCTTTACAAAGCAGGGGGCCTTTGAGCTAGGAAGAGGGAAATGGCTTGCTCTTCCAGGCTTTAAATCAGAAACAACCATGAAACTTTCCAAGTTTATTATTCAAGAGGTGATTATTGCAAAATGCCATTCCTGGTCTAGATTCTTCTCTACTGTAATTGTCTTAGGTGCCCTGTTGTGCACCTACACAAATGCAATGGCAGAAATGGAGGATTTCTCGTATCTCAACATGGAAAATTTAGATGGTGAAGAAAAAAAAAGCAAGCTCCAAACTTCTTGGAATTTTAAGACCTCAGTTCAAAACTGCTACTGATTTTACTGCGTGACTCTAGGCTTGTCACAACTTCTCTGTGCTTCCGTTTTTATTACCTGTAAAGCAGAGATTTGATGATCTCACAAGACTGCTCTGTGAATAGAGAAAAGGAACTATATAAAAATAGTTTAAAACTCTAATGTACTATTATTTTCATCAGCAGTCATGCCACCTTTAGTCGGTTAGCAGCTCAGTCTGGGATGCCACTGCTCAAAATATTTGGCAAGTATTAAACAGTGAAAAAATTAGCCCTAATTGGCAGCCCTGCTTAACGACTGACATTCAAATAACTCCACAAAAATACTCTCGGTTCCTAGGCTCAAAGTCTACAGAATTGCCCTTTCTTTTCCAAAGCCCGCTTTTCACACTGCACACAAATATCTGGGAATCTCTTTAAAACACAGATTCTGATTCAGCAGGTCTAATGTGGAGGCTCAGATTCAGCATTTTGAAGATGCTCCCAGGTGATACTGATGCTGCTGGTCCCCATACCCCAGTGTGAATACCAAAAAAAAGGATTCCCCAAGACTTTCCAAATGAGTAAGTTGCTGCCCCACCAGGTAAGAGAGGATTCAGTCACCCAACTGAGGCAGCATTTTAATTTCTGGCTCTTTTCTAACTTCCAGTATTCACCCCTCATGCCCCAGCAAGCCACTCCCTGAAATCATATTGCCTCAAGACATACTAAATCATCCTTCAGTCCTCAGGCTCAACCCAGCTTAGAATGATAGTACAAGGTCCAATTCTGACAGCAGAGCCAAAAGTAGTAAAGATCCCCCCACCCTCACCACAATCAGCCCCAGAGCTGGCTGGAGGGATTTCAAAATCAGCTTTGCACACCACAGCCTCAAGTGTCACCATCTACCACTCACCACTGGGTCATTTTCTTTAGATTGTTTTCACAAATGACCATATAACTCATGAGGGTAGAATTGTTTCTCGTGTGAAGGAACCCCATGTCCCCTCTTGTCTGGCACAAAGCTAGGTGCTCAAATTATCTGTAAAAAGGGAGAAAAGAAATCAATGACTCGCCAATATTTACTGAATGTGCACCATGTGCCTTGCAATGGCCTGGCTGCTGAGGAAGCAACAATGAATAAAACAGACCTTCCTCCTGCCACTAATGCAATTTGAGTCTCTATGTTAAAGTCCCAAATACTCTGCTAATGTTTTGCCTACATTATCACACTTCTCAATTCTCATAATCTTATGTAATAGAATACCCACATTTTGCAGATGAGAAAATGGGACAAAACAAGCAACGTTCCATATAAAGAAACAATGGCTGGTATACAAAAAGAGGGCTTTTCCACCCAATAACCAAAATGAACTACAGCCTTTTGACCACTTTCACCACAAGAACAGTTCTGTGACTTGGAACTAGTTCTCAATGTACTCATAAGACTTTCAAGGTTACTTATATGAAGAGGGTAATGCCACGGACCCTCAGAAAGGTGACACTAATTTCCCCTGGTGTACAGTCACCTCCTCTGTATCCCATAAAGCCCAGCCTTCACTCTGGCCATTCATCATATACAAGTGAAAAATGTGATACAGCAGAAATAACTGAGCTGGTCAGGCCTGGTTTTGAATTCCAAATCTACTACTTGTCAGCTGCATAGTAACCTTTAATTCTCTCTGCACCTACGCAATGGGGATAGCAACAGCACCTTCATGTGGTTGGAAAGATAGAATGAGATAATATATCTAAAGTATGTTTAAGTGTCCAACACACAGTGGACTTCCCATAAATCTAAGTTCTCTTCTCCCTTATTGGGATTACTGCTTTGCTCATGCAGTAGGGAAAGCATTAAGAGTCTCAAGTCTTTCTCTTGGCTAATGAAAACAGAATTATTTTTACACCAGTAAAGGCAACAAAAGGCCAATTCTAGAAGCCATTTAAAGTCACAGTCCAATTACTGAGGCAAATTATAAGTGACTCTTTCGTTTAACTACGAAGAGAACGAAAGCCATTAAAAAGACAGTAAGATGCCCTCTTTTTAAAATTAACATGTCTGGAAGTTAAAAAGATGAACAAAGCCAATCTACAGGAATGTGAACAGGGTTGGTGCATTAACATAATGGGGAATAATAAAAATGTCCTAGGCCAAGAGCAGTGGTTCACATGTGTAATCCCAGTGCTTTGGGAGGCTGAGGTGGGAGGATTGCTTGAGGTCAGCAGTTCAAGATCAGCCTGGGCAATATAGTGCAACCCAGTCTATACAAAATAAGTAAATAAATAAATGAGTAAACATTAAAAATTTAGCCAGGGGTGGTGGCATGCACTTGTAGTTGCACCAGTAGTCCTTCCACCTGGGAGGCTGATACAGGAGGATCACTTGAGCCCAGAAGTTTAAGGCTACAGTGAACCATAATCACACCACTGCACTCCAGCCTAGGCAACAGAGCACAATTCTGTCTCACAAAGCAAAGTCCTAAATTCTCTCCCAGATAAGTTTAAAGCCCTGAAGATAGTAACTCATTTTTTCCCCCAAAGACTATATCACATTGATTAGCCAGGAGCCACCAATGGAGAAAGCAGTGGTGATCTGCTTGATCAGAACCACCACTGAATCAAGACAGAGAGCTAGGTTCAAGACAGTTCTGGCACTTACTGGCTGTATGAACCTAGGCAAGCCATACAAAAATTATTCAATTCACTTTCCACAGTTCTTCAATTCACTTTCCAAATAGGGATAGGGATAACAATACCTAGTTATTATGAAGTTTATATGAGATAATGTTTATGAAACATCTAGCAAAAAGTAAGCACACAATGTAGCTGTTAATTGCATGTGACTTGTGCCTGGAAGGCCTTAAACCAGGAGCAAAAAAGCTTTCACAATAAGCTGCAACTGGCTGATGTGCATGAGTGGACTTCATGCTGGGCTCTAATATGGTCTGCCACTGGTTTCAGAAAGGTTCCTAAAAACAGCATGGAGCTGTGGCACAAGAATTTTTTTTTCTATCAATTCCTAACTAGGCTTCATGGAGATATCAGAAATATTTTGGGGACAGATCTCAGCTGTGTTATATTTCAAAGTTAAATCTTAAGTTCAGGAGCTGAGCTGTATTAAATAGAAAACAAAAGATTTATGATATCCCATCTTTGTCTTTCAAAGCCCCTTCTTTTAGAACCTAAAATGCCACTCAATTAAAGGGATGTCTAGATTCTTGTGTAATGAGTAAAAAGGCAGCCTTGCTCACCTCTAAAACTCAGCCAGTGGAATTTACTGGGAAGCGTTCACACTTGAATCCCTCCAGCTCATCACTGCTCAGAAGAAACACAGACCTACGGAGGCCTAAACTTCTTCCTTACGAGTCCAGCTTAGGGTACTAGCTGCTGAAAGTACAGGACACTCCCCACTCTGCAGATGACGTTTCTCTCTAAACAGAAGTTTACCTGGTTAAACACCAGATAAAGCAGATGTTTGCACGTGGGTACTTCTCTGTACAGGTATTCTCTGTTCATGAGAGTCACCTCAGCTCCATGAATACCTTGTTCAACAAAGGCATACAGAGCTTGGGCCACTGGAGGAAGCAGCAAGCACCTTGATGCCATGCTCACTCCAGGGCAAAACTCTGGAGGGATTGTAATCAGGGGTCCCTGCGCTATTTAAATGATCTCCAACGCCTAATTTCCTCTTTTCTTTTTCCCATTGGTTAAGCCCATGTTTTGCCCTGCTGAGAAGCAGCTAGACGAACTATCACTCATTACATGATAGTTCCTTCTGGCCCTCACATATTTAACCTCCTTCAACCTCATTGATCCTGCATCAAGGAAGAATTCATAGCTCTATGCCACTGAATTAATTTCTTCGGGCTTTTCCTCGCTTTCTTTTTAACCGTTCATCCATCTCTACAGAGCACAAAGCCGACTACACAATTAGTTTAAAAGAAAAAAAAATTATGCTACCTTCCAAGCAGGTAAAATTTGCTTTTACATATTTATCTCTATCTCTGCTTCAGGCACTTGTTAAGTATGTAAGGCTGACGCCCTCTCCCTGGCCAGGGGTTCCTACTTACTTTTTCACAGTCAGGCAGCTTTCAAGTTTAACTGACATTTTGTGGGGGCTAAGTGGATGAGAGATAAGAGTTCCCACCTACTAAAAGGGCAGAAACAAAGAATCCCACACTCCTGAAATTTCACTTAAAAACTGATACTAGGGCAACTGATGGTGGATAGCTGTGTGGGCAGTTAAATCTCTGGTTTGGGAAACTGTAGTAAAAAGACAGAGAATAATGATCTAATTTAAGTATTGTTACCATCAACTATGTGCCAGGCACTGCACTGGGTTTTAAAAAAACTTATCTTTGAAATTCTGAAATCTAATTGTGGTTGTCCCATCATCTTCCCCGACACATCAAAGTCTGTTTATACTCAAGTCCCATAGTCGGCCCTGCAAAACCTGAGGATACAGAAAGTCAATCTTCCGTATAACTAGCTTTCGCATCCTGCAAATACTGCATTGTCAATTCATGTTTGGCTGAAGAAAATCCACGTTTAAGTGGACCAGCACAGTTCACACCTGTGACTATTCAAGGGTCAACTGTAATTAGTATGACTGTTCCAATTTCACTGATGAGAAAATGAAGGCCATGCATGCCCAGTGGCCAAGCAGACTGAGACTGAAACCCAACCTGATTCCTCAGCCCAGGCTTCTACCTGTTGGGCTGTAACTTACAGAAGTGCAACAGGACTATCTCCCACCACAATAAAACCCCAGAACCTCTCAGAGTCCTACTGCTCCCTGCCATTCACTAAGTGGCTTAAGAAAGGGAAATCTAGGTTCTGAGTCCACTGCTGTTGGAGACAAAGAAAACAAAGGGCAGAAAAGAAGGGCAGAGCCAAAAGACAACATTCACACTGTTCCTCTGGAGAGGCCCAGGGCCTTAAAAGAAGGGCTCACCCAAGATCACCCTTGATTTATTTAACTGCCACACATTTTTAGACTAACTCACTGCTGCTGAAAAAGAGTGGGAAGAGTAAAACTGGCAAAGTGACATGCTCTTGTAGCTAAATTGGCCAGAGAGGCCATCGTCTGACCCAAAGAATCACATAACTGGGAGCTGAAACATCTGGGTTCCAGTCCCAATTCTTAATGGGAGTCCAGGCAAATCACTTCCCTTCTTTGACTCTCCACATCTTCATTGCTAATCACGGGGGTTGGACGGGATAAAACTTAAGGAATCACACTGCTCTAATATTTTTGGCCTCTAGGATGCCAAACAAAGACAAAGAGTTAGTTAACATGTATGGATACTGCACAACTAATCCAACACTTAGTCCAGTGTCTGGGAGCCAGGGGAAACATGAGGAACCTGTAATGGTGTCCGTATCCATGAAGATGCTTTGATCAGTAGGAAGCTAATACAGATCTGTTCAAGATGATGTACAACATAGATGAAGACTCCAAATGGCAGGACAAGCTCTCATTTTCAAGGGCTGAGAATCATTTCTGCCCTGAGACAGCAGGCATGGGTTAAATAATTCCTGAATCCCTATCTCTGCTAGCTCCACCCCATGTCCCCTTCAGGGCCAGACCACCAATAGCTCTCACCGGGTCATGTCTACAAACACTTGTTACCTTTCATTTCTGCTTGCCGTCTCCAATCCATTCTCCACATTGCAGTCACAATGGTCCTTCTAAAAAGTAAACTGGAGCATGCCAACCCTTGGCTTCAAACCCTAAAGGCTTTCCATGCCTTTCCAAGATAAGCCCCACTGTCTTTCCAGGCTCATTACCATTCTTGTTCCCCATTATCCTTCAGTTATAACATACATCTTTTACTTCCTCAAAAGTGGCAGGTTCTCTCCCACCTCTATCCCTCTGATCTCAGTGGAGGTGCTGCTTCCTCTGGACATCCTTCTTTGACTCAGGAGACTAGGTTGGGTGCCCTGCCATGATCTCCCAGGACCTCTGCACTAACTCCATCACAGCATTGACCACACTCCATTGTAAATTCCTGTTTACTCATCTGTCTCCCCCACCAGATTACAGTTATTAGGGCGGCAGAAACCACATCTGTCTCGTAGTCAGTTGCATCCTAGTAGCTAGCAAAGTGCTTGGAACATAGCATGTACTTTAGAAACACAAATAAACAAACATCCTTATCAAGGAAATGAATGGCCTCTTACCTGAGAGAACTGTGCAAAGTGGGTAAAGAAGACAGGCTAAATGGGGAGGTGAAAAAAGGAGAGGATAAGCTGGATGCCCATGTGTCTGTGCCTCTGCATGTCTGCCCAGAGGCTAGGATGAGTACGCGAGCAGATACAGTGGCAATGACAGAGGCTATGAAGCGTTCAAGGGCAAGCTGTGCCCTGTGCTGTGTGTGGAGCCCAGGGAAACTGAAAAAAACAGTTACTTATTTTTCCAGTGTTTGGAGATACTGGCAACAGAACACTGTTTTAGTGCTGCATGTATGTATGCACAGGAAATAGAAAAGGTAAAATGAAGGTCACGAATAAACTCAGCAATACTAGTAACTGGACATCACTAACAAATTGTATCTACTGCCCTCTTGGTTGTATGCCCAGCACTATATGGCACAGTACCTTTCTCATCCTCTTCTCTTTTTTAAAGGATGCATATCCCTGCAGGCTGTTGGCTAAGAAACAATGAGAGATATGTTTAATTGCTGTACTATTTAAGTGGATTCTGCTGTCAGTCTCCATAAATTGTGACAAAACAGAAAGACTAAGTGTTGCAATTCAACGGTAAGGAAAAACAGAAAATAATTTAGAATTTGAACAAACAGAGATCAAGAAGATGAAAATCTGCAGGAACTTTCCAGTTCAGAGTTACGGAAGTTCAAAATCCAAAGGAACAACAACAAAGGCAATTCAGAGGAGAAAAATAAATTCCTGTAAAAATATATTTTAAAATATTACAAGATCAGAAATAATGTGCTTCAGAGAAACAATGAAAAACATCAAGATAAACAAAATAGTATATAAATAGATGAGGTGGATATTTTCGTCATATAAATCTTAGCAGTGGACTAGAAAACCACTAAGGGATGGAGAGGCTGTGAAATGAGCCACATATGCAGGATATGGAAGTTAATTAAACAAGGAGTCAGGCAGTTCCTTGAAAAGCAATTTAGCCAAAACAAAAAATGAAAAACAAACAAGCTGTAACACATACAGATTCTTGGCCAAACACACACACAGACACACAAACACACACAGAGTGAGAGAGAGACAGAGACAGAGACAGGGAGAGAGAGAGAGAGAGAGAGACAGAGAGAGAGACAGAGAGAGAGCGAGCGAGCGAGCGTGCATGAGCACATGAGCAGTCAGTACCAAAGGTTTCTAAGTTCCCAGAATTTCACAGTGATCAGGTCATGGGAATGGAGAACAACAGAGAAAGTTTTCAACCTTAGTGTGGCAGTTTAATATCAAACAAGATATCTAAATGAACTCACTCTGTCATGTTTCTTCTTTTAATAAGAAGACAATGTTTTTATACTACCGCTGTTTTCTAATTTTTTCAAGGTAAAAACTGTCTGCCTTGTGTAGCTGGTATAACCAACCACACTGCAGAAGTTCTCAGTTCTAGCAGCACATTGAAATCACCTGGCAGCTTTAAAACACTGCTGCCTAGACCCCTCCCCTAGAGTTTTTGATTTAATTGTCTAGGATGTGGCTTGGATTTTTAAGAGTTTCCAGCATGATTCTAACACACAGCCAAGGTAGAGAACCACAGTCAGATCACTTCTTAGACTAACATGGCAAGTTCTCAACAGATAATGAAGCTGAAAGAACCTAAGCTAGATTGGGAGATCAGAAAGCTTTATACCAATTTCTAAAAAGAAAACATCTTTTCCTGCTTTATTTACCCCCTTTCTAAACAACTGCATTCTTAAAAGCCCAGCACTGGCTGGCTTCCTTTGGCTAACAAAGAAGAAAAGAGACATCATCCAAACCTTTATCTGCTGCTCTCTGGCCCAGGTTTCAGCAAAAGCACATCTGTCACAATAATGATTAATCTAAGAAGGGGGCTGCCTGCACTTAAGAACCAGCAGAGGCCCTCCCTCATTGTCATCCTATGTCTGGAAGGCACATACTGCTATCACTAAATCAAAACCTAGCCTGACAAAGCTGTAATGGGGCTTCTTGGTGGAGAAATTCATTCCCTATGATGCATTTCAGGAGATGATGCCAAAAAACCCATTAGTTCAGATGGTATAGGGGAACCAGCATAAACAGAAGACATGATAAGAAATAGTACCCTGTATTTTATCCAGACTATCTAAAAGATAAGTGGCTTGCATAACTCATTAGGCTACCTTCCCCCACCTCTTAACTATTAAATGACATGTTGTACCAATGTCTACTCTTGTAGAAAACCTTCTTCTTGCAAGGTTTTCTTGAACATGGCAGCCTCCTTTATTCCACCCACAAACAAAATAATGTGTTCTGAGAAACGACAGAAACTCTGAGGTGACTCTAATCCACACACACTGCTGCTCCTTCCCTGTTACCTAGTAGCATTTCAATGTAAACTATGCTCTAGAATGCTCTAAAGGCATGGACTTTTGTAGTATGTTGTGTTCACTGCCTTGTGCTTGGCATACAGTTACACTCCATATATAGTGGCTGAGTGAATGAAAAAAGTCTGCTTATAACTAATGTATAACCAGAAATAACTAATGTAATCAGAAATATATCCTACAATTTTTCTTTATAGGTACATAAAATGGGATAATCCTTTCTGTATTGGTTTATATCCTGTTGTTTTCCAGTTAATATAACATGACTGTCTTTCCATGTCAACAGACATGCATAGGCATTGCTGTTAAGAGCATCTATTCATAGATTTCAATCATGTTTACCAGTAAGGGTGTCTCACTGTTTTTGCAATTCTAAGTAAAGCTTGCAAACAGGATTATCTTCAAAGAAGTAGAATGACTGGATCAGAGTTGGAATGAGAAGACTGTAACCTTCACGATGGCAGGGGTGTCTTCAAAATCTAGAGCCCAGAGCCTGCTACTTGGTAAATACTCAAATACCAATATTCTCTGTGCTTTAAGAGTTAACATCCAAAAGGAGAAAAAGACAGGTATATAGAAAATCTGCCCATGGCTACAGTCTAAAATTAGGTATAACATCTGCATGTAGGCAAAGACTCACACATCCTCTCATTTGAACAATTATTTGAAAAATCACATACACCTTTTCACCTTACTCAGTAAAAAGGCATTGTCCAGTCTTTTATAAAAAAAATTCTTGAAAGATTAAACACAATGGAAACCAGCCAGGGTGCTTAAATAATAAATATTTCAGAGGACGGGTGAGTATGTCTACGGTGTGTGTTGGGGGTTAAGGGACTCATTTTTTCACAGATACAGAGTATGTGCCACTATGAACGGCCTTCTCAAAGGCTGAAAGAGATGAGACAGAAATGCTAAAAATGAAGAGGCAAAACTCCAAACAAATAAAAATTCTGGCTTTTAAACCAACACAGCCAGCTGTTCTTCATGGCAAACAGGAAGAACAGATAGAGAGGGCAGACCTCTAATGGGCACTGAAAAGAACAACCAAGTTCTTTGTCCAGATCAGCTGCCATCTGCTGGGAGCACCACTAGATTAATGGCCATAGGAAGAAGGCCAAAGGTGGCAGCCAAGCCCTGGAGAGACACCAGCTGAGGGGGAGGGGCACAAGGGGACATCTCAAGTTTCATTAGCTTCATTAAGCAAATGGTTCTCTGGAGAAAAGAGGCTTTGGTTCTGGGCTAGAAGGAGCTGAATCACCAGAGGACACATATCAGTATACCTTTATCTTCAGGTGGAATCACTTCTATGAAGAGAAAACTATGAAGAAATAAAGAACTCCAGAAGACAATTAGAAAGTTCCTCTTCACGTGGAAAGATCATGTCTTCTCCTTGGTTGTTTCTACAACATTGTAAGACCTGGTACGTACTCAAGAGAACTGAAGTAAAAACAATTACAAGAAATTTAAGTCACCATGGGAAAATACAGGAGAGTATACTGGTTTTTGGTAGGTTAAAAACCGAAGAATCCATACCTAAGGCAGAAGGGAAAACCACACATAACACCCGGAGGTGCCTGTGTATGCTGAAGCTGGAGATGGAGGCTCCAGGTCTGAATCCTGGCTTTGGCCATTTACTAGCAGAAAGACAGGAAGCATGTTAACTAACATCTTAGACTGTTTCTTCAGCTGTAAAATGGAATTTGTATTATACCTTGTTTCTGAGATTGCTGTAAGGCTGAGATTCCCAAACTATTCTAGCACAGCAAAACTAAGTGTATGCATAAAATGCTTTCTTCATACTATTTGAGACACATTTAGAATAGGGCTTTCTCAACATCATGCATTACTGACATTCTGAACTGGATGATTCTTTGTTGTGGGGGTCTCCTGTGTACTGCAAGGTGTTTAGGAGCATCTCTGCCCTCTACCAACTAATTGCCAGTATCACCTCTACCATTTAGTTGGCGACCAAAAAATGTTTCCAGAAGTAATCAAGATGTCCTTCATTACCTGAAAGGATAAACTGTGGTACTTTGGAACAATGAAATATTATTTTTATATTATATTAAAAGAAATGAGGTTATCAAGCTGGGAAAAGACATGGAGAAAACTTAAATGCATGCTGCTAAGTGAAAAAAGTCCATCTGAAAAGGCTACATATTTTACTTTATGACTCCAACTATATGACATTCTGAAAAAGGCAAAACTATGGAAACAGCAAAAAGATCAGTGGTTGTCAGGGGTTTAGGAAGAAGGAAGGAGAGATGACTAGGTGGACCACAGAAGATTTGGTGTGCTGCTAAAACTACTCTAATACAACAACAGAGGATACATATAATTGCACATTTGTCAAATCCATAGAATGCATAACACAGAGTAAACTAATGTGAACTATGGACTTACATTAGTGTGGCACCCTTGTCATGGTTAATGAGTCAATATTAATACATTATTATTAACTGATGTAAGATGTTAATAATAGGGAAAACCGCGGTGGCAATGGTAGCGAAATGAGACAACATATAAGAACTCTGGACTTTTGGCTCAATTTTTCTGTAAATTTAAAACTATTCTTTAAAAAAAAAAAAAAACTTTGCTAATTAGATCTGTCCATCTCCACTGAGAAACGTGGATTAATGGTATAGTCTTTTGTTCCTATTTGACTTAAAAAATGGCTCCTAGATCTTACGTTAGAGCTGAATATATATTAATTTTTTACAGTGCCCAGAAAAGAAGGCCTTGTATATTTTATGTCTCTGTTTCAGTTCTAAGTCGATATGAACATCTAATATCCAAAGAGTCACCTCTGAAACTCTGACACATTCACCCTAGAAAAAGGACAACTGTTCTCTAAGTCTGCTATTGTAATACTAATATATTGAAAGAATAAAGATAAAAACAATTTTAACCTATGAACCTGGTCAAGTCTAGCAGAGGCTCAAAGCCAACCTTCACACATCTGCCCTCCCTGAAACACGCTGTGCAATTTACATTTACACAACGAAGAATCTTCTAAGCATCTGCCCACCCCAGCGACAGTGGTTGATGGTGACAATCTCATGTTTAATCTCAACCTTGTTCAAATGTGCAATGTTTTCAATGTTACACAGGAGGTACATCACCAACTAAATGACGATCTCACCTGGGCACCCTCTTTTTACCTCATACCCTCATAATTTATTTAATCTATTTTCCAGAGCAGTCAGAGGGATCCATCTTAAGTGTAGGCCTGGCAATTCAGTGTTGCTTGCCTTTCTCATAATTACAAAACAAAACAAACAAATAGAAAACCCCAAACAACAAAACTCCAAAGACTCCCTGTTTACAGTAAAACCCACAGTCTTTATAGTGGTCAGTAGGCCCTGCATGATCTGGCTTCTGCCACTTTTCCAACCTCTTCTTTCTCACATGCTCTACCTCAGCCACAGGACCTCCTTGCTGCTTTGTTAATGTGTCTGGCATGCACCTATGGGAGCACCTTGGGCTGTCAGACCCCCATATCTACATAGCTAACTCTATCACAACTTAAGTTTGCTCATGAAGCCTCCCCTCCTGCTCCTACACTGCCCCACCATCATTCTCTCTCATATCCCATCTCTTTTTGTCTGCATAGCACCTACTGAAACCTAACATACTGCCTGCCCCCACTAAAAAATAAATTCAATGCATATACTTCTTAGTCTGTTTTTCATTGCTCTATCATAGCGCTTAGATGATTCCTGCCACATTGTAGGTACTCAATTAATGAAAGATTCATTTATTCTTTTTGAGACGGAATCTTGCTCTGTCACCCAGGCTGGAGTTCTAGGGCGCAATCTCACCTCACTGCAACCGCCACCTCCCAGGTTCAAGTGATTCTCCTGCCTCAGCCTCCCAAGTAACTGGGATGACAGGCACCTGCCACCATGCCTGGCTAATTTTTATATTTAGTAGAGGTGGTGTTTCACCATGTTGGCCAGGCTGGTCTTGAACTCCCGACCTCAGGTGATCCACCTTCTTCAGCCTGCCAAAGTGCTGAAATTACAGGCATAAGTCACTACTCCTGGCTTATTCACTGATTTTTTATCTGTCACTTAACCATCTTGATTTTATAAAGCGAGGAAACTAAAGACCAGATCAGTTACACTAGCCTCAAGTTAGAAATAGAAAGGGATCTGACCCTTAAGCAACTCCCAAACTGGACCACTCAAATGGACTTTATTATCAGCTGTTTCACTGACAACCCCTCAAGGCCCTAAGAATGGTATCTTAAGGATCAGGGCCAAGAATTTCACATCCAGTAGCCCTCCCACTGCTATTTCAAGGCACTTTATTAGCTATTCAAGCTCTTATGTTAGATCTAACTTCTATTCATCACTTCTTCCCCCTAGACAGTATTCACTCAAAGTCCTTTACTTACAGTTCTAACATCATCAGGGCAACTCATGACTCGTTATGATTAACTAGGATTTGGGATCATGAAATTCTCAGTACAAATTTATTCAGCCACCAACTGACTATGAGACCTTCAGCAAGGAGGTTAACCTAGTTAAGCCATAAATTTCTCAGGTAAAGAATGATAGTAATACTGACCTCACGGGTTTCTTAGAGGAGTTCAGGGAGAATTATGTATACAAAGACCTTGATACTACAGGCAATCTGGCAGAGAGTAAGCACTTAGTAGGTGTTAGCGTTCACCTATTATTTAGTATTTAGCAAGTCATTCACTCATTCAAAAATTTCTATTTAGCAAGTCACTGTAAATGCACATCACATGCAACCTCTTCCCAGTCACTTGGATTAACAGCTTCTTTTTAAATGCCCTCTACCCACACTGACAACCCCTTTAGTCTTTGATTTTTTTTAAAGCCACAAAATCAATTCAAAGGCGAAGAGAAAACCTTATCCACTGACATGAACACAAAGCACCCAGGCATCCACATGATCAACTGGTCAAAGGTCTCAGCATAGCTGGTTCCTTAACTCCTCTCATACTTTGTACTGGAGAGACCAAATGACAGAGGTCAATAACCTTGGGAGTCAGCTCTTTGCATGAGGTTAAATTAGCAGATGTAAGAATGAAATGAGCTACAAAGATATTTCATTCACATATTTAGGGTATATTTTAAATAAATACCAATGGACCACATAAATTCTTTAGCTAGACTCACAATGCACAGACCATGTAACTCAACATGTGTTTGTATTTTCCATCTCTCTGTCTTATCTCTATGGTGCTCTTCTCCTCCATTTAAAAATTTCAGTCTTTCAGGCCAGAGCCCTCAGAGCCTAAGGAAACTAGAAACATGTTTCTTCCACTCCACCCAGCTCTGAATACCTGTACTAGCTCCCTCAGTCTGCAGCATTTGTGCCTGGCCAATTCTTCTTATTCTGGGCTCCTTCTGACATCTCAGGATACAGCTCAAATGTAATTTCCTTAAAAAGATACCTCTGGGCAATCCTTACCAAGTTTGTTCTACCCTGGTGCTATCAAGTCACCCTATTTGTATTCTCCACAGCAGTTATCAGTACCTGAATTTAATTTTACTTTTCCTTTTTTTTGTTTTATCTGTCTCCCTCTACAATGTACCCTCTACGAAGATTAGAATTTTGTCTGTGTTTTTCCACTGGTATAATCCCCAACACCGAGAACAATTACTATAAAATAGTCAGTGCTCCATTTGATATATCCTGAATAAGCGAATACAGTTGAGTATTCAGGCAATACTACTTAACTAAAAGTGACAGGTTTTTATCTGATCCTGTGGCAAAAAATAAAGAGGGACCCAAAATGGGAACTGTTTATCTATAGTATGTACAACCTCTGGCAAGGAGCCCGCAGATTTAGGTCTAAACCACACCAAGTAGACTAGGGATATCTGCTCCTCCTCCAGTGGTTTAAATGGGAATCCAGAGCAAAGTGGTAAAATATTACTGTCACCTGCCTCTAGTTTTTCTCTTCCAACACCCCATAGGTAACCACCTCTCTATGAGAGAAAGACACACGTCTTCTGTTTAGTGCTGGACAATTTAAATGACCCCCTTCCACCTCTCAAGTGATCATCTAACAGCTTTGTGAGGTAGGAGGAACAGGCATAAGCACTTCCATTTCCCAATTCCCTCACTCTAATTTGCCAATGAGAAAACCAAAAGGCTGAGGGAAGTCAAAACACTAGCCCAAAGTCACAAAGGAGTAAGTGTTGATGCTGGAGCTTGCAATCCAGAATTTCTGGTTCCAAATTTCTTACTCCTTCTACTGTGGTAAGCTGCCTTTCCTAATACATAAAATGGCTTTTTAACATTAGCATTAAAATACACTTGAGAGAAGTAATGTTTGCACAGCTTCAGCAAGCAGCTTCCTTCCTCAAAAGTTGTCTCCATTTCCTGACATAGAATTAATTTAGGAAATGCTACATTTTTAAAACCCATAGTCAATGTGCTCCCAGCAAAACATTCTTGAATTTATGATGCTATCACGAGTTCCTTTAATTATTGTAGAAATATTTTAAATGCACATAACTATCCATCTTAAGATAAATTTTGTAAGTCAAGGCTTCAAATTCTACTCCAAACTTAGATTCTACAAACTAAGGTTTTCACAGTTACCCAATTCAAAATATAATACACTAGAGGGTTCTCTCTTACTGCATTATAAAAATAAGATTCTCAACTCCAAACTCAAAAACAACCCAACCCCATGTTATGATCAAAATGAGAAACCTGAATACAGGCAGACGGGTGAATTACTCAATAAATAAAATTTAAATCAAACAGACTAAAATCAAGGTATACATTTTTTATTCTGTATGTATGTCTGTACACAAAAATAATTCAGTCCTTTAGAATAAGATACAGATTTTCTTTTTAAAATAATTGTAGTATCTTAAACAAAAATTGAGTCAGTGTAAGATCTTTTGATAAAGCTATAGTTTGTAGTCAAATTTATTAACACCAACAAGGAAGAAAGCTATTAACATTAGCATCAGGAAGGGAATCTCAAACATGGATAATCCAGAAAACATTTTTAAAGTCTTTTCAACAATAGATTTATTTTTTTCAACATGTATGATTTTGACAGACATAAAACATAATTTCAACTCCCTCAGTATATATCAATGAATAAGAAATAGGCATGCAGAATGACGATGAAGAGGCCAGGCGTAGTGGCTCATACCCATAATCCCAGCACTTAGGGAGGCCAAGGCAGGTGGGTCATTTGAGGTCAGGAGTTCAAGACCAGCCTGGTCAGTACGGTAAAACTTGGTTTTTACTAAAAATACAAAAATTAGCAGGGCGTGGTGGTACGCGCCTCCAAAAAAAAAAGGCTGCCAATGAAGAGTCTACAACTATCGAGGGCAGTTAAAGGAAAGGAAGCCAGTTGGTATTTTCAATTTGCCAGATGATCCATACCACAAGTGACTTACATGCATAACAGAGAGGTGAGAGTTGACCAAGGTAGCCTTAGATTTTCAATACCTCATTCTTTCAGCAAACAAGGCTGGAAGCAGCTATCTATCAAGGAGTTCGTGTGCTAGGCAGGGAGGATTATCCATTTGATAATCTCTGAAGCGCCTACTGTTTTAAAAAGCACAGTGCTTGCTTTGGGGCATAGTCACAACTCTTAAGAAATTCAGTCTTCGGAGTCAAATGGTGAACAGAGAGAAACAGGTAAGCAAATCATTTCAAAAGAATGAATAGGTACTAAGATAGAGGTGTACAAGTTCCTATAAAATAACAGAGGAGAACTAACCCAGCCCAACTAACAGAGAGGTGATGGCTGGCAAGGTACTGGAGAAGCCTTTGGATGCTATGGCACTTAGACTAAGTTCTCAACAATGGGCAGAATCAATGAGATGAACAAGTAGATAGGTGGGCTGACATGGATGAACATATCTCAAGACAAAGCTGCTGCAGATGAGGTAAGGTAAGCAGCGACATACGAGGAGAGAAGGGGCATGGCCAAGACAGGCTTGTGGGCTGTGCCACCACATGTGGCTCTCACCACACAAGCACGGGGCAGCCACCAAGAAGTGTTCTGCAGAGGGCAGCACAAAGAAGACAGTTATGACACTGAGATGCATTCGGAATTTCCTGATAGTTAATTCATGGCTGGGGGAAAATGAGAAAAAATGCAGAGACTGGCTCTAAAGGAAGCAAAAACAGATTTTGGTTCCTCTAAAAATGGACTTTTAATCACAAGCTGTAATGCCATGTGAACTCACGGCCATGTCCACAAAAATCAAAGACTGACCAAGCAAACTTCCAAGGTTTAGTTGAAAATCTCTCAAAATCCAGAACTCAGTAGGAGCCTTTAGACATATTTTTGTGATGCTCACACTATGGTAATTTCAGTAATAGCAGACAATAATAAAACAGAGGCTCTTTTCTAAATCGTAATATCCCAATTGTCCAGTTTCTATAGCAGGAACTCCCAGTTCTAGCACACATTAGCCATACCAACCTGGCATACTTGCCTATGATTTCTCTGCTTCAGCTTCCTTATCTACAAAACGGGGCTAACACAGTCTTTTTCTTCTGGGGGGAGGGAGATAAAAATGGAGAGATTAAATGGTAGAACAAATATGAAAGAGCCTTATAATCTCTACAAATAACAGAAATAACTATTGTTATGGGCTCAGGTAACAGTATGAAACAGAAAACTATGAGGACGAAGTAGCTTCAATGCATTAATTAAAATTAAAAGGACTGTTTTAATTAATCGACGTTAGCCCAGACCACTTATTTTTAATAGCATAAAACCACCTATCAACCTCTCCTTGACCCCAGGAGTCATCAAGCAAATACTCGGAAAGATGCGGTGAACAGTCTAAACTTCATGGTGATGGATGTGTCATGAAGTGAATTAAACCACAAAGACAATTAAGTCATAAAAGCAGCAGTAGTGATAGTAACTAGACAGAAGGCTCAGAGGATCATCTCTGAAAAGATTTCATTAGCTAAACCACAAAGGCCTGCTGAAAAACACATCAGCAATCTAGTTAAATATGGGTCACACTATTTATAGAGTCAATCACCAAATCACATATTCTCTAGTTAAAAAAAAAAAAAGGTTGAAAACTTTCTTGTTAAACAGGCCTACTTCATGCCCGCCAAAGGAAACAGTCTGTTTAAATTCTGCCCTCACTTGACAGAAAATTTTCTTAATGGGCTCTATACAGAAACTATCCCATTTTCCTATATATTTGAGCTTTGCCATAAATAAACAAGCTCCACATAATGCCAACATAATGTTTAAGTTACATTTTGAGAACACCTGGACTCAAGACCAGTCTGGGCCAGTATCTGTAAGGGGGCCAGTGTATCTCTGATGAAGCTCCAGGTCTACTGTGAAGGAGGCTTTATTTGTGAGGCTCGGCAAGGGCTCCTACAGTGGGGAGGACAGCCATTCTATGAAAATGCAGTCCAGGGCAGGTTGTCAGAAATGTATGCAAAAGGAACAAATTGCAGACCCGGAAAATGAAGCACATTTGCTGTTCTGATGACAAGTGACAAACAAGTGCAATGCACCAACATGTCATCTGTGGTGATCTGAGTGGTGGAGTCATGGGTCATTTTAAAATTCTCTTCTCTGTATTTTACTCATTTTTCAAGTTTTTCCCAATGGCCATATTTCATAAAACAAAGAAAAGATATCTAAATAGGTGGTAATTTTGAAAAGTACAGAAATTTAAGTCTACAATAACAACAGCCTATTCTGTCACATACAGACAATCTCTACTGGCATTGTATTCTCTCTCTTCCTAGTCTTTTTTCAATGCACATGCATCTTTTTTACTTGTGAAGCCAGTACTTAAAAAGGGCAAATAAGTGATATATTATTACAGGTTACTTATAATTACGGAAAGCAAAGATTTTAGGTCAAATGATAATAGTATGCCAAGCTAGATGGTTAAAAATCTATTCTCAAGTAAACAAAAACAACTCTAGTTAATAACAACAAAAAACAGTAATTTAAATACGATCCATAATGATTTGCTATTAATTGTACTCCCTCTAAATGAGGTGATCCAAATTCAGCCTAGAATGTATAGGCACATACACTCTTGTTCACCTCATTAAATTCTAAATGAACACCAACCACTGTAAATATGGAAGTGGCCAGGCACTGTGGATCATGCCTATAACCCCAGCAGTTTGGGAGGCCAAGGTGGTGGATCACTTGAGCCCAGGAGTTCAAGACCAGCCTGGGCAACATAGCCAGACCTGGTCTCTCCAAAAAATTACAAAAATTAGCAGGGTGTGGTAGTGTGCTTCTGTAGTCCCAGCTACTCAAGAGACTGAGGTGGGAGAATCACTTGAGCCTGGAAGGTCAAGGCTGTAGTGAGCCATGATCATGCCACTGTACCCCGGCTTGGGTGACAGAGTAAGAACTTGTCTTTAAATTTAAAAAAAAAAAAAAAAAAAAAAATGGAAGTACCATGCCCAAAAAAGCTGGCTACCATCCCTGCAGCTGAATCCCTGGCCTTGGGCACTGATGACACCTTTGAAAGGGAGCTTAAACACTGCCCAGATGAGAACTAAATATAATACACTTAAACAAAATACAGTATCATTAAAAGGAGGGAAAAAAACTGCATTAGGAATTCTGGTTTAAAAAGACATACTGCAACCTGTACCAACTTCCAGGGGGCCTTCTCTCCCTTTGACAGTGAATTTCCTCTGCATTAGGGACATTTCCAGGCCAAAGACATATATAAGCATTATCTCACTGCACCAACCATTACAGGTGGGTACTATTATTGTTGCTATTTATAGATAAGCAAAACAAGGCTAAGGGAAATTAAATAAAGATAACACAACTTTTATGTTCCAATGTGGAGATCTGACCTGATCTTCCTGATTCTAAAGCCCATACTCAACCACTATAGCAACAAAGCCTGGCACAGAAATTTGTCCCCCCTAGAAACAGTTGCTTAGCTTGTTCTGCCATTCAGTCATATCCTAGCATTCTGGATTTGGTTTTGCCAATGTGATTCTCAACCAAACAAGATCAGGCAATGAGCACATGAGAAAGACATCAAATGAAGGCCGAAAGATATTCCCTTGTCTACAATTGATCCAATTACAGCAGAATGGCAGCTCATTAAATTAAAAAATAAAATGACTTGGCAAATGAAAGCAATCATAGCATGCACATACCTGCTCATATAAGAACACAAGTGAACTGTTGGGTTTTAAATTCTTTAGGTTCTCATGGAAGAACTGTAAGTCCATTTTCACATAACCAAATGCTTATGTTCTCCTGGTTTAGTTACTGAGAACAATGGTGAGAGGAAGGTGGATGAGCTGAAGAATGGGACGAATGAAATATACTGATAAGCAAAAATCCCTAAAGCCTGCAGATAATTTTTAAGCAACTTTGGTGGATCCCTAAAATAAAATATATCCTCTGTCTTCAACAAAATAAAATGTTGGTTTTTTTTTTTTTTTTAACTTTTAAAAGGTCCACTTCTTTTCCTCATCTTTGTTGCCCTCACTCTCAATGAGATCACATTTAAGTCCTCCTTTCAAGTCTCTTACCTTAGAAAGGAAACTGCTATTTTGCTGTGCAATAACGGGTCAGAGAAGAAAACCATTTTAAAGTCATGCCTTCATGCAGATTTACCGCAGGGTTATCTGCAGAGTAACAGACTACCCTAGTGGTATTCTCAAATTACAGTTATATTGCCCAACTACGGGAGCTGCAATTTGAAAATGAGAAACTTCTTTTGGCAATGAAACACACGTAATCAGCGTCCTCACAGAAAACCAGACGTTTCAGCTAAGGAAAATAAAAATAAAATAAAATTAACTTCACTGCCTAAAACCACCAGCCCCAGAATATTCAACGCTTATGAATTTTTATCTCAAATATGGTCCACATTCTGCATGAACTAAAAGACTCATGACTTTACACTATCAGTTCTGGTATTTTAACAGTCTTTACTGGGGGAAAGGGTATGAATGCACCAGTGTAAAGCAGCAGCCTGTCTGCAGTCAGTATCACTTCACTCGACACCACGTCTCATGCCCTTCTCCTCTCCCTGCTTCAGCACAGCCCTGCAGACTGCTGGCTTCCCTGACACACAATTTGCTGCAGTCCACGCCTAGGCTGGCAAGCAGCCCACCAATCACTCAGTGTGATAGGAAATAATCTGAAAATAGAAATACTGCATGTAAATAAACATTATAAATGAAAGTCTAGAATGTGTCACCCTCAATTTGGTCAGAAAAGACTCCAACAGAGATGGAGTCTTGCTCTGTTGCCCAGGCTGGAGTGCAGTGGCTCAATATCGGTTAACTGCAACCTCCGCCTCCCGGGTTCAAGCAACTCTCCTGCCTCAACCTCCAAGTAGCTGGGATTACAGGCACCCACCAACACACCCGGCTAATTTTGGATTTTTAGTAGAGACAGGGTTTTACCATGTTGGCCAGGCTAGTCTCGAACTCCTGACCTCAGGTGATCTGCCTGCCTTGGCCTCCCAAAATGCTGGATTACAGGTGTGAGTCACCACACCTGGCCCAGAAAATGCCATTTTTAAGAAAATAGTCATGCAAGGCTCTCACTTGGGGTCAGAAAGGTAAGCCTGCTCCTCCTATTAGTTCTGCTCCACATATTAGTTCTATTGGAGGGGCAACAACTTTCACACTGTACAATCCTTGACTGTATTTTTTAACCTTTATACCACTTTTTATAATGCTCTCAAAACATTTTGAAATGATGAGGAGGAGGAAGAAAAGGGTGGAACATTTGTTAAGCACCAGCTGTATTGCTAGGCATGGCACTGAGTTCCTTTTGAACAGCAGTTTATTTAATCCTGAAGCATTACAAAGTGGGTATCATTATGCCCATTTTATAGATGAGAGGGAACTGAGGTTTGCAGAGGTAACAAATGGTCCAAAACTACCTGTTTCTACCCAAATTTCACAATGAGTAGTTGAAGGATCAGAAATATTAAGTGCTGTACCAAGGATAAGAGAGTTAACACTCACACTAGGACACAGACTGCCAGGCCTGTTCAGTACCAACACCTAGGCAGGCTGTCCAAACCACGGCATGCTGTGCTTCCCAGAGGCACCGCAAGGTGAGGACCTGCAAAAACGTGCTTCAGTTCACAGGGTCAGGACGGAACTGCTGTGGCATCAACATGCTCTAACTGGTGCAAACAAAAGAGAGCTAAGCCACAGATGATACTAAACATTAAACAATCAAAGACTGGTTTAGATGTGGTTGAGATATGCAGACAACTATTTCAGCCACAGCAGACTGACCACTTTAATTAAATCTTATTCAGGCCAAAAATTAACATTCATTTGTTTACTCTGAACTTCTGAACTTGAGAAAACAAAAAGGAAGAAACAAAACCAAAAAAAGTCTATGAATACTCCACAAACTGTTACTTTCTTTGTATATAACCAAGAGAGATCATGTAACATAATGATCATACCCTGTCAGGGATCAGACTTGAGATCCAGAAACAGAAAAAACTGGGTTCCAGGAAGTAAGAGCTAGGAACAGGGGGTCTAAGGCAGGAGGTAAGTCTCAAAACCAGGACTATCCATTAATAATGCTCAGAATCCCAACAAGTAGGAAGAAAAACCCTACACGATAAGCAGAGCATAAGGAAGAGGCTCCTCCTCCTTTCTCTAAGAAGAGGCCACTCTGAATCAGGCTGAACCAAGAAATAGATCACTTTTTGCTTCCCAGCTATGTTCCCATGAGGTGTCCAAAGTGCCTCCATTAGCAGAGTCCCCTACTTCCCAAATTCACCTGCTAGCAACATTTGGTCAACTCAGCTGCAATTTCAAATGGAAGACTACTACAGTGTATGGCAATACAGAGGAAATCGGAAAATGCCAAAAAAAAAAAAAAAAAAAAAAAAAAAAAAAAAGCAACGCTGAGCAACCAAACCAATTTACAACACTTCTGCCCATCTATCATTCCCACTCTACCTAACTTTCAAGTGACAACTTCCTTTTTCTTGGTAATACAGCTACTAGCCTACGCCTAGATATAAATCCCACTTCTCTACTCCCTCTATCTGGTTTACTGGCTCATCTCCCCACTGGCATTAGTCAGTGCCTGTGCCTTTGGGGTCCCTTCTCTGCAGAGGACCAACTCATCATGTATTCCATGGCTACGAGAGGAAAATATTTCTGCCTTTTCAGTTTAAAAGGTATTTCCTTTCCTAAAGACCTAGTCTCAAAGAATGTTGTCCCTTTTCTACTGTCTGTTCCCATCCACAAGTTCATCTGTGACCACTATTACGCTATCATGATACCAGGCTCTTCTTCTGAGGGTTATAGCAACCATCTTTTTCTACTGAGCTCTAGGACAGCAATCCTTCATTAGATGGAAAAGTGTTTCCATCTAATCCACAATTCTTTCCACCACCACATCTCTCTCAGCAACTTTGGTATCCATATTGGTGACAATCAACTTTGACACCTCCTGGATTCACTAAGCTTTATCTCTTCTCTACTCCAAGTACTCCTGATGTGGCCTTGTGACAGACACTGCTGATAGGCTCCCCAACATCCATTCTCCCCATCTCCCTACTACCAGAATACCAGGTTTTACCAGAATATTTTGAAAATACAAGTTTACATTTTCCAGCCTCTCTTACCATCAGAGGTGGTCAATAAATACTAATGTTACATGGGTTCTGGAAAAGAAATAGCTCAGCTGGGAGAGTCCAATTTTGCCCTTGCATTTCAGATTCTGCATCTCAGCTGGAGCTCTGGCAGCAATCTTAAGACAAGAGGGAACCTTGAGGATGGACGTCATGTGCTGAGGAAGGTGAGATAGAGAGGAAGGAGGCCTGAATCCCAAAGGACACCACAAACGTGGCATTCCAGGCCTATGCTGAGGTTCCTTTTAGATGAGAGAGACACAAACTATCACATTTAAGCTTCTATTTGGGATTTTCCCCCTGTAACATGCAGCTCAATGTAATAATTAATGCTGGCCAATGATCAAATAATGGCAATAACAAAATGCGGTGCAGGCTCTCCAATGACAACTCATTAAGAAGAGTCTAAACTGACTGCAAGGTCAATGTTTCTTAACCTTATGTCAGTATAGGCTATCCTGTTGAATGTTCCAGATCCTAGTACCATTTGGTACATTATGCACCTTGAGACTCAAACCTATTTTGCTTTTAGTTTCACATCTTGCTTTTTTAATCTCTATAGTTGTCTGTAACATAGCTTTTTAGGAAAGTACCACAAATATGTTAAACAGAAAAAATAAATCTCAAATAATGTGCATAAGCTGTGAGTTTCTTCATATATAACTGGTACCTAAGCAAGTGAGGGTTCATTTTATTCCTCACTCACCAATCCTCACATCATTATATGCTAACATCATACAGCCAAAATGGTCATGATATTCCTCCTATCTCAGCCAAAATCTGGCAAGAAAGAATTATTCTTGTAGCGGAAAAAAGAAATCTCGACGATAAACCAAAATGCCACCATCAGGGTTTTCAACATTGAAACTGTAGGAACAGGGTCTAGGATTCACTGAGCTACTCCTGAGTTTCTATGATTCCACGTGGAGTAGCTCAAAGTAAGACGTGAAGGGGCTGGACCTGTCTGTGAATCAGAATGAGCCCATGTCCTCCAGGAAGGCTTTTCATATCCTCCTCCCACTAATGGAAAAGCCAAGTCCACCACTGATGCTTCCATTGGAATCTGTACAGGTACTATTGTAACACCTTCCACAGTTTAGTGCACTTAGTCTGGAAACCAGTTAACCCCATGTGAGCTTTAGAGGCCTGGGGTTCTGTTGCTACCCTGTTTGTGTCACTGGGCTTAGAGTGGAATGTAGCAGATGTTCAACAAATGATTGCTGAATAAAAGCCACCCTTCGTGGCTAAAGAGATGAATATGGCATGGCAGACCCTTTCCTCAAAGAACTAATGAGCTGAGACCCGATACCTCACCAAGAAGGATCCTGTAAATCCTAAGGAGGAGGGAGCAGAAGGGAGAGCTAAGGAAGGGCTTGTGAAGAAATGGTTGCTGCACCATTAGTCACTTTTACCAAAACAGTTAAAATAAGGAACAGGAAACTATTAGAAAACGGGTGTGCAGAAAGCATCCACTTTTTATGAGAAGACAAAAAGGAAAAGCACTTTATTGATGGAATCCATGCGCCAGATGGTGTGTTTTGTGTGTGTGTGTGTGTTTTTTTTTTTTTTTTTTTTAATTCTTTCTTGAGAGAGGGTCTCACTCTGTCACCAGGCTGAAATATAGTGATGTAGTCACAGCTCATTGCAGCCTTGACTTCCCAGGCTCAAACAATCCTCCTACCTCAGCCCCCCAGTTGGCTGGGGCTACAGACACATGCCACCGCACTCGGCTAGTTTTTTATTCTTTTCTAGAGACAGAGTTTCATTATGCTGCCCAAGCTGGTTTCAAACTGCTGGTTTCAAGTGATCCTCTGCCATGGCCTCCCAAAGTGCTGGGATTACAGGCATTAGCCACCATACCTAGACCAGTGTTTTTATGACGAGGTGCATTAGTTGTGCCATGGAGTTAGAGAGAGCTACAAGGAGGAGAACTGCTATTGGCAAGCACTACTATGTGCCAGATACCATACCAGACATTTTCACGAGCACCTTCTTTCATTTTCATAGCAACGCAATGAGTCGACAGGTGAAATCACCTAGCTAGGGGCAAATGACATAGCGAATTAAAACATTCACTATTAACTCTGCCAGTTCTCTGCACTTTAAACAGGCCATCCTAGTTCATCCCCCAATAGCCCCGTGAGGTGGTACTATCACCTCCTTTTACAGTTAGGTCCCTTTCCCAAGCCCTTAAAACCAGTATGTGATAGAGTTGGGGTTCAGTCCATGTTTATCTAACTTCAAATATGGACTAGACACTTGAAGAAACTGTTTCCCCTCAACTCAGAAATAAGACACTGTCAGTGGAAATGTCAAAAGAAGTGGTCAATAGAAAAAAAGATCAGTGAGGACCAAACAATGGGGCCTTCAGCTAATGGTCTCATCATTACTACTCTACCCTGCTTCAGGAGAAGTGAGAAGGGAAGAAAACCACTAGAAGCACAATTAAAAAGCTGGGACTCTCCTTTATTTGAAGGGAAATTATAAGAAAATTAACACAATTTATTAGAACTTAACAGCAGTCACTCCTATCATCAGCAGTCACTCCTATAATAAGTCAGTCTTCTGAAGTGTTTTTACATTTTCACTTCCTCTGTAGCAACTACTGTGGTTATTTGGAGAAGAAACTGCAAAGGAGCTAGCTGAGCACCTTGGTGAAGAACACTAAGAAGATGGCAAGGAAGCTTCTGCAGCCAGAAATAAAATGGCACCCTCATTTAAGTTACTGTTGAGTTGGATCACACAGCCAGAAGCAGCCCCCAGCTGCTACTAATTTTAAGAGAGCCATTTCTGTTCTTTAAAAAAAATAATTAAATAAAAAAGGAAGAAAAGTATGTTGAGAAAAATTCCTGGCACTTCTCTGACAGATTGTGGCATTAGTGAATGAAGACTAAAAAGCTAATGGGGAGGAAGCAGCCAGTTCAAGGGGTGGTGAGGATTGCTCCAGGCCCTCAATGAGATAGTGTGGTGCCCTTCTTGCAGGGAACAATGAGTGGCCCAGAACAGATCAAGTATTTACAAATCCTATGAATAGAGAGTCAAAGCCTACGTTACCCGTGAAGATGGGACACACTGGCATCCACTGGTGGAAGCATTTTGAGAAGAACTGGGCAATGTTCAAAAGCCCTAGACCCAGCAACTCCACTTACTGAGATCCCTTCCTGGAAATCATCAAAAAGATGAGCAGAGCAATGCATGTATTATAATAGTGGAGGGATGGAAAAACCAACATCAGTAATAGGAATATGAATAAAGTAACGCAGGTACACCCATACAACAGAGTATCATGCAGTCATGAAAACAGAGGGCAAAAGTTTTTAATGATATGAGAAAAAAATTTTATAAGTGAAAAAAGCAGAAGATGAAGCTGCATATATGACATTATTCTGTACACTACTTCATACAATTATTTATATGTTCTGTATAAAGTCTTAACTATTACTATATAATACATAGAAAAGTACATTTTCACACATTCCTATCTAGTTAATGCTATTAGAATTCACAAAATTAGCACATAATTTTCTTTATATTTTTCTGTATTTTCCCTATTTTTATAAAGAGAAATTACTTATAATGTTCTTTTAAAAAATGAAAAAGAGGAATTCACAACCAGAAAAGTCACTATATTTTAATGCAAAACCAAATTTGCCACACCTATCAAATTCACTGACAAAATGAAATATCAACGAGCATATGTCACGTATCTCCAGAATTTGAGATCATAAGAAATACAGAAGGCCAGGCATGGTGGCTGTCACCTGTAATACCACCACTTTGGGAGGCTGAGGCGGGAGGACTGCTTGAGCTCAGACCAGCCTGAGTGACATGACAAACCCTGTCTCTATAAAAAATACAAAAATGAGTTAGGCATGGTAGTGCTTGCCTGTAGTCCCAGCTACTCAGTAGGCTGAGGTGAGAGGATGAGTTGAGCCCAGGAGGCAGAGAATGCAGTGAGCACCACTACACTCCAGCCTGGATGACAGAGCCAGGCCTTGTCTGAAAAAAAGAAACAAAATAAAATACATACACAGGAATGAGACTTGACACCTAGATTTAAGCACTGAGAAGACTGGCACTGTGTGAAGGAAAAAGAGTTACAGTAAAAATTATGACCAAACTAGGTGTAGCTTTCCACTGTATCAGGAGGAAGTATCATTCCTCTCTAGTATCACATAAAAAAGTAGTGGAGGAAATTCAGAGCTTTTCATCCTTTCTAACAGGCTACTCTGAAAGCAGAATTTATCAATGGAAAGAGTAAAATTAACCCAAACCACTGATCAGATCAGTAGACATCAACACCATTGCCCTAGTTTAGTTCACGGAAGAGTGCAACATGCCCAGTCTTTGGTTAAAGACATCAGGAACAACTAACAGGCTAGCCACCTATCTAACTTCAAATAGAGACAACTAGAAATTTGAGGAAACTTTGTTATCTCATCCCAAATACATAAAGAATGTTGGCCTAGAAAACCTAAAGATCCTTTCCATTTTGAAATTTTGTGATTCTAAGACACAGTAAGTTTAATCTTTGGCATATTAAGCCATCTTTCCTGGAAGAGCAGCTAATTAAATCTTCCAAAAGACTGGAAGATTTTTTTTGTCAATTTCCTGCAAAAAAAAAAAAAAAAAATCATGGATTATAGTCAATAAGCCCCAGTGGCTACAGAGACCGGGTGACTGCAAAGAGGCAGCCTGGCATTTACAACCCACTCTATAGCCTCATTTATGGTATTCTACCACCTCTCCAAGTACGACCAATTTCAAATTCAGCTCCATTTGACCACGTGAGCTTACAGATGGGAGTCTGGTTTAGCACCAAAGCTTCCAAAGGGCAAGGAGAAACAGGCATGTGAGGGTCAATCAGTGAGTTGGGAGTTCAAATCCCACTTCAGTCAATAGCAACGTGAACTTTGGGGCCTCAATTTCTACATTTACATAAAGAAGAGAGATGTACTTATTAGATGGGAGTCTCTCTCCAGCTCTTCCACAAAGTATGCCTTAGAAGTCAGGGGGTGCATCCTAACTTACTACTCTAACTACATAATAAAGACTGTTTTATTATCAACACTTGTGCACAGTTTGCATTCCCTTGTATTTCCATGGTTGTTTAAATATAAAATGATTACTAGTCACTTAAATTGTCTCCCCCTCACACCCAAAATCTCTGAATAAAACTAATATGCCAGAATGATACACCATGTTTGTCTTTTAACATCAGTTATTTTATCCCACCATCACATAAAACCCAGAGAACTCATTCCCCTAGTATGAGATACAAGGCTCTTAATAATCACATAATTTTTGTTTTAATTTTCTATAAAATGAAATAATGAGTGTGCAAGTATCCAGCACTATACCTGGCACATAACAGATGGTAAAAAGATAGATGCGAAATCTCAATCTGACTTTTATCAAATTAAATTTGCTTTGCAAATATGCATCACAAAGTGCTGAGCTAGGAACACAAATCATAAATATATTGAAGATGCTACTGTGCTGACACAGTTCTTCAATTCTAGTGATTTTTGTTAAGAAAAATCAGCTAGGGAGCAGGCGTGGTGGCTCACACCTGTAATTCCAGCACTTTGAGAGGCCAAGGTGGGCAGATCACAAGGTCAGGAGATCGAGACCATCTTGGCAAACATGGTGAAATCTCATCTCTACTAAAAATACAAAAAAAAAAAATTAGCTAGGTGTGGTGGCACATGCCTGTAGTCCCAGCTACTTGGGAGGCTGAGGCAGGAGAATTGCTTGAACCCAGGAGGCAGAGATTGCAGTGAGCCAAGACTGTACTACTACTGCACTACAGCCTGGGTGACAGTGCGAGACTCTGTCTCAAAAAAAAAAGTCAGTTAGGGAGAAGAAAAGAGAAGCAGCAAGTAAAACACACAAAAGCAAAATTTAAAAGTTAATAAAACAACTTCCAAAAGAAGGCTATGTAGGTATGCAGTGACAAACTGCCTGACAAACTGAGAGATAAAAATTCATACTCAGGTTTAGTTAAGAACTCTCTCTGGAGATGAATTTTATGACATCTGTGGTAAAAAAAATGAAAATGCTATAACTAAACATGGTTCCTTCTCTTAGATGCAAATAAATTATGGAGTTACTGCAATCTGCTGAAATCAGGTGTCTTGAGTCCCTGCTGTCTCCTACAGAGGTATTATTTACATTGATCTTATCCTAAACTGCCTCATTTTACCTCGTACTTTAATCGTTGACTGCCAAATTCTTCAGGATGCAGATGGTACATGTATCTTAAGTAATTAAATATAGAACTAGGGGCTAGGGATCAAATAGGGAAAGTAAATATTACTAACCTTCTAAGAACAATTCCTTTGTACTTCATGATGAGGACTCGGTTCAATACAATGCTATCTGGATTTGGTTCCATCAACAAATATTTATTTAGTGCTTATTATGGCAAATCCTCCTACTAGTGATTGTGAAGCATGTACAGAACACAGTCCTTGCCTAAGTGAGTTTACAATGTGGTAGGAGAGACAGGATGCACATATGTATAACTAACAAAAAGCAGAAAGTGGTAAGAGCAAAGAGAGATATACAAAGACCTGCATTATAAAGCAATAGGAAAAAGATCATTTCCAAGCCAGGGAGATACAGAAGGCTTTGAGGAGAAGGAAGTCCATGTATCGGAACTTTCTAACAAAACACCCACAGGATCAGTTCCATCCAGGCTTCGTGAAGCACTAGGGATTTGGGGAATCAAACTGGATGAGAAAAAGACCAGAATGGACAATGCAATGAAATTATCAGTGCATATGCTGGAGTGAAGACAGTGCCCCAGTCATTATAGACAACTACTGCACAAAAATGGAAAGAAACTGGTGTCTTTAAACACTAAAAGCAACTGCTCCTGTTGATAGTATGATAGTCCTATGACTGTGTTCTGGATCATCACCATGTGCCTGGGGAGGACAAGACTTCTAACGCTGACGCAAAATGAACTGCTCTGCCGTTCTATTCAAGCCTGAACATTATGGACTAGACATTCATTTAGGGCTGTGAGGAGGGCAGAAACTGTTGATGTTTTTAAACACTGGTGTAGAGAAACAAGAGAGAACATACCTTCTTTGGCCACTTTTCTGAAAAGAACAAATAAGGCTTTAAGGCTGTAACGAACATTATCAGGTATCGGAAAGGCAGTTTTAAAATGACCTGACTCTATCAGACAAATATAAGTCATTTCAAGGCACAGATTTCTACCTGCCAGTCCCGTCTTGTTGGATAAGAAAGTGACCACTATTCCAATGCCATCTGCAGAAGGGCTGAGAGCTCTATCTCATGTGAAAAACAGTTTCAACTCCTCCTACCTCCCTCTACTATTTTTTCCCCCTTAATCCCCATCTCCAGCCAGAATGCAGTCTCCAATCCTCTTGGGTCCCATAGTCCTTTGCAGATACCACTTGCAAAATATTTATCACACTGTATTAAAACTAGGCATACTATGTATTTAAGTCCCATAACACAATGCTAGGCACTCTGCAGATGTTTGACAAACACAGTAAGTATCTCCCCTCCAGCCTTGAGAGACGTCCTTGAGGGCATCTTTGTATCCTACAGCCTAAGTGATTACCAGGCATTAAAAAAAAAACACTTATGTGTAAATAAATACCCAGAAACAAAAAGAAGCAGATGCAGGATCACTTGTCCTTTCTTGCCCAAGGGCTCCCAGAGCTGCCAGGACTTCCTTACAATGTTACTCCCTCAGTTATCACCCTGTTCCTCTAGGGGCTCAAAACATATTAGGCCATGTCCCTCCTTCCCTGCTAGCTCTGTTAGATGCCAACTAACCAAACCCTCTGAGTCAATCATCAAATCAGTAGAAGCCAAGGGCCTGTGAGCTTCTAATCAGGAAAATCTGGATGGTTCTGGCAGGGCCTCCCTGGTCCTGCAAGAAAGATCATTACTCAGCCCCACTTCTCTGGCTGACTGGCTGTTAACCTTTACTGAGCTTCCAGAATTGTTAGGCTCACTTCTTTTTCCAAAATGAAATGAGAAGGTAAACAACATGGGTAAGGAAACAGCAGGTGAGGGAGTATGGCTAAAAGTTTCTAAGGTTGTCTTGGAAGCAGGTAGGGATGAAAGGGTTGAATTTCATAACAAACTGGAGAGCTGTATCCACCTGCAAAGAAGTAATTTTTTTTTTTTTTTTTTGAAACCGGGTCTCACTCTTATTTCCCAGGCTAGAGTGCAGTAGCGATCTCAGCTCACTGCAACCTCCACCTCACGAATTCAAGTGATTCTCCTGCCTCAGCCTCCTGAGTCACTGGGATTACAGGCATGCATCACTATGCCTGGCTAATTTTTGTATTTTTAGTAGAGACAGGGTTTCACCATTTTGGTCAGGCTGGTCTCAAACTCCTAACCTCAAGTGATCCGCCTGCCTTGGCCTCTCAAAGTGCTGGGATTACAGGCATGAGCCACTGTGCCTGGCCAAGAAGTAATTTTTTTAAAAGGCTTAAAGATGATCTAAGTCTGACTCCTTTGTTCTACAGAAAAGGAAATTAAGGCACAGTGAGGCAAACTGACTTGGGGAACTACTTAGAGCAGGGACATCAAATAATCAAGAGCTGACTCTATATGCACTGGATGATTCAGATGTGTTCAACGGAATTAATTATATCCTAATTTAACTGTGCATCAATTTAGGAAGTATAATTCATAAAATCCAGTAAAATATGAGGCCTCCGAGTTTATGAATACATGAATAGGGCTAGAAAATTTCAGTGGAACTTACAACTTCATCTGTTTTACCCAGACACCTAAGATTCTTGCAATGAACATTCACGTGGCCCACATCTTAACCATACACTCATTTCTTACAGTACCTCTTTTGAAAAACAAAAGCAGGCCTTGGCATCCTCAGCTAGTGGTAAGAGTGAATGAGCACCTAGTGCAAGAAGTAGGAGAGGCTTTAGACAGTCTGCCTGGTAACCCGAAGCTCTGCAAAAGCCAAGCAAAGGTGACTGAGAACAAGGAACCTCCCAAACCCAGAGCCCTGGCTGCTCACTGGCAGCCCTGCTTGCAGGCCCTTCCGGAGGTGGGATGTGTCCTACCCTAACCCAAACATGCCTATACATTTAGAGACCAAAATTCCACTGACAAATTGTGGGGGGTGAAAAAGAGGGAGAATAGCAGCAGTAATAATTAATATGTGAGCTTTGAACCTTTCCTTTTCTGAAAACTGTGATGAGTTCACATCTAGCTCTTTCTTGGGATCAAATATGGAGGTTTCTTCTTAACTGGAGAAGAACTGAACAAGTCAGAGAAAGAATTCCTTTCCTTCAAAGTATTCAAAAGCAAAGAGAATTCCTAAACATTTGCTCAGGTAATACAGATTTCTAGCACTGAGGCCAACTTCAAACAGTGCACAGAGAGAAAAGACCAATGCTGCACTAGCTTGCCTCCTGTACTTTATGTGAATTTGGTAACCACAAAACAAGCATCCTTGTTAAGAAAAAGACATCTGTACCATTTATCATATTTTGTTCACTCTATAAGCAAAGTAAGAGACACTTGTTCTTAAACTATGTGCTCTGAAAGTTCAAACATACCTGTCTGAATGACCGTTTGTGGATTAGCTATTGCGTTGAGCAAGACATTTTGGTATATACGAAGATGACAGCACAGCTTTTATTTACAATTTATTCAAAGACTAATACATAAACAACCAGTTACCATACACAGAACAGAATGAAGTGTTATAACTATATTAACCACCACACTCTGAAATGCCAAGTGACTGATACAAGTTAGGGCAGGGCTAATGCTTTTCCAGCACTGTCTCTTCTCCTTCTTACCAACTGCTGTTGAGATAGATGTCTTTGCTCTTATATTGTGGATGACAAAACTGAGGCTCCAAGAAGAGATCCCAAAACATATGATTGGTAACAGTAATCACAACCTTAATACAGCACTAAATATGCCAGAAACTGTGGTAAGTTTTGCACCTTACATGAAATTTTCTATTCTGTCTTCACAATGACGTTTTAAGTACTATCATTATCCCCAACTCACAAATGAGAAAAGCGAGAGAATTTAGGTAAACTTCCATGGCGGAGCTGACTGAAGAACCTAGATCTTTTTGACTCCACAGCATGTGTCCTTAACTGCCATTCATAGTGCTAAGTAGTAGGGAGTTGCTGGAAATCAGAGAAGGCTTTAAGGAGGAGGGGGCATGTGACATGCCTCACTCTCAATGCAGTGCCTCACTGCAGAATTCCCAGTGTATACCCTTACTACTGGAGACTGACAAATGAGAGAAGTCCCAGCATGCTCCCATACAAAAGAACAGGAGTTTGCTTTTACGATGATTACAGTACTCAGGCACCTACTTGCAAAGCCTGTGAATTCACCTGCCTGCAATGTAAGGTCCATACTTTTCTACTACTTTCATTTCATAAAACAACAGTGCTGCCATAGGATCCCCAATTTAAGCATAAAGAAGTTGAAATGCCTCAAGCAATTTTCCACCCCAAATAAAACACAGGTTTCAATACACAGCATGAACAGGCTGGATGAGTTTGAATGGTAGTCAGTGCAACATTGCTGTGCTCCTTGGAACAAATTTCATTTTCATTTTCCTCTGAAAAAAGTTTATGCAGCTCACTCCACACTAATCCAAGTAAATTAACACTGTGCCCATCTGGAGGCCAATAAAGGGTACAGAACACACCACGAACAACAAATAAATGCAAATGTTCTACACTTCAACACATTAAGATAGACAGCAAATAAGCAGAAATAGATTCTTCAATGAGAAACCCAACATTTAAAACAAAGTATAAACTTAATGCTTCTCTCCACACTGTGTTTCCCAGCTCGGAGAACTGAAAATGACCCTACAGAATATATACAGAGATGATGAGTGGCCTATTTCTTCAGGATCCCTTTATTTCACAAGTCATCTTAAGTTAGCCGTTCAGATTCTGGCACACCAGATCCACTGTGGCTATTTCTTCCCCTCTTCAGGTCAGTCTACATCAGAGCACCATGATTCAGATGTGAAGAACTGGATGAATGCCCCCAGGAGGCAGCATTTGAGCAGCTAAGGGAGCTTTCACAGAGTTAGCTGGATGATCACATGTCAAGAGCAAAGGAATTTCAGTTTGCAAAGAACGTGCTGGTAGGGCACTCTTTCTGAGCAGATGTAATGAATAATTCTCCTTGTACTTCAGTTCCTCTAGAAGTTGTCCTCAGATTTGAGACTTGTGGCACTATTTGAACAGCTGGTGATACTATTGCCCTGCCTGTTTTCCAACAACTCTGCTCAAATGTCACTCATCCTCTCCCACCAAACTGTCATATAAAAGTTGTTGGACAAGCTGCTGCTGCTATTCCCTGAAGAGCTCCAAGTGGACCTCAGTGTAGGGCAGGCATCCCCAAACTTTTTACATAGGGGGCCAGTTCACTGTCCCTCAGACCGTTGGAGGGCCGCCACATACTGTGCTCCTCTCACTGACCACCAATGAAAGAGGTGCCCCTTCCTGAAGTGCGGTGGGGGGCTGGATAAATGGCCTTAGGGGGCCGCGTGTGGCCCACCAGCCGTAGTTTGGGGACGCCTGGTGTAGGGTGTTACCAGAGCTTTGGCTCCAGCATTAGGGACCTTGTTACGGAGTGTCAGCAACTCCACGAGCCTGAAGCGCTCCAGGAACATCTCACAGCACAGGCATGTGTACGACTACAGGTGAAGATTTTATGTTACTTCTTAATTAAGTAACATGAAAGAGTCTTAATTAAGACTCTCAGGTGACTCTACTGAGATGATTAAAGGAGCTTAATATAAACATTTCCTATAATCATGAAAATAAATTCCCAGTAGCAGTGGAATGGTTGCTAAAGTAAGGTATATCCACGTAACAGAATATTGTGCAGCCATTAAAAAGCATGGCTTGGAAATCCAGAATAAGCAAATCCACAGAAACAGAAAGTAGATTAGTAAAGGATTTAAAGGAAAATGACGAGTGACTCCTTAGAGGTACACGACTTCCTTTTGCATAAAAATGTTCTAAAAGTGACTGTGCAACTCTGAATATTCTGAAAACCACTGCACTGTATACTTCAAATGGATGAAATACAGTATGCTATGTGAATTAAGCACCAATAAAGCTGTTTTTAAAATGATGGTATGGGAGACGAATGACATGGAGAAATGCTCAATATAAATGGAAATAGCAGTTTTTTAAGACAGATGATTTAATAGGATCCTACTTTTGCACCCCCCCCCCCCAAAAAAAAACCACAAAGAGTTTTATTATCTTCTACTTCTACCACCACTATTGCAGCTGGCTAACATTTACTGAGCACTTAAACTCTGGTGGCTAGTGTTATAAGTACTTTAAATGCATTTCTCGTCTATCATTGTAACAATTTTCTGAAACTGGTACTAGATGAGGAAATAACCACAACTTGTGGACCAAAAAAGAAGCTTGAGCAAGTTCATATAATTAGTATGTAGTGGCACAACAGAGTTTCAAAACCAGGGCCAACAGACCAAAGACTACGCTCTTAACCACTGTGGTATATAATACAGTGGTCAATAGTCTTAAAAGCGTGAAAGTGCAGGTGATAACCTTTACACCACTTTTGTTACAAGAAACCTGTATTAATTTCAGGATGAGGGAGGAAATATATTTTGCTGAGTAAAAGCAAGAAATTCTGGTCATCTGCCCCAATGTGGGCCCTGTACACCACACACACACACACACCCACCCTTGGCCCCACAATACTGCAATCAAATTATTTCCATGAGAGATGTAGGCAATTTTAAGACAAAAAGCTGTAAAACCCAATTAATTAGTTATGGCTCAGTGTATATATATATTTTTTTTTTTTTTTTTTTTTTGACACAGGGTCTTCTCTGTCACACAGGTTAGAGTACACTGGAGTACACTGGTGTGATGACAGCTCACTAAAGCCTTGCACTCCTGGGCTCAAGCAATCCTCCCACTTCATTTCCCCTAGAGTAGCTACGAATACAGGCACATGCCACCACATGCCCAGCTAATTTTTATTTTTTGTAGAGATGGGGGTCTCCCTGTGTTTCTCAAGTTGGTCTCAAACGTCTGGCCTCAAGCAATCCTCCTGCCTTGGCCTCCCAAAATGTTGGGATTACAGACATGAGCCTGGGCCTTTGCTTAAATGGTATCCTCTGCCTGGAATGTTCTACCCATCTATCCTTCAGATCAGAGAAGACCTTGTAAGATTTCTCCAGTTAAAACCAGTTGTGACCTCATGTGTGCTCCCAGAGCAATCTGAATTATAATCACAGCTCTGACTGGCCTATGCTATATTACAGCTAACCTGGCACCCTATAACCACCCCCCTCCCCCACCAATTCACCTGTAAACACCTTTGGGACAGAAAGTATGTTTAATTCATTCTGGCCTCAACATAGATTCTTAAAGATCACACCTCCTAGACTAGCAGGAAATACAGAGTAATACTTCCCTTAACCAAATTTCTGAAGGTCAGAATATGACATCTGCTTGAATGGTTCCACTGAAGCCTTTGTCCGTCTCAGAAGCACTTCATTTCACTCCTGACCATTTTGTAGATGGCTCTTCCTCACGCTGGATTCAATACTTAGGGTATGAGAGCCCTCCAAATGTTCAACAGCCAGCTTTGGTCCTCAGTCCCCACCATTGCTGCCTCATCTCTGAGTGACAAAGCAGTAGTTCAGTGAGCCACTTAACAAGTTTTCCAGTTGTTTCCAACCTGGTCTCTGTTGCTCCTCTCAAAACATGGCATCCAGTTGTGGAACAGACATGGGGTGGGAACCTCCCTTGAGGAAGATACTACAAAATTTCAGCTTTGGCTTGGCTCTTTTCATTTAAGACTGTGAGAACTTGCATAGCTGCTACATCCCAAGTATTGCCAAAGGGTAGAGCAAGGATCCAGGATCTTGGATTTATTCATTCCATTTCCCAAGAGCTATTGTTTAAGACCTTGGAGGTCAGCTGGTCCAAATCTATAGTTCTACAGACATAGGAAGTGGCATAGCTGGGTGGTTATAAACTTGCTCAAAGTTCCACAAGTGATATTGCTCTCCTCCAGATTTCCTGTGCAAATATGTTACTGGCTCATAATACACTTCTAACTTAAAACTTCAGGTATTCTCAAGCTTTACAAAAGTTGAGAGTACTTTACATTTTAAGGAAAAAAAAAAAAAGAACTCTGAAATAGAGACCAAATAGAAAAATCACATAAATGAATTACTTAGTTCAATAAAAATATTTTGACCACTTACGATGTGTTGCACTTCTCTAGTAGGGCAGCCTCAGATGGCATCATTCTTAAGTTCTCCTTGAAGGAAAACCACATGGCTCAGTGAGAAGCCATGTTTATTAATCAATGGAGCAACACAGTCTTATTTACTCAAATAATTTTCTAGTCAACACATACAGCAGCCCTGAGTAACCATTTCCCTCCTGTCTTGCCCCACAAAGGCAGGGACGTTAGATGTTACAGCAAGTGTCATGGCTTTCAGGGAGAGATGATTGTAGTCTAATTCCTTAGTTTGTCAAACAGGACATTTTCATTACAGCTGGACCCAGCTGGAAATGAATCACTCCCACACATATCCCCAACAAAACACAAACGCATTTAACAGAGAAAGACACACATGTATACACTCCCACAAAGAGAGTGAGACAGACAGATTGCTTCATCAACCTAAACTGAATAAGCATGAAACAGTACTACCCATCTAATGGGAGTCTCCATTCCACCTTGCATTTTCTCACTCTGGGCCTTTGCTTAAATGGTATCCTCTGCCTGGAATGTTCTAACCATCTATCCTTCAGGTCTAGATCAGAGAAGACCTTGTAAGACTTCTCCAGTTAGAACCAGTTGTGACCTCATGCATATTCCCAGAGCAATCTGAATTATAACCAGAGCTCTGACTGGTCTATGTTATATTACAGCTAACCTGGCACCACACAACCACCTCTCCCATTCACCTGTGAACACCTTTGGGACAGAAAGCACATCTAATTCATTCTGTTACCCCTTCCCTCAGTCATCTACCGAAAACCAGGCACATAGTAGATGCTCAAATGGGACAATCAGATTAAACTGTACTTAACTCTTGTGAAGCCTTCATGAGCATTTAAGGTTTATATTGCCAAAGGCAATTTGTCTTATGGGTAAGCTTTACGATGGATCAGTTTCTATTCCCAGGTTAAATGTGTTTATGTATCTCTATGGGGAAAGGAACAGAAGACAGGGTTCTATCATTTATTGTTGCTGCCTTCTGGAAATTTTGCCTGCTTTTACATATAATCATTCTTAAACCTATAAAAATGTCCCAAACTGAAAATTGTATGTGAAGCCATGAGGAATATACTAAGCCCAACTCTACAGTTCTCTGGGATGCTCCTGAAAGTACAAACAAACCTCCCTCCACTTCTAGCCCTTTTTTCTCAGCAGATGATATAGTGGACCAAAACTGGGCTTTGGCATAAGAAAGACAGCTGTGCTGTTGGCCAGACCAGCCTTTCCAATGCTCAGTTCCCCTAGTTGCAAAAAGGGAATAAGATTACTTCCCAAGCAGATGGATATAAAGAATAGATAGGATATATAAAGAGTTGGAACCTAGCAAGCACACATGTTAATTGTCAGCTAATCTTAAATTTAGTGTTGTGGGCTCCAAAGTTAAGGAAAGAGAGCATGGCTATTTCGAGGGCAAAGAGCAAGGAGGGCCCTATTACCCCTTGGACCATTCTCTGGAAGGTTAGGTGGCATCACAATATCATCTTGCTCTTAGATTCATCCCTCTGAACCATGATGGAATTGCCAAATCCAGAGCAAGAATTCCATGGAAGAAGTCTGGAGAGAGAGACGAACACCAGCTCTGAGCATTCCTTACTGCATCAACTTGGTCAGTTTACTTCACTTGCCTGGGCATCAGCTGAAGAAAACGGGCCCAGAATGTTAAGTAAAGCAAGTCATACAGTTGCTTAGCATTCAAAGCCTTCACTCTAGCTGATGACTCATTACATTCAACTTGCCAATAAACCCTTAACAACAACTTATACTGAGGTTTTAGGGAATCAGGCTGTCAAACATGGTGGCTAAGTCCATAGACTATGAAATCCAGCCTTATTTCCTGCCTTCCTTATTAGTTGAGGAAGTTACTTAATTTCTGAGCCTCAGTTTTCCTCATTTATAAAAAAGAGGACATCCACCCACATCAGGCAATTATGAGAAAAATATCAGATAAACAGGTAAAGAGTTTAGTACATTACTGTCACCTAGTCAACAGGTGCCAAGTCCTCAAAATCATGTAGCTAGTATTTTATTAGCAACATTAAAAATACAAGCAAAGCACTGAAAAAATACACCCCCCCAATTCACAGACATATCTAGAAACATACACACACATATGCAAACACATAATGCTCATTAAGTGGGAAGAATGATCAGAAACCACAAAAGCTGAAAAAATCTGAGTCCCAAACCCAGAGAACCATAGAGCAGATTCCCAAATATTTCTGTGTAAAGTCTCAGTCCAAGCTCTAGGTTTGCTTTCCCAGAACCACTAAATCCAGAGAGAGTGACAGACTACACAAAATTACAGGGCTTACACAGAGAACAGAAGTTATTACTATGGCTACTATTTCAAATCCAAGAGCAAGCACCTCTCTTGGAGGCCTCTCTGTTTAGTTGGTTTTGGGTTGCAGAGTAAAAATTTCACAACCAACATCTGAAATTTTCCATTCAACTTTGAAGAAACATCTGATTTGATGGCACTTGTTGTGAAGTTTACAGCTTCTGCTCTGCAGCTTTCTGGTGCTCTTCAGTGAAGATGTTAAATGCTTGTTACCATTACAGGTCTACACCCTATAACCAATGGCAGGGAGTATAATGAAAACTCTATTTCTTTTCCTGCTGAGAAAGGAAACCTAATTTCACCCAGAAGCCCATTCACACCACCTGCACTTTTTGAATATTCAATCCCACTTCAAATTAAATAACCATTTTTATGATCATTTCTGTGATTATGTCATTGTAGTTTAGTTTATAGTTTCATTATGTGCACACTGTCAATAAAAAATAATACAAAGAACAACTAATTTTACTTCAGCACTTACAAAAATTTCCTAATTCCAAACCCAAAGTGGAATTCAACATCAACAGCAATGCTTTTGGAAATACTCCAGAATGCAAAACAACTTTTTGTTTTCTTATTAAAAACTCTGGGGTTTTTTCCTCCGCTTCTAAATGGCTAAAAGTAGAATAAAAAGCCTGCTTCCCTCGTTAATCTCACCCTAATTTTCTTTCTACTTCTCCTACCACTTTCTTCAAGTAAAAGGATAGTCTTTATTAATTTTCCTACCTGGAAGAAGCCAATAACATCTCAGTGTTTAATTCTAACCTGAATGCACATGCAACACAACAGGCACAATTTTCCTTTCATTTTTGTAAAAAATATTTCAGAAAATATTTTTATATAAAAATCTAAGAAATCTATAATAGCTAAAAAAGAAGCTTTTTTAAAGAGAAAATACACTAAAAAGTTATCTAAGGAAATTCTATTAACATTACAGAAAGAACTAGCAGCAACAATATTCACAGTGATTCAAGCACAAAGTGGTTCAATCTTTCATACAGAAACTCTGTTTGGAGGTGAAACCGTGTCATGCTCTATTTTGGGTAAGTAGCTCTCAAAACTCAAGCGGGAATAACAATTATGTATCTACTCCATACTATCCTATTCTCTACTCCTTACTTCCTAAGCACCCCCAACTCTAGTCCAAATCAGTTGGATTTAAAAGGTTATTTTATAAAGAGTTATACACCAAAGTGTTTTAACTCTAAACATCCTGAGTTGATGGGATTACATTCAATTTGTCTTCTTTATTTCTTCTACAGTAAAAAGGCATGGCTGGCTGAGCGAGGTGGCTCACGCCTGTAATCCTAGCACTTTGGGAGGCCAAGGTGGGTGGATCACCTGAGGTCAGGAGTTTGGGACTGGCCTGACCAACATGATGAAACCCTATTTCTACTAAAGATGCAAAAAAAAAAAAAAAAAAAAAAAAAAAAAAAATAGCTGGGTGTGGTGGTAGATGCCTGTAATCCCAGCTACTTGGAAGGCTGTGCTGGAGAATAGGTTGAACCCAGGAGGCAGAGGTTGCAGTAAGCCAATATCGCATCATTGTACTCCAGCCTGGCCAACAACAATGAAACTCTGCCTCAATAATTTAAAAAAAAAAAAAAAGAGAGAGAGAGAAAAGGCATAGCTATAATAATTTTTTTAAAGTATGGCAGGGCATACTTCCATCATTAAACAGAAAGGTTCTTATCGAAGTCACAACATCAAAAGGTTTTTTTTTTTTTTTTTGCCAGATCTTACAGTGAAATATGTTAACATTTTCATCAGTCATACAGATAAAATTATCACAGACTATTAGATGCATTTATTCATTCAGTAGTATTTCTGGAGGGCCTATTATGTGATGAGCAGCATGCTGGATGGAACACCATGCCTAACCCACAGAAGCTGAGATTACAGAAGAGATCCACACCCTCAGGGAACCCCATGAAGCCTCATAGTGTTGGGCCACAGAATGCACAGAGCAGCTGGAGCTGCAAGGACTGAGCTGCCAACTTCTAATGGGGACCGGGGAACAGGGAAAAGCAGTTACGAAGCATCTCTTCAGAAGGTGACATCTGAGCTCAGTCCAGAAAGATGAGTAGGTGTTCAACTGGTACAGGAGGAAGCAAGGAAACGTGAAAATGCAAGAGCCTTCAAGTTTGCTTCTGCTCCTTTCAGCCGCAGGAGAGGAAGGCAGAGGACTCCAGTTGCTAAGGAGAATGGACATTATCCTATAAACCATAAAAAGTTGCTGAGGTACACATATAAAGAGGTACAGCTTCATTTTCAGGTAACAAAAAAAAAAAAGCATATCAAATATATTCCTTGGGTAATGGGAAAGGAAAAGCATATGATGAAATATTTTAAAACATCAGCTCTGCGTGCATTTTTATTCAAGTCTTCTACAAACCTCACAGACTCCCAAAAGTTCTACTTGTGTTTCAAGTAAATTCAGCTAGAGTTCATATACATGGTCTCTTTTTAACCTTTAAATCACAGGATGAGTAACCAAATTTGAAAAGAACTTTATGCCATAAAGCAAATACAGTTCTTCATAACCATTCTGATAGCTTAAAGCATGCTTCTAGCTGTAGCATGTTAACAGAATAAACTTTTATTTAACAATTCGGAGGGGGAAAAAAAACACAAGATGAATGAAAAGATCTATTATATTTCAAGTGTGTCGTGATTTCCTGTTTCTTTCACACTTTTGGCAGCCATGTGCCATGTCACAGAGTACTTTTTATGCTACAACATCAACAAAAATCCCTTTTCAGACTCTGGAAAAATTGGGCATCTCTCTCAAATATCAATAGCTCTCCATTTAATAATACAAAACACCAATGTGACTAAAAACCATCACCCCACTAACAAAGTACCTTTGTCATAAATAAACCCTCCCTTTAGATTATCCAAATACACATCAGACCTCCAAACCTCCTTTCAGAATATCAAGCATCCCTCCTTGTCTTCACTGCCTTCCTGTGTTTCCTGTTCTTCCCCAAATTCTCTCTGGCCACACTGCTCTGTCACTGGCATGAGAAGCATAAAGACGATTGATTTCTTCTCTCCTCCCTTCAGAGGGGAATGGGATCCAGAGAGCTAACGCATACTTTTTGCCTATTACTTCCTTCCCTATCATAAGCAGTATCTCTCCCAGACTATTATCTCTGGCTGTATTCCCTTTCCTTTTCATTTGATGACATTGATGTCTTTATCACCATGACAATGACCATTATACTGGATCCCTATCATGCAAAAGAGCCCCAGCCAGGCATTTAAATAGATTACTTCATGTAATCCCTGTCATTCAATAAGATCACTTTATGATCCCTATTTTACAGAGGTGAAACGTGACCCACAGAGAGGTATAATAAACTGACAAATGCTGAACAACATAGCCAGGATTCAGATGCAGGTCCATCAGATTCTAACTTGGTTGGTCACACTAACTTCTACTCAGAAATAGCAGGGTGAATGCATGAAATTGTCCCATTATTCATGGATACTGGAATATGAAAAAATGACGATTCAAAGCCAGAAATCAACAGTGCCTAGAGAGCATACAACCACCCTAGTGGAAACTATCGTAGCAGAAAAAGAGACAGAAAGAGCGAGCTGGGAGACAGATCCTGGGCCTGACTCTCTTTCAACGGTTGATCGAGGGTACAACAGCCCTGCTGAGGCTGTGTCCCCCACACCACCCCACTAAGGACTACTGGGCTCCTGGGTCAGGGAGAGACAGACTGAGGTTAAGAAAATATAGGTCAGGGCCAGGCGCGGTGGCTCATGCCTGTAATCCTAGCACTTTGAGAGGCCGAGGCGGGCAGATCACAAGGTCAAGAGATCAAGACCATCCTGGTCAACATGGTGAAACCCCGTCTCTACTAAAAATACAAAAATTAGCCAGACATGGTGGCACCTGCCTATGGTCCCAGCTACTCGGGGGCTGAGGCAGAAGAATCGCTTGAACCCTGGAGGCAGAGGTTGCAGTGAGCCCAGACTGCGCCACTGCACTCCAGCCTGGCAACAGAGCAAGACTCCATCTTAAAAAAAAAAAAAAAAAAAAAAGAAGAAGAAAAGAAAAAGAAAGAAAATACAGGTCAGGAGAAAACCCTGTGAACACAACAGGAGTAGCTACTCTGTAGGCTTGAATCTACACAAGAGGTTAGTAAAAATGTTACGGAAACTTATTTCTTTTATAGTACTACTGAGTCAGTCCAATGACGGTAATAAGTTTCAGGATGCTAAAAGAAAAAAGCGTGAACTCTAAGCAATTTAATGGCTATGAAGTATGATTACTAGGAAATGAAATTTCCAAATGAGACAGGAAAAGAGAGCCATAGAATGAGACCAAGCTGCACGCAACGAGGACTACTCAACTCCAAACTCTGATCAATGCCCAACAGAAATGGACACCTGGGATTAAGATAATGCAAAACAAAGCTCCAGAAATAGCCCTGTGAAAACAATCATATAACCCAAAATAAATGTTTACTGACTAAATCAGTGATCAATCAACTCAAGGCAGTGATACTGCTTTTAACTTATCACAACAGGGGAGAAGAAGACAAAGTTACAAAAGGGTATATATATATATATATATATATATATATATATACACACACACGTGTGGGAGCATGTTTAAGGTTGTATGTACATCAATCATCCTTGCTATTCGCAGTGTGGTCAGTGGACCAGCAGCAGTGGGATCACTTGAGAACTGAAGAGAAATGCAGATTACTGGGCCCTACCCCAAAGCTACCAAATTAGAATCAATATATAATAAGCTCTCCAGATACACACATTAAAATTTGAGAAACACATTCAAAGCAAGCTGGATAAGGACAAGGCAATAAACCAAAGGAACTAATATGTGATGAGCGTCTACTATGTACCAGTTTTGGTATTAGGCACTTTACGTGGGTAAAAGAGATAAAGACTAGGGCAAGATGAATGGTGTCAGCATCTATCACGTGATGCATCAAAGAGATTCAGAAAACATGCCATACTCTTATAATCTGAGAGGAGCACAGTAAAGGCAACCAGGAGAAAAGGAACTTTTTGAAAGTCCTCATTTTGACATTAGTCACCAAACAGTAAGAAAGTACGTATCTATTTGCATTGTCTCTAAAAGATGGTAAGCCAGATGTTAGATCTAGCAGAAAAGCTAAAATGATATTAAACTCAAAATGAAACCACCGAAGAACATTTCAAGAAACTATTTCTCCCAAACAGCTCCAGTCTCATCAACTATATATTTATGAAAGAATAACAGAAAAAAGAGCAAATAATATCTTGACCTTAGTATTAAAATAGTTTTGTTCTCTCAGAACCCCTGGAAGGATCCTGGGACTCCCCACAGGGAAGCCCAGACCATACTTTGAGTATCTTTACAATGGGGCAATGACAAATAGTTAACCCAGTTAGAACTCACACCAGAGTTGGTATGAGGAAATAAGGAAAGGCGTGGCAATTAACAGCAAGAAAATAATGGCACAGGTTGGTAAAAGGGTGAGATTAATTCCAAATATTTTAAAAGATGTTCATGTTTTCTACGTTAGATCACATTTTAAGTTTGATTTAGGATCTGCTTACTTGTAACTATCATCTTAATGCCAAATGAATGGTGCATGCTCCAATAAGATCAGAGGAAAATCACTCACTCTGTCACCCATATTAATCAGTAATTGGGTTGATTTCCTCTACCACCAACCACCTGCATTTGATTCCTCATTTGACAAGGCAACTTGTTGCTTTTTCAGAAGTCTCCAGTGTATGAAAAGGAATACACTGCAAAGAGAACCCCATTATAAATTACAAATTGTGAATGCTAATTAAGTATGCTAGTCCTTCTCAAATAATTAAATCCTAACATGTTCATAATTAACAGGAAAAAACTGTTATATAATCCTAACAGGAAATAAAAGTTGGTTATGTATGGGGGGTGGGGGCAGTGGTGAAGGAAGTTTCCCTCCATGCCATGAAAATTGAAGTAGTAATGGCTGACCAAACCTCATCCACAATGTCTCAAAGAGCTTCTGTAATACATCTGTTTTTATCCATTTTTTACCATTTTTGTAAGTCTTTAAACTTTCCTCTCCCGTGAACTTGAAATGTCAACCATCCACCAAAACATTATCTTCTTTTTAGTTAGAACAGAGAATAGCCAATGGCCAGACTTGGTAGCAAACTCCCTTGATCCTAAAATCTAATCTACATATAAAAGAGTGACAACCAGTTTCCCATGGGGATGGCCTTTACAGCAACCATTTATGTTGGGCATTTACTACATACCAATGCGGAGGGTAAGATGCCTAATCCGTTACTTCATTTTAGCTTCACAACAATCGTTGAAATACATATTACATTCATTTTACAGATGAAGAACAGGCTCAGAGGGGTTAAGTGGCTTGCCTTAGATTACATATTTAGGCACTGGGGGATAAGACGACCTAAGGATCTCATGATGTTTTACATGCATTTGTTCACTTTACCCTTACAACAGACCCATACAATAGTACAATACAAATATTGCATTTCAGAAAAACATATATATTTATAGGTGATGCTGGGAGCAGATGCCTAAGGCACAGAGAAGTAAACCTACACAAAACTGCACAGTTAAGTGGCAGCAGCAAGCTTAACAGTACCTACCTAAATGTTGGTTATGAGGTTTACATTAGTAGATGCAGTTAACTACCTGACATACAGCAAATAATAAAAATTAGCTGCTACAATTAAAAGTATTTTGCATAGGGGAAGTATTCAACAAAGAATAGCCAGCAACAACAGCAGATATGTGTCAGGTAAATAAAGATCGGACCCTCCTTCCAAAATAACATTATCCTGACTACTCCTCAATAGCTTTACTGCCCACAGTCATCCCAGCAAACGCTCTGCAATACCTTTAATGACTCTAGCTGGTTATGCATCTGTGCAGTTATTTCCATTTCTTTTATTAAAAGCAGGCAATGGGGTGTGCTGGAATATGTACACACTGGGCTAATAGCTCCAGTTCCATCACCTTCTAACTACATGACATCTGTAAGCCTAGTTTCCCCATCTCCCCTGCCACAACAATGCTCCACACAGAAAGCCTGGCTGTCTTGTTGCTTCGGTAGATGACAATCCTTCTGAGGACTGTTTCCTTGGCATTTCCCTCAGGGCAGCAGCTGCTGGGCTCTTTCTGCACAGTGGTTGGTCCAGAACGGGGCTGCTGGGCTGACAATCAAAATCACAAGGTGGGGGCAGAATAACAAAAGCACCTGGGCCCTAATGAGCACCTTATTCCACACCTAAGAAGTGGAGCAGTCAAGAAGACAGCACCAGAGGAGAGAGTGGGAATTGAACGCTCAAGCTCAAGGTATCCTAAGGGAACGTAAACACAGAGCAATTTTAAAAGGTCTTTGTCTTTTTTCTTGTAAATCTGTTTTAGTTCTTTGTAGATTCTGGATATTAGCCCTTTGTCAGATGGGTAGAATGCAAAAATTTTTTCCCATTCTGTTGGGCGAAGGATATGAACAGACACTTTACAAAAGAAGACATACATGAGGCCAACAAACATGAAAAAATGCTCATCGTCACTGTTCATTAGAGAAATGTAAATCAAAACTACACTGAGATAGCATCTCACGCCAGTTAGAATGGCAATCATTAAAAAATCTGGACACAACACATGTTGGAGAGGATGTGGGGAAATAGGAACACTTTTACACTGTTGGTCGGAGTGTAAATTAGTGCAACCATTGTGGAAGACAGTGTGGCGATTCCTCAATGACCTTGAAATAGAAATTCCATTTGACCCAGCAATCCCATTACTGGGTCTATATCATATCCAAAGGATTTTAAATCGTTCTACTATAAGGACACACGCACATGCATGTTCACTGCAGCACTGTTTACAATAGCAAAGACCTGGAATCAACCCAAATGCCCATCAATGATAGACTGGACAGGGAAAATGTGGCACATATACACCATGGAATACTATGCAGCCATAAAAAACGATGAGTTTGTGCCCTTTGTAGGGACATGGATGAACCCAGAAACCATCATTCTCAGCAAACAGACACAAGAACAGAAAATCAAACACCACATGTTCTCACTCACAGGTGGGTGTTGAACAATGAGAACACATGGACCCAGGGAGGGGAGCATCACACACTGGGGTCTGTCAGGGGGAAATAGGGGAGGGACAGCGGGGTGTGGGGAGTTGGGGAGAAAGAGCATGGGGAGAAATGCCAGATATAGGCGATGGGGAGGAAGGCAGCAACTCACACTGCCATGTGTGTACCTATGCAACAATCTTGCATGTTCTTCACATGTACCCCAAAACCTAAAATGCAATTAAAAAATAAAAATAAAACAAACAAACAAAAAAGGTATTTGTCATGGCAAAAGCCATAGACACGAGTCATTTTACCTAGACTCAACACTTAACCAGTAGCAACCCACCCTCTCTGAGGTTTTAAGCAAGTTGACTTATCTGAGCTACGTTGCTTCACCAATACCTCAAGGTAAAATAACATACACAAAAATTCGTTGTAAAAACAAATTTAAGACTCTGGAAACCTTCACAGCTGTTGAAAGACCATGCTATGGAAAAGAGGTGAACAAACAATTTAAGGTTTTATGGAAAAAAAAAATTGTAAGAATCAGCAAATTTACATGTATCCTCAAATACATCAGGGGGGTCAGGGAGGGGAATACTTCATAACAAGTAGAGTCGGAAGTCAAGAAGAGGAAGGAGCTATCACAAGACTCAACGTGGGGTAACTCTTTTCCACTTCAGGCACTGTTCTATCTGCTTGGTTTCCAGATTTTTTAAAATAGCTTCCTGACAAAACCATCTTAGGGCTCAAATACAAAAAATCAATTACTTAAAACATAAAACACAATGCTGATGATCAGGAAGTGTTTTAACCAATAAAAGCAGTAACTTAAAGAGATATGTCCGGTTCTGTGCCCTGAAGGTCAGTTGGCAGTGGCTGCAAACTCAGGACTGATGAGAAATCTCAATGAGGTGGTCGACCTCCATGATTTCTAAGGCTCCTTCTTGCTCTAAAACTCTAAGATTACACTATTACCCCTGAAATTTCGCAAGTGCTGAAATTCCTCTCCTTCCCCTCCTGGTCAGTCCTACAAACAGTACTTCTGGACACTCCTTATCCTCAATGCTGCCATATACAGAGCCACGCTCACCTTGCCTAAATTCTTCGAGGATTTAGTGTGTGTACATTTTTTGTTCATTCAAACGGGAGTTCATTCCACTGAGTCCCAGGCTTTGGAGATAACGATGAATAAACCAGTCCTGTCCTCAAAACAATAATGCAATATACTTAAAACCAACATTTCAGCACAGTGGGTTCTACATGAAGAAAAGGCAGAAAAAACTGGCTGGAGAAATAAATGACCTCAAATAATTAACTGCTTTCCAAGGATCCCACACAACTGTGAGAAAAAGAGGACTTTACTAGGGAATTAAAACACCTGGATTATCTCTGAGAGGAAGAAGAAAGGGCTTCTGCAAAAGGCCTGCAAAAATTTAGCCTACAAAAGAGTCAAACAAGGTTAGAACCTCGGAAAGCAACCACTGCCACTTCAGAAATAAACACAAATTAACTCATCCTGGGTAATAATTTATACTGGGTATGGAACAAATCATTCTATCTCCCTTCATACTATCACCTTTCTAGGAAAAAGGGCACAGCAGATAAGAAATATCTGATTAGTAAGTGTTCAAGGTATTTATACTCTTATACCCAATGCATAAAATATGTCTTTGTATTTAAATTTTGAATGTGGAAATCTTCATTCCACATTTCCTTTTTTAAAAGGCTGTAATGTCTAAGGAAGCAGTGTGACATTAAGGAGTTAAGAAACTTGGTTTGAAACTTAGCTCCACCATTTAACAACTGTGCAACTTGGGCATTTATTGACCTTTTCTAAGCATTCATTCACTTCCTGTAAAATGGAGAAACCCTCTGCAAAGCTGTTTTAAGGATTATATTTACATAAAGAACTTAGCACACTACTAGGCTCCAAAGAGGAAGCTTAATACCTCGTGATGATTATGACGGCTCTGGCATGCTTCTTAACACTGATCAATCATTGCAATGAATGACAGAATCTTTCCAGAGGCTTCACAGGAATAAAATACTAGCTTTTTCCTTTACACGGCGGGGGAGGGGGCAGAGAATTGGTTTTTTTAGAGTTTTTTTTAACCGACATCAAATGTGATACAGTAACGCCATGTGGCTGTGGGGGTGCTTACAGATCAAATTAAGTCACTAAATAAAGTGACAAGATGCATTACAGCAGAAAGTGAAGTCAACACGAAGCTTCCATCTGACTGCTCCAGAGTGAAACACACCTACCACCCTCAGCATGCCTGAATGGGTGCAGGGCACCAGGAAGGCCACCCTGTTCCCAAAAATAGATGTATGGCTCAAATGTTACAATTTCAAACTGCTGTCCATGACTCACGCTCATTTTCAGTAAGCCCCATGAAGCACCTACAGTGTCCAAATGCTTGAGCTGACTTAAGCATCAGTTGTAGGATCTTGGGTAAGAACTGCAAACAGAGCAGTTAACGGCAGAGACTTGGAGACTTGAGAGTCAGCCAGCTCTTAGTCTAAACCTCAGTTCTTTCCCTTCAGCAGTAAAACCTGGGGCAGTTAACTGCTGACTGCCAAGCCTCAGGCCCCTTACCTGAAAATTAAAAAAATTACTAATATTACCCACTTGTTATGAGGATCAAAGGATAAAATATGTGTCAAGAGCTTGGCAACTCTTGAATCTCTGTTTCCAATCTATAAGATGGGAACCAGAGCATCACTTGATGAGGCTGGTGCAAAGATTAAACAATTCCGTGTCTTCAACTTGACTGCCAAGCCCAGTGAAGGACACACACCAAGTGACCAAGGTTCAGTCACCAATGGTTCACAAATAGGCTTTACAGAAGTCCTGGCACCAAAAAGAGAAACAGGAAAAGCATTTATTTACATAATTATGTATTAACCAAGAAGAGACAGAAGAGCAGCAAGAAACCAGAGTCAAACTAGGAGACTCTTGGCATTGTTTTCTAAGGGTTCACTGGAACAAGAGATGGGAAGAGACAGCCAGCTACCCTGTAAGGTTTGATAGGATCTCCATGCCCAACACCTAAAACTACCTTCAGCATAAGCTCCTATAATGCCTCATCAGGTATCCATACCTTTGAGTGAATCACTGGAGAGATTTCCTTCCAAGAGTTAGCTGAAAGCAGACTTTGGAAAGGAAGATGTCGGTCCTGAGCGAGGGCATTCACGCTGAGGTGGAGAAAAGAACGTCCTGAGTCCCTAAGGGTAAGCAAGACATCTTAGGGGAGAGGAGGATGAAGAAGGGTACCAAGTTGGCAAGGGTAGCACTCATCATGTAAGACCACAGACCTCACAGACACAAACTCCAGCTTCCCCACTGACCACATATCTTGATCAAGTCATTCCTTCCCTCAATGCTCAGTTTTCTCATCTGTAAAACGAAGTTAATACTGTTTACTTGCCAGACTTTCTCCTCAGAATATCTAATAATAGAGCCCTTCTGCAAAATACCACAGGTAAAGTACTTGGCATGGAACTCAACACATTCTACCAAGAGTGGACCTTCACTTAACAGATGTCCATTCTAAGCTGAAATCCACTGGGAAAGATGCTGCTGTTTGGACCCCCTAGGGAAGCAGAGGCCCAACATACCCAGAAGCAATTTCCAAAGACTGAGGAGGACCTCTCTGAAACTTCTGGAACTGAGAAATCATTATCCTAAGAAAAACAAAAGTGGTTGTTACAAACACAGAACATAACCAACTGACACGACAAAGTGATGGGGTTCCCCTAGCCAAAGGACAGCTCAAGGACAAAATATGAAATATAGCTTGACTAAAAAAGATGTCAATTCTCAGAAACGACAAGTTAAAGTTCCTTTTGGCACCTCACCCCTCCCCCTGACTTCTACCCCTCTCTCCAAAATACTTTCCACCCTACTTCTCAGCCAAGTGTTAACTGGGAAACAACCAAGCTAAATAATTCACAATCATGTGTGAATGAAGTGACAGTATAGGTTGGATCTGTAAAAGATACTAAGCCAAAAAGGTTTTCAGCTGGAGAAATGTCCCGTGACTTAGTAATATACGTTCTTCTTTGCCTGAACATACATACATACATGCATATATATATATATATATATATATATACACACACACACACACACACATACAGACACACATGTAAAGAAACGAGGTACTACCTGAGGCCAGGCAACATGCAGGCTGGAAGCTGGCCATGTCTGGTCTTCAACACATTTCCCCTTTTCACAGTGAACGCTATTTCTTTTATTTCTGAGCCCATGAGAGAGAGGCCTTAGCAAACTTATTTCCACGACAAGCAGGAATTTCAGACAAGAGGCTATATGGGACAGAAAGAGAAGTCACCACTAAGGGAGATACAGGCTGATAAGAAAGAGCTGCCCACTACCCCTTTATACTGAGACAACACTGGCTTTCAGTTTGCTAAGCAGAGTTTGAAAACACCCACACTCATTCCTTTTTCCTTTCACTGCTCACTTGACATAAGTTATAAACCACCAGTTTCCTTTAAATGAATTACAACGAGAAAAAAAGAGGGAGGAAACCACAGATTAAAAGAAATTTGAAATATATGTTCATCAATTTCAACACACAGATCTCATATGGATCCCAGTTTAAACAAACCATTTTTTTAAAAAAGAAACAACTAGGGACATTTGAACAGTGACTGAATATTTAATGACACTGAAGAAGTGTTTTTTTCAGATGGGAAAACATATTATGGTTCAGGTTTATTGTTTTCAAGTTCTTATCTTTTAGAAATACATACTGAAATATTTACGGATGAAATGAAGTACCTGATTATTACTTCAAAAAATCAGAGGATGCAGAAATGAAAAAAAGATTGGCCAAAAGCACATAATCGTTGAAACTGAATGATGTGTCTCTCTGCTACTAAGTCTATAAAAATTTAAGTTAAAAAACAAGCAAACTGGCTGGGCACAGTAGCCCACACCTGTAATCCCAACATTTTGGGAGGCTGAGGCGAGAAGATCGCTTGAGCCCAGGAGACAGAACCTGTAGTAAGCATGATTGTGCCACTGCATTCCAGCCTGGGTGACAGGGTGAGATTGGGTCTCTTTAAAAAAAAAAAAAAAAAAGGCAAACTAAGAAAAAAATGTCCAAAGTAAAAAACCACTTGGAAGACTGAGCTCCTAGTGCAAAACATACTACAAAAGGTATGGGGGCAGGAGGAGGAAGGGGAATCTAATACTGTAAAGTATCACAAAATTATCCAATAATAAAGCCCATATGTTTTAATCCTAAAGCTATTGTTTTAGTTATAAATTACTTGACAAAACGTCTCCAACATAGGTCAGTCTCTTTCAAAGTGAAGGGCAGGGAGAAGGGTTGGTAGAACTGACCTCAAGCTTCGCCATGCTTTTCAAGTCAAATGATCTTCGAGAAATTATTTTTAACTTTTTGAGCCTGTTTCCTCATCTGCCAAATGAGAAAATGGTGACTTTGTTGCCTAACAAAGTGCTGTGTGGATGAAATGAGAATATATTTTAACAGGGTGCAAAAATGCTGGAAAGTAAACTCAGGGCACAACTGCTCATAAAATCGTATGATTCACTACTTACTACCCATAAAGAAAAATCTGACAGGTTAACACTTTTTGAAAATACCAATTCTCTCATTAATCCCTTTCATAACATGACTGGCTGCCCCAGATGCATGATGTAAATTATCCAGATTTAAATGCCCCCCACCTCAACTCAAAGGAAACAAGTCAGGAGGGAAAAATGCTTTCCTTTTCCACTGGCAGATGCATGTCTTATTTGTGTGTGTATATCTGTGTTTGCTTCCACCATGAAAGTAAATGCTAACCAGACTCTCTTCCGTTTACTTGCACTTTGTAGCTAAATCACTAACAACAAGGCAAGGCAGGCTGGCAGTGGGGAGAGTAGGAGCTATGGAGGCAGGCAAACACTAGCAGTGTAATGTGAGGGTTAAAAACAGCCTACATAAAGTACTCAGTACAGGCTGGGCATGGTGGCTCATGCCTATAATCCCACCACTTTGGGAGGCCAAGGCAGGCTGATCACTTGGGCTCAGGAGTTCAAGACCAGCCTGGGCAACATAACAAAAAAGTCCTCAGTACAGAGCTGGTACTCAAAAAAATGACAGCCAACTCTGTGACTGGTATTTCTAGGACAACAGAGGACTGCAGGTTGCAAATATTAAAAGGACAGACTAGGGATCTCGCTTTAGCATTCAGGTCTGCTATGCATCTGTGGCACAACCTTCAGGAAATTTAGTAACTAGGTTTTTCCAACTGCTCTATGTAGTTGGTAGGCATATATATAAAGCCCAGAGAGGTAGACTTAACAGCATTTGGAAAACTTTTACCAGATCTACCTTCAAAATTTATAAATCAAATGTAGTTTTGCTACAATCTTCATAATTTTACTCAAATATCTGAATGCCAACTACATTAAAAACAAAACAAAACAAAAAATCTAAAGCTAAAAAGAGAGGGGGGATGTCCCTGAGGTACTTACAATCTACTAAAAGTGAAGACATACATGAACATGAAAAAGAACACGACTTAATTCACCAGCCTATCATTAACAAAATTATCCCAAAGTCAGGAGGAAAAAAATCCTACTTCCATGGCCATCTGGTTGGTATGTAATACCCTGTCAGGAAGTTCTTTTACAAGTCTAACCTAAATATGTCATGTCTCAGCAGAAGCCTATTTCCTGTTTGTTCTTTTTCATTAGCATTGCATGCATATTTGCATTTACAGCATTTTTTTCTTGAGGATGAGTCTGAGTAGAAAGAGGATAAATTGAGTTGAATCCTTTGTAAACCTACTTCATCATCTGTGAAATGGAGAAACAGCACCCACCCCACAGAGCTGTTGGGAGTATTACATGACATGATATAGGTAGGGCGACCAGCACAGACAGTTCCCAGCATAACATAGGTTCTTTTTTTTTTGGAGACAGAATCTTGCTCTGTTGCCAGGCACCAGGCTGGAGTGCAGTAGTGCAGTCTCAGCTCCTTACAACCTCCGCCTCCCAGGTTCAAGCGATTCTCCTGCCTCAGCTTCCTGAGAAGCTGGGACTACAGGTGTGCACCACCACACCTAGTTAATTTTTATATTTTTAGTAGAGACAGGGTTTCACCATGTTGGCCAAGATGGTCTCAATCTCTTGACCTCATGATCCACCCGCCTCAGCCTCCCAAAGTGCTGGGATTACAAGCGTGAACCACAGCGCCTGGCCTACAGTAGGTTCTTAACAGCAGCATCTGCAGGTTCTGAATTTGTTCAAACTCTTACACACAAAATGCATAAGCCTTGGGATGTGACAGCACTGACTCAGCAGCATTTTATTTATTGGGAGGCAGTGCATTCACCTGTCTTGCTATGAAAAATATTACCATTATTAAAGCAGCAGCAGCACCTGCTGGGCCAGCAGTGAGTGCTTATTTTGATTTGTACTTTGTGGAAATAAGGAGTATCTAATTTTACGTAAACGCTATTAATGTGAATAAACATTACAAGGAAAAGGAAATGGGCATCATAAAAAAGTGATTAATGAAACACGAAGGCTCTCCACATTTCAAAACAATGAAGACAATCAAATTTTATTTTGTATGTAACTGGGCAGTGAAGAAGCTGTTCGATGGAAGTAAAGCCATCAGTCCTCACTGGACCTTTAAGCAGGCTCCCTTATTTAACACTGAGGAAAAACCAACCAAAACAGAAATTTTCCCAAATAGAGCCAAGTTGCTTGCCTGGTCTTCCATCCATCCTGGGTATCCATGGAAAGATTATTCAAAGCCCACCATGCCATCACTTTGGATTTAGTGGCAATGGGATGTTTCTTCTCTGGCCATACCCTATGTGGAATGCTGATCCTTCCTTACCACATCAGCAAAGCTAAAAGAAGGCAGCACAACACTCTGACCACAGTCATTCCAAGTATCCCAAGTGAATACACAGCAGAAAGGATCAAGGGGAGGTGAAACTTGCAGAGGGAAGGGCAGAGAAATTAACATCTTCCAAATGTCACTGAGTGCCAGGCATCTGCCTCCCTTATATTCCTACTGGTTCTCCCAACAGCTGTGAGGTATCATCATTTCCATTTAACTCTCATGTCAATGAAAAATGAAGATGAGGGCAGAAGAACTGGATCTAGTCCCAGATTTGCTGTGTGATCTGGGTATAAACGGTGTGCTTCCCTATCCTCCTCCTCTCCTCTGAAGACCACCATCACCCCCAGGCTGAAGGGAAGGACTGAGCCCCACCCATCACATAACCCCCTCATCCTGGCCAAAGCTGAGTGGAGCAAAGGTGGTCTCCTGACCCAAGTGGGGTCAATCCAATCCTCCTTCCCAGATATGCCTGCCCCAGAATCAGGCAGACACCAAATGTGGTATAGGGCACTGGAGGTGGGAGTAATTTAGTGCCACAGTTACCATTATCTACCATTTGCCCCAAAGAGAACACTGCATTTTGTTTCATTCTTGCCCTTCATGTTCCATAAAATACTCCCATGAATCCTTCCAGTAAGTCCTCATTTTGCTTTAACCAATGTATTTCGTTTTGCTGGGCGAGGGGAAGGAATCTGTTACAACAAAACAGCCTAACACATGGGTTTTCTGGGCCTCAGCTTCCTCATCCACAAAAAGAGCTGGACTAGATGGTCTCTAAGGCCTTTTCCAGTTCTACAGTATGTGCATCATAACAACATAGTCATCACTATACTTACAGCCCACTGCGTGCTGGGTGCTACACCACGCACTGGGGACATGGCAAGCCTGATCTAGCCTTTGGGTACAATGCTACAGAAATGCAAGGTATCCAGGCGGTTTTAATAATAGAGCTAAGAAGAGCTTACATTTTCCTCCACCTAAAACGCATCTGGCAGGAAAAGGGATGGCCTAGATTGACTTACCCAACTCTGCTTTCTATAATAGTTGGTGCCAAAATGTAGTCGTCTTTTGGGCTTTACCGCCTTTTCTCAGCTTGTAAGTGGCTAAATTGGGTGCTGTCTTATCAAAGGGACACATATTCCAGTTCTTTGGGGGAAAATTATACCACAGCTCGGCATTAAAATTCAGTTCTTACATAACTGACCACAAACAGTCCCATGCCACAGGGCTGTTCAGGCAAGGCTCTGGGCTGGAAAGAGCCTCCTGTGAACTACCGGATTCTGTTAAGACCAAGTAGAATCAAGTGCCTCCTGATCTGACCTAACTCCTACCCACAAATAATTAAAACTCATTTTACTGACACTGAAAACATGGTATGAAGCACACAGAAATGAAAATTCAAGGAGAGATCCCTTTTGCTTTAAGGTTCCTGCCTCCAAACCAAAATAGAATTCCTTGTGGTCTCAATGCTTCAAGCTGTAATCAGTAAAGCACACAGCCTAGCTGCCATGCTCTGTACCAGTAGGAGCATAAATGTTTCACCTCCCCACAAATGACCACAATCAATCAATTATACAAGTACATAATAGATACCTGCATTTATTATGTAACAGAGAAAACAGCTCATTACCCCAAAGCTCCAGCAAGAATCAAAAGGGACAGCTTTGACCAACCAATGGAGAGGACTCAACAAGTGGAGTGTAGAAGCAAGGAGAAAGATTACAGCAACGATACAAGGAAGCATGGGCAATGCGGTTGCACTGGTAGAGCCCATCAGGCTGGCCTGGGTCAAAGTGGGCAGCAGTGGTCACTGGTTCCCTCACTTCAGAGAGTATAGGACCCACTAAGAGCTGACTGTATAGTTACACTGAGTTGACAGTCTGCTTCAGATCAAACTGGCTGTGACCATGACCCACAATGGTCAGTGTTTGGTGTTGCCCCAATCCCCTCTTTAGTTCCATCTATGCCTCCCCAATCTAGGTCCCTGATGTTCACACATCCGACCTGATCTCTCTGTCATCTGATTCACCCTTCAAAAATGAGTCTACCAAGTCTCATCTTCTCAGTTACACATGTAATGGTCTAATGCAGTAATACAGGGCAATAGCAACAAGGATAATAAGAACAATCATTTATAAAGCATTTAGCACGCCAGGAACTGTTGTAAGCACTTTACAGATACTGACTCACTGAGAGGTAGGTACTTATCCCAATGAGGAAAGCAGGACACAGTAAGGCTCAGTAACTTGCCCAACGCATGCTAGAAGTAATAGGGATGCAATTAACCTAAGCAAGAGAATTTCACCCTCCTCAACCCAAATATTGCCACTGGTCCTCAATACAGAGCAGTCCTGCCCATCTCCCTCTCCCTTGACACCCACAGGGCCATGCATTACCAACACATTAGGTCACTTGATGAGTGCCTTCCATGCATTGTCTCCTTTAATACTCAAAAAGCAATGCCATTTATTTATCAAATGGGAAAACAGAGGCTTAGACATGAAGTGATCTCTAGCCCCAAACCTTACTCATGCTTAAATAATACATGAGGAAATGGCCAAGACCAAGATCTGGCTTTAGTCCCTAAATGACTAGGTTACATATATGGAAACCATCTCTCTGAGGCTCCCTGGACAAATAGACAATGAAGGCTTTAAAGGTCTGCATAGTGTATGAATATCCAACACCACAAATGGCTTCTGATGAAAGGCTCCTTGCCTGACATCAGGGAAAGCTACTGTGGCCTTGCACAGCATGACTTCTGAGACCAGGACTTAATGTCAGCAGACTGGGCGAGCAAGATCCAGTTCGAAATGTATGGTTTACCCTCTACTCTTTCTACCTAGAAGCAAGTTCCACAGAGTGACACTGGGGAGGACTCCCACATCATGTATTACCTGTCCCCACAGCCCTGTTAAATAGCAAAGTGCAAAGAGCCCTGAGTTGGGAGTTAGCAGCCCTGAATTCAAATTTCTGCATGGTTTCCTTCTCATCTTTGGGCCTCAGTCTCCATCTCTCAAAGCAATAGGACTAAACTAGTTCTGGTGGGTCCCATCATTCATGAGGTTTCTCCCATGGAGATACAAAGCCCTTCTAGGAAGTCAATCACCTGAATGAGGTAACACTTTGCTTTCCCACTTTTCAACTGCCAATCCATGCATCTGGTCAGAGGAAGATAATTAGTGCTACACCACCGAGCTGATGCATTTCAGCCAAAAATCAAACACATTTGGCATGAGAGTTATGCCAAACCAAGTTACTAGCGGTGTCCACTAATTTCTCTGCAAAGCAGCTATAGGCCCCCATCACAGCTTTCACGAGCCTCTTGGAGATCAGGCTTCCAGGCTACCAAATCTCAGACAGATATTCTCCAAGGTCCCTTTTACTTGGACACTTAGCAATTCCCTAAATAACTGACACCTAGCAAAAACACATGGCTGTTGTATGTCCAGGAAGCCGGAAGCAGAGAGCCAGAGACCCTGCAGAAACTGCAACTGAGAGTACTGATTCTTTAGCCAGCGCTCTGGGCAGCTCATAGGCAAATCAGGTTGGGTCAACAGTCCAAGACTAAGCATGCCAGAGGGAGCTGGAAGCAACACGGTCATTTTCACATCTGTCCGGTCCAAAGAGGACTGATGGCAGCACTGTCTTTGATGACAAAAGGCAGAGATTTAAAGAGAGGTCCAGCAAGAGGTCTCAAAAGGATAGAGAAAAGCAACTGTCTTTTCATTTTTCTTCCCTCTCCCAAACTGTTTCTCTCTAGTACTAGAAATCAAATCGAGATAAGAAAAATAGATGCCTTTCTCATGGGTCTTTCAAGGCAAAAAAAACTGGCAGACAGGAAGTATAAAACACAGAGAAATACAGAAGAAACAGAATGGGTTTTCAATGCAGAGATTCTGCATTCAGAGCCCAAGTCTACCATTTACCACTGTGTGAGTTTGGACAAGTCATTTAATGTCTCTGAGCTTTTGTATATTCATATATAAAGCAATAATAAGAATACCACTAGCATAAGCTTTTATTGGATGATAGGTATAAAAAATGTTTTTTAAACCCCAAAGATGAATTTGAAGGTGTCTGAGGCAGTTCTTGTGTTGTTGCAAAGTAATATCTGAGACTGGCTAATTTACAAAGAAAGGAAATTCTGCAGGCTGTACAGACATGGCACTGGCATCTGCTTAGTTTATCGGGAGGTGTCAGGGAGTGTTTAGTCATAGCAGAAGAAGTGGGAGCAGGCACATCACATATAAAAGCAGGAGCAAGAGAGAGAGAGAAAGTGGAGGACCCAGACTTTTAAAAAACTGGAACTCATGAGAACTGAGCAAGAACTCACTTATCATCAAGGGGATCGTGATGCTAATCCATTCATGAAGCATCCATCCCTTTGATCCAATCACATCCCCCCAAGCCCCACCTCCAACACTGGGGATTATGTTTCAACTTGAGATTTGGAGGGGACAAAAATCCAAACCATATCAGAAGGACAAAAAGCATCAGCATGGAATATCCAGCTAACCGGTGTGTGCTGTGTTTTAGAAAGAGCATGAGTTCCAACATCCAAAATTTCCTTCTCCCCTTCATTCTATGGACAGATACATATTCTCACGGACCTTTGCTGGATTCATTCAGACAAAACTCATCCTAAGTACCCCCAGACTGGGTCAAAAGCTTGGGCCAGAGCCTTGACTTCTGTGTGTAACAGCATTACTGAAAGGTTTGTTTGCCTTTTGTTGTAATATCTTCAAGAGGTCAAAGACAGAACCAAACATACTTTCTCAACCTTAAGCAAAAGCATGAATCTTGATTTTATCTAAATCTGTCCCAAGTTTTTTTTAAGACTATAATCTCCTTGGGGGTAATTAATGGGCTCCTTAAGTTTAGCAGCTGAAATATACAGTAGCACTTCCTATTAAGTTTACCAGCTTTCAAAATTTAAGCGGTAATGCACTTGCATTCTTAAGCAAGGGGAGCTGATGAACGAGATCAGACGTCAAGCCCTGACCACAGAATTCCCATGCGTAAGATTCCACAGGAAAACACTTAAGGACCTAACAGTATTTATCAGACTGATGAACTCTATCATCAGCATGGAAGACACCCAAAAGCACGTCGATAGAAGTTGAAACTTAAATGGAAGGTGAGGAACACAAACGAAGTCTGACTGGCCTGCAAGAGGACTCGATAAATCCCAAATCTGATACTGGTTGTATGACTTGGGCAAAATATTTAACTGCTGTAATCCTGTTTCTTCATCTATAAAATGGGGCCACTGATAATGGCAGAATGAAGAAAAGTACTAAATAATAGTATGTACAGGGTTTGCACATAGTAGGAATGCTACTGTTATGAGATAGATCTTGATACTGAATCTACATTCCACATATTCACTCATTTCATCAAACATTTCTATGTCTTCAGAAAGAACTGAACACACCATGTGAATATGTTTTTAAAAAAAAAAAAAAGCCTCCAATGTCAGACCCACACTTGATTGACAGCTCCCTTAAGAAAACTTTTAGACTGCATTTCTTGAGGGCAGGGTTCTTCCTCATTGCATCCCTGGGCCCAGCACACTGCTGGGCACATAAGAGGCACTAAACAATCTGTATACTGACTACATGGTAATTTGAGTGATTTCAGTTGTATTCCTAGGATGAATGTTCTATGCTATTTCCCTCCCCTATGAACTGCCCCTTTCTACCCTGTTAGGAGTTTCAGCCTTATTTCTTTATTTCTTAAAGACCACTAGCTTCGCCATAATACAACCCAGATAACCCTAATACCTCAAGAGGACTTAGAAAATGACTTGTATATAGCAGGGGCTCCCCAAAAGTGTGTTGAACAAATGCTGTTCATGGATTATACCCAAATGAGTTCCCATATTTAAATCTGAAAACTCATATCCAAATATATGAAAGTACAAGGAAAAAAATAGTATATTTAAATATCACTATTAAGAACTCTCTGAAATACAAGCATGAAGAAACACTAAGCCTCCAAGGAACTTAGGCACCAGTTTAATGAAACCAAAACTTCAAAGTGCAATGACAGCAAAGTCTCCTATGTTCCCTACAAAGCCACTGAAATATGTTTTGTAGACAGTTAGAATACCTATTTTATGTCTTAACTGTTTTAAGATTTCTAAACTCTGGGCCCGGCATGGTGGCTCATGCCTGTAATCTCAGTACTTTGGGAGGCTGAGGCAGATGATCACTTGAAGTCAGGAGTTTGAGACCAGCCTGGCCAATATGGTAAAAACCCGTCTCTACTAGAAATAAAAAAAATTAGCCAGATGTGATGGCATACAATTGTAGTCCCAGCCACCTGGGAGGCAGAGGTGGGACAATCACTTAATCCCGGGAGGTAGAGGCTGCAGTGAGCCGAGATCACACCACTGCACTCCAGCCTGGGTGACAGTGTGAGACCCTGTTTTAAAGGGAGAACAGGGTAAGATTTTTAAACTCCAATTTATTTACTAACAACATGACCTTAGACACAAATCATTTCATCTCTCTCAGCGTCAATTTTCTTTCCTATAAAATGGAGATGATAATTGTCCCTCTTTCAGAGAGCTCAAATGAGAGATTAAATGTAAGCATTCATGACATGTGTCTACAGCAGGCCTGGTATTGAGCAGCTGCTCAATAAATGGACAGAACTTGCCTCCTTCATTGCCACTAAATTAAAATATGGCTCAATATAAAATACCCAAGTAGATCTTCATTTATCATGTTAGACACTCTCTCTTTCAAAGGTACTAAGTATTAGCCACTCTATGACTTTAAATGGAGGGTCTCTTCTAATGTCTGGGTCACAGTGGTCCTAAAATGCCTGCCTGCTCCTGTTTAGGGAAAACGCTTATACTCTCCTAGTCAATTACTCATAACTTACAAATGCTCACGAGTAAAATGGCACATATCAGTGTGCTTTCATTGCTAAATAAATAAAACATTGGGTTTTTGCTTAGAAAACACGCACACACCAAGATAAAGCCTTAGCAGAATACCAGCTGATCCATTCCTGCCTCCCCAAGGTAGCTGCTCACTGTGTGCCAGTCAAACCATGATCCCCATAGCCATGTATAACACTTTGCCCCAAAAGGTGAAGCCCAGTAGTAAACTCCTTTTTGCCTCTTCTTGTTTATTTTTTTTGAGACATAGTCTCGCTTTGTCACCCAAGCTGGTGTGCAGTGGTGTGATCTTGGCTCAATGCAATCTCAGCCTCCTGGGTTTATATGATTCTCCTGCCTCAGCCTCCCAAGTAGCTGGGACTACATGCATACGCCATTATGCCTGGCTAATTTTTTTTGTAGAGATGAGATTTCCCTATGTTGGCCAGGCTGGTCTCAAACTCCTGGTTCCACGTCTTTTTTTTTTTTTTTAATGTTTTAGTGAACTTTATTGTACAGAACAAAAAAAAAAATCCTGATTTTGCAATGATTTTCTCTCCCATGAAAGTGTGGGTGAAAACCAGTAACTTATAAAAATACCTTAGGACTCTAATAAGATAATATGTACATTTACACCTTATCTTGTGAGTATTTAAATGGAGAGAGGTTCACCTGAAAAAAGTTTTCCCCAGGAAACCCATAGTTTTTTGCCTCAACTGACCTATTAAAAAAGCCCACCTGTATCAACTTTCTGCCAATCTGGAGAAGATTTGTTTTCTTTGATCTGATGTCATGTGTTCACAAGCTTCTAAAATGTTTGCCAAAATTAAAGTTTGTTGGATGGTTTTTGCCTTAACCCATATTCTTCCATTCATTCCAAATACTATACAAGTGGGATAGAGTTTTCCCACTTCCTGTATGATTTCACAGTTTGGAGCTAATAGCTGTCTAATTAAGCCCAAAGTCACTTTAAAAAGCAGACCATCCTGTCCAATGACACCCATTCCATTGGCTCGTCCACAGCTGTCAATACAGACCATCTCTGGTTCCATGTCTTTATTAGCAACCACAAATCGGCCATAGATGAGATCTCCAACCTGCACATTTGGTCTGTTTCTTTTAGTTGCACCTTTAAATGACAACTAAGACAAAAAAGCTGGCTCACTCCCTCTGTGAGTGGATCACCTCAAGTGATCCATCTGCCTCAGTCTCCCAAAGTGCTGGGATTACAGGTATGAGCCATTGTATCCAGCCTTTCCTATCATATATTTCTGATCTACTTCCCAGAGTGCTTATCACAGAGATATAACTAAAAGCACCAACATGTGCATAACACACCACATTCTTTACCAAGGAGACATAGTTAAGGGGAGAGTGTGGGTTAATTTGGGGCTCCAATCCTGGAGATCTAACAGTTTTTCAGTTGAGCTCCATGTATGTTAATTAGTGATCCAAAGAGCAAAAAAGGTCATAAAAAAACAGGAAGGTACTTAATAGAACTAAGAAAATATTTTTTTAAAGAGAGAATTCCAAGTTACCCAAATTAATTCCTATTCCATCACCAAAAAGTACCCAAAAGTTCTCTTCCTAAGAATAACCACAAAATAACACAAGCCACATTCTTAAAGTTTCCAAATAACTCACTTGTGAAGCATATGCCAACAAAATTCTGTGGTATGTCCCCAAAATTTTTCTTTTATTTTGAGTGTAGTAATCTTAAGCCCATTTTTAAAAAACTGAATTGTGATCACCTAAGATATTGTAATAAGGCACTACCTGCATATATGTAAGCATAGAGGGAAAAATTAAAATTCAACAATGGTAGCTATCCATCAGTAAAATAACCTAAAGTGTACCTGTTACATCTATGTAAAACAGAGTCCAACCTCAAAAATTAAAATATGCAGACTGGAGACAATGTTTTCCTGACCAATACCTTACTCAAGCTTGGACGAATTATAAAATTATTGTGCCATCCTGAATGAAACATTTATTGTTATATTTTTGAGAACATGGGTATCATCAATGCACTGTAACATGATTATTTCGAACTTCTAGCCTGGTTCCAAGTTCGTAGGTGACCATGCTCGTATTACAGTTAAATCTATTTTTCTACCTAATCTTACAACAGTATTTCTCATTTAAAAAAAAAAAAAAACTGCTTTAATTGCTTTTAAATTTAGTAACCTTAAACTAATATCAATAGCAACTGCATGTAATTTAACACTAACCCTCTACTCCAGGATTGCTGCAAAATATGTTCCCACATCCCTACAAAGAGCATCACCAAATACTTAACTTTATCACACCCTTCACAAACAGAACACAGCAACACTATCTGAATGTGCAGGAAGAGAACGTTAAAATAACTGACAGCTCTATTACCAGGCACTAAAGAACTTATCTAGAAGGAAAATAACTGCTCAGTCTGATCAATGCCACATCCTTAGAAGTATACACAATTAGTACAGAAAGGGGATGCAAAATGCTCCTATATCAGCATATTTTAACTTATTAAAATTAAGTGAAGGACAGACCTATGATGGGATTCAATGCCTAACAACTCTTTTTAATGCCAGACAAGTATAACAGACTGGCAGTTCACAAAGTCAAAAAGAAAAAATCCATTTACCTCTGGTTTTCAAACAAACCTAGTTAGGTGCTATTTCTCCATCCGATTCACAATTCACTCCCATCACCCAATACTGACTCCAGTGAGGACTCTCGAAGCATGCCGAATGACACATTCAGTCACAGCACCAAGCAGGCAAGACAGGACCCAGCACTAACAGAAGTCTCTCCCCTCTTAAAATTTAGGACCCCTCTACTTCTGAATCCCAGTTCTACCTGTGTGGAAACATGAGTATCAAAGCTCATTTCAAGAGGAGTCAGCCCACAGAAGCCCAAGCTTCCCCATATTACAGCGGGCCGCCTTGGGGGGGGGGGGGGGCTTACATCAGAAAGAGCTCCCCAGACCTCAGACAAACCAGCCATAGCATAACCCACCCAGAGAAAATCATCTCCCTTCCTACCTTCTACCCAATGTTGCCTTTTTCACTTGAAATACGTTTGCCTTGTTTGAAGGGGAGGGATGCTTTATGGCACTTGATGATGCTGAGTTCCAGGGCAAACATCCTATTTTTATCCCGGCCCCAGAGGCTTCTGCAGCTCCTTGGTTTGCAGATTCCTCCTTGCCCATGCCACTCTATTATTAATTCACTGAAAACTCTAAAGAAAATCCATTTGGCCTTGGCCCTGCCCCCACACCCCCACCCACCCGCAACGCTTTCCTGAAGGGTCCAGATAAGTGGAGTTGTCTGACTACAGCCTTGGGCCTCCCTGCGTCCTCTCTGGTCAGCTCAAGCCGGCGACATCGGCCTCAGATGTCCCCGCCCAGCCTCAGATGTCCCCGCAGGCAGGTCCTGCTGGCGCAGCAGCCCTCAGCCCTCCCAAACCCTCTGGGTTAGGGAGCCGGGTGGGAACCTGCGTGCACAGATCTCTTTCCATCTGGGCTTCAGGCACCAGAGACGAGCAGGGAGGAGTGCTGGAGTGGAGACAGTCCCAGCCCGAGTTCTCCCTGGCTCCCCTGGGATTTTTCCACCGGCCCTTGCCTTCGCAGCTACGCCTGCCTGGCCCAGCCGGGCCGCTGAGAGGTGCGTTCCCTGCCCATCTCCCTTACTGGTGACCTTGGCTGCGCCGCTTCGCCTGTGTGCCCTCGGTGGCCTGACGCCACCGGCCTCCAGGGTTACAGGAGGGTCACGAAGATGTGGAAGCGCTCAACAGTGCCTGCCAGGGACAGGACTTCCCTCTTCTGCGCTGCCCGGAGTGCCCGCAGCTCGCTCAGTCCTCTCCCACCTCCGACCACCAGGCCTTTCACCCCGCGGGACCCCGGAAAGGACGGGGGCTGGGGACGGGGCCGCCCGTCCGAAGTCCCTTCTTCACCCAGCGACTCCCGGAGGGGGTGTGGCGCCCCCGGCCCCCGCGTCCCCTTCCTCGCGGCTGCGAGCGGAGACCCCTCCCGCAGCGCGGCGGCGGCGGGGAGCGCGGACCGCGGGGTCCCGGCCCGACCTACCTCCTCCAGCAGCGTGACGGTGTTCCTGCAGTTGTGCAGCCGCGTGGTGAAGCTGGACGTGGTGGGCGAGTTGTAGTCTTCGGTGGTCTCGGCGATGAACTCCGAGACAGAGATCTGGTCCGGCATCCTGCCGGGGGGACGAGACACAAGCGGGGGCGGGGGGTGAGTCACGGCGCAGGCTCCCGGGGCCGCGGGCCGACCGGCGGCTCATGTACCCCGGCGCGCAGCCCGCCACCCGCCGCCCGGCCTGGCGCGCGGCTCCCGTCCCCGGCGGCGGCGGGAGGGAGGGAAGGAGGCGGGCGAAGGCAGGCGGCGGCGGCGGCGCTCGGCGCGGGGCCCTTCAAACTCCGAGCCGCGCGCGAGGCAGGGGGCTCTCTGGGACCCGCCTCCCTCTGCTCATGCCGGCGGCAGCGGCTCCTCGGCGGCGGGGGAGGGGACGCGGCTGCGCGTGGGGTCGCGGCGGGGGTCTGGGCTCCGGCCGCCCGCTGGGGCGTGCGCGGGCTGGGCGGCTCCGGCGGCCGGCGCTGCCTCCTCAGATGCGCTGACAGGCGGCGGCGCGGGCCCGACTGAAGCAGCTCAGACTCCCGCGGCAGGCGGGCGGGCGGCGCTCACGCTGCAGTCACGGGGACAAACAAGGAAGTGTTCTGCGCACGCGCGCCCCGCCCGCCCCGCCCCCGGGCCGGCCCCCGCCCCGCCCCGCCCCCGCCCGCGCACTGCCCCGGGGGCCTGGCTCCGACGCGGCTGCTCCAGACCCCGGCTGCGCGGCTCCGGAAGCCCGAGTGCCGGTACCGCCCCCGGAGTGGTTACTGCAGCGAGCTCGTTACGCGAGCGTTTTGCAAGAAGGGGACCCAAAAAAGTTGAACATGTTCTTTTATAGTCGCGTGTGGGTGCAGGAAGCGAGGCCCCGGGAGAGAGCCGCCTCCTACTGCGAGGGCCGCCGACCCCGCAAAGGAGGCGCGGGGCGCAGGGGCGGCCTCCCGGGGCCGGGGCTCGCAGCTGCCCGCTCGCCCAGCTCCCGCCCTCCTCGGCCGCCCGCCAGCCCCTTCCCTCTGCAGGGTTCGCCTCGCCTCTGAAAGACTGGTTTTGTGCAGTTGCTTTAGGTCGCTACAATGCAGCGTGAAGACGAATGAAGGGTTTGGGGTTTAAACAAATAATAATTTTCTAATCTTTCCTTTGCACTTTTTTTTAAACCCGCAGGAACACCGAGGGTCATGGAATGTAACAGGTATATCCGAGCTGCAAATGGTGTTCGACGCTATGCGGATGCCAAATTTCGGTGGAAAAAGTACCAACAGATACCTCACTCTGATGCCTTGGCAATTGGCTAATTTTAAAACTAGCTCAATATACTTTGTCCGAAGAATCCATTTAATTTCTCACCATTCAACGCGAATGAAATTGATTTAAAAGAAGGAAAAAAAAAAAGGCCAATCCCGTGGCCTTTGGGGCCACTGGATTGGTACCTGTCGTTAAAAGTCAGGTGAGCCTTTGACAGCCTTAGCGTGGAACGCTGAGCCTCTTCTCCCCAACACACACACACCACGCCCTACCCCTCACCCCCGGAATTGGGGTCCTGCCATCTTGCACTGTTAAGCCTCAAATCCGTTTTCTGGTTCTTACCCCTGACTACAAGGGAGTGCCCCAAAGCAGGGATCTTGTCTAAGCCTTTGGCCTGGTACAGAGAAGTAGCAGAGTGGCTGTCAAAACACATCACCTCATTAACTCTCAAATATTTACTAAGCACCAATTGTATGTCCTGGAGATTGAGTAATGCCACGGCCCCTGCTCTCAAGAAGCTTACCTTCTAGGATGGAAATAGACAACTCACAAATATATAAAGTGGAGTAAATATAAAGAAAGTGAAGGAGTCGCTATAGTATAAAGAATCTACAGAGATGGCTTCGCTGACAAGGTGATATCTTGAGAAAAGAATGGCAGGACTAAGTCACCCAGATATCTTGTTGTCTGTGGCATCTTGGGCCCTCAGTTGCCTCACATGAAAGTAAAAGATAAGGACACCAACCCCAGGACCTGGCTGTTCTGTAGACTTCATTGGTGATGGATGAGAAAGTGCTTTGTGCACAGGGAAGCCATTAGAAAAGTGTGAGATGTTCACCTCCCTCTATTGGCTGTCCTTAACTATGCCTCTAGTGATATGGTCATCAATGTCCTTTAAGAGGCCATGCTTCAGGTAAGCAAGGGTTCCAGCTAACTAACAGGAGAATTTTGTAAGGGGAATGTACATAAATAAATAATTCTTCCCTGGCAAAGGGAATTGAGAAATTAACTTCAAAAGACATTCTTTAAAAAATTAGTAAATAAATAAACAGGCACCCACTCTGTCCTCATTAGCACTTTAAAAGCTTGGTTTGGGGCCAGGCACGGTGGCTCACACCTGTAATCCCAGCACTTTTAGGAGGCCGAGGTGGGCAGATCACTTGAGGTCAGGAGATCAAGACCAGCCTGGCCAACACAGTGAAACCCCATCTCTACTAAAAATACAAAAATTAGCCGGGGTGCTGGCATGTGCCTGTAATCCCAGCTACTTGGAAGGCTGAGGCAGGAGAATTACTTGAACCTGGGAAGCAGAGGTTGCAGTGAGCCGAGATGGCTCCATTGCACTCCAGCCTGGGCAAAGAAGCAAGACTCCATTTCAAACAAAAAAAAAGAGCTTGGTTTGGGACACACCAAGTTTGAAGTTCTAGGGAGACAGCCAGATGATTATAGCAGGCAGCTGAAGATCTATACCTGGATATCACTTGCTCATGTGTCGTAGTTGACTGGGTCTTTTGAAGTATGAGCTACCCAGGAGAAAATCCTACCATCTTTTCCCCACGTACTAACCAAGTCACCCTGCATCTGGAAAATTCTGTGACTTGGAACAAATATGGCCCATACTAATTGAGCTAATTAAGCTCTCTGAGACTCAGCTACCCCACGGAGCACTGAAAACACACAGTACTTAGACTTCACTCCAAGAAGCCCTTCCTTCCTCTAGGCTGAAAACAAATTCAGACTTGAATTATTGCATTTATTCCATCTATTCCAAGTAATCTTCTTGCGCCTGTCACCTCAACTGGGCTGGCAGTTCCTTCTATCTTCTTTATCTGGTATTATAGTAAAGAATCAATAAACATGAGCTGTTATTGAAAGCCAAAAGTCAGTGTTTAATTGCCTCAATTCCAAGAGGCCCTGGGTTCCAGAGTTTTCTCTCCTAGTAACTGATGCTGTCATCTTGGGCCCTGGTGCTATCCTTTGTAAAATAAAGGGGTGGGTGTGTCAAAATGACCAGATTTCTCCCAGCAGGAGCTGATTTGTGTATACACTCAGCTCTGCGGATGCAAAAAAGAAAGATTATTACAATAAGCTAAGCTAACTGCAATGGTAGACAGCTGGGGATTTCTTTCTTGACTGAATTCACCAGAGACTCCAAACTGCTGCCATCAATTGCTGTTTCAGTTTCATCTGAAGATGATGTTATGTATCTGCTCCTCCCCACCGTCTCCCTTAGCCAAGAAAGGAATAATGTCACAATAAGAGATTGTGCTCTGGTAAGTATATACCTCCTCAGACTGGTCTGCAATTAGAATTTCAAAGGTTCACACCTCTACCCACCATTTCTGGAGTTCATGGGCCATAATCCTCTTTAAATTTGAAACTATGCCTCAGTGAAAACCATCTGCCCCTCTCATTTTCTCAAATACTCTGAAAACCATTCCTGGATAACTGAAAGCAAATAGACGGACATAGTCAAAACTTAAACGCTGGATTTCTTTGCGTGGAGCTGCCATGAAATACACACATCCTCTCCAAAGCCAGGAAAATGTGCATACACACATATTTATACTTGTGTGCACCTGGCTTTATATAAAGCAACCATCATCTTTGTTGTCATCATTATAAGAAGACTGTTGAGCACCCTTATCCTCCTCATGCCTGCCTCTCACTCTGAGCACTGCTGACTGAGGTCACACGGTGATTACGGCAGAATGCATTTTGTTTCCTTGAAAAAAGGCAGCAGGAACAGCGGTGGCTTATTCTTCTGAACAGCGATGGCATTACCGACCCACTTGCCATCAGGGAATTGGCTTTCAGTTACATTTCCAGTTGCAGACCTCACTCTTGTCCATCTGTTTTATAACCAAGGGGGTGCATTTGCAAAATGATTGACCAGAAACCAGAGGTGGGGGTGTGGGTGGGGAGTCAGGGGTGCTATCTGGGTCCAAGAAGCCACAAGGAGCTCTTGGTGCTCTGATCTGCACTGTTAGCTAGTGACAGCATTCATCACAGGCCCCGATGCCCTCATGGAACAGCGACAATGGCTAGAGTGGGAAGGGAACCACACTTTTTATTACATGGACCTGAGCTTCAATCTCTAGTAGCCTCATTTTCTAAACTGTTTCAGGTTATTATGTGAAATGAAATGAGAAGATATGGAAAAATAGGCTGATGCATAGTGAATAATCAGCCAATGTGAATTCCTTTTGAACTCCCTTTTTGTGTGAAAGATGACTATAAATACATCTGCTTTCATTCCACAACTCAGATATCTTTAAATTAGTCACTAGAAGGAGGAAAGAAGAAGGAGAGGGGAAGGTTGCACAGTATTTCCCAAAGTCTAGAATCTCAGATTTGGGAATAAACAGTCTGTAGAGATCTTGCTTAATCTCAAAGTATCCCTTGTTAGATCAGCTCCATTAGTGATGGCTTAGATTTTGGAAGTAAATAGATAGTATCTAGAGTCAAACTGGAAAAATACCAATCAAGATCAGAGGTAAGTTAAGACCAACTCACTGAAATAAAATAAAAGCCTACTTTCATCCAACACAATCCCTGTAAAGAAGGATAATCTGAGCAAAACAACTTCTAAAGGATGATGGTACGGGGCACTTATTTCGTAGGAGCATGAATTATGGGCTGATTCTCACATAAAAAAGACAGGCTCTGGTCTCTGCCATGAGGCAACTAATAGACCTTTTTAAAGCATTTCTCTTCTCTAAGTCTCAGCTTTCATGTCTATAAAATGGGGCAATGAGAGCCCCTATCTCAGTATTCTGAGAATTCAATGAGCTAAGGCATATAAAGTGCTTAGCAGGGTCTCAGACATCCTAAGTAGACAATTATTTTTCCAGTATTCTTATAGGAACTTTGAAAATTTTATCAGGAGATAGAAGTTATGATATTCCTGCCAGGTGCAGTGGCACACACCTGTCATCCCAATAACCTGGGAGGCTGACGTGGGAGGATTGCTGGAGCCCAGGAGTTTGAGAGCAGTCTGGGCAACACGGTGAGACTGGATCTCAATTTTTTTAATAAAAAATAAATTCTGATATTCTTCCAAAAACAAAATATTCACCATGACCTGCTACGTACCAGACACTTGGCTAAGTACAGAATTTAGAACACATTTGCCCTTCTTTAAGCCTCATGACAACTTTATGAATTAAGCATACTGATCCCAGATTTACCAGAGAAACCTAAGGCTGCTGAGGTATAGAATGCTACTTTCTCAGCTTCCATCCGGAGCCAGGTACTGCATTGCTTGTTATATATGTAATGTCTGAATTCATTCATATAACAGTCCTGAGATACAAGTATTACAATAATGGAAACTGAGACACAATAAAACCTCACTGCAAGTTAATGTCCCTGAGCCTGGCAGATTCTAAATCCAATGCTTTTTCTGCTGCCTGCAAAATTGGTCTCTTTACTGTACTGGGTATAGTGCTACTTTGTTAGATACAGTATTTTTCCCAGCCCAGGCAAGCAAAGAAAGTATCCTTATTTCACCTGACAACTTACGGATTCATTTTCTACCAGCTTAATGAAGTGGTAGAGGAAAGGAAAGCACTGAAGGAGCAGGAGGAGGGAGGGCTGTACTTGATTCCATGTTTTACACTGTTAGGCTCATGTTGCCACAGTCTACATAAACTAAAGACTGCTTCTTTCATGTTCTTTATATGAGTGCTTCCCAAGTGCACTCATGCAATTTCATATAATAAAAAAAAGGCCTATTCTAGTCCCAAATGTACTTAATTCAATTTAAATACTCCAGGCAAAACCACTAGAGTTTTCTCAGTTAAGAGGAGAACATGGTTTGTTTGGAGACAAAAAACTACTCTGTTCTACCCTCCTGTTCCTCTGATGGAAGTAGGAAGAAAAGAGGCAGAATGGTGGGAATCCAGAAGACATGTAGTGTAAATATCAACTGAATGAACTCAGGGATGTATTTCTGTTTAGTCCTATGAAAAAATATTGTGCTTATTATTATGTGCCCTGTATTATCCTGAGTCATTGCAGGCGCAACCTCACTTAATACTTGCAGCAGCAATATAGAGCATGTACTATATTAGTCTCGATGTTATATGCAGGGGAAACCTGAAGCTTAGAGGAGACCTGTCAAGTAGTGGAGGAGGACCCAAGTAATCTGCTTTCACAGCATATGTGATCAGCCACCATACTCTGTTGGCTTATCAAAGACAGTGGATAGGTCCACAGTCCCAGGATGCTTTTTCTGTTGGAGTATATGTGTAGGTTTTTTCCTTCTGGGGAACTCATTACAAGCCCAATTCAAATGCAAGCTTGAACGGTCTAGAGAGCACTCGCCTTGTCCCATTCCTCCAGGCGGGATTAATCTTCATGTGGGTATTTGCAGTCAGCTTCTCTCACTCTGCCTTAAGCAGCTGGAGGATATTGGCATCATTCAGAGGGAGAAACTGAGAACTTCCTCAGCAACAAATAGCTCTGTTAGCAGAAGGGCTTGGCTCTGACTCATCTCTTGCTTGAGCTCAGGAGTTCAAGGCTGCAGTGAGCTATGATTGCATCACTGCACCTCAGCACTCCAGCTGGACAACAGAGCAATCCAGTCGCAAAAAAAATAAATAAAATAAAAAACACACTGGGGTCGGTAGGGGGGAAACAGGGGAGGGACAGCGGGGTGTGGGGAGTTGGGGAGAGAGAACATGGGGAGAAATGCCAGATATAGGTGATGGGGAGGAAGGAAGCACATCACACTGTGTGTACCTATGCAATAATCTTGCATGTTCTTCACATGTACCCCAAAACCTAAAATGCAATTTAAAAAATTGAAAAAAAGGTTACTATAGTAAATTTTATGTTAAGTAAATTCTGCCATAATTAAAAAAGAAAAATCTTTTAAATTTTTTACAAACAAACAAACAAACAAACACCTCGTATCTTCCAACTGAGTAGCCTACACTACAGAGTCCCAGACTACCAATCCCTGACAGCATTCAGGAACTAAATCCTATCCATGCCTATATCACCTACATCCCCCAGGAATTAAAGCAAGGACAGAAGATTCCTGGAGCCCTGGGCTTGGCCTTTTACAAGCACCATCTCCTAAAATCTTCCTAGTAACCTAGTGGGGTAGTGTGTTTTCTGCAAGAGAACTCAGAGATATGCACAGTCTGCTCAAGCTCAACAGTTAATAAGTGGAGAAATGCTATTCAGTCAGTCTGAATCCAAACCATGTAGGCTTTTTCTTCTCTAGGAAGGCACTGCCTAGTTGGAGTCCCTTGGGGGTCCCCAATAAATGTGTTTTGAATTGAACTGGCTCCCTTTTATGACCTATATCATTTCTAATACAAGTAAAACAACCTCCAGTGAAGGAAAATCACAATGTTTTATGGGATTCCTAAAAACGTGCAATCTATAGGAATGAGGGATTTAAAATCTTATTTCTGAAAATGTAACATACACCTAAAAAATGAGAAAAACGTAACAAAACATCCAGGTTTCTCTTTTTCTTTGATGAATTTGTTTTAAGTTGAATTGATCACCTTTCATGATGCCCAACTTCTGTGCTACGTCAAGAATGAGAACGTGCCTCTTTTATGGCCCTTTTCAATGGTACTATTTTCCAAATATTTGTATTTCTCCAACTAGACTGTGAGCCACCTAAGACCAGGGAGGGTTTCTGTCTGCTATTACAGCTCCAAAGCTCCCAAGTGTTTAAGAGATACTTACTGAATAGATGGAAGGAAGAATAAATGAATGAATGAATGAATGAGCAAAGATTTGTAGGGGGAGGGATATGAGAGGAATTGAGAAAGGAGAACTGGAGAGATCCAGAAAAGAATAAGATCTACAGAAGCAATCCTGGTTCTTTGAGTCACTTTGATTATCTTATATCATTATAAGCAGTAAGAGCCAGAGATAATTTTAAGGATCATGTGCTTTCTAAACTTTTCATTTTTCAGATGAAGAAACTAATACCCAGGCAGTTAGGTGACTTGCTCAGTGTTCCCTGACAGATTTGTGGGAACTGGACCAAATGCCAGGTATCCTGGTTCCCAAGGGCTTCCCACTCACCTTTCCCAGTTACACTTCAAGGATGGATTAAAGATCTGGAGAAACTCCCATCTACAACAGATTTTGTTGTCTTGGCATCACAGTATCAAGGAATGCCTATGCACAATTGTCTATGATTTTTAAATTACAACAGCATAAAGTCTGGAACAACATCACTTAACTGACATCCCTAATTTGGGGCAAGAAGACTGCCCCACGGTACTCACCTAGTTGTGATATTTTTCTAAGCACCCCACCCTTTACTCAGGGAAGCTTCCCAGCACATGCAGAGTGCAGGTCAAATTTCTCCTCCTCTCAAGTCCAGTTGACTATTGTGACTGACATAGTTCCTTCTCGATTGGTCATTTTTAGAGCTGAGATCTTTGCCTCCTGAGTCTCTAAGTACATTCTCCACTGGGTAAGGGTATTAGGAGTGAACCAGTCAATTCCATTCTAATCCACAAACAGTTATTAAGCAGCTTTATAACCTTTCTAGTGGCTAAGAGTGTGCGATCAGGATTCAGATTACCTGGGGTTCAATCTCAGCTCTGCCATTTAATAGGATTTGTTACCTTGGCAAGTTATTTAATTTCAATTGCTTTATCACTAAAAGGAAGATGGATGATAAGACCTCTCTCTTAAAGTTGTTGTAAGATTGAAATGAGATAATCTATGCAAGATGCTTAGCACAGTGCCGGGTATATAGTAAGTGATCAATAAACATTACCTACTAATATCACTATTTGCATTCTAAACAAGTACTCTGCTAGATTCTTTAGGAGCTGAAAATACATTTTAAAACATAAGAGAAAACTTCTGTCATCAAGGAGCCCACATGTAGGGAAAGATACTGGTTTTCAACACAAGTGATGGAATGTTCAAATAATTCAAACGGAAAATAAAGGTGTATTTTTAAAATGTGACAAATGAATGTAAAGTCCAAATAAAAGTAATTTGATGTAACTCTCTCTGATTTGCCCACAGCCCAGTTAGATCAATTTTTATGAGCACTTTTCAAAGCTGCTGGGCCTCTGAAATACTACTCCAAAAGAAAAATTTGATAAATTATAGCTATTTGTGACTTTAGCACCAAGATGTTTGTGACATGGCATGCCAGGGAGATCAGCTCCTTTTCCTCAGCCAAATAATTTCACCTCCCTTGGCCTCATTTTTCTTGTGGTTAAAGTGAGCAGCCTGGGGCACAGGCTCTCAGAAGTCCCTTGGCAATAGCATCCTATAACTCGGTAAGGGTGCTTTTGACATCAGTGTGACTACCAACCCCAAACACCAAGAGGTTTCTAGCTTTGCTTCAAAAAGCCAACTGTCTAGAGGTCTTCTGTCTGGGTTGGGGCCCTAATGAAGGATACCCTGTATTACATTAATCTGTCACAGTATTCTCTTGTTGCTTTTCAAAAATATAATTTCACCTGCAATGTATTTGAACCCACATAACAATGAGTTGTATCATACCAGGATTTTTCCATAGCCATGTCAAATGTAGGGCATTGCTCCATTTGAAAAAGGAAAATTGCCCACCCGCTGCAGTTTTCTTCTTAACATATGCTATTCAGTTAACATCCTTTTTCAATGTGAACATTCCAAATCACACTAGGGGCTCAAATTTAGCAAAAAAAAAAAAAAAAAAAAAAAAAAAAAAAGTCACTACGATTGCTAGCAAACCTTCTGACAGAGCATCCAGCTTCTGTTCCCTATTTTCTGTTTTTCTGTTTTTAAAAAACTAGTTTTTCTGCTCTGGCCTTAGACGTTGAGAGGCATTACACAAACTGATTTATAAAATTGCTATATTTACATGGACAGCAGAGAACTTACTATTGATTGGCTCTGAATATTATTTTCAATCTCTTGGGGGATTTTGTGTGAATAAACTGACTTTTCTCCCTATGTTTGGGTTTAAGAATTAACTTTCATTTACTCCCAACTAATTTTAATATCTTGAAATTATCAACAGTTCAGAAAGATCTTTGGCACACTGACTACACTGTCTGTCTGCCCTACAGAAGGGGTTCTTGTAGGAACTACTCCTCCCGGACTCCAGGTAATTTTCTAGACTGTCAATCATGTATCTACCTTCCCTTCCAACTAAAGGGCTGGACCCAGGCTGTCCAATCAGAGTATTCCAGACTCCTGAAAACAGCACTGATGAGTACTGTAACAGGCATTTAACACTAGTATGGCCAACCAGAATCCTTTATGAAGGACTGTTACAGATGCTAGGGTACAGAGAAATATGCCTCTTCTCTCTAAGGTCTAGCTCAAAAGACTTAGTAGGCCTTCAGCTACTGGTGACCATCTTTGCCATACATGAGACAGCTGGCCTAAGAATCATTATAATCAAAAGATGGCAAGGGATGGGGGAGAGTCCTGGTGACATCGTTTGAATTACTGGATCCACAAAAATCTATACCATGCCTAATGCTGGTCCAACCCTTCGACTTCCCAGTAATGTGAGCAGCTTCTTTTTTAGGGTATGCTAGTCTGAGTTGGGTTTCTACCACTAAAACTAAAAAAGCCCTGGCTAATCTTTTCCTGGGTTCCAGTACCAGCTTCACAGTTACAAGATGTGTTATCTTAGGCAAGCTGTTCACTGCCTTAGAGCCTCAGCTTATTCATCTGTAAAATGGGGATAATGATATCTACCTCAAAGGATTGCTATAAAGAATCAATTAGATAATACACATAAGGAATTGGAGAAAATTTTTCAAATCATATACAGGTTGAGTATTCCTTATCTGAAATGCTTGGGACCACAGCATTTCAGTTTTTCAAAAAATTATTTCTGGAATATTTGCACATATATAATGAGATATATTGGGGATAGGACTCAAGACTAAACATGAAATTCACTTATGTTTCATATAAACCTTACACACAGAGCCTGAAGTTAATCTTATACTATATTCTTAATGATTTTGTGCAAGAAACAAAGTTTGTATACAATGAAATATTAAAAAGCAAAAGTATCAGTATCTCATGTTGGCATTCACAAAGTTTTGGATTTGGGAGAATTCCAGATTTTGAATTTTCAGATTAGGAATTCTCAACTTGTATTTGATGAAGGTCTAGTATCCAAAGTATTTAAACGTTTGCAACCCAACAATAAAAAGGCAAACAACTAATTTAAAAGTGAGCAAAGGGGTTGAATAAACATTTTTCCAAAGATATACAAATGGATAATAAGCACATGAAAAGATGCTCAACATCATTAATCATTAGGAAAATGCAAATCACAAACACAGTAAAATGCCATTTTGCACCCACTTAGGATGGTTATAATAAAAAAGATGGAAAGTAACAAGTATTGTCAAGGATGTGAAGAAATTGAAACTCACCACACATTGCTGGTAGGAATGTAAAATGGTGCAGTAGCTTTGAAAGACAATTTGGCAACTCCTCAAAAGGTTAAACCTAGTGTTATCATCTGACCTAGGAATTGTATACTGTTATGGACTAAATGGTGTGTCTTACCTAAATTCATATGTTGAAATCCTAACCCAATGTGATGGTATTACGACATGAAGCTTTTGAGAGGTAATTAAGTCACGAGGGTGGAGCCCTCATGAATGAAAGAGTCCCCAGGCAGGATGCAGTGGCTCATGCCTGTAATCCCAACACTTTGGGAGGTTGAGGCAGGGGGAGGGGGATCACCTGAGGTCAGGAGTTCAAGACCAGCCTGGCCATCATGGCGAAACCGGTCTCTACTCAAAATACAAAAAATTAGCTGGGCATGATGGTACACACCTGTAATCCTAGCTACTTGGGAGGCTGGGGCAGGAGAATCGCCTGAACCCAGGAGGCAGATGTTGCAGTGAGCCAAGACCATTGCACTCCAGCCTGGGTGATAGAGTGAGATTCCATCTTAAAAACAAAACAAACAACCAAAAAAAGAGAGAGAGCTCTAGCTATTTTTCAGCCATATGAGGACACAATGAGAGGTCAGCAGTCTGCAACAGGGAAGAGGGCCTCACCAGAACCCAATCATGCTGGTACCCTGATCTCAGTCTTCTAACTTTCAGAACTGAGAGAAATAAATTTGTTGTTTGTAAGCCATCCAGTCTATGGTAATTTGTTACACCAGCCCGAACTGACTAAGACTCACTCCTAGGTATATACACAAGAGAAACAAAAACATATGTCCACATAAAACCTTGCCCACCAATGCTCATAGCAGCATCATTCATAATAGTCAAAAACTGGAAACAGCTCAAACATACATGAACAAACAAATGGATAAACAAAATGTGGTATAGCCATGCAATGGAATATTATTCAGCCATAAAAAGGAATAAAGTACTGGCACATGCTGCAGCATAGATGAAACTTGGAAACATTATGCTAAGTCAAAAGCCAGATACACAAGACCACGCACTCTGAGATCCTTTTTATATTAAAGGTCCAGAATAGGCAAATCTATAGAGACAGAAAGCAGATTAGTGGTTACTAGAAGCTGGAGTGAAGTAATAATGTGCAATGACTACCAGTGGGAACAGGGTTTCTTGTGGGGAGTGACAAAAATGTTCTGTAATTAGACCATGGTGACAGTTCTAACACTTTGTAAATACACTAAAAACCACTGAATTGTATATCTTTTGTCATTCGTTTGTTTGTTCGAGATGGAGTCTCACTCTGTTGCCCAGGCTTGAGTACAGTGGTGCAATCTCAGCTCACTGCAACCTCCGCTTCCCAGGTTCAAGTGATTCTTCTGTGTCAGCCTCCCAAGTAGCTGGGACTACAGGCACACGACACCATGTCCGGCTAATTTTTGTATTTTTAGTAGAGACAGGGTTTCACTATGTTGGCCAGGCTGGTCTCGAACTCCTGACCTCGTGATCCGCCTGCCTCAGCTTCCCGAAGTGCTGAATTGTATATCTTAAAGGGGCAAATTTTATAGGAATTATCTCAATTTTAAAAATAACCACTATGGTGGTAAAGATAGAAGGCACACCTTCCCTGTTAATAACAACTATAATGGCTGTGATTTAGTATCTACTGTATATCAGGCCATTTATATATACGATTTCATTTAACCCTACAGCAACCCTACAAAGTAGCTATTACTCTCCTCATGTTTCATAGGTAGGAAATTGAGACTCAGAGAAGTGAAGTGCTAGACCCAGTGTGCTGAAATGATTAGGTGTTGGAGTTAAGATTCAAAGAGAAGCCTATCTAATTTCTGAGTTCAAGGCCCTTCCACTACACTGCGCTCTCTGTACAAATGGTACTCTGCTGGTGTGGCAGGACCACTGGTTACGTACCTGCTCTCTAGTCTCCCGTTCTTCAGTAACACAGCCCCAGTTTGATTTGGGACAGCAATATGTTCAGCTAGAAGACTCATCTTCCAGCCGCCCTTACAGCTGGGGTTGCTGTATGGCTAAATCTAGCCAGTGACACGTAAGCAGAAATACTATGTAGGACTTCCGGTAAGTACCTTAAAAAAGAGCTAACGCAGCTGGAAGAGGACTCCTGTTATCCTTCCTTTCTCATTCCATCCTGCTGCCTGCTATAATGTGGTTGTGATGGCTGACACTCCAGCAACCATTTGGGATCCTAAAGCAATATGATAAGGACAGTAGAGCCAGAGAAACAAAAAAGGCTTGGGTTCCTGATAACCACGGAGGCACTGACCAGCTTTGAACTACCTCCAGACTTCTCTGGTCTGAGAGAGAAAACAAACAGCAAACCTAACTGCTAACGTTATTTGGATTTTTGTTGGTACAGAGTTGAAACCTAATCCTAATTTACACAATGGGCCTATGAAAATGCTGAACCAACTAAGGATGTATGAAAAGAGCTTATGTCAGAAGTGGTCAGATTAGAAGTATTCTGCCAGAGTCATTTTCCCAACAAGTCCTCTGTGTTTTGGATTGTATATTTAAGAGGCTTAGGGATCCTACTGAATTATTCTGAAGACGTGCAACAGGCCTATTTTGTGAAGTTATAGAATCACTGAAAAGACTGGTCTCAATCCACCAAGTATAGGCATTATATTTTTTAAGCACTTAAATTTCATCTCAGAAATTGTTTCAGAAATACAGCCACAGAGGAGCCAACAGGCTCCCACAGAGTGGATTTCTGAAGAAGCAAATTTATTTACAGAACCCTTGCACAATTTGGCTAAGGGAGAGGAGACAGGGCAGATTCCACACAGGAAGGAAGAGGATAAAGCTCTAAGGCGTCTTTGCTTTAAAATCAATGTTCTGCCCAACCTCTCCAGAGCAATCATTTAAAATTTCAAAATTATGCTCCCTGCCAAAGAGACAAATGGCAGTGGGCTTGCCACAGCTCAAACAGAACCCCAGGTTTGTTGTTTATTTGTTTACATAAAATAGATGTGATCCTTACCAGTGTATTATCTATACCCCAACAGCAGGCTGATACAATACTGTTGGATCAAGAGTGGCTTTTCTTTGGTTTTCCTTCTTTCTCATCAGAGTTCTTTAGAATTCAAGCCACAATGACGTAAGTGAAGATGAAACATTTGCAGGAAGGAAAGATTTTTTTCAGTTTTTTTCTGCAGCTTGATATATCTAATTTTGTATGCACTATGGATGGCTAGAGCTGGTAACCCACATATTCTTTATGAGGGCAAAAATCTTAATTTTATTTTCTATTGTAGGCTGTTGCCTGAGAGAGAGAATTCAAAGAAAAATGTATTACAATCCTTTCTCCAGACCTTGGCTGGAATTTTTACCCCACTCTTTCATCAGAGAGCACACCCACGTATGTGGACATATGGATACAGATAGACACATAGACATACACACACACAGACACACACACACACACACACATAAATACATACAGACACACATAAACACACAGACACATACACACAGACACACATGCATATAAACACAGACACACACACAGACATGCAGATAGACACACATACAGACACACACACACACACACAGACACACAGACACATAACACAAACACACAGACACATACATAAACACAGACATACAGACATACACACAGACATACACAGACACACAGACACACACAGACATAAGCACACACAGACGCACACAGACATACACACACACACACACACATACACACACAGAGTCTCATCTTTTCTAGAAAACAAGAGCCAAAAAAAAATCATGTAGCTCTCCAGACAGACACATTTATTATGAATGGGGTTTTTTTTGCATACAAAACCTATGCATTTTAATCACATGTGGACCCTCTTAGCTCTGACTTGCTCCCATTTTCTTTTATTATACTCAAAATGCTAACAAGTTTGGTGAGCTAATTTTTAGACCTTCAACAAACTGAATGCATCAGTTATGCTGGGAATAGTGAAAGGGGGCTACAAGGAAGGGAGGAAAATATACCACCACAAACTAGAAATGTACAAATACACCATTCCACAAAAAAATAAATTCTAAATACATGGGCCTGCTACTGAGTGAAAAACATTCTACCTAACCGATCCCACCTCAACTAGTAAGTGATATTCAAAATAATAAACCTGGACAGGCGTGGTGACTCATGCCTGTAATCCCAGCACTTTGGGAGGCCCAGGGGGGTGGATCACCTGAGGTTGGGAGTTCAAGACTGGCCTGGCCAACACGGTGAAACCCTGTCCCTCCGAAAAATACAAAAATAGCCAGGCATGGTGGCATGTACCTGTAATCCAGCTACTTTGGAGGCTGAGGCAGGAGAATCACTTGAACCCAGGAGGCAGAGGTTGCAGTGAGCCGAGATCATGCCACTGTACTCAGTCTGGGCGACAGAGCAAGACTCGTCTCAAAAAAAAAAAAAAAAAAGAAAAGGAAAGAAAGAAAGAAAAAAAAGGTAAACCTGTGTAATTAAAAAAAAAAAAAAACGTTTTAAGCATGATTCAAACTACCAAGCTGGATCCAGATTCTTATAAGACTTTTCAATCAAACCAGCAAAAATAATATAAAATTTAAAAATACTTGGTGCTCAAAGTCCTTGGAGAAAGTGCAACTCCCTTAATAATAATAATAATAATAATAATAATAATAATAAAAGCAGCCATGTCCAAGCTAAATACAGAACTTAGGACTCCAAAGACCTGGAATCAAATCCTTGCCCTACTATTTACAGATTGCATGACACTGGGCAAAAGACTCAATTTAGACATACTTTCCTCATCTCTAAAACGAGGCTCACGACAGCAACTTGAGGCTGTTCTAAATATTAGATAAGATAATATATGTGAGAGTACAACATAAGTAGCCCACAAATGTTCTTTCCATCCAAATAACTGAGATTTTACTATGCATGTGAATCTTCATTGCTTTCTATGAAGATAATATTAAAATTATTATTTTTGCTGACGATGTTAATTAAAACGGTAGGGCTGGGCTCAGTGGCTAACACCTGTAATTTCAGTACCTTGGGAGTCCAAGGCAGGAGGATTGCTTGAGCCCAAAAGTTCAAGAACAACCCAGGCAACGGAGTGAAACCCTGTTTCCACAAAAATAATAATTAGCCGGGCATGGTGGCTCATGCCTGTAGTTCCACCTACTCAGGAGACTGAAGAGGGGGGATCGCTTGAGCCAAGACTTGGAGGTTACAGTGAGCTATGATCGTGCCATTGTACTCTAGCCTTGGCAACAGAACAAGAGCCTGTCTCTAAAAAAACATAAATAAATACAAAATAAAAAAATAAAAGGATAATGTGCTCCAGCAATTTCACTCCTAGGTATATACCTAATAGAAGCATACCTCTGTTCACCAAAAGACACATATAATAATGTTCATCAAGTATTGTATATATAATTTACACACACACACACACACACACACACACACACATACACACACACAAATACATGCTCAGGAAAAAATATGAACTCTCAAAGTAACAACTATGAGATCCTATGGTAAACACAACTACACTTCCACCCCTGGTCTTTATATTCCAGACTATCTATGGTCCTGAATTTTATGCATATATATTTCCATTGGTTTGTATATTTCTTAACATAAGCTGTCCTATTCTCTGAAGAGTAAAGTGGAGTATAAATAGACATCCTTTCTCTCTCTCTCTCACATACACACACACACACGCACACACACACACACACACACACACGATCTGACCCAAGCCCTCTTTCACATTCTCTAATTTGAATAAGGAACCAACTCTTCTAGCCAGAAAATGGTCCCGCATTCAGGAACTCTATGGTACCCCTGTCCCTTGAGCTTTCACACCTTTGCCAAGGTTGACTGCAACACATGTATGTTCACAACAGAGACAGACTAATATCAACAGACCATAAGTATGGAGAAGCTAAAGAGATGAATATAGGAAGAAAATTATTACATTTAGCACTGATAACACAGCGGGCAAGGGACTTGGTGCTTTCAGATATGTATCTCATTCCATCCTCAACACAACCGTGTTAAAACAGAATAATTTTATGGAGTTTAAGAAGCCTGCCTACCACCAAGTAGCTACCAACTGCTTTTGAAACCAGTTCTGACTCCGAGTTAGCTTCTCTTTCAACCACACCATAGTTGAAGACTGCCGAACGAAAGAGACATTGATTAGCCACGGATCTGGAATGGATTGGGTCTGGGCAGAAGTTTTGCATTCTAGTGTTTAAAAACCAGGTCCTCCTATTACCAACAGCATACATATTTACCTGTTTCTAAAACTACAAAGTTTTGGAATCAGGTTCCCAGGTAATGCAGTCTCCTCTTCAGAATGCAAAAAGGCATTTAGTTAGGGTCAAGCTTTGGTCTAGGGCAGCTCTATTATTTTGTAGAATTGCTTTTTTACAAGCTTATATACTTGTAGACTTTAATAAAGTGCAGGTTTTGCCCCGCTCAGCGAACTGGCATCATCCTCACTTCCTGATGGGGAAGCAGCACAGATGTTTAAAGTCGCGCTGAGCAAGCGAGTCTGAATCCTGACCTGTACAAAGATGCGCAGTTTCCACCAGAGGTGCCCGACCTCCTAGCCCTGGAAAAGGTCAGGAGCCCAGTGTAACCAGCTTCTTTTCACATGAAGAGGATAACAGAGCTGCAATGATTTATCCCTTAAAGATAGCGGTGTCGCTGTTCACAGAGCCCCCATCCACAAGATATCCCAGACTACCTCCAAGGCAACATGTGAAAGAAGATTCTGTAAAAAGGAATCATTCGTGGGCCCCCTTCAGGGAACTGCCTCTTAGCAAAGTCAGCTTTGGAATCTTAGCCTAACTGAATTCATCATCCACTGCTCACCTAACCCACCTGCACGTTTAATGGCTCCCATTTCCTAACTGCTCCATATTGCTGCTCTTGGCCTGGGGCTACTTAGACAGCTGCCTTCCCTAGTGGGCACTTGGGGATCAGCAGGCTTAGAACCTAGGCCAATGTCAGGGATGGTTTATGGTTATTGACTTGTGTTTAGTTGCAGGGCTCTAAACCCTTGGATCCTTCAGGCTTAAGCAGGATAATGCGCCCTCCCTGGTTAATATTCTATTGGTCACTGCAGGAATGGACCATGAAGAGCGAGATCCTGGAGAACTGCTGGGAAGAGAGGCTCAAGGGGTCTGGCTATGGTTAGAGGTGGGGGAGCAGCACAGGAAAAAAAAAAAGTAATGCAAGCAAAATGAGCTGGGCACAGTGGCTCATGCCTGTAATCCTAGCAACTGGAGAGGCTGAGGCTGAAGGACTGCTTGAGCCCAGGAGTTCGAGGTTACAGTGAGCTATGATTGTGCCATTGCACTCCGGTCTGAGCTGGACTCTTAGAAAGAAACTAAAAAAGAGGTCTCCTCCTTCTGGTTTCACTAGCAAGTGTTTAAATGTATAATAGAAAGTGTAGGCAGCCCAGTGCGGTGGCTCATGCCTGTAATCCCAGCACTCTGGGAGGCTGAGATGGGTGGATCATGAGGTCAAGAGATCGAGACCATCTGGCCAACACGATGAAACCCTGTCTCTATTAAAAATACAAAAAAATCAGCCGGGCATGTGGTGGCACGCGCCTGTGGTCCCAGCTACTCAGGAGGCTGAGGTGGAAGAATCGCTTGAACCCAGGAGGTAGAGGTTGCAGTGAGCCGAGATTGCGCCACTGCACTCCAGCCTGGTGACAGAACAAGACTCCGTCTCAAAAAAAAAAAAAGAAAGAAAGAAAGTGTAAGCAAGTGAAGTCTAACCAGCAAGAAATGGAGGCCATAGAAGGGAGTTCCCATGATTGCCCATCTGCCTTCATTCACCTCTCTCTTCTTTGTTTTTTAAAATCTCCTTTAATTCTTACACTATCCTGTGAGTGACATAAGATGTTCCCCACTTTATACACAAGGAAATTGAGGCACAGAGAGGTTAAATACTAAAAAGCATGATTTCAAAGCCAGGACTGTTTTTCTACATCAGCTGTCTACAGCTGTACCTTTGCTGATGTGCTTGAGAAATAAATAACAAAACAGGAAAACAGACATTTCCATGTGATCTAATGTCCTCAGGGGCAGAGGAGAAGGCAGGGAGGTGATTTACCTCTACCCCTGTCATAAACACACATTGACACACCACACACAAATTAACAACAACAAAAAAGACAAAATCAATTTGGAATTAGAGTTTCCAGGAAATACAGGCTCCCAGATACACATACTATAGTAATTCGGGTTGTTTCTCTCCCTCTCTCTCTGGTTGGGAGATATTCTGATGATTTCCAGTTGGAAGCACAAACAGGGCCTCCTAACCACAAGGCGTGGAGACGTGGCTACAGGGCTGGGCTGGGTGCTCCACCCTGAATGCCAGCGCATCCTACCGGGTCCACAAACCCAGGACCTAGTGGACTTCACATCCGGGCTGCTTTTCTTTCCTTTATCTCAGAAATTCAGGCAAAGGCTAAAGGATGAGGCCCAGTTATCTCAGTAATTGTGGCTATATGCAGCCGGTGCAAGAACAGCGTGGCATTTACACTTGTTTCCTTGAAAAAAAAAAAAAAAAAAGTCTTGCTCTCCACTTTCATGTCCAAGTTGAAATTGGGCAAGAGGTGTGAAAAGTTTTCTGAGAGCCACAGAAAAGAATCAGATTGTCTCAGAGTTAGAGGGATTTTGCCATCATCTTCCCCATGCCAAACCTCACAAATAGCACAGACAGAGAGACACACACACACACATCACTTAGAATTCCTGAGCCCAGGAATGGAAAACAAGAATCGCATGTTCTCACTTATAAGTCAGAGCTAAGTTATGAGGATATGAAGGCATAGGAAGGATACAGCAAACTCTGGGGATTCAGGGGGAAAGGATGGGAAGGGGGTGAGGGATAAAAGACTACAAATTGGGTTCAGTGTATACTGTTCACACAAGGTGATGGGTATACCAAAATCTCACAAATCACCACAAAATAACTTACTCATGTAACCAAATACCACCTGTTACCCAAAATTAAAAAAAAAAAAATCACTCCTGAGACCATGTGTGATCAACAAACAAACAGTGCTGAAGGAGTGTTTTGTACTAAACATCAGTCCCTCATTGTGGATTCATCCGACAAGCACCGACCGAGCACCTCCTGCCTGCTGGCCTCTGTGCTGAGTACTGGGGTGTAAACAGGAGCAACACCAGGCCCCAGCTCTCAAGGAGCCTATGGTCAGTCAGTGTGTGCAGATGGCCTGCCAGGCCCATTCTGTACACTCCCTGTCCTGCGGACCCGCTCCAGACGCATCTCAGAGACCCTCGGCCCTCCGGCTTCCATGTGGATTCAGGCAAAGGCACCGTGGTAAAATGCAACCGGCAGAAGAACATCAGAGGCAGGGAGTGCCCCCCGGTTCTCCAGGCTCCAGCCCTCCGGGCTCAGGGCATGTTCCACACAACCTCTCTGGCTCCTGCTTCCCAGAGGCCTCCTCTCCCTCACCCCTTCAGACCTCTGAGGAGCTGGGTTCCCCACTATCTTCTGTGGTTCTCCTGCCCATTGCCCACGCTTCTCTTGCATTAAACTCGCTTTGAATTGCCCTATTTCCAGTGTGCTTGCTGTTTCCTCCTGGGACCCTGACTGATCCAGGGAGATAGCCACGTAAATGGACAGTTACAATATAAGGCAGAACAGTGAAATATAATGTGGCTTCCCAGTGAGACACAAGAACTCTGGGATCTGACTGCCATCCTTGCTCTGCTACTGACCATCTCTTCAATCTAACCTCTTTAATCCTCGGTTTGCACTTCTGAAATATGGAGTTAGTAGCAGTGTGTACTTAGTAGGGTGGCCATGAGGATTAAATGAGAGTGCATCAATGCTGACAAAGATTAGCAGGGATTCCTACGGTGCAATTCCTTTAATAGAGGAAGTGGCCAATATGTACCTGTTGAATGACAGAAGCGCCAGGAGAAATAGGTACTGGGACACAGAAGAAGGGACAAGGTAACGGTAAAGAGGAAATCAGGAAGGACTGCACAGAGGAGGTGACACTGAGCTACCTCCTGAAAGAGGTTAACTAGAAAATGTTGGCAAATAATGGTCCAGGCACAAGTACAGCAGGTGCAAGTACACGGAGGCTTGACACACATATAGAGGCGGAGTGGTGCAAATAACTCAGTGCAATGGAACAAAGAAGACATGCAGGGAGGGATTGGAGCTGAGGCCAGAGGGGCAGGCAGGGTGGCCGACCCAGGGAGACCTTGGATGTCATGTCAAAGAACTTGGTTGTTGCTTTAAAAGTGAGGGAGAGTTTCTAAGCTGGCAATGGGCAAATGGACACGAACAGTTTTGATGCTGAGAAGGTTCAGTCTGGCGGCAATGTTGGGCCTGTCTTGGGCATTGCATGAGCACACAGTAGGTGCCCGGCAGATGTCTGTTAAATGCACATCAGCAGTTCTAGACAGCAAGATCTGTCACTTCCCTGCTTCCTTCCAATAACCGTGCACACATACAACATGCCATGATCCGGGCAACTCATCTGTCACAGGCCTTTCCACATGTTTTCTCATCTGATCTCATTAATATTATGATATCAGGGGAACCCCCACAAGAGCTGAGGCAAGGGTCTGAAGCCTCAGCGTGTTCTCATATAAACATAGAATTCGGACAGAATTGGAGATATAGTTACATAGTTATTCCTATATATACTCACATAGCTATTCATATGTAATCACAAATCTATGTATCTATATAATCATATAATCTTTAATCTTACTAGTCTCAGGTCAAGAAGTATGGGACTGAAATAGCATTGGAAAAGAGGTGACCCTAAGGCAAGATGCTCTTCAGTCCTCTGTCACAACCGCATAAGGGCTGCTGAAGGATGCCTTGGCTGTGTGACAGTGTCAACGCTGTGAAAGTGCCCGCTGTTTGGCCAGCCAGGGAAGGAGACGTCCAAGATGGCCGAGACATCGCCTTCCCCAGAGGAGTGAGGAGAAAACTCCACTTCTCTAAGCTCTTGCAGTAGGCCTGAGGGCTGTCAGGGACACCCACAAACATCCAGGGATTTAATCGTCTCTGTGTGGTGCTGTGCTTCAGCGGTCACGTCCCATGACTACTTTCAAGTCCTGCTTCTGCACCTGGTTCCTCTTTTTCTTAGAAGATAAGAATTAGTAATAGTAACATAAATCTTGGTGACCTTGCTATTTCTTGACAAGTAAGAAAAAAATGCTGATGCCTTAGGTTTTCTCCTCGCCTTGACTTCTTCAAAGTCTTGGGCCCCCTATCTCCAAGACGTGTGATTTACCTGACCCTATGGCTGACCACCATTACCTCATCCTACCTGCCCTGCCCCTGGCTTTGTACTCAATAAAATTCAGAGTGTTCAGGCACTTGGGGCCACTACTGGTCTTCCACACTTTGGGTAGCAGTGGACCCCTGGGCCCAAACTCTCTTTTCTCTATCTCTGTGTATTGTGTGTTTATTTCTAATTTCTCATCTCCACACCAGCAGGAGGGGACTCATGGGACCGTGTAGGGCTGGACCCTGTATTATGAGATCATTGTGGTATCATAAAAAATAGATTTGGTCTTTGTCCTTGACTTCTGGCACAGAACTCTTGCGATCTCCTGAGCGTTAAGAGTGTCTGTTGTATGTTAATGAGATGGCCAGAAAGAAGTCTAGGGGAAGGAGAAGGGCTGGAGATAGGAGCTCAATCACCAATAGTCAATGATCTAATGAGCTAATCAATCATTCCTATATAATAAAACCTCCAAAAGACCCATAAACCACAGAGACTTAGATTGAGGAGCTTCTGGTGGCTGAGCGCAGCTATGTTCTGGGAAGGTGGCACATCCCGAGAGGGCATGGAGACTACCACCACCCCAGCCCCGTACCCAGCCCCAGCATCGCTTCTATTGGGCTGTCCCTGAATTATATCCTTTATAATAAATTGGTAATAATAAGTACATTCCCAAGTTCTGACGAGATTGAGCATGTTCAGGTTGGTATGGCCGTAAATGCATTTTCCTGAGTTCTGTGAGTTGTTCTAGCAAATCATCAGACTTGAGAAGGAGACTGTGGAAACCTCTCGGTTTACAGCTGGTTGGTCAGACACACGCACCCTCTAGCATCTGAAGTGGGACTAGCACATAGAACTGTGGGGTTTGCCCTAACTCCAGATAGTTAGGGTCAGAATCAAATTCAACTGTTGAACATCTAGTCCAGGTAATGACATTTGGAGAACTGCTTCGTATGGAGAAAACCCCGAACATTTGGGGTCAGAAAGAAGACACTGCACCTGGAAACACTCTACTTCACCACAGATGCTGGACGCTGCCTGCCCCATTCCTGCTGCGAAACCCTCCCGGGGCCCTACTGCCATACTGACACAAGAGGCCGGTGCTCAGCAGGGTGCCTCTGCCCTCACTGACTCAGCTGCTGATTCAACTGTCTCTTTGGGTGTGGCAGTTAGAGGCACTGCGTACCAACCAGTGAGCCTGGGACCAGCCCAGGACCACACCCCGAGCCTGGGACACTCATGTCCCTGCTCCTTGTCCTCAGGCTCGAAGGTCCAGAGGCTGCAGGAGACTGGCCAGGATCCCCCTGCCACCTCACCCCACTCCCTACCCCCGACAGCAGGCTACACCAGGCAAGTGCTGGAGAGATGGGCCCTCTCCTCCTACTGAGCTCCTACATGCTGGGTGCCCTAGGTCTCAGGTTGTGTTCCCGTTCCCCCAGAAGCCCAGCTTGAGAGGAGGATATGAGTACATGGAGTTTATTTGGGAAGTGATCCCAACTAGATGAGTGGAGAAGTAAAACAGGAACAGAAAGGAGGCCAACACTGGGTGTACTGCAGAGCAGGTGACCACTGAAGGTGACCTTCGGGAGATGCTAGAGAACACACCTCAGAGTTGTGCACCCGAGAAGCAGGACGATGAGTGTGTATTCTCCAACTCTGCTCCTTCCTTGGCTGAAGGCTGCTCCCGGGGAGTGAACTCCCAGCACTTCTGACCTGCCCCGCATGCAGCTGAGCATGCCAAAGAAACCCTCAGGAGCAGCAGCCAAAGGTGTGAAGGGTGCAAGGAACCCCAGGGGACCACCAATGCGCTGGCTACTGTATTCGATGACACAGTTTGAGCATCAAAGAGAATGGAGAATTACCGTGCATCTAAGGGGCAGAATGATGCCCACCTTGGAGAACGTTTCCTCCAAGCCAGACGAGAATCACTACAGTGGCTTTTCAAGGCACTTAGAATAAAATGTATTCCCACTACTTGGTCTAAAGGCCTTATATGACCAGGCCACTGTCCACCTCCCTGACCTCGCTTTCCAAACCTTTGTCCTTGCTTCTCAGCACAGCCCTGTTTTGTTACTCCTGGAACACGCCCCCTTGAGGGCCTTTGCACGTGCTGTTCCCCTCACCTAGAACGCCCTGCACCCAGGCCTTTGCACACTTGTTCCTGGTCACCCTCCAGTTCCTATTCCACAGGGTCCCTCCTTCCTGACCACTCTCCTCCCACCCTAAGCCCCATCTGCTGTTCTCCCTTTACCCATGCTTATTTTTGTAAGGTACACACCATCAGAAATTACTTTGTTCATTAACATGATTTATTGATTTTATTGTCTCTCCCACTGTCCACTGAATCTCCAGCTTCTAGATCAATGCTTGGAAAAATACAAGGTGCTTAATAAAGATGTGCTGGATAAATAACAAGTAACTGCTCTGATAAAGGAGAAACAGAGCAGAGAGGAAGGACCAAACTAATTCTGACACAGGCACTATCATATATTCTCATTGTATCCCCGGCACACAGTGCTATCACCTGACGGAGGCTTGTTCAAAAATGGAAAAGCAATCCCAGCACTTTGGGAAACTGAGGCAGGTGGATCACTTGAGGCCAAGAGTTTGAGACCAGCATGGCCAACATGGTGAAACTCCATCTCTATTAAAAATACAAAAATTAGCAGGACATGGTAGTGTACCTGTAATTCTAGTTATTCAGGAGGCTGAGGCAGGAGAATCGCTTGAACCTGGGAGGTGGAGGCTGCAGCCAGCCAAGATCATGTTACTGCACTTCAACCTGGGCAACAAAGCATGATTGTCTCAAAAAGAAAGGAAAAAAAAAAAAAAGAAAAAAGAAAAAGCAATTAATGATAGGGAAATGGGACTGGGGGGGATGGATAGTAGCTTCTTTAGCCAGAAAAAGTTTTATTAAGAAGCTGGGTTGCAGGGGATGAAGGGGAGTGTGCAGGGTGGATGAGGAAGTTCTAGCAAAGAGAACAGCATGTGCAAAGGCACAGAGGCACAGAAGAGCATGTCACATGTTGCTCATACACACGCATGGTCTTCCCTCTCTCCCGGTTTCCCCTCTCTCAAACCAAGGCTTGCAAGGCTCTTTATTCAATCTTCTGCCTGGAAATGACATCTTCCCTTCAATCTGGTCCCCATCCCCTTTTTGCCCAGCCTCCCTGCCAATAAGGCAGGCAGACAGGTCACTTCGCAGACATTTCCCCAAGTTCCAGTCCCTGAAAGGAGTGCTTCCTGGCTAGTAGCATATGCCTGCAGCCTGAGCACGGGCTCATGTCCACACCCCAGACCTTTTATGGAAAAGAAACTCTTTACAATGGACTAGAAGGCAGGAGTCTGTAAGCCCAGAACCACCAGGGACCAACAAGGGGAGAAAGCCTGCCTGAATACGAGGCCATCAGAGAGGACGGCAGAGTCCAGAGGACCTACTATGCACCATGCACCAGGCACAGAGTACTAAGCAATCTCGTGAACTGCCTTTCATCTTCACTGCAGTGGCGAGTGGGATCTCATATTATTCCCAGATGAGGAAACGAGGCTCGCAGGGGTTAGCAGCTTGTCCAAGATCACACAACAGGGAGACGTTAGATGGGGAATAATGTTTATTATGTTTGTGTTTGTTTACCTTAATGTTTATGTATGTAGCATCGCAACAAAAGACAGACGCCTGACCACACCAGTGGCATCCCTGGTTCCACAAGAGCCCTGAAGCCAGCACCTGCCTTGGACTTCTCTTTCTTTTCTACCACTTGACACTAAAAGATGCTTAACTGATACGGAATAGCACCAGCCCATTTCTCCCACAGAGGTGAAAGGACTTGCCCTTGTCTCCCTCCCCAGCAGTCTGGGTGCCATAAGAAGGACCCAGATCTCCCGGCTCCTTTCCAGAGCTGGCCATCTGCTGTTCCTGTGGTTTGTGATGAAGAATGCCCTTTGTGACACAGGTCACACTCACCCAAACTCTTATTCTAACGCTTGCATGGGTAAGTCAGATTAAATGTGAGACTGGGATGGTAGGTCAACAACCCATCCAGGTCCTCTTCATAACCAAAGGAGATGATGGCAATTCAAGGACAAGACGACCCTCCGGGATGAGATGGAATGACCTCAGAGGGTCATTCCAGCAGGAAAGGGCCTCTCTGATTAAAACAAAGCACAAACCACTTTCCCCTCCACCCTAAGAGAGACCTGCTGGAAGAGGCAATTACACCTTCTCAGCTGCAACATCAAAGCTATCATTGCTATGTAATTTACACCCTGGTCTGCATATAAGCATCGTTTCTGTGTTCAAATGTCCCACCTTCCCCCTCTTCTTATTCAGAGAATCCCACTGCTGGCTGGGGGTGGGACAGAGAGAGTCAGAAGACATGGACTTCAGGGAGGATAGTGCCTTTTTTTCAGATGGGGGTCTCGCTCTGTCACCCAGGCTGGAGTGCAATGGTGCAGTCTCGGCTCACTGCGACCTCCACCTCCGGGGTTCAAGTGATTCTCATTCCTTGGCCTTCCGAGTAGCTGGGATTACAAAGGCACCCACTACCGCGCCCAGCTAATTTTTGTATTTTTAGTGGAGATGGGGTTTCACCATGTTGCCCAGGATCACCTTGAGCTCCTGACCTCAACTGATCCACTGATAGTGTCTTCTACTATCATTGAGCAAGTGACCCTGTCACACTTCACATCCCTCAATGGCTCCCCGTTGCCTTGTCATTCATTCATTCAGCAAACATTTACTGACAGTTCGCTATGTCATCAAAGCCGTGCACTGTGGTAAGAAAGGCCATGATGACCCCCACTCTACTGGAGGTTATAATCTAGTAAGAAAGGAAGAGACTGAACATGAATAAAGGCAAGACGGTGTCCCATGTACATACACACACTATGGGGAGGTGCGTAAGGTTCTATGGAGGCCAGGGCTTGAGGTCCAAATATTGTCTTTGATCCAAGGGGATGAGCTTGAACAAGGAGCTACAAGAAGAGGGTGGGAAACATCGCTCCTCCTACTGCACCTGGCCTGGGGCAATCCCAGAGGCAGCAGGCATGTGGCTGGCTGGTGGAGGTGCACTTGAGGTTCATTTAAAAGGCTGGGCACGGTGGCTCACGCTTGTAATCCTAGCACTTTGGGAGGCCAAGGCAGGCGCATCACAAGGTCAAGAGATCAAGACCATCCTGGTCAACAAGGTGAAACCCTGTCTCTACTAAAAATACAAAAATTAGCTGGGCATGGTCGGGCGCGCCTGTAGTCCCAGCTACTCGGGAGGCTGAGGCGGGAGAATTGCTTGAACCAAAGAGGCGGAGGTTGTGGTGAGCTGAGATCGAGCCACTGCACTCCAGCTTGGGTAACAAGAGCAAAACTCAGTCTCAAAAAAAAAAAAAAAAAAAAAAAAAAAAAAGAGCCAAAGCGGCTGACCAGGCACGGTGGCTCAAGCCTGTAATCCCAGCACTTTGGGAGACGGTGGTGGGCAGATCACCTGAGTTCGGGAGTTTGAGACCAGCCTGACCAACATGGACAAACCCCGTTTCTACTAAAAATACAAAAGTAGCCAGGGGCAGTGGCACATGCCTGTCACCCCAGCTACTTGGGAGGCTGAGGCAGGAGAATCGCTTGAAGCCAGGAGGCAGAGGTTGTGGAAAACTAAGATCACACCACTGCACTCTAGCCTGGGCAGTAAGAATGAAACTCTGTCTCAAAAAAAAAAAAAAAGAAAGAAAGAAAGAAAGAAAAAGCCAAAGCAGGTAGGGTGTGGTGGCTCACGCCTGTAATCCCAGCACTTTGGGAGGCAAGATGGGCGGATCACTTGAGGTCAGCCTGGCCAACATGGCGAAACCCCATCTCTACTAAAAAATACGTAAATAAATAAATAAATAAATAAATAAATTAGAGCCAAAGCAGAACAAAGACTTGCATGTGTCTAGTTCCCTCCACCCCAGAGTTGGTGAATTAAGAGCCAGCCATAGGGAACCTTAGAGTTAGGGTGGTCCTGGTGAGGCTCAAAGCCTCCTCTCCATGGGGAGATGCTGGGTGCTGGGGATTCCTTTCCCCTCAGCTCAGTGGCCGAGGTGGGGTCATGCCCAAGGGAGCCTCAGCTTTCCCATCCGTTACATGGGGATATTTTCTCAGTTACTGGATGGTTAGGAGTCTCTCAAGTGTTCTCTGACTTTCTCGGAGGGAACTGACTGGTGAAGGAAGGTTTACTCGGCGTGCCCACGAGTGGAGAGAGAGTCGGCAGCTTCTCTTTGGCCACGCTGCTGATGTCACGCTCTGAACAGAGGCTTTTGAACATCCCTCTAAGGAAGCTGATTTGAATTTGAACGACTTGCTCTCCCTACATCCAATTACTTGGTTACAGGAGTGGGCACTGTGGTTTTGCTTCCCGAGCACCCAGTACCCCTTCTGGCGAACGCATTTCAAGTTCCCACTGGGGAGACCCCCCCACATCCTTTGGTTCCTATGGTTCTCACCTTCAACCTCTCCCTCAAGTCCGGGAACGGTCAGGTGACAGGGCCTATCTGATCAGAATAGTCCATGGCCATATCCACAGTGATTGGTACAGGGCTGGCCAAGTAACCCAAGTTAGACCAACGGGAATCTTCTGGGAAGAAAAGCTCTCTATCGGGTGGGGTCTTTAAACCAATGGCTGGAGGACTGATGCTTCCGGAAACCACACCTGGAAAACCTGAGAATACAGCCCGTGGAGGAAAAAGCACTAGAGAGGAAGGGGATGAGAGATTCAGTGGTGATGCAGAAAAAAGAGAGAGATCAAATCTAGGAATCCAGTCATTTCTGGGACCAGGTTTTAGCCCTGAACTCCTCTCTTACCTGAGCCGGTACATTCCCTTCTTGCTAAGGCAACCTGAGTTGGGTTTCTATCACTCAAAACTGAAACTGTGCTGACCACATGTTACCAGCATCATCAATTCCATAGTTTGGAGCTCTGCCTGCCCCCATTCCCACACCCTGTCCTGATGAGAACAGAGCTGGGCACAGAAAATTCGGATCGTGGCCTCGGCCCACATGCCTGTCAACACAGAGCTGAGCGCACTCTGCACCCTGTAGATAATTGCTACGCGATGTTTTACTGGTGAAAACTCCATTTCCAGTCTCCTCTTACCAAACTCACACTGTTTGGGAACTTCTGACAACTGTACCTCACCCTGCAGAAACAGCTAGACTAGAGGACTCACCTCTGCCGTGGTCTGTGGCTTGGGAGTCTAACAGTCAATTATCTCGCTGCTGATGAAAAGGCAGCAGCTATGAAGACTTAGGGAGCTCACTGCAGCCAGTCGTGCTAATGACCTGTCTGCAGTAACTTTGTAAACCTTCACTTTCAGGTTCGTGGTTCAGCCAAAAACAGTCACTCCACACTTCAGCTTGGCAAGCATGTTTGCACTGTGGAATGACATCCTTGTTGTGTTATCAACTCTCAGGAAAACCTTTGTAGTTGTTTATAAGCACCAAACTGCAAATATTTGCAGAGAACCCCTTTCAGGAGCTTGTGACACTATGGTAACTCACACAAAGTTATCCCACATTTTGTTCTTTATTTTCTTAAAAACAGAGAAAACTGTTCTCTACTCAAATCTGTAAAATGCATTAGCTCAGAGTTTCCATTTTAAACCGAAATCAAATGTACTTTCATATGGATTGGGCATCCAAGACTGCTGTTTTTCCTAAGAGTATCTCAGTAAGTCCTAACACTCTGAATGACCCAGGAAGAAGAAATGTGAAAATGGAGACCAAGGCCCATAAAAAAGCCCAGGTCTGGTGGGTATGGTGGCTCATGCCTGTAATCCCTATACTTTGGGAGGCCAAGGTGAGCAGATCACTTGAGGTCAGGAGTTTGAGACCAGGCTGGCTAACAAGGCAAAACCTCATCCCTACTCAAAATACAAAAATTAGCGGAGCATGGTGGCACACACCTACAATCCCACCTACTCGGAAGGATGAGGCAGGAGAATTGCTTGAACCCAGGTGGTGGAGATTGCAGTGAACCGAGATCACACCACTGCACTCCAGCCTGGGTAACAGAGTGAGACTCCATCTTAGGAAAAAAAAAAAAAGTCCCAACCAATGTTTTAACCACTTGCATACATATATGAAAACTCTCTAGTCCGTGAAAGGATTCTACAAATAACAAGCCTAGAACTGGTATTTTATACTCCTGGTTGACTTAGCAGTGGCAATTGATTTGATTTCAACAACACTACATATTTACTGAACATCTGTGTACCAGGCTCTCGGCCCAGCACTGGAGTAACTTTACTGGATAAGCAGCCATCACTGACCTTGACCATTGGGAGCCTATAGTCTGGTGGGGATGGCAGACAAACACAAAAGAACAAACAATTCCACATTGTTACAAGTGCTCAGAAGAAAACATACAGGGAGCAATTAAAGCGAATAAGCCTAGAGTGGCTAGGAGGATCCGCCTGAGGACACAGCATTTAAGCTGAGACTCCAGGATATGAAGACCAGGGAGTGGGGAACAGGAGGTACAGGAACAAGGCCCTGCAGGCAGAGAAGAGCATGAAGTAGAGTCCTGAGACAGGATCGCATTTGCTGAGTGTGAGTAACAGAAAGAAGGTCAGTGTGCTGAAGCCTCTTGGGGAAATGGGGTGGGGGCAAAGGAGGGTACAAAGGTAGGCAGGGGCTAGATCATGCTAGTCTTTATAGGCCACAGTAAGAAATCTGAATTTCATTCTAAGTAAAATGGGCAGGAGTCTTGGAGGTCAGTGGTGGCTGTAACCAGGGGTGCAGCATGACCTCCTGTAGGAGTGAGGACATTAATCCATGTTGGAAATAGTAAGTTTGAGACACCTGCTAGACTTCCAAGTGGGGATATTAATTAGGCGTCATCAAGTCTGGAACTCAGAGGACAGATTCAGCTAGAGATATAATTTGAAAGCGTATAATACAATTTGTATGTCTATATAATTTGCATACAGACATCTTCAAAAATATTTTGAGGTAATTTGGAGCAAGGGGTACCCAACTGAGAGGCCGAGAGGGTAGAGTCACAAGAAGAAATCCAAGCCGGCTTGGTGTCATGGAAGCCAAAAGAAAACAGTGTTTTTAGAGGGAGGGAGTGATCAACTGGGTCAGATGCTTCGTGGAAGCTGAGTTGACTTACAGATTAATTCCAAAGCTTTGAGATTTAGAGCTAGGGCTGAGGGGAGGGAATGGAAGGATCATCTTAACAGGCTTTCCTTAGAGCCTGGGGATAATATAATATCACAGGGAGGAAAAGTGAAAACTGCAGGCTCCAGGGCCAGATTCCCTGCAACCGAGTTCCACTTCCGCCATTAACCAGTCATGTGGCCTTAAATAATTGTCCAGACCTCTGTGATCTTTAGCTTGTCTTTACAAAGGAAATAACAATACTATCTACTCACAAGGTTGTTGTAAGGACTGAATGAGTTAATAAACAGCAAGTGCTTAGAAGAAAGTGCCTGGCTCATGTTAAATGCTCTGTGAGTATTAGCTATTAGTATTATTGTTGTCACTGTTGTGGTTACAATAATGAATACTTAGCGCCAAGTGCTGGGTTTTACATTGTCTCCAGTAGAAGTTACTGTTATACCCATTTTGCAGATGAGGAAACTTGCCTAGGACGAGCCAGGAAGCTCTAGGGTGGAAACTGAATTCACATCCAGGTCAGACAGGCCGTGTTTTTAATTACTACTCTGCAGTTCCACCATGTGACACCAAGATGACTGGTTAAAGTCCAGGACAAGGGGAAAAATGGCTGACTAATGCACTACTTGTGTTTCTGCTTCAACTTGCATTTCCAGAGGTACCTGTGGTTTGTAATTGGTTCTGGCATGTTTACAGGTATTATAAAACCAAATCTTATTTTGCATTTCACAGGTTTTAAGATTAATAAAGTGATGTGCTTGTGCTAGGTTAGAGTCGTACAAATTATACTCCAAGAAACCCCAGTTCCTTCCCCAGAGAGGGTAAAGTTTGGTCCCTTAAAACGTATAAAGTTCTGGTAGAGCCTGACCTACCTAAGCTGGGACAACTCTACTCTCTGTTCTATACACTGGGCTCTCTCTTTAGTTTTCTTTTTTTTCTTTTCTCTCTCTCTCTTTTTGCTTTTTTTCTTTTCTTTTTTTTTTTTTTTTTTCCTGAGAGAGGGTCTCCTTCCATTGCTTAGGCTGGAGTGCAGTGGCACAACAGCAGCTCACTGCAGCCTCAACCTTCCAGGCTTAAGCGATTCTCCCACCTCAGCCTCCCAACTAGCTGGGACTATAGGTGTACACCATCATACCCAGCTAATATTTTTAGGGGTTTTTTTTTTGTAGAGATGGGGTCCCATTATGTTGCCCAGGCTTTAAGCTTCCATTTGAAGAAAATATTCTGAGGATGCAAAAGCTTGAAAACCACAATATTTGGCATTTCTCAAACTGCAACCTCATAAGAATCACCTGCGGTCGTTGTTAAAATACAGTTCCTTGACCCTACTACAACTTAAGGAATTAGAAACACTAAAGGAAGGGCCTGAGAATCTGTTTTTTGTTGTTGTTGTTTTTGAGACACAGTCTCGCCTTGTTGCCCAGGCTAGAGTGTAGTGGCGCCATCTCGGCTCACTGCAACCTCCACCTCCCAGGTTCAAGTGAGAGAATCTGCTTTTTAACAGCTCCCCAGGTAACTCACATGCATATTCAAGCATGAGAATCAGCTAAGAATGCTATTACCTCGCTGTCTCACACAGTAGCCACTACTTACAGCTAACTTCAACTTAAACCATTCACTAAAATTATATGAACTTTATAATTTGTTTCTCGGTTGCACTAGACTTGTTTATTTATTTATTTATTTATTTATTTATTTATTTTTGAGACGGAATCTCGCTATGTCGCCCAGGCTGGAGTGCAGTGGCACGATTTCAGCTCACTGCAACCTCCACCTCCTGGATTCAAGCGATTCTCCTGCCTCAGCCTCCTGAGTAGTTAGGATTACAGGCGCATGCCACTATGCCCAGCTCATTTTTGTATTTTTATTAGAGGCAGGGTTTCATCATGTTGGTCAGGCTGGTCTCGAACTCCTGACCTCCTGATCTGCCCACCTCAGCCTCCTAAAGTGTTAGGATTACAGGTATGAGCCACCAAACCCAACCCTAGGCACATTTTAAGTGCTCAAAAGCCTCATGTGGCAGACACAGAACATTTCCATTTCACAGAAAGTTCTATTGGAAGGTACCAAAAGTCCCTTCCAGCCTAAACATTCCAGGAATCTCAGATTGCCTGAATGATGTACTCATGTGTTTTACACTACAGCACCAAACTAAGTCAAGATTTCCTGGAATGTTCAACTGTATTTAAGGCATAATATGCTATCTAAGAATACACGATGACATTAACCATAGAACGAAATTACCTGTTAGATATCTATTTCCCCTGACATACTCTGAGTGCCTTGAAGGCAGGTACCATGCATGTATTATTTAGGTCTGCACTCTCAGTGTATAGGGCTTAAATAAACCCTTGGAGATTATTTAATTGGGCCACACGACCTAAATGAAATGCAAAGCTGAAAATGGAATGTCCTCACTAAAGGCAACCACCAGTTAAAAGCATTCATACCTACTAAAATGGCTACTATCACAAAAAAACAGAAAATAACAAGCATTGGTGATGATACAGAGAAATGGGAATTCTTGTGCACTATTGGTGGGAATGTGCAGTACATTGATGCAGCCTCTATGGAAAACAGCCTGGCAGGTCCTCAAAAATGTAAATGTAGAATTACTACATGATCTGGCAATTCCACTTCTGGGTATTTATCCCCACCCCCAACCCAACTGAAAGCAGGATCTGGAGATATTTGTATACCCATGTTCATAGAAGCATTATTCATAACAAACAAAAGGTAGCAGCACCCACGTATTCATCCACAGATGAATGGATAAACGACATGTGATAGGTACATACAATGGAATGTTATTCAGCCTTAAAAATGAAGGAAATCCTGATAGATGCTACAATAGGGATGAACCTTGAGGACATTATACTAAGTTGAGTAAGGCAGTAACAAAAAGACAAATAATGTATGAGTTCACCTATGTAAGATACCTAGAGTAGTCAAATTCATACCGACAGAAAGTAGTTGGTGGTTTCCAGGCATGCAAGGGGAGGGGAGAGAGGAGGAGTTGTAATTTGATGGGCACAGAATTTCAGTTTTGTAAGATGAAAATAATTCTGGAGATGGATTTGGCGGCAATGGTTGCACAACAATGTCAACATACTTAATGCCATTGCTCTTAAAAATAGCTGACGATAGTAATTTTTATGTTATGTGTACTTCACCAAAATTAAAATATATAAAAATAAAGATTTTTTAAAAGCATTCAACTACCACCAGCCAGAGAAAATGTATCAGTTCTCGTGGTTTTGAGAAAATGGCTTTGGAAAAACTTTGGTTCTGAATCTAGCCTGCTGCACCTGGGGGCCAGGAGAGGTCAACGCCAAGATGAGACACAGAGGCACCATCACAAGGCTGACCAAAGCATGCATGCTTCCTGCCTTCAAGACACTCAGAGTATGTCCGGGGAAACGGATATCTAAAGGCAATTTCAGTCCAGTACAGTAGTTATAATAATGTATTCTTAGACAGCACATTATACCTCTTTAGAAGGAGCTCCTGTGACAATCCCAGGCCAGAGGGACCCCCACTGGATTCTCTCAAACAGGAAGCACACACAGTCCTCACCCATGGTCCCCTACCAGGGTGATCACCAGAACCCCTGGAAATGCTTTGCCCTGGGCGTCTGATTCCACATTTAGAGGTACACACAAGAAAAACCATCTTCGTTTTTGCAAAGTTGTACATGGGGAGCCGGGGCTGGGAGCCCCTAATCTATAGCACTTACATTCTGCCTCATGCCACTGCTTGTCCCATCTTCTCATCTGGTTTGCAAACTTCTTGAGGGGAAGGACTGTAACTTATATATCAACCTTAAGAGTCAAAATCATTTGTGGAATATTTTTTAAGACTGCAGATGTCTGGGATCACCACACATCTATTGAATCAGCATCTCTAAGCATCTGTGTTTTTTAAAAGGCCTCCAAAAGGGATTCTCATACACACTCCTAAAAGGAGACCTGCTGCCTTTCAGGCTGTCAGAGTGCTTGATACAGAGAAGCTGTGCAATGTTTGCTTACAGAATAAAGTTCCTTTGAATAAGATATCTAATAGGGAAAAGGTGTGTGTATTCATCTGTGTTACTTATTCTACTCTTTTTCTATGAACATTTTACACATGGTTTAGACCATATGATGAATAACTAACAATAACAATTAGCATTTAGTGAGCACCTCATATGTGCCAAGTACTGTTTATGTGCTTTAGACGTATTATCCCACTTAATTCTCAAAAGAATCCTGTGTATGAGGAAAGTACTGTTACCATCTCCATTTTACAGACAAGGAAGATAAGTGTCTCGGTCCATTTGTCCTGCTCTAATGCAAAAACTGAGGCTGGGTAATTTATAAAGAAAAGAGGTTTATTTGGCTCATGGTTCTGCAGGTTGTACAAGAAGCATGGTGCCAGCATCTGCTTCTGGTGAGGGCCTCAGTTTGCTTCCACCCCTGGCAGAAGGGAAAGGGGAGCCAATACGTGCAGAGATCAGATGGTGAGAGAAGGAGGCGGAGGAGGTGCTAGGATCTTTTAAACAAGCAGCTGTCACGGGAACTTAACAGAGTGAGAACTCATTCATGAGGGATCTGCCTCCATAACCCAAACACTTCCCATCAGGCCCCACCTTCAACAGTGGGGATCACATTTCAACAGGAGGACTAGAAGGGTCAAATATCAGTGCCGGGCGCGGTGGCTCAAACCTGTAATCCCAGCACTTTGGGAGGCTGAGGCGGGTGGTCAAGAAATCGAGACCATCCTTGGCAACATGGTGAAACCCCGTCTCTACTAAAAATACAAAAAACTAGCTGGGCATGGTGGCACGTGCCTGTAATCCCAGCTACTCAGGAGGCTGAGGCAGGAGAATTGCCTGAACCCAGGAGGCGGAGGTTGCGGTGAGCCGAGATAGCGCCATTGCACTCCAGCCTGGGTAACAAGAGTGAAACTCCGTCTCAAAGAAAAAGAAAAAAGAGTCAAATATCCAAACTATGGCATCGAGGTACAGAGAAATTAAGTCATTTCCTCAAAAATAAACCTTTCTTTTTTTTAACATGACAGTTTTATCATGAGCATTCTCATAACTTACCTTCTTTTTAATGGCTGCATTATTTTACCCTAATTTGTTTTTCATCCTTCTACCCCTAATTTGTTAACCGACTGCCTATTGTACAGCAAGATTTTATCTTGTTTGGAACAATCATGTATCTTGTTTGGAACAATCATTGTTCGTAATCATTTTAAATGACGCTCTAATGGACATCTCAGTGCAACCGCTATTTTCCATACTACTGAAAAACTTTCCTCAGGAAAATCACAAGGAAATGTTCTGACAGTCAATGGTGCTAATCAGTGACCAAGAGTCTTCATTGAGGGGAATGAGCTGAATGGTCCAGGCAAGCCCCTCTCCCTGGAAGGTACTAAATGTCTTGGAATACTCCCCCAAACAAGCACCAAACATTTACTGTGGGCCTGACACTCTTTCAAACATTTGATCCCACCTGGCCCTCACAGAGACTCATGGGAAGGCCAAGCATAGTGGCTCATACCTGTAATCCCAGCACTTTGGGATCCCAAGGCAGAAGGATCACTTGAGATCAGGAGTTTGAGACCAGCCTGACCAACATAGTGAAACCCTATCGCTACTAAAAATACAAAAATTAGACACACATGGTGGCGCACACCTGTAATCCCTGCTACTCGGGAGGCTGAGGCACAAGAATCGCTGGAACCTGGGAGGTGGAGATTGCAGTGAGCCAAGATCTCACCACTGCACTCCAGCCTGGGTAACAGAGTGAGACTCCGTCTCAAAACAAATAAAAAGACTCCTAGGGGGTACAGATGAGATGCCTGGAGTCAGTGAGAGTAGGAAATGTACCCAAGCTCACATGACTAGCAAACAGCAGAACCAGGAGAGAAACTTGGCTTACCATTTTAACTATCAGGCCCAGCTTTCCAATCAAGGTATTCTTTCCCCATGACTCCCTCATTAACCATCGGCAGAAGAAACAAAAACTAATGACAGTAGCAAGAAAGAGCCTTTCCCATCAACCAGGGACCACGTAAGAATGTCCCTGCCAAAGCACAAGGAAAACATCCATTTCACTTCCCTGGCAAGAAAGCTGGAAGCACTCAGAGTAACACAGAGTTCCTGCCCTCAAGGTGCTCACCCTTTAGACGCAGAGGTGAAGTGGAAAGGAAGGGAAGGCAATAACACATCCTCAGGGCCCACCAGGCACCAGGCTGTGGGCGCTTTCTAACATTACATATGTTTGGAATGGGTTGAACTGTGTCCTTTTGCAAAAAGTAGAGCTCTTGGCCACCCCTCATCCAGGCATGTGGACTCATTTGGAAATGGGGTCTTTGCAGATATCATTAAGGTGGTGATTAGGATGAGGTCACATGGGAGAAGGGCAGTTCTGCAACCCAGTATGACTGCTGTCCTTATAAGAGAGAAGAGAGGCACACAGGCAGAATACCACAGGACAACATAGGCAGGAACTGGCGTGATGAGGCTGCCAGCCAAGGAACATCAAGGACTGCTGGACACCAGAAGCCAGGAAGGGCAAGGAAGGATTCTCCCCCACTGGTTCCTGAGGGAGCACGACTCTGCCAACACCTTCATCTTGAACTTCTGGCCTCCAAACTATGAGATGATATATTTCTGTTTTTGTTGTTGTTGTTGTTGTTGTTGTTGTTGTTGTTTTGGAGACAGAGTCTTACTCTGTCACCCAGGCTGGAGTGCAGTGGCGCAATCCCAGCTTACTACAACCTCTCTGCTTCCTGGGTTCAAGTGAGTCTCCTGCTTCAGCCTCCTGAGTAGCTGGGATTACAGGTGCCCACCACCACACCCAGCTAATTTTGTACTTTTAGTAGAGATGGGATTTCAGCATGTTAGCCAGGCTGATCTTGAACTCCTCACCTCAGGTGATCTGCCCACGTCAGCCTCCCAAAGTGCTGGAATTACAGGCGTGAGCCACTGCGCCTATCCTATTTCTGTTGCTTTAAGCCGCCAAGTTTGTGGTACTTTGCCACGGCAGTCCTAGGCAACTAATGGGACATTTTGTAGTCGTTTAGCTCCATCAGAGCAGATGTTTTTGTTTCCCTTGGTATCCTGGCAGCTGGCGCAGTTCCTTGCACATAGTAGGTCACCAGAAAAGTGATTTTTTTCTAAAAAGTATACATGTAGTAAGAGGAAGAACCATGTATTTTATCTCTACTAAGAGACTTGAGCAAATCAAGTGCTCAGGAAACATTTGTAGAATGAATACATTTTCTAAAAACAAATGAAGGATAAGCTCAAGGAGGCTTTGCAATGAGTCTTATTCATGTACTTCCCAGGATTTAGCGTAGGACCTGGCACACAGTCTCTACTTAATACATTTTAAAGGCGGGAAGGGAAAAACAAAGGGTGGGAGGAAGACACCAGGATCATCATTTCCCATCTCCCAGTTTCACCAGAACCTTCCTTCCTTTATGTGTCTAATTGAGGTAAAGTCAATGCTGTGAAATAACCAGTTGAATTTTAAATAGACTCAATTATTTTGAAAGGGCTTTCGCAGCAGAACTTCAATACTGTTTTTCTAAAACCCATTTCTTTTTCTTTTACATCCAGAAATCCTAAGGCTTCCTAACCCTTCCAACTATGTTAGAAACGCAGAGTTGAGAGGTCAGCCTTCTGTGTTCAGCTCCCGGGACACGCTTCCCGTCCATGTGCAGCATGCGTTCCTGACCCCTGCCCTGCAGCCAAAAAGGGACATCAGCTGGGCTCAGGGAAATTCAATTTGGGCTGACAGCCGGCGGCATGATAATGACAGGGCGTCTGCTTGACATTTGGAAAGGCAAAAGAGGGAGGGGGAGGCACAGAGGTTTTTCATGGGCTTGGTTTAGGAGGGTCTAAAGTTTAGGTCATTCTGTTTCTACATATGGAGAAAAACATGAACATAAGGCCAGCTGATTTCTACTGCTAGATCAGAATTCAGAATTCCATTCCACTTCCATGTGCCGTGCTCCTTTCTCCTTGATGGTCTTTGGGGTGAATAAAGGAAACTGGTCTTATTCTTTATTCCCTTGGAATTGAGTTTTCCCAGGGATGACAACTGCATTGCTGTGGACTGTGATTTTATTCATTCATTGCATTCACGTATTTACTTTATGAGAATTTTGTTGTCGCTGTTGTTGTTGAGACAGAGTCCCGCTTTGTTGCCCAGGCTGCAGTGCAGTGGCACAATCCTGGCTCACTGAAACCTCTGCCTCTGGGGTTCAAGTGATTCTCCTGCCTCAGCCTCCCAAGCAGCTGGGACTACAGGCACCCACCACCAGGCCTGGCTAATTTTTGTATTTTGTAGAGACAGGGTTTCACCATGTTGGCCATGCTGGTCTCAAACTCTTGGCATCAGGTGATCCACACGCCTTGGCCTCCCAAAGTGCTGGGATTACAGGCGTGAGCTACCGTGCCCAACCCACATATTTATTTTAAATTAGAGGTCCCTGTATACATAGTAGGTAAGTGAAGTCTCTGCTCCTGCAATTCCCTTGTCTTCTATTGAACTCACAAGAGCGAGCACTTGTCTACCTCATGGAACACCAGGTAGGTGCACAACTGTGACAGTGAAAACACGACAAGAAAAGCTGACCCCTTCTTAGTGCCGATTAAGCAAGGGATGGAGGGAACTGCTTTGTATTTCTTTATGTAGCCCTTCTGTGGTCAGCTTACTCACTGATATGGGAACTTTTTCCCCATCAAAGGAGTTGGTGGAAAGACATATCTATGTTATTTTAGCAGATGCAGCCTGTGGGGCTGGGTAAGCTTCCATGCCCCTCCTGTGGGCCCAGGGCATCCCACACTGAACCTAACCTGGTGGCTGCTAATCTGAATGGTATTTACCTCTTTCCTTTTCCTCTTGATAGGAAGCCCCATGAGGGCAGGATGTTGTCTACAGCATGCACCTTTGTATCCCAGGCATCCTAGCCAGGCTCCTGGCACATAAATAATAAGCAGTTATCAATACAAGTTAGATGAATGAATCAATCAGGCATAGAAATAAAGGTGCTGGCCTTGTGTTATAGCTAAAAGCACAGGCTTTGGAATCAGGTAAGTGTAGGTTTCACTCATGCTCTACCACTTTAAAGCTACATGACATGTTTTTATTGAAATATAAAGATACATACACAAAATTGTCTCTGTCATAAGTGTGTTATGCAAGGAACTTCTACACTCATGAACCATCACCCAGATCAGGAACCATCACCCAGATCAGGAAACAGCACATTAGCAGAATCACAGAAACCTGCCCTAGGCTCCCTTCAAGTCGCTACCTCCTGCCCACCCAAGGGTAGACCATGGATGGCATTTGACAAGTTACTATCCTCTCTGACTCTCATCTTCTATTGGGAAAAGTAGCACTTACCATGCTATGAGTATACAATTTAAAAATAATAATGGTGCAGTAGTAATAGTAGTACAAGAGAAGCAGAAGTAGTCACAGCAGTGCTAGCAGCAGCAGAAGTAACAGTAGAAGCTGTAGTAGGAGTATCAGTAGAAGCAGCAGTCATGGTAAGAGTGAAAGTATGAATAGTAACAATGGTAACAAAAGCAGCAGTAGTCACAGCAGAAGTGACAGTGGTAGAAGCACTAGAGAGATACCGGTACCAACAGTAGTAGTGATAACAGCTAAAACTTATATAGCACTTATCTTGTGCCAGGCACTGTTCCAAGTGCTTTACCTTAACTAGTACTCACAACAACCCTTATAAGTCTGTATAAAATAGGAGAGAACAGGAAGAAGCTGAGGCACAGAGGAGTTAAGCAGCTTTTCCAAGGTCACATAACTATGAAACCATGGATCCAGCATTCAAACTCCAGCTGGCTGGCTGCCAAGCCTATCGTCTCAGCAGAATCTTTCAAGAATTATTAGCATGGCAAGGAAAGATTTGTCCTCCAATATTGGTTCTCTTCTTCTATAGTAACAACTCTCAATGTGGTAAGCACACAGTCTTGCAGAATAAAGACTACACTTCCCAGCCTTCTCTGCTGCAAAATTTAGCCAGAGAACTAAATTCTGGCCAATAGAATGTAAGCAGGAGCAGGAGGTACAACTTCCAGGAAACATCCTTAAAGGATGGGACCTGCCTTTCTCCTTCTCGTTCTTTCTTCCTGCTGTTAGATGTGATGGCTAGAGCAGAAGCAGCTAAAATGGGGCCATGAGGTGACCTTGGGAATGGAGGCTCATATGACAGATGAATGAGAGAAAAAGCCCAGGTCTCCCACAAATTGCTGTAGAAAATCTGTACTACTAGTACCTGAACTTTTAGGTAAGAGAGACACTTCTCTAAGCCAATGTTCTTTTAGACTTTATGTCATTGCCAGCAAAAACTACTTCTAATAATGTACTGAGTTATTACAATTATAATTAATGTCAGCTAAAAAGATACCTGCAAAACGAATGCCATTTTGTGCTGAACTCTTGACTTAGAAAAAAACAAAGGTCGCATAACAACTACAAAACCATGGATCCAGAATTCCAACTCCAGCAGTAATCCTATAATAAACAAATTTTGAAAATAAAAGTAAAGCTTCGTTTACCGTGGAAGGCAGTATCATGTCTGGATTACATCAAAAGCCTCTCTGCCTCCAGCCCCTCACCGGGCCCACCCATTTAGGACACTTTTGCTTACCTTATCATCCTTTAAAAACCATTTTCATCCTAAAAATTGATGTGATTACAATGCCCTCTGTGCTTACTTTACATAAGACATTTGACCATGTATTTTTCCTAAACTACGCAAAAAAATCTGAAACATAAATATTACCCCTTTTTCATAGATAAGAAAAGAGAAAAAAAAACAGAGAAAGTCAGTGAGTTGTGTGAGATCACACAGTGAGTTGTGTGAGATCACACAGCAAGTCGGTGCCAGGGCCAGGATTCAACCACCTCTTCTAGCACCCACACACTTGCCAACACATGGAATTCTTAGAAACCCTAGCCCCAACAGGTCACCCCTGTGCCAGTCACCCTGCTAATTTTAAGCTTCTCAGACTCTACAAGATTTCCCTGCCTAGCTTTTCATGGTTCTTCCTGTCCAGTCCCATGTTTTATCACCCTCTAACACAGACCTCCATCTACTAAGGCCAGGCTCCTTAGACTCTTCATCAGGTGTCCCTACATCAGCCCTCAGGATTCCCAGCTGCAAAATGGAATAAATCATACCTCTACCTCTCCCAAGAGGTAACATGGCATAGAAAAAAAAAGGCATGGGTCTTACAGTCAGGGAAAATTGACTTCTATCTAGCTGGGCAAGTTCTTTAACTGGAAAATGAATGTACAAATTCTTACTTGGCAGGATTGTTGGGTAGAGTACATGAAATTTTATTTTATTTATTTTTAATTTTAATTTTAATTTTTATTTTTGAGAGGGAGTCTCACTCTTGTCACCCAGGCTGCAGTGCAGCAGTGCAATCTCGGCTCACTGCAACCTCTACCTCCTGAGTTCAAGTGATTCTCCTGCCCCAGCCTCCCAAGTAGCTGAGATTACAGGCACCTGCCACCATGCCCAGCTAATTTTTGTATTTTAGTAGAGACAAGGTTTCACCATGTTGGTCAGGCTGGTCTTGAACTCCTGACCTCAAACAATCCACCCGCCTCAGCCTCCCAAAGTGCTGGGATTACAGGCATGAGCCACTGTGCCTGGCCTGAAATGTTTTTAAAGAACCTAAAATGCAGTGGATTCCTATAGCACCTTATATTATTGATGGTGTCACTGTTGTTGCTACTCTTGACTTCTTATAGGCACCACTACCCAGACAACTTTCCTTCTAAATAAAGGCAATGGATAATGTGACAGAAAACACAGTAGACCGTCTGCACCTCTACAAATGCTAGAGATCTATTCTCTGCTAACAGTTGTGCCAGCGGTCTCTGTTAGATTCCAGTGCCTGTGTTTGATTAAATGCTGCATTTTAACTCCCAAGAAGAATCCCTCTGTATCTCCCAGGCCAGGTTCTCTGGATAGGATGGGCTACAGACCACTCACCGATTCCATAGTGAATCTCTTGACGAAAAACTGGAGAGCCTGGAGGCTGAAGATCTCATGTCTCAGCTGTCACATCAGAAAATGACCTGGATAAGGGGCAGGAAAAAAAGATGGCAAGAGTCATCCAGTAAAACTGGGCAGAAGACATTGTCTCAGACCAACGTGAGATTTCATTTGGAGGCTGCACCTTTGTCAGGAATGTTCTTGCACCACAGAGTGGCTGTCCAGGAATATGAAGGAAACTACTATTTCAGCTCCCTATGGTGGGGCTGATACCTCCATCATCGAATCCCTTTGCAAGCTCAGGAATCCTTCCAGCATTCTATTTCTAGCTCTACATTGGAGAGCAATTTACAAGTCATTAACTTCTCTAGACCTAGGCTCCTAAACATAAAATTAAAGTGTGCTGACGGATGCAACAGACAGACAGACAGACACCTGCAGCTCTGTGCCCATGAGAAAACAAAAGTGTTCACCCCGCAAAGGAAACCAGTTCCAGGAAGAAGGCAGATATAGATGAATATACATATTTCAGGACAGCCCCTCTGAACCTGGGAGAGGATTTTAATTAATTCATGCATACCCAAGCTTAATTAATTGCTGAGTGCACAGAGCACAGGAAGTCTGGGATAAAGGATGTTACATAAGGGAACAGCTTCAATATTTGCAGAATGGAGAGAAACAGAGGTGGGGGTATAAAAATAAGTGGAGCCAAGGGACCTCCTTGGTTATTGTCCAGGGATTCCTAGTTCAGTGTGGCATCTCCATCTAGGGACAATAACAGAGAGACATCTCGGTTCCACCATCACCCGCACTCCCATATCCAATCCATCCCCAATTCATGTCTACTTTACTTCCTAAAGATCTTTCCACTTCTCTCTCCCCACCTCCACTTGTCCAGCCCTGGACGATGCCTCCATCATTCTTACCTGGGCCTCTGCAACTGCCTCCTAACTGATCTCCCCTGATCACCATTTCTCCCTCTGAAATCTAGTCTTCCATGCTGAAAGCAGAATACTTTTTTGTGGTTGTTGTTGTTGTTGTTGTTTTTTACCTTTTATTACAGGGAATTGTGTACAGACACAAAAACAGAGAAGTGTATCCCCTATCTCCTGAACCCATCAACCAGTCCAATCACATTAACCCATAATCATACCTACCCCATCCAAACCCTCATCCTTCCCACCCATGCCGTATTATTTCAAGGAAATTTCCAGACATTTTATCACTCCAGTCATAAATATTATAGTATGGATTTCCAAGATAAGGTCTTTGGAAAAAAATATCACTGTAAAACCACTACCATACCTAAAAAAGATGGCAGTAACTCCTTGATATCGTCGAATATTCACACAATGTTCAAATTCCTAATAGTCTCATCAGTGTCAAAAATGTTGTTTCTAACAAGTGTTTTCTTAAAACCCAGATCCAAATAAGACTGACACTGAACAATCGAATGATATGAAGAACACAGTTTTGAAAACACAAACTTGATTGTGACGTCTCTCAACTCTCCACCCCTGGCTTAACTTCCCTCAATAGCTTGTCAGTGCTTCAGAATAAAAATCCAAACCATTAAACACGTTCTGACTCTTGCCCACCTCTCTGACCTTACCTGTCCACCAGGCACAATGCTGCAGCCATAGAACATTTTCTTAGATCCTGGAACATGCTGCAGTCATTTCACCACAGGCCCTCAGCCCATGCTGTTATCTCTGCCTGGGAGGCTTCCTCTCTCATCTTCTGGGTCTAGGTAACTCCTGTACTTCCTTAAATGTTATACTCTCAGAGAAACTCTGCACCTTCAGATTAAACAATGGCATTCATCTCAGTTTTTAATGTAAAGATTGATTAATATCTGCTAATTTGATTCAGTTATAAGCTACATGGGCACAAAGACTGTGTTTGGATTTGTTTACTAGTGTATGTTGCAGCACCGACTGCAATGCCCGGCACAATGATATTAATAAATATTTATTTATTATAAATAAACAGATTTATTTATAATAAATAACACTTCCTTCAAACTTAGATGCCAACAGCAATTGAATCTTCCTGAGCACTGAATCACAAATTTAAATTAGACAGGGAACTGACAAGCTTATCTTAAAATCCACATGGAAATGCAATGGACTCAGGATAGCCAAAACAATCTTAAAAATGAAGAACAATGTTGGACTCCTATTTCCTGACTTTGAAAGCTACAAAGCGACAGAAATCAAGACAGTGTGGTACTGGCAAAGGCTACGCATATGCTCTCCTTCAGAATCTAAGATCATGGTCTTCCTATAATATTTACCTCCAGAACCCAAATTTATGAAGCACATGCTTACAAAAAATAATATACTTTCATATATACTCAGTTCCTCCCCCAGCCTACTCCTCAGTTTGTTATTCTGTTGCTTTTCTTGCTTCACCCAAGTGGGCCAGCTGAGTTAGGATGGTAGGCTGGATGAGTATTCCCAGTTCTTCACTTCCAACATGACTATATATGCACTATATATTTCTGCCCTTTGGCATGGGACTTTGTGTACTTCCCACTAGAGCGAGTGGTGTTTGCTTCCCTGTCTCACTGGATTCTGGACTGGATCACTGATTTGCTTTAGCCAGTGAAATGTGGCTAGAAGCAACAGTGTGCTGGTCCCAAGTCCATCCCTCTTTCCCCACTATGATGCACCACAAAAGGAATACGTCTCCACGGCCACTGTCTGTTGCTGCCTTTTAGTCTGAACTCAGATCAAAGACATGTGGAGTAGATGTGAACCTAACCACAAGTCCAGCATGAACCAGCCACGCACAGGCGAGATCAGCCAAACCACAACCAACCCACAGATCCCTGAGCATGAAGATACAGATCTGCTGTCAAACAAGCCTCTGAAATTCTGAAGTTTTTCCTACTCAGCAAAAACTGCCTAATTCCCACGGGAATATTAATTTATGAACACCAACGAGTATCAACACAGGTCAGGAAAATGAAAGCCCTGCACACAGACAGCACAAGTATGATGACCATCGACAGCTACTCTTGCAGAATTCCCACCTCCTTGGTGCCAACTGGACTCACACAAGGGAGACACTGGGCCAGATTTATAGATGAAAAAATAGAAACTCACAGGATATGAAATAATGTGTCCAAGACAGTGTGTGGCAGAACTAAGATCCTGTTCTGGGTGTTCTAAAAAACTCCAAGCTCGGCTTCCTCTGCATAAATCATACAGATGCTGTCCCATGAGTCCGTGATGTACCCACCTACCTCCAGTCTTGTCCCGTTCCTTCTGTGGGTCTTCATGAGAGGCTGCTGGGGTCAGGGGGAAGGCCACTGGGCCTAACATCAAAAGTTCCAGTCCCAGCTCCACCCCCACGCAGAGCTTCACCCTTGTCAGGGAGCCTCTTTAGCCCTCAGGTTTATGAAATGAGGCCACTAATCCCTGCCTGGCCTACGTCACTAGACCATCGTGAACCTCTGGAGAGATGGAGTGTGAAAGAGCTGTGTGAGGTGTGACACCAAAGTCAGTTCACATCCTGCTGCCTTGACTCTGAACTCCCTCAAAGTAGGTTAACAGCTACGTCTATTTCCATATCTCACCCATGGCACTTGGAGACTCATTTGATGCTTTGAGACTGATTTTTTATACAAATGGAGATTATTTCTTTCCAGTTAAGAAATTAATCCAGGTTCATCAGAAAAGATATTAAGGCATAAAATGAAAATCAATTATTATCTCAATACCTGAAGATAAATACCATTCCTATATTAAGGCCATTTTATTTCTGGTACTTTTTTTTTTTTTTTGTAATGCTGAAACAAAGCATACATTTCCATTACCATGATTTTCTTAGAAGCAGGGAACTACTCTGTCGCAGAGACTGCTCTTGCTGCCTAAAGACAGAACGAAGAACAAAAGAAAGTTCACAGTCTTAAAGGACTAATGTTCATTCATTTGTTATTTTTTTATTCCGTAAATATGGGTCACCTACTATGTGCTGGGCACTGGATGATGACGATGATGATGATGGTGACAGCTTCCTTGCTACATCCTATACTCTAAAAGTATGACTTATTAAATGTTGGCCCCTAGAACAAACGCATCTGGGTTAGAATCTAATTACAAATCTTTGATGAATTATTTATTCTTTCATACTTTAGTTGTCGCTTTTTTTTTTTTTTTTTTGAAACAGAGTCTCACTGTGTCACCCAGGCTGGAGTGCTGGAGTGCAGAGGCAGAATCTCTGCTCACTGCAACCCCCGTCTCCCGGGTTCAAGCGATTCTCCTGCTTCAGCCTCCCAAGTAGGCATGCGCCACCAGGCCCAGCTAAGTTTTTGTATTTTTAGTAGAGAACGGGTTTCACCACGTGGGCCAGGCTGATTTCAAACTCCTGACCTCAGGCGATCCACCCGCCTCAGCCTCACAAAGCGCAGGGGTTGCAGGCCTGAGCCACCATGCCCAGCCTAGTTCTCTCATCGTTAAAATTGGATTTCCTGTTCTGTGGAAGCTGTACTTAGAAAATTAGGGACTTAAAAGAAAACAGACCAAACATATTTTTATGACGCTATTCCTCTTAAGCTATCAGGAGCCCAACTTGTCTAGTCCCAGCTGAAATTCCACCTTTTCTAAGAAGCTTTCTCCAAGTCCCCGGCCCAACGATCTGTCCACTTCTGAACTCTCATAGCACAGCTAGTAACCACAAGTAAAGTACCTACGTCATGCCGTCATTGCAAGAATAAGAGAACATGATTAAAGAACTAAGCAAAAAAATGGTCGGCTCCCCGGAATGGATGAATGCATGGAAGCTAGTTGTGTTGGTAGTGATATTACTGCCTCATTTAATCCCCGCACCCATCCTAGAAGAAGCTAAAACTCAGACATTGGAGAACCTGTCCAAGGTTATGTAGGTTACTGCTTGGGCACCTCAGGCTCAGTCCCACTGGGGACCTTTTGAGAGACTGTGGAGAGCACACCTTCGAACTGCCCCGCTGAAGGGAAAGGAATGTGGGGCATTTACCTGCCAGCTTCCATGCCTCACTGCCCAAACACAACCAGGGCACAGTCTCAGGCTGAGATGCAGGAATCCCTCTGTGTGAACCAGCACTGTCTGCAATGCCTTCCAGGAAGCACTCAAAGATATGAGCAGGAACATGGCAACATCTGTACACAGAGGCTCAATAAATATCTGTTGAAGGGGCGAGTGAACAACGTCTACCAACCCCATGGTCTCTGTGTAACCTCTCATTTCCCGCTGCCACCAGCGACAGAAGATTTAAAGCACCTGCCTGCTAAAGTGAACCAGAATTCATATTATCATCAAGCATCACATTTGTTACCACCCACGTTTCTGCTTTTCCACTGAAATTCTTTTCTGTGACTTACAGTTTGTCAGTCAGGACAGCAATTCCTGCTGCCATCCAGGAATCAGGGATATAAATCATTTGGTACATAAACCCTTCTTTACTGCCACTCAAATAGGTGTTTTTTATTCAACAGAAGTCACTCCACAAATGCTGGGATTTGTATCCTTTTATAGAGGATGTTATAAACTCTTGAGTCATCTGCAGCTGGCTACAGCTTGGACAATTTTTCCCCCATACTATCACAGCAAACATTTTTCCTACTTACTGATGTAATTCTTTCCTGTTCTGTGGAAGCTGTACTTAGAAAATCAGGGTCCTAAAGAATAGACCAAACATATTTTTGTGACACTATTCCCCTTAAGCAATCTGAAGCCCAACTGGTCCCAGTTGAAATTCCACCTCTTCCAGGAAGCTTTCTCAAACTTTCCCAGCCCGACAATCTATCCACTTGTCAACTCTTACAGGACTGCTAATAACCACAGCAACCCCTTATTGTTTCATGTGTCAATTTGACTGAGCTAAAGGATGCCCAGATAGCTGGTAAAACAGTATTTCTGATTGTGTCTATGAGGGTGTTTCTGAAAGAGATTAGCATTTAAATCAGGAGACTGAGTAAGGAAGATTACCCTTCCCAATGTGAGGGGGCATCATCCAATCCATTGAGGGCCTAATATTAAGAGAACAAAAAGTAGCAGGAAGGGCGAATTTACTCTCTACTTGAGCTGGGACATGCATCTTCTTCTGCCTTTGGACACTGGTGCTCCTGGTTCTCGGAACTTCAAATATAGACTGGGATTTAAACCAACAGTTCCCCTGGTTTTTAGGCCTTCAGGCTAGGATTGAATTGCACCACTGGCTTTCCTGGTTGTCCAGCTTACAGATGACAGAGCATGGGATCAATCGGCCTCCATAATCAATTCCACTTATTATAGGGATAAGCCAATTGCCTGTAATAAATCTCCCCTTATGTATACAGGTTCTGTTTCTCCGAAGAACCCTTCTATATATCAGACCCCATCCTAGGCACATTCATTATCTCATTAAATTCTACAAGGAACTCTGCAAGGAATTGTGATAGTCTGAATTGTCGATAAGGAAAGTGAAGCTCACAGAAGTTATATAACATTTCCCAAGTCACACAGCTGGTTATTGGGGGGCAGATTCAGAACTCAAACCTGAACAGCTTGACTTCAAAGCTCAGAACTTTATCTGCTGTGTTAAGCAGGGCACTAGGGATCATGACCATATACACCCCATTTGGTATCATATCCTGATTGTTCGTAAAGGTTAAGTGAAATCCTGGCTAGATGTGGTGGCTCATGTTTGTAATCCTAGCACTTTGGGAGGCCGAGGCAGTTGGATCACCTGAGGTCAGCAGTTCCAGACCAGCCTGGCCAACATGGTAAAACCCCATCTGTACTAAAAATTCAAAAATTAGCCAGGTGGGTACCTGTAGTCCCAGCTACTCAGGAGGCTGTGGCAGGAAACAGCTTGAACTCAGGAGGCGGAGGTTGCAGTGAGTCGAGGTCATGACACTGTACTCCAGCCTGGGTGACAGAGTGAGACTGCATCTTAAACAAAACAAAACAAAACAAAAACTCTCCTCTCCTGAATGTAAATGCTGAGACCATCTGAACTGGTCGTGGGGATTTTGTACTAATTGCTAGGTCTTTCAGTTTCCATATCTGCTAGGAAACAAGTCCTACCTCCCTACCAACCCTGATCAGCCCTGCGTTAGGCATCTATAACCTCGGGCCAGGCAACTTTGGACTCATGCTGTTCCTCCTAATCCCTCTTCTCCCTGGCCAGCATGCATGTGTGTGAGATGGGCCCTTCTGCTAACTCTACCTGCCCAGGATTATCCAATAGGCTATGGTTCAGAGAGATACAGAGGAGACCTTGCAGAAGCCCACCCCAAGAAGAAAGCCAAGAAAGGCTGCAGAATTCTCCCTGACAATGCTCAGGCTGCTTGACATTAGCTTTGGTCCTGCCCCAACCCCCGCCTCATTCGTTAGTTCAAATAATAACAATCAAAGATGGTTTGGGTCTCTCCTCTGCAAAGCAGAGGTCACTGCGAAGGATCCACAACCCAGAAGACCAGAACCACCGTCTTGCTGGATTATAAATGTATGACACTGTGACTGCACGTCTTACAGCCTACTCTGAGTAGATCACAGGCACTGGGCCTGACAGTGAGGAGGGCGAGTTGAGTAACACAAGGGCATTGCCCATAGAGAGCTCACAGTCTGGTGGGGCAGGGATGGGTACAGAAACAGGCGAGATGAACGGGGTGAGTGTTATCATCTGGGTGTGAGCACAATGTCATAGGACCTGCCTCACACACAGCCTGCAAGTGCCCACTGCATGCTATTTTCCACTGGCTACAGCTTCCCACAGTGAGAATTTTCTGCCAGGAAAATGCGTCTGTTCATCAACTAATTTACTGAAAAAAAAAAAAAAAAAAAAAAGCTAAATATCAAGGAAGTATTGGTTAGCAAAATAGACACGGTCGCTGCTTAAGGAATAAGACCTTCAGCAAATAACCTCACAGGTGACAAGAAAAAAGCCAGGTACTGGTGCCATAGGAACCCACCTACTGTAAGTGATTAATAAATCCTCAGCATTTTAAAAAGTTACATCCTAAGAATTTTGTGAATCTTAAAATAAGTGAATGCCAGAGAAATAGCCTCCAGGCCCCTAGGACAGAACAACCAAATAAACGGCAGAGTTCTATGCCCAGAGGCAGGCTAGGCTCCCTCACCAGCCATGCAATCCACTCCTCACGCCAGCAGGAGCAGGCTCAACCCAGTCTGTGCCACCACAAATTATACATTTCCTTCAGGGTCCTCTGGGAAGAAGCGCAGTGTGGAATGTGAAATCTGAGGGAGCCTAGGGTCAAGGTCATTTCAAACAATCCTGAGTTCACTCTCAGTGAGTATGCTGAGTGCACAGCCACCTGGGCAGCTGCTCTCTCATGCTGCAGTGCAGGGCTGGGGGAATTTCCCAAGCCGAGCAAGGAGGGGAGCCCTTGGGACAGAAAGACACATTCCAACACGGGCTCTCCCACCTAACTGCTGGCTGATCTTGAATGGTTAAAAAATCACTTCTGGGAACCTGTATCATCTTCTTTTTTTGTTTGTTTTTTTGAGACAGATTCTTGCTCTGTCGCCCAGATTGGAGCGCAGTGACGCAATCTCCGCTCACTGCAACCTCCGCCTCCCGAGTTCAAGCAATTCTGCCTAAGCCTCCCAAGTAGCTGGGAATACAGGCGCAGGCCCCTATGCCCAGCTAATTACTGTATTTTGAATAGAGACAGGGTTTCGCCATGTTGGGCAGGCTGGTCTTGAACTCCTGACCTCAGGTGATCCACCCATTTTGGGGTGGGTGGATCCCAAATTGTTGGGATTACAGGTGTGAGCCACTGCACCCAGCACTGTATCTTCTTCTGAAAAATGGAGATGTCTGCAGACTATGATGATGCCCACACACATTGCCTGGACTCTCACAGGCCATTACAGGCCAGGCGCATCTTACTGCAAGCAACACCTGCCACTCTGCCCAAGAGCTTGCTCTCAGCCACCAAGGAGCAGGCTGGGAGTGCCAGGAAATGAATGCTCCTAGGTGCGGCCTTCAGACAAGGATGGGTGGAAACAATATCCCAGGTCCTTGCCCCTTGGTTCTAACAATCCCGAGAGGTCCCTAGGGTAACGAAACCCCACCTGCCTTCCTGATAACATGCCCTTCATCAGCTCCTTTGCTTCTGTCTCACTTCCTCATTCTTCCACCTGTGTTTCCTTGGATCACCTCCCAAATAAACTACTCATGCTCCAGTATTTTCTCAGCGTTGGCTTCTTGGGGAAACCACCCCAAGACAGGGATGATGATACTTTTAACAGGGTGTTGTTACGAGGGAAAAAGGAGATCGTGTAAGTGTGAGAAATGCCAGCATAAAGCAGGTATACAATAAACAACTGCCATTATTGTGACAACCCAAAACTAGAAATGACATCTGCAGCGCAGGGGCCTGACCCAGTGGCTTCCCAGCAAGGCCAGCTCCATCAGCATGTTTCATGTGGCTGGGCATTCTGTTGATGTCCACTGGCCACTGTCCCAGTGACAGACAGAGAATATAACCAAGGCCCAGAAGTCACCTTCTGGGAGCAGCACCCCAGTGTCCCAGCCTCCACCCTATCCAAAGAAAAGGCAGCCAGGATGGAAAGGGGTCTGCATGGAAAGGGGTTTACTCCCCCTCGGGAAGCCCCTATTGCCCAGTGCTCACCAGGTACCATGCAGACCCTATATGGGTATCGACCACATCGCCCCTTTCAATCATGCTGAATCTTCACCCAGCCCAGAGCAGTGAGAGGCACAGCTAGTAATGTTATCCCACTTTACAGAGGAAGCAACCGCTTTCATAGAATAAATAACAATTTTAATAGAACAAATAACAACAGGTCTGATAGAGTTTGGATCTGTGTCCCAGCCCAAATCTCATATTGAACTACAATCCCTAGTATTGGAGGTGGGGCCTGGTGGGAGGTAACTGGATCACGGAGGTAAATTTCTCATTAATGATTAGCACCACCCCCTTGTTGCTATTCTTGCCACACTGAGTAAGTGACTTCTCATGAGATCTGGTTGTTTAAAACTGGGCGGTGTCTTGCTCACTCTTTCTTGTTCCTGCTTGGCCCATGTGATGTGCCTGCCCCCCTTTTACTTTCCACCGTGATTGTAAGTTTTCTGAGACCCCCCCCAGAAGCCAAGCAGACGCCAGCATCATGCTTCCTATACAGCCTGCAGAACCATGAGCCAATTAAACCTCTTTTCTTTATAAATTACCCAGTCTCAGATATTTCTTCACAGCAATGCAAGAATGACCTAATATGAATCTAGCAGAATCGTTTCTTTTTAAACGGAGTCTTGCTCTGTCACCTAGGCTAGAGTGCAGTGGTGTAACCTCGGGTCATTTCAACCTCCGCACCCTGGGTTCAAGCAAGTCTCCTGCCTCAGCCGCCTGAATAGCTGGGATTACAGGCACGTGCCACCACACCCAGCTAATTTTTATATTTTTAGTATAGATGAGGTTTCACATGTTGGCCAGGCTGGTCTCGAACTCCTGACCTTAGGTGATCCACCCACCTCGGCCCCCTAAAGTGCTGGGATTACAGGTGTGAGCCACTGCGCCTGGCTACAATTTTTAAAAATAGTGAAGCTAGCATATATTGCATAGTTATTATGTATATCTGACACTAACTACACAAGCAATAAGTTATTTAACCTTCAAAACAAACTGAGGTGACAAGTATTGTTGTTTGACTTTACAGAGAAGGAAACTGAGGCAAATACAGGATGAGTATCTTGCCAGAGTTTTTACAGCTAATAAATGGAACCTAGATCTGTCTGATTAAAAAGGCTTATCTTTCCTTTAAATCTCACCAGCCTTTCAGAGCAGGGACAGACTCAGGAGAGGTCTCTGCTGCATGCATTTCCCTTCTAATTTTAGAACTAAAAAAAAAACATCTTTAACACATGAACAAGAGCAGCCTCACTCAAGCGCACTCCTAACGCTCAGGAGTAGGGCCAATCAACATCAACCCCACTTGACCACACTCTTCGTAATTGCCTTATTTCCTCCGTTTTATGATGACCGCATTTTCACAATTTAGCATTTCTGAAACAGGATGTGTCTTCCTATCAATAAAAGATTACATGGCAGAACTATTTTCTCTCCCAACACTGTTACGATATCAATAATGCATCTTGAAATCAAAGGCATCTCAGAATCAAAGGAAATAAAGTATATCTAAGAAATGTTCAAATCTCATCAAGATAAAGCCCAGATCAGGCCTTAGAAGACTGTAATCTTGAAAAATGAGGAGCCTGGATCATCTCCTTCAAACCTCCCAAAACATTCATCAAAGTACATCTGCCCCTCCATAAAGTTTCACCCCACACGGCACCCCACTACCATCTATCTGTGGCTCAGAAATCTCATGGAATCCCTATATATCTGCATTTTTAAGTTATAAAAAAAGGAAATCAATTCCTCACTTGTCCGTCCACAGATAACATCAAATGAGTGCCCATTATGTTGTAAAAATACGAAATATATAGTTGACTGCATCTTCTATTTTGCCGGATTCATTCATTCATTCATTTCTGTAACCCTCCAACAGATGCCTAGTAGGTACCCATCCAAGCGGAGCACTTCCCTCTGGTGTCAGGCAAATAGGTGAACCAATGATTGCTGGTACCTCCAAGAACAGAAGTTGCTACAAAGTAGAGAAAATAACGTGGAGGACTGGATAAGGAGTGGCTTTATGGAGGAAGTAGTAGCAGCATCTTGTTTTGAGGATGAACAGGAGGACACCAGACAGAAAGGTAAGAAGAGGGAATTCTGAATGGACAGAACACGAGGTTCAAAGGTAGTCTTAAAAAGACCTTTCATTGGATGAATGTTTGCTGATCCATCTGCTATGTCCAAGGGACAATGATGGTACTTCTGGAAGCTTAAGATAATAAATGTGTGTTGTTTCAAGCCACTAAGTCTGTGCTTCCATCTAAAACCTTGTTACCACCCATACAAATATGCAGATTTGCACTTAGAAGGTTTCTGGGTCTGAAATGTGTAGTAAAGCAGAAAGAAAAAGCCAGAGTTTTTTAGAATTAGGGGACTAGAATTTGAGAATCCTGGCTCTTCCCTGTACCAGTCTTGGGCAAGCCACCTTATCTCTCTGAACCTCAGTTTCCTCATCTGTAAAAACTGGCATAGTAATATTACCCTTAGGTACTTGCAGCGAATCAGGCCTTGTGATTTCCACACAGAAATACACACATAACTGATGTCTCTCTTGCCAATTATTTGGCCCTGTAGCCTCAAAATATTACAAATGTAGCTTCTCTAGAATCAGCCAAAGTATGTGATCTATTTAACAATGATTTTTTTTTCTTTCTTGATAATACATCAAAATGTTATATTTATGAGGGTATGAATACTGTTTGTTCACTTCTATAACTTTTTTTTTTTTTTTTTTTTTTTTTTTTTTTTTTGAGACAGGGTCTCCCTCTATCGCCCAGGCTGGAGTGCAGTGGCACAATCTTGATTCACTGCAACCTCTGCCTCCCAGCTTCAAGCAATTCTCCTGCCTCAGCCTCCTGAGTAGCTGGGATTACAGGCACGCAGCACCACAGCCCAGCTAATTTTTGTTAATTTTCAGTACAGACAGGGTTTCACCATATTGGTCAGGCTGGTCACAAACTCCCAACCTCAGGCGAAGCCCCTACCTCGGCCTCCCAAAGTGCTGGGATTACAGGAGGGAGCCGCCGTGCCCAGCCCACTTCTATAACTCTTAAAATGCCTAGTGCGCAGCAGGTGCTCAATAAGTTATCTGTTGATGAATACATGAACAGAATTAGATAAAAACAAATAAGGAAGGCATCAAAAAGATGTCTGTATGCATTGTCAAAATGGGAAACCGGGGATGCCTTTTAAACTATAAGTAAATTCAAGCGGAGGCAGAAGAGTAGGTTGAGTCCAGGAGTTCAAGACCAGCATAGGCAATATAGTTAGACCTCATATCTAAAAAAATTTAAAAATTAGTGGGGTGTGGTGATATTTGCCTGTAGTCCCAGCTACTCTGAAGTCTAAAGCAGGAGGATTACTTGAGCTCTGGAGTTCAATGCTGCAGTGAGCTATGATTGTGCCACAGTACTCCAGCCTGGGCAACACAGCAAGACCCTGTCTCTTAAAAAAAGAATGGCCAGGTGTGGTGGCTCACATCTGTAAATCTCAGCACTTTGGGAGGCTGAGGTGGGTGGATCGCCTGAGGTCAAGAGTTCAAGACCAGCATGGCCAACATGGTGAAACCCCATCTCTACTAAAAATATAAAAACTAGCTAGGCGTAAATAGGCGTGGTGGTGGGCACCTGTACTTTCAGCTACTTAGGAGGCTGAGGCAGGAGAATTGCTTCAACGCGGGAGGCGGAGGTTGCAGTGAGCCAAGATTATTGCACCACTGCACTCCAGCCTGGGAAACAAGAGTGACATCCAATCTCAAAAAAAAAAAAAAAAAACAACACTACAGGGAAAGAGTCATGTGACGTAAAACTGGCCCTTCCACTGGAAGTCCTAAAACAAATTACATTTCAGCCAACCCTAACAAAGCCCTGTGACCAGGGAACACCACTGTTCCAGTCCTTAACTATCTTTCTGAAGGCCCATCTCCATTTCTTAGAAAGTTCACTTCCTGTAAACTGAGATCAGCCAATTTCCACAAGACTCCTTTTCAAAATGAAGTTTCCCCAGTCTAGACTCTCCTTTTAATGAGGTTTTAAATATCTTCTATTTCAACAGCTGTTTGTCTTCCAGGCCAAGTGGGCCACATCTGGGCAGGATGCTAAGCCTAGATGCTGGTGACTCACTACAGGCCCGAAGCCACTCCCTGCCCCACTCAGTGTGGCCAACTCCCGAGGACAAGCCACTGATTTCAGGGTGACCATTAGAAGGGAGGGCCCTTGAAAAATCACCCAAGCAGGCAAAATAGCAGTGCAAGCAAAGCAACCCCACACTCCATCTCTTCCTCCTCTCCAGAGAAAACTTCAGGGTAACAAGACGCTGTAGTTAGCACAGTGTCTGGCCTAGGAAATGTTTGTTGAATGAATTAATTAATGAATGCCTAAACAAACACCCTCATGCCAAGACTTTCTGGGCACACACGGTCATTTCCCATCCGAGTCAGTTCCCAGCTGCCGACCAGTCAACACCATCTAATCAGAGCCATGGATGTCCTGCAAGTCACTTGCTTTTGCAACTATCTCCAAAATAGGTTACTCTGACTGTCATCTTCTGGGGGCTGCTGTAAACTAGATTTCTCTTAGAAACCAATCAAGGCTTCCCACCTTTCTGAACCCTATTTCCCCTGAATGACAGAGACCTACAAAGAATTAGTCTGAGGCAGAATGCATTAGCGTCCCAAGGGGACGAGAGATCAGGCTCAGCTACGCGCTTTGGCTACCACCTAATGGAAAGCACATTGGTGCCTTGGAGACTCAGATGCCACAGTGGTAAAACAGAAATCATAATGCCCACATCCCACAATCACTGTGAGGTCTATCGGCGCCAAGGAGAAAAAGCTGAAGGAGCATCAGACTTCCCATTCTGGCATCAGCACAGCCTGAGCTGATGGGGCAGCCTTCCCTCTTCTGTTACCAGCACATCAAATCTTGAATGACTATGATCCAAATAGGACAATAAATGGCCAAATGGAAGAAATAAAGGCCACAGCTCCCGGCACACACATCGTGTACAGTTGCATACACACACATGCAAAAGGGCAATCCATGTACAACTGCAGGCACACATACATATACAGAAGTGCAACCCATGTAAACCCATACAAACATACAGAAATACAAGCCACGTACAACTGCGTGCACACATACAGACATGCTGAAGTGCAATGGAATGTGTGCCGCAGCAGCAGGGTTGCTCCCTCTGGGCCCACGGAAAGGATGCTGGGCGGTTCCCAGATGCCCTTCCAGGGGCCCTTCCAAAGGACTTCATGTGCTGGTCAGGACATTCCATTGTCAGCCCATTTCCTCTGTGGAAGCTGTTTTCTTGGCTCATTCTGACACAAGTGATACAGGCGGAAAGAGCAGTCCCTTCTCACGGTCCAGAGATTGTCGTAAAAAAGGGGTCAGGCTGGAGGGTCCAAGTTTGCAGAACCCATCCTTAGATGTGCTTCAGGAGACAGAAACCCCACAAGTCCTGGCTTTAGGGGAAAAAAAGAAGGGAGAGGGAAATGTATGGACTGACGACAAAACTGACAAGTCCCGGAAGGATCGAAATTCAGGCCTAGCTGGATTCAGGGGCTCAGAGGATGTGGTCAGGGAGAGGTTATTCTTCATCTGTTGGCTCTGCATTTCTGGACAGGGGAAGGGCGGTATTTTCAGGGAGGCTTTGGCCAAGGGGGCCACTGGCCTTCGAGCTTACGTCCAGACACAATTCAGCAATCCCTGCAGGAAAGCCTCACTTTGCTAGTGGCTCTAATAAAAGTCTCAGAATTGGCTCTGTTCATCCATCCTTGAACTAATTTCTGTTGCCAGGAGCTAGAATACTCACTGGACTAGCCAGGTATTGCTTATGTGCCCAGATGGACACAGGGAGCAGCTCAGCTCCACAGGAGACCCACAGACTAAGGGAGGGGAGGAGAACTTGCCCCAAGGCCACAGGGCTGAAGAGAGAAGAGAGGAAAGGCGGTGGTGTACAGTATAATTTTTACTAGAGAATAAGGTAGCAATCGACTTCAGCCTTAAATAAAACAAAGAGAATAGGAGCCTACGTGTTTTTTTTTTTTTTTAATGTTTTTATCCCACAGCTTTCTTGAGTTATAATTCACATACAAGTCATCACAATTTAAAGTATACAATTCGGGCCCGGGGCGGTGGCTCACGTCTCTAATCCCAGCACTTCGGGAGGCCAAGATGAGTGGATCACCTAGGTCAGGAGTTGAAAACCAGCCTGGCCAACATGGTGAAAACTCATCTCTACCAAATATACAAAAATTAGTGGGGCACCATGATGGGCACCTGTAATCCCAACTACTCAGAGGCTGAGGCAGAAGGATCACTTGAATCAGGGAGGCAGAGGTTGCAGTGAGCCGAGATTATGCCACTGCACTCCAGCCTGGGTGGCAAAGCAAGGCTCTGTCTCAAAATAAATAAATAAAGTATACAATTCGGTGGTTTTTACCATAATTCACAGACTTGTGCAACCATCACCACAATCCACCTTCATTGCCTCAAAATGAAATCCTGATCCCATAAGCAGTCACTCCCCATTCCACCCTCTACCCACCTCTGGCAAAAATAACAATATAACCTTTATCTCTATAGCTTTGCCTGTTTGGACAGAATCATACAATTGGTGCCATGGGATTGGTGTTTAATTTTTTAAAATTATTCTTTCTTTTGTGGCAAAATCTATACAAAGATCTTCTTCCCTAAACTCCTGGCTGAACTCTGCCCTTGTGGCTCTGATTAAGTCAAGTCCCACTCCCGGGAATCACTGCCATGGAAGGCGCTTCAGTTCAACCCTTCAGCGACATGGGTTAGACAAGGAATGAGAGGCTTAGGAGACCCTCTCTAAGAGGCCTGAGAAAAGACAGAAGCTGGAAATGGGGCTTCCCAGCAGGCCTGAGCCACACATGGGACATCGGGCCCTGTAGCCAGGGCAGGAACCCTTCCTGGAGGCCTGGGTCCAGCATGCATTGTCTCACCCCAACCAGTGCGTGGTGGAGCAAAAAAAAAAAAAGAAACAAAACCCAGGCTTTAGTCAAACAGATGGTCCAAGGACTCCCTAAGGACATGGTGCTGTGGGTTTTCTGCCCAGTACCCCTCCTCATTCCTGATTTCAACTGGGATCTCCCTTCCCATGAAGCACATGTGCCCATAGTCCCAGCTGTGGGCCTCACTGGCTTAAAACCATTCCCATCGTCTGCCACTAATGAGTTTAGAAGAAATATGTAACACAACTGGGGTCAATCAGACATGAGGCTGGAGGTTTCTGGGAAAGCTCTTTCTCTGTTTCCTAGAAATTTTTGAAGGAGTGTTTTCTCTCTTCTTCTGGATGTTGTAAGAAAGACGTGAAGCTAAAAATGGCTGCAGCCGATCTCACTACCAGTCTTGGGGAGACACCAGCATAGGAAGGATGAAAAAGAACCCAAAGAACTCCGGGAGAAGGAAGCTGCGCTGCCGCTGTGCCAGGCCCTCTCCGCGTGTCCTCCCTTTTCCATCCTACTCTGCACCCCAAATTGACCTCAGGGACCAGTGCAAGGGCTCACTCTCCCTGTGCTGCAGGACAGTTTTAGCAACAGGGAGCCTCAGCAGAAGACAGGAGGGAGAGGGAGGCTGAGGCATCCGATCTCCTCCCCTGGGGATCCCTCTCTGGGGGTCACTGCAAAATGGCTACTTGCCTCAATCTAAGTTTCAGCTCTGGCCAGAGCCCTGTTGCATGGCCCTCGCCATCTCCAGTTTCCAGTAACTGTTCCCTCCCCGCTCCTCAAAACTAGGCATACTCAGGAGCTCAGGGCTTTGCTATCCCCGGAGCTTCCCTATACCTGCCGGTAACACCTTCTTCTTTTTTTCTAAATAGAGATTGGGTCTTGTTATGTTTACCAGGCTGGTCTTGAACTCCTGGCCTCAAGCAATCCTCCCATCTCTGCCCGGCAAAGTGCTGGGATTACAGACATGAGCCATAGCTCCTGGCCAACCTGCCTAGACCTTCTTAAAGATCCCTGGCCGGGCGCGGTGGCTCAAGCCTGTAATCCTAGCACTTTGGGAGGCCGAGGCAGGTGGATCACGAGGTCAAGAGATCAAGACCATCCTGGTCAACATGGTGAAACCCCGTCTCTACTAAAAATACAAAAAATTAGCTGGGCATGGTGGCACGTGCCTGTAATCCCAGCTACTCAGGAGGCTGAGGCAGGAGAATTGCTTGAACCCAGGAGGCGGAGGTTGCGGTGAGCCGAGATCGCGCCATTGCTCTCCAGCCTGGGTAACAAGAGTGAAACTCCATCTCAAAAAAAAAAAAAAATTGGAAACAGAAACAACAACAAATTACGACTCTTTCTCAGAGGTAATAATAGTATCTACTTGGTAGAATGGGTACTGGGCCCCAATGAGCAACATACGGCATAGCCACTAAGCAGGCACGCTCTGTTGCCAGCTTGCTGGAGCCCAAATCTCAGCTCCATGCCTTGCTAGCTGTGTGACCTTGAGCAAATTACTTCTCTGAGATTCAGTTTACTCATCTATAAAATAGGGTATTCGAAGTGAAGACTGAACGTGAAGCCCTTGGCACAGTTCTTGGCACACAGCAAGTGTCTAACGAATGTCAGTTACTATGATCATCACTATGAAGTGTAAATATAGGGCCCAGTAACTGGCACAGCACGGAGTTCAAGCTTGCTTGTCCTCTGCCTCCCTCCTCCCCTCCCACCAACAACAGTCTTAAGGTTCTATATACACTGGGTGCATAATAAAAAAAAAATTACAGCGTCTAGAGTTGGGAGGTACTTTGGGTCTCTCTAGACTAAGGGTTGGCAAATGATAGCCCTGGTCACAAATATCACTTTATCAGGAGTTTTGCTTCTTCAAGCAGACATTCCCCATCCCTTCAACCAAGCCTCAGAGGACAACGTTTTGAGGCCCACTCATCACCTGTGCCAGCACTGCTAGTTCACCAAAACTCCATTTCCTGTTCTTCCCGGGTGCATGGCTAGGTTACATTTCCCAGACTCCCTTGCAGCTGGGTGTGACCATGTGTCAGAGTTCTACCCAAGGATAATGAGAGAAATGTTGCATGCCATTTTTCAGGCCAAGGTTTTTAAGAAGTGGGTGTGCTTTTTCTCAGGCTCCTTCATCCTTCTGCCAATGGATGCTAACAGCAACAAAGCTCCAGGGAGTGGCAGGGCCACAGAAGGTAGTAGAGGCCTGGGTCCATGAGCCACCACGTGGAGGAGAGCCTCCCACTGAACTAGAAATACACATTTTGGGCTTTTACCTGAACGAGAAAAAAACATTCCTTGTGTTTGAGCCAATAAACATTGTGGGGACTATTTGTTACTGCAGCTATTATCACTGTATTGCTAATACACCATCCCAGTCTCCTTAATATGTGTCTACTGAATTGAATTACAGGTTTCATTAATTCACCCAAAAAAAGCTTCACCTAGCATCCTGGAAGAGGGAAATACTCCAGCTCAGGATAAGGGACTCACCACGTAGACAAACATCACAGGCCTTCAGAGACCAACTGAGCCACAGTGTGGAGGCCTGAAACCACGAGGGACGTGTGAGGGGGTTGGGCACATCTTCAACAACAGCTGCAGGTGGAAGAAGGGGAAGAAGGGGGCGTGGAGATGAAGCTGATGAGGACCGTGGAGCCCGACGGCCACAGGTGCCTGTTAAGGGTTCAGGAGCATATAAACTGTGACTACAGAGAAACACTGATTTAATCTAATCTAGTCCTTCCCAGATGAGGCCTGACTTTCTAATTCCTTGATGCAAAAGTGCATTTCCAGGCTGGGATCACCCATGCTTCCTGGCTCCTGCTCCTCAGCCCATGCTTGTCTCTTACACAGCGTGCTTTCCTGACTTCTCACTAGCCTCAGGCTTCTCTGCAGCTCCTCCTAAGCTGTCTCTGTCAAGACTCCATTGTCCATAGAAATCCAGATATTTTTCCACTAATCTCTACCTTTTCTTCCCTGTGTTCCCCAAACTCTATCCCATGGATCAGCCTCCTGGAGGGGATTCACATCCCTGAAGTAGGCCCGGGGACTAACAATCATCTTCACAAATCTTGGTTCATTTCCCATAAAGGGGACTGGACCCAGGGGAAGAGCAAGAGGCTTAGGGTTCACAGTAAGTCCTGGGTTCAAATCTGTGCTGTCATTTATGAATTCTGGGACCGGGAGCAAATCAGTAGGCAGGCTGAAGCCTCAGTTTCCTCACCATTGCTTCCTTCTATTATTCTTAATATGGAATGATAAAGATGGATCCGGAAACAACCTCAAATACCATCTGCTTCACCTCCCACACTTCGCGGGATAGGAAACTGAGGCCCTTAGAGGTTGAGCAAGCAGCCTGAGGTCACAGTTGATGGCAAAGTCAGGTCTAGAACCCAAGTCTATGTAAAAGCACAGTATCAAGTCATAGAACTAAATTGCCCCAATGGGCTTAGGTCAATTTACAACAACTATTGCAATCCATATTTATGCCTTTTGTTGTTGTTGAGACACTATTGCTCTGTCACCCACGCTGGAGTACAGTGGCACAATCTCGGCTCACTACAACCTCCACCTCCCAGGTTCAAGTGATTCCCCTGCCTCAGCCACCTGAGTAGCTGGGATTGCAAGTGTGCGCCACCATGCTTGGCTACTTTTTATATTTTTAGTAGAGAAGGGGTTTCACCATGTTGGCCAGGCTGGTCTCGAACTCCTCACCTCAAGTGATCCACCCACCTCAGCCTCCCATAGTGCTGAGATTACAGGTGTGAGCCACCACACCTGACCCCCATATTTATACCACTTTCTATGAAAATATGTTCAACTTTAACATTAAATTTAAAAATGCAAATAAAGGACATTTATCTTTAGTCCATCAGCTATGCAAAAATTAACATAATTGATAATGCCTGGGGCAGGCAAGGAGCTGAAGAAATATATACTCGAAAAATTGCTCTTAGAAATACAGATTGCTAAACCGTTCTGGAGGGTGGCTTGGTAATACGTACAACACTTGAAAATGTGCCTACCCTTTGTCCCAGAAATTCCACCTCTGGGAATTTGTCAAAAGTACATATTTGGACAAGTATGTACATGCAAAAATGAGAAACAACCTAAATGTTCATTTAAAAAGAATCAGTCAGATAAATTATGACATATCCATGCCAGCCAAAATGATCATGTAAATCTATATTTATTCAACATATTAAATGAAGGAATAAGCTGAAAAGAATGTGTAAGATGTCACTGTTTGCAAAATCTATATGTCTGTGAGTATATCAGCATGGATAGACAAGTGTTATCTCTCAGTGGCTGGATAATTCTGGATGGTCATTATCTGCCTCTTTATCTTTTCCTGTTCTTTCTGAATTTTCTGTTATGAGCATTATGTTTACATTTGGGGGAAAAAAGAAATTGTGCAGAAAGTAGATTAAAGGTCTGGACGGAGTTTTTTTTGAGGTGGGGTGATCAAAGTGTTCTAAAATTGACTGCAGCAATGGCTGCCCAACTCTGAATATAATAAAAACCACAAAATTCTGCAATTTAAATGGTGATTAGCATGGTATGTGAATTATATGTCAAGAAAGTTATTATAAAAATTTAATTTTTAAATGGATAACAAAAGAAATTGTAAAAGGCCTTGAGGTTAAAAAAAATCAATAGGCCGGGCGCGGTGGCTCACGCCTGTAATCCCAGCACTTTGGGAGGCCAAGGCAGGTAGATCACGAGGAGAAGAGATCGAGACCATTCTGCTCAACATGGTGAAACCCCGTCTCTACTAAAAATACAAAACATTAGCTGGGCATGGTGGCGCGTGCCTATAATCCCAGCTACTCAGGAGGCTGAGGCAGGAGAATTGCCTGAACCCAGGAGGTGGAGGTTGTGGTGAGCCAAGATTGCGCCATTGCACTCCAGCCTGGGTAACAAGAGCAAAACTCCGTCTCAAAAAAAAAAAAAAAAAATCAATAAATGTGAGCTGAGCTAGAAAATGGGAGAGTTGCATAATGTTTTCACAGGACACTATGGCTGCCCGCTCTCTGGTCTATACAGGCAAACTCAGTCAACCACAATTTCTGAAAATACTGTTCCGGTCAGCTTGGGTCTCCCAGCCCAGGAGGAATCTGGCCCACCCCCCACCTATCAGTCTGGCAGCCAAGCACCCTCCACTCTCCTGATGCGATTACTCACATGGCTCTGCCGTGTAGACAAGCCGCAGAGAGCACTCCACTTCCCAAGAGCCCTTCAGCGCTGCTGATTCAAACAGCAACGGCTCTCTGATTTTGCTCTTCCCTTCAAAAGGCCCAGATGCTACCTTGTAGGCTCAGGGGTTTTTAACAATTTAATCTTCCCAGTGACATGCTGAGACTGGAACAGATAGTGGCTGAAACCAGTGCCCTTCTCAGCAGGTGATAAAAGGGACCAGGTACATACACTCATTTAAAAGAGCACTTCCTGAGCATCGACCAGGTAGCAGGCCCAAAAAGAGATACTGCACTTACAAGAGTGGACCAAACAGCGTGGGTCAGGCTGGGCACAGTGGCTCCTGCCTGTAATCCCAACACTTTGAGAGGCCAAAGTGGGCGGAACACTTGAGATCACAAATTGGAGACTAGTCAGGCTACCATGGCAAAAACTCGTCTCTACTAAAAATACAAAAATTAGCTGGGCGTGGTAGCAGGCACCTGTAATCCCAGCTACTTGGGAGGCTGGGATGGGAGAATCACTTGAACTTGGGAGGCACAGGTTACAGTGAGCCAAGATTGTGCCACTGCACTCCAGCCTGGGTGACAGAGTGAGACTCCATCTCAAAAAATGTATATATAAATAAAAATACAAAAATTAGCTGGGTGTGGTGGTGTGCACCTGTAGTCCCAACTGCTTGGGAGGCTGAGATATGAGAATCCTCTGAACCTGGGAGGCAGAGGCTACAGTGAATCGTCTCACCACTGCACTCTAGCCTGGGTAACAGAGCAAAATTCAGTCTCAATAAATAAATAAATAAATAAAAAGCAAAACCACAGCATGGGTCTCATGAAGATCATGGACCAGCAGAGGGAAGAGACAGACAATGAAAGATCAGGGTGACAGATGTTTGGAAAAGGTTTTAAGCACAAGGGGATCCTGGGAGCACTGAAGATGACTCCAAATTAGATCTTAGGGATCAGATAATGACAGGCTAATCATCATAAACATTGAAAATGCCTACTACTTATGTCAGGCACTGGGCTAGGTTCTAAGGACACCTAAGAAAAAAGAAATAGAGAGATCCAAGATGGCCGATTAGGAGCAGCTCAGGATTGCAGCTCCCAGTGAAAGCACAGAGTGAGTGGACGCCACATTTCCAGACTGATTTTTATTGCCCATAGACCAGGAGATTCCCAGGCGGAGGAGCCCCACGGGTTGCCCGTGCGACTCTTTTGGCCAGTGCTGCTGTTTTGCTGCCGCCCCGGCGCGGGGGTTCTCAATACAAAATACACGGGACTGGGTGCCCTTTTAGCTGGTGAATGGAGCTCTGGGAAGGCAGAGTTGCCCATTCAGCTGATTAAAAAGGGGACTGAAACAGCGAGCCAGGCCAGGAGATTCCCAGGCAAAAAAGTGCCACAAATCTCAGCGCCACTGTTTCAGCTAGCGCAGTGGGTCGCTGCAAGGGAAATCACACAGCAGCTCTGAATGAACAACAGAGCCTACAGCTCAGCACTTGAGTTCCTATAAAGGACAGACTGTCTCCTCAAAGAGCTCCCTGACCCACGTATACCCAAAGAGTCACCTCATAAAGGAGAACTCAGACCAACATTTGGCGGGTATCCTTCTGGGACAAAGATAGCAGAAGAAGAAACTGGTAGCAACCCTTACTGTTTTGCAGCGGCTGCAGGTGATCCCCAAGCAAGCAGGGCCTGGAGTGGACCTCAGCAGTCCTACAGCAGAGGGGCCAGACTGCTGGAAGGAAAACTAAGAAACAGAAATAACTTCATTATCAACAAACTGAACGTCCACTCAGAGACCCAATCTGAAAGTAGCAACTACAAAGATGACAGGTGGATAAATCCACAAAGATGGGAAGAAACCAGTGCAAAAAGGCCGAAAACACCCGAAACCAAAATGCCTCTCCTCCTACAAGGGATCACAACTCCTCATCAGCAAGGGAACAAGGACTGATGGAGAATGAGTGTGATGAATTGACAGAATCAGGCTTCAGAAGGTGGCTACTAAGAAACTTCTGTGAGCTAAAAGAACATGTTCTAACCCAATGCAAAGAAACTAAGAACCTTGAAAAAAGATTTGACGAAATGCTAATGAGAATAGACAACTTAGAGAGGAATATAAATGAATTGATCGAGCTGAAAAACACAACACGAGAACTTCACAAAGCATGCACAAGTTTTAACAGTCAAATTGACCAAGCAGAAGAAAGGATATCAGAGGTCAAAGATCAACTCAATGAAATAAAACGAGAAGGCAAGATTAGAGAAAAAAGGATAAAAAGGAATGAACAAAGTCTCCAAGAAATATGGGACTATGTGAAAAGACCTAATCTACGTTTGATAGGTGTACCTGAATGTGACGAAGAGAATGAATCCAAGCTGGAAAATATTCTTCAGGGATTATCCAAAAAAACTTCTCCAATCCAGCAATGCAGGCCAATATTCAAGTCCAGGAAATACAGAGAAAACCACAAAGATATTCCTCAAGAAGAGCAACCCCAAGGCACATAATCATCAGATTCACCAGGTTTGAAATGAAGTAGAAAATGCTAAGGGCAGCCAGAGAGAAAGGTCAGGTTACCTACAAAGGGAAGCCCATCAGACTCACAGGGCATCTCTCAGTAGAAACCCTAGAAGCCAGAAGAGAGTGGGGGCCAATATTCAACATCCTTAAAGAAAAGAATTTTCAACCCAGAATTTCATATCCAGCCAAACTAAGCTTCATAAGCGAAGGAAAAATAAAATCCTTTGCGAACAAGCAAGTACTCAGAGATTTCATCACCACCAGGCCTGCTTTACAAGAACTCCTGAAAGAAGCACTACACATAGAAAGGAACAACCAGTACCAGCCACTCTAAAAACATACCAAGGGTAAAGAGCATCAACATAATGAAGAATCTGCATCAACTAATAGGCAAAACAGCCAGCTAGCTTTAAATGGCAGTATCAAATTCACACATATCAATATTAACCCCAAATGTAAATGGACTAACTGCCCCAATCAAAAGGCACAGGCTAGCAAATTGGATAAAAAGTGGCCCCATTCTTAAAAGGCTTCCAGCTTAGTTGGGGTGATAGCAAATATGGTCAGGTAATTTTTAAATCAAAACTAGAGAAATTTGTAACTGTAACATGGAATGAGAAATTGGACTTTGAATGCTTTGGGACTAAATGTTATAGTCTTATAAAATTCCTCTATTCCTACTGAAGATTAGCCATGAATTCTGATGTGAAAGAACTCATGACTTTACCTAGGGCATCCTATTGTCTAGCAGAAGTTTCTGCAGTAAAGGAAATGTTTGATCATCTGTGCCATCCAATAAGATAGCCACTAACTACATGTGGCCTTTGAGCCTCTGAAATGTGATTAGTACAACTGAAAAATAAATGTTTAATTTAATTTATATTAAAATAATTACACACACAAAAGATACTCAGCATCATAGCTCATTAGGGAAGTGCAAAATAAAATCAAATTAAGACAGTACTATACTACTTTTAGAATTGCTAAAATAAAACAACTGATAATACAACATGCTGATGAATATGTGGGACAACTGGGGCAAAACTCGTATGTTTCTGGTGGAAATATGTAACAAGATAGTCACTTTAGAAAACAGTTAAAAAAAATGAAATTTTTATTTTAGATTAGCCTGGCACAGAGGTGCATGCCTGTAGTCTCAGATACTTAGTAGGGTAGCCTGAGGTGGAAGGGTGGCTTAAGTGAGGAGTTTGAGGCTGCAAGGAGCTATGATTACATCACTGCATTCCAGCCTGGGCAATAGAGCAAGACTCCCGTTCTCTCTCCCTCTTTCTCTCCCTTTATCTCTCTTTCTTTCCCTTTTTCTCTCTTTCTCTCTTTATTCTTTTCTTTCTTTCTTCTTCTTTCTTTCCTTCCTTTCTTTCTTCCTTTCTCTTTCAAAAAAAAGAAAAAAGAAATATTCCTGTTTTAAAGAGGGTCACAGACTAAAATACTTGACGTATAGTATCTCCAAATTCCTCCCAATCTCCCTACAATGGCCAAGGTAGAACTGACCCCGCTTGGCAGTAATTTGGATAAGCTGAGGGAGGGAGAGGAAATCCATAATTTCAGCATTCAACCATCCCCACCACTGTCACCGCTTCCTCTCTCACCAGCATCAAGCAACAGCCTCTCTGTTCTACTCTTGCCCATTTCAACCCATCCTCTACATAGCAGACAGCAAATACTGCTTGATATGGTTTGGATCTGTGTCCCCATCTAAATCTCATTTCAAATTGTAATCCCCAGTGTTGGAGGAGGGGCCTGGTGGGAGGTGACTGAATCACGAAGGTGGTTTCTAATGGTTTAGCACTATCCCCCTAGTGTGGTCTTGTGATAGAGTTCTCCTGGGATCTGCCTGCTTAAGTGTGTAGCACCTCCCTCTGCTCTCTTTATCCTGCTCTGCCATGTAACATGTGCCTGCTTCTCCTTCGCTTTTCACCATGATTGTAAGTTTCCTGAGGTCTCCCCAGAAACAGAAGCCTGTATAGCCTACAGAACAGTGTGCTGGTTAAACCTCTTTTCTTTATAAATTATCCAGTCTCAAGTAGTTCTTTACAGCAGTGCAAGCATGAACTAATACACTGGTTAGAAAAAAAAAAAAAGGTAAGCCAAGCTCATATCATTCTTCTGCTCACAACCCTCCAAGAGCTGCTTTTCTTATTCAGAGCAGAAGCTAAAGTCCTCAAAATGCCCAGCTGCAAGGTCAAGCCCTCATCCCCACCCCATCAACCTTTTCCTGCACCAAGAGCTCTCCTGTCACTCACTCCACTCCAGCCACACTGGCCTCTTCCAAGTACCTTTAATGCGCCACACATGTGGCTACCAGGGCCTCTGCATGGGGCAAGCCCTGTGACTAAGACTCATTTCTCCCCAAACTGCCATGTGCTCACTCCCTCAGATCCTTTGGGTCTTTGCTTAATGTCACTTTCTCAGGGAAAACTTCTTTGAACACCCCATTTAACAGTTCACATCCCCAGCCTCCTCTCCAGATGATTTTTCTTCCATAAGCACTATTCATCATCTCATACACCATCCATTTAATGTCTGTTTGCTATCTGTTGCCCCACTGCAACGTAAGGTCCATGATGATAGGGATTTTTCTGTGTCATGTTTGCTACTATCGCCAAGGCCCTAGAATACCACTGATATGCAATGGAATAAGTATGTGTGGAATAAATATCAAGGTTCCTAGCTGGAGGGTCCAGGATGAGGATACATGAGGAGTCATTACTGGGCAGAGACGGCAGAGCAGGAGTTGGGGGAAAGGGGACCTTAGGTGCCAGGTCATGGGAAAACACTGTTGGCCACTCTGATCAATGGCTATTTTTAAGCCATCCACAACTGAGAAGACTTAACCTGCTTTTGCTAATATTTTAAAGAACTAGAGAGTAATAGGGACTTCATGGTTATACCTCCCAGTAAGAGTTACCATGGCCTCCTTGGAGCCCCTACGTCTCGCCCCTTCCTCCCAGGGACTCAACTCCTCTTAATATTGGCAATGTTTTTAATCCTACGAAATTCAAGCCCTCCCAGAGGTCAACTCTGCCCTCTCACCTCTGATTAATTACGTATCACAAGTACCAATAAGCCTTTGCCCAGAATCCCATGTGTGGACAGGGTTCAGCATAGAACAACTGACTTTTATTCGGGGCCTCTAAGGGGCCACGTAATTGGCCTATAAGATCCCAATTTAATCTCCACCATACTCTGCAGGGGGTATTGGCAGCACAAGTGGAAAGGAGAGGAAACTGAGGCTCAGAGAAAAGAAAGTGTCCAAGGTCACCAAGCAAGGGACAGAGCTAGATTCCATGAAGGACTCCGACCCAAGACTATGTGATACCAGAGTTTACACTCTCTCTGTCATACCACACTATCTCTAAGACATGGAGGAACTCACATTGTTCCTTTTTCATCCTTTAAAATTGGCACTTCTCCCCTTCAGTTTGAGTATCTTCTCAATGCACCGCACAGGGAGGCCAACAAAACTCGGAGATAAAGGAGGTACAGCTGAGCCCCAACAGAGGGATGTTCCTAAAGCACAACTCACAAATCTCCTCTTCCTGGCAACAGGATTAAGACCCACCTTCTTCTCAGTTTCAATCTATTCCTTGCTCACTGTGCCTCCGTATCGTAAGCCCCTGGATCCCATCCCTTCTACATCCCACCACATCAACCTCTTCACCAATCCCGGACACACACTTGTCGTAGTCACTGTCCTGTTGCCTATGCAGTCTCTGCACTTGGCCACAAGGCAACCCCCGCCCACCACTGTCTACATGGTGACTCATAGGCCACCATCTGAGAGCACTCTGGGGATCCCCCTTTCCAACACAGTCATGCAGTGAATCAAAAGTCACTTCACCTCTTGAGGAACTGGCCCCCTTCAGTGTCTATCTCACTCTCTAGACTGGGAATATTTACTCTGAATCACCTGCTCCTAGTATAATACCAACGAAGTTCCCAACAAGTGCCACTGGAGGTGTGTCTAAAATATATTCATTCCAGTGCTAGCTAAATGAAAGCCACAAGACCATCTACAGTCACACACGTAATCAACTTCTGGGTCAGTTTTTAGGCCAGATGCCAAATCATCATCACCACCATCATCATCATCACTGCCATCATTACTATCACCATCATCATCATCACCATCCCCCACCATCATCTCTATCATATAACTACCACCATCATCACCACCGTCATCATCAACACTATCATCACCACGAACACCTTCATCGTCACCATCACCAACATCAGCAGCACCATTATCATCACCATCAACACCATCATCATCATCACCACCACCATCATCACCATGCCCCCACCATCATCATCTCCATCATATAACTACCACCATCATCACCACCATTATCATCAACACTATCATCACCAACACCTTCATCATCACCATCACCACCATCAGCAGCACCATTATCATCACAATCAACACCACCATCATCATCATCACCACCATCACCATCACCACCATCAGCAGTAGCAGCACACAATCATCACTATCACCACCACCATCACCATCATCATCACCATCATCACCATCCCCCACGCCACCATCATCACCATCACAACTACTACCATCATCATCATCACTATCATAACTACAATACCACCACCACCATCATCACCACCACCATCAGCGGCAGTAGCACCATTATCATCGCCATAACCATCACCACCACCACCACCACCATCACACCAACATCATCATCATCACCATCACTACCCCCGTCATCATTATCATTGTATTAATTTGCTGGGGCTGTCATAAAAAAGCACCAACACTGGATGACTTAAAAGACAGAAATTAATTCTCTCACAGTTCAGGAGGCTAGAATTCCAAAAGCAAGGTATCAGCAGGGCCACACTCTCTCTGCTTCTTCTCGGAGAGAATTCTTCCTTTCCTCTTCCTGGCTTGTGGTGGTTGCCAGAAATCCATTATGTTCCCTGGCTTGCAGCTGCCTCACTGCAGTCACAGGGTGTCTTCTCCCTGTGTGCTTTGACACTGTCTTCCCTCTCTGCATATCTGCCTCTAGGTCCAAATTTCCTTTATAAGAACACCCGTCATTTTGGGTCAGGGCCTACCCTGATGACTTCAGTTTAATTTTTATTTCCTCTGTGGAGAGCTCATTTGTAAATAAAAACACAATCTGAGGTTCTGGGGGCCAGGACCTCAAGATATCTTTTGGAGGGACACAATGCAACCCGTAACAGTCATCTTTATCACCACCATCCTCAGAACGGCTCACATTTCCTCTCCTCCTAGTCCCATGTGCCAGACGCCACTCTCACTATTGTCCATGTCTCACTTTAGATAATTCTCTTGACAAAACATATAAGGCAGAAGTCTTATTCTCCCCATTTGATAGGTAACAAAACTAAGGCTCAAAGAGGTCTGAAACTTGCTTAACGTCTGCAAATAGCCAGTAAAATGCCAGGTTAGGACCCACACCTAAGTCCAGGATCCAAACTCTTACCAGCCATCTATACCACAGGAGCGGCATTGTTCCTGGTTTATGATTTCCCTCTGTAGACTGTTTTAGGTCCCATGTGATTACCATCTGCAAACACTTAACACTATTACTTTCTTCAAGCTGAACTTAACTTACCCCAACCAACTTTCAACTTGTTCCAGGATGAGAACAACCCCCTCTGCCCCCCCCCCCCCCCCAACACACACACACCCCTTCTGTCCATTAAGATTCTTTGGGGAAAATGAGTTTTGAAGAATAATGCATGTATACTTCACTAATTCCTGTGGCCCTGCTTATGCCAACTCCTCAATTTATTGTTCTCTTTAATAGCTGCCTGGAGGGCTCCACTCTTTTCATGATGACACGTCCCAGAACCTGGGCAACATGCCCCAGTAGATGGCTCCTGATTGCCCAGGAAGTTACAGGGTGGCCACTGGAAAGATCACTGGCTTGAAGTCAGGAAGCCTGAGACCGAGTCTTCACTTCCGTTCCCTCACCATATGAAGTCCCCTGAGCACCAGGGCCCTGGTCCTTCTGGATCTCAAAGACAAATCAAAAAAAGCTTCTGAAATTTAGCAAAAGAGAGATTGTCAAACTCTCAGCTAAAGCGGAATGAAGGAATGATTCACTCATCAAACATGAATTAAGCATCTGGTCTACTGCAGGATGGGCAGTTTGCTAAGTGATATGAAGGACTCACCAAGATGAATTAAAAAACTGCAAGGAGGAAAGAAAATCTGTGTGTGTGTGTGTGTGTGTACATATGTGTTAAGGTGGCACTTTAATGTGTTTTCTCACTCATCCCGCAGTAAGGCAAGTTATCTCCACTTCACAGCTGAAGAAATGAAGGTTCAGCAAGTTGGGTGACTTGTCTGAGGGCGTTCAGTAAGCAGAGGGCCAGGGCTGACCCCAGGTCTGAGCAGTTGAAACGTCCAGCTGCTTTCCTTTTCCCCTGACCACCTGGGCATGGGGACGGAGACCGAAGCTTGTTAAGCAGAAAGGTGACCCAATCTGACATTTTAAGGAGATTCCCCTGATGCAGCTCAGAGGATGGGCTGAGGGCAGTGAGGTAGGAGAGGGCTGGACGATTCTGGAAAAACCACACACACCACTGGCCTGAGGCGGGAACTCTGGGACAGACAGAAGGGGATGGACTGCAGACACTGGGAAAGTGTATTCAGAATTGGTTTGGGTTGGAAGAAGAGCAAGAAAGAAAGACGAGGAGTGACAGGCATTACGGGAGTCTCTCTCTTCTCAAGCTCAGATCTAGAAAGCAAGGACGCCAGGAAAACCATGTCCCAGCCCCACTTCCTGTTCCACTTAAGCAGGAGCCAAAGTGCTGCAGCTGTGGGAAGAGAAGACAGGAGAGAAGGGAGGACACAGACCGGCGTCCCCGCCCCCCCAGGCCTTGTCTGCCACTGAAGCCAGGAACTGACCACCCCAGGGGACACACACACTGGTAGGACCAGGAGGCCAGGGAGCAACAACGTTTTGAGACAGACATGACTCAGTCTTGCCATGACACAGAAAGCTCAGCGTCATGGCTCTCTCTCTTCCCCACCCCCACGAAATGATCCCCAAGCCAGCCAATCCTACTGCCTCCCCATCTTCCCTTCCAGACTCCTGTAAGAGCATCATAGTTGGTCTTCTCCTTCCAGACCTTGCCCTCAGCCACTCATGCATTCAGCCCAATGTAGCCAGAGTCACCTTTGCAACAGGCAAGAATCACATCACTCCCCGGCCTTATGCCTTCAGTGGTTCGTTCCTCAGTGGCTTCTAGACAAAGTTCAAGCGGCAGGATATGGCTCCTGCCTCCTCCTCTGACCTCAACACATCTACCTCAAATGTTAGGTTCCAACCACATGGAGCCACTCACAATTCCCGGCACACACTGTGCTGTTGCTACCATTCACATCTGGCTGAGGCTCCCTACACCCAGAATTTCCTTCCCTTCCTTCCCTTCTTTACTGGCTGGTTCCTATTCATTATTTAGGATTTGGTTCAAGGATCACACCCTGTTAACAAGTCTTCTCTGACCCTCCCTGCAAGGTGGAGTCAGGCACCTCTTCCTAGGTGCCCATTACACATTATATTCCTGTAGGACCACACTAACCACGTTGTCTCATAATTACCTGGGCAAGTCTGGCCACCTTTGGTATGAGAGGTTCCAGGATAGCAGAGTATGCAGCACAACAGCGGGCACGCGGTAGGCACTTAATACAGAAGGAGACAGAAGTGAGGGAGAAGGGAGAGGGGGAGGAGGGTAGAGGGGGAGGAAAGGAGAAGGAGGAGGGAAAGGGGGAGCATAAGGAGTGGGAAAATGGTGAGGAGGAGGAGGAGGAGGAAGAAAGGAGGAATTGGGAGAGGGAAAGGAGGAGGAGGAGGAAGAAGATGAGGGGGAGCAAAGGAAGAGAAGGAGGAGAAGAGGGGAAATGGGGAGGAGGAAGAGGGGAAGAGAGAGGAGGGAAGGAGGAGGGGGACAGGGAAAGGGGAGGAAAGGGAAGAGGGGAAGGGGAAGAGGGAGGAAGGGAGAGGGAGGAGGAGGGGAAGGGAGAGAGGGAGGAGGAGGGGAAAGGAGAGAGGGAGGAGGAGGGGAAGGGGGAGAGGGAGGAGGAGGGGAAGGGAGAGAGGGAGGAGGAGGGGAAGGGGGAGAGGGAGGAGGAGGGGAAGGGGGAGAGGGAGGAGGAGGGGAAGGGGGAGAGGGAGGAGGAGGGGAAGGGAGAGAGGGAGGAGGAGGGGAAGGGGGAGAGGGAGGAGGAGGGGAAGGGAGAGAGGGAGGAGGAGGGGAAGGGGGGGCAAAGGGAGAGGGGGAGGAAGGGAGGTTGAGAAGAGGACGACAAATGTTCCCAGTACTCAAAGAAGAAAATAATCACAGTAATAAAGATCAAGAAAAGCTTTTCAGAGATGGTGCATCTGAGCCATGCTTTAAAGAATAAGTGGGGGTTTTGGCAGATAGAGAAGGGAGGGAAAGGGCATTTCAGATGATGGGAACAGCAAGATTGTAAACGTATAAAAGTTCTTCGTTTTGGAAGAGAATTCAAACAGGGTGGTGCGCTAAAGCCTAGGGTGAATGAGGTAAGTGTAGTGAACCCAGAATCTTCTAGATGCCATGTGAGGTGTTCATCCCATTGTACATTCGTTAAAGTGTTCTTGAGTCACAAATAACAAAAAACGCCCATCAGCATAGTCTAAAGGAAGGTCTCAGTGTCTCATTCCTTCCATTTTTCTGCTCTGACACCCTCAACAGGTCCTCCCTAAGCTAAGCTCCCTCATGGTCCCAAGATGGCTGCCACGGTTCCAGGTATCACATGCCAACCCCAGTATATCCCACAAAGGGAGAGGGGCCATTTCTTCCTACATATTTCCTTTTAAGATGCAGAAAGATCTTTCTTCACCCTCACCGCCAGGCAACTTCCCTTCATATTTCACCAGCCAGAGCTTTGTCAGGTCCCCACACCTAACCCAATCACTGCCAAGGGGAATAGGACCCAGTGACTCACTTGCTGGAAGGTGGAAATCTGAAGATCAATGTTCTGCCAGTGAAAAAGAAGGGGAAAGGAGGTTGGGTAAGCAAGCACTGTCTGCTCCACCTGGTCGCTCACTCGCCCCCGCAGTATGCTGCTCAGCAGAGTGTAGACTGCGAATATGCCACGTCTCCCCCCTGCTGCCATTCTATTTTAGGGCTGAGGAAGTAACTGTCCTAGGAGAGGAAACTTGCTAACGGCTATTACGGGAAGGTCTATAAACGACACTGTAGTTTGCTTTTCTAGATCAGGAATTCTGTAACGGTGGAGGCACAGGAAGTAGCAGGGATGATGGCATTTCAGAGAGAAGCCCCAAGTGCCATTTCATTTTCACTACAAATTTCACCTTTCTCCTTGAACACATTTTCCTTAGACCTCCCATAAAACAGCCTGCACATTCCTACCACAAAGACTTTGATCCAGCTCTTCTCAGCCTTGTATATCCTTCCCTTCTCTCCCCACTTAGGGAAATCCTGCCTATCTTGGAAAAGTAAAGCTCAGACACTTCTTTTGCAAAGCGTTTTCTGACCACCCTGCTGAGAGGACTCTCTCCCTTCCCTTACACCCAAGACTGTTCCTTGGTAACTCTCCCATGCTGTTGGGTGACATTTGTCGAAAAATTATTAACAGTTACATATCCTTCTCTTGTATTCAACTGGAAGGTATTTTAGCACGTGGACTTTGATTTTTCATCTTCGGATCCTAAGTGCTTGGCATACAGTAGGATATGCAGGGAAGTTTGTGCAATGAAAACTCTTAAAATTGCATTCACTCTTTCATGCTTCTTCTCCCTACTGATCATGCAAATGAGAACTCTTATCTCATTTCGAAACCCACTCATTTTTGTTTAGTGCCCGTCATGTGCCAGGCGCTTGCTTAGCCACTTTCCTTATATACGGCTTTATTTGACACCCTAAAAAACTGTGAGTTTTCACAATTTACAGAATAGAAAACTAAAGCTCAGGCAGGCTAAAAGAAAGGCTAAAAGCAGACTTTTCCAAGGCCACATGAAGAATTAGGGCATGAAATTCAAATTCAAGTCTGTAGAGGCAATATTGTATCATGGTCAAGAGTACTGGTATTGAACACAGATCGCTTCGCTTAAAATCTTGTCATTTACAAGGGCCAAGCATGGTGACTCACACCTGAAATCCCAGCACCATTATGGAAAGCTGAGACAGGTGGATCACTTGAGCCCAGGAGTTTAAGATCAGCCTAGGCAACACAGCAAAACCCCGTCTCTACTAAAACTACAAAAATTAGCTGGGCCTGGTGGTGCACACCTGTAGTCCCAGGTATTAGGGAGGCTGAGGTGGGAGGATCACTTGAACCAGGTGGAATTACTTGAACCTGGGATCGCAAAGTTGCAATGAGCCATAATAGCGCCATTGCACTCCAGCCTGGGAGACAAAGTGAGACCTTGTCTAAAAAAAAAAAAATCTTGCCACTTACTAACTATATGACCTCAGGGAAGTTAGCTAGGCTCTGTGTAGCTCAGGTTCCTCATGTATAAAGTGGAGGTTAAAAATAGCAACTATTTCATAGGGTTATTACGAGGATTAAATGAGCTCATAGAGGAAAAATGCTTAGAACAATAATGGTATATATTAATGAGCAATACATAAGAGCTATCATTATTGATTCCAAGTCCAGTGGTTTTCCCATAGCATCATAACAAATGCTCCTACCCTTCATCCTCCAAGTCACCTTAGGCAGGAAAGATGAACTAGCCAAAGGACAGCCCACTGGAGGGGTCATGAGAACCACTGTCCAGAGGAGAAGCTGCAGAGAGCAGCAGGTCAAAGATCACGAAGGTAATGAAACGCCAAAATTCCATCCCACGATGTCTCTCCGCAACAGCTCAGCCCTTATTGATGGGGTCCAGTGGGAACTTCTAGGGGAAAGGACATCACATGAGACAGGAAGCAGGACGGCTCCTCAGTGCTCAAATACTGACCATACACCAAAGAATAGCCCCTTAGCTCAAACGAGACCTAAAATGCTTACAGCCCATCCCCTGAAAACTCAGCACCCACAGCAGTTACAGGGCGAGATAAAGGGAGTTCCCAAAGCAAGACAGCTGCTGGAAGGCACGTTGTCCCATTGGCCTTGAAGACAAGACAGACCTCGTACCCCTCCAAGGCTCCTACCCTCCCATACTCATTACTGTACTGTAACCTGGTGGGGAGGGTGACTCAGGACAAGAGCTACCATCCCCTTTACACAGCTGGGGCACTGAGGTCCAAAGAGGATAACTGGCTACTATTTGAGGTCACATAACTAGTCAGTGTCCACTCCAGCCCAGAACTCAGGTCTTCTGAGTCTCGATTCAGTTCTCTTACTATGTCTTCTGCATATTTGTCTTCTTCAAGGACATGTGTCTCCTTTCTGTTGTTGTTGTTGTTGTTGTTTTGTTTTTTTTGTTTTTTGTTTTTTTGGTTTTTTTTTTGGAGATGGAGTCTTGCTCTGTTGCCCAGGCTAGAGTGCAATGGAATGATCTCAGCTCACTGCAACCTCCGCCTCCTGGGTTCAAGCAATTCTCCTGCCTCAGTCTCCCAAGTAGCTGGGATTACAGGTGCCTGCCACCCACGCAGAGCTAATTTTTTGTATTTTTAGTAAGGACGGGGTTTCACTATGTTGGCCAGGCTGGTCTCGAACTCCTGACCTCATGATCCACCCGCCTTGGCCTCCCAAAGTGCTGGGATTACAGCCATGAGTCACCGCACCCGGCCTCCTTTCTTTCTTCTGAAATATTTATTGTCTTCCTGTGCTAGGCTCGGTGCTAGGTACTAGGGGTTACAGAAATGATCAGGGCCCTTACCTACCACCCCCCTTGTACCTCCAGCACTGCAGCAGGTGAATGCACAGGGAGCACTCAGTAAGTACTTGCTGATATGAATCCAATCTTCTCGTTACTAATGTTCTGTTACAGATCTCAGTTCTTTTCCCAAAATGGCAATTTATACATTTTCATAAATATTCTTTCTCTTCCTGGTCTGAAAAAGAAGACTGAATATTAAGCTAGCTGGTTGCAACTTGGTGTCTCCCAGGATGACCGGAGAACTGAGACCCCTTTATAAAATCAGGACCCCCAAAGAGATCAAAGTCTCCTTTAAAATGAGGGCCTGAACTATTCCTCCCACAGCCCAGAGAAATGGCAAGAAAGCAGGATCTAAGGAAAAAAGGCTTCTGTGAGGACTTTAAAGCCCCTGGGTATGACTGTGGAAGCCACCATACACCACTGGTCTAGGGTCAAAATCTTGGACCCACAAGCTCCCATAGAAACTTTTCCAGGACGCAGGAAACACTTAGGGCCTTTAATACTGCCAAGTGGGGACATCTCTGCTACCCAAGATAGGTGGGACTCTCATGGGGCATGAGCCACTAAGCCCCTAAAGCACAAGACATAACGAATGGGAGAACTGGTTCCTCCAGAACAAACATAGAGCAATCTGAAAGAGAACATCAGTGTATCTAAAATGAAGATACAAAATATGAAACAGAAACCCTAAGGAAAGAACAGGACCCAAGGATAGAAGGGTAAGCTGAACTGAAAGAGAGCTAAGAATTTCTAAAAGTAAAATGTATACTCATTAAAATTATAAACTCTCACCTGTAATCCTAGTACTTTGGAAGGCTGAGACAGGAGGATCGCTTGAAGCTAGGAGTTTGGTTTCTTTTGAGATAGGGTCTCATTCTGCCACCCAGGCTGGACTGCAGGGGCACAATCTTGGCTCACTGGAGCCTTGACCTCCCTGGGCTCAAGTAATCTTCCCATCTCAGCCTCCTGAGTAGCTAGGACTACAGGAGTACACCACCAGGCCTGGCTAATTTTTTTTTTTTTTTTTTTTTTTTGAGAGATGAGGTTTTACCATGTTGCCGAAGCTGGTCTCAAACTCCCAAGGCTGAAGCAATCCACCTGCCTTGGCCTCCCAAAGCGTTGGGCTTACATGCATGAGCCACTGTGCCTGGCCATTGAAGCCAGAAGTGTGAGGCCATCCCAGGCAACAAAGCAGGACCCATCTCTACGGAATGAATGAATGAATGACAGGTACGGTGGCTCTTGTTGGTAGTCCCAGCTACTCGGGAGCCTGAGGCAGGAAGATCGCTTGAGCCCTGGAATTAGAGGCTTCAGTGTGCTATATTGGTGCCACTGCACTCCAACCTGGGCAAAAGAGCCAGACCCTATCACCTAATGTAATAATATTAAAAATTCGGCTGGGAGTGGTGGCTCACTGTAATCCCAATGGCAGGCTGAGGAGGGTGAATTACCTGAGTTCAGGAATTTAAGACCAGCCAAGACAACATGGTGAAACCCCATCTCTACCAAAAATACAAAAATTAGCTGGGTGTGTAGCACATGCCTGTAATCCCAGCTACTCAGGAGACTGAGGCAGGAGAATCACTTGAACCCAGGAAGCAAAGGCTGAAGTGAGCCAAAATCACGCCACTGCATTTCAGCCTGGGTGACAGAGCAATACTCCATCTCAAAAAACAAAAACAAAAAAAAAAAAAATTAAAAATTAAAACTGAATGATGAAAAAAGTTCCACAAAGGTTGTAACACAGCTAAGCAACTGAAGCCAATATACCTGACTCAGCCTCCTCATCCAGTGCCTGTCATTTGCTGGGCACAAAGGGACAAGAGAAATAACATAGAGTCCCAGTTCCCAATCCCCTTCAACACGCCCCGGCTCACATTTCCCTGCAAGGCAGCTGTAACAGCGGCTACCATCTACGGGACCCTTTGTGCTACCTGCTTCTCCTTGGTTACCCCAGTTAAGTGAGTATGGTCGATGCAGAAGAGAAGGAAAGGTGGTGACTACAGGAGACCCCAGAATCTTCTGGTTTTCCCACCCACCAACCATTCTGTTGAGCCGTCCAGCATGCCGCAAGGTTATGGATCTCAGAAGAAAACAACTGTAATAGAATGCCTGGGCACCCTTTTACATTTCTACTCAAAAGGAAATTATTTAGATAGAAAACTACAATGAGGCCAGGTGCGGGGGCTCACGCCTATAATCCCAGCATTCTGGGAGGCCAAGGCGGGCAGATCACAAGGTCAAGAGTTTGAGACCAGCCTGACCAACCTGGTGAAACCCCATCTCTACTAAAAATACAAAAATTAGCCGGGCGAAGTAGCGCACGCCTGTAATCCCAGCTACTCGGGAGGCTGAGGCAGGAGAATCACTTGAACCTGGGAGACAGAGGTTGCCGTGAGCTGAGATGGTGTCACTGCACCACTCCAGCCTGGGCAACAGAGGGAGACTCCACTAAAAAAAAAAAAAAAAAAAAAAAAAGGAATAAGAGAACTACAATGAAATAGGCATACAGTATTGTTACACACAGGCTGAGTTTTTACAAAGGCAGACGCCTTGACCAAAAATTCACAATTGGCTTTGAAGAGGGAAATGCCAACATCCCCCAGAAGCTGCGGGCAGGCACTGTCTTGACGCCCTTCCTCCTGTTCAGCCCACAGCTGATCCTCCCCGGCTGGCTTCTGCATAACTCGCGCCACAGCTGGGGAAGTACTGACAGGCACTCTTCTTTATCCCAAATCAGGCTCCAACAGAGATCGCGCCACGCGAGGGACACACTTTTGTTTTCCTAACTCTGTGCGCCTTCGCGCTTCCTGGCTTAGGGCAGTAAAGGAAGAGGAAACACCAAAAATATTACAAGACAAGCTTAGTTTGTGGCATTGCCAAGGGACGGGAGCTGAAGGGGCTGGCAGGGTAACCCCAGGCAGCAGAGCCCTCAGTCCCTTTGTAACTCAGCACGCCGGTGGCCTAGACAGCTTATGTGCCTCTCCAAAGTGCTTAAGGTCTCAAGAAACCATCTGTTTCTGGGGAGGATCTGGGACAGGAGCCCATTTTTTCTAAATAACTGAGAGGACTTCAGAAATCTGGTCTTCATTACCCCCTCGCAGCGACGTGGCTACACAGCACATGGTGGTGTGTTTCCTTTACTCTCAGAAGATGGGGCCACTAGTACGCCAGGCCCCCCCAGTGGCTTCTTTCCCTAAAGACTCAGACAGATCTGTTCTACTTGAACCACGCACTCCCTTGTGACCTCTCTCGGGGCCAACGGCCTGCTCTGGGAACGGGGCTGGCTGAGGTTAGGGACCTGGTTGCGGCTTCGGAACCAAGATTTTAGCTGTCCAAAAGGAAACAACTGTAGGGACCTGTGCTGTGCTGGAAAATGAACGGTAGAGGGGAGGGGCAGACTCCCAAGTCAGAGGACCCAGCCCACACTCTGCCCATCCCTTCCTGGGAGAGGACATGCAGGTAGGTAGACTGGCAGAGGGTTTGCATGAGTTAGTAAATTTAATTTATACAAGAGGCCAGGTGAGAAGTTAGTGTCCCCGGGTTGAAAGTGAACAATGGGCCGACAGCTGAAGAATGCACAGTGAAATGAATCCTCAACTCCAACTCTTCATGGACGCCTTGCACAGAGAAAAGCCTTGACAAAGCAGTGACCATGAGGACACGGTGGAGGCTGACTCCCACCCATGCATCACTATGGCCACAGAAAGATGTTCCTGCCCTCCTCTTCCCCATGGGCTAGAAACCTCTCCACAGAACTCCCATAAGACCCTCCTTTCCCAACCTGCAAAGATAACCACATCCTAATCCCCAGAACCTGTGAATACATTAGGTTATGTGAGTTACAAGCAATGTGAAATTAAGGTTGCAAAGCTGTTGACCTTAAAAGAGGGAGAGTAGCCTAGATTATACACATGGCCCAATGGAATCACTTTAAGTGTCTTTCAAGGTGGAAGAAGACGCTGGAAGGGAGAACCAGAGAGATGGAAGCCTGAGAAGGATTAAGACCACCACTGCCAGCTTTCAAAGTGGTAGGAGACCACAAGCCAAGATATGTAAGTGGCCTCCAGACACTGAAAAAGGCAAGGAAACAGATTCTTCCCAGCGCTTCCAGGAGTAACGCAGCTCTGCTAACACCTTGATTTCAGCCCGGCAAGATCCATTCTAGACTTCTGATCTCCAGAACCATAAAATAGTAAATTTGTATGATGTAAACCACCAAGTGTGCGATAATTTGTTATAGCAGCAATAAGAAACTAATACACTATCATTATGCTTATCCTAGTATTTATAAGTCTATCACCCCCATCAATAGCAACAATAATAGCTAACATTTGTTGAATTTACCCTTACTGTGAGTATTTACTATGTGGCAAGGCCAGCACCAAGTGTTTCATTCACATAAGATACTTGAAAAAAAAAAAAAGGTAACTTCAACTGAACACACGACGAAGTAAACACAGGGACCTAAGAGTAAGGGAAGGAGGTAAGGGCATCTTCGAAGAGATAAAGACGCAGGTGCTGTTTAAAGATGAGTAGCAATTAGCCCGGAAGACAGGAAGAGCATCCCAGGCTTGGGGAAGAATGTAAGCAGACACTCAGGGAAATGAAACAGCAGGACGTGTGCCGGCAAGCACTCTGGCGGCTCCGCAGCAGGCTGGTAATAATGTCTCTAGCCCACAAGTCTCCTCGGAGGTCCAGTCATGTGGCTTCCTGCCTGCCTGACATCTCCATAGGATGCCTCCTAGACATCTCAAATTTCAGATGGCTGATACAGAACTTGATTTTCTCCATGAGCAAAATCCTCCTAGTCTTCCTGTCTGCCACAACAACGCCACCATGCACCCAGCTGTTCAAGCCAGAACCCCAAGTCACCCTTGAGTCCCTCCCCTTGCCTCACTCTGATTAAATCCATCATCAGATCTCATTAATGCTATTTCCAAGATCTAAGTAGGCTCCGCCCACATCTCTCTACCTCTGTTGCTGATGCCCCGTTCTAAGCCACCATCATCGTTCTTCCTAAGTGGTCTCCCCACGTCTACACTTTGCCTCCATGATGCACTCTTCATCAAAGCAGTCAAAGCAATTTCAAAATGTCAATCAGGCTGGCATCAGTGGCTCACCTGAGGTCAGGAGTTTGAGACCAGCCCGACCAACATGGCGAAATCCCATCTCTATTAAAAATACAAAAATTAGCCAGGCGTGGTGGTACCTGCCTGTCATCCCAGCTACTCAGGAGGCTGAGGCAGGAGAATCACTTGAACCCAGATGGCAGAGGTAGCAGTGAGTTGAGATCGTGCCACTGCACAGTGCACTCCAGATTGGGCAACAGAGCTACACTCTGCCAAAAAAAAAAAAAAAAAAGCCAATCAGCTCTCACTGCTGAGCTTAAACTCACCAAAGCTTCCCTTTGGGTGGGGGAACTGTTCCCCAGCATGGCTTATAATTGGCTGTGTGATTCCACCCCTGCTTCCCTCTCAAACCTCACCTTGTGCCATTCCCCCCATCTCTCCCTTACACTCTAGCCCTGCCCTCACTCCTTGGAACACGCCAAGCTCTTTTGCGCATAGCCAACTTTGCACATTCCCATCCCTCCCCCACAATCTCTCTGCCTGGCCAGTTCCTTCTCCGCTTTCCAAACTCAGAAAGGCTTTTCCTTGCAAAACCAGGACCAACTTGGTGCCACCAGCCCCTACTTTGGTCCCAGGTCTGTTTCCTTGATAACAAGGAATCGTTCATCTGTGAGAGGTTGTTTTTTCTCCTTCTTCCTTCTTGCCTATCTCTTCCAGAGGAATGCAAGCTTCAAAAGGGCAGTGCCAGGTCTATTTCACCCACCACTGTATCATCAGGACTTCACACAGGGCTTAGCATGGCTCACGTGCTCAATACATAGTTGTTCAATTGATTAATTAAAAGAGAGAGTGTGAGGCTGACATTGAAAGATGAGGCTGGAAATAGAAGGCCTTGAGAACTGGGTCCTATTCATCTTTGCACGACTGGCACCTCCCACAGGGGAGCCACTTAGCAAATGTTTCCCTGAATGTATGAAAGAAAAACGCAATTCCAGATAAATCTGAGAAGTGCTATCCTTTCTGGGCAAGGCTCCCCAAGAAGTTTCCACTCCTCCTTAGGACTTCTGAGGAGGTAACCCTTCTAGGGCATACAGAAAGTGCTTAATAAATTGCTCATGTGGGGATCACTCATGCAGTCTCCCAGAAAAGACTGCTGTAATCCCAGCACTTTGGGAGGCCAAGGCAAGTGGATCACGAAGTCAGGAGTTCAAGACCAGCCTAGCCATGATGGTGAAACCCTGTCTCTACTAAAAATACAAAAATTAGCCAGCAGGGTGGCAGGTGCCTGTAATACAGCTGCTCAGGAGGCTGAGGCAGAGGACTGCTTGAATCCAGGCGGCAGAGTTTGCAGTGAGCCGAGATTGCGCCAGTGTACTCTAGCCTGGGTGACAGAGCGAGACTCCAGGAAAGAAAAAGAAAGAGAGAGAGAGAGAGAGAGAGAGAGAGAGAGAGAAAAGAAGAAGAAGAAGAAGAAGAAGAAGAAGAAGAAGAAGAAGAAGAAGAAAAAGAAAAAGAAGGAAAGAAAGAAAAAAAGAAAGAAAGGAAGGAAGGAAGGAAGGAAGGAAGGGAAAGAAAGAAGGAAAGAACGAACCAACCTTCTGGAGTGCATGTCAGATACAGCAGTGGCTGGGTGAAGAAAGGAGAGGGGGAAAAGGAGAACAGAGTAGCCGGATCCAAATACAACTGAGACCAGTGTGAGGAAATGGCAGAAACAACACTGTCCTAGCTAGCTGGGGTTCTCTTCTTTCCTCTAGACTTCAGCCACCTAGGTGCAGTGTGGAGATGCCAGCCAGGACATGAGTCCTCACGAGGCAGGGCTCAATCTGAATGCACACATTCATCTTTGGGCCCGCCAGGCTTGCACTGATTTTGAAAATCTGGCTCGCTGTGGCTGGTGAGGACTGGGGAGGTGTAGAGAATTTCAATTTCCCTCACCAAATGGCAAGCTTGCGAAAAGTCCTTTCTCTCCAATATTATCACATACTAAAAATGAAAAACCAGCCATTCAGAGCTCTCATGAGAAAAATAGATGGGCTGCTTAGCTCATACGAAACAGGAGGGCTGAAAATCAAGTCTAGAGAACATCATAGGGTACATTATGTGCTAAGATACTGCCCTTTTTTGGACCTGGGAATTTCCATTTTTCACAAAAGAATGGGATAGAGAAAAATAATTCCCCATATAATAAGCCACTCATTTTATACTTCAAATCCATTTGAGAGCTGAACCTCCAAATCCATTTAGTGGCTGAACAGTAGGGGTTAGGTGATTTTTTTTTTTTTTTTTTAACTCCCTATCTCAAAATACGCAGTTTCAGAGAAGGTTTTTCTTAAAAATAGCATTAACAGGACAGAAGAGAAGGCACTAAACTGGTTAAGGTTATGATGCAAAGAAGACATGTTTCCAAATCTGTTTCAGGGCTAACAGATCAAAATCTAACACAGTGGAAGGAGCACGGGACTGAGCTTGAAGAAGTGGAAACTACTCCTGGTCACATGACCTTGGGCAAGTCAGGTCACCTTTTGAGAAAGCCTTCCTCAGAAGGGGTAGAATCAGTTGTTCTCCAAGATCATCTTTCTAAACTGTTGACTGGGTGTTTCCAGAAGACCTGCATTTTCTTAAAGCTATCTGGCGGAGCTACAATTGCAAAACAGAAAGCTTTGGGATGAAGGTTGCAATAGGCAATAACCCTGGCCTAAAAACTGAACAAGCTTTTACAATCCCAAAACATTAGTCAGCAATCCAGGTCCTGATGTCATCCCAGAATCAATCACACCAAGATAATCTCACTGAGTAGACCGGGAAACGCGAGAGGGAGTTCTTTTTCTTTCCTGATGAGTACAGGTAAAGTTTGAGTTCAGGTTAAGGATGATGGTCTGCTCCCTGAGCTACTGGGAAACCACATTACTAAAGGAAACCGCCTTAGAAGTGCCCCAGATGAACTCTTGGGACGTATCAAACCACAGAAAACTGGACACCAGCAAGTTTCTTTTTTCTTTGAAACTTCATGTCGCTCTCAGAAAACGCAGCAGGTCCCCAAAACGGTACAAGCGGGAAGAAACACAAGCCACTTCCCGCTCCACCTGGAGCAAACACCAAGCTCCAAGCGGGACTTTTATCCCCCTTCCCTTTCGTTTCCCTTCTTTTGCTCTAGGCAAGTGGCCTGGGGCCTGCCAGGCAGCGCCGGGTCCGGGTAGGGGCCGGGGGCCGCGGGAAACTTTCCTTGGCCGCGCCAGAGACAATGCCGGGAGTGCGCCCCATCGCAGGGTCCGGGCCGCCAGGCGCCTTGTCCCGGGCCCTCCCCCGGAGCAGGACGCAAAGCCCTCCCAGGACGGACCCCCTACCCGCCCCCAGGGCAGGCACCCCCCTCTCGGAGCTGCAGGCGCGGAGACCCTCCCCCCCACACCGGGCGGCCTCGCCCGGCCCTGCAGAGCCTGGCCCCGCGCCCCGCACACGCCCCAGCCCCCGGCCGGAGCCCTCCCCGCGGAGAAAGACACCCCGCGGCGAGAGCAGCCGGAGCCCGCCCGGCGCCCCGTCCCGGAGCCCCTCTTCGCGCCAGGGACCGGGCAGGGGGCGCCCGCGCTCGTGAGCGACTCCGCCCGGCCCCGCCAAGCCCGTCCGGGCGCCCCGCAACTCACCGGGACCGGGCGGGCCGCTGGGCATTATTCCATCCCGGGCTCGGCCGGGCGCTCTCGGCTCTCAGGTGGGAAAGCGAACGGCGACCTGGAAACGCCGGCGGGGCGGGAGGCGCGGGCCCGGGGCTGCCCGGCGCAGAGAGCTCGCCCGCGGCGGCGAAGGGCCAGGCCAGGCGAGGCGCGGGAGCCGAGCGCGGCGCAGGAAGGGGCGGGCGACCATGTGCCGAGGGGGAGGAGGCCGCGGCGACGCGAGCGGCTCGCACGATCCCGCTCGGCGGCGGAGGGCGCGGGTTTCAGGAAATCCAAACACTTCGGCAGGAAATCGGAATCCTGACTAAGCATTCCCGGCCCCGAGCCGCTCGGTGCCGGGGGCTCCCGCCTCGCTTAACCCTTGGCCCGCCGGCAGCCGCTCGCCGGGCGCGGGCGGGGGGTCCCGACCTCGGCCGGGGTCGGGCGTCCTTCGCCTTCCGCCCAGTGCCCCGGCCAGCCGGCCTCCTCCCCGCCAGAGGTGGAAGGGGTGGGATTTATCCGCGGAAAACCCTGGACGCGGAAGGTGCCTTTCAAAGGCCGGGACAGCGGTAAAGGTCGTGCCTGTCTTCCATCTGCAGAGGAGGGACCGGCACTGTCCTGGCCATTACCCCTATTTTCAGTAAAGGAGTGACTTCAGCACGCTGCCCCCTTTCACCACTTCCTCTCTGCTCTTAAATTTTCCTCATTTGTGTCCAGTGCCAGGGGAACGGGACCTTTCCAGTCGGGATAGTACAGTATGGATAGTAATAGTATGGACTGCAGGCTCTGTGTCCGTTTGGAATATGGCCTTTTTTCTACCCGTGTTACCTTGAGTAACTCACTCAACTTCCCTGAGCCTCAGTTTCCTTAAATATGAAATGGATGCTAATTCCACCCTCATAGGTTTGATCTGGAAACCGAATGTTTAGAGAGGGACTGGTACATTGGAAACACCCAAATAAATGATAGCCATGCTTGTCCTTAAATTATTACCATTAAAAGACACCAGAGAACGGATTTTAATTTGTGGGATGTGTATTGTGCATATCTATGTCTACTTTCAAAGTCAGAGACAGAACTTTCTTTAGAACTTCATTTCCCTCCTAATTACGGGGTGAGTATTTTTCTTTGCAGCATTTTCAGACAGTGCTCTCTGCAGAGGAAATGGTTAGTGGCTGTAGCAGACCCCCTTCTGGTGAAATCTGAAACAGAAAACCTCACAAAATTTGGGATTTTGCTCTTAATATGAGAGTCGGGGTATGGTGGGGAGTGGGGGTTGTTAAACAGTCTGGAGAGGCTTTACAACGTTTGGGAAAACCAAAATCAATCTTTGACTGGGCAGAGAGGCCGGGTGGCCAATGAGTGATTCATTGTGGTTTCCCACGGAAATGCCACATTTGGGGGGTGTCTACCTGGAGGATACAGCTTGGTGGTTTTGCTGTAAGTGTTTCAGATTCCTTTGAAACCCAAATCAGACTTTGAAGAGGGAACAACGTGCTCATGAGCGAAAACAGAAGCCTGAAATGAACCTGCTGGGAACTGAAAGTTGGGTACCAGCTTGTTTTTTCCAAGTAAGGAATGGATAGCAGTTTTAGACCCAGCATTGTTCCCTTTCTGCAGTTCTCTTTCTGTGATCAGCAGGACGAGCTCTGGGCTGGGCACCAGGAGTCCTCGGGTCCTGCTCCAGGCCGTTTGCAGCTGCCATCCCCTCTCCCTGGAAGAATCCTTTCACGGCTGTGTTTGGCACACAGCTCACAGCCCAGAAGTCAGCTCCGCAGAGAGGCTTTCCCCAGCCATGTGATCTACTTGTCTCTGGCACCTACACCCCACCTCCACCTCTCCCAAACATAGCGCATCCTGTTTGATTGCTTCATAGCCCTTGTCACTATTTAATGTCGCCTACATGATTGGTTGCTTGTTTTTTTATCTGCCCTTCACTCTCACCACTGCATGGCTAAACTGCATTACAGCAGGACCTCTGCCTGTCACCTTGCTGGCCCATATGAGACGATCGATAAACACGTGTTGAATACATGAAAGAAGCAAACAAACTAGAGTTGCAGATAGGACCCCCACCTGAGGTAGGGTGGTTCACTCTGACCCGCAGCTTCCTGTAGCTTCCTCTTTGGTGGGGAGATTCAAAAGGGAATGCCCAGTGCAATGGAAGAAGCACCAGATGCCTCTATTAGTGCTTCTGGAAAGTTAAAACTGTAAGTAGGTCGGACATGGTGGCTCACGCCTGTAATCCCAGCACTTTGAGAGGCCGAGGCATGTGGATCACCTGAGGTCAGGAGTTGAAGACAAGCCTGGCCAACATGGTGAAACCATCTCTACTAAAACTACAAAAAAATAGCCAGGCATGGTGGTAGGTGCCTGTAATCCCAGCTTCTTGAGAGTCTGAGGCAGGAGAATCGCTTGAACCTGGGAGGCAGAGGTTGCAGCGAGCCGAGATTGCACCACTGCACTCCAGCCTGGGTGACAGAGCAAGAATCTGTCTCAAAAAATAACAATAAAACAATAACCATAAGTAATTAAGACTGTCAGATGAAGTAACTGTAGTCTCATTGGTACAGTCCCAGTTAATTACGCCCTCCTCTGTGCTTCCTTGGCATTTCTGATTGAAGAACATATTTATCACATTATATATTCACTAGATGACTGTTCCCCTAAATCAGATGGAGGAAAGGTCCACATTTGTTGACCACTTGCTCTGAGGGGGTCCCTGAGCAAGGTGAACTTGAATGCATTTTAAGGCATCAGTTAAGTGCCCGTAATGTGCTAAAAACTCTGGGTGCTACATCTGCAATGAGGAAAAAGAATTATTCTTGCTAAGAAAGACAAGAAAGCTAGCAGAGAGATATGTACTCTTAGAGAGTCATGTCCAGGGTATATAGGGCTATTCAGAGCATCGAGGGTGGAGTAGGGTGGAGAGAAGTTGGAAAATCCTTCCAAGAAGTGGGTACTCTTGAACTAACTTTCAAGGAAGAGATAGAACCTATGTAGCTTCATAAGAGGGCACAGGGCTGCCAAGCAGACTAACAAGCACACGTGTTGGTAATACTCGGCTCCATGTCCCCTAGGCCCGTCTCTGAGCTCACCGGCACCTGCAATGAGCTGCCCTCTGTAGAGGAACTGTCTACCCAAAGCAGGTATCCCCTCCTCCATTCTGCCAGGAGGCTTTCTCCAGAGCTGTGGGATCTTGCTTAACCTGGAAGTTTCCAACAGCCCTGGGGCAGTCCTTAACCAAACAGTGGATGAATGTGTCAGCCTCCCCTTTCCTAAAGAACAATTCTCAAATGCCCTCAAGGCAGTTCCTCAGAGGATCCCCAGTAGGACTGAGTCCAGTTGCCCCCAGCAGTCACTCCCTCCTTAAGTCACTCTTTGATTTGCCTCTTCCCCTTTCCTGCCTTACTTTCTCACTTCCTTATTTGTTCTTAGGATCCCAAACAAAGTAACTGCACTCATCTCCTTGTCTCAAATTATACTTCTGGGGAAATCCAATCCAGAGGAGGGTTCATGCATATATTTGCAGATACTGGCTGGGTACCCCCACTGAGCAAAGACTGAGAGTGAGCACACAATATATGTGGGTAACTCTACCAGGTTCAGCGTGATCTGAGAACATGATGCAAGTTCAGACATGGAAAACAATGAGACCAAAAAGCCTTGCACCATCTTACAGTTGAGGAAACTGAGGCACAGGCGTGTTGAGTAACTTGCCCCAGGCTAAACACTAGTGAGTGGAGGAGTGTATTAGTCCGTTTTCAGGCTGCTGGTAAAGACATACCCAAAACTGGGAAATAAATAAAAGAAAGAGGTTTAATTGGACTTATGGTTCCACACGGCTGGGAAAGCCTCACGATCGTGGCAGAAGACAGGGAGGAGCAAGTCACATCTTACATGGATGGCAGCAGGCAAAGAGAGAGAGGGAGAGCTGTGCAGGGGAACTCCTCTTTTTGAAAGCATCAGATCTCATGAGAGTTATTCACTACCACTAGAACAGCACAGGAAAGACTTGCCCGCATGATTCAATTACCTCCCAATGGGTCTCTCCCACAACACATGGGAATTCAAGATGAGATATGGGTGGGGTCACAGCCAAACCATATCAAGGAGCACTGGAGTCTAGGCTCTTCACCACCCTGCACTGCCTTTCTTGACAGTTCAAGCTGTTGGGAATGTGAATAATGAGAAGAAGAGAACTAGGAGAACCAGAGGGCATGGGAAGAAATTGCTTTTAGAAGGACGGAATGAGCAATACTCACAAATGTCGCAGGAAATTTCATCAAGAAAGGACTGGAAAGCAAGTGTTCGTTTCAGTTGACAATGAGAGGGCTGATAACTTTACCAGAGCTGTCTCGATGGACTGGAGGGATTGGAAGCCAGATTGCAGTGGGTTGAGGAGTGAGTGGGAGACAGCAAGTGTGGACAACTCTTTTCAGAAATGCGGCTGTCTAGCAAGTGGGAGGCAAGGGTGGAGGCTTCTTTAAAGATGTGTGGGCAGACAAGCATCTGGGTTGGTAGGAGAGGTTGAGAGGAAGGGATGGTTCATTGATGAGAGGAGATGGGAACTAGAGTGGGTTGGGGGCACGAGACCTAGCCTGGAAGAGGCCACCTTGTCTGCTGAAGGAGAGAGCCAAAGCGCAAGGTGCAGAACTCTAAGAACCACCATGAATATCCTGGCATCACAGACTAGGAGCTAGGTGGATTCTTCCATTTAAATTCCTGAGTTTAATTCCTTATGAAAATCATGCTCTGGGCTAGGTGAGGTGGCTCATGCCTGTAATCCCAACACTTTGGGAGACCAAAGCAGAAGGATCATTTGAGCCCTGGAGTTTGAGACCAACCTGAGCAACATGGCAAGACCCCATCTTTACAAAAAATTTAAAAATTAGCCAGACATGATGGTACATGGGTCTAGTTCCAGCTACTTGGGAAGCTGAGGTGGGAGGATTGCTGGAGCCTCAAGGCTACAGTAAGTTGTAATTGCATCAACGCATTCCAGCCTTAGCAGCAGAGAGAGGCCCTATCTCAAAAGAAAAAAAAAATGCTCTGGATGATCAAAAGTAGATGAATAAAAAGTGACTTCAGCCCTAATGACTGGAAAAGAGATCGCATGAGAAGCTATTTTGGCCCAAGTAAGTTCGAAGGCAAGGATGAGCAGGAGAGACTTGGGAGATTGAACAATCACAGCTTGTTGGCTAGTGGCGGGGCACACTCCAGGAGGGGACAATGGTGCTCACCTGTAAGGAGGACAAGGGTGGTATTTTTAACCATGACAAAGAGTGAGGGATGGGAAGGTTTTGAGAAGGAAGATAATGAGTTCCTGTTTGTGCTTTCTGGAGAGAAGGGAGTAGGTGGTGGGTAAGAATGCGAGGCTTTGCTAGGCTGGGGTGGGTGCTGGGCTTGAGGGGGGTGGGCAGGAGGAAGGCAGAGAGACCTGCTCAGTTGGTGAGTGGGGGAGTTAGCATCTGAAAAGATAGCACCCTTCACTAGCTTCTCACAGTCTTGCGTCATCTGGATTTTTCTAGTGCACGGTTTCTCGTTCTTGGCAATATTAACGTGTGGGACTGGATGATTCCTTGTTGTAGCGGGCTTCTGGCACTACGTAAGATGTTCAGCAGCAGCCTCCCCTTCGGAAGGTTCAGCTTCTACCCACCGGATGCAAGCAGCGACCCTCCAGTTGGGACAACCAAACACATCTCCAGACATTGCAAAATGTTCCCTGGAAAGCAAAATTGCCCCGAGTTGAAACCATTGTTCTCTCAGGTTTTTCTCACATCACTTGAAACTTGTTGATTAAAAGGTGAGCCTTTCGGTAACTTTTTCGCAGAAGCACTTGTGTTCAGTTTGAAATCCTGGCTCCACCACTTCTCTGATTCATAACCTTGAATGACTTTCTTGCCTTCTCTTGGTTTCTACTTTTTTTTTTTTTTTTAATTTGTAAAACGGAGTTTTGGAGAGGATTGAGTAAATTACATCTGTGTAAAGTGCCAGGCTCAGTACAGAGTGCCTTGTTAGTGTTCGATCATTGCTGGTTATCATTAGTAGTATTTTAATGGTATTTAGGCACTGGTGATGAATCCAGACCACATTTGGAAATTTGAGCCTGGAGATACAGACCTGACACATGTTTCACAGACAAGAGGACAAACTTGAGGCTGTGGATATCTATACATAGTCTGGAGAGAAAGTAGACAGGAAGAAGAAGAGAGGTTTGAGCAAGAACCCCAGGGAACACTGAAATTTACTAATCAGATGGAGGAAGAGGAGTCCTTAATTGAGATTTTGGTGATTGGCCATGTAGACGGGGAACTAGGTGTAACTTTTCATCTCACCAACGTTAGGCGTCCACCCTGACCTTTGGGTAGTGGGAAGCATGGCCCCTGATTGTCTTCTTGTGGAATGAGAACAAGAAGATGCTGGAGCTAGTTGTCATTGAGTGCACACCTTGGAGTCAGAAGCTATGCCCATGTTAATGCTCACAACAAGGCTATGAATTAGGTACTACTTTTTTTTTTTTTTTTTTTTTTTTTGAGATGGAGTTTCGCTCTTGTCATCCAGGCTGGAGTGCAATGGCGCCATCTCAGTTCATCGCAACCTCTGCCTCCTGGGTTCTGGCAATTCTCCTGCCTCAGCCTCCTGAGTAGCTGGGATTACAGGCACGTGCCACCATGCCCAGCTAATTTTTTGTATTTTTAGTAGAGACGAGGTTTCACCGTGTTGACCAGGATGGTCTCGATCTCTTGACCTCGTGATCCACCTGCCTCGGCCTTCCGAAGTGCTGGGATTACAGGTGTGAGCCACCGCGCCCGGCTAGATACTACTTACTTTGCTCATTTTATAGATAGAGAAACTGACATGTAGAGAAGTACAATAGTGAAGGAGGGTGAGTTCAGCAAGGTAGGGTGGAAGGAGAAAAGGCCTTTCACACAGAGAGGGGCCACGTAAGCAAAGGCAGAGGCTCAGAACAACCTTGGAACGAAGAATGAGAGAGAGGTCCAGAATGTTGGAAGGCAACACACAGATGGCTTCCACTCCACAGGCATCCCTGGCAGTGCCATGTCCTGCAATACTGGAGCCCAAGGCAAAAGGGAAAGTCAGTCATAGTGATTCTGTCTTTATGTATTCATTTATGTATTTATGTAAGTATGTATGTATGTATGTATGTATTTAAAACAGTCCCACTCTGTCACCCAGGCTGGAGTGCAGTGGTGTGATCTTGGCTCACTGAAACCTCCACCTCCTGGGTTCAAGCGATTCTCTTGCCTCAGCCTCCTGAGTAGCTAGGATTATAGACACATACCACCATGCCTGGCTTATGTTTTTATATTTTTTTAGTAGAGACAGGATTTCACCATGTTGGCCAGGCTGGTCTCGAACTCCTGATCTCAGGTGTTCTGCCCGCCTCAGCCTCCCAAAGTGCTGGGATTACAGGTGTGAACCACTGGGCCCTGCCCTGACTCTGTCTTTATTTAAAATTTTGGTATTTTGTTCATCTTGGAAATTTTACATTAATTTTTCTTTTTTAACAATTGCATTAAAATATTCTTTATTTTGACTGAATTTGTTGGCACTCACTTGGATGGATCGAACAGAACGCCAAACTCTTCTAGCCTTCTTGACTTTGCTGCTTATAAGGCAAATTCCAGCCTGGGTCACTCCCTTGTCCCTTAGCCAGAAGAAGACAAGAGTCCTGATTCCAGCCCCACAGGACAAGAATCAATGGAAGAGAGGTAATTCCATGGCAAACCAAGGGCTTGCAGAAAGAGAAAATGAATCTGGGCACCTAAAACCTAACCAATGTGTCTACTACAAGAAGTTCCTCTTTGGGCCATCCAGAGAGCCTTGATGCCAGGAAGAAAGCATTCCAGGGGCGCCGAGGAGAAGAAGAAAGGAAAGAGTGGGAAGTGGGGCTGGCACATGGAACATACACAGCCAGGTGGGTAGGACCCTGTGCTACATTGCCACGGGTAAAATAAAAGACAAAAACAAAGCAAAACAAGAACCTGCTCTGCAGTGGAGTGGGCTACGTTTCAGCTCAACCATCTACCAGCAGCGTCATTTTACCTAGTAACAAGAGGGTAAGCCTCAGTTTCCTGGCTATAGAAAGGGGGATAAAAATACCCATGCTCATAAAGTTGTTGAGAGGATGGAAAAGTGTCTAAGCATAAGTATTAATCTCTTTTTTTGATATATATCTAAATATATATATGTTTATTTATTTATTTGTTTATTTATTTTTGGAGACTGAGTCTTGCTCTGTCGCCTAGGCTGGAGTGCAGTGGCGTCATCTTGGCTCACGGAAGCCTCCGCTGTTAGGATTCACTTAAGGTAGTTGGCAGAATATTAAAGGAAGTATTAGGGAAAGTTGTAAGATTATTTATTCATCCGTCACGGAGTCAGAGTTTGCAGGACAGACCCCTGCAAGTGGTGATTAACGTCTCAAGTGGTGACCCCGACGTGACCTATGCCACACTCAGCCTTCTGGGTTCAAGCGATGCTCCTGCCTCAGCCTCCTGAGTAGCTGGAATTACAGGCACACACCCCCATGCCAGGCTAATTTTTTGTGTTATTAGTAGAGACGGGATTTCACCTTATTGGCCAGACTGGTCTCAAACTCCTGACCTTGGGCTGGGATTACAGGTGTGAGACCATGCCTGGCCACTTTTTTTCCTTTTTTAAGAACTATGGTATCAGCATTTAAAAAATTAAATTTCAAGCTAAGTAATGAAGGTGAGATGGAATAGTAACATGAGGCTTAGGAAGATCTCAGGGAAGGTTTGTTTTGTTTTTCTTCCAGTTGGGAGAGCAAGAAAAGGGTCTAGGGGAGAGGGAAAAGCAGAGACATGTGGGAAGCAGAGTCTCCCCTGAGTTGGGAATACCTTATATAACCTCAAGTTGAGCTCATCCGTTCACAGAGAAGTGAATGACTGAATCGGGTTTGCACACCCTGCTGGCACCATGGTCAGAACAAAGCCAAGGTCTCTGAATGCTGGAGCAATTTTTCTCCCTGAAAACCTTGCCACTGTACTATACCCAATCAGTGTCAATCCTGGAGCCACTCCTTGTGCCCAGGTCATAAGAATGTGAAGTATAATGAAATCTTTCCCATTACACTGTTAATGAAGCCCCACTCAGCTAAAACGTACCCTGAAGAGGCCCTGTAAGATAAACACCCCGGCATTTCCTCTACAGCTGCTGAATATCAGGGAAAATGCTTTCCTTTCTTAGGTTATTAATTTTGAAAGCTTCATTTCCAGCTAAAATGGACCTTGGTGATAAAAGGGTCAGACAAATGGGTCACAGCAGCAATCTCTTAAGGAAGTAAGGTCTGCTTTTTGTGTGTGTGGAATTAATAAGAGTCTCACTCTCTTCACCTGGGAACCCCAGGAGGTCCCAAGCAAGCTCTCCCTGACCTTTTGGGGTGAAGCCAGTCCCTGACCCAGTGTTTCCATAGAAACTTGGGATCAATGTTGACAAGCCTTAACCACAGTGCACAGTCTGTCCCCTATTGTCTCTGAGCACAGAGATTCTCTTATTTGCCTCTGTATCCCCAGCATCTATCAGAGCGCCGGGCACACAGTGTGCACTCAACTCATGTCTCTTGAATGAATGAACTTACATGCTTTACAAAACATCGCCACAAACCAGCTGTGTGAAAAACAAAACAAAACAAAAAAACCAAAAAACAACACTCTCACTTCTTGAGTAAGCAAAGAATGAGTAAGGAGGGGTTCAGAGCTGGCTTTTCCAGCAGGTATGTTATTCTGAAACTGACCTAACAGTCCCTTAGACAGTTTTTCCTGATAAGCATTTGAAAGTGACCCTTCTGGTCTTAAAGGTTCAAACTCACCAAATCCAGACAATGAGATGCAGGCCCCTCATGCATGGTGTTTGCTTCCTTACTCCTCCTGAGTTCCAGTTTTCCCATACACAGTTACATTTCTCCTTTGCCATATAAGCCCCTAAATTTAGTCAGTTAGGGAGATGAATTTGAGACTGACCTCTCATGTCCACTGCAGCACCTGATTAAAGCCTTCTTCCTTGACAATACTTGTCTCAGTCATTGGCTTTCCGTGCCTTGAGCAGCAGGACCTAGACCGAACCCATGGTGCTTCAGTAACAGTTCAGGGTGGAAACAACCACGTGTGTTAATAACAGTAATGGTATTGACATTTCAGGGGAATGAGGGAGGAAAAGGATTTCCCTAAAGTCAGCTGTTGCTACCTCAGAATAGCAACACTAACAATCAAGAACTAACACATGGACAGTCCTTAAAATGTGAGCACTTACTGTATACCTGGCACTGTTCTAATGATTCTAATGGCACTTTCTACTGATCATCTCATTTAATCTCAAAGTAAACCTAAAAGGTAAGCTACTAGTATGTACATTTTACAGACGAGGAAACTGAGGCTCAGAAAGATTACACATAGAGTATCTGCCTTTGGCAATTACCCTTGGGTTCTCTTGCTACAAACTGAGCTCCAGGGGCCAAAAGAGGGCATGGAGTTTGACGACTTTAAATCTAAGGGATATTTTCGTGTAACTGAGCTTTGATTTATACTGTAAAATAACAGGTCCCTCTAGTCTGGGCCTAGTGTTTCAGAAAAAGTGGAAAATAATCCCCCGGTGGTTTTGTAGATAGTCCTTAATTGGACTCAGCATTGGTATCATTACCACCAAGTTCTGCAATTAACCAGCCTGAAAATTGCTTGCTAGGTTGCAACTACAGAGAGATTTACATATCCATGTTTTTACTGTAGGCAAGACTTCCAGCCCGTAAATTGCTTATCCAGTCGTAATCATAGCTGCTAGGAAACTGCCTGGGGCCATTTCAGGGGAATGAGGAAGGGAAAGGATTCCCCTAAAGCCAGCTGTTGCTGCCTCAGAATAACAACACTAACAATCAAGAACTAACAATGTACAGTCCTTTAAAAATTATAAAACACATTCTTATACAGTGACTTGTATTCATTTTTAATTTCTATAATAGTGGGGAGGAGCGAACTGCTGTGAGGGTCATTATTTTAAAGAAGAATCCCCAAAGCTCTGTTTCGTCCAAGGCAATATTGTTGCCTTTCATTCAATAAACAGTGAGCACCAACTACGTGCAAGGAACTGTACAAGGTGCTGGAATGTCATGGTCAACACAACAGACACTCTCTCCGGACTCAGGAAGTTTATAGTCTCAGTGGGAAGAAAGATCTTAACCAAATCATACATACAAATAAATATAAAATTATAATTACTGTGGTGCTACCAGAGGGGTAAAATTACAATAGGATCCTAAAATAGAGGGAAATTAACGAAGATCAGGAAAAACTTTTCTGAGCTGTGGTAATTAGGAGTTAACTAGGCAAAGAAAGAAGGAAGAGTGTTTCTTGAACAGGGACCAGCACGTGTAAAGGCTCTAGAACCAAACCAACAGCATGTGTAAAGAACCAACATGTGTCTAGAACTAAGAACATGTGTAAAGGCTCTAGAACCAAAGGGAGTTATCATTTCTACCAAATGACCAACCTATTTTCTGCCATATTCTATTGGCTTGGGCCTTTTTAAAAAAGGATCAATAGAATACAGAACCTTAGAGATGGAAGGGATTTTTCAGGGTGCTCTAGTCCAGGTAACAAACAGTAGGTGCATAGCTGATGTTTGAATGAATGGAGCGTATCAGTTTTTGCTGAATAACAGACTATCCCCAAACTAAGTGGCTTAAACAACTACCCAGCCCTTCATTCTGTGGATTGGTGGTGATTTGGGTAGAATCAGATGGGTTGCTTTTACCTGATCTAAACTGGGTTCATTTATACACTTGTGGTCAACTCCCAGGTCAGCTGAAACGGTGTATCTCTGTTTTCCGTGATTGCTAATCTTCCAGCAGGTTAGACCAGGTTTGTTGATACAGCAGCAGGGTTCTGAGAGAAGCAAAAGAGGAGCTTGCTAGGCCTTCTATACCCTCCGGCTCAGAACTTTCACAACCTCATTTCTGCCATATTCTGTTGGCTGAGACTTTTTTTTTTCTTTTTACTGATCGATAGAATATAGGATCTGAGACATGGAAGGGATTTTTCAGGGTGCTGTAGTCCAGGTAACAAACAGTAGGTGCAAAGCTGAATGAATGGAAAGATGAACACACCACACACGCCCGTCTTCAGCATTTCCAGCCCGTGGAATATTGCACTAACAGGCTGGAACTGGTTTTTCTACCTTGAGGTTTTTTTTTAACTTCATCACATCCTTGCCCCAGCCACAGCGTATCTAAAATGCAAACCTCTCCTTATAACCTTCAGTGTTTCCCCAGTGCCTGCCAAGCTTATTTGTCATCAAAATAACCAGGATAGGCTCTTTTAAGTATTGACTCTCTGCCAGGCTCAGTGGCTTAGGCCTATAATCCCAGCACTTTGAGAGGCCGAGTTGGGAGGATTGCTTGAGGCCAAGAGTTCAAGACCAGCCTGAGTAACATAGCAAGACCCTATCTCTACAGAAGAAATAAAAAATATAGACTCCTGTCCTCCACCCTAGATTCTGAATCAGAATTCTTGCGATCAATGTTTTTGAGAGCTGTCCCAAAGAGTTAGGTCCAGCAACCGATCCAGCTTTTGAGTACCACTGGGCTGCCAGGCAGTCAGATTCAAGTTTTGCAAAGAAGGTTTTCTAGCATTATTGATCTCATCAGCTCAGACACCTGCCTTCTTTTTTTTTTTTTAAAGATGGGGTTTCACCATATTGGTCAGGCTGGTCTTGAACTACCAACCTCAGGTGATCCGCCCGCCTTGGCCTCCAAAGTGCTTGGATTATAGGCCTGAGCCACCACACCCGGCCTGACACCTGCCTTCTTTAAAAAAAAAAAAATTCATACACCTCCCTCTGCACTACCCCCAGAACTGATGTCTTCCTTCATTGTGAACGCAATATATCTTGCAGAGATGGAAGGGGTAAAAAACCATAGTGTTATTCAAAATACATTATTAAAACTGGTATACATATTTTCTTCACTGCCACTCCCCTCTCCAGCCCTTTCTCCCACTCCAAGTAGATTGTCAGGTCCTTGAGGGTCATATTCATCATATTAACTTCAGTGCTTACTGGAGGGCTTAGTGCAAAATTGACCCGATGAACCCAAGGGGTTCATTGAGGGATGAATGAATAAACAAAATGTGGTATGTACACACAATGCTGTATTATCAGCCTTAAAAAGGAAGGACATTCTAACACATACCTCTGTAGAGATGACCCTGGAGAACATTATGCTAAGTGAAAAAAGCCAGTCACAAGAAAAGATAAATACTCTATGATTCCACTTATGTGAGGTACTTAGAGCAGTCAAACTCAGAGACAGAAAGTAGAATGGTGGTTGCCAGGAGCTGGGAAGAATGGGAATAAGGTGGTTTAAGGGGTACAGAGTTTTGCAAGATGCAAATAATTCTGGATGTGGTAATGGTTGCATAACAATATGAATGTCCTTCATACCACGACTTTTAAATACATTTAAATATGGTGAAGATGGTCAATTTTATGTTATGCGTCTTTTACCACAATTAAAAATGTTTTTAAAAGTTGAACTGCTGAAAATATAGCTGGCCACCAGACAGTTACTGCATGCCTCCAGGCTTGGGATGTTTCCTGACACATGAGTTTGCCAGAGACAAGCTCATGAACTTGATTATAACTTGGATTCTTTAAGATAATGGCTCTGCATGTATTCCGTGAGCCACTAATGGGTGCCAGTCAGTGAGGGCAGGCCAGCGGCTGGCTCCCGGCCGACTCTGCCTGGCTCCTGAGGCTTGGCCGCTCTCCCGTTTTCTGCTCTGGTCCTGTCGTGGTCTCTGCATTGTTCTCACTTGCAGACTTGGTGTAGCTCTGCCCCAGTGGCTGTCTCTGTCCTCAGCTTCCCATAGCTTATGGACCCTGCCCCAGGCAGACCCAGGACTCAGCCCTCAGCTCATGTCAGCCTCCTTGGGAGAAGAAACCAGATAGAAAGTTTTTCTTTTTCTTTTCTCTTCTCTTTTTTTTCCTTCCTTCCTTCCTTCCTTCCTTCCCTCCCTCCCTCTCTCTTTCCTTCCTTGCTTCCCTCCTTCCCTCCCTCCCTCCCTCCTTCTTTCCTTTCTTCCTTCCTTCCCTCCTTTCCTCCTTCCCTCCTTCCCTCCTCCCTTCCCCCCCACTTCCCTTTCTTTCTTTTCTTCTTTTTTTCATGAAGTCTTGCTCTGTCGCCCAGGCTGGCATGCAGTGGCACCATCTCAGCTCATTGGAACCTCAGCCTCTCAGGTGCAATAGATTCTCCTCCCTCAACCTCCTGAGTAACTGTGATTAACAGGCACATGCCACCATGCCTGGCTAATTTTTTTTGTGTTTTTAATAGAGATGAGATTTCACCATGTTGGCCAGGTTGGTCTCAAACTCCTGACCTCAGGTGATTCACCCGCCTCAACCTCCCAAAGTGCTAGGATTATAGGTGGGAGCCACCGAGCCCGGCCTGAAGGTGGTTTCTTAAATAGAGCCAAGGCTCCTGGCTTATAATGCTCTATTGTTCAGATCCTACCTGCTGGAATAACGCAGGACAAGTCCAATCCCTTTTCCACACAGCATCTTTTCAAACATTCGAACAGCTTTGACGATCCTCTCCAAGTGTCTCCCAGATCTTGTTGCTCATATAACAGACTTCTAGATCCATTCCCCTAACCTCCTGCCCTTGCCTGACCCCATGAGAGTTGATTCATGTCCTCTTGAAACGTGGCCCTCGGAAGTAAATAAATTCTCCAGATGGCATCTGACCAGTGCAGAGAAGGGCAGGATTATTATTTCCACTACGTGGACCCCGATGTGCTGACTCCTGAAATGAATCCAAATATCCATTATGTTTTTAAACTTGACTATAACTCAAAGTCTGTTTGTTTAACCACATGCTTTATATACGTCAGCTGAAAGTGAAATCAAACCGATGTACTTAAGACTTCAATTTGTCTGAGATCTCTAACTATAGTACACAGTGAGCAGCCACTGAGCCATTTCCATTGTTTTAATCTTTCCATTAATTTGTCTGAAAAGTTAACTAATTTGCATATGAAGCCAGAACATCTCTGGCTGTCACCCCATTTACAGGCATGACTCAAATTTCACAGGCTGGTTGTCCTTACTTGCCTGAGAAGGATGTGACCTCCCTCCCTGCAGGACCTGAGCCAGTTATTTCGGGGATCTCCTAAGGGGTCTCCTGTGGGTTCTAAACAAACTTCTAAGGTTCATGTACTCCAGCCTCTTTGTGACCGTGGGCTGCCATTGAAGCCCTCCCTCCAGGTACCTGGTTCTGTCACAAGAACAAGAACACAGCATCTCAATGGTGTCTCACAGACACCACTGAGCCCCTGCAGCTCTTCTTCCACTCTAGCAACCTCTGTCACGGGGCCCTCAGTGGTTCTGTTTTCACTTTTGTCTTACAGAGTCTCTTCTGCAGCCAGGCAGTCACTCTTCTGCAGGGATGGCCACAAGGAACGCTTCAGGGGGCTCCTCTTCCCTTTATTTATTTATTTATGAGATGGAGTCTCGCATTGTTGCCCAGGCCAGGGTGCAATCTCAGCTCACTGCAACCTCCGCCTCCCGGGTTCAAGCAATTCTCCTGCCTCAGCCTCCTGAGTAGCTGCAATTACAGGCGTGCACCATCACGCCCAGCTAATTTTTGTGTTTTTAGTAGAGGAAGGGTTTCACTGTATTAGCCAGGCTGGTTTGGAACTCCTGACCTCATGATCCACCCGCCTTGGCCTCCCAAAATGCTAGGATTACAGGCATGAGCCCACTGCACCTGGCCATCTTTCCTCTCCTGTTATCAGTCACCCCTAAATCAAAACATAGTATGTAAAGTATGACTAGAAGCATCTTCAGAATTATTTGCCATTTTTGATGTCTAACACACAAGCTAAGCAAAAAAAATGTGACTGTCTCCTGGGAGGTCATCTAGCACATTTCCCGTATCCTCCTCCCTCCCCATTCTGTTCAGATGATAAGGCTGAAACCCAACAGGAGATTCATGTTAAAATGTTAAAACCAGGAATAAATCCCAATCTCCTGCGATCCCCAGGAAATGAAAGAAAAAAAATTTCTTTCCTAGCAAAACTCATCACCTTCATGGTATTTATCTGGAAACCACAGATCTTTTTTTAAGTGATTGAGAAATTATATTTTGTGATAAACCTCTAATAAGCAGTTCATCCAACCTATTACTCACACTTCACCCCAATCTTTTGCTGTCCCTTTCCATTATCTACCAACTATGTTTCAGTTAGGAAAAGATTGATGAAATCCAGCTGTGATATTGCTGGAAAACATGAAGTTGATTGTTTTCTTAATTGTACATTGAACAAGTTTGTCCTTCAGGGCAAATGCTAAAAAAAGATAAGCAGGTGAATCTCTTATTTTTCTGACACTGAAAGTTGATTTTCCTTTCCTGTTAGATTTAGTATTTTCTCTGTATGTGGTCTCTGAACCTAGGCTTTTCTTTGAACCATGGAAAAAGTATTACTCCTATCCATGCCTCACTTTACTCATCTGTAGAATGGACTTCCATGGTGCCTCCAATGATCACTAAGTGGAAAGTGGTACCCAGCAAGCAGGTGACAGAAGCATTCCATCCATTCCTGTACCCATCACGAGTTTATGCATCCAATAAATATTTACTGAGTATCAACTGCATGATAGGCACTGTTGTTGGTGCTTGGAGTACCTCAGTGAACAAAATTAAACAAAAAAGACAAAAATCCCTGCCCTTGTGGAGCTTACATTCTGGTGGGGAAACAATAAACATAAAAATTAGCAGCTGGGTGTCGTGGGTCACGCCTGTAATCCCAGCACTTTGGGAGGCCGAGGCAGGCAGATCATCTGAGGTCAGGAGTTCAAGATCAGCCTGACCAACAAAAATTAGCCAGGTGTGGTGGCGTGCACCGGTAATCCCAGCTACTCGGGAGGCTGAGACAGGAGAATCTCATAAACCTGGGAGGCAGAGGTTGTAGTGAGCTGAGATCACACCATTGCACTCCAGCCTGGGCAGCAGTTCGAGACACCATCTCAAAAAAAAAAAAAAAAAAAAAGAAAGAAAGAAAAGAAAATCGTTGTGCAACTATCACTAACATTTGTCTCCAAAACCTTTTTTTTTTTTTTTTTTTTTTTTTTTTTTTTTGAGATGGAGTCTCGTTTTGTTGACTAGGCTTGAGTGCAGTGGCGAGATCTCAGCTCACTGCAATCTCTGCCTCCTGGGTTCAGACAATTCTCTTCCCTCAGCCTCCTGCATTTTACAAAATACAATTGTGTTTTTTTCTTCTTCTTTTTTTTTTTTTTTGAGTGATGGGGTTTCAGGATGTTGGCCAGGGTCAGGGTGGTCTTGAACCCCTGACCTTAGGTGAGCCACCTGCCTTCAAAGTGCTGGGATTACAGACATGAACCACCATGTCTGGCCCAGAACTTTTTTGTCGTGCCAATTTGAAACTCTGCACCGATCAAACAACAACTCCTCATTTATTCTCCCACCTCAGCCCCTGGCAACCACCATTCTACCTTATGTTTCTGTGAATGTGATTACACTATGTACCTCATGTAAGCGGAGAGGGAGTTTCTCTGATTTACTACTTATTGCCAGCAACTACCGTTGCACTCAGTTGAGGCTCAATAGGTAGTGAGTATCGTGGATTGATGTGGACCACCTCTAGGAAAACCATCCTAGAAACTTTATTAAGCTAAAAAACTTCTGCACAGCAAAGGAAATAATCAACGGAGTAAAGAGACAGCCTGTAGAATGGCAGGAAACATTTACAAACTATTCATCTGACAAGGGACTATTATCTAGAATATGCAAGGAACTCAAACAACTCTACAGCAAAAAAACCTAAATCTTGTTAAAAGTGGGCAAAGGATCTGAATGGACATTTCTCAAAAGAAGACACACAGATGGCCAATTGGTGTAAATGCTCAACACCACTAATCATCAAGGAAATGCAAATAAAAACCACAATGAGATATCATCGCACTCCAGTTAGAATGGTTACTGTCAAAAGGCAAAATACAATAAAGCCTGGTGAGGATGCAGAGAAAAGGGAATTCTTATCCACTACTGGTGGACATGTAAATTAGTGCCATCATTATGGAAAACAGTAGAGGTTTCTTAAAAAACTTAAAAAAGAATGATCATAAGATCCAGCAATCCCACTTCTCGGTATTTATCCAAAGAAAAATAAATCAGCATACCAAAGAAATACCTACATCTCCATGTTTACTGCAGTACTATTCACAATAGCCAAGCTGTGGAATCGGCAGGGTCGTCCATTAAAAGATGGCTAAAGAAAATGTGGTGTATATATATGATATATATATACACAAACACACACAGTGGAATATTATTCTGCCATAAAAAAGAATGAACTTCTGTCATTTGCAGAAACATGGATAGAATTGGAAGTCATTATATTAAGTGAAATAAGCCAGGTGCAGAAAGATCAATCTCCCATGTTCTCATGTGGGAAAACAAAAGCTGATCTCATGAAACTAGAGAGTAGAATGATGGTTACCAGAGGCTGGCATGAGGGAATGAGGATGAAGAGAGTTTGGTTAATGGATCCAAACATAGGGAGAAGGAATAAGTTTTTGCATTCAATGCCACAGTCGGGTGACTTTACTTAACAATAACTTATTGTATATTTCAAAACAGCTGAAAGATTTGAAATGATTCCAACACAAAGAAAAGATATGTTTGTGGTGATGAATATTCTAAATACCGTGATGTGATTATTACACATCATATGCATATATCAAAATATCACATGTGCCCCATAAATATGTACAACTATTTTTAAAAATTATTCATTTATTTATTCACTTATTTTGAGACAGGCAGGGTTTCACCTGTTGCCCAGGCTGGAGTGCGGTGGTGTAATCATAGCTCACTACAGCCTCCAACTCCTGGGCTCAAGTGATCCTCCTGCCTCAGCTTTATATGTCTGTTTGAGGCTATATTGTTAGATGCTTATAAATTTAGAATTATTATTTATTCCTGGTGGATTAAACTTTTCTTCATTATGAAATGTTCCTTTTTATTTCTTGTAATGCTTCTTGACCTAGAGCCTGTATTTACCGATATGCGTAGAGCCATACAGGCTTTCTTTTGGTGAGTGTTTGCATTGTATATTTTTATCTACCCTATTTTACATTTTTCTGTATTTCTAAGGTGTGTCTGATAAGCAGCTTGTAGTTGCTTTTAAAAAAAATCCAGTCTGACCATCTTTTATCTTTCAATTTGAATATTTAGTTCTGTTACATTTAATGTAATTATTCATATATTTGATTTGTGTATATGTGTGTGCTTCATTTGTAATTTATTAAGATATGAGGACTGGCTTCTCATCATATCTTGAAAATAGAGTTCATACAGTCAGAAGGCAATACAAATTTAGGGAAACATAATGCATAACTCTTCCCAGAAACATTTGCATTTCACAGCTATTAGTGATGCCAGCAACCTGAAGAAATGACAAATGGCAGGAATTTCAGCAGCACGTGGGCCAGTGAGCTTTCTCCTGCCTGGAGCTTCCTAGGAGTGTGCACTCAGAGCCAGCCCTGGCTAGATGACAGTGTGGCTGAAAAACTCAGCTGAAAATTAAAAAAAAATGTTTGTCTAATGGTTCTCTGGTTCTGTTTCTCATTTCTGTATTTGCTACTGGTTAGAGAGATACTCTATTTTAAGGCAGAAAAGACCAGACTCCAAGCTACTTGTCGGTAGAGACTGTAGCCCCCTTGCTAACTGTTTTTTCCCAATGCTTGGCACTGTTTACATTTTCATTAAATCTTTGTTGAATGAATAAATGAACAACACAAAATATGCATCTTAAAGATCTGCCTGTCTCAGCCATTATCTTGCTGTCTGCTCTTGGGCAACTCAATTAGCTTTTTAAGGCCTTAATTCATATTGGACTATTCCCAGAATGTGAAATGCAGTCCCATCACACAAGAATAAGTTGATGTTAAAAAGTAGAATCACATAGCGAGAAAATCATCCCCCTTTTAATTCTCTCCACAGTTCTGTTTATTTCAAAGAGAAAGTCTCCAATTTCTATTAGTAAATTGTTAAGACCTCTTAAACTGTTGCTAATGCTTCCCCCATTTTTAATGTTCCGTTTTTGCTTTTTGTTTTTTGAGATGGAGTCTTGTTCTGTCGTCCAGGTTGGAGTGCAGTGGCCTGATCTTGGCTCACTGTAACCTCTGCTTCCCAGGTTCAATCAATTCTCCTGCCTCAACCTCCTGAGTAGCTGGGATTATAGACATGCACCACCACGCCCAGCTAATTTTTGTATTTTTAGTAGAGACAGGGTTTTGCCATGTTGGCCCAGCTGGTCTTGAACTTCTGGCCTCAAGTAATCCACCTGCCTTCATTGTTTCATTTCCATTTTGTACAATCATCTTTTACTTATGACAGTGATATTATTTATGATACTGATATAAAATGATATAAATCTAATATTTTAAAAGTAGATCAAAAGAAGATAGTCAATGACAATTGACTATTGTGATATATGAATAGAACAAGAATCTTGAAGATTAATATGCTGCAGTTGACATTTGCCTAATTTTTTGATGCTGGATATCTGAGCCTTACCTTGATTGGGAGGAACATTCCAGAAGCAAGTAGTGAGTCTTCCTGGAAGTCAGCATCCCTTCCTCTTACAGAAGCTGACAAGGTCAGTCTTTCTTTGCTCCATGGCTACTAGGTGGGGCGAGAGATCTGGTCTGGACCAGTTGAGTGCTCCCAGGATTTCACGTGTATAGCAAGCAGCGCAAAGACACAGGGACAGGGAATACTGTCTACAGTGGTTGCCAGCATTTCAAAAAAATCTATGGCATAGACTAAAATCTATGACAGTAAAATATATACCTACCTTATGACCCAACACTGCTACCGGGATTGCTATACTTTAGAAAAATTAGTGCATATGTCTACCAAAAGACAGGTACAGGCATTTTTATAGCAGTATAACCTGTCATAACCAAAACCAAAAACTAAAAATAACTCAAAGGTTCATAAAAAGGAGAATGGATAAAACATTTTGGTAAAATTATACAACAGAGTGCTATGCCATAATAATAATAATAATAATAATAATAATAATAGTAATAATGAACAATACTGCAGGTAACCACATGGAAATCTCATAGATATAATGAGAGAGAGAGAGAGAGAGAGAGAGAGAGAGAAAGAGAGAGAAACTCTAGGCACAAAAGAGTATAAACAGAGTAGATATTGTATGGTTTATCCATGTGAAGTTCAACAACAGACAAAACTAATCAGTAGTAATAGAAGTCAGAAAAGTCATCATCTTGAGGGGGATCCTGTACCAACTGGGAGGGGGCACAAGAAAGTTCTTGGAGGTGTTAGAAATATCGTATATTTTGAACAGGGTGGTGGTTCCACAGGTACAGATGTATTTGAGATGCGCACATGAGATTAGTGCCCTTAGCACTACATAAATTATATCTCAACTACAAAGAAAACAAAGCCCAGTAGCCCAAGCAGTGTCCAAGGCTGGCAGCCCTGGGGCCTGCACTCTAATTAGACTATCGTTGTGACAAGCTCTTGGCTGTGTTCTCAGCTTCCCAGCTTGGTCCCGGGTGCTGTGGGAGCCAGGTTCTCCAGCCTATTTCTTCATCCCTGAGCAGCTGGCTAGCTATCCTGCCAATAAATTCATTTTACACTCATGTTGGCCCAAGTCAGTCTCTGCTATTTGCAGTCAAGTACCCTAACAGGCACACTAGCACCTAACAGAGGACTAAATGACTGCTGGAAGCCCCCAGCTCTGATCTCTGTTATGACACCCACGTAGGATTCCCCCCAGTACCTAAGCAGCTCCCTGAAAAGCTGGCGGGCTTAAAGATGCTTACAAATTGGAAGATGTCACTGCATGGTCGCCATCTCAGCCATAATACAAACAACAAAAAGTCAAACCGGGGGGCTAGTGTTTCTCAAGAAGACCACTTTAATGCTTTTAAAAATATATATTAAATTATTCCCATTTTTTTCCCTTTGTCTCTGGCAGCCCCATTCTGTTGGTGACCTCATGCCTTTCTTAGCACATAACCTCTGGAAAGTACGATCAAATAAAACAACAAATGTGATTGTGCTTTGTAAATTGTACAGAACCAAGATACATGAAAGGCATTATTATTAGGTTAAAAAAGGCAAAGGAAATTGGTGTATGAAGTGCTCAGCTGGTTTGAAACATTAAAATCATTTAAAACCATGCTTTACAAGGCTGCCTAATTGCAAAAGCTATAAACTGTCTTGAGAAAACAACCATTAAAAAAAGCATGACATTTCAAAATGTAATACAAGTCAATACTATCACCTGATGGTTATTGTGGCAGAATTGTTATTTTGGTTTAATGGGACACTTAAAAAAGACAATTAGATCTTTAGACTCTGGCAGAATAAAAGCACATAATGAAATGAAGATAGCAGGTATATTGGAAGATAATGTTACATAAGGAGATTATTTTGGTGAACTTTATTTGAATCAGGATGATTCATAATTGTATAATTAGATACTTCAATTTAAACATGAAATGCAGTAAATTACACAAGTAGCAAACAGAGCATCTCTCCTTGATATTTTTCAATGAGATATATTAATGAGACACTGACATTGTGTTGTTTTTTTTTTTTTTTTTGCAGACAAGTTGTGATTGGTTGATGGCTTGATGGCTGCAAACATTTCCACTTTGGTTGAAACATGAGTATTCAGGGTACCAGTTCTTTCTCCTGTGTTCGCACATCACTGCCTGAAGCCTGAGTCCCCTGGAGATGTCCTGTGCCATCACAGCCTTGGAGCCCTGGAGGTTGCTAGGTGGCCCCACAGCAGTGCATTATGGGAGCTGCTCACAGAATCACAGGGTAGGCCTTTGCCTGCCGAGCAGACTTCCCTGCCTTCGACCCTCTGCTTGCCAGTGGCATTGGTTGTGAAATCTCAGACTGGTGATTTGACTCCGGAATGACACTGGCTTTCCTGTCCCTTCCTCCTGCCATCTTGGTTCAGCTGTTTCAGTCAGGATCTTCCTGGGGCAAGGGCACATTGGTAACATACGAAGTGACTAATTCATTCATTAAAGATTAGACATTTGGGTACAGTTTTGTAAACTGCACAGCTCATCTCCCTTATAATGTCTCACTTGAGATCTCATTCACCCTAGGATTAGACACCATTTTTAATATCTTTGCAGCCCTTTTATGCAGGTGAGAAAGCTGCAGGGGATGGCCACCTGCCTGAGACCTAGTGGCTAGTGGCAAAAGCGGGATCAAACTCAGGTTCAGTGTTGGTTAGATAATTTGGTAGCTGTGCAAAATGAAAACATGGAACTTCCTGTTCAAAAATCATTAAGAATTTCAAGATGCCAACAGCATGAAACCAAGCTTGGGGCTCCTGCTTGCCTACTACATAGGTCACATGTCCATCAATCCAGCCCTGGACAGTCGGTGATATTTCAAATGTGAACTCCTTCAAGGATGGCATTGGTCTTTGAGGGTGTACCTTTCTTTCTTTCTTTCTTTCCTGAGTTCTAAACCAGTTGAGAAAACCAAAATTGCCAGGCCAATAGTGATTTTAAAAAATGCCAGCTTTATTTTGGATAAAGTCAAGGCTTTATTTTGGATTGTGACATGTGGTGCATGGCCACAGAGGGCTGCCTAATTCTGAACCCAGAATGACAGACTTGTCCCCAGTGGCTCTAGAAAAGAAGAACTTTCTCCCAGAAGAGACAGAGCCTTTCCTGCTAAGCTGTCAGCATGGCAGTAGCAGGCAAAGCTAGCTCTCCACAGACGGTGGATCCCAAAGAGGAAGAGACAAAGGAGGAGCTCGTCTATATGTCTCAGTTCCTGTTCCCCAAACTCAGGAGTCAGAGATGTCATGTCTCCTCTAGGGGAGGAGAAACTGAGGAGGGGGTAGAGCCTAGGTGTGTCTGTCGAGGATCATAACTGAATGTGATTGGCTCTTCCACAATAGTTCTCAACGATGCCTGCCTCCTTGTACTCATACCCTTGTTTAATCCCCTCACCTGAGCATGGGCTGGACCTTAGCGACTGCTTCTAACACATAGAATTGACGTCACTTCCAAGGTTTCGATTGTTCTGATGAAGCCAAGTTACCTTACTGTGAGCTGTTTTATGGCCAGCGAGGAGAAGAGGCTCTTGCTCTGGGGAATTGAATCCTGTCAACAACTGAGGGGATGAGGATGCAGATCCACCCTGGATGCCTTGAAATGACTGCAGCGCTGAAGAGCATGATGCTTGCCTCATTGTGAGCGTCTCCTCCTTCCCCCTTCTCTTCTTCCTTCTTTTTCCTGTTCATGCTCTCTTTATGTTTCACTGTGATTTGCAATGTGATTTGCATAGATTAGTGATTTGTGATTTTCTGTTTTTAAACCAACATGTACTATTTCCAAATAAAGTAACCTATGGGCTCAGCCACTCTTTGCAACTCGGGGCTCCTGTTCTTTTTCTATGCAATGCCCCCCCACCTTTGGCTTCAGGTGACCCCAGGAGCACCTGCATCGGGCACTTCAGCTCTTTGCAACACAATGTGAAAGCTGTAGCCAGGACTGGCTTGACAGTTTCTTTATTAGTCTTTCTGACTAGATTATTATGCAACTCCAACTCCATCTTCTCTCTTCCTGCCTGTCATGTGCCTGAAAAAACAACTTGGTCCTTCTTAAAAGCCTTTAAAGTGTCCTTGTTGCCTAGGTAAGAGCCATACCTCTCAGCTTTCACATTCAAGATGTTTCACAATTTAGTCCAAACCGACCTGGTAATTCTGACCCAGGGGAAAGAGGAAGGAACCACCGATTAATGGGGAGACCAACTGAGAGACTTTTGCAAGTATCCAGGTATATAATGAAGCCTCACATTAGTAGGCAGCAGTGCTCTCAAAGATCTAGTGTGCTTCATTCATTCATTCCACAGTCATTTATTGCCTGGGCGTTTTTTGAGATGCTGAGGAATTCAAAAGTGAACAAAACAATTCTTGCTCCATAAGGTTACCTTCCTCTGGGGAGAAGCAGGCAATCAGCAAACAAACAAAAAATAAGACATATATTATCATGAGTGATGAGTAAGTGTTACGATAAAAATAAATCATGGAGACAGGGAGTGGGCATATTCAGAGGTATGGCAACGTAAAATGGGGTAGTCAGGGAAGGCTTCCCTGAAAAAGTGACATTTGGGCAAAGATCAGGTCATGTAGAGCCTTGCGAGCCATTGTAAGGCCCTGGTTTGCCAAGGAGAAGCCATTTTGATCACTGAATGGGGACATATGTCTTCTGTTCTGGTAAAGTAGATAAGCTTTGACCAGTCACTTTGCCTCCATAAGCCTCACCTCAAAGAGATGTTGTAGGCCAGGCGCGGTGGCTCACACCTGTAATCCTAGCACTTTGGGAGGCCGAGACTGGTGGATCACGAGGTCAAGAAATCGAGACCATCCTGGTCAACATGGTGAAACCCTGTCTCTACTAAAAATACAAAAATTAGCTGGGCATGGTGGCACACGCCTGTAGTCCCAGCTACTCGGGAGGCTGAGGCAGGAGAATTGCTCGAATCCAGGAGGCAGAGGTTGCAGTGAGCCAAGATTATGCCATTGCACTCCAGCCTGGGTAACAAGAACAAAACTCCATCTCAAAAAAAAAAAAAAAAAAAAAGAAAAAAAAAAGATGTTGTATACTTCAAAAGAGATTGTGCAGGTAGACAGAATATTCATTCATTTATTCTGTGCACAAAAGTGTATTGAGTGCCTACTATATGCCACTGACAGTACCTGGCACATATAAACCCACACATGTGTTAGCAAATATTATAATTACTGAAAAGAGACAAATTGGCAGGTGACTTTTGTCATAGCTTTTTTCAAAATGGCAACTGCTGCCACCTTGGCCTGGTTCACTGGGGACTACGGGAAAGATCAATTTCATGCCTCATTGTAGTCCCTCTTCCTTGTTACCTTATATCCTCACTTCTCACACAAGAGGCCATCAACCTCAGTCCGCCTGAGGTCACATGGCTGGAGTGAAATCCCCAAAGATCTTATGAAAAAATAATCGATAGCACAATTGCCAACAAGGGCTCCACAATACAAGATCCCGTTTCTTCCAATTTTCAGTGTGAGTCAACTACTAGATTTTTTTCACCCTGAGCTTGATGTTGGGGACAGACAGGGAGCTCCCAGACACTGTAGAAAGGAACCTTCATGGTAACAGAATTCCAGGATTTGAAGTTTCCCTAGAAAGGTCGACAAATCCATCATCTGTTTGGGTCATCTAGTTCCACAACAAATGGGTGGAGCTCTCCAGGAGAGGTCCATGGCTGCCTATACTAATTAGTGAAAAAGACAAAAAAAAGAACCCTAAGCCCTTTAGATGCCAGGATTGATGTGTCTTCCCTGACCTCTGAACTCAGTCTCTTTCCAATTTGACCAAATTGAATTCAGTGCCTGCCAGGTACTAGACACAGGGCTAGTCATCGGAGTGTAAAAATGAATGAGACAGCGACTTTGCCCTTGAGAAGCTCCCTGTCTAGTGGGTGAGACACACACAAACAAACAACAATGATGCACCCTGACAAGGGTTATAAAAGAGGCAGCCATAAAGGGCTGTGGGAAGACAGTGAGGACAGCAGAGAATTCTGCCTGGATGTGTGTGGTGCAGTGGTGTGTCTGTGCATTAATGAAGGCTACAAATGTTTTCAAGATGCCATGGAGTGTAAGCTGTTTTCTGATTTAGCAACAGCTTTTGGGTAAACAGTAAGAAGTGCTGCCACATCAAATGGCCACATCAACTGTGATAAGCAAACCAATGACAGAATGGTTAACATTGTGAAAATACACCGTTTGAACTCCCATTCTCCAAAGTCTGGTGTCTCCTGTACCTGAATGTGGACTCAGAGAAAGTCTCTTCTCAGCATCAGGTGGGCAGGACTAGCTGAGAGGCCCAGTTTACAGCTTAGAGAGATCTGAACTCAGGCAGAGGCCACTAGCCAGACACAAAACCCAACTGGCTGGCCAACACTGGAGGTGTGAGGGCATGGAGGAAATCACTGCCCCCAGAACTCCTTCCAAGAAAAGTACAACGTGTGCTTGCAAGAAGTTTGTAAGAAACATTTCAATAAGATGCCTCTGAGGGTGTCAGTGAGGGGGATCTTCAAAACGTCTGCTCAGGCTGCTAACTGCCTTCCAGGGAGGCTGCAGCTGGGTCAGTTGCAGGGGCTTTGGTTTCGCAAAGTGGGATGTGCAGGCTCAGAGCCAAATTGCTGTGACAGTGGAGGTCAGGCTGGGGTGGTAACTAAGAAGCAGGTCTCCTTCACTCACCCTGCCCCTCTCCTGTAAATAAATGCAGAATAGATATTGAAAGAATAGCCATTTGAAGGTGGTTGAGATTTCCCTGCCTGGAGGTCCCACTGTTTCTATGCAGCTCTGGCTGAAAAGCAGCATTCAGAAGGAGTAAGTGTCAACCCAGAGGCTGGGCTGGTATGTGGATACCGGAGGAGAGGCTGTGGGTGCAGTCTCTGGAACCACTAGAGCAGAGCAACTGTATTCAGAATGGAGGTGAGGAGGTGGGATATGGGCCTGGGGCCGTTCCCCAGGCTCTGCAGCCTACTGTAGGGGTGTTACACTGCCACCAATGTGGACTGGGGAGGAACTGTTCAGGGTGCTGAGGCTATTCGGACCACATCCACATTCCAGGATGTGAATTTTGTGGCTTCCTAATTATTGGCTGATGGATTATCTTTTCTTTTACCACCAACTGTCTCCCTAAGTCACTGTCTATATTGTTTGTTTTCATACGCTGATGAAGACATACCCGAGACTGGGCAATTTATGAAAGAAAGAGGTTTAGTTGGATTTAGAGTTCCACATGGATGGGGAAGCCTCACAAGCATAGCAGAAGGCAAGGAGAAGCAAGTCATATCTTTCATGGATGGCAGCAGGCAAAGAGAGAATGAGGAAGATGCAAAAGTAGAAACCCCTGATAAAACCATGAGACCGCGTAGACTAATTCACTACCATCAGAACAATATGGGAAGATCTACCCCCATGATTCAATTACCTCCCACCAGGTCCCTCTCACAACACATGAGAATTATGGGAGTAATATTCAAGATGAGATTTGGGTGGGAACACTGGGCCAAACCATATCGCTGCCTTTACCAGATGTGTGTGTGTGTGTGTGTGTGTGTGTGCGCGCGCTTGTGTGTGTGTGTGTGTGCACGCGTGTGTGTCTGTGTGCACGTGCACATGCATGAGTGTGTGTTTAGGGGGTGGAGAACTTGAGGGCAAAGGATGGAGAAAAGAGCAAAATATAGACCAGAAAGAACTCCCCAGTTCACAGCATTCTGGAGACTACCCTGAGTTGAACCGGGCTCTGTGAGAAGGGAGAGAAGTTGGCCATCACGACTGAGACCACAGTAGTTTGAAATCCCACGGGCTTCTGTTTCAATCTTGTCTCTGGTATTGACCCCTGTGATACTCGGCAAGTTATTTAGTCTCTCCACAGTTTCGGTCTCCTTGTCTGTAATGTCTGTCTTGTAGGACTATTGGCAGAATTAATTAAAATCGTGTATCGTAGAGGGTATAGCATTGTGCCTAATACATGCTAAATGCTTAATGAATCGTACCTATTGTTATTGTTATATGAACTATATATTCACATCAGGACCCATTTTCCACTCAGTTCAAACCAAACCCTAAAATAGCTGCACTCAGCAGTCAATGGCCAAAAGACTGCATCATGAATTTCCAAAGAAGGCAATCTCTTCATTAAAACCTAAGGCAAAGTACAAAGGCCCGGGTTCTCCAATTTTCTTGCTGAAAGATCTTGAGTAACTCACTTGACTTTTATGAGTGGATTTTCCTACCTAACAAGTGGAGAAGGAGGCTCTCAGCACTGATTTAATTGCCTAAAACAGAATTACTCACATTCTATAGGGTCGGGGACACACACTGGGACCCTCTTCCCAGAAAAAGGGAAGCTTGATGAGTGTACCTTATCAGCTAGGATTTCCACCTTGCTTCTCCTGTTAAGGTCGACTTCTTAGTGCCTATAACTGGCTTACGGTGGGTGCTATATGGATATGTGTTAAATAAATAAATGATATAATTTACAGTGACACTCTGGATCCATTTATCAATCTATCTGTTCAAGAAACACATGTGGCTCAAGCAAAATTTATTTATTTATTTATTTTTTGGGGGATAGGGTCTCACTCTGTCACCCAGATTGGAATTCAGTGGCATCATCATAGCTCACTGCAGCCTCAAACTCCTCGGCTCAAGTGATCCTCCTGCCTTGGACTCCCAAAGTGCTAGGGTTACAGGCATGAGCCACCACACTCAGTCTAAGACAAGAATCCCAGCCAGTGGATGCTCCAAGCCACCTGCTCATGTTAAGCCCTTTCCTCTCCTTCCGAGGAAGGATTTGCCTGTTGTCATCCTGCTTCCCTAGACTTGAGGAAGTGCACAAAACTGGGAAATAGAGAGAGGCAGAGTTCCAAATATACGTGAGGAAAGGGAGAAAGGACACTTGCTTAAAGTGGAAAGCAAACCAAAATCTGAAAAGACGAGGTATATATCCAAAAGAAAGGAAATTGAAGAGATATCTGCACTCCTGTGTTTATTGCAGCACTATGCACAATAGCCAAGATTTGGAGGCAACCCTAAGTGTCCATCAACAGAAAAACAGGGCCAGGCATGGTGGTTGCTCATGCCTGTAATCCCAGTACTTTGGGAGGCTGAGGTTGGAGGACCCTTAAACCAGGGAGTTTGAGGCCAGTATGGGCAATATAGTGAGAGCCCGTCTCCACAAAAAATGGAAAAGTAGCCAGGTGTAGTGGTGCACACTTGTAGTCCTAACTACTTGGGAGGTTGAGCGGGGAAGGATGGCTGGAGCCCAGGAATTTTAATTTGAGTCTGCAGTGAGCCATGATTGTGTCACTGCACTCCAGCCTGTGCAACAGGGTGACACCCTGTCCCCGTTTAAAAAAAAAAAAAAGCAGACAAATGGATAAGGAAAATGTGGCACATTTGCACAACGGAGTACCATTCAGCCATCAAAAACTAAGGTCCTGTCATTTGTAACAACATCGGTAGAACGTAGACCTGCAGGACATTATATTAAGTGAAATAAGTCAGCCACAGAAGGACAAACTTCACTTGTTCTCACTCACTGGTGGGAGCTAAAAATTAAAACATCTCAACTCATGGGGTAGAGACACAGAGGCAGAGAGTTAAAAATTAAAACATCTCAACATCACGGCGAATGCTGGTTACTAGAGGCCGAGAAGTGTAGTTTGGTGGGGAATGAGTGTGGTTAATGGGTATAAAAATATCGTTAGGTAGCATGAATAAGACCTAGTATTTTATAGCATAACAGAGTGACTACAGTCAACAATAATTTATTGTACATTTTAAAATAACCAAAAGAGTGCAATTCGATTGTTTGTAACACAAAGGACACATGCTTGAGGTGACAGACATCCTATTTACCCTGATGTGATTATTATACATTATATGCCTGTATCAAAATAGCTCATGTACCCCAGAAACACATATACAACTACTATATACCCTCAAGAAAAGCCAAAAAGAGAAGCAGATTTACCTAACGAGGGATGGGGAGAGAGAGGTGAGGTAAGAAGGCAGGGAAGTCAGAGCAAGAACCAGCCACGCGTTTCTACTAAAAATACAAAAATTAGCTGGGTGTGATGGTGCTTGCCTATAATCCCAGATACTCAGGAGGCTGAGGCAGGAGAATTACTTGAACCTGGGAGGCAGAGGTTGCGGTGAGCTGAGATCATGCCGCTGCACTCCAGCCTGGGTGACAGAGCGCGTCTCAAAACAAACAAGCAAACAAACAGACACCCAGCCATGCCTCCAAGGAGCTCATAACCCAGAAGGAGCACCAGATTTTACACATGTGTGCACACACACAGACATTCTCTCTGTCTCTCTCTCTCTGTCTCTGTCTCTCTCTCTCTCTCTCATATACTCATCCAGGCACCAAGGCTCAAATGCCATAGTGGAGAAGCAAATGAAGAGCTCTTGGCATAATCAAGGAAGTCTTCACAGAGGAGGTGCCATTTGAGCCAGGCCTTGAAGGGGAAGGTATCCAAATCCTTGTGGAGTTCATAGCCTAAAAAGAAATAGAAATATGTACATGTGTGTGTAAAAGTATTAATATTCACACATGATATGGGATATGTCTCATGAGTATAATGATAAGGTACATTGGGAGCACGGAGGAAAGAGGGGCTGAACGTGCCCCTGAGAGTCAGGGAGAATAGCAGGGAGGATGATCCTTATCTGGGTCTTGAAGCATGCGTAGAAGTTCACCGGTTAAAAATATTGCAAAGAATGTCATTCAGAGTCTAGACAGAGGGGACATTGTGTGCAAAGACCTGGCGGCCTCAGTCCCTTGGTCTCATGGATGGGCAGGATAGGACGTCTGAAGCGTTACCTTGGCCTGTTTATGCCTAAATAGTTGTTGCTCTGTTGTTTCAAGGGTACGTAAGAACAGACCAGAGTTTGTTAGAATAAGCTGCACTCTCAGGGGTGAGTCCACCCAATTCCTCTCTGGTGATGGACAATATCACACAGTGAAGATATTCGAATCTTTCCAAGAAAGTAAAATCACCTGGATTTGGCTCTGTGCATCCACCCAGATAAGGGATCTACTGTCTTTCACAGAACAAAGCCACTGAGTTAGAGGAGCTGCAGCTCTGAAACCCTAAAGCCTCTTCCAATGGGGAGTGGTGGAGGGGGAGTCTGTGGGAAGGAACTGCGGCTGTGGCCTAAACTCTGTTCCAGCGCCTCAAAGGCATTGCCGAATACATGTTTACGTTTCCCTGGTTTCAGATGTCTCTCTCCTGATTGTCCAGATAATTGTCAGTCTAAGAATGTGGAGGAAGCTGGGCGCGGTGGCTCATGCCTATAATCCCAGCACTTTGGGAGGCCGAGGCGGGTGGATCACGAGATCAAGAGTTCGAGACCATCCTGGTCAATATGGGGAAACCCCGTCTCTACTAAAAATACAAAAAATAGCTGGACATGGTGGCGCGTGCCTGTAATCCCAGCTACTCAGGAGGCTGAGGCAGGAGAATTGCCTGAACCCAGGAGGCGGAGGTTGCGGTGAGCAGAGATCGTGCCATTGCACTCCAGCCTGGGTAACAAGAGCGAAACTCCGCCTCAAAAAAAAAAAAAAAAATGTGGAGGAACCGGAGGTGACCAGGTGGGGCAGCCAAGGAAGACCTGGTAGTGAGCTGTGATTTTGAGCCAGGCCCCGGAGGATGGGGAGCATCTAGGTGCATGGACCAGGGGAGGATGGACCTGTAGGCAAGTGACTGAAATTTACTCAGCTTTGCTTTGCTCAACTGTAAGCTAGGTACTATCGTATTATTTCATGGAGTTTGAGGATTAAATGAGAAATATGCTCCTATGCTATAGAATGGAACAGGTGATACCAACTCCATATTACGGTTGAGCAGACTGAGGCCTGGTGCACAGCAGGTACTCAGCAAACAGTAGTATTAACGGTCATTGTCATTGTCGTCATCCTCATTCCAGGTATGTGGGCCCCCATAAAGAGCATGGATATAGAAGGTTTCTGATGACCTTGTTTGCTGCTATTTCTCCAGTCTCTAGAACAGCACCTGCAAGGCTGGGCGCTGTGGCTCATGCCTGTAATCCCAGCACTTTGGGGGGGGCTGAGGTGGGCAGATCACAAGGTCATGAGTTTGAGACAGCCTGGCCAACATAGTGAAACCTCATCTCTACTGAAAATACAAAAATAAATTAGCCAGGCATGGTGGCAGGTGCCTGTAATCCCAGCTACTCAGGAGGCTGATGCAGGAGAATTGTTTAAATCTGGGAGGCAGAGGTTGCAGTGAGCTGAGATCATGCCACTGAACAAGGCACCCAGTAAAGACCTGCTCAATGAATAAAATCTTAGCTCCTCCAGTTACCACTTCAGCGACTTCAGACAAGCTACTTAACCTCTCTGTGTTTCAGTTTCCTTACCTTTAGAAAGGAGATAATAATACCCACCACAATGAATTATTGAAAATGATACATTAGTTCCTAACTAAATACATCCTGCTTTTAGTCAGGCTAAAAGTCTGACGACTGACATTGGTGGAATCAAGGAAGTCTTCACAGAGGAAGTGCCATTAGAGCTGGGCCTTGAAGGGGAAGAGATCCAAGTTCCTGTGGCGTTTACAGCCTGCAAAGAAATAAATAATGTATGTGTATGTAAAAATATTAATATTCACATGTAATATGGGACATTACATATAATATATGCTATTCAACATATATATAATTATATATTCACATATACATGTAAATTATGTAATGTTTACATATAATCTGGGCTCAGAGCCTGACTTGGCAGTGGTGCAGTGTCTGGTTGGAAAATCCTCACATTTCCTCTGTTACGTGTTCATGGATATAGTCATGGATTTGAGGGATGTTTTTTCCACCCATATGTTTTTAGAGCATCCCTCCTTCTGAAGACCATGGCCTGAGAGTTGTCATGCAGACCTCTTATCAGGAATAGAGCGACAGGCAACAGGAAAGGCTCTTGGTCTGGGAGAGAAAGGGGCAGTGTGCGTAACGGTTAGTGACACTGGCTGTGGGTGCTGTGTGATCTTGGGCATGTTATTTCACTTATCCGAGCCTCAGTCCTGCAGCTGCAAAATGAAAATCGCCAAAGCATCCACCTTCGAGCACAGAATACTCTTTAAATGGTAGTGAAACAAATGCCTGGGTGGAGGCGGCAAAGGACAGGCTCTTGTGCTGAACTTCCTATTAAACAAATGGCTTTCCCTCCACACATTCCCTGGGGCCCACAGTCACTGACAAAGGTAATTTAATCACACTGTTGGCAAGGGAAGATGTTGCTGACTCACAGTTATCATTATATGAATTTTTGGAGGTATACATAAGAAATTGCTGCAAGAGCTGCCTTCAAGACTCTTTCTTAACCTCACTCCGAGGTGCTTTCCATTTGGATTTGTCTTCTGCCAATATTTTTTTTTTAAAAAACTTCACCCCCATAAAGAAGAGGCTGACAAGATCTCCTAGGAAGAAACAAATTAATCCTGCTTGCAAACTACACAGGGTTATGTTCAGGCCTTGGATGGCTGACAAGGATCCTGTTGGCTTTGGCAGAGAGAGCCCTAACTGGAGACAGGTGAGGTGGAATTACTAAGCATTTGACTTCAGCAGTTCAGTTCAGCCAGCATTTATTTGGCATCTCCTCGACGTACTGAGCATCGGGAACGTACAGACTGACCAAGGTACAGTCCTTGCTCTCAAGGAGCTCACAGTCTACTGGGGAAAAAGATACAGACACAACTCAAAGTCCTGCCGAACAGAACACATACAGGACGTTGGGGCAGGGGTCCCCTGGGGGAACAGTGAGACCAAGAAAGCAGAGGTGCTTCCTTGATAAGGTCATACCCTCTCTGGTTGGGAAAGAGTATTCTATCTTTTGTCACAGTCTTCCAGAGCTCCAGAAAGCTCTTTAATGCATCTAATTCAGGCGCCCCCAAACTACGGCCCGTGGGCCTCGTGTGGCCCCCGAGGTCATTTATCCGGCCCCCCGCCGCACTTCAGGAAGGGGCACCTCTTTCATTGGTGGTCAGTGAGAGGAGCACAGTATGTGGCGGCCCTCCAACGGTCTGAGGGACGGTGAACTGGCCCCCTGTGTAAAAAGTTTGGGGACGGCTGATCTAATTAATCAGTGCACCCCTCCCCTCCCCTCCCCTCCCCTCCCCTCCCCTCCCCTCCCCTCCCCTCCTCTTCCCTTCTCTCCCCTCCCCTCCCCTTCCCTTTCTTTCCCTCCTTTCCTTCCTTCCTTCCTTCCGTCCTTCCTTCCTTCCTTCCTTCCTTCCTTCCTTCCGTCCTTCCTTCCTCCTTCCTTCCTTCCTTCCTTCCTAAATTCTTTCCTCCCTTCCTTCCTTCTTCCTTCCTTCCTTCCTTCCTTCCTTCCGTCCTTCCTTCCTTCCTTCCTTCCGTCCTTCCTTCCTTCCTTCGTTCTTCCTTGCTTCCTTCCTTCTGTCCTTCCTTCCTTCCTTCTTGCTCACTTGCTCACTGAGGCAGAAGTTCAGTTGTATGATCACGGCTCATTGCAGCTTCAACCTGCTGAGCTCAAGTAATCCTCCCACCTCAGCCTCCTGAGTAGCTGGGACTACAGGCATGCACCACCATGCCTAGCTAATTTTTGTATTTTTTGTAGAGACGGAGTTTTGCCATGTTGCCCAAGCCGGTCTTGAACTCCTGGCCTCAAGCAATCCACCCGCCTGGGCCTCCCAAAGTGCTGGGATTATAGGCATGAGCCACAGTACCGCCACATATACATATTTTTTGAACTCTCAGACCTTATCCTCACTCCAATTTGTTTCCAAAAAATGCCAATCATGCCTTTGGACGGCGGCTTATTTGGGTCTTAAAGATATACGCTCATTCATTCAGCAAACCGTTGTTAGAATCTTGATTTTGGCAGCCATATGGCAGATGGAAGAAGGATGTGAGAGGCCCTGGGAAGCAGATGCTAGAGGATACTGCACCAGTCCACAGGGAACTGATGAGGAGCTGAGCCCAGAAGATGGTGCTGGGGATAGAAGGGAGAAAGGGATTCAAGGGCCATGAGGGGGCAGAATTTATAGGACCTGATGGCAGATTTGTATGAAGGGAGGGGGAAAAAGGGGCTAGACTGTGCTTGGGTTGAGTTATCTATGGTTGATGTCTGAAGCCATTTAGTCCATGATAATGATTTTCTAGTAAGTCGGTCAGTGTTTAGACAGAGCCACCTGTGTACTACCAGTGACATATGCTTGTAAGGCACACACAAGCTGATTTTAGACAGTGCACTAATATGGAATTAACCTTAAAACATAAAGTGAGATAGTACATTCTTTACCCCATTTTCTTTTCTTTATTCCCTCTTGTAACAATACGGGGGAAGTTTCAGTTTGAGGTCAACAAGCGAAACAGCTTTCTGCCTCTTCTTAATCTCTTTTTTCTGAACCAAGCTAAGAGCCTTAAAGAAGCAATGGCATTTGGCTGGAATTCAACAACAATGTTGTGTTTTCATTGTAGTCCTTTTTTTGTTTCCTTTTATTTATAGCAAGTCCTTTTCATTTTTCTGATATCAAGTTCCTTTTGTAAATAAATTTATTTAAATTTTATAAGGGAGCTAGTCTAAAGAGGGAGCACAGTGCGAAGATATGGCAAACATTGTACGGGTTTTATTTGAAGGTGCAAAGGTTGAGGAAACACAGCCCTAGTCCCACTCATCTTCCACGTGCTGTTATAGAGGGTGACTAAGAGAGATGATTCAAAGGGCATGAAGAATGGATCAGAGAGTTATTAGGTTTGTGCAAAAGTAATGGTGGTTTTTGGCTGCGTGAGGTGGCTCAAGCCTATAATCCATCACTTTGGGAGGCCAAGGCGGATAGATCACTTGAGGTCAGGAGTTTAAGACCAGTCTGGCCAACATGGTGAAACCCTGTCTCTACTAAGAATACAAAAAAATTAGATGGGCGTGATGGAGGGTGCTTGTAATCCCAGATACTTGGGAGGCTGAGGCAGGAGAATCACTTGAACCTGGGAAGCGGACGCAATAGTGAGCCGAGATTGTGACACCGCACTCCAGGCTGGGCAGCAGAAGGAGACTCCATCTCAAAACAAAACAAAAGTAATTGCAGTTTTTGCCATTACTTTTTTTTTTTTTTTTTTTTGAGACGGAGTTTCGCTCTTGTTACCCAGGCTGGAGTGCAATGGCGCGATCTCGGCTCACCGCAACCTCCGCCTCCTGGGCTCAGGCAATTCTCCTGCCTCAGCCTCCTAAGTAGCTGGGATTACAGGCACGCGCCACCACGCCCAGCTAGTTTTTTGTATTTTTTTTAGTAGAGACGGGGTTTCACCATGTTGACCAGGATGGTCTGCGATCTCTCGACCTCGTGATCCACCCGCCTCGGCCTCCCAAAGTGCTGGGATTACAGGCTTGAGCCACTGCGCCCGGCCGCCATTACTTTTAATGGCAAAAACTGCAATTACTTTTGCACCAAGCTAATAATAATATCATCATGAAGTACTAAAGCAGGTAATCTGACCTTAATCCAAGGGGTTAGATGAACAACTTTGCCTAGTGTACATGACCAATAACTTTATTTTTTGCTCAAATAGGGTAATATCTCCATATTTTCTGATTTATTTGAGGGAAGCAATGTAACGTCATGCATTTCCAAATAAAGGAGGGGAGGAGTGCAGAGAGAGTGAGAGAGGAAGAGGCAGTTCACAATTTTCACGACATGGGGTTTCGCCTTATTCATATAGTATAATTTCTTCTTTCCAGTAATTTCATCCATCATATTGTATCATCTGAGCCTCCCAGCAATTGTGAGTTTGTTACTGGGGAAGTAAGTAGAAATGACTTAGAATGGGTAAATGACTTACCCAGGATCACACCAATGGCAGCGATAAGAGCCACGTGCACCATGTGTCAGGCACTGTCTGAGCACTGCACATGTGCTACGTTAATATCCCTGCAACATCCCTGTGATGGGGGCGGGGCTGTTATTACCAGTATCGTCATCATCCCTACTTTGGGGATGAGGAAACGGACTTCATGTATGTATTAGTCCATTCTTTCATTGTTATAAAGAAATACTTGGCCGGGCGTGGTGGCTGACGCCTGTAATCCTCGTACTTTGGGAGGCTGAGGTGGGTGGATCATGAGGTCAGGAGATCGAGACCATCCTGTCCAACATGGTGAAACCCCTTCTCTACAAAAATACAATTAGATGGGCATGGTGCCGTGCGCCTGTAGTCCCAGCTACTCAGGAGGCTGAGGCAGGGGAATTGCTTGAACCTGGGAGGCGGAGGTTGCAGTGAGCTGAGATTGCTCTGCTGCGCTCCAGCCTGGCCACAGAGTAAGACTCCATCTCAAAAAAAAAAGAAAAAGAAAGAAAGAAAGAAAAAAGAAAGAAATACCTGAGCCTGGGTAATTTATAAAGAGAAGAGATTTAATTGGCTCGAAGTTCTGCAGGTTGTGCAGAAAGCATGGTGCCAGTATCTATTTCTGGTGAGGGCCTCAGAAAGCTTCCACTCATGGCAGAGGTGAAGCAGGAGCAGTGATGTCACATGGCAAGAGCAGGCGCAAGACAGTGAGGTGGGAGGTGCCATACACTTTCAAATAATCAGCTCTCACAGGGAGAATGCACTCATTACCATGAGGAGGGCACCACGCCATTCATGAGGAATCCACCCCCGTGGCCCAAACACCTCCCACAAGGCCCCTCTTCCTGAGAAGATTACATTTCGACATGAGATTTAGAGGGGACAAATATCCAAACCATACCCATGTAACTTGGTCAACATTATATATCTAGCAAGTCAAGATCTAGGATTTGAACTCAAGCAATCTGTTGGTAGGGCCCATGTACTTCCCAACTCTGCCACACCGTGCGGCAGTCAGGACTTTGGCTTCTGCTCCACATCCTGTGTTCTACAAACATTTATTGAGCATCTGCTGTGTGCCAGGCACTGTGCTAGGCACAGGACTATAGAGATAAATAAGACTCAGTCCCTGCCTCGGGACCTTGTTGCCGGGTAAGGCAGGAAGATAGACACAGACAATTCAAGATGACAATTGTGATAAGTCAAGAACAACATCTAGTGAAGGCAGAAACGGGGAAACTGATTAGGTCAGGGAAGGCCTCGCCCAGGAGGCATGGCTGGAGTTGGCCTTAATGGGTGAGTTCCCGTGGTTGGATGTTGAAAGTGGCCTGGTGGCGCGGGCATTTTCAAGTAGAACAGGCCACTGGCGGAAATGGCTGTAAAGGAAGACGGCATGTTTGGGAGATTGTAATATGGCCTAACAGGAGCATACCTGAGGACACCAAGGAGGAGTGGGAATGGAGATTTCAGAGCAACGTGCGTGGTAGAGGGAGTTGGGTCTGAAATACCTGGTAAAACAAAAACATCCCCTCAAATCCATCCTCCACTAGGAAACAATGGTAATATCTTCATAAGCCAGCCAAGTATGATGGGATACTGTAGCAAAAGGCAGACCTGCGAATGCAGCCTTAAGGCTGGCGGTGGAAATGTACCCGAGTGGAAACAGACCAAGTCGGGATCCTCCCAGCCCGTCACAGTCCAACAAGCACTGAAAACACGTCCCTCTCTGCCTTGCATCTTTATAGGGACTCAGTGGCATTTGTCATCTTTCCATTCCCCTAATAAGATTGTTGCTTTCCATTTTCATCTTCTTGGCATTTAATCACCCTCCTTTGAAGAGGGCTGGTGCAAAACAACCTAGATGCAGCCATCCAATTATGCTGAGTATGAGGAGAAAATTATCATCAGAGCAACCTGCCAGTAAAGCCCGGTGTTTACTCAATTTTATCTCCCCAGCAATATTTATCTTTGGAAATCATATTTGCATATATTCAGAGTCATCTTGAACAGCGCGTGGAGCATGATGCTTGGTATGCATAGCCATGGAACTCCAAATGGTTCTTAGGGGCCTGTGAGGACAGTCAGCGTCACTTATTCAGCATTGAAGGAGAATTGGCAGTGCACAAGGCACTTTGCTAAAAGCTGGGAAGAGGTGGGAGATACAGAGAGAAGAATTAGGTGAGGAGCTAGATCAAGGAGCCCAAGGTCTGGTAGGCGAGAGAACTATAAATAACTGCAGTACAGGCAGAGTGCTGAGGACCTCAGGAGAGGCAGAGAGTGTGGCTTTGCCATTCAGAGGAAGGAGATTATTCCAGCTCAGGGAATCAGCAAAGGCTTCTTTTTCTTTTTTTCTTTTTTGAGATGGAGTGTTGCTCTGTTGCCCAAGACAGAATGCAGTGCTGTGATATCGGCTCGCTGTAACCTCTGCCTCCCAGGTTTAAGCAATTTTCCTGCATCAGCCTTCTAGGTAGCTGGGATTATAGGTGTATGCCACCGTGCCTGGCTACTTTTTTATTTTTAGTAGAGACAGGGTTTCACCATGTTGGCGAGGGTGGTCTCGAACCCCTGACCTTAGGCAATCCACCTGCCTTGGCCTCCCAAAGTGCTGGAATTATAGGTGTGAGCCACCATGCCCAGCCTTAAGCAAAGGCTTTTGATGGTTCCATCTAAACTGAGATTTCAGTCCTTTACTTAGCAAGTATAGGTTTGCCATGGGGGCAAGAATTCTACTAAGTGCTAGAGACACCCAGGTCATGCTGAACAAGGCAGAAAAGGAACCTGCTCTCATGGAACTCTTATTCTAGTAGCGGGAGGAACACATAAAAACACAAGTGAACCAATCATGAACAGGAAAATCTGGAATAAGTGCCATGAAAAAAATCAAACAGATTCATCAACAGATTGTGTCTGGGGCAGATAGGGTTACTTTATATTGGGTCCTGTGTTTATTTTATTTTACTATTTTTTATTTTTAGGGATGAAGTTTTGCTCTTGTTGCCCAGACTAGAGTGCAATGGCGCAATCTAGGCTCATTGCAACCTCTGCCTCCTGAGTTTGAGCAATTCTCCAGCCTCAGCCTCCCGAGTAGCTGGGAATACCAGCGTGCGCCACCAAGCTTGGCTGATTTTTGTATTTTTAGTAGAGATGGGGTTTTACCATGTTGGCCAGGCTGGTCTTGAACTCCTGACCTCAGGTGATCCACCTGCCTCAGCTTCCCAAAGTGCTGGGATTATAGGCGTGAGTCACTGCACCCAGCTGGGCTCTTATTTACCCTTGCAAGGATTTAGGAAAATAGAGTTTGAGACAGAGGAAATTGCATTGTAAAGATGCTGAGGCAGGAAGGATTATTGAGCATTTGTGGCCGGAACACAGAGAAGGCAGAGTGAAAGGAGATGGGATTGGTGAGGCGGGTGAGGCCAGAGTGTGCAGGGCTCCTTGGACTATGGAGAGGAGTTTGAATGTTACTACAAGTGTAATAGAAAACCCTGGGTGTGGTTCGTGGGAGAGTGGCAGGTTAGTCAGGCGGTGATGAGAGGGGGCTCATTCCAGGCAGAAGGAGAAGCAGGATCACATCTGGGGCTTGTAAAGAAGCCATTTTAGAGAAACAGATCAGGAGCCATTCTGGGGCCAGATGTAGGAGACCCTCAAATGACTGCAGTTTGGCCTTTGACCCTGGAAAACGTAAGCATAAAGGAATTTGTTCTTTAGATCCTGGAGATCCTGTCTGTGGTGCAGTCACCTGTGAGTTATTTTATCTCAATAAACATGTCTTCTGTAGGAATGTGCAGCATTCCCAGAGCTTTTAGTATTCTGCCAAGTCAACGAGAGATGAAATTTGATTTATACCAGCAGCCCTGAGACCACAGGACAGGGTGAGTCCCTTTCCTCCTCCTGGGAGTCCTGGGCACATACTTCTTGCCTTCCTCACAACCAGCACCACACACACACACGCACACACACACACACACACATACACACACACACGCAGCTTAAAATAATGCAGGAGCAGTGTGCACCCGACTGCGAGGGGGAGGACGTGGAAACCAGGCCTGTGCAAACTGTAGAGCGCTTCCATGCTCTAGGGAGAAGCCCGTTCTAGCTAAAGAGAAGAGGGCCCTCTCACTCCAAAGAGGGGGATTTGACCCTCAAGGTCCCTGCTGGGTCTGGCTCATCTGGGTGGAGGGCTTTTCCCTGGGGCTGGAAGAAATGCTCACTCTCAAACCACTGTGCAAACCACCTACTGCTTCTCGCCCCACTGACAGATGGGAGTCCGGCGGGAAAGGGCCTGTAGGGGCTCTTGGAAAGGAGCTGGCGGGAGGCTTGCCGGCATCCTCCCTTCTCCTGACTTTCCCTCAAGAGAAAAGCCTTGGAATCTAGGGCCGAGATGGTGCAGGATCCAGATCCAGTTTAGCTCAGGCCACATTTGGCTTAAAAAAAAAATCAATAATATTTTTAGAGAGAGGATCTCACTCTGTCACCCAGGCTAGAGGGCAGTGGCATGATCGATCACGGCTCACTACAGCCTTGACCTGCTGGGCTCAAGTGATCCTCCTACCTCAGCCTCCAGAGTAGCTGGGACTATAGTTATGCACCATCATACCTGGCTATTTTTTTTTTTTTTTAAAGAGACAGTGTCTTGCTATGCTGCCTGGGCTGGTCTTGAACTCCTGGCCTCAAGCAGTCCTCCTTTTCCAGCCATCCAAAGTGCTGGGATTACAGGCATGAGTCACCATACCCGATCAGCTATTTTTTTTTTTTTTAAATCATAATTCCTGATTGGTGTCAGGCCTCAGCCTGAACCAGAAGAACCCCAGAGAGATACCAGGTCTCCAGACAGAGCTTAAATAACCTCCTCTAATTCTCTTAAGTGTTATGATATAACAACACCTTTCTCCCTCATCCACTACTTCAAAAGAGACTTCAAAAGTCAGATTTTCAGTTTCTCAACTACTTTTACAGATAACAGTGGCTACAGACCCAGTTCTAACAGCCACTATTTAATGAAACATTTGCTGGGTAAAGACTTCTGGGAAAGGATAAATAAGAGCGCTCTCTCTTGTAGGCTTGTTTCCCGGTTTCTCCCCTACTCCCACCTTGTGCCTTTGTGCCTGATGAGAACATGAGGGCTGGAGCTTAGGCATCCATTTTGCCACCAAGAGTTGGAATGGTCAAGACTAGACAGTGAGTTAAGTAGAGTGTAGGAGTGGAAATACTGGTTTTCAGTGAAGTCAACCACTAAACCAACAATGACCAGCCTCTAGAGGAATAATCAGTCTCTAGATTTCTTTAGTAAACAATAAACATGTTCATGTTTTAGCCTCTTTTAGTTTTTCTGCTACTTGCTGCTGAACACAATGGATACGATGTTCTGGGGCCCTAAGTATTCCGATGAATCCTGGGAAAAGTCACAGATCCCTGTATGGCAAAGACAAGATGAGCTTATGCTCTGCATTGCTAACCCTCCCTTTCAAAGCTCTATGAGTTTCTTTTCTTTTCTTTTTTTCTTTGTTTGAGACTGAATGTCTCTCTGTCATCCAGGCTGGGGTCAGTGGTGTGATCTCAGCTCACTTTAGCCTCTGACATCATAGAGGCAGCTCTATGATTCTCCTGCCTCACCCTCCTGAGTAGCTGGGATTACCGGCGCCCGCCCCCACTTCTGGCTAATTTTTCTATTTTTAGTAGAGATTTCTATTTTCACTATGTTGGCCAGGCTGGTTTCAAACTCCTGACCTCAGGTTATCCACCCACCTCAGCCTCCCAAAGTGTTGAGATTACAGGCGTGAGCCACCGCGCCCGTCCGAAAGCTCTATGAGTTTCTTCTTGGGAAGTGAGTTGATTCTGGCTCATGCCTGTTAATTGATCCTGCCGTTTTCCTTCATTCTTCTCAAGCACAGGCTCTTTTATTCCCTCCATAACCCACCTATGGAGGAGGAGTTGTTTGTTCTTGTGTTAGAATATGTGGTTGACTTCTACCACAGAAACCAGTATACCAGAGGCTTAAACAAGAGGCAGCCTCCTCTGGCCCTCATGTAATAGTCAGGTGTGTGCAGTTCAAGGCTGTTATGGAGATTCCACTGTAGCTTGGATGCAGGCTCCTCTCTTGAGTCTGTCACCTTTGGGTATTGCCCGATACGTTACAGCTTGCTACCATGCTCACAGCCAGCAGCAGGATGGAGACAGAGGTGGGGAAGACGGGCCAGACCCTTCCCTTTAAAGTCATAACCTGGAGATGCCACATGCCACTTCCAATACCACTGGCCATTCTGATTCCTATTGGCCATACTTCAGTGCTGGGGGGTTGGAAAATGCAGCCTTACTGTGAAAGGAGCACAGGGTGGCACTCGGGGGTAGCTGACACTTGTGCTAATCTTGATCTTCGCTTGATCCACAGCTCCTAGGATGGTGTCTGACACGTCATTAGTATTCAATATAAATTTACACAATGGAACCGGTGTGGTGGCTCATGCCTGTAATCCCAGCACTTTGGGAGGCTGAGGTGGGTGGGATCACATGAGGTTAGGAATTTGAGACCAGCCTGGCCAATATGGCAAAAACCCGTCTCTAATAAAAATACAAAAATTAGCCTGGTGTGGTGATGTATGCCTGTAATCCCAGCTACTTGGAGGGCTGAAGCAGGGGAATCACTTGAACCCGGGAGGCGGAGGCTGCACTGAGCCAAAATTGTGTCACTGCACTCCAGCCTGGGTGACAGAGTGAGACTCCATCTCAAATAATAATAATAATAAATAAATAAAATAAATTTATGAAATGAATGACTAAATGCATTATAATAATTTGTTCTTGCTTTCTCTAATGAACTGTGAGCTCCTTGATGGCAGGTATTACTGTTACAATAATAAAATACCTAATTCAATAGTAAGTGCGTATTGAATTAATGAATGAATGGATGCACAAGATCAGTATTTTATCCACCCTCCACCTCCATTCTTGATCACTGTCTCATCACCACTGAACATTTAAAGACAGGATCATCTGCTTGGACCATCCTTGGTCCCTAAACACATTGTGACCCATTCCCTTCTCTCTATTTTCAGCTTCATCTCAGTCCACTTGGAATGGGCCCTGTCCCTGGGGTCTGCAGAGTCAGTCACAGATGGGTGAGGGACTGCTTTCAACTCAGCCCTCGGTCTCAGGTGCTGTCTGTACACCATCCTCATCATCCTCAGGGATTTCCACATCTCAGAGAGTGTGGCAGGGCCTCATGGGAATGTGTCCAGGCTTTGGAAGGTGGCTTACATTCTGAAAGACAGTGTTGTGTCATGGATGGCACTCTGACTTGGATTTTGATGATAATATAATGTGATTAAGGGCATAAGCTTTGGATCTGGGTGGATGTGGGTTCAAATTCCAGGTCTGGTGATTAAAGTGTTACAAAATTAATTATGGTATGGTTGCAAAACTGTCAATATACTAGAAACTATTAAATTGTGCCTTTAATTTTACTTATTTATTTATTTATTTTTGAGACAGAGACTTGCTCTGTCACTCAGGCTGGAGTGCAGTGGCGCAATCATGGCTCACTGCAGCCTCAGTCTCCCCAGCTCAAGTGATATTTCTGCCACAGCTTCCCAAGTAGCTGGGAATACAGATGCACACCACCCTGCCTGGCTAATTTATTTTATCTTATTTTTTGTAGAGATAAGGTCTTACTACATTGTCCAGGCTGCTCTTGAATTCCTGGGCTTAAGTAATCCTCCCACCTTGGCCTCCCAAAGTGCTGGGATTACAGGTACGAGCCACTACACTTGGCCAAATTATACATTTTAAATGGGTGAATTATATAGTATTTGAATTATGTCTCAGTAAAGCCTGCTAAAGAAGTCATCTCCCTTTTTTCTTAGTTGTGACCTTGCTAAATCTCTCTGCATTTTTATTTTTCTCCTCTCTAAAATGGGGGAACTAATACCTACCTCATAGGATTGCTCTAAGACTTAAAATGAATGATGTATGTAAAGCTTTTAGCATAGTGACTGACACATAGTAATAAAGTTATTATTATTAACTCTAAGGCATAATTTCTGACACTGATTCTGCTGCTAGCTAGCTTTGGAAACTTTGGGAAGTGTGTTTGTTAAGCTATTCTTGCATTGCTATGAAGGAATACCTGAGACTGGGTAATTAATAAAGAAAAAGAGATTTAATTGGCTCATGGTCCCACAGGCTTTAAAGGCAGCATGATGCTGACATCTCCTCAGCTTCCAGGGAGGCTTCAGGAAGCTTCCAGTCATGGCAGAAGGCGAAGGGGGAGCAGGGCAGGGGGAAGGTGCCTCACACTTTTAAACCACCAGATCTCTGGAGAACCCACTCACTATTGTGATGACAGTATCAAGGGGATGATACTAAACCATTCATGATCGGCTCCTGTGATCTAATCGCCTCTCACCAGACCCCCACCTCCAGTATTGGAGATTACGTTTCCACATGAGATTTGGAGAGGACAACGTCCAAACTCTGTCAGGAAGTTTTCTAATAACTTCTGGGCCTTGATTTTCCTACCTGTAAAATGGGATAGCACTATGTCCTCATGTTTATATTATAGGATTACTGTTTAGGCACAAGTAATAAGATACATGTGGAAACTCTTCCTAAACAGATTCTCTTCAGTAATTTAAGGCAGTGATGCTCTGTGAAGCTGTGTAAGTGCTCAAGATGGCAGAGTCTGCAGCAAGGCTTCAGGCTCAAATCCCAGATTAACTTCGATCAGCTGAGGCACATTTCTAAACCCCTTTGTTCCTCAATTTTCCCATCCATAAAATGAGGGTAATGCTGGTGCCTACCTCATAGGATTACTGAGAGGATTAGTATGTGCAAAAGCACTTAGAACATTAATTAGAATAGAGTAAGCACTCAATAAATGTTTGCTATTATTATTTTAAAAAATTGGCTGTGTGTGGTGGTTTACACCTGTAATGTCAGTGCTTTGGGAGGCCCAGGCAGGAGGATTGCTTGAGCCCAAAAGTTCAAGGCCAACCTGGGCAACATAGTGAGACCCCATATCTATAAATTTAAAAGAAAAAATTAGCTGGGTATGGTGGTGCACTCTGATAGTCCCTGCTACTCAGGAGGCTGAGGCAGGATTACTTGAGCCCAGGAGTTCAAGGTTACAGTGAGCTATCATGGTACCACTGCACTCCAGACTGGGCAACAGAGCTAGACCCTGTCTCCAAACAAAAAGAAAAGAAACAGGTAGATTTTGATGGTGATAGATTTTGATGGAGTGAGGAAAAATCTGTAGTGTGACACATACTGGAAATCTACTAGCATTATGAAAAGAACACTAATGGATATCATTTTATACTAGCCACTGCTAAGTGAAATAGTTTGCTCAGATCACAAGACTGTGCCCTCAAGAAGCCATGTAGCCTGTGTCTCAGGACTCTACCCAAGGGCATGATTTATCCAGTGGCTTCTGTCTTCCATTCCTCAAAGTTTCGCCTGATGTGAACTCCCTGCACTTGAAGGTCGTGTGTGGGTGGATGTGTACCACGGGCAAGTGGATTCTCACAGAGCTCTCAGAACCAGACAGGAGGCAAGAGGCACGTGGAATGGACAGAAAGGAGTTGGAATTGAAAAATATCTCCAGGAAAAGGATGAGCAGAATGTCGGGCTTGCTTCTTTGCAGTTAATTTTTCTCCCGGCTTTTGGCTCCTCAAACTCGGACTGTCTCCAAAGCCACGACACTGGTGAAAACTCTTAGTAGCTGTTTTTAACTTGGTTGTTTGGCTTCACAGGACTTGCAAATCAGCTGATGCCTCAAAGGCAGAAGAGGTTCAGAATGTCAGGCTCATCACCAGAGACTTTCTTCTCTCCAGCACCTTTGCTCCTCAGGTTCTGGGCACCTTGATGGTTCTCCTCTGCCAGTATAATTCAAAGAGTTGTCCTTAGGAACACTGGCATCATCTGTGAAGTTGGTAGAAATGCAAATTCATGAGCCCAAACTTGATCCATTGAGTCAGGAGCTCTGGGGATACAGCCCAGGAAACAGGACTTTTGTTTTGTTTGGTTTGTTTTGAGACATCTCACTCTGTCTCCCAAGTTGGAGTGCAGTGGCACGATCTTGGCTCACTGAAGCCTCTCTCTCCCAGGCTCAAGTGACTCCTCCCACCTCAGCCTCCTGAGTAGCGAGGACTACAGGGACGTGCCACCATACCCAGGTAATTTTTGTATTTTTTGTAGTTTTGGGGTTTTGCCATGTTTCTCAGGTGGGCCTCAAACTCCTGGGCTCAAGTGATCTGCCCACCTTGGCCTCCCCGTGTGCTGGGATTACAGGTGCGAGCCACTGAGCTCAGCTGGGAAACAGTTTTAACAAGTTCTCTTAAGTACATTAAAATTGAAAAGCTATTGTTCTGTGCTTTTCAAAGGACTGGGTTTTTTTTTTTTTTTTTTTTTTTTTTTTGCCTTTTAATCCAGATTTGATAGCTATTTTAAAAGAGTGTCGATGTGATACAAAATAATCACATCTAGGGATGGGAAGGCCACAAGGTACTCTTCAAATGTCACCTCTGTTAATTTGCAAGAATTCAGGTATGTTTTTCTCCCTGTTGCTTCTCCAGCATCTAGAATAACACCGGGCACTCAGATAAGCTCCGTAAGCATTTGTTGAATACACAAAACTTGATGAGTATTTTGATGAGCTCTTTTTATTTCCATTTTACAGATGAGAAAAACAGAGCACAGGTGATGAAATAGACTATCTAACATCACCCAAATAGTAAATGACAGACTGGTGTTTGGACTGAAGATTCCAATCCCCATGCCTTTTCCATGGGCGTGCAGTGGCCTGGGCAGCGGAGGGGGCTGGGCACTGAGGGTGGGCCTGGGATTGGCAAAGGGAGAAGCAAGAAGACCATCCAACAAGATTGACTCTGCTGTCTCGAGGACTCACCATAGGTGGGCCACTTCTGAGTCAGGATGGAGAATCGGGAGTATTGGAATCCCCCTCACAGGGCATGCTTTCTGCCTTGTGGGGAGTGGTGGGGTTGTGTGTGGCACTAGTTTGAACTCTGCCAAGAGAAGAGACAGCCCGCTCCAGGCTTTGGAATGTTTGGTTCTCTGATGCCAAGGGCTTGGCTCCCAGAGCAGGAATGATGGAAATTTCCTCCTGCATCCCAAGAACAAGCAGATACCTGTAAGAAAGAAGGAGTTTGCAGGCAGCCAGATGGAAGGTGCCTGGTGCAAGCAGAGCCTGGGTGTGGGCAGAGGGCTGACTTCCCAGGGAGTCCCCTCAAAGGAGCCGCCTGGCCCTGTTTCCCCAGAACAGCTTGGAGGTAGCTGGGATAGGAAGTCCCCATGGTTTCAGTGGATCCAGGAAACTGCGTCACTAGAATGTGGGCTCCCTGGGGAAGGGAGGAGCCTTTCCTGGAGGAAGAACTCTCAATAACCCTTCTGCTGTGTCCCCTGTCTCCATGGAAATGGCTGAGGCCCAAACAAAAAGCTTTCTTGGGGAAAGGAGGGCTGACCCATCAGCAAAGAGTCTCAGCTATGTGCTGTGGCATTTTGACAAGGAACCATGTCACGAGCATCCCATCTGGGTGAGGAGGGTGGCTAGGGTAATTAGCTGGCAGCCAAGGGCAGGCCAGTTGGGAGGGTCTAAGAGCAAGACTCAGCGTATCCGGATTGAAAGAGACTTCAGAGTTCATCTGGGACACAGGAGTGACAGGACTTGCCCAAGGCCACACAGTAAGTCCTGTAGACTAGGACGAAATTCCCATCCAGGAGCGGGTCCTTCCACTACCCCAGAGCACTCTTTCTTTACTAATGGTACAAGTGCTCCTTGCATCTTACATGTGATTACCACATGGCAGGCACGTGCTAATTCCTTTCCACACATTACCTCGATGACTTCTCACAACAATCCTGAACGATACCAACTATTACCCCCAGTTTACAGACAAGAGGATGACTCTGAGTGAGCCTGAGCATGTTGATTAAGGTCACATAGCTGTTAAGTAGCTGAGCTGGTGTGCAAACCTCAGGCATCTGACCGTATACTCTGGGCCTGTCACTGCCGTCTTTTTCTCTCATTATTCTGGATTTTCTGCTTCCTCACGTGCCCCAGATTGCTGCCCTCCCCTCTGTGCCCAGGATGGCTCCTAATCTAAGTGACAGGCAGCTGTAGGTTTCTGATGTGTAAGCACACAGCAGGGGCTGTTTTGTCATAGAACACAACAGCAAGGAAGAAGCCTTAGGCCTTTTTTGAAATAACTGTCTAGATTAATAAAATAATCCTTTTCTGATTGCCAAGGTAATATCAGTGCTCCTTGCAGAAACATGGAGAAGCTATAAATAAGTAGAAAGACGCAAAAACCTTGTATGTTTACTGGCTGTTTCTTCTGGAAATTGTTCCTGTCCTTGCCCATTTATTTGTTTCTCTTAATGACCTCCTTATTCATTTGCTTAATAACAGTGTCCTAAACACTCAAAATTGTGGTAGGCATCTTTTATTCCCTCCAACATTTTTTTTTTCTAATTTGTTGTTATTGCATTTTAGAAAGTGGTTTTGGATATCAGAAGTGGCTGCCTAGATTTTACGACCTGTTCTCTTGCCCTGAGGATATCTAGTTGCGGAGTTGGGCTGCCTGATTGGCAGTGATGGGCCGACTGGACACTGGCTGCAGTGAGTGTTTGCCCATGGCTGTCAAGGTTCTTCTCACTCAGCTTGACCTGCAAAAAACTAGTTCTGTCCTCCAAGGCTCTGGCACGTCAGTCAGAAATGCCATTACCATTTATTTTCCTTTCCTGAGAAGTGCAGGGCTTTGCTTCAGGGGTTGAGAGCCAGCACGACAGGACTGCAGTTTTGTGCAGGTCCTGGGAGCCTGTTACATCACCCACGGATGCAGTTTAAAGGAAAATGATCCTATAGCATCTCTCTCCTTGTGCATAACTCCATTCCATTTTCACTTGGTTAGAAAGCTCCAAGTTACCATTACAAGCTTAATTTATGTGGTTAGAGGACCGCCAGCTGCCTAAACTTTCTCCACAGTGATAACTTCTCATGGTTGCATTGTCATTTACGAAAAGTAGTTTTCACACCCATCCCAGGAAGTCGGCAAAGTAGTTATTATCAGCCTGCTTTGCAGATGAGGAAACTGAGGCTCAGAAGCACAGTGGCAGGGCTGGGGCTAGAATCTGAGCTCCAGTGACTGAAAGAAGGAAGAGATCTCAAGCCTTCGGAGATCCTGGGAAAGGAGACTCCCCTAGAGCTTGGAAGATGAGGAGGGAGGAGGAAGATGCATGTCTGAGGCTGTCTGGGCTGTAGGCACAGAATTCACCTGCTTTGCTCATCTGTCTTGTCTGTTCTGTCTCCTTCTGCTTCCTCCCTTTCTCTGTGCCAGCTGTGAAAATCATGGAACACACACCATGTGCCAGACTATGAAGCCCCAGAAGTCGTCCCGTTAAAGTTAGGAACATGACGTGTCCATGATCACAGTCACTACTAGATAATGGCCATGAGGCATAGCTGATGGGATTAGAAAGGAGGACGAAATAAGTGATGTGAACGTTATAGAGGAGGAGGCAAACTTATTATATATAGATATGGCTATGCTCACAACACCCAGGATATTCCATTTAAAAATACTGCTAACAATAGAATGCAGTAAGGCATCTGGGTAATAAAATCAGTGTCTTCCCACATCATAAGCAGACGAGAATAAAATGAGGAAAAAGTGTATCTACAATAGCTACAAACAGATCACATACCTGGAAATATAGTTATCAAGTAGTGTGTAAGATGTACTGTATATGGGCCGGGCGCAGTGACTCACACCTGTAATTCCATTTATTACACGGTTTGGGAGGCTGAGGTGGGTGGATCACCTGAGGTCAGGAATTCGAGATCAACCTGGTCAACAAGGTGAAACCTCGTCTCTACTAAAAATACAAAAACTAGCTGGGCATGGTGATGTGTGCTTGTAATCCCAGCTACTTGGGAGGCTGAGTGGGGAGAATTGCTTGAGCCCCTGAGACAGAGGTTGTAGTGAGCCAAGATCACACTACTGCACTCCAGCCTGGGTGACAGAGTGAGACTCCATCTCAAAAAAAAAAAAAAAAAAAAAAAA